>NC_040905.2:159758269-161134203 GCF_004126475.2 Phyllostomus discolor | reverse complement strand
GAAAAAATAAAAAATGGATCTGCCTTATGACCTAGCAATTCCACTTCTAGGAATTTATCTGAATATAACTGAAACACTAAATCAAAAGAATACAGGCACCCCTATGTTCACTGCAGTATCATTCACAATAGCCAAAATTTGGAAGCAGCCCAAGTGTCCATCATCAGTTGAGTAGATAAAAAAGCTGTGGTACAGTTACAAAACAGACTACCACTCAGCCACAAAAAAAAAGGAAATCTTACCCTTTGCAACAACAGGGATGGACCTAGAGAACATTATGCTAAGTGAAATAAGCCAGCCAGAGAAGGACAAGTACCACAGGAGTTCACTCATATGTGGAACTAATGAACAAAATGAACCAACAAGCAAACAGAGACAGAGCCATAGAGAGCAGGCTGACAGCTATTGAGGGTGGAGGATTTGGGTGCTGGGTGGTGGGACTGAGCAAGAAAGAAAAAAGAGAGAAAAATAACAGACAGGGACAACAAAGTGGTGACTGAGGAGAGAAAGCGGGTGAGGGAAGGTACAGGAGGGTATGGGGGATAAATGGTGTTGGAAGAAGACTTGACTTGGGGTGGTAAACACACAATACAATGTATACACAATACAGCGTACAGATGATGTGTTGTGGAACTATGCACCTGAAACCTGTATAATCTTGTTAACCAGTGTCATTCCAATAAATTCAATAAAAAGGAAAAAAATAATTAATAGCAAAAAAAAAATAAAAAGCATTTTTCATGCCAGGCACTATGGCAATGCCACTGGGAAAGTACTATTATCTCCACTTTACAGATCAGAAACTGACCAAAAAGAGAGGTTATGGTAAGTAGACAAGCAAAGGGAGCATGAACTATCCTTCCTTTCAAATGTAGCTGAAAGAATTGACTGGCCAGGAAACCCAGCATGTTGGATCAGTGGTGATCAGCTAAGTGTATTCCTGTGTCAAATGAAGGCCTTGGACCAGATGCATCTCAGGTCTTGTCTACCTCTAATATGCTATGACTCCATTGTTAAATGCTACAACTTTCTATTCTTCCCTACTTACAATTTCTTTAATAACTACTGAAAACACTTTTATGATGAATCTCATGCTTTAAATGAAAGTTCAATTTTAGAGATTCTCATTCATTCGAAATATTTAGTGTGTCAGACATTGTCCTAAACATCAAGTACTCTATCTTGACAAAGTATTTTCAGAGGAAGATTTGTGGATTAAATGACATTCTAATAGTATGGCATCCCCAGTGGGCCAAAATTCTCACTTTACATGTCAACAGAAACTGCTAGGAAAGATGTCCTCCAGACTTTGTGTCCTGTGAAGGCAAGCACTGTTCCTTTATCCCACATCCCCAAGGCCTACTACCAACACCTGGCTAAGTAAACACTTGAAGAGGCAGAACCTAACTCCAGGACTCTGGGACACACACTGGCAACACTGATAAAGCTGCTTCAGTCCACCAGCAACATTCCCTGTCCTGTCACAGGGCTGCTGGCACTCATGTTTAAAATAATAAATAAAGCACTTCAGAGAATAGTGAGGGATCAGTTCCTAAACTAAATGATACTATTCTAATTATACTGCCTGCCATCACAGATAATGTTTGTCCAAGAAAATGTTGTCTCTCGGCTGTGTCAATTTCAAGATGACTAAAACACTGGTACAAACCTGGTGAGTTCGCCACTGAGTCGAAATGACAGTTAGCCAGAACAGCATGCTGGGCTCCTTCTCTGGGTTCCAGCTTTACTGCAATGTTGGTGATGTTGTCATAGTAGCTTGTAAAACCTCCCAAAAAGTCAATACTAAAGGAGCCTGTGGGCCGCTGTATATCTACCGAAATCTTGTGAAGGCTGTTACTTTGAACTTCAATCAGTTTAATCTGTTCCAAAAGATAACGCACCGTCAGAATTTCATTTTCTGGGCTTCCTGTAGTCCTGGGGCCAATGGATGTTATGTGTTCAAGATAATCCCTGAAAGCCACCAAAAAAATTATGATTAACACTTATCACAGAAGTTTTCCTCTACAATCCCCCTCACCATCAAAAACAAGTTCTTTGACTTCTCAAATCAAAAAGGCTGCCTTTTTTTGAGGGAACACTTAGTGAAGTACATGATTGTCTAATCACCATTCTGTACATGTGAAACTAATACAAAATAATATTGAATGCAGACCATAATTGAAAAGTGAACTCTAAATTTAAAAAAAACCTTTAAGGCTGCCTTGTATTATTTCAGGTAACCTGCACTGGAGGGTTACAAATTTTGGGTTACCAAGAGGAAACCAATGAGCAAAGACAATTAAGTCAATAGGTTAAATAAATAAACAACAAAAAAAAATCCTTTTTATTGTGAGGAACTGACTCAGCCCTTCTGGTGTGCACACAAAACCTAATTACTTCAATTCAGGCCAAAACCAACTCTATCCCCAAAACAAAAATGTTTTTCTCTTTTCACTGCATTCCAGGTGGGGAAAAAGGAGGGTGGGGCAGGTGTGTTCCAGACCTTAATATAATAAACGTCCAGCACATTGTATTCAAAATAAAGTTTTAAAATCACAGTGGCTGCTGAAAACTCTGCTAGCTTATAATTTTGAGCTTTGACACACTTATGTTACAATACTTTTTATTTAATCATCTTTCTAGCACTTAAAGGTATCTTTTTAAATTTTTTTTTAATTAAACCTTACACACCAGGGGCACAAAGATAACCTCCAGGAATCTGAAACTTCTGAAATTGTAAACTTTTGAAGTGTAATCTTCCATGCTGAGCCTCCATAGCTTTCATGTGTGAGGACTGTCATCTTCAAAAAGACCACTGCATTGTTCCCTTCGGACATCTCCCCAGGAACCAAACTTACAAAACTGGCTAGGTCACAAATTTCACGTTCCTTCATTTCATTGGGAAAGCAAAAGGACTAGTAAAAAGTGGAAGTTGCTCCATTAAGATCAGAAACGACTAAACCAAACTATCTTCAGGTGGGGCAGAAAAGGGGTGTAAAAGGAGGAACAGCCCCCTGGCCACCCACATCTGCACCACCAGCTTAACAGGGGGCAATGCAAGCCCTGCATCCTGTAATTTGGGACTCCAGAAGAGGGGCGAGCAAAGCCACCCACCCCCACGTGGAGTCAGGCTGTGACGGCGAGCTTGGGCGATCCCGCAAGGGAGAGCGCACACAGGTGCGGTGCCCAGGCTCTGGAAGGGGACGCAGGGGACGTAGAGGACGCGCAGGCCGGGCGGCACAGGCCAGTACCTGGCTTGGCGCGCGTCGAACTCCCCGTGGTGCCCACTGGCCCCACGCAGCACGAGCTGCTGCAGCGAAAGCTGCACGAGCGTCCGCAGCGCGAGCAAGTAGAGCGCCAGCCCCAGCGCAGCGCGCGCCTCAGACAGTCCGGTCCACGCAGCCCCACTCGCGCCTCCACTACCCGCCGCGCTCTGCTTCCGCGTCCTCGCGTTGCGGCCGCACGCGTCCACCGAGGGCTCCGGCGCCGGGGCCTCCCTATCTGGTTGCGGCGCGGCTACTGGGCCGTCCCGGCGCTCCCCTCTGATGCGGTGTCGCCTCACGGCTGCCGACTCCGAACCCCACTCCATGGCCACGAGCCTCAGATGCCAGTCCAACCGCCCTACCCGCGACAGCCCCGGGAGCAGCTGCGGCCGCCGCAGCGCCTCCTAGTGAGCGGACGGAAACTGCAGAGGGCCAAACTTCTTCTGATTGGCCCGTCCACCTCGGAGACCCAGTCTAGTTTGGCAGATCCTCTGTGGGCACCGCAGCAGGGAGGGCGCAGGCTGGACTTGGGTGTGCCTTCTCCTGCGGGGTGTAGAATAGAGATTTCCAAGTGGAAAGATACTCATAAGCCTAGAAACATGAGATAAGTGAGAGGTCGTCTTTGAAAGAATGAACATGTTGCACCAGGGTAGATAAAGAAGGCAATGACCCAACTTTCCTAAGGAGCTTTAGAATGGACTCTGGACATTGTAGGCTTTTAAAATTAAAAATTGTACTGCGCAAAGGAGGCCCAGACTCATGCTTCAACAGATCTTAACTGTGTGAGGTAACCACTATCATTGTCTCCATTAACAGCTGAAGAAAAATAATAGCTATTATTTATTGAATACTTGTCATGAGCCAAGCACTGCGCTAAATAATTTAATACATTATCTCATTTGAGTCTCATAAGAATGCTGAAAGAGAAATACATTTATTCCCGTAGTTGCTGAAATTACAGGTAACAGCCAAAGAAGTTTAATCTAAATCATTGGGCTCTCCAGTTTTGTATCCCACTACTGAATATGGCACTGAAAAAACGATCATCTAGTCTTCTTCCTGCCTGCTGATGCAGTGAGCCTCTCTGCTTCAAATTTCTGTGACCATTAACCTAGAGGCCAACTGGAGAGGTGCGCTACCCTACCTGTCTACCCTATGGGTCTGCTCCAGCCTGCCGCTCAGGTGCTCCTGACACCAGGGAGCTCCTTATTCTCAGCTCTCCAGCTGCCCCCTTTCAAAGCTCTTTCTGCTCACCATCTTCCCTTCTCCAGCAGCATCTTCTCACATGCTGTTTGAGTTGTCTGAAATGTTCTTCCCTCCCCTCATTGCCTAGTCAACTCCCACTTAACTTTCATATGTCAGCTTAAGTGCTACTTCCTCAAGCAAGAATCTCCTAATTAATGAAGCCAGTTTCCCTTATTTGTAGGATCTCATAGCACCACGTATGTATGTAATTATTTAATGTTTTCCTCATTAGGTGGTAAGTTTCACGAAGGCAGGAGTCATGTCTGGTTTTGCTCACCATTATATGCTCTCCTCTTAACACAGCACATGACATGTAGTATGTAGTCAATTATAAACCGTTCTTCATTGAGTGAATAAATGAAAGCATAACAATTTTACAACAGCAGCCTAAGTTTAGCTCGATAAAATCCTTTCTAATTTGTAAGGTACGTAAGACCAAAGGCAATGTCTATTTTATTTATTCATCACTGTCCCCAGTGCTTAGCTCTGTGCCTAACAAATGAATATATATGTCCAGCACAAATAACACCCCTTTTTATTATAAAATTTTTATTAAAAAATCATAAGCATGTAATTCTGTAACACAACAATATCACACTCAAGCACACCATATGACATTTTAGGTGAAATGTTCAAATTAAAGCTATAAATTATTACACCCCTATATTACCCTACCAACCATACTCAAGCAGACCTTACTTCTGTCAGACCCTGTACATTGTCTTTTATAAGAACCAGCTATCTTGCTATTCTTTCCAAAAACTTGAGTGCCTCCACCATCTCTGGAAGATGACATCTCAGAAACAACTCTGTTCACCACAGCGTAACTAGATATGGGGTTCTGTAGTTCCTAGGCAAAGGGCACAAATGTCTTATGGTTTATTAAGCTTTACTTATTTTGTGTTGTCACTTGCTAGGTGTCAGAAAACCTATCAGGAGGTAGGTTACTGGTTAAATCACTTGAGCTCTCTTTTTCTGAGTGGATAATGTCAGTTAAGCATCTCTGACAATATTCCATGAGAGGCAGCCAGTAGAATAAAAGCCCAGCTGTCAAAGTCAATTAGATCTGAGTTCCTGAATCAGGAACCTTCAGTACACGTGGCATTATGCAAGTTAGTCTCAGAGCATCAGTGTCCTTATCTGTGATCATGGAGATAATGCCTGCCTTAAAGGGCTCCGGTGAGGATTAATCAGCTTTTACAGGTGAATGATCCTTACACTTACGGGTCTCATTAAACACTATTTTCCAGAACCTTTTCCTGATACAGCCCTTTGCGAACTGGATTAAAGATCATTTTCCTATCGTGGTAATTAAAAAGCTCTAGGTGGGAGAAGTTGAGTTATTATAATTGGGGTCTTAGAGATGGTTTTTCTCTAGACTTGTGTAAACCTTGGTATTCACATTTAAATATTTTTAAGCTACCATTTGTTGGATATCTACTCTGTGTCAGATACTGATCAAGGTGGGAAAATACACAGAAGAACAAATCAATGTTTCTGCCTTCACACAGCTTACATTATAGCGGGGGGACAGTGAACAAGTGTGTGTGTGTGTGTGTGTGTGTGTGTGCATTTATGGGTGAATAAAATGTCATATAAAGTGCTATGAAGAAAAATAAAGCAAGGAATTGAAAATGAACAAAGCTGCTGTTTTAAGTAGGGGGATCAATGATGTCTCTTAGGAGACAAGATTTGAAGTGACCTGAATGAAATGAGGAATGGGCCATAAAAACCTGAGGCGAGAACATTCCAGCCAGAGGGAAATGAACTGGGCTGTTCAGAAGCAACACTGAGTAGGGTATGTGGCTAAAGCAGACTGAGTAAGGGGGCAGTGACAGAAGCAAGGTAAGAAAAATAGGTAGGGGCCTGTGCAAGGAGGGCCTCCTGGGTCACAGCAAGGATTCTGGGGCTGTTTTAAACAGTAAAAGTCATGCTCCAAGTTATGTTTTGTGACATCACTCAGAGTCTTGGTATCAGGCAGAGCAGCACAATGACCACACCTAGATCACAGAGGCAAATAAAAGGCTTTTCTAATGTCTGGTTTTTGAAGTGTTTGAGGCCGTTGAGCTGTAGTTTTATTTGTGCAGAAAGTGAATTGAAACACATCCTCTAGTTCCCACACATCAAATTGCTGATGAGGACAGAAGGAAATGTGAAGGGCTTAGGCTGCCCCAACTGGGGTTGATTCAATTCATCTGGCTTGTGAGGCAATTGTGTTTTTCTTGTGTATCTCTTTAGGACAAAGTGAGAGCCAGACCTACCACAAGCACAGAGATGCCCTGAGTCCCTTCTGTTTGCCATCTCTCCAGTATTTCACAGTAACCTGTCTAAGGTGAGTGGAAGGGCACATAAGCTGTCAGAATTCGGGTGAATTGTCAGTCTCTGTCTTCCACAGAGGTCACCCCATAGCCTCTGTGCATCTTCCCTTGGAAGAGGAGCTACTAAGGCACTTGGTGAAAGTTCTCTGGGACTGTGGTTGGCAGGATGCCTTTTACCTGATGTTACAGTGGCATTAAAATTAAGGGAGGTGCCTCACCAAGAAGTAACAAGAGAATGTAAACCAATTGCAAAAGACAGAAGCAGAAATGCAAAACTGACAGGTAGAGCAAGTTGAAAATTGAAAAATCAAGAACATATGTTCCAAATGCAAAAGAAATCTTGGGCAATTATTACAAACAGGTACTGTTGCCTACAGCTAGTTTTTATATGCTTATTGAGGAGGTATGAGGGTAGGCTAGTTTTATTTAAAGGGCCAGAAATGAAGAAGCAAGACCAGGTCTGGGGATCACCCTTAGGTTGGTTTTGTTTTTGTTGTTGTTGTTTTGATCCTTTGAGGCTGAAGCTGGGGCTTTCTAACTACAAAGCTCTGTTATGGAACATTCGAGAGCTAGTGACAATGGTCAGCTACAGGGAGCACCTCCAATAGATCAGGCAGCCTAGAAACTGCCGAGCTGGCAGAAACAGGCATTCTAAAAGGTACTTAGGCCAGATCTGTAAATCCCCTTTTTCTTTGGAGCTTTTCTACCCCCATGAGCCTAAGGGGAGCAGATGGCATCCCACTGTTCCTCCCTCCTGCTCCCTCCTGCTCCTAGTTGTAGCTGGTGGCCACATAGGAGTTAGAAAACCTGCCCAGCTGTATTACTAGCTGAAACAAACCACCATGTCAGATTACCCTTTTCCATGGCCAATTAGAGAGAAGGTTCTCTGATTTTTGAAAAAACCTATATCTACATAAAAGGGCCTTTTGGAAACAAATAGGGTGAAGAAAATCAGCTCTTTGGGGAAAAGAAAATCAAATCGAAACTCATATCATGTAACACACCAAAAAAAAAAAATCAAGTAGAATTCAGAATTAAACAACTTTTTTAGCCAGTAAGAAATAAGGTAACTATAATTAAATAAGTATAATAATTAAGAATCAAAATGAGCAAGGACTCTAATAAAAATCATAAGGGGAAAAATCACATATTTACTGCACAAAATTGAAAGATTTTATGTGTTAAAAATAATCACCAAAAAAATGAAAAGTCAGATGACAAACTTGGAACATTATTCTCAACAATTTATAAAAACAAGGGAATAATATTCTTTATACTCTCTGTCTCTCTATATAGATTTAATCTATATATTTATATATTATTTTATATAATTTATTATAACTTAATAAATGTATTTAATTTAATATATGTTAAAAATCAGAAAGAAAAATATCAATGCTTTAATAGAAAGATATGTAAACCATTTACCCTTTGTATTAAAGGAACATGTGAAAATGTAGACCACTTTTAACTCATCACACCAAAAGAGTTTTTTGTTTTGTTTTAAATTATAATACATCCTGCTAATACAATTTTAATTAATAGACACTTTTATACAACACAGGTGAGTAACATATTGAAAAGACCTTTCGGGAAAGCAAATTGACAAGATATATCAGGAGCTTTAAGAGAATTCACATATTCTGATATGGTATTTTCACATATAGGAATCTATTGAAGACGTGATAAGAAAAAAAGAAAAAGAAAAACACAGAAAAATGCTCATCTATAAAAATCTAACATCAGCATATAAAAATAAAGGAACGGTCTTCCCTGACTGGTGTGGTTCAGTTGGTTGGGCATCATTCCTCAAAGGGAGGGGTCACACATTCTATTTCTAGTCAGGGACTGTGCCACATGCCTGTGTTGTGAGCTCAGTTGAGGGGATTGTACGAGAAGCAACCCGTCAATGTTTCTCTTTTCCTCTTTCTCCTTCCTTCCTCTCTCTCTAAAAGTAAATAAATAATCTTTTAAAAAAATAAAGGGAGGGTCAAATAAATTGTAGTACATCCAGAGTATAGAACTTCATTTAGTATGAAATACAACTTTACCAAGTCTATTCAATAATGTGGGGGAATGCTCATGTAATTAATATTAATAGAAAAAATAAAGATACAAAATGGATTAAAGAATATACTGTATGAATAGTAAATATTTGGAAGGAAATCTACTGAGGGCAAAGACAGTGGTTGCCTATGGGTGATGTTTTTTCTTCCTTATTCATTTGTCTATTTTTTACCTTTTCTACCACAAGCTCAGCGTTCCCTTTAAGAGCCTCAGGCATGATATCAGATTCCTCAGCCCTGTGCTCAGGAAGGCACTTAAAATCCACTGCATTTTGATCCTTAGGAAAGCAGTTTATAAATTGATTCCAACATGGATGGGATCCAACAAGGGAACACAATGTCAAAAAAGCTTGTCTCTGGCCTGCGCTCATCAAGCACATTTCTAGACTAAAGAGTTCAGGGTAAAGATTCAGCAGTAATCAATTGCTGAAGCAATAAAACAATTTTGAGAGAATTTTCACATAATTATTCTTTATATTCAGCCTGTGATGCAGAATTAATGCATATAGTTTTAAATGGCTTTGAATTTTAAATGTCCTTTTCCCTCCTTCATAGCATTCCTTGGATTAGTGGAAAAGAACCCAGGAAGTCAAACATCTCTGGGGATTTACTGGAGAGTCACATACCTAGGGCTTTGCATTTCTCCCTGGGCTGCAGAGCAGGTGAGCCAGGACAGGGGGGTGACTCAGCAATTAAGGGGCTGGCGGGGGCTGACCCCATGCTAAAAGGGTGCTTTAGTCTACTAAAAAATCAGGGGGTGTGTGTGCTGCCAGGCCTCAGCACAGTTAGAAGTCTGTGTCCCAAGACCCTGTCTCTGCCCCAGCCCCACTCTGAATTGTTTCGTCCTCCTGCAGTCCCTGAACTCGTCTCGCAGGCTCTGTTCTGGACTGGAGTCACTTAGCCTGTGAGCCAGTGACCTTCATCAGTCCTTACTGACTGAAAAAAGCCTCTGCAAGTGCTGCTTTTCCAAGGTGCCCAAAGGAGAATAGGGACAACAATGGATCTTAGACGCAAATGACAAATATCTTTCAATAGGGAGTCTAAGGACCAAGTAGCATGAGAATCACCTGGGACCTACTAAAATCATCTTTCTCTTTCCTACTCACTCACCACATCTGACTCTGGAAGTAGGACCCTGGAATCTGTGATTCCTATTATTGGCCAAAATGGTCAATCATAGTTCAATTGAAGGTCTTCAGTCTCTGGTCCACATGTCCACGATGGGACATAGCCTGACAATGAGTGGAGCCTGGGGCAGATCACCCCTCCTTCACTGTTATGAAGATCATGCCAGCATCACGACCTTCCCCTCCCTGCCATGCCCACCTGCCAGCCCTAATGACCAGAATTGTGTAGCACCTGCTACACCACATTGAAAAACAGGGGTGCCAGAGGTAGAACAGTGCAGAGGTTAAGAGCATGGGCTCTGCATTCAAACCACTTTGGTAAGTACTGCACTACCACCAAACTGCTGTGTGACCTCCATTGAAGTACTCTTAACCTTGCTGTACCACAGTTTCCCCATCTGAGAAGTGGGACTAGCAGGGCTGTCTTGAGGCCCTAGCCCAGGAGGCCTGGTAAGAGTTCAAAATGTGTCAGCTGTGGCTTCTTTCTATAGTTTGAGTCTTATCTACATAACATTTGGAAGGTGAGGAGATGACATCTCTGAGTCTCTGACTCAGTTTCCAAGTCTTCCAATCACTCTTCTGCAGGTGGCTATGTGGGTATAAGCAAATTAGAGAATTCTTGGCCAAATTCCTATAGCAAGTGTGGAAGGCCTGAGGGAAACTTGACTTCTATCCTTAACTAAAGGGCAACTATTTAATTAAGTGTTTATTACTGCTCTGCTCTCCCCACCTCTTGAAATATGCACATTCATGCCCTGTACATGTGCATACCTCTTTTCTCCTACCTCCTTGATGCAAGGGCTTGTGAAGGACCTGTTTCCCTCTCTCATCTTAAGTCACTCTCTATACATAAGCAATCATGAGCAAGAAACCAAAAGTACCAAGTACAGGTACTCTATTTTTTTTAATAATAAAAACTCATTCATAAAAAGGAATCAAGTGTTGATATACACTACAATATGGATGAACTTTTAAAATATTATGCTCAGTGAAAGAAGCAGACACAAAAAAGATTGCATATTGTCTGATTGTGTTCATATATAATACCCATACAGACAAAATGCACATTGTTGTTTATCAGGGATAAGGAGGAAGGGAAGATGGGATCAGTCGCTTAATGTATACGAGGTTTCCTTTTGGGGATGACAAAAATGTTTTGGCACTAGATAGAGGTGACACCATGCATAGTATTATGAACATACTAAATGCCACTAAATTGTTCACTTTTATTTGTTTTTTTAAAGATTTTATTTATTTATTTTTAGACAGAGGGGGAGGGAGAGAGAAAGAAAGGGAGAGAAACATCAATGTATGGTTGCCTCTTGTGCACCCCCTGCTGGGGACCTGGTCTACAACCCAGGCATGTGCTCTGACTAAGAATCGAACCAGCAACCCATTGGTTCACAGGTCAGCACTCAATCCACTGAGCCACACCAGCCAGGGTTAAATTGTTCACTTTTACAGTGATTAATTTTTTATTATGTGAATTTTAACTCAATAACAATACTTTAAAATTTTATTCACTATAATTTATTCGCAGCTTACTATAGTAAGTAGAATTTTTAAAATATTCTTAACTGTAGAGACAGATGTCTTCCCAAGCTCTTCCCAAGAGTTGTAGTAAAGTGATTTGCTATTCCATTATTATTGTTATAAATTGTAATTATAAGAAGGAAGGCCTCAATAGCCTCCTACAACCAAGCAACTCAAATGAAGATTTTTGCACTCTTAATCCTCACCCAAAGATATGTTTATTGATTCTAGAGAGGGGATGGGAGGGGGGAGAGAGAGAGAAACACCGATGTGTGAGAGAAACTTTGATTGGTGGCCTCCCATACACACCCTGACCACAGGTTAAATCTACAACCTAAGTATGTGCCCCAACCAGGAATCAGACCTGCAACCTGCTGCTGTACTTGATGATGCTCCAACCAACTGAGCCACCTGGCCAGGGTGCTTTTTTTATTTTTTAAGAAAATTCTTTAGAGAAGGCAAAGGAAAGAACTTCATTCACAGCCTCAAGTTTTTTAAAACAATTTCCTCCTGATTACTCCATGGTTCTAATTTCTTTTAACACCAGGAGCTACCCAAATACCCCAGCCAGAGGTAAAGCTACTGTTTCAGGGTCTCCTGCAAGGCTAGGAGCCCAAATGGAAAGATTCAGAGATTAAGGCCCAAGCGAAAACTAGACTTTGGTTATTCACATGTGCTCTTGTGAGAGCAAGGTGGCTGCGACTTATCTGGAGTGACAGAACAGAGTATTTACAAGCCATTTCCGGATATGGGCAGAGAAGGAAGAATCAAATACATCCAATTGGGACTGTAGGGGCTGGGGTAAACTGCAACCCCAGCCCCTCCAACGTCAGGAAGAGTGGCTACTGCTCTGCAGAGTTTGGGGCCTAGCACAACCAGATCTCCTAATTTTTCAAAAAATGGCAGAAGTTCAGATATTTATGTGAAACCTAAAGCTCTGTTAATGTGTAAAACTAATTTTACAAAGAGAAGACAGTCACATGTGCCAAACAAAATTGGTCTGTAACCTAGATTCCTCCCATCAACTGCCGGTTAGGAACCTATGAGGCCTCACCTTTAAGAACTCAAGGGCACACTTGCTAAATATAAAGTATTTCCTTGAGAATCAGGTTAGAGATGGAGATCTTCTCCCTACATTTAGGACAAAGTGTACAGTGCTGGAGTGGATCAGATATAGCTAGCCACAACTTTGTTCTCTCCCTCAGGTGAAAAGTGAGTCTTGTGAAAAGCTTTCCTCCCCACCCCACCCCCATTTCTAGCCACTGCTCTGTTTATTTTGTATTAAACAAGGAGTGAGTAGAAGAAACCTTTCTGAAATTTTTGCTGATGTGGAACTGAAGGTTCTGAACTGGATTATTCCCTCTCACCCCGCTCCTGTAACACACTACTATTTTGAACACACTGAAGCATGAAACTGAAATGTGTACTTACGTCCCTGTTCCACTCCTCCGGATTCTGGACCATGCCTGGGGCTATGCAGCTGTATTTACTCTTCCTGTGTGTCCTAAGGGAAGGAGGGAAGGAAGGAAGGGAGGAGCAGAGAGTGAGTGGGCCTACAATATAAAGCCCATAGCTATGGAAAACAACCAGCATTCCCCCACACAGTGGTCAATAACAGCAGCACAGATTCTTAATTTAAAGTATAATCTTCTGTAAACTATGACAGCAGTCCCAGGAGTTGAGACTCAATCAAATCTACAAAGTGGTTCTGATATTAAGGAAAACACTTTATCCTTAAAATTAGATACCCTGTCTTGTCAAACACCGGCATCTTAAATCCTGAGCCTTCCTTCCTGCAGTCTTCTAGCTTTTTTAATCTAGGCTCAGATGTAAGTGGCCAAGTGGCCACGAAACCAGAAAAGTCATCATTCATGCTGCCTGTCACTACCAGAACCAATAATTAGAGACAAGAGTTGAATCTTTATGGGCATTTTATTCAGATGCTGGCAATCTAAGAAGACAGCAGGTTATGTATTCTCAAAAACCATCTTAACATCTCATGTCGAGCAGGGTTTATAAGAAGAAACTTTTTATAAGAAGAAAAGGGTAAGGAAGGGTTTTGGAAAAATATGTTAATAAAAGTTGCAGTCTGGCAGCAACTATCCACTTTCCTCCCTGGAACATAGTGGCTCAGATACCTTGTCCATTGCTTGCAGACCCCCTGAGCACAAAGGTTGAATTGGTCCTGGAGCCCTGTGGTCATGAATGCCAGTTCCTGGAATAACAGCTTTCCACATACCTCAATCACTTAAGCCTGTCAAGTATAACTACCACTAAAATCTTTAATTCTCAAGTTTCCCTATCAGCCACAGTGACAAGCAGGGGAGATTAAATGTAATTTTTGTGAAAGCTAAAGAGAAACCTCTACAGTCCACCTTGCTGAGACCTGGCAAGGAGCCTCTGCTGTCAGACTAACAGGGGCTCTTCTAGAGCACACCTAGGCGTGCTACCTCCACCCCCCCACCCTCATTTTTTTGGCATATGGGCACATTTTTAAGCTCCATCTGTCTTTTAAGAAACTATATATATAGATTTCCAGTTGACACTCATGCTTATGGCTGAATCGAGTATGTCAGCCTTCTGGTATTCTCTAGAACACAAGACATGTCCTGGCCTCACTGGTGGTTTTGCCAGGTTTCCTGCTGACACAGATGGGCAATCTGATTGCCTGTTTGGGGGGAAGGGGCTGAGGGGATGGGGGTGACTATTCTCCTCCATGTTGTCTGGCCCCTCCTTGGACAGTGTTGGTGTTGCGCCTTTGAAACTTAACATTCACACTTGCTGAGCCCAAAACCTATGTTGTGGTGTTTTATTTTTTCTGGTTTTTATTGGGCAACCTTCAGTGTTCTTTTTGTGTTGGCTTTAACAACAACAACAACAAAATGTTTATTTTTAAACTTGCCATGCCCCTGACCTGTGACCCTAAGAGGATTTGACAATTATCTGTGCTCTTAAAAAAGAAGTTTCTTAAAGTTTGGGGAAGTGGGGAGGAAAGAGAAAGCATTAGAATGAGAGAATAATTTGCTCAAGTTATTTATCTCCTCTCTTCTCTTGCTCACAAAGTTAACTCCCAATTAATTATTGGGACTCATCCTGCCTGTGGGTTAATCACACCCCTCCTCATCTCCCTCTCCTCCCTTTGCTGCCAAGTTTCTTTATTATTTCTGCCTCAGCAAAGGGAAGAAAAACTCAAATTAGTTCTCTTTGATTATACCAGAGAGGGTGATGGGGTCCAAGTCCTATCTTGGCCCCTCTTAGAACAAACCATGGGGTCAGTCATCACCTCTCAGGAGAGTACACCTTGGGAGCTCCTTGGGTACTTCTGTAGGGAAACTTGCTTTGAGTGTACTCCTTGCTAGAATGAGCCAGGACTCCAGGTAGGAGGGTTTAAGGGAAAACATGAGGGGCACTGAGTGAGCCTGACAAGTTCTTCTGAGGCCATAAAGCCATCAGTTGTATTGGGGGGAGTTCCAGAGGGAAAGAGGAAATTAGTGAAACCTCACTGTTCAGGACAGGGAGAAGGGAAGAGAAGCCACTCTGAGTGTTAGGCAGGTCTGGGTATGCAGATGTGGTAGAGTACAGCTTCCTAAATTTGACTGTACATAGGAAGTACCCGGATCAGAGTCTGAAGGTCTGGGTTAGGAGAGATTCTGCATTTGTAACAGGTTCCCTAATAATGCTGGTGCTGCCTTTACCACACTGGTTAACTACTCTCTGTGAAGCAAAGTGGTAGAGTATTTTGGGAGCTATGGACAATGTGGAAGGTGAGGGGCAGGAGAGAGCAGGCAAAGCAGTCTGCACTCCCATTGAGGCAACAGATGGAGAGTCTTACAGGGAGGCAGCCAAGAGTAGAACAAGCTGCCCTGTGGTGGATAGATCTGGGTTCAAATCCTGACTCTGCCACTAATTTACTTTATCCCTCTGAGCCTTAGTTTCTTCATCTGTAAAAACAAGAATAGTAAAGCCTCCCTCAATCACTTAACAGGCTTACTCTGAGGACTAAATGAAATAAATATGAGAAGGCATTTTTAGCTACCACAGTACTTTGCAAATGTAATCTGTGATTATGTCATAACTTCACAAAGTTTCACCCACATATGATTAATAGCCACATCTAACTATGTTTCTCAGGGGACTGGGTGAGTAATTACTCCCATGAGTGTATAGAGAAGCAGGTCGTAGCTGTTTCATCATCCTTCAAAGCCTTCAACAGTAGACATGCACAGGTCCTTGCCCCAGGCCTTTGCTATCTCTCTGGTTCAACATCAATCATTTCTTTTATTTTGCTGGATGGTCATTCCTTTCTGAAAGAATGAAGAACCTGTTTGTGTTGATGGGAACTCCTCTTTTCTATTTTGGACTATATCACATTTCACCTACACTCCGGGCAGAACAGTTGATTTTCCTGTTTGACATGGAACTAGAGAATTCCAGTGGGTAGGCTACAAAGACTGTTGTAGATGCCTTCTCCTGAACACAGGCTCATTTCCCCTCAAGTCTGACAGAGAGTGTGGTAGTGTCCCTCCCATTAGACTCAGTGCATTTCCTACTGTGTATTCTTAGCACCAACACACAGGCAGCCATGTCTCCACGACCTCAGACACCCAGGGGAAAGTGGGAGGGGACTCTAGCAAATGGAATTTTTTGTTTAACTTACTGATATATTGAGAAAATATGTCTCCCCATTCTTTTAATTAAAAATCTTTCTAAAACATTGCTTTCTGATTTATCATCTTAATTAGGAGAACATCCTGGAACATTAAAGTTTTTTGAAGATTAGGATTTTGTAACATTTGAGTCATCACCCTGAGTATCAAAACTGATTACACAGTGATGCTAAGATATAGATGACTGTAGACAGGCTCCAGGCTGATTTTTTAATTAAAACCCCAATTTTTCTTCTCTATGAATAACACATACCAGGCAAGCAGTATGACATGTGCTTAACAAGCATTACTTTATTTAATCCTCAGAACACCAACCAATCACAACAAAACAAAAAACCCATAAAACTGATTTGTTATTAACCCCCTTTTACCTGAAGAGGAAGCTGAAGCTTAGAGGAAGGACATAAGTTCCCCAAGATCACACACACAGTAAGTGGCCGTGGTAGGATTTGTGATGTCTACACCTTCATACCAGAATTTGTGAATACGTTGCTTTATTCAGCAGAAAGGACTTTGCAGATGTGCTTAAATTGAGGACCTTGAAATGGGGAGGTTCTGCTGAGTTATCTGGATGGGCCCAATATAAACACAAGAATCCTTGTAGGAAGAAAGTGGGAGACAGGAGAATCAGAAAAGTGATGATGGGAGCACAGGCCAGAGTGATGTGGGATCACAAGCCAAGGAACACATACAGCCTCTTGGAGCTGGAAAAGCCAAGAAATGGGTTCTCCCCTAGGGCCTCCAGAAGGAACATAGCCCAGTACAGCCATTTTGGACTTCTGACCTCCTTTACTATAAATAATAACTATGGGTTATTTTAAGCCACTACATTTGTGATGGTTTCTTCAGCAGAAATAGGAACGAATATGACTACTGATATGGAGTAACCAAAAAAAAAAAAAAAGGGAGTCTGGTTTCACCCTGGCTAGTGTGGCTCAGTTAGTTGGAGTGTTGTCCTGTAACTGAAGGGTTGTAGCTTCAATTCCCAGTCAGGGCATATGCCTGGGTTGTGGGTTCCATTCCCAATCCAGACACATATGGGAGGCAGCCCATCAACATTTCTCTCTTTCCCTTCCTCTCTCTCTAAAAGTAATGAAAAAATATCCTTGGGTGAGGATTTTTTTTTAAAAAGAGTCTTGTTTTATCTGTGAGTCATGTATTTGCTGTTAGACATTTCTGGTTTTCCAGGTAGATTTAAGGAATCATAATTATTTTTTAATGTTCACAGCCTGAACTCTTAACCACTTAGCTGAATGGCGTCTCCCTGTCTTTGCCCTGTCAAAGCCCTTTGTTGTTTTATAGGTTGTTTGTAGCTAGAATTCTGTTTTAATAGGGATCGCTACATAGACACCTGTGAAGTTAATTGGTGAGACTACGTGAGTATCACCTTTCTAAAAGAGTGAATAGTGTAGATGGGTTTCCAGGGTATCAGTTTGAGTGCAGGTGGATTCCAGAAAGAGAAGGAGGGACCTGCATGGCTAACTGTGGTCAGACAAGGCAATTCTGGTCTAGCAGAGAAAATGAATGGAATAACCTTCTGAGGTTCTGTCTTGCAATCAAAAATAGTCACAGCCTGTGGGGAACAGAAGGAGCCCCTGAGATAATCATTCAGCCTCTTCATTTTCCAGAGGAGGAACATGGTCCCAGGGAGGAGAACTGACATGCCCAAGAACCTACCGTGAGTTCTGGGATAGTTGAACCCAGATCCAGACCCTGCTCCCTGTTTCCCTGCTTCACCCTCCTCTTGGCACTTGGTGTGTTTTGTGTGCACTAATTGGGCATTTCACATAAATAAGGTCATGGTTTGGTCATTGAAGGTGGTATTTGTAGACACACTCTCAGATCAGCAAGAAATGTTCATATTTTGCCAAGAAAACCCATGCTGTTATAACAAGTTTATTCAGAGCCACATGTGTTATAAAATAAATTATTCTGTTGTAGCACATCTTTGGCATGTTTAGTTTTTGCAGAAGTACCTATGCTGACAGTGGCAAACTCAATCATCTGCCTGTTAGAACATCTATAAATCCACCATGTTTTGATGTAAGATAGACGAAACTAGGCCAAAGGTCAGTCCTTTACCCATGCCCCCAAACTCACACACACAGGCATGAGATGAATGAACCCAGAGACTCAGGATGTCCATCTGGGCTTGTGGATTTCAATCCAGCCCCCTGTATACACACACACCAAAAAAATGCATAACTGGTGACCACAAATATACTTAATTCTTTCTAATCTGCTTTCCAAAATATGAGCTCATTATCCATTGACTTGAGAGCCTATTATGTGCCAGGCATTGATCTAGGTACTGGGGATACATAAATGAATAGATCCCAGTCCCTGGCTTGGTGGAGCTTCCATTCTAGTTGGAAACCAGTTGGAAATGTTAACAATGAGGAAACAAAGCCAAGGTGCTTAAGTGATAGGCTGAATGAAAACATACGGCTTACTGTTATCTGAGCAAAATACAGCCCAGGTCTCTTTCTCTTTAAGATTTGTGGACTAGTGGCACCTGTGGATGGGCTGTGCTAGAATTACCTGGAGTTCTTGTTTAAAATATGGAATTTTTTGGCCTTCTGGGAAGAGGGTTGGTGTATAAGGAGGAAGTGTGTGGCTGGAGAATCTGAATAGTGAACAAGTTCCTCCGTAGACTCTGATATGCACTCAGGGCTATAAACCACTGAGGACATCCAGTCATCAATGGATCTCCACCCATATGTAAGAATTAGCTGAAGTATCTTTAAAAATGTAGCAACTATGATCCGAGGTGGCGGCAGAGTAGCTGTCCACTTGCTCCCACACCCAGACCGGTCTTGCAGCAAAACACAGAGCCGTGGACTCGTGAGTCCAGCAGAGAGTGAGTGAGAATATCTGTGAGTGAGCGTGTATGGACGAGGGCACTGGGAGTGTGCAGCAGTTTGGCTGCCTGGGCGCCGGGGAGCCAGTGGCCCGGGCTTTCCAAGCGGAGCCCACACGGCTACCCAGGCCAGCACTCCTGGTTGCACAGGGTCAGGGAGGCTGCGTATTCGCTCAGGAGCCGCCCGCTACTGTGGTGGAGAGAGAAAGCCTGGGAGGTGCCTGCTCCAGAAACAGCGTCAGAGGCTAAAGATCTCTGGAGGGAGTTGGGTCAGCACTCTGAGACTGCCCTCTGTTATACTATAGCTGCAGGGCTCTTCCCAATGACTGGGAAAGATCCAGAGAGAAACTTTAGCGTGAGAGACTGTGATTTTGGGAGAGAACAGGTCCCCTGTTCTGTTGTTTTAGTGGAGACTGGTGCTGCAGCATGGAGGCCACACAGAAACTCTTTCAAAAGGGGAGCTGAGGCCAGACCAGAGTCCCGAGACTTGCCAGGGACACAGGGCTCACATGTGTGTGCAAGCTGGCACAGTGGCTCTACTAGCCAAAAACTCAGAGAGATAGAGTCACACTGAAGGAACAGTAGGATCTGACTTAGCACAGCTCGCAAGCAGGGCACTGTTGAGAGTGGAGAATTCGGGCCCAAACCTTCTGCGAAGAGAGAGGCAGGCTCAGGACTGGAAGGCAGGAGCTGCATGTGTGAGATTTGCTGAGGCCAGCCAGATCCCCTCACAGACAGGTGAGCCCAACCCCACTTGCGGGATTACAGGCTTTGCGGATCAGTGAATTCAGGTTCAGGAGTCTTCTGCTGAGTACATTTCCGCAGGGGAAAGAAGAAAAAGCTCTGAAAGACTGCCTCACCAGACACTATGGGCTATACAGTTCCTCGGGCCCTGATCCCCTTGGACTTCTTTATGATTGGTGCTATTTTCTCTCCTGCATAGCTTTTTAACATTCATTTTTTGTCCTTCAAGTTAGGACCTAATATGTCAGCAGGTTTTATATTATAGATGATTTCAAATCTCATATTTTGCTCTGCCCTTCTCTTACTTCATTTTACCTTCTTCCTTCCTCCTCTTATCTTTGTTTTAAGTTCTATTTTCTCTCCTGCTAGGACTTGTTTCTGTTCCACTCTTTTACTATTTCTCCTCTCTCCAACCTCTCAGAACCACTTTTCTTGTCATTGGTCATCTCACATTCTTTTTCCTGTTCTTAAAATACCCTTGTTCTCTCCCCACCTTAATCAGCCTTTGCTCCGTGGTTGTGGATAAGGTGGTTATGGTTGCATTCCTTCAATTTCATTTCTAGAAAGTCACTATTTTTGTATTTCAAATCTCAAATTTTACCATTCCCCTTTCCTACTCCATTTTGCCTTCCTCCTTCCCTTTATTTTTTTTTTAATTTTAATTTTTCCCTGTCTTAGCCTGGTCTTCATTTCTCACTCTTAGTATTCCCTCTCCCTTAATCATTTAAAAATCACTTCCTATCCTCTAGACATGGCTTCTCTTTCTGTTTTTCTCCCCCTCTTATTCCCATCCCACCTATATTACTCTTAGCTCATTTGTTCTTGATATTGCTGTAGTGGGTCTTTTTCCAAAATTAGGTTATATATATGTATGTGTGTGTATGTGTATACATATATACATATACACACATATATATCATCATTGTTGTTCTCTCTCTCTGTATATATATATTTTTTGTTTAATCCTAATACTATATGCTTCCCATCTATTACTCCATTCTGCCTTCCCTCCTCCCTTTTTTATTTACAATGTAAATTTTATTTTCTTTCTCTCTTCACCTTGTCTCTGTTCCCTACTCTTATTATTGCTCCTACCTCTGCCCTTGAAAAATCACTTTTCTTTCAATTAGTCATCTCATATTCATTGTTCCTTTCTTATAATAGTCTTAATCTATTTACATTTTTATCAATATTGGCTCATTTGCTGTTGATAGTGTGGCTGTGGGTGGAGTTATTTTTGTGGGTGTGGGTGTGTTTTCTGGGCTGTTTGATTTTGTTCTGGCAGCACCTGTACAACAGCATACAAGACATGGTGGGTGGAATGACTCTTATTCAGCCAGCCAGCGAGAAGGACCCACAAAAGAATGACCCAACAACAACCAAAAACCAATTACAACCAGAGAGCCTACAAAAATGGCAAAAGGGCATCCCAAGAGCATCAGTCTCAGGAGATTAAGGAGACAGCCACAGAGCCACACAGGTCTCCTACTACAGAAGGTCACAGCATGAAGACAAGGAGTCAAAACAGATCAATCTAGTATGCAGAAACAAATAAGAAGAGTCCCAAAAATGGGGAGCAAAGAAACAGCCTCCAATTAAAAAGGAAAGGAGGAATCCACAAAAAGAGTGCTAAATGAAATTGAGGCAAGCAAACTGTCAGTCATCAAGTTCAAAATAATGGTTATAAGGAAGCTCAATGTGCTCAGTGAGAACTACAAAGAACTTCAGGGAAACTACAAGGAACTTACTGCGAACTATGCCATCATGAGAAAGGATGTAGGAACTATTAATAAGAGCTAGTAGGAAATGAAAATACAATATCTAAAATGAAGAACACAGTAGAAGGAATTAAGAGCAGCTTAGATGAAGCAGAGTATCAAATCAGCAAGACAGAGGACAAGGCAGAAAAAAAATTCCCAGATACAGCAACAAAAGGCAAAAAGACTCAAAAAGAATGAAGAAGGGTTTAGGGAGCTGCAGGACAACATGAAACATAATAACATCCATATAATAGGGATACCAGAATGAGAGGAAGAGGAGCAAGGGTTAGAAAACCTGTACGAAAAAGTAATGACAGAAAACTTCCCTAATTTGGTGAGAGAAAAAGTTATGCAACTTCAGGAAGCCACAGAGGATCCTATCAAAATGCTCCAAAGAGGTCCACTCCAAGGTACATCATAATTAAAATAGCAAAATTCAAAGATAAAAAGAGAATCTTAAAGGCAGCAAGGGAGAAACAGATAGTAACATACAAGGGAGCCCTGATAAGACTAGTAGCTGATTTCTATAACAGAAATGCTACAGACCAGAAGGGAATGACAAGAAATATTCCAAGTAATGGAAAGCAAAGGTCTGCAACCAAGACTACTCTATCTAGCAAGGCTCTCATTTAAAATGGAAGGTAAAAGAAGGAGTTTCCCAGACAAAAGGTGGCTAAAAGAATATACCTCCACCAAATCAGCATTGTAAGACATGCTAAAGGAAATGCTTTAAGAAGATGAAGAAAAATAGTGAGAGAAAGAGGAACACATGTACAAAGGGGAAAAATGGCAATGAATAAGTACCTAGCAATAATAACTTGAAGTGTAAATAGATTAAATACTCCAATCAAAAGACACAGGGTAGCTGAATGGATAAGAAAACATAACCTGCATATATGCTGCCTACAAGAGACCCACCTCAGAACAAAAGACCTATACTACTAAAAGTGAAGAGTTGGAAAAAAATATCCCAAGCAAATGGGCTGGAAAAAAAGCCAGGGTGGCAATACTTAAATCAGACAAAATAGACTTAAAAACAAAGGCCATAAAAAGAGACAGAAGGACACTTCATAATACTCAAGGGTAGAGTCCATCAAGAAAACACAAACATTGTAAACATATATGCACCCAACATAGGAGCACCCAAATATATAACGAAAATCTCAGAGGACTTCAAGAAAGATAATAATAGTAACACACTCATAGTAGGGGATTTTTACACTCATTGTCAGCAATGAAAAGACCTTCCAAAGAATCAACAAGAATATTGTAGCACTGAACTACACCATAGATCAAATGGACTTTATTGATATTTACAGAACTTTTCACACCAAAGAAGAAAAATATACATTCTTTTCAAATGTATATGGAACATTTTCAAAGACAGACCACATGGTAGAACACAAAACAAGCCTCAAAAATTCCAGAAAATTGAAATCACATCAAGCATCTTCTCAGATGACAATAGCTTGAAACTAGAAACCAACCTCAAAGAAAAAGCTCAAAAACAGTCAAATTCATGGAGACTGAATAACATACTATTAAATAATGAATGGATTAACAATGAGATCAAGGAAGAAATCGGAAAGTTCCTGGAAACAAGTGAAAATGGATATACAACAGCCCAAAACCTATGGGATACAGCAAAGGCAGTCCTGACAGGGAAGTTCATAGCAATAGAGGCCTACGTAGAAAAGACAGAAAATTTTCAAATCATCACCCTTACCCTATATCTACAAGAACTAGAGGAACAACAACAAACAAAGCTCAGAGCAAGTAGAAGGAAGGAAATAATCAAGATCAGAACAAAAAGAAATGACATAGAGACTGAAGCAACAATTCAAAGGATCAATAAATCCAAGTGCTGGTTCTTTGAAAAGATAAAATCAATAAGCCTTTTATCAGACTCCTCAAGACAAAAAGAAAAAGAACCGAAATAAATGAAATAAAAAACAAAATTGGAGAAATTACAGCCAATACCACAGAAATACAAACAATTGTAAGAAATTACTACAAACAACTATATGCCAAGAAATTTGACAACCTGGGCAAAATGGACACATTTCTATAAACATACAATGTTCCAGGAATGAATCAAGAAGGAGCAGAAAGCCTGCATAGACCAATAATAGCTAGTAAAATTGAAGCAGGAATCAAAAAACTCCTGGCACACAAAAGCCCTGGACCGATGGCTTCACAGGTGAATTTTATTAAACATTTAGGGAAGAGCTAATCCCTATCCTTCTCAACCTATTTCAAAAATTTCAAGAAGAGGGAAGACTCCCAAACTCTTTTTATGAGGTCAGTATTATCCTAATTCCAAAACCAAGTAAAGACACAACAAAGAAAGAAAACTGCAGGCCAATATAGCTGAGGAACATAGATGCTAAAATCCTCAACAAAAAATATTGGCAAACCAGATCCAGCAATACATTAGAAAGATCACACACCATGATCAAGTGGGATTCATCCCAGGGATGTGAGGATGGTACGATATTTGCAAATCAATAAGTGTAATACTCCTCATAAACAAAATGAAAGAGAAAAATTACATGATCATATCAATCGATACATAAAAACATTTGATAAGATACAGCACCCATTTATGATAAAAACACTCAGCAAAGTGGGAATAGAGGGAGCATTCCTCCATATAATAAAGGCTATATATGAGAAACCTACAGCCAACATCATACTCACTAGGCAAAAACTAAAAGCTTTCCCCCTAAAATCAGGCACAAGATAAGGGTGTCTGCTTTCAGTACTTCTAGTCAACATAGTGTTGGAAGTTCTAGCCACAGGGATCCGAAAATAAAAAGAAATAAAAGGCATCCAAATTGGAAAGGAGTAAGTAAAACTGTCATTTGCTGCAGATGACATGATAGTGTACATAGAAGACCCTATAGGCTCCGCCAAAAAACTATTCTACCTACTAAGTGAGTTTAGCAAAACAGGGAGATACAAAGTCAATATTCAGAAATCTAAAGCATTTTTTACACCAACAATGAAGTATCAGAAACAGAAACTAGGAATAACATCCCATTTACTACAGTAGTAAGAACAGTAAAGTACCTATGAATAAACTTAACCAAGGAGGTAAAAGACCTATACTTGGAAAACTACACAACACTGAAGAAACAAATTAAGGAAGACACAAATAAATGGAAACATATACTGTGTTCATGGATTGGAAGAATTAATATGATTACAATGTCCACACTACCCAAAGCAATCTATAGATTTAATGTAATCCCTGTTAAAATACCAAAGATGTATTTCACAGATTTAGAACAAATATTTCAAAAATGGATATGGAACCATAAATGACCCTGAATAACCTCAGCAATTTTGAGAAAGAACAAAGTAGGAGGGATCACAATACGTGATATCAAACTATACTACTAGGCCACTGTAATCAAAACACTCTGGTATTGGCGTAAGAATACACATAGATCAACAGAACAGATTAGAGAGCCCAGAAATAAACCCAAGTTTGTATGGTCAATTAATATTTGACAAATGGGGCAGGAGCATAGAATAGAGTAAAAATAGCCTCTTCAAAAAATGGTGCTGGGAGATCTGGACAGCTACATGCAAAAAAAAAAAAAAAAATGAAACTCGACCACCAACTTATACCATACACTAGAAAAAAACTCAAGATGGATAAAAGACTTAAATATAAGTCATGACACCATAAAAATCCTAGAGGAAAACATAGGCAGTAAAACTTCAGATATCTCACTCAGCAATATTTTTGCTGATATATCTCCTAGGGCAAGGGAAATAAAGAAAAGAATAAACAAATGGGACTACATCAAATTAAAAAGCTTCTGCATGACTAAAGAAAACATTAGCAAAATGAAAAGGGAACCAACCATATGGGAAAACATATTTGCCAATGATACCTTGGACAAAGGTTTGATCTTCAAAGTATATAAAGAACTTACATGACTCAATACCAGGAAGACAATGCAATTAAAAAATGGGCAAAGGACCTGAACAGACACTTCTCCAAGGAGGACATACAGAGGGCCCAGAGACATGAAAAGATTCTCATCATCATTAGCCATCAGAGAGATGCAAATTAAAACTACAATAAGATACCACCTTACACGGATCAGAATGGCCATCATTAACAAATCAACAAACAATAGGTGCTGACAAGGTTGTGGAGAAAAGGGAATGCACTGTAGTGCATTGTTGGTAGGAATGCAGACTGGTACAGCCACTGTGGAAAACAGTATGGAATTTCCCCCCAAAACTAAAAATGGAACTGTCTTTCTATCCAGTGATCCCACTGCTGGGAATATACCTGAAGAATTCTGAAACACTAATTCAAAAGAACCTGTGCACCCCAATATTCATAGCAGCATTATTTACAATAGCCAAGTGCTGGAAACAGCCTAAGTGCCCATCAGTAAATGAGGGGATCAAAAAACTGTGGTACATTTGCACAATGGAATACCATGTAGCAGAAAGAAAGAAGGAACTCCTACCTATCACGACAGCATGGTTGGAACTGCAGAGCATTATGCCAAGTGTAATAAGCCAGGTGGTAAAGGAAAAATACCATATGATCTCACCTGTAAGTGGAACCTAATGAACAAAACAAATAAATGAGCAAAACAAAACCAGAGGTATGGAAACAAGGAACAAACTGACAGTGACCAGAGGGGAGGGGGGGATAATGGAGGAAAGAAGATGAAGGGTCTAGTCAAGGAACATACGTAAAGGACCTGTGGACATGGACAACAGGGTGAGGATTGACTGTGGGAGTGGGGTTGGGGGGCAGTGGGTATGGTAGGGGAGAGCAATGGGGGGAAAACTAGGACAACTGTAACAGAACAACAATAAAAAATACAATTCCTGGGCACTGTCCCAGAGGTCTACATTCAGTTAATCTGGGTATTTCCCAGACAACTATATACTTTTTGAAAGTTATTATTCTAATATGCAGTATTGGAAACCCACAGTCCTATGAACAATGGTAATAAATACTATAACCCAAAGTCAGAGTAACTCCCCCAAATAAATCAACCTTATTTTTCTGGCTGTGCCCTAGCTTGCAGGCTCCCAGGAGGAAGTAGGGCTTAGGGAAAATGGAGAAGTGAGGCACAAGGCTGGGTCCCCTGACAATCCAGGGCCTTGGATCAGCAACCTGATCCACAAATCGCTGAAGAAGAAACTGAACAAACCCTGACATCCTCCACTAATGACTTGTACCAAAGATCCCACCGTGTTCCCTCTTCGAGGCCCCTCAGGAGATATTTCACCATGCTGGTATCAAGCAAAGCCTCTGGACTGTTTCCATGCTAAGGACATAGTGGTTCTTATCATTGATTTGTTCTCCTCTTTGCTCTGTTAATTACAATGCTCAGAGTCACAGTTGAGGCTCCCTTTATCAATTATACAGAACCTATGGCACATATTCTGTATGATCTCACCCCTGGGCCACATCTTATTTTCCTTCCATGTTTTTTTTCTTGAGTGATTTCTGTTTATCTTTCTTTCCCACCCCCCAAAATGTTCTCTTAATTTGTTCAAGCATGCTAGAAATGAATAAATTACACTATTTAAAGAGTTATGGTCTATACATTTTTCTTTCTCTTGAGGTCTTGGGGTCAGAGAGAGAAAAGAAAAGGACATGCAAATAAAATTAAGAAAGGAAGTAAGGTACACATATGTACACAGAGAACCCATAGAAGTGAGTAGGGGCAACAGAGGGTTAAGGTTGCATTAACCTTACACAGCGTGATGCTTTCTACGTCAGTCTGCTCATGGCCATTTCACAAGGGTTTTTAAAAACTCCCTTTTGTAGTCAAAACCTTTGACACATTTGTCTTATTCAAACTCAGTCCACTTGTTAAGTCACTGGCAGCAGGACTTATGGTATCAAGGCCTGGCAGTGGGGCACTAGGCATTGTGACCATGAGTCACTAAAAAGGAAAAAGAATGTCTTTCCTCTTCTTTCTCTCTCTGTGTCTGTCCGTCTGTCTGTCTCTCTCACACACACAAAACAAAATTATTTCATTACAAAAATATTGAGAAAAATGTTATGACACTATACCTAAACTGAATTTGCAAAGGAGTATTGCTTAACAAATGGCTTCTTCACAAATTGGGGAGATTTTGATGGGGAAACTGGAGTTGGAACATTTTAGTTTTAGGTAATAGTTAACAAGCTTAGTAATCAATGCATGTAAAAAGCTATTGTTTCAGGAACTGAAGGCACAGCCCACCCTGACTCCAGGAGACCACAAGCAATTCGACCTTTTTGCATCAAGACAGCGTCTGAGCCATTGTCTTCCAGGGAGAGACATCCGCTGCCCAGGACACAGATAAAGAAAATCACCCAGGACACAGGACACAGGATCCAGATAGAAAAGCACTGGCCAGCGGATGAAAGGATGTTAGGGGAATTGCTAGACTGCAGCTTTTATCTGATTAACCTCTTTCCTGAATTCCAAATCCACTTGCTTTCCTTGAATTCCAAATCCCTCACCTACACTTGGTTCCTCCTGGCTTGAGAGGAGATGTAAGATAGTTTGTTCAGGTATATAACCCACCATCTTCTCAGATCGCCGGCCATCTGGTTAAAGTGCCCATAAAGACTCAATCCCTGTTTCTGCTTATTGGTTCTGGCAGTGGCAGGCAGCCTGAATGTGGGCTTTTCCACAAACGCCAGATTTTCCGGTTTCAGTTGTGATTTGACAGTGAGTCAGTGAGGCATTTTTGTTGTTGTTCAAAAAAACAAATCTCATTTCTTTACAGAAATACTTTTTAATTTCTATGACCTTTTAAACAAACAAAAATAAAGGCTCCCATTTCAAAATAAAAAGAAAATCCCAGATCATATAGACATTTACAGGAATTATATTTATCTAAGTGACATGTGTTCTGTTGTAAGATGTTAACCAAGTTTCTGAGATAAATGTACTTAAAAAAAATAACTGCGAACATTATAGAGAATGTGGGACCCTAAGGATAATATAGCAGTCACTAAGTTCTTCTTAAGTCTATAGCACAGGTCAGTAGCAGAGTCTTATATGTACTGAGTGTCTGGGATCTTTGGTTGCTACCATATCAGCCAACCATTTTAAGAGTATTTTAAATGAACAACTTACAAACCCCAACAATATCTATATATTTTTTAAGCTTGTACTATCTGTATCTTAACAAGCTGCCTCAAATCTGCATTTGAAGTAAGAGAGGTTATAGAAAAATTAATAACAGCAGCAGAAAAGATTCTGTTCACCACACTGAGACATGTTTTTATGAGTGGGATGAAAATTTTTCCCTCTTTCAAAGCCACAGGGCCATCCTACCTGTCAGCTCTTTTAACTGCAGGGTTGGGAGCAGAGGGCTTTTCCTCTCTCTCTTAGGGTTTAGTCACTGGGACCTGTGAATTAAACTAACATAAAACGGGTTGACAGGAGAAAAGGCCTGTGAATTTTACTGATGTTAATATTTTTGTGTGCACAGAGGCTTCCCAAAAAAAGAAGTGAAAACACAAAAAAGCAGTTAAGACTTGCGAGCTGATATATCATTTTAACAAGGGGTGAGAGTGAAGAAGTGACTAGACAGAGGACAGGGGATTTGGGCTTCCAAAAGCCCACAGGGGCAATAAACTGTGAGAGTAACTAGTAAGAACATATGGGAGAGACTAGTGGAAGACAAGATCAGGGTTATTTTAGTAAGGTCTGTTTATGCAAATTCATCCTGGTGTCAGCTTTCCATCTACTGTGATAAGGGTCACTGTCCTCATCCTGACACAGGAGGTAGGGGAAAATTTATTCCACCTTCACAAAGGAAAACCTAGGCCCTGCTTTAAGAAGGGGGGAGGGTAGAAAGCTCTTTTTACATCTAATGTTTCTCAACTGCTTTCAGCTCAAAATAACCAATGTGCAGAAGTGGCATATTTGGGGTAGCACCTCCTGATGCCTTTCACCACATCACTTGCCATCCCCTTCACCTTGTGGCTGTGCTCAGAGGTATCTGGAGTTCCAGTGCTGAGCTCCAGGAAAGTTATACTTGTCCTGTTAGGAATCACATTCTGCTTGTTAAGAAACAGCCACTTATCTGGGGTTCGATGGATTCTGCTTGTGTTTGTGTTAAATGTGATTAAATGTAAGTTGTGTTTGTTGCTAAATATGATTCAGCCTTGAGAAACAAGGGCCAGGAAGCCGTGGAAAGTCTATGAGTGTTGTTCATTTGGGAGTTACAAACAGATTTTAGCAAGCAGGCAAATTTGCTACTACAGAATCTACAAATTAAGGAGGGCCAATTCTACCTAGACTTTGCTCTTCTCCCTTCCTCCAATCTACTGGTGCTTCCCATTGACTGAACCCACCAGAGGGCAAGTGAACCTGTTGGTTGTCTTCTGAAGCTCAACTTTCTACGATATTAGGAAGGATGGGAAAAGGTGGTGAGTGGATCTGGAGAGGATCTAGAAAATTCAGCACATCATCTCTTGTTATTTGTAGACTTGACTGAGATTCCCTAGAGGATCTGCCCATTTTACAAGCCATTCATTCATTCATTCATTCCCTCACTCATTCATTCACCAGGCATTTCTTGAGCACCTGGCACCAGGCTGTACACTATGATCTGTTAAGTAGAGGTTTAAAAAGTTAGAAGATATAGTCTCCATTGAGATATTTGAGCACCTCCCATGAATGTTTTCGGTGCCCACAAATCAGCAGGACACAAAGAAAAGTCTCTGGCCTGACAGAATGCACAGACCAGAGCAGGAAACAGACAAATGAAGAACCTTGCTTTAGGATGGTAAGTGGAACTTGTCAGGACAATAATGAGGCACCCTAGATACGAGGGTAGGGAGGATAATTAGGGAATAGTGAGGGAGAACTTTCCAGGGCAGGAAAGAGTGTGGTTTGAAGGACTCTGAGTCAGTGCCTGGAACCCAGAAAAGGAAAAATAAAAATGGTGAGAGATGAAGCCCTGTGCTGTGCACAAGAGTGATTATATTATGTATTCAAATGCTGAGAGGTGCTAATGATAAAGCACTAGTGTAGGAGCTCACAGGAGGGTAAGATCACATTGAATGGGCCCTGAAAGGATAAAAAGGACTCAGGCATGTGCAGAAGGACCAGATAAGGTATTTCAGAGCTCCTGGAATACCTAAATGGCTGGGACTAACTTTATCTCCCCATCTCTGTGCTCACCACACACAGTGCCTGAATGTCACCACTCGGGTGGTGCTCATTCTTCTAGCCCACAGCTGCCTTTAACTGTGCAGGGAGGCCCACCTGCCTGTCTTGAGCTTGAGAGTCCCTAAAGTTCCCTAAAGAGATACTCAAAAGCTTAAAAAGGGTTAAGATTGTGGGGCAGTAGAGGTACTTGGGAGCTGTTCAAATCATGTCATGAAAAATGGCCTCATGGTGGCCTTGAGATCAGAGAAATCACTGTACAGACTTTCCCAGCTCAACGTGAAGTGGACACACTCAGTAGAAGTTCGAAGGAAGGAAATGAAGGGAACAGAGCAAAACCTACCTTCTCTTTCTGTGTGGGACTGGGCTGGCTGCAAGCTGTGGTCCCTTCTACTCACCACGGTTGGGAGCTCACCATGTCCCTACTGTGTGCTGGACTCAGCACAAGGCCTCTCACAGACATGAAATCATTTCATACTTCCAACAACCCTGAGAGATGAACATTGTTTGCTCTACTTAATGGAAGAGGCGTATTAGGCCCAGAGAAGCTTAGTAACCAGTTCCAACCGCCTGCCTGGCAAGAGGCAGATCTGAGACTTGAATCTAAGCCTCTGCCTCCAAGTCATGTCCTTTCGCCTTGTTTCGTTTTCATTTTGCTTCCTCTTTTCTTCTCCTTTTCCTTATTACTAAGAAGGAAGTCATCTGGAAACAGTGTCTTCTCTGTTCTAAACAAGCTTTAATGGGAGTGCCTCGCTCTTTTAACCTTTCAAGCATTTCCCACCCTTCATACCATTTAAATCTCCTAAGAGCTGTGTGGGAGCGATTAGGAGAAGTTATGATCTGCATTTTACAGATGAGCAAACACATGCTCACAGGAATTTAATGGCTTATCTCAAAGTTATGCACCCTTGACCTTGAGAAAAAATAACAAAAGATCTTCAGATTCTCATTCTCTTTCTCCTGGCCTAGGAATGGCAAGTGGACATGATATATCTTGCTCTGAGAAAAGGATTCGGAGGTTAAATTCAAGCTCAATGGGAAAAGAGACCTGCAATTAATTAGCAATATCTGACATGGGTAAAGAAATAGTTAAATGGAGGTACTATCCTGACTTGTAATAACTATTTCAAAGCCTTATGTTGTTTCTTACCTTAATGAAGAAGTATGTTAATTTTATTAGACTGGCTGCTCAGTATAGAGAGGTACTGTCATTTACTGAGTGACTGTGATTCATTGGGCACAGTGCCAGACTACATCACCACATTTACAGCCATTCAAGTTGACCATCAGTGCACATTCAGATTCAGCTAAATTTAAACTTAATGAGCTGTTTATACTCACAATACTTCTAACCAAATCTGTGGTGTTTTTTCCCAACACCAACGAATGCTGTAGCTCTTTGGATACCAGCTAGGTGTCCACCAATTCAATTTAAGTCTGACACTAACTACCCAGAGTTAGCAGAGGCCCCAAAGGTTAAGGGCTTAGTCTCACAACACTGCCCCACTTCAGACACCAGATTTGAGCCCCAGGTTGTGTCAACTGGCTACAATTTGGGGGTTCCCATGACTCCGTGCTCGGGTTCAATCATTTGCTAGGATAGCTCACAGAACCCAGGAAAACACTTTATTTACATTTACTGTTTTTCAAATAAAGGATACAACTCAGGAACAGCCAAATGGAAGAGAAACTTAGGGTAGGGTATGGGGGAAGGGCGTGGGGTTCCTGCCCTCTCTAGCTGTCACTCTCCCAGCACGACCATGTGCTCGCCAAACCCAAAGCTCTTTAAACCCCAACACGTAGTGTTTTTCTATGGAGGTTTTACTACTAGGCAAGATTGATTAAACCATTCCCCATTGGTGATTATCTCAATCTCCAGACCCTCTCCCCTCCATAGTGTTGCAGCTGAGGTGAAAGTTCCAACTTCCTGATCATGCCTTGGTCTTTCTGGAGACTGACACCCATGCTGATGCTTTTTAGGGTCCCTCAGCCACCCAGTCATCTCATTAGCATGCAAAAGACTCTTATCCCTCTGGGATCCCAAGGGTTTTATGAGCTTTGTGCCAGGAACCAGGGAAAAAGACCAAATATATATTTGTCACACATGGCCTTAGGTATATCTTGGAAAAACATAGATTTCAATACTAGGATTAAAAGAACCCTAATAACAACAACTGTAATTAAACAACAATAAAATAATTAATTAAAATAAATAAATAAGTTTGAAGATTAGCATAAGTAATCTTTCTTGATTCTCTAAGTTATTGGTGTTATATGATAATAAAAAATATTAATTACAAAAAATATCCCTAGTAAAGCTTTCCTAGGCACTTAATAAGCTTAAATGAAGTTTATAAAGATAGCACATATGGGATATCTCATATGGGATAAATGAGACTGTTAGTATTTTTGGTGTGAAATTTACTGCCAGAAAGCAGAGTGAGTGCAGGAGCTCTGCTCTATTCATGTTATATCTCCAGTGTCTGCCAACTGTTTCAGAGAGAATGGATGAAGCTGAGAGCCATTTGCTGATAATCTAACTAGTGACATGTCACATGTCCTCCCTCTAGTGGCCATGAAAAATCACAGGACACTTCCTACACTCTTGGTCTGCATTATCTTTTAAATGCTCTTAATATGAACACTTTGAACTTCTCAGATCACTGGTGACCTCTGTGTGTATGTAGACATGTGCAAATGCGGTTACAAATACCAGGGAGCAAGTAACCATGAGTCAAGGTGTTCTCCCAGTGTTCATACCACTGACTGTTGCAGATGGGACAGGAGGCATTGGCCTAGGGGAGGGAGAGAAAGTGTGGGGCCTAAGTCTGGCCAAGGTATTAGATGTGGGCAGGAGAGAACCATCCTGCCCGAGATGCCGATTCCAAAGCATAAGTCCAGCTCAGTGAGAGCAAGAAGAGGAACATCCCAAACCATGTTCATGGGAAGTCTGAGCAATGGGAACTTGTTCTTCAGCCCAATACCACTTGTTTCACAGCTCTCTGCTCCTGACCCTGGGGTGACCTGCTCCCATGGTAGAAGAGATAGTACGGTGCAGGGGTGTCAGGCCCAGAGAAGCAAGACATGTCATTTGCTCTGTTCTTCACTTTCTCAATTCAATTTCAATGTCAAATGCCCAATTCTCCGAGTACTAGAAATAAATTTCATTCATTCAATGGTGGCTCAGCTGCCCACTGCTATTTGTCTTTGCCAGTCCCTGCTGAGATGTCTGGGTTCTCACCTTCCTTTGACTGGGGATGTTTTTGTCCCTGGTCTGCCAGCGGGGGGCAGGGGAGTCATTCTGCTCTCTGGTGCCTCTGGAAGGCCATCCAGAGAGATGGCCATCAAAAGGCCCTGCCAGCCTGAGCTATCTCTGTGAGGGTCCCCTCTCAGAGGTCTTGCCAGGAAACAAGCCAAGGGCTCCTTCTGGAACCCCCAGCTCATCACTTTGCTTCTGTTGTGGTCCCCCTTTTATTTCAGGGACTCTTTTCTTTTTTTTTTTTAATACCAAACGTTTCCCAAGTTTATTTTTATTTATTTTTTTTAAGATTTTATTTACTTATTCTTAGAGAGGGAAGAGAGGGAGATAGAGAGAGAGAGAGAAACATCAATGTGCGGTTGCTGGGGGTTATGGCCTGCAACCCAGGCATGTACCCTGGCTGGGAATTGAACCTGCGACACTTTGGTTCACAGCCCACACTCAATCCACTGAGCTACGCCAGCCAGGGCTCTATTTCAGGGACTCTTTTCTAGTCTGGGGGTGGTGAGGGGCATGGTAAGAAGCTGTGGTCTCTGTCGGGATGTTTCTGCACTTGTTGAGAGACAATGAACACACAATAGCCTGTGTGTGTGTGTGTGTGTGTGTGTGTGTGTTTGAGGGAGGTGGTATAAAGCCAAGGAAAAATAAACTACGAGGGAGGGGGAAAGTCAGTTAATAACTCAAAGTACTATCCCAGGAAGTCACTGTTGGCCATAGGCTGTGCGGGATTTAGTTAAACGGGGACTTTTTGGGAAACATTGTAGCTTCTTTCTACTCAGGGTGTATGACTGAGTCTTTACAATCATACCCGATGAGTTTTCACTTCTTTTTTGAGGCACTTAAAGGAGGAAGAAGCAGAGCCATGTGAATCTATTCTGATTAAAGACCTACTAAAACCAAGTGCATTTCCCTCTAAGGCATGGACAGTTAGCTGGATACTGAGACCCACAAGGTAGGTCCTCTGGAGACCTGGCAAGAAAAGGAGATGGAGTGTTGAGCCAGTGCGGGGAAGCCAAGGGTTTACCATCTTTCCAGTGTGGACAGAGCTCACAAGTGCTAGTCCTGGACAAGGGACAAAGGTCCAAGGTCCGAGGATGTCAGTCTGTGCAACAGCATCATTGGGATGGGACACAGCTCATCCCATTTGCCCAGGTAACTAACCCTAGAGAGTTGGCTCCTGGTCCCCCTTTCTTTTTATGGGGCCAGCTGGATGTAGTCCTCCCTGCTACCAAAAGTGACCAGACATTCAGGGGCTGCCTACCTAGGCACAAGCCAACCACCAATCCTTTAAAAATAAAGAGCTCAAAGACAATCACACCTCTCATTTCGCATATAGCATTGGTGTCTAAGCCCAAACTCCTGTATTAACATCAAGGGTCATCAGCTAGCTTATTAGGGCCAACAGCTTTCATTAGTTCAGTGCACAGGCCAGTCACCGAAGCAAGATCTCATTACAAAGGGTGTTTACTTGGGACCAAGGATGAATCTCAGGCCCTATAAAGGGATTTGTCCCAGGGTCAAGTAGACAAGCTCCTCACTAGGAGACAAAACCTCCTCCCATATCAGGTTCCATTGCCCCCTTCCTCACCCCTAAAACACAGTGTGGAGAAAAAAATTAAGGCTCACTTAAGCTCACTTACAAAAGAGATTGATAGCTAGGAGATTTACTTGTAATATATTGAAAAACCTTAATCTTTTGGTGGGAAGAGACCAACCTTTCCAGATTTGTAAGAATCTTAGTACCCTTCTTACCGGGAGGTGATCTCATCTGCTGGAAGAGGGTGACCACTGGGTAGCCTCTGCACCCCAGAGCCTCACTGTGAACTCAGTAACCAGCTGCCCTGCAGAGGTCCTCACAGCTGCTGGCGCCCGATGTGTGTGTTGATGCTGGGTCGTAGTGCAGTAACATGGTGTTAGAGCGAAGAAGCTGGAAGGTATCAGGCTGCTGCAGATATAACACGGGATGTAACCTCTGACTCAGTAACATTTCTCCTAGGAGATGTTTAAAGGGAAAGAGTTACTGTGAGGGGGAAAAAACCTGTATTAATGAAGATGTTTATTGACTGGCAAACCACTTGGGAATGCGATAGTAAGTTACAGAAATCTGCCTTGAACAACAACATAGTTAGATCTGGAGGACATTATGCTATGTGAAGTAAGTCTGACAGAGAAAGACAGACACCATATAGCCTGACTTACAAGTGGACTCTAAAAAAGCTGAACTCAGAGAAGCAGAGAGTAGAGTGGTGGTTGCCAGGGGCCGGAGAGTGGGAGGAATGGGGAGATGTCGGTGGAAGGGTAGGAATTCCCACTTATAAAATAAACAGGATGTGGAGATTGAATGAATAGCAAGGTGACTGTAATTATCAATATTATCTTAAATACTTAAAACTTTTTAAGAGAGTAGATCTTAAATGTTATCACCATATACACACATACAAATCATAATTATGTGAAGGAATAGAAATATTAACTAACCTAATTGTCCTAATCATTTTTGCATTAATATATACTTATAGCTAACCATCACACTGCAACTTACATATGTTATATGTCAGTAAGATCTCAGTAAAGCTGGAGGGAAAATTATGCAACCATTAAAAATGACTATTAGGAATATTCCTTTATGTAAAGGTAAATGAAAAAGTTCAATATACAAAAGAATATACACAGTATGAAGGCCAATTATCTTTTAAAATATGTATGCTAGTGAAAGAGGCCAGAAGGTAAAACAAAAATAGCAGGGGGTTATGTCCAGGTTCTGAAATTAATATTGAACTTCCTTCCTTATTCTTTTTACACTTACCAAGTTTTTGGCAATAAATATGTATTGCTTTTCAAATAATATTTTTGATACTATTTATCAAAATTATAAGCATTTTATCATTATGAGATTGTATATATGGTAGAAATAAATAAATAAAAAGCAGATTTCACAAACGTAGTCCCGCTATTATACATAAACATATTCATCACATGTGGAAAAGACTCAAAGGAAGTTCATGGGAATGAAAGTCCTTCAGTTTGGGGATGACTTGGGTAATTTTTTTTTTGCATCAGCTTGCATGAGTGTTGGGACTGTGATGTTCATGGAACTGTTCCCAGTTACCATCGTGATTTTGGGGTTGAAGAGAACATAGCAGGTTTAGATGAGATTGGCTCGGTCTGGGGCTTCACAGAACTGTGCCTCCCACAGCCGCCACACTGTGCCAGGTGCTATTAATAAAGAAGAAGAAAATAATAGCCCAGAATTGGTGGGTGATTTGATGCTTTTGAAATCATTTGTACATATATTACCTCATCTCTTTATCAACCACTCCAAAAGACTAATTTAGGGATGATTGAACTTATTCACAAAGCTGGTGACTTGGAAAAATCAAGGCAACCTGCAATCAAATCTGAAAAGTAGGTATTGAAAGCCAAAATACTTGATTTGAGTTGATGATGTTATTAAAGATCCTTTTCACAAATTAGACAGTGATGAGAGACTCAGGGAGACAAGAGGGCCAGTGTAGGAAGAGGCTGGGGAGAGCCTGGTGTGTGAACTTGTACAGTATTTCCTGTTCCTTTTCTAGCTGTGGGCCTGCAGGCAAAGTTGCACACACTCCTTAAGCCTCATTGTCCTCATCTGTAAAATGGGACTAGTAATAAAATGGGTTGTTTTGTAAATAAAATGAGTTAATTTATACTTGTGTGTGTGTGTAGCAAGTGTTCATTAAGTGGTAGGTGTTATATTCTCTTTTCCCCACACCAGGAAAGTAGTTTTTTCTCACTTCACAAATGGGGATCCAAGTGTGTGGGAACCCCACAGCCCACTGACTTAACTTATGGAGTCTGTAGCTGAGGGGGAAGGATTGTAGGGCAGGGGTCCCAGAGGCTGACTTCAGGCAGCTGGAGGGTAGGGAGGGTGGGCTTCACCAACTTTACAGATGGCATGATACTGGATATAAAGAACTGTAAAGAGTCCAATAAAATACTACTGTAACTTTGTTAATGGACACATTAAAGTAACAGGATATAAAATAAACATTCATAAGTTAGTTACATTTTAATACACCAATAATGGACTATCAGAAAGGGGAACTAAGAAAACAATCCCATGTATAATTGCATCAAAAATTAAAATACCTAGAAATAAATTTAGCCAGGGAAGTAAGAGACCCGTACTCAGAAAATTATAAGACAGTGAACAAAGAAATTGAATAAGATACAAATAAATGGAAGCATATAACATGCTCATGGATAGGAAGAATTAACATCATTAAAATATCCATAGTACACAAAACAACCTATAGATTCAATGTAATTCCTAAAAATACCTATGAAGTTTTTCAAAGAAGTAGAACAAATAATCCATAAATTTATGTAGAACCACAAAAAATCCTGAATGGTCACAGTAATCTTGAAAAAGAAGAACAACATTGCAGGTATTATACTACCTGATATAAAACTATACTACAAGGCTACAGTAATCAAAACAGCAAGGACCTGGTGAGTGTGGCTCAGTGGATTGAGCACTGGCCTGAGAACCAAAACAGCATGGTACTGGCATAAAAACAGATGTATAGATCAATGGAACAGAATAGAGAGCCCAGAGAAAAACTCAGTGAATATGGTCAATTAATATTTGACAAATGAGGCAAGAACATACAATGGGGTAAAGACTCTACTCAATCAATGGTATAAAGAAAAATTGGACAGAGACATACAAAAAAATTAAACTAGATCACCTTCTTACACCATATATAAGAATAAACTCAAAATGGATTAAAGACCTAAATGTAAGATTGGAAATCATGAAACTCCTAGAAAAAAACATGGGCAGTAAAACCTGACATTTCTCTTAGCAATATTTTTTCATATGTATAAAATAGCCTGTCCAGAAAGCATCCAGCCATGTACCATGAAAAATAGAGACATTTATTGAAGGAGATACAAGATACAAGAAACACTGTGCATAGGACAATGATGCCTCAGTCCCCTTCAAAGCCTTGGGACCTCACACAGTTCTCCCAATCACCATCTGCTGCCTTGTCATATTTTCCTGAATCGCATGGATTATCTGAAATCTCTTCCCTTTCAAAGGTGATTTGGGTTTGGGAAAAAGCCAGAAGTCACAGGGCACCAAATCTGGGCTGTAGGAGGGCTGAGTCACCTGGGTGATTTAATGTTTCACCAAAAAATTCTTCACAAGACATGATGCAAAAGCAGGCACATTGTTGTGATGAAGCTGCCCATCACCAGTGGCCCATAGATGTGGCCTTCTGAATCATCTACATAGTTTCCACGAAGGAATGTTCAAGCTAAATGCAAAATCTGATGTAGATTTGTTGCTCTGTTTGCTCAGTCATTTCGAATACAATGGCCACGCAGTATACACACTCACTCAATGGCATCTACCACCCCCACTGACTAGTACAGTGAAGTCATCATTGTTCACACATGAACATTCCAGTCCACTCTCCTTTGCTGCCAGGTTACATCAATGTTGTGAGAACCATTCTCAATGTACTAACAATAGCTGCATTTTTTCCAGACAGACTACATGGCCTTGAGCAAGGGAAACAAAAGAAAAATTAAGCAAATTGGACTACACCAAACTAAAATGTTTTTTCACAGCAAAAGAAACCACCAACAAACCAAAATTCAGTCTATTGTGTGGAAGAAGATATTTGCCAATGATACATCCCATAAGATATTAGTATCCAAAATTTATAAAGAACTCAGATAATTGAACACCAAAACAAACAAACAAACAATCCGATATAAAAAATGGGCAGAAAATCTGAGTTGACAACTTTTTCTAACAGGACATACAGATGGCCAATAGACATATGAAAAGATGCTCAATACCACTAATCATCAGAAAAATAAACATTAAGACCACAATGAGATATCACCCCATACCTGTCAGAATGGTTATCATTGACAAAGCAACAAACATCAGTGTTGACAAGGACATGGAGAAAAGGAAATCACTGTGCACCATTTGTGGGAATGCTGATTGGTGCAGCCTCTGTGGAGAACAATATCAAGGGTCCTTAAAAGATTAAACATAAAACTGCCTTATGACCTAGTGATTCTATTTCTGGGTATTGATTTGAAGAAACGAATTCTTGAATACTAATTAGAATACTAATTCAAGAATAAATATACCCCTATGTTCATTGCAGCATGATTTGCAATAGCCAATATGTGAAAGCAAGCCAAGTGCCTATCAATGGACAGATGAATAAAAAAGTGGTGGTACATATATACAATGAACTACTACTTGCCCATAAAAAAGAGTGAAATCTTACCATTTGTGACAGCATGGATGTGCCTAGAGGGCATTATGCTAAGTGAAATAAGTCAGTCAGAGAAGGACAAGTACCTTGTGCTTTTACTTGTATGTGAAATCTAAAGCAATATAAAAGAACACACAAAACAAACAGACTCATAGGTACCAAGAACAGACTGATGGTTGCCAGAAAGGATGGGGGCTGGGGGACTGGGTAAGGTAAGGAAGTAAGAAGGACAAATTGGTAGTTACAAAATAGTCATGGGGATGTAGAGCATACATAGGGAATGTAGTCAGTATTATATAACTGTACGGTGCCAGGTGGATATGTGAAATATTGGGTGGAACAATTTGTAAATTATGTGATTGTCTACCCATATACTATATACCCAAAACTAATACAAAATAATACTGAGTATAAATTGTAATAGAAAAAAAAAACCCCAGAGTGGTCAGTAAGTCAGGCCCAATATAGCTTCAAAAGACCTGTGTGCAAATCCTTTGCAATTCCAGGGCTCCAGGACTTACTAAGGAGAAGTAGATCTCGAAAGAGGCTTTACTACAGAGCAATGATAACTATACAAGTGTAAACACATCCCTGATTATATTGTTTGTTAATAATCATCTTTTGTTAGTCACTATTGGCTCAGATTCATCCTGTATAAGCCAAGGATGCTAAGTTCAAGGTCAGAAGACTGAGTTCAATTCAATGGTCTGCTTCTTTGGTAACTATGTGACCTTAAATAATGACTTCCCTAAGCCTCAGTTTTCTCATCTTTAGCATGGGGATAATAATACTTTCCTCACAGGTCAAAAGATAATGAATGTATACAGTCTTGTGCTGCCTAAACAATGGCCCCCAAGGATATCCTGGTCCTCATTCCTGGGACCTGTGAATGTTACCATGTATGGGAAAAGGTTTCTGTAGATATGGATAAATGAATGATTTCAAGATTGGGTAGATTATTGTGGATTATCTGGGAGGGCCCTATTGTCAGTCAGAAATATCCATATAAGAGGGAGGCATAGGCTACAGACAGAAGACATAAGGCAGAGTGATCACAGAGGTGGACACAACAGTGATGAAGCTACACGCTAAAGAATGCTGGCAGCCAGCAGAGGACCGAAGAGGCAAGGGAGGGATTGTACCCTGGAGCCTCCAGAGGGAGTGATTTCCACCCAATGAAACCGATTTCAGACTTTTGACTTTCAGACTAAAGCCAAAATAAATTGAGAGAATAAATTTCTGTTGTTTTAAGCCACCAAGTTTATGGTAATTTGTTACAGCAGCCCTAGGAAATTGATATAGGTCCCAGTGAAATATAAGAGATAGTTTGAAGTACAGTCCTGTGACATCTTAGACTTTCTCCAAGTCTAACATTTCCATGAAAATGAGAAGAATGTAAATCCCATGCTCCTATGCCAGCCAGTTTGCCAGAGAGAAGCAGAGGCAAGATTTAGGAGAAATCTGGTTCAGCTCAAGGGCAGGTGGGCTAAGTTCAGAGGTGAGATGGCTTTATGGGGCTTGACACAGTTCCTCACAGGATGAGACAGAGAAGACTGCTCTCAGGTGCCTTTCAGGCAAAGCATTGTGTTTCTTTAGACACTCTGCAAAAGGGAGGAAGTGAGGCTCCAGAGGGTCTCATGGGGTCAGCGGAACTGCCCTGCTGGAGGAAGGGCAGAGTTTTGTCGGTTTTACTACAAGGGAGGGGACAGAGAAAGGGAGGAGAACAGAATGAGCAAGTCCCCGGAAGGCTGCATTCCTGTGATGCCTTTCTTTCAACCTTTCCATCTTCATTCAAGTTACAAAAATCATAAAATGCTTGGTCTATTGGATTCTCCCCCCAAACTTGATAATAAAAATTTTCAAATGTACATGGAGGTTGAAAAAATCAAATAGACATCATTCATATACCCAGTACCTCAATTTTCCAATTATCATCTTACTAGATTTATTCCATATATAATCTTCTATGCATCTTTCTATTCATCACCCATCAGTCCACCTTATTTTTAAGACATCTTTTAATAAGTTGCAGACATCAGTATCTTTCACTCTTAAACACTTTCAGCATGCATGTCATAGCGGAAGTGCTTTGAGTGGTGAGAACTACAGAAGGTGCTTTGCTTTTGAATTAATGTGGGGGAAGAATCTGGGCAGCAGGTGTGGCTACAAGAGCAGGGGCAGAAGCATGAAGAAATATGCCAGGGAGAGCACCAAAATCTGGGGAGGGGCTGGTTTCCTACAAAGCCAGCAACAGGATTTGCAGACAAGTTTAACCACGTCTTCTTGGGGGAGTGGGGATTCCACCGAGGCCCACACTGCATTTACACAGACCAAGGCCGAGGGTGATGAGCCCTGTGTGTGGGCAGCTGAGGCTGGAATGGAGCTTCAGGCCCACAGTCCTTTTCATGTTGGGCACACAGAAGCCCATTCATCAGTGCAAAACTTAAGAGGAAAAAGACCTTTTATTTTATTTTTAAAAAATATCACCAGAGGGAGAAGAAAGACATAAAGGGAACAGAAGAAATATTTGAAGACATATGACTGAGAATTTCCCCAGATTAATGTTAGACACCAAATAACACATCCAGGAAACTCAGAGAATACCAAATAGGTAAATGCAACAAACAAACAAAAAACCAACCCAAACCAAACAAACAAGAAAACATAAAAAACTATTTGTAGCCATATCTTATTCAAATTGCAGAAAATAAGAGATAAAAATCTTGAAAGAAGCCATAAGAAAAAACACTTTACTCATAGAGGAGCAAAGATAAGAATTACATACAACTTCTTCCCAGGAATCGTGAACGCAAGAAGAGAGAGGAGTGACATATTTTAACTGTTGAGAACAAAAAACCAACTTAGAATTCTACATCCTGTGAAATTATCCTCCAAAGGTGAAGGAGAAATAAAGATTTTCTCAAACAAAAATTGAATTTGTTGCCAGTATATCTTGTAAGAAATTTTAAAAGAAGTTCTTGAGAGAGAAGGAAAATGATGTAGGCAAGAAATTCAGGTCTGAAAAAAGGGAGAGTGTTAGAAAAGGAATGAATGAAGATAAAACTTCACATTCCTGAAGTAAAACACACATACCCATAATCTCCAATCATGTGTTTTTAGACTGAGAATGGAGACTGCGGGGAAGGAAGGATGACTCAGTGGCTCAGAGTCATTGTTCCCTCAAGGAAAAGGGAAAGAGGGAATCCTTCCTAGGAGCTGGGCACAGTGACTTGGTCCAGGCCTGGATGAGCAGCACTTGCTGCTGCTGGGGCTGGGGGTCCCTTGGGTGGGGAGAGGAGAAAAGGAAGGCCCAAACCTGCCCATGAAACAGCATCCTGTCCCGCCAGAGGCTGGATGTTTAGTTCTCAGGGAGGCGGGAGGAAAGAAAAAAGCAGGACAGCCCATGTGAGGGAGGCCTGTGATCACAGGAAGCAGCAACTGCAAGGCAATGAGCCTGGGCCAGCAGAGGCCCATGAGCACTGGAGGTGGCGAAAGTTCCAGGCACCCAGAGACAGCTCTGCCTCGCAGCCCTGGGCCAGGGGCTGCAGACCCAGGTCGTGCCTGAGCTTTTCGCTATTTTGTCCTTTCCTGTATGGCTAGCTTGAAGCAGCCTGAGGGGGAACTATATCGTTTAAGGTGCTGCTCCCTACTTTCGTGCTTTGCTAGCCACAGACAGGAGAATCCTGGGCTGGAGATGAGATCTTTGAAGTCCCACACACTCACGGAAACTGAAACGGAGTACGATGACATAGGCTGCCATTTGGTGGGGTCAGGGGTAGGGTGTGTGGGGAGAAGTTGGGAAATGGAGCCCCAAGAAGCCTGCTGCATTTGCCTCTCGGAGGCCCTCCTGCCCTCAGAGCAGAAGTGAAGTGGGGCTGGGTGCTTCCTGCCACGGACTCTGGTGCCAAAAGACAGTTGCCTTCTGTTCAGCCATTTTCTCTCAAAGCTGGTGGAACTGCTTAATTCAGAACCAATGTCGGTTTAGGCATTTGCCTAATCTTGTCATAGGGCAGCACGTGCAACGCCAGGGATGGGACTGGCAATAGTCAGGGATGGACCTCTTAGGAGGCACCAGGAACACTGAATTCTAGGCTTGGCTTTGCTGCAGTCCTTTGTGGGACCCGGGCAGTCACCCCACTTTTCTGTGTCTCTGCCTCTGCCTGAGGAAGAAACAGTTTTTCAACTGAAATTCACTTAGGCCGATGTAATCTTCTGCAGACTGCAGTGAGAGAGAAGACTGGGTGGCACTGGGCTGGATGTCTGGTGGGAGGGCGGGGTGCCCCTGTCTTTGGAACTACTGCACCAGATTGTGAGACTGAGAATGTTCCCACAGAGGCACAGTCTTAGCAGACCACACCTGGCCCAACACTGAGGGTGCCAACATGCAGGGATGGACTGGCCGGAGGCCAGGGAGGGGCAGCTTAAGGGACATTCCCCCCACCCCAAGAAACAGGAGGAAAAGGAGCTGTTCAGATGGCTTTCTTGGGAAGCTGTGGGTGGGCTCACTAGTTGGAATAGGGGTTTCCCCAGGGTTTTTCTTTTTTTCTTTAAAGGTTTTATTTCTTTTTAGAGAGAGGGGAAGAGAGGATGAAAGAGAGGAAGAGAAACGTCCCCAGCAGGGGCCCTGGCTGGTAACCCAGGCGTGTGCCCTGACTGGGAAGCCAGCTGGCCACCTTTTGGTTTTGGGGACGATGCCCAGCCCCCTGAGCCACTCCAAGCAGGGCTCCCAGGGCTTTTCTCATCAGCCTGCACTCCTGCCCAGCCCAGGTGACTGAACAAAGCCTGTGGTTCTCAAACCTTCGCTGTGTCGGTCACCCAGAGGCCTTGTTAAAGTGGATGACTGGGCCTGTCTCCAGAGTGTCTGATCAGCAGGTCTGGAAGGGGCCTAGGGTGTGTTTTTCTAACCAGTCCCCAGCAACTGTTGAGGCTGCTTGTTGACACTGCACTTTGACAACCACAGAACTAAAACAATTTCATTTTATGTGACAGTATGGCAGACATTATATGTATATCATCTCATTTAACACTCACCATAACCCTGCTGGGTAAATGCTGGGCAGCCTGTGAAACTCTCTGTTATGTGTGGAATTGTGTCCCCAAAAACATACATTGAAGTCCCAACCCCCAATAACACAGAATGAGACCTTAGTTGGAAATACGGTCATTGTAGATACAGTTAATTAGGATGAGGTCCAAGTGAAGTAAGGTGAGTCTTCAATCTGATTTGTCTGCTGTCCTTATAAGGAGACACAGACAAGTAGAGAAAGGTCAACACCAGATGAAGACAAAGACACCGAGAAGACAGACATGGGACAAGAGGCAGAGATTGGAGTGATGTACCTCCAAGTCAGGGATGCCTGGGTTACTAACAGACATCAGAAGCCAGAAGCAGCCAGGAAGAATTCTCCCCGGAGGGCTCCGCAAGAGCCTGCCCTGCCAACACCTTGATTTGAGACTTGTAGCCTCCAGAACTGCCAGACAATAAGTTCCTGGGGTTTAAGCTGCCTAGCTTGTGCTACTTTGTAGAGCAGCCCTAGGAAACTAATACACAGTGGGAGCCACACTGGTCTTCAGCTGTTCAAGAGCCACGCCTCGCCAGGGGACGTTCCTGAGCCAAGAGGGCTAAGGACATGAGGTGGTCTGGTGCAAAGACATGGCCCAGTGTTGGGGTGGGGGGGTCATTCTGGACAGTAGAAAACCAGCTTAATCAGGTCCTTTAACTGTATAAGAGTGACCGGGAAGTAACACAAAATGTCAGAAGGAGCAGTGGTGCCCTTTGCTGACAAGCCACTACGGCTGCAGACACCTGCTTAATGAAGGTGGGGCTTGGCCCAGGCCTCCAGGAAGCAGCTACAAGCCCAGCCTTGAACATGTCCTATTTTTCCTAATAAAACATTTTCCTGCCTCATCTAAAGCCACTTTTGGGTCTCTCTTTGCAACCTGGAAGAAATTAAACAAATAAGAATAATCTTTTTAAAAATTATCCCCATTTTACAGTTGAGCAAACTGAGGCTCAGAAAGGTTAGGTAACGTATCCAAAGTCACATGGCTAGTAAATGGCAAAGACAGGACTTCAACCCCTGGCTTATATTTTAGCATTGTATTCACATTACCTCTCATGCGAGAAGCCTAAGCACAGACCCTTGAGGTGAGGTGGAATGTATTTCAGCATCCTACATTTCAGTCAGTGCCCCCTGGGGAGCACCTGGCAGCCTTCCAGGTCACCTGCAGGATCAATGCTCGAAATGCTGAACAGGGGGTCTGGGGAGGCTTCTTAGGGATAAATCCTGGCTTGTGAGCCCCATGTAAGGGCACCAGCCACCATTCTCCAAACGTTGGAGAGGACAGCTCGGTCTTTGTCTCCCTGGCATCCCTTCCTTCTATTCTGGTAACAACAACCCATACACTCTCTGAAAATGTCTCCTTCCCTGTTTCATCACCTGGAGTGAGTGTTAGATCCTGCCCTCCCCCCCTTGTCCACCACAGACCACTCCACGCCTGGGCAAGGATTTGGCATGTGACCCAAGCCACCCAAACACAATTCTTCAAGGAATCTAATTATTGTACACAAACAAGAATGAACGTGGTTATAGCCGATTTCTTTCTAATGGCAACAACCTGAAGGATCATCCATTAATTCCTTCCACCTGTGTCCACAGAACTGCTCAGTTCTATTCCTTCTTCAGGCCTGCTTTGCTTAGACCTTATTTTTTAGTTCTATGGGACAACTTTATAACTTCCTGTCTATTTCCTTGTATATTTTTCTTAAACAGCCTGAATTGAGTGTTTATGGCTAGAAACCAAAGAACCCTGGTCCAAGAGTTGAATCCATTCTAGGCACATGACCTTCACCTAACATCCTCCCTGAAGGCACAGATATTGTGCTCCCATTCTACAGACTGAGGCTGAGTATCTTGCGTAACAGGACATATAACCACCCCACGCTGTAGCCAGCATTTGAATCAGAATCCAGAGCCCAGGCTTTCTCCTACGTATTCCTCCACGTCACCAGTCCATCACCCTGCCATTCAAGGACAAGCCACTGCTTCTAGATCTTGTGTCAATATGATTTACAGTTTACAAAATGTTACCACACACGATAACCCATGTAATCTTCATAGCCACCTGGGAGGAAGATATTTTCATGACATTGGGAAGTAGATTGACCCCAAGTCTGGACAGGCCCAATTTTTGTTGTTGTTGTCATTTTGTTTTTGCTAAAAATCTTTCTGTGACTCAACACAACGTGAAAAATAAGTCCAAAAGCCTCCTCATTGTGCTCAGATCCAGGCCTCAGGTCTGCACTTTGTTTCTGGGACTCTGAGCTCCAGCCTGTATAAAGCTACTGCCCAAACCTGCCAGGCTGTTCCACACCTCGGAGGCCTCCTTCCACCTGGATGTTACCTTCCCACTCCCACCGTAGTCCTGACTGGTGAACATCTATTTATCCCCCATGTGGATGCCCCCTCCTACCTCATGCCTGGTGAACCCACTTACTTTTCCAGACTCAAATGAAGCTCTTCTTCCTCTGAGAAACCTCTTCTATGCCCCCTGCCTCCAAGAAGGATCAATACCCTGGCTGTACCCTGGGCAGGAATCTGGGGTGGCTCTAGCATTACCTGACATTGCAGTGGACATCAAGGTGGACCCCTCAATATTTTCTACCCCAAAAGTCATTCTAATCCAGTCCTGCTGTCCCAGTCTTCTTGACAGGCTGGTCAGAAGTGGCCATGGGATTATTGAATCCCCTTTCTGATTTATTGGCACTTTTCTCTGCCCACCAGAACAGCCTTGGGGCCTGGGCCATTGTTTTCACACGTGAGCCAGCTTCTGGGCCTATGTGCCAGGTGACACTAGTCTCCTGGAGCCACTTTCCTACTGGAGTGGAAACTGCCAGCATCCTCCCAACTCCTTCCCAGGAACCCAGCCTTTAGCACAAGCCGCTCTTGCTCTTGTGTCTGAGGGGTGGGGGCTCCTGTTGTCCCCCAGGTGCCCCCAGGCTGCTAGCACTTTTCTGTCACTCCTCATGTGGATACACCTCCATTCTGTTCCGTCTCTAGCCCACCACTGCCCCTCCACCTTCAGAACTCCTCCGTCTTATTCCCTTTACGCCGCAGGCAATAACTTGTTAGCTGATCAGCCCAGAGCAGCTCTCAGGCCACAGCTGACCGTGAGTTCATAAGATTGCCCCTCGACACCGCCCTGTCAAGGATCTTTGTGCATTCACAGGAGATTCCTAGACGTATCAGCTTTTCTCAAACTTCAGCAACTTGCCAGGCACTGTGTTAGATGATTTTACATATTATTACTCAGTTAATTCTCACAGTAATTTTGTAATTATTATTTATTCCCATTTTGTAGATGAGGCTGCTGAAGCTCAGAGAGGTTAAGTAACTTGCCCAAAATCCCACAGGTATACTAGGAGCTGGGATTAAAGGCCATTTTGTTGGGGTCCAGGCCCCTGCTGGGTGTAGGACAGGAATACTGCCTGCAGCCTGCCTCAAACACCACAGATGTGCCTAGTTGTCTTCTCTGCTTTCTAAAAAGGCAGTTCCATTTGTTCAGCCTCTCCTATAGAAGAACAGCAGCATCAACCCCATTTACAGCAATGTCCTTTATATCATTCTAGAATTTTCCATGGGGCGTGTGTGTGTGAAGGAGCCAAAACACACTCCAAAGTCACACTGATTGGAAAGATGAAGTGACAGTTTGGATTCTAGAGTCCCCATTGTCAACTTTGAGGTGTGGAGGCAGGGATTGGGGGAGTAGGGGTGGAGGGCAGGTAGGGCCTGACCTGGGCTTCTCTGGGGAGAACTCAGGGGCTATGGCCATCTAAGGACAGTGACTTGTGCTGAAGAAGATTCTAAGTCCCAAGGAAGGTGAGTAAAGTGGATTCTGGACACTGAGCACTGTGAATGGGAAGGGTTTGAAAAGATCAAAGAGGCACCTCAGTAATCAGTCCCCTCGCTTCATCAGGTGGGCCTGTGGTGCAAGTCTATGACCACCAGGTGACAGCAGAGAACCAGTTAGTGGCCAGCAAGGTGTAACTTGGCTCAAGCTCTCGGCTGGGAAGTGGCTACACCACCTCCAAACTCACTCAAGGCAGGTTGAGCCGGGCCAAAGGGGCAATGAATGGGTCAGGCAGCCTCCATACTATGTTGCTAAATTTATTCTGTAACAGATAATGTGTCAAGCATGTGTTAAGCGTGATCTCTTTTAACTTCCCATCTAACCTAGGGAGTACCATAGTTTGCCATGTATAATGCGCACTCTTTTGCCAAGCTTTTGAGGGAAAAATAAGGATGTGCATTATACATGGGTAGTACCTGAAATACCTTGTATCTGTTCTTGTGTTTTGTAACTATTTGTTACATAAAGTTCTTGCACCATAACATGTTAAAAAGAAGTGCTAAAATTCCTTTATCATACAAGAAACAAGTATCTAAATATAAATACATAAATAACTGAATTAAAAATTTAAAACAAAAGATTTTTTTCCCTGAAAGTTTGGGCCAAAAATGGATGCACATTATACACGGCAAAATACGGTAGGTACTTTTATTAGACCTGCTTTTTAGATGCAGGCAATGAAGCCCCAAGAGGTTTATGATTTGCCCAAAGTTACAAAAACTGAAGAGAGGACGTGCAGGCAGTTTGGACCCTAGAGCCCCTGCTGTTAGACTGGGGGTGGGGGAAGAGGAGCCAAACTGTCCCTAGTCGCTAGGAAGTGTGGAAGGTGAGGGCAGGTGGTCTGGGCCTGGATTGGCCCTGGGATAGAGTCTGAGGCCTAGGCCTGTTCAGTGACCAGGAGCCTAGTCAAAGGGAACTTCTGGGTGTACTTCCAGGAAACAGGACATGGCAGGATATTAAGACTGGGAACCCTTATGTGAAGATCTGGCCCAGCCAACCCTGAGTTCCTCACCCTGACAGGGCTGGGTACCTCAGAAACTGCAAACCACTGTGGAAGAAAAGGGGCCACATATTAACCTGACAAGCTCAAGGGAGGCCTGTGAGGCAGCCTTACAAACTCAGAGACCTAAAGTAACCACATAGAATAGTTTAAAATTAAAACTTATTAACTAAAAGTAGTTCATGGAGGATAGTCATGTCCTAGGCCAGCATTTTTCCCTAACAAAGATCAGTCTTTTTTTTTTTAAGATTTTATTTATTTATTTCTTTTTTTAGAGAGGGAAGGGAAGGAGAAAGAGAGAGAGAGAGAAACATCAATGTGTGGTTGCTGAGGGTCAAGGCCTGCAACCCAGGCATGTGCCCTGACTGGGAATCGAACCTGCAATACTTTGGTTTGCAGCCTGCACTCAATCCACTGAGCTACAGCAGCCAGGGCAAAGATCAGTCTTTACCTTAACTGAGCCTGTCTTTTGTCTTTCTGCAAGTCAACTTCGATTTTTCCCAACCCCCTGGGGCATAAACTGAGACCACAAATGCCCTCACTGTTATTGTTATCATGTTGATTGTTAACTGTTAGCGAACCTTTACCCACCTATGTAAAAGAAGTATGTGTCTATCATTTTAACTTTTTATCTAATCCCAGAGTTTTCCCCATGCCTTTGCTTTCTCCCATCCCCCTAATCTATCATCAGTGGACTTCATGTAACCCCCTGTGGCTCCTCCTTTGATTCTAGTGTATAAAATAAGGTGCTAAACTGCCATTCTCTGGAGCATTTCTCAATCTGTTGAGATACTGCATCCTGGCAATTGTCAGTTTGGCTCAAATAAACTCACCAAAAATTCTCTACAGGTTTGAATGTTTCTTACGTTGACACCACTCAAAGACCCAGAGAGATGCCCTTGTAAGATCCAATGAAGACTTTCTTGAACTCTGAAGAGCCGAGGAACTGGACAGTGAGTCCCCAGACAAGTTGCAATGTCCCCCCTGTGCTGTGTCTGCTCCTGCAGCCCCCTCTCGGGGAGGGGGTGACGCCAGCTGCTTTGCGGTCGTCATCCCAGAACACAGCTCAGGCACACTGAAGGCCCCTGAGTTGGTAGCACCCGTCACCAGGGGACTGAGTGAGACCTGGGAGCTTCCCCTTTCCCTGAGATCCAGGTCAGTACCTCCCTCCTCTCTGGTCTTGACACCAATCATCCAGGGGCCCAGCCGTAGAATCCAGGCTCACACAAACCTTTGGCTTCTTGGCTAGAACAGTACTCACTACTAGGCCTTTCTGAGAGTAACTGGGCAGAATCGCAAGGTTAATTTCCCCAAATCCTTGGACCCCAAGAGCTTGTATTCTTTCTGATTTTTGAACAAAATCTCCTGAATCAGCCTCAGCCATATTATTCCGCCTCAGGGCTTTTGCACTGGTTCTCCTCTCTGTCTGAAATGCTCTTCCGCCGTCTTCACATGATGACTCCTTATGCTCTGCTGGGTCTCAATGTGCATCTTCCCACCTTTCCGGAAAGACTCTCCCTGTCTCACCCTCTCTCTGTTTTGTCTCTCCCTTGCCATTTCCAGTGATGACTATCCAGTATGCAGTAGTCCAATAATGCCCTCACACAGGACAATCCAAATGGAGACGGGAAAGCCATAGGACCCGGAAGGAGTGGGGCCCTCAGACGTTATTGGGAAGGGGAATTTAGTGGCCATTTAATCTAAGTCTCCAGGAGGTGAGAATGCTCAGATTCCTTAATCCTGGTGGGTGTTTTGTTTTGCTTGTTCACAATGGTTACAGGGAGCTGGTGAGCAAGGCAACTGTTCTGTCCCACTGAAATGCTTCTGGGCTGTACACACGTGACAGTCAGGGTAGAAAATACAGTGTCATGTCAAACCAGCCCTGGTTGCACTTAGATTCTGCCTGGAAAGGGAAGATTTTGTCTGTCTTTTACAAATGCAGAAAACCCACTCTCCCCAGGAGACAGTCATCCCTGGGAACACCACAAGGAAATCAGGGAGTTCAGCTTAGGAAGTTTTAGGGACCTTCTGTTTTCTCTTCTTGACCAGAAGGGGCGGCCTAGATGATTTCTCGGTCCAAGGCAAAAGGCTCGACCCTTTGAGGTGGGATGAGGAAGGGTGTGAGGTGCCCAGTTACATCTGAATGTCAGAAAGACAATAAACAATTTTTTGTAAAGATACATCCCATGCCCTGGCTGTGTGGGTCAGTTGGTGGGAGTATCATCTGGTTACAGTAGAATGAGCAGCCAGAGGGGAAACAAAGGCAGGGAGGAGGAGGGATACATGTCCCACCCACTCACTCAGCAGTCCTTAAAAGTCTATGTATCTTTTCCACTACCTGGGAAAGAAAAGCCTCTGATGCTGTGCTTTCATCCTAAGGCCTAAAAGGCCCCAAAGGCCCCTAAAGGCCCATGCTCCCTAAAGGAAGAAGTCCTTTAATAACTCTGGGCATTCACATTGGTCCTGGAAAGCCAGCACCACCTTCACCTGTCAATCAATATGTAACTTCTTCCTCCTTACTCCTTGTCTCGCCAACTACACCAGCTACGTAAATTCTCAGGACGAAGGCTCAGCAGGCTTGGCACTCTTGGCTCTCAGGCCGCCTGGCCTCTGGCTGTGCGCACTCTTTTCCACCCTGGCCCTCACGGGTCCTCACCATGCCTGCGCTCACCACCCCGGCCTTTGGCCACCCTCACCTTTGCCACCCTTATCCTGCCTCACCCTGAACCTATGCCTTTCAGCCCCCACCCCCACGTCAGCTAGGCCTGTTCTCTTCCATGAGAAGGGATCACCAATAAACTGCTTGCACGCTAATATACTTGCTGATCTCTAAATCTTTATTGCATTGGTGGGGAGAACTGAGCTTCTGAGACTTTCTCCTGTAACAGTCCCATGCACCAAAAGGCTGTGGGTTTCATCCCCAGTCAGGGCTCATACCAAGGTTGCAGGTTTGGTCCCCGGTCGGGGCGTGTAGGGGAGGCAGCTGATTGATCTTTCTCTCATATCCATGTCTCTCTCTCTCTTTTCAAATCAATAAACAGAGCCTCAGGTGAGGATTTAAAAAAGGTTCCATGTAGGATGTGGGGCATACATTTAAAAATGGGCCACAGTTATATTAAAAATTGTTTTTCTGAAATTCAAAGATAACCGGGCACCCTATATTGTAACTAGCAACCCTACAGAGGAGGGACTAGCATTTAAAAATAAATGGCCTGCCCTGGCTGGCATAGCTCAGTGGATTGGGCGTGGGCTGCGAACCAAAGTGTCGCAGGTTCGATTCCCAGTCAGGGCACATGCCTGGGTTGCGCGCCATGGTCCCCGGCAACCGCACATTGATGTTTCTCTCTCTCTCTTTCTCCCTCCCTTCCCTCTCTAAAAATAAATAAATAAAATCTTAAAAAAAAATAAAATAAAATAAATGGCCTTCCTAGGATGAAACCCTGGGTTTGGGGAAAACAGAGGCCATTGTGAACCGTGAGTTTTGAGGGGAGGAATGAAGCTGGTTACATTCACGCCAATTAAGCAATCACAAATGACCCTGCAGAAATCCAAACTTGTGACTAACATGAGACTCAAGACCAGGCGGAGAAAAAGAAAGGAAGATTAAGAGAGGAGAAGCGATCTGTACACACAGGTCCCGCTACAGACGCAGGCGGAGGACGATCCCATCCAGGAAGGTAAGGGCCTTCTCGTGCGCAGCTGTGGTCCTATGGTTTCAGAGGAGGGTCTGGGAGATTCTGGTGGACTCCTCTTCCATTGCCTCCCTGGTGTTGGCCACTAGCAGAATTTCTCCTCAATGTTTGTAATTCTCCAAGTTCTGTAGGTTCACAAAGTCTCATAGAAGCTCTCTCTAGACTGCCAAGCCCCGGAGCAGAGAACCGGGGAAAGCCGGCTCGTGAGCAGCATCACTCTGTCACTTTAAGGGCTGCTGCTCCTGGTCCACGTCGGGGGAGGGACATTTGCCGACCCCACACCTGTTTGCTAAGGCTCTGAACTGGAGTTATAGATTTACAAAAACAATTTGACACAGAATTAATTGCATTTTGTGTCTGTGATGTTGAACACAGGGTTCACCCCTATATTGTTCACCTGAGCTGATCAGTGAGTTCAACTGTAATTTCTTTTTTACCACTGGGAAGGGCAAATTGCACATGAAATGCCCCAATGGAAAGGATTCATGTAGTGAATTCCCCACTCAGCTCTCCCACGTCTCCCCTGCTGTTCTAAGCAGGCTCATTAATATAATTCTATGGGGATCAGACCTTTGAAATTCATGAGAACAATAATAGGGAAGAAAAATACATAATAGCAAGGAAAGAAGAGAAACCACTGTTCGTTTTTTAACAAGCACATGTTAATTACGACCACTGCAGTTTCTTGAGCTTTTTGTTTGTCTATTTGTATTATTGGTTAAATTATTGCATTATAACTATATATATAAAACACCCCCCCAAACATTATATATGTGTTTTAACCCTAGTCATGAGACCTGAACGAGGGAGAATCAGAAACTAAATTCAGTGGGAGGATCAATGAATTGTTATAAAAGTTGAGTTGTGGGCATCTTCAGCTTGTTTTGGGTGGGGTGAATGTGGGCTAGACCCAGCACCTCTGTGGGGTGTTTTCCTCTGTGGGAAAGTGGGCTGGGAGGATGCTGTGCTTGGCTACATGCATTGTTGTCATAGCCTTCTAGCTGTGGAAGGATTGATATCCAACAATACCTTTGGAGAGAAGTAACTCCTTTTACTAACCACAGTTTTGGCCCAAGGAAAGTAAGGACTAATAAAAATGCTTTTTGTTTGCTTGTTTCTCTACAGTTTATGTTATAGAGTCCAATTGAAGGCAAATGAAGGGCATTTTCCCCTAAATAATAACTCAATTTGAAAGCATTTGCTTTTTTGTTTTCAGTTTTTTTCTTTGAAATTAATTCTCAGTTGGTGGAAGGGGTTAGAAACCTGAGCAATTTCCATGCAATATCAGTGAAAGAAGCAGGTACACGTTCTCTCACCAAGAGAAACCAGAGGCCCCAGCTGTTGTCAAGGGTCACCTTGTAGCAATGTCTTTGTGGAGCAAGGATGATCCAGATGCATTAAGTGAAGCCCACATGCCTCTGCTGTTAGGTGTCCTGTGATCCCACAAGATGCCAAGCAAAGAGGCCCAGTACATCTATGGGTACCCGAAGAGAGGGCGTGGCCACTCCTACCTCACAGCTGAAGGGTAAGTTCAAAACTTTTGCTAATTCAGCCTCTGAATTCCACTGACACACACCTCTCCATAAATCTCTCCAGTGTTCATTTCTCCAGAGGGTAAAAACTGGCAATGAGGTGAGGAGACTCTGGTCCCACAGGGGCTCACACAAGCTTCTCTGAGGCTGAACAGGTGAGGTGATACGAACGGTAAAAAGTTGGATCTGGCCATTTTGTCTGCATTCTTGGCTGTTAGGCCTTTGCTGTAGGTTCCCAGACTGAAAAACATACGTCTGGGAGCAGGTTGCCTCTTTCCTCAAGCCGTGTCCTGGCTACCCCTCGCAGGCTCCTGAAGGTGGTCTGCAGACATAGCAAAGGTGAGTTGCCAAAGAGGAAGTGAAGAAGAAGGGCAGGTGTGCTTCCATTTGTGCCTGACCCCTGGGTGAAGATGGTGGTCAGAACCTTTGCATCATCCTTTATGCCAGGGAAAGGTGTTTGGTATTATGAATCAATTAAAAATAAATATTTATATGATTAAGGATTTCTAAGAGCTGAGCATTGTATAACCCTCCCGAGATGCTACTCTTTCCTTTGAAAAAAATCTTATGATGTAGCAGGAGATTTAGGCATGAGATAGCATCAGCAGGAGTAAGTGCTGTGTGCGATGGGAACACGGGTGTAGGGACACGCTTTGTCCGTGAGGGCGTGGTGGTGGGAGGGGAGCGCCCCCGTCTGAGTGGGGACTCCAATAGGACGGATGAGGAACTGGGTTTTTATTTGGACCATCTCTTAAGTGGTCTGATGACAGTTTCCCACAAACCTGCTCTCCTCTCCCTTGGGGAAGGACTGTTGACAAATCTGTACTAGCGTTAACTAGCAGAGGCGAGTGAGCATTCAGGCTGGGAGCTTTTCTCAAAGAGCCTGTGGGATTTTCTAATGTCCCTACGTGGTCAATTGAGGGTGTGGGTTGGCAGATGTTCTGAAAAAATGTCCCAAGAGCAGAAGTATACTCTTTGCGGGGGTACATTGCACATGGTGTTCAGTAGGATACTGTTTCAGCTTCTGCATGATGACTCAAAGATTCTATGGCTGTGAAGTTGCAGTAGGGAGGGCCTCCATGGAGCTTGAAGAAATGCAGTTCCCTAGTCCCAAGTGGCTGATACAGTAGGACTGGGGGTGGAGACCCAGGGCCTGCACTTTAACACACATCTCAGGTGACTCTATTGCAGGAGGTACTTGGGTGACACCCTGAGGCTCTCAGACTAGCCGGTTAGAGAGTTCTTCTGATGTGTCTGGCATGTGCCGGTGTTTTCCGCTCTCAGTCATCACCGTGGGTGTGTGAGTGCAATGTGACTGTGTGTGCACAGCGGGAACAGAGCTCTGTCTGTGTCATGGTGTCTGAGGGAATAACCGCAGAGCTGGTGGGCAAAATCAGAACACAGGCATGCTGGGAACTGAATCAGCTGCTTTTAGTCACAAGAGCCCACTAAATGCTCCATGTGACAGCTTTGCTTCAGGACAGGGTGATACGGCAGGGGAGGCACTGGCCTGGGTGATGGGAAGCCTGGGTCTGGCCCAAACTCGAGCACTTACTCCCTGGGCGTCTTGGGACAGTCTCTGTGAAAGTGGGTTCTGCCACTTAACGTGTTGTGCAGCCTTAGGTGTTTTACCAGCCTAAGTCTTGGGATATCAGCTGTGAAATGAACTCCATACTTACCTCAGATGATTGTCATGAGGATGGAATAAAAGCCTGTATGTGTGGGGCCTGGCACACACTGTTGCTCAGGGAGTGGTGGAGTAGTGTCTAAGGTAGAGGTGATGCCAATGGATCATGGTAGGTGTCCACTTCACAGTCTGTAAAGTGGGTGGAGTGGCCTGCATAATTAGCTTAGAGTTTTTAACCAGCACTGCCATCCCAGGCTTCTCTCTACCCGTTTGGGAGACGGAGCCTCGGTCCTCACGGGTCTTGAGATGAAGGGGGTCCAGTAGGTGGTATTGGGCCAAAGTCTCTCTGCAGCTGCTCGATCTCTTATAAATCGCCTAGCTCGGCAGACTCTTTCTTTTATCAGTCACTGATAAAAGACTGTACCCCCCACTTTGTTAATGTTTTTCACACTGTGAAGTGGAAAATCAGAGAGACGTCGGCTAATTGACAGTGTTATGCAGGGAAAGCAGAGCCCCAGGGCCTGGAAAAAGGGGAAGTAGTGCTTCCCACAGGCCACCGGACACAGGGTCTGAAAGGCTGGCGTGGACTCCTGCACTGCGTCCTGCTGCTGAGGAGCAGGCCCTTCTTGGGGGTGCTTCAGCTTTGCTCCAGGTGCAGCTCAGACACTTCTCCCTGGGGCTGAGCCCCAGCGCTAGTTCTTCTAGTAATCCTCGCCTGGCCAGCTGGGAGGTACTAACTAAATATCCATGGAGCGCCTGACTCCAAATGCCACCTGGCCATTCTGACTTGGCAAGCAGGCTGGCCAGGTCGGGCCTCTCACCTCAGCCACCCCAACACTCCCTTCCGAGATGCTTCTTCCAGGTCACTCAGCCAAGACCAGAGCAAGCAGGCACTAACCCCTCTGATCTGGTCCTTGGTGACCTGCATTGCATTCCTGGAGCAAGTGGAGGCTGGACAACAGCTTGCCCGGCTGAGCATAAACACAGGACACGGGTCCTAGCTGGGTCGGGCTCTGGGATCTCTACAGGATAGTCACAGTCTTGGAGACCTCTAAATCCCGCAGTTCTGCTTCCATTCCTTCAGTCAGAGTGTGCCAGCTCCGAGCCCCCTGGTGGCCCACTTCCAAGCTCTCTCCTTCTCTCTCTGACCTGTCCCCGTCCCCAAACCAAACTTGCTCTGTGGTAAAGGGCTCATCCCATTATCCTCACTAGTGTCAGTGACTCACAGGAGGTTCAAGTTACATTTTGCTACAAATACGCATATTTGTAAATAGCTGTTTTAACAAGACATTCAATTGTTCATTTATTTTTCAGAGAGGTTGGTGTTATGGGGGAGAGGATGTGAATTTGTAATGAGCCATAATTCATTCCTTTATTTTTTATTCGTTTGTTTGTGCATCCATACAACTGTGTATCCATTCATCCATCCACTCATCTTCAAGAAATATTTCTTAAAACACCTACATGCCTGACCCTTTCTAAGCATTGAGGATACAAATTTTAAAAAATGATTCTCCCCCCCGCCCCAAAAGAAACTCCTCTGGGAGCTCTTTTTCCATTTCTAGAAGAAACAGGTCAGCACACTGCTGGTTACCACCATAGGGAGGCCTGTGGGAGAAGGCAGGGTGGGTCGCTGTCACTCCGGGAGGAATGATGCTGAGTCTGGGAACAGGAGTATAGTAGGGTGGGACTGGAGAGAGGAGACAGGCAAGGAGTGAGGTGGTCGAGAGGGGTTGGGAGGAGAAGGCACAAATCCAATCAAGGGAAAGTCAAGTTCAAATCCCAGCTCTGTCTTATATATGACTATCAGCAAGGCACTTAATCTCTGCATTTATTTCCTCACCTGTGAAATGGGGATTCTAAGTGCTGCCTGCCTTACAGGGTTATTGTGAGAAATAAACAAGCTAATGTATCTAGAATGTTTAGCACAGAGCCTGGCTTATAGTAGATGTTAAGTCAATGCTAATTTCCACTTTCTTTTTGTGGACTGATAGTTGGGGAAAATGATCTAAACCAGCCCCGGTGAAATGACAATTCAGCTTCAATAAACACATTGTCCACATAAGGGTCAGTTGCTACTGTACATCTTGTACCAGGAGCTCAGGTGTTTGGGCCCATGCCAGTTAGCACGACTTCTGCTGGCATACACCTGAGGGTTCTAGAGGAGGTGCTGTCCCTGGATACAAGTGCGGGGGGTCTGGTGGGTGCCCAGTGTGCCAGGTGGTGGGAAATTACCTGGAGACTGGGTGATGTAGTTTTGGGCTGGCAAAGTCCCCGTGAGGAGAGAAGACCGTTTGATCACTATGTGGACAAGGCTTCTGTACCAGGATGAATTTGTCTATCTCTTGGGCCAGGTTTGCAGGGATTGGCATCCTGACAGTGATCCTGGGAATTTTGCTGCTCCTCGGCTGCTGGTATTGTAGAAGACGAAGTGGATACAGGAGCCTGAAGGTTGGTGAAGCTCCCATTGCTGGGGTCCTTCCAGACCCAGGACCCGCTTCCCCTTCTGTCTCTGAATTTCTGGGCACTGGGGTAACATTCCCATGGTCGCCTCTAGCTCTGACTCTTGGCTCTGATGAATCTTTTTCTACATTGTACTTCTTGCAACTCTTCCTTGGCCTCTGTCCTGGCATCAATCCCAACGAGGAACTTGGCTGCTCTTTGGTTCCTCTCAGAGCAAACTTGAGTGATGGCTGAATGTGTGGCTGAGCACCGACAGTCTGTGAGGCATGGGGCAGGGCTCGTGGTCACCTTGTACAGTCAACAGCAGCATATGAGACACGCCAGGCCCACCAGCTCTTCTGGGAACTCGCACTGCCTCTGTTACTCCACTTACCTTGCCTCTTCACCCCTTTCTTCTCACATTGCCTGGGAATTCTTCTAACTCTGCTATACCAAGCAACCCAGTATACCTAGGAACCATCTAGCATCAGCGCAATGAAGTAACCATTCACTCCTCAGCAGCACAAAGGACCATTAGGTTTTTAACAGGCTCCATCTTCCTTTAATGGCAAACTGGTTTTAATAGGATATTTTCTTCTTTACCATACAGCCAGGAAGCTAACACAGTCCAGTCTTGGGGCAGCAGGGTCTTGCACAACTGGGAGACATCAACTGAGTCTCTAAACAATAAAACCTACAGGTTTCAGAAACCTCAGTTTATTTTTAAATTGATTATTTATTTATTTATTTTTAGAAGAGGGGAAGGGAGGGAGAAAGAGAGGGGGAGAACCATTGGATGGTTGCCTCCTGCATGCCCTCAACTGGGGACTTGGCCTACAACCCAGACATGAGCCCTGACTGTGAGTTGAACCAGCGGCCTTTCGGTTTGCAGGCCGCATTCAACCTACTGAGCCACACCAGCCAGGGCACTCTCTCTCTCTCTTTCTCTGTTCCTCTCCCACTCTTTGCCTCTCCTCTCTCCTGTCTCTCTTTTATTACAGATCTGAAAGCTTCTGAGGTTGATACATAATGGAAAAGTTTATCTTTACAAAAGACGTTGGAAAGTCCCAATCCTCATTCAGAAGCACTTCATTCAGAGGAGGTTCCGTGACAGAGGGGAGGATTGGTGTGGGAGGCCATGGCTTGGCAGCTTGAGGAGAAGAGGAGGAAGGTGAAAGCTGTAGCTTTGAGTTCTCCTCCTCCTTACCAGGAAGCTTGGGCATTCCCATATGTCCCTTTCCTCATACCCATCTTGGCAGTGTTTCAAATACAAACCACGAAAGACAGGGTGAATTTGGGGGCTGACATACCCATCAAACAGCAGCCCTCCAGAGTGTTGACATTTCATGGGAAGGAGAAGTTGCTGAGTCTTTTTTTTTTAAGATTTTATTTATTTATTTTTAGAGAGGAAAGAGAGGGAGAAAGAGAGAGAGAGAAACATCAATGTGCGGTTGCTGGGGGCCGTGGCCTGCAACCCAGGCATGTGCCCTGACTGGGAATCGAATCCTGAGACACTTTGGTTCACAGCCTGCGCTCAATCCACTGAGCGACGCCAGCCAGGGCCTGAGTTTTAATAAGACTCCAAACCAAGTACCACAGGAAAGCCTTGGATTAGGAGGTCAAGGATGGGACTCCTACTCATCTGACACTTCTCTGTGGCCATCTGCAACAGGGTGGTTGGGGGGTGGGGGTGAGGGAACCTTTGCTCTCTGCCACAGAACTCCTCTTGTACCTCTAGCATGGGGTTATGACATTGTCTTATAATTGACTATTTACTTTTGCCTCTTCCCCCTCTTCTCTTTCCTCCATTTATAAACAGGAGTGGAAAATATTTCCCTTTTTAAAGTAAATTACTATTTAAAAATGATTTTATTTATTTTTTAACTTTTTTAGGCAGAGGGGGAGAAAAACATCAATGTGTGGTTGCCTCTCATGCTCCCCGTTTTGGGGACCTGGCCCACAACCCAGGCGTGTGCCTTGATTGGGAATTGAACTGGCAACCCTTTGGTTTGCAGTCCGGTGCTCAATCCACTGAGCCACACCAACCAGGACTGGGAAATTTTCTTATTCATCTTTGTACTTCCAGTGTCCAGCACAGTGCCTGGCACATAGCAATCACTCAGTTGTATGGCATCAGGTTTTGGTCTTATTGTCTGCCATTGACCTGCTTGGTGACCTTAGTTTTTAATTCCTCTAAGCCTCATTTGCTCTGTTCTATACCTAGCTACATGATATAGCATGGTATATATCAGTTTTTATTTAATATATATATTTTCTAGCCCTGGCTGGTGTGGCTCAGTGGACTAAGTGCCAGCCAGTGAACCAAAAAGTTGCCAGTTTGATTCCCAGTCAGGGCACATGCCTGGGTTGCAGGCCAGGTCCCCAGTGGTGGGTATGTGAGGCAACCACACATTGATGATTCTCTCCCTCTCTTTCTTCCTCCCTTCCCCTCTCTCTAAAAATAAATAAATAACATCTTCACAAAATATGTATTTTTTTCTATATAATTTTTACTCATTCTATGTTCATACATAAAAAAATCACAATGATTTAGCTTTTTAAGGAGTAAAAGTTCTACAAACTCATTATGTTGGTATCAATTTCCTAACTGCCCACAATTGCTAGCTAGGTGATACTGAGCAAAAGGACAACTTTTTTTCTTTCCTTTTCTGCTTCAACACTCTCACCTTAAACTCATTTAAGAGTAACAGAGAGAGTTTTAACATTGCAGGCTTGGGCAGTGTGAACATTTTGCTTGGTAAGGTTCCAATTCAACTTATCATGTCTCCATTGCTCTAGGTCTCCATCAGTGATTTGTAGTTTCTGGAATTTTTATGTGTTTATATTCCCTGATTCCTGACTGTCTAAAAATGCTCTCTGTCATTTATTTATTTAAAAAAAATATTTCATTTATTTATTTTTAGAGAGAGGGAAGGGAAGGAGAAAGACAGAGAGAGAAAGAAACATCAATGTGTATTTGCCTCTTGCATGCTCACTACTGAGGTCCTGGCCTGCAACCCAGGCATGTGCCCTGACTGGGAATTGAACTGGTGATCCTTTGGTTTGCAATCAGGCACTCAATCCACTGAGCCACACCAGCCAGGGCTCTGTCATTTATTTTTAAAATTAATACTAAAATCTCATTTTGAGACTTTCATATCTCTGGAAAGGCCAGGTTTGGAATCAGCAGTGTAAGAAATGTAGGCAAAATTATGTAAAATAGCGTATTAAGTACTACATTTAATTACATAATTACCTCCCAGTCTGTCTTTGATGATTCCACTTTCATTTTAAAACAGAAGTACATGAATGACAATACAGCAAGTTCTGGGTATTTGCATTACTCCATCTTTAACAACCCTCATTGAGCTTTAAAATACCTACTTTCCCACTTTCACTGAACATAGAATGGTATCAGGGTTGGTTGGAATTAAGATCTCCTAAAATCCCTCTGTTGGCTAATAATTCCCCTTACACGTGGAAAACGTCTTTTGAAAAGAAAAGCTGCTTTTGCAGCAATACGTTTTTTCAGGAAAATGATTTGCAAGGCACTGGAAGTTGGTTTTTGTATTTACCAATTTTACTCTTTCACTTGGAAGTTAGAACACAATGCTTTTGATTCTTGGGGAGAATTTTGAGACCCCTGCACATGGCTCAGTTTATGCTCCTGTTTCCTCTAGTTCTGTTTCTCAGAGCAAGGTCAGGGCATCCTGAACGTGAATCACCAGGGCTTCGTGCTAAAATGCAGATTCTAGGACCAGCTCTGGTGATGAGAACCAGGAATCAGGAATCTGCATTTTGAGGTGCGCACTGTGGCAGGGGAGAGAATTAAAAAACAAAACAAAACAAAGAATAAAAGTGATTATTGACTAAAGGCAGAAAACGCATTAAATATCTTTTCTGAGGTGTAACTCTGGGAGTTGGGGAGAGGACCAGAACCTCCCAGTGTCCTCATGTCAAGATTAAGGTCCTTGTGCATATATCCCTCTAGGAGGTGAGCCAGAGTTTAGGAAAATGTCTTTTTTATTTGCTATTTATTTATTTATTTATTCATTCATTCTATTACAATTGTCCCATTTTTCCCCCTTTATTTCCCTCTGCCCTGCACTCCCCCTCCCACCAGCATTCCCCCACCTTAGTTCATGTCCATGGGTCATACATATAAGTTCTTTGGCTTCTCCATTTCCCATACTACTCTTAACCTCCCCCTGTCTATTTTGTACCCACCATTTATGCTTCTTATTCCCTATACCTTCCCCCCATTCTCTCCCCTTTCTCCACCTGCTGATAGTCCTCCACATGATCTCTGTTTTGTGATTCTGTTCCTGTTCTAGTTGTTTGCTTAGTTGGTTTTTGGTTTTGTATTTTTTTTTAGGTTCAGTTTTTGATAGTTGTGAGTTTGTGGTCATTTTATTGTTCACAGTTTTTGATCTTCTTTTTCTTAGATAAGTCCCTTTAACATTTCATATAATAAGGGACTGGTGATGATGAACTCCTTTAACTTGACCTCATCTGGGAAGCACTTTATCTGCCCTTCCATTCTAAATGATAGCTTTGCTGGGCAGAGTAATCTTGGATATAGGTCCTTGCCTTTCATGACTTGGAATACTTCTTTCCAGCCCCTTCTTGCCTGCAAGGTCTCTTTTGAGAAATCAGCTGATAGTCTAACGGGAGCTCCTTTATGGGTAACTGTCTCCTTTTTTCTTGCTGCTTTTAAGATTCTCTCCTTATCTTTCATGTTGGGTAATGTAATTATGATGTGCCTTGGTGTGTGCTTCCTTGGGTCCAACTTCTTTGGGACTCTGAGCTTCCTGAACTTCTTGGAAGTCTATTTTCTTTGCCAGATTGGGGAAGTTCTCCTTTATTATTTGTTCAGATAACTTTTCAATTTCTTGCTCTTGTTCTTGTCCCTTTCTGGTCTTGCTAGTGTCCTCTCTGCCCCAGGCTGCCTCTGCCCCGCCTACTGGTCTGGATGAATGTTTCTTCTTTAATTCCTTGGTTGTTGCACTTCCATGCAGTTTAATTTTCTGGTAGTTCTGGTTGTTTTTTTGGTTTTAAATTTGTTGTTGTCCTTCTGGTGGTGTGGGGAGGTACAGTGTATCTACCTACACCTCCATCTTGGCCAGAAGTCAGAAAACTATTTCTTTACAGTCTGCAGACTGTGTAGTTATCAGCCCAGTTCATGTCTGGCCTCATCTAACTGATGTTCCAAATACCTCTCTACCCTTGGAAACCTGCTTTGATACCCTTCTTGTGCAACCTAATAGACCTCAACGATCAGGCCCAGTCCACAGGCAAGCCTGGGGAGATGCTGATCACCTGCATGGCAACCCTGTTCTGGCCTCCCTCAGCTGAGGCCACAAAGGGCATGCTGGGTTTGGCTCACAGATATGTTTGGGCCTGTATTTTTAAGAATTGAATTAGATGCTAACATTTAAAATAACCAGAACAGGAATACAATCAGAGAAATGGACATCATGCGGAGGGAGTTCAGTGGGGAGGGGTAAGGGAGGAATGAGGGGGAAAGGTACAGGGAAGAAGAAGCATAATTAGTGGGCATAAAATAGATGGGGAAAGATAAAAAAATGGTATAGGAAACAGAGGACGCAAAGAACTTATATGTGCAACCCATGGACATGAACCAAGGTGGGGGATAATGCTGGAGGGTTGGGGGCAGGGTGGAGGGGGGATAAAGGGGTAAAAATTGGGAAAACTGTAATAGCATAGTCAATGAAAAATACTTAAAAATAAAATAACATTTTACATAAAAACCTTGATTTATAGTTTCTTTTTCAAAAAAATCAAAAGATCTGGGAAAAACTGGCAGCTATAGTCACTTTAGATGGGATATACAATCCCTCTTTCCCTCTGCTGGCCCCCTTTTTGCATTTTTAATCCCCTTATCCCCTGGGGATCCCCTGATCCCCTTTTGCATTACCTGCCCAGTCCCTCTAAGTATTTGAGTGTAGCTGAATTGCCCAGCTACAGGCAAGAAGGTGCATTGTCTGTACAGCAGTGGTTCTTGGTGTGGTTCTGGACCATCAAAATCACAAGGGAACTGTTAGAAATGCAAATTTGTGGCCTCACCCCCAGACGCACTGTATCAGAACTTCTGGGAATGGGCCCAGAAATGTGTTTAACAGGCCCTCCAGGTGATGGTGATGCGTGCTAAAGTTTGAAAAGCACTGTAGTAGAGAATTTAACAAAAATAATAAAAGCAACTAAAGTTTGTTTTTTGTTATCATGAGATGCCAGCAATTTTAACCAATGTTAGTGATGAAATACTCTACCTCACCCAGGTGAATCGCTTCGGCAGTCTCCACTTTGGTTTGTGTCTCTGTCTTGTACAAACTGTTGTCATTCTATTCTAGGTATGAAGAGCATCATCCTCTTACCCTATGCAGAGCACTAAGCATTTATGTATCCTCCCCCGCAATAACTCAGGGTGCAACAGTAACAGCCTTAGACTGACTTGTCATTATTGTTGCAACTTGACTCAGGGCTACAACCAAAGCATTTCTATCACAGTTTATGCATTCATAGTGTTTAAGACAGTCTGCTGTCCTTGTGGGAAAGACAGAAATAGAGTATTAAATCCCTGGTGTGACGTTGTCATATGTCTGTCCCCACTGTGCTATCAGCTCCTGCCTCACTACCTCTGATCTACTCTTTTGCAATCATTCTGAGGTTCATTTTTTCATTTCACTCTTTTCTCCTTCCCTTTAAAAATATTCATTAACTAATGGGTATCAGGAATTGTACTGGGTGTTTTACTTTTAGTTAATTCCTCTAACAACTCTGAGAGTTAGGTGATGTTATTTCCATACTACAGATGCAAAAACTGGAATTCAGAGGGAACACAGAGTATGTGGCACAATCAAGATTAAAACCCATTCTTTTTTAAAAAATGATTTTATTTATTTATTTTTAGAAAAGGGAAGGAAGAGAGAAAGAGAGGGAAACATCAATGTGTGGTTGTCTCTCGCACACCCCCTACTGGGGACCTGGCCCGCAACCTAGGCATGTGGTTCAATTCCCTGACTGGGAATTGAACTGGCAATTCTTTGGTTCTCAGGCTGGCACTAAATCCACTGAACCACATCAGCCAGGGATTTTTAAAAAGATTTTATTTATTTACTTTTAGAGAGAGGGGAAGGAAGGAAGAAATGGAGAGAAAATCAATGTATGAGAGAAACATCTCAATCGGTTGCCTCTGTTACACCTACAATGGGGGACCTGGTCCGCAACCCAGACATGTACCTTGACTGGGAATTGAATTAGTGATCCTTTGGTTCACAGGCCAGCACTCAATCTACTGAGCCACACCAGCCATGGCTAAAACCCATTCTTAAAACATCACCTTCTTTCTCATTTCTTTAATGGACTCAATTATTTCTTCTCACCCACTGACTTTTGTGAATTCACGTTTCAGGACAAAAGCTTTTATGCTGGTACTCAAAGCACCTTAACAGGAAGATGTCTGTCCAAGGGACCTGGTCCACAGGACAGCAAACTACCTTTTCAGGAGAACAACTATGAACTTGCGGTAGGTTCAGATTCTGCGAAGCGTATGTGAATGTATTTACTGCTATACTGAACCATACACCTAAAAATGGGTTAACATGGTAAATTTTATGTTTTTTCTATTTTACCATAGTAAAAAATAATAAAGGTAAAAAACAAGGGAAACCCACAGATTTTCTTTCTTTTTGTGTGTGTTTTAAAACAGCATTTATTGATTTCATAGGGTCTGTGGGTCAGGATTTTCGGTGTGACTCATCTAGGTAGTCTGTTTCATGGTCTGTCACATGCTGTGATCAAGGTAGGCTATAGTCATCATGAAACCAGAAAAGCCAGTGTTCATGCTGCCTGTCACCTACCAGACACAATAAGCAGAGACAGGGATTGAATCTTTTTTAAAAAATATTTATTGATTATGCTATTATAGTTGTCTCATTTTTTTCTCCTCTTTATTTTCCTCTGCCCTGCAATCCCCTCCCACCAGCATTCCTCCACCTTAGTTCATGTCCATGGGTCATACATATAAGTTCTTTGGCTTCTCCATTTCCCATACTATTTATTCTCAAACTCCCTGTGTCTATTTTGTACCCACCATTTATGCTTCTTATTCCCTGTACCTTTTCCTCCATTCTCTCCCCTTCCCCCACCTGCTGATAGTCCTCCATGTGGTGTTCATTTTTGTGATTCTGTTCCTGTTCTAGTTGTTTGCTTAGTTGGTTTTTGGTTTTGTATGTTTTTTTTTAGGTTCAGTTTTTGATAGTTGTGAGTTTGTGGTCATTTTACTGTTCACAGTTTTTGATCTTCTTTTTCTTAGATAAGTCCCTTTAACATTTCATATAATAAGGGACTGGTGATGATGAACTCCTTTAACTTGACCTTATCTGGGAAGCACTTTATCTGCCCTTCCATTCTAAATGAAAGCTTTGCTGGGCAGAGTAATCTTGGATGTAGGTCCTTGCCTTTCATGACTTGGCATACTTCTTTCCAGCCCCTTCTTGCCTTCAAGGTCTCTTTTGAGAAATCAGCTGATAGTCTAATGGGAGCTCCTTTATGGGTAACTGTCTCCTTTTTTCTTGCTTGCTTTTAAGATTCTCTCCTTATCTTTCATGTTGGGTAATGTAATTATGATGTGCCTTGGTGTGTGCTTCCTTGGGTCCAACTTCTTTGGGACTCTCTGAGCTTCTGGAAGTCTATTTCTTTTGCCAGATTAGGAAAATTCTTCATTATGTTTTCAAATAAGTTTTCAATTTCTTGCTCTTCCTCTTCTCCCTCTGGCATCCCTATGATTCACGTATTGAAAAGTTTAAAGTTGCCCTGGAGGCTCCTAAGCCTCTCCTTGTATTTTTGAATTCTTGTTTCTTCACTCTGTTCTGGCCGAATGTTTATTTCTTCCTTCTGCTCCAAATCGCTGATTTGAATCCCGGTTTCCTTCCCTTCACAGTTGGTTCCTTGTACATTTTCCTTTATTTCACTTTGCATAGCCTTCACTTCTTCCTCTATTTTGCAACCATACTCACCCATTTCTGTAAGCATCCTGATTACCAGTGTTTTGAACTCTGAATCTGATAGGCTGGCTAGCTCTTCATCGCTTAGTTCTATTTTTGGAGTTTTGATCTGTTCTTTCATTTGGGCCCAATTTTTTGGTCTCATTCTGCCTATTACAGAGTAAGGGTCAGAGCCTTAGGTATTTGCCAAGGCAGGGCAACCCAAGTGGCTGTGCTGTGGTGCCCTATGTGGGGGAGGGGTCTGAGAGGGAGCAGTGCTGCATGCTCAGCTCTTGCCTGGCTTTCAGTCACTTCCACTGTTGCTGACAACCAAATTGGGCCCATCTGGCACTGATTCCTGGGTGAGTGGTTTTGTGTACATTCTAGGACTTTGTGGGTCTCTGCAACCAACTCTCCTAAGAGGCTTGGAGTTTCTCTAATGCCACAACACCCACAGATTTTTACCAGAGGTTTTGAGGCTTTATTTTCTGATGCTGGAACCCTGGGTTGTGAGATCTGTCTCACTCCCCAGTTTTTCCTCCTGGCTTATCCACATACAAATGTAGGACTGCCTGTTCCTCCAGCTGCCACCTTGCCGTGATTCCTCTTCATCTCTGCTGCTCATCTCTGCCCCTCCTACCAGTCTGGATGATGTTTCCTCTTTAACTGCTTGGTTATCAGACTTTCATACAGTTAAATTTTCTGACAATTCTGGTTATTTTTTGTTTTTAAATTTGTTGTCCTTCTTTTGGTTGTGCAAGGAAGCAAAGTGTATCTATGTATGCCCCCATTTGGCCAGAAGTCTATTTTCTTAAATTGTGTTCTCTTACACCCAGATTTTCCTGCGTCAATAATGAGGGCTTTACATATAGGATCCAAAGAAAGAACTTGGTTCTGCATACAATATCCTCTTTGTCTTATGTTTTTAGTATATTTGTTTATGTCCTGAACATAGATGTATCTAAGGGAAAAAATAAAAGACCTTTCATTAGTTGTATAGAGCTATGCTAAGAGGGTAGCCACTAGCTACACGTGGCTCTTGAATACTTAAAACATTGTAGTTTGAATTGAGATGTGTTGTACTATCTACCAGATTTCAAAGACTTAGTATGAACCATATTGGTTACGTGTTGAAACGGTAGTATTTTAATATGTGAGGTTAAATGAAATGTATTATTAAGGTTCATGTTCTCTGCTTCTTTTACTTATTTTTAATTGTGTCTACTAGAAATCTTACAATCACATGTATGGTGCACTCTGTTTCTATTGGACAGTGCAGGCAATGTATGAAAATGGTTGAAAGCACTGACTCTGGGTCAAATTACTGAGTTTGTTCCTAGCTCCACACTTACTAGTTGTGTGACCTTGGGCAAGTGACTTAACTTCCCTGTGCTTTAGTTTCCCAACCTGCAACATGAAAATACTCCTAGAACTGCTGTGAACATTAAATGAAGGTCTGACATGTTTGTGCTCTGTTGATAGCAGCAATGGCCTTTAGACATAACTTCAAGGACTTACCTATGTGGTAAAAATGCAGTGTATTTAACGTCTGTAAACAGGGTCCAACATTTCATTAGTTAGGGCTTAGGACTTCTATTGACAAGGATATTCCAGGTCCATATCAGTTTTTGAGATTTTGGGAAGCCCCTTTGCCCTATTTTTTCTGTATTCCTGCACCGAACAATGTTTCAACAAACATACTTGTGAACTTTAACAATTATTACCTTGTTGGGTGGAAATTAGATGTGGGCACTTAAAAGTTTCAGTTCAGAGCAAAAGTATAAATATGATGTTATCTATTTTGATTTCTTGGCTCTCCCAGAAACACATGCACTGCTGCCAGGACCATACTCTCCCTTTCTCATCCCCACAGGTTCCCAATGCTCCACCTGCCTATGAGAAACTCTCCACGCAACAGGCACCACCACCTTACTCTCCGTGAGAGCCAGTGAGGCCCCTGAGAGCTGCTGAGATGATTTCCCTCACGCTTTGGATTACATTTAACATGGGCATTTAATATTTTGCTTCAGAATGCTATAGAAATGGTGTATACCATCTCTAATAATAAGCTTAGTGTTAAATTTAGTAGGGCAACAGCAATACTAACTGAGGAAATGATGAAAAATATCAAAATGGAAAAACTTTGTCAATAAATGTTGTAATGCATGATATGGTCTGCACCAGTAGTAATGCTAATACATCTGTGGTGTTATTTCTGGTTGGATAGCATTTAAGTGTGTGTTCTGGGACCATTCAATTTCTTTTTAGTTGAAATTTCACCAATAACTAACAAACCACTATTATGCTTTTTGAAGGAGCAACCTCTTGACCAAACTGAACTGTAACAGGTAAGTTTGTGCTATGGAGTACTCACAAAGGGTAACTTTACAGCTTTAAGACCAAAAGCTGATTGATGTACCAAATCATATAGTCAGATTGATCTGATCAGGAAAGTGTCAGCAATGTCTTTTCGTGTTCCATGATGCCAAAAAATGTACTGTGAAGATCCTCTTCAGTAATACAGTTCTAATTGCATTTTATTTTAGGGCTCAGTGTTATCATAATTAATGACAAGAATTTTCTGTTAAACCAGAAAGTGGTGTCAGAATTTAAATAGGCAAAAGCTACTCTAGTTAAGTTTGGCTGATATTTTGCCTTAAATGTGCCAATGGTAATTTAGTTCGTTTGGACTCCCAAATCCCTCTCAAAAGAGCATATAGAAGAAATCATAAAGGATCAGAGATTCTGGAAGAGTGTTATCATTTGCTGGCAACATTATAATTCTTTTGTTGTTGTTGACATCTACATATCATGTATACTATTTATCTAATATTTTTCTTTCAGTCAGCTCATTTAAAAAATTTGGCTTAAATGTGTATCACCACACAAAATGGAAAATCAGTATCATTTTCTGTAAGTAGAGGACAACTGTAAACATAAAGATAATGAAAGGAAATTATTTTTATTAAAATGTAGAAGATACTGATGGCTGCAGAAGGCTGTCAACCTGAAACCTGCTCTCTTTATTAAAGAGGAAGATTAGCAAGAATCAGAGAAAAGCTTTTAACACAATTAAAAGGCTTGCAAGAGAAAGAAATGACTTTCTCAATATGTGATTCAATATTATCCTATGCTGAGTCAGCAAACCACCTACAATTGTCTTGTGTCATTGGAAACATCAGGGTAGCCTAATAGCAGCATTTTCTACAAAAGACAAAATTGCACTGGAGAGAAAAAAACACTGAATAAAGAAACTTGTTACACACATTGAAGAAAATGTCCACAAAATGCTAAAGTACCTCTCTGTCCTTTCTCTGTCCAGTCTTACCGCTTAAAATAAGCTCTGTCCCTTCCCTTTTCAAACAAATAAATGAATCCTAAACCAAGTAAACTCCATCAGGCATTTGGTCAGCTTCTTTCCTCACTGAAAGGCTTAGTCTGAGCCTTAATCGCCCACATTCACAGAGTAACTTGTGGCTTGAGCCCCGGACCCCTCAAAGATCCCCAGACCATCCATCATCCAATGAGCATTCTCTCCTTCCCCATGGAAAAGTCCCTCTTCACAGTCCCTCAAGGCAGTGTCTGTCCTGGGGAACAGGCAAGGAGGGTTGAGCTGAGTCTGCTAGGGAAAAACTAGAAGAATAAGATTTTGTTTCAAGGAATTTAAGGTGTCAGATTCAGCCAAAAGTAGGACCTGCTCCTTACACAGAGGCAGCCACACTTTTGGAAATGATTCCCTGGATTGGAGACCAATTTTGGAAGGACCTTGGGATTTGGGAGCTGAAGACTGCAGGATCATATGGTGGAAGGAGCCTGGGTCACTGAGACACCACTGAAGGAGAGAATCCTCCATCTAGGAATGCTTGGATTGAGTGAGGACCAACTGGCCCCACAGAATATCCATAAACTGTTAAGACATTACCAAATCTGACACTGAAATCCAGGGCTTAGTTAATAATACCTTTGTTGAGGCCCTTCAGTGCTCTGGCCCTGCCCACCTGGATGGAATAAATGGGGGCTGCAAGAGTGCCTCTAGGGGAGGGAGATCCCTGTGACCTTTGCAGGCAGGATCAGGATTCCCTCCAGCCTAAGGAAACTCAAACTCAGGAGAATGAGCCTCCCCAGGGCCTTGGGCACAGGAGTCCTCCCCTGCAGGGTGCCCACCGAAAAGCCTGACATGCTCAAGGGCAGTGGTAATGGCATGGCACTGCTTTGACCTCATAGGCTTCCTGCAGGATCAGGTCAGGGCTAGAGTGGTCAGAGCTCATGGCCCGGAGTCGTCTGCGGCAGTTTTCTACTTGCCCAAATTCACTGGATACATAATATTGCTTTCCATTTGTGCAGTAAGCTCTGTTTATAGAACCTGGTTTCCACCAGGTGTCAAGTATTGTCTGATGCTTGATTCAAGCCCCAAGTCTCTACGGTTTTCCCTAGCAGGTTCTAATATGGACTCTGATCGTAAAGAGAGTGAAGAGCAGGCAAACTTGAGGGAAACAGAGCTAGCCCAAAGATTTTCTGCCTGGGTTAAAGTCAGTGAGTTTAGACTGATTACATAAATCAGTGAAGCCCCCAAGTCACCTCTAGTGAAGACCAGTCCTCTGAAGTTATACACACTGAGTTAGGTAGCACTTATAAATCTGGATAGATCCACTTGTCACTTGAGAATATTACAGAACTTTTCCAAAAAGGACAGAAACCCATGAGCTCCCTAAAGCTTCATTTCCTGGCTTAACTTTAAGGACTGACAGAATCATTTGGAAATGCATTAAAATCCCTTGATCTCAAGTTATTGATGACAGAACATCATTAAAACATCTCAGAAAAATGTAGAACAAATTCAGAGGGAAATCATGGATGGCTTGGATAAAAGCACTCATTTTGAAAAGAGCCTAAAACTGTTATAAAGAAGTTGTAAAAGAAAATGTGTGGGAAATAAACAGAAAAAAAGATGCTTGACAACTTGAAAACTCAAATGAAAGTCTTTAAATGATAAAGAGAGCCTATTAAAATCTCTGAAATAATAGATGAAAAGTCTGCCTGCTTTATTTTTTAAAAAGACTTTATTTATTTATTTCTAGGGAGAGGGGAATGGTGGGAGAGAAACATCAATGTATGGTTGCCTCTCCCACACCCCCTACTGGGGACTTGGCCTGCAACCTAGGCATGTGCCCTGACTGGGAATCAAACCAACGATCCTTTCGTTCTCAGGCAGGCACTCAGAGCCACACCAGTCAGGGCTGCCTGCTTTCTTTAGAAAAGATTACATACATACATAATACATACTGAGATGAAAGAGAAATCAGAGATCAAAGAGAAAATTTTAGAAAATGAGAACTACTCTACTGTCAATGAAAAGTCAATCTGAATATACTGATTCTATTAAGTATTTCTTTAAAAAGGCTTGAAGGAGAAAATCAAGGACCATTTAAAAAGTTTAGTGAAGAAATCTATATGGACATATCACAGTTCAAATGAATGGTCTCTAAATCCAACAAACATCTTTGCAGTCTGAAAATAGTTTGAAAGTGAGATTCAAAAACCAACCAAAACTTCAAATACTGCTTGCTGGGCTACATTAAGAACACATAATGCAAATTTGCAGAAAAATCAATTGAAGAGAGAACTCACTGTTTAGAAACCTAGAAGAAACTTCCCAAAGTGTATGATAATATTAGCTATGTATATCAGAAGTATGACTCCTACAAGAAGGCCTTGAAAAAAAGTGGGATAGAAGCCCTTCCTTTTTGAAAGGCTGGATTGTCTCCCATGAGAAAAAAAGCTCAAGAAAGTTGGATGGCAGCCTGGCTGAGAGAAAAGTCAGAGACAAGGAAAGAAAATAATCACAACAGACAAAAACTGGCTGAAGAAGTTTAAATTCCAGCGTTTCCCAAGTGGCACCCACTGTTTCACATGCTGCCCTGGGCAGAGGCCAGGGAGTGTCAGGTCACTTTCTAAATCAGGAGGTTCCCAGAGGAGAGGTTAAGTTGTGAGGACCCAAGCATCTGAGTCACCTGCAGGTTTGATTCAGGTTTACAGTAGTCAACTCCCAAATATCCACAGAAAGATGTGTTTTCTCATTCAAAAATAATACTTAGACCAATCTCCTTTCAGTTTAACTGGTTTCACTTATTTGATGCTTTGTTTGCTCAAATTGAAGTTTGACAGAACCATGATTCCTAAGATCGTGTTTTAAGGACTTAGATGGTTTTAATAAAATTCTAGACCACTTAACTAGATGTTCTAGAACTAGGTCCATGTAAGTATTGTATTTACATTGAACTAAATGGCCCACTATTACTTAAGCCATAATTGAATTTTTATATGATCAGGGACAAACATTTAAATCAGTCAAGACCATTTATATAAGCTGTACACTATTAGAAAAAATTTGTAAAAACAACTTAGTATTGACAATAAACTTTAATTACAAACAATATAAAACAAGAACTCCACCAAAACCAAAACTGAACAAAACTCCACGCCCTCAAATAAACCTATTAGTATTTTTATTAGTTTAGCAATGAATTCTTTGATTTAGGGGGCTATTAACACTTTGTTCATGACATTCTTTGCTGTTTAAATGTCTGTCAATTTTATGCAATCAAAAATAAACAATCCTTTGAAACAATCCTTTTCTGTATTCCTCTCAGTCTGAATACAAGCACACCTCAGAGATACCACAGGTTTGGTTCTAGAGCACTGCAATAGAGTAGCAAGTTTTTTGCTAGCATAGGGTCTTGCCTTCAATTTATGTATATATACCAAAACACCTGTGAAGCACAATGAGGTTATGCTTAATACAGTTTTACTTTCTCACCACTTCACTGTTATCATTGCTGCCAGGTCACAGGTCTTCACACTTATCTGTTTGACCCACCTAGAAACTTCCTGATTGCCGCCCCCCCCCCCCCCGCCTCTAGTCAGGTGAATGATAGCAGCTACTATTATGTGGCAGCCTTGCATCAATTGTTTTAGGTAAATTATCTCATCTAATCCTCACAACAATCCTGCAAGGTAATTCAATTATCTTTATTTTATATGTACTACCTTTACTCATAAGCTTCAGTAGCTCCCCAATTACTTTCAGAATATTTTCCACTCCTCAATCACCCAAAACTATTTTTTAAGCATTGGTCCTCTTAACCCATAATATTCTACTCAAGCTCAATTGCTCCTTGTGCTTTTTTAAATTGAGATATAAATGATATATCATTGTATTAGTTTTAGGTGTATAAAAATTCAACATACTGTGAAACTACCACAAAAAGTTAACATTCATACCACAATTTTTTTCTTGTGATGAAAACTTTTAAGATCTACTCTCTTAGCACCTTTAAAATATACAATATAGTATTGTTAACTCCCTTGTGCATTTCTAAGACTGAGTCTTGGCAGGCCTGGTTCTAAACATATTTTAATTCCAGCACAAATGTCTTTTATATGAAACCACCTTTAGCATCTCTCTGCTAATCTCCCAGAGTTCTTTTATTCCTCTGACATTTACTTTTAACTTGTTATATTCTTTTGTGTTGAGGACAGGGATAGGATTTTACTTATCTATGTTGTCCCTACACCTTCTGTGTTATATGATTCTCAATAAATGTGTAGAATGAATTTACATTGGTTAATTACTTAAGAGTGACATTGAAGATTACATATAAAAAAACACACACAACATTGGTACCTTGGTACTCCTTATTAGTTCTAGAACTTGTGATGAGTGCCAAAACCCAATGAAGCTTTTACTCTTGTGGGGCGGTGTCCTGACTCATACAAGTTCTAGCAAGTGCCGAGTGCTGAAACATTTTTTCTAGTCAAAATGCAACTACTACAGGGTTTGACGAGTTCTGAAGCCAATGAGTACTGAGGTATGACTATACTTTTGATTCTCTAGCACTTCTCCATGTTGTTTTCAACTATAGGAGTTTCTCACATTCAGATTCTGTCTCCAAGTAAGCTATAAGAACCTGAACTATGTCATGACCTTCAGCTTTCCTGTTTATTAAGAAAGACTAAAAAAGAAAGAAAGGGAGGAAGAGAAAAAAAATCAAGCACCATCTTGTGCACAGTAAACAGCTGTTGAATTAAAAAATACCTGGGACCGACAACATATTATAGCAATAAGGCTTCAAGATCAGGTGATGGCAAAACAACTTCTAAATTGTATATCATTTCTATGTTATAGTAAAGTGTAATTTTGGATAACTAAACCCCCAACAAATTTCTGAGATCACTTTTGGACCTTGCCACCTTCTCAAGCTTTTAATATTAAAGATTTCTAAATCCACCCTCTCTCTGCTATAAGTCAATGGTATACTAGATTAAATACATATTTTCATTTATCTTCTTATATGTATTATAATCAGCACTGCTTTAATCATACAACCATCAGTCAATTAATTATTAAATTTACCCATAAAATTGGAGGCCTGGAATGAAAAGGAGGGATCTAAACAGCCACTTAGTATTTTATTTATATATATAGAAAAATTTTAATTTATAGTTTTTAACTAATCACAAAAATTATCTTTTGTGTAAGAAAAACCATAGGAAATGGGAGACAAGAGAGGAGTCAAAACATCAGGAGAAATATTATTTCAGCATGTTTTAACTTATCATTTAAATGATACTGAATATAAATATCTAAATGGCCTAATCCTGTATTAGGTGTGGAAACATACCCATCTAGTACCATGAAGCCTTTCAGGTAGCATTGTGCTGACTTTTCTTCCTTTACATGGATGACCTTTATAGAATAATTAATGATAACACTGAACACAAAAAAAACTGAGGAATCTGACATTGTGCTCTTTAGCTAAGATCCCAGAAATTCACATGACCTACCACACTGGAGGCGAAAGGAAAATAATTTGGCTTTTGATTATACAAATCCATTAAATCAGTCAAATTTCTAGTAAAACATGGAGTATTTTTAAAAGTAACTAGACCTTAAATAATTTAAGGAGCTACCTACATTTCTCATTCACTGAACAAGTATATATCAAATGTGTGCCAGTTGCTGGGGTGACAATGATGAAGACCACCTGACACGGTCTCTTTTTAATAAATTCATTTTTAAAAAGATTTATTTACTTTTAGAGAGAGGGGAAAGGAGAGAAAGGTTGATCTGTTGCCCCTTATACATACCCTGATAGGGCACCAAATCTGTAACCCAGGCATGTGCCCTGGGTTTGAACCAGGAATTGAACCAGTGATCTTTTGCTTTGCATGATGATGCCTGACCAACTGAGCCACAATGGTCAGGGCACAAGGTCTCTTTTTAAGAACGACAGACATTGCATATGAATAATTTTATTACAGTTGTGAAGGAGTGATCCATCTGTCCTTTTCAATCTATGACCCCAATCTGTAACTGCAATATCATGATGCTGGCTGGGGTATGGTAAGGAGGAGTTATGTAATATGTAATGAGAACTTGTAATGAATGGGTCTAAGAGAACATCTGGGAAGACCTTGAGATATCTCGAACTTTCTAGGACAAAACCCAAAACAAAACAAATCACCCAAAACAAGAATAGGTTGAAATGAAGCTGGAGAGGTAAGCAGGAACCTAAAAGACTGAAGAATTTAAGCCCTGAGGAGAAGTGGAGAGCTTCACTCTAAAGGTTCAACAGATCATGCAGAGCTTTGAAGGTCATATTCAAATTTTGGATTTACAAATTAGAAAAGAGTGGTTAATAATTTAGGTACCTCACTGAGATTATAATTAGACCACAGGTAATTCAATTTCTGAAAATGGCTTAGAGAATTCTTTTCAGACAAAAGAGAGTTTTGAGTTGTTTTGTTTTAAAAGTTATATACATAAATACATTCACTTATTGAGCACCAGCTACATAACCGATCTCTGCCTGAAATCCATGGTCTTTCTAAACTGATGAAGGGTGACTACAAGGTAGAAAACAGACATGACTGGTAAAGGTATGACTATCTTAGAGCATAAATATAGGTTTTTGAGAGCCTTTAGCAACTTTCTGGGACTGCCTTCTCCACTTTGATAATAAATTTTAGTGTAGTTTCTAAGGAAGTCTTTAGTCCTATTCTTCCCTACCATTTTCAGCCCCAGACTATATAACTCCATGTGATGTGGCTTAACAATATTGTAAATGGAATGTGAATGAATATACAATGTCCCAAATAAGATAATGGATATAAAGATTCAATAAGTATAAAATCTATCTTTTATTTAAAATGAGGCATATTCTGAAATACCACAATGTCAAACCCTGAGTATAAGCTGACCGATAAAAATTGCTTTATAATGGAATTTAAGTAAACTGCTCTTAATTGATAAAAACAAAAAGAGCAGAGTACTTATAAATAACTGAATGTCCATATTCATTATTCTAAACTAAAAAATTCATGTTTTTAAACATACTGGAAAATCAATCACTATGAACTAACACCTCAATATAAAAATAAACATTATCAGGGTAAACCAGGTAAAGGGACCACTCTCATGGCAATTTCCTCTGAATCTAAAATTATTTAAAAATAAAAAGGTTTATAAAACATATCTGGTGTGTATAAACAGAGAGCATATATATGGGCCTGAAAAATTACTTATTTTGGTTATTGCAGAATGTGGTGGTGGACTTAGAGAAAAAGAGTTGAAATCTTAAGTAAAATTTTTATCAGGAGTAATGTGAAATCATGAAAAAAGAATTTAAAGCATCACATTCAAATACCGGCTCTATCACTCACTAGATGGGTGACCTTGGACATATCACTTAACCTCTCAAGAGTACTATGAAAATTAAATGAGATGTGAAAGTAGTTTGTAAACTATAAAGCCTTGTACAAATGCTAGCTATTATTAATTCAAATTTCTCAGCCTTAATTCCTTTTTGTAAAGGACTACCTTCATTTTATATCATATATTCTTTCAACAGAACAAGAACACACTTTAAAAATGGTATTCGAACAAACAAATACAGCAACTTAGTTTATTACATGCAGATTCTTCTGCATTGTTGCTAACAGTTCACTGGTCCAGAATTACTAAAATACTTAAAAAACTATACATTATGTAAACAAAACATAAATAAGACAGCATAGTTCTTTGTACATATAGTTTAGTACAGGTTATTAGGGATTTAGGAATATGTACAATTTTACACCATGGACTGCATTTTCACAATGCATAAATATATATATATATTTTACAGAAACAAAAATAAGTTTCACTAATGACACAGAATACCATATTGTAGGTACACACTGCAAAGTCCAAATTCAAGAAGAAACATGTCTTGAAACAAAAAGAAATGCAAGTGTGCAAAAGGCTAGCTTACTCCAAACCAGTCAAACCTGACTTTGTTCAATTTGTTATACAGACAGGTAAAGCCTGTCTACTTTAAACAAACAACCTCGGAAAACATATACCAACAAGTGAAATGGAACAGATTGAACAGATTTTTCCCTCCCCAAGAAAAAAAGCCTTGTTGCAAGCCAATGAAAAGATACATTAAAACACACACACACACACACACACAACTATGTATAGTATGTTTTCAACAGTATAATCAAGTTAAAATTTATATGGGAGTCAGAACAATGCCCCATTATTTAAAAACTGGCTCGTTTAGTCTAAATTCAAGATGCAGCTGTGTCAGGCTTCTCTAAGCCAGATGACTGAAAAGCTGGGAAGACAGAGGCAGGATTTCGACTGGCAGATACAATTTGAGACAGCGAGGAAGAGAGTGAAGAAACCTTAGATGCTGGAGTACTTATGGTATTCAAAATGGCTCCTTCAGGGCTAACCAACAACTTTTTGACTGAGGTGTCCAAATGAAATACTGAAGTGCTACTTGGCAGTGGAGGATTACTAGAGCAAACTGCAGAAACCAAAGATGTCTTAGCTAAAAGAGTACCTGGAGGAGACTTAATTACTGAAGTCGATGACACTGTTGGCACAGGAGGTGGAACAGAAACTTTAGCAGTTGTGTTTATGATTTGTGATGTTGTATGTACTGGGGGTAGAGAACTTGCATTCCCAAGAGAGTTTACAATTTTTGTAGAGGTTCTTGGAGATTGTTTTACAGGCTGCCCACTTAAAGAATTATTTGATAATAGCGTGATCTTCTGGGCAGGATTATCCACTGGGGTAGGCTGAATGCCTTGACCAGTGTTAAGAACTAAGGGAGGTCCATATTTTGGATTAGTGGATATAAGGAGAACATGGCTGCCAACTCCAAGACCTTGAGGTGGAACAATAAACCGGGTTCCATTAATCATGATCTGAGTACCAGGTGCCAAAGGTGTACTGGTATTGATGACTATTTTTTGCTGAATACAAGGTTCACTGAACTGACCTCCCACCACATTAGTTACATTTGATGGTGCTGTAGCAGTATGAATAGTAGAGCCACCTGGAGTAGAACCATAACTGGAGGTTGATTTTACTAAAGCAGGGGACATTTGCTGGTTTGGCAGAGAAGCAAAACTGGGAATATTAATTATTTTGCCTGGACTTGGTGAAAGGGATGGCAATTCAATTTGAGGTTTATTTGTGTTTGTATTTGTTGGCACTGTAGCTGAAATCCCTGGTGACTGAAACTGGACAGAAGTCCGAGATTGTCTTTTAGAAAGAGACACAGAATGTGTGGCTCCTGATACTGTTGCCCCTTGTGGAACCGTGTTGATTATTTTAGGGGATATAGTCACAGGGGTAGGCAAGGCAACATTAACAGGAATTTGCAAAGCTGATGTCAAACATTTAGGAGACACCGTTGGTTGTGTAGTTGAAATCAGAACAGATGATGCAAGATGTCCTGTTTTCACAGTTGATATAGCCACAGTGTTTCCGAGATTTGATGTGCAAAGTCTATTTGACAAAATAGGCATAATTCTTGAAGAGGTATCATTTCCACTGACTAAAATAGGAGGCCGTGTCCCAACTGAAGCAGAGGTTGAGGTCACTGAAAGAGAACCTAAAGATACATTTGCTCCTGTTACTGAAAACATGTTTACTGTTCTTGCTGAAGAAACCACTGATTCATTAACAGGAGTAATATTTTGACTCACAAAATTTGAGCTTACTGGAATTGAATTACCACTTGTTGACACTGGCAAAACAAAGCCCTTGGTACTTTTTTCTTCTCCTTTTGGGGTTACATTTTGCAATATGTTAATTGATGGTATAGCTGACACACTGCCTGAAGTATTTACAATTGCTTGCCCTATGTTTAGTCCAATTTTCACATCTCTTATCTGAGACACAGTTGGTGATGAATTTATTTTTATTGGTGCTCCCACTGTAGATGGAATAAGCACTATCTGGGGCTGCTCTGGAGTCTTAACATATGTTTTATTCAAGGGGGGAGGAAGAGTTTGTTTTAATGGTTCTGCCACAAGAGTTGAAGTGCCACTGGAAATTGGAGCATTAATAAAAACTAATTTCTGTGCAGGAACACCTGTAGGTGTTGGTGCAGGTGTCACATTAATTGCAGTTCCACTGCCAGAAGAAAGAACAGATGGAGCTGACACCAGCATAACTTTCTGAACTGCAGTTCCACTGATTACATCTCCATTTGTTGCTGCTGTTGCTTCTGATCTTGTAACAGGGACACTTTTGGTGATATAATCTGCTTGTTGCTGTTTAGTTGAAGTATGGATAACATTTGCATTGGTTTGTCCAAAATTTCCTGTTGACAGGCCAATTACACTTACTGAACTATTTGCTGTTGATGGTAGCAGAGTACCAGAGGAAACAGGGGTTTTTAAGGGAGAAGGGGGCATGTGTGAAGTCTTATCTATCACGTGGCCCAAATTACCACAAGGTTGACCTAATGCAAGTTTGAGATTTTTCCCTGTGGATGAATTAAAGCCAGCTGGAATGGAAACAGAAGTCGGTGTTTGGCCAAAAGGTGGGAGACTAGATGTAGTAGTCATTCCAGCTACTGGTGGAAAAGCAGAGGATGATGAAGTTGTTGGTTTTGGCACCAGAAATGCCTGAAGCTGAGGAGAAAAAGTGAAAACTGAATTTGAAGATAAACTGTTGGGTGAATTTTGTTCTGAATTTGTCTGTACTTTTACAACTCCAGTGTTCCCACCTCGTGTCCTAACAAGAATTGACTGTGAATCCCTTATACACACAGTTTTCAGTTCTTGCTTTGCTTCAGAAGAATCAGCAGTTTGTTGTGCAAAACAGTTGAGGGAGCTACTGGGATTTGCAGATCCACTTAGTGTTGTTGCTGATAACAGAGGCTGAACTGTTGAAGTTGTGGGTGAAGCAATGGGCTGGGGGAATGTGGCTGCTGAGACTGCATTCTTGACTTTTCCTGCCTCACTCTGGCTATTCTTAACTGGTGGTGTCAATAAATTACTTATGGAGGTTACAGGTGGCAAAGGCTGTGGTCTAGCACTACTTGCATTTGACAAAGATGTAATCGTCTTGTTGAAAACTGCATTAGGTAGATGGGTGGAAGAAACAGTTCCTGTTGACTTCACAAGAATTGATGGTGAAGAAGAGTTCACATTTGCTATCTGCTGGAAAGATAAACAATGTTGCTCTGTACCTTTTTGTTGAAGTGGTGGTATTTCTTTTGCAACTGCTCTCCCTTCCTTGTGCTGAATCACAAAATTCTTAGGCAAAATGAGAACCTGCTGCATGATTTTTTCTCCTGTTTTAGGATCTAGCACAGGTTGCATCTGAATCTTTACAGAGCTGTTATGAAGGTCTATGGGCAACCACTGGCCACAGGGCATTCTGTATACCATCTGTAAAGGACCTTTTTTACTGGTGTGGCAGGTCAATGCTGGCTTTATAGGGCTCGCTTCTGGAGGAGATATAACTGACTTTTCCACAGAAGAAGCACTTCTGCCTGTGGAGGGGGGCAGTTGATTTGTTAAGGTCACTTTGTTCCCAATGTTCTTTGCAAGCAAGGCCTGAATAGGTTTGGTCCCTTTCTGGAGAGTAGACACTGGTGTTGAATCCATTGAGGCGAATGACTCTGGAAACAGTGGCTCTGTGTGATTTGGTTCATCCAAACAGTCAATCTGCATATCATCTTCTGCATTCTCAACTGTTGTCTCATTTGTGCTTAATTTTGCTTTCTTCCTTGGAGAAAGCTCTTTTGTGCTATCATCCAGATGACTAGTTTGTTTAAACTGTCGCTTAAGTGTTTTAGGCAGTGTCTTCAGTACCTCTTTAGAAGGCAATTCCTTTTTCAACAACTTGCTTCTGGCCATAGGAAAATCTATTTCTGACAATTTCATATCAGCTGAAAATGATAAAATGAGCAGTTTTGTTAATATAAGCACCAAGTGAATAGTAGTAAGACCAGTATGAAAAAGAAAGTCAATCTCTGAGCTGACAATTTATTAAGAAATCTATAGGGTGATTCAAAAGTTTCAGCACCACTGATGGAATTAAGGTAAGGTGACCTTTGACATGGTAATCTTGATATCATAAATATTTTTAAGAACGACCTATTATTAATAAGAAAATTATATTTGATCAACTTCTGCTAATTCTGCTGACCATACAAGTACAAAAGGAAATTATACATATTTTAAAGAGTTCAAGCCAGCAATTATGGCTCAGAATTTAGATTTTGAAAACAAATCTAGTCTCATTCTCTTCTTTATAGGGGAATGTTGGTATCAAAGAGAGATGGTTCTTCATTCTATTCTATTTTTAGACATTCTAAAGGATAAGAAGCGTAGAGCTTTTACTGGTTTTCAATTGTCCCTACAGTAAAAAAATTTATATTCATATCTGGTCAAACTGGATTGATAAGAAGTTACTCTTTTTCAATTTACCAAAAACAACAGGTTAAAAAACAATAGGTTAATTCATTTCTAACCATAAATTTTAATTTTAACCCTCTTTTTAACTAAAGAAAATTATTTAGATTTATAGAATCATATGATCTGATGCATTGAATAAATTATAGATAATCTAGTACAGCCCCCTTATTAGAATGATGTGACCACTCACATCTCATCAGGCTGTCAACTTTGATCATTCCACATAAAAACACTTTCACAGTATTAGGGACTTGCCAACTTCCATTTAAAGCAAACATCAGAAATAGTGCTTGAAAAACAGTGATAATAAGGAGAGGGGCCCTGGCTGGTGTGGCTCAGTGGACTGAGTGCTGGTCTTTAAACCAAAGGGTCACTGGTTTGATTCCCAGACCAGGGCACATGCCTGGGTTGCGGGCCAGGTCCCCAGTAGGGGGAATGTCAGAGGTAACTACACATTGACTTTTCTTTCCCTCTCTCCCTCCCTTCCCCTCTCTAAAAATAAATGCAATCTTGAAAAAAAAAAAAAGAAGAGGATAAACCTATTTCAAAGGAATTGCAGACCAAGGATGTGTGGTCTGTAATGAGCAATGACACACCTATAGTTTAGAGTCAGGCACTGGCTCCAGAAACTCCTAGAAACGTAAAATTGACTTTAAACAACATTTTATAAGGACACAGTAAATACACTTTTAAAACATCAGCTTTCTATACTTCATTAACAGGTTATTATTATCTCCATAATATGCTGAAACTTCCCTGTGCTTTTAGTATTCATTTAAAAAAAAGTTTCATTGCCTACCTGAATCAAAGTGATCTTTCTCCAGGATATCTGGAGGTTCTGTTGAGTCTATAGATTTATTGATTTCTACTTTAGGAGATTCTTTTCCAGGATCTCCTTCACTTTCTTCAGTAGTCCATAGTTCTCTAGTAAATTTATCATGATCAGGCTGTCTTCTGAAATCATCATAGTCTTTCTTCAGGCGGCTCCTGAAATATAATGTCCGACATAACAAAAAAATATGTGTATTAAACTCTTGGAAACTAAACATTTAACATTTTAAACTATAAATTATAATATTTTAAGTTAAGTCACAAAAACTTTGCTTTAATTTTAAGCATGTCTAAGATGTTTAGTTCAGTCTTGCCAATGATTATTGTTCAAGAAGACAAAACCCAGGGTGTGGGCATTAGAAATGGAAAAGATTGTATCTGCAATTTCAGAATAAAGTTTTCGAACATATAACCTATTTGTCTTCCTAAATGCTGCTTTTAGACCGAGTAACTGAGAGACAAGTATTTTTTCTAAGTATATTGATAAAAATAGATTTTAGATAACCTTAAAATTACTGATTATAATATAGTTATAAAGGTCATTTAAAAAATTTAATCAGAAATTCTAGGACTTTTGACCAAGATGGCAGTGTAGGTAGATACGCTTTGCTTCCTCCCACAACCAAAAGGACACCAACCAACTTAAAAACAAAAAACAACCAGAACTGCCAGAAAATCAAACTGTATGGAAATCTGACAACCAAGGAGTTAAAGAAGAAACATTAACCTGGAGGGGTGGAGATGGGCAGCTGGGGCAGACAGGATGTGTGGCAAGACGGTGGTGGGTGGGCCAAGTGGTCCCACATTCCCATGTGGATAAACTGGGAGGAACAACTGGGGAGTGAGACAGACTGCACAACCCAGGGTTCCAGTGCTGGGAAATTAAGCCTCACAACCTCTGGCTGTGAAAACCTGTGGTGGTTGCAGGGGCGGGAGAAAACCCCAGTGTCACAGGAGGCTGTAGGAGGGGCTTCTGGGGTCCTAGAACTTACACAAACCTATTAACCTGAAAATCAGCACCAGAAGGGTCCAATTCGCTTGTAGATAGTGGGGAAAGTGACAGAAAGTAGGTTGAGAGCTGAGCAAGCAGCACTGTTTCCTCTCTGACTCCTGAGCAACACACAGTGCCACAATGCAGTGCAGTGCCACAGTGCCACAAAAGGGTTGCCCCACCCTGGTGAATACCTAAGGTTCTGCCCCTTAAAACGTAACAGGTGTGCCGAGACAAGGAAATATGGTCCAGATGAAAGAATAGATCAAAACTCCAGAAAAAGAACTAAGCGATGAGGAGATAGCCAGTTATCAGATGCAGAGTTCAAAACACTGGTAATCAGGATGCTCACAGAAATGACTGAATACAGACACAAAATAAAGGAAGAAGTGAAGGTTACACAAAGTGAAATAAAGAAAAATATACAGAAAACCAACAGTGAAGGGAAAGAAAGTGGGACTTTAATCAATTATTTGGAATAGAAGGAAGAAACAAACATTTAACCACAACAGAATGAAGAAACAAGAATTCAAAAAATAAGGAGAGGCTTAGGAACCTCTGAGACAACTTTAAAAGTTCCAACACCCGAATCATTGGGGTGCTAGCAGGAGAAGAGAAAAGAGCAAGAAATTGAAAATGTATTTGAAAAAATAATAAAGGAAAACTTCTCCAGTCTGGTGAAGGAAATAGACATGCAAGTCCAGGAAGCTCATAGTCCCAAAGAAGTTGGAGCAAAAGAGGAACACACCAAAACACATCATAATTAAATTACCCAATATTAAACATGAGGAAAGAATCTGTTTTTTTAAAAGGGTTTATTTATTTATTTTTAGAGAGAGGGGAAGGGAGAAAGAAAAGGAGAGAAATATCAGTGTGTGGTTCCCTCTTGCTCACCCACCACTGGGGACCCAGCCTGCAACCCAGGCAGGTGCCTTAACTGGGAATCGAACCAGCGACCCATTGGTTCGCAGGCCGGCCCTCTACCCACTGAGTTACATCAGCCAAGACATAAGGAGAGAGTCTTAAAAGCAGCAAGAAAAAAGGAGACAGTTACCTACAAAGGACTTCCCATAAGACTATCAGCTGATTTCTCAAAAGAAATCATGCAGGCAAGAAGGGGCTAGAAAGAAGTCTTCAGTCATGAAAGGCAATGACCTATATCCAAGATTACCCAGCTAAGCTATCATTTAGAATGGAAAGGGAGATAAAGTGCTTCCCAGATAAGGTCAAGTTAAAGGAGTTCATCATCACCAGTCCCTTACTATGTGAAATGTTAAACGGACTTATCTTAAGAAAAAGATCAAAAACTGTGAACAGTAAAGTGACAACAAACTCACAACTATGAACAACTGAACCTAAAAAACAAAATAAAACAAAAACCAACTAATCAAACAATTAGAACAGGTACAGATTCCCAGAAATAGAGATACATGGAACTGCCGGCAAGATGGAGGAACAGGTGGACGCACTGTACCTCCTCGCACAACCAAGATTAGAACAACAATAATTTACAACAATAATTTACAGACAGAATAACGCCCAGAACCAGCAGAGGATTTATCTGAATGGAAGTCGGGCAGCCAAGAAGTTGAAGTAGACCCATTCATCTGGACTGATGAGCCGGGCGGGCGCGGGGCTGGTGTGGGTCGGCAGCGCACGGAGGTTGGGGAAAGTTTGGCGGGAAATCGGCGCGACAGCCATCCGGGGCGCAAGAACGCAGCGGTGATCCCTGAGTACACAAGCTGTGGCTGGCAGACCCAGAGGGGTAGCGATTGTGGACCAGGGCAGAACTCGCAGCCCGGGAGCCCAGAGAAGGGTCTGAGCCCAGGAGAACAGAACTACTGCCATTGTTCCCTCCCGCCCCTGCCCCCGCCCCCACATATAATGTCACAATCTAGCGACTGGGGTGCCCAGCCCCGGTGAATAACTAAGGCTCCGCCCCCCACCGTAACAAGGGCAACCAGACCGGAAAAAAAAAAAGGAGAGACAGGGAAAAATATGTTTTCAACAGAGCAGATCAGTCCCCCAGGACTCATCCTTTTGAGCGAACAAGAAATAGCCAATCTATCAGATGCACAGTTCAAAACACTGGTGATCAGAAAGCTCACGGAATTGGTTGATTTTGGGCGCAATTTAGATGAAAGGATGCAGGTTACCATAAAAGAGATGCAGGAAGATACGCGGAGGACAGCTAATAGTGAAAAGAAGGAATCTGAGTCTCAAAACAATACAGTGGAACAGAAGGAAGACAGAATCAACCAAGCAGGAAAGCATGATGAAATAAGAATTAAAAAATTCGAGGAAAAGCCTAAGAGCATCCAAGACACCTTTAAACGTTCCAATATCCGAATTACAGGGGTACCAGAAGGGGAAGGGGAAAAGCAACAAATTGAGCACGTATTTTAACAAATAATAAAGGAGAACTTCCCCAATCTGGCAAAGGGAACAGTCTTCCAAGGAATCCAAGAAGCTCAGAGAGCCCCAAAGAAGTTCGACCCAAGAAGAAATACACCAAGGCACATCATAATTACATTAGCCAAGGTAAAAATGAAGGAGAGAATCCTAGAAGCAGCAAGAGATAAGGGGACAGTAACCTACAAAGGAGTTCCCATCAGACTGTCAGCTGATTTCTCAAAAGAGACCTTACAGGCAAGAAGGGACTGGAAAGAAATATTCCAAGTCATGAAAGACAAGGACCTACATCCCAGATTGCTCTATCCAGCAAAGCTCTCATTTAGAATGGAAGGGCAGATAAAGTGCTTTTCAGATAAGGTCAAGTTAAAGGAGTTCATCATCACCAAGCCCTTATTTTATGAAATGCTAAAGGGACTTATCTAAGAAAAGAAGATAAAGAAAAAACATGTATAGTAAAAGGACGGCAAATTCACAAATATTAACAACCACACCTAAAGCAAAACCAAAAGAAACTAAGTAAACAATTAGAACAGGAACAGAACCACAGAAATGGAGGTCACATGGAGGATTAGCAGCAGGGGGGTGGGAGGAGGAGAGAGGGGGAAAAAGGTACAGAGAATAAGTAGCATAGAATGTAGGTTGAAAATAGATAGGGGGAGGGCAAGAATAGTACGGGAAATGTAGAAGCTAAAGAACTCATAAGTATGACACATGGACATGAACTTCCATGGGGGGGAATGTGGGTGGGAGGGGGGTATAGGGGGGAGGGGGGTATAGGGTTGAGGGGAGAGAAGGGGGGAAATGGGACAACTGTAATAGCATAATCAATAAAATATATTTAAAAAAAGAGATACATGGAGGGTTATCAGCAGGGAGTGGGTGGGGGAGAATGGGGGAAAAGGTACAGGGAATAAGAAGCATAAATGGTAGGTACAAAATATAGACAGGGGAGGTTAAGAATGATACGGGAAATGGAGAAGCCAAAGAACTTATACATATGATCCATGAACATGAATTAAAGGAGAAGGAACATTGGAGGGAGGGATGGTGCAGGGTAGAGGGGGATAAGGGGAGAAAAAGATGGGACAACTGTAATAGCAGAATCAATAGAATATATTAAAAAAAAGAAATTCTAAGAAACAGTTATCTGTCTACAGAGATTAACAAACAAACAAATCATTTAATCCTGAGAGTAATTATATCTAAACCTTTGGGTCTCACTAGAAACAATTCTTTATTAAGCATAGGGAAACAAAGCAGAAAGGTGATCTTCCAGAGGTCCTTTTCAAATAAAAACATGATAGTTATGTTTCTATGAAACTTTGGAGAAACGAAAATATTTCCAAATGATTATATGCTATTTTAGAGATCCTTTATTATTCCTTTTGCTTTCAACTGAGTTTTTCTATTCTACCCCTAACTTTTAACCTTTAGTTTTTGTTTTTTAAACACAATTTATTTTTGCTATAAATTCTTCTTTTTGCATATTGAAGTTTAAGTTTCACTACTGTCCCTTAACAGTTTTCAGACTTTGGGCAAGTACCTTAAACTTTCTAAGCATCTGTTTATTTATTTATTTTTTTGTACAACAGGGATAATAATAGTCCTTACCTCATAGCATGTGTGGCACAAATATTCAATGAATGTTCGTTAATTATTACTCTCAATTTAGTTGTTTTAAATGAATGCTTACGGGTTTTATAGAGCAGATAAGGGCTGTAAGATACTAGAATGGGTTACCAAAGGATAACTGTAAAATTAATTTTCTTTTAGAAATATCTAGCTGGGTGGGACTCATAATTTTCTTCCTTCTCAGTCTTCTGCTCAGTCTCAACTACTAACTTTGCTTCTTATTTCAGGGAAAATGGAAGAATCAAGACAAAAACATTCACATATTCACATCTCATCTGCAACTGAAGACCTTCGTGTGTACTCATATTTTCTGTCTTATGTAAGCTAGCTCCTCCATTTAAGTATCCTCTCTCACCTATTCAAGAATATCATTCTACCAAATGTCCCTTCCTTTGCCCGAGTCCATTTTTGCCTCTGTATTAGATAATTTCCACCAGTATACAACCATATTATTTCTCTCATAAAAAAAAAAGACAAAGCATCACCTCTCTTGACTCCAACTTGTCCTTCTCCAAGTATTGCCCTATTTGTGTGTTCAACTTCACAGCAAAATTCTAATTCCTCTCCCCTAATTCTCTCCAACAGAATCTCAACTTTTATGTACTTCTCTACCAACACAGCTCAAGGTCATCAATGATCTGTTGCCAACATTCAATAATAAATCTTCAGTCATCATATTATTCGATCCATCATGAGCAGTTCTCACTGACATTTTCTTTACCTGGTTTCTAAGACACCATGCTCTCTCAGTTTTCCTTCTGTGTTACTGAACACTACCCTTCTCAGTCTTTTCTGCTGAGTACTACTCTTATCCACTATCTCTAAACGTTGGAATGCCACAGGGTTCAGTATCTCTTTTTCTTATCTATGTTCATATACTAGGTGACTTCTACCAGTCTCATACTTACATATAATTTATATCCTGACAACTCCCAAATATAGATCTGGCTTACTCTTTTAAATCAGGAACTCATATTAAACTGCCTACTCAGTAATACCAATTAGATGTCTAAAAAGCATATCAAACTTAACATGTTAAAATCCAAACTCTGAACCCCTTTCTTCCTACTCCAAACCTGTTACTCTTTCAGTCTTCCCTATCTTAGCTAATGGCAATTCCACTATTCCAGTTTAGACCAAAAATACTGGGCATCATCTTTCTACTCTCATTTTTTCCTGATACTCGGTATCTAATCCCACCTTCAAGATATATCCAGAATCCAACCACTCCTTGCCATCTGCACTGCTACTATCCTGGTCCAACCACTATCATTTTTTCCCCCTGGTTATTGCTATAGTGTAACTAATTTCCCTGCCTTCATCTTTGTCCCTCTACTAATTTCAACACAGCAGGCACAGTGAGTTTAAACCTAAGTTTCAAAGCACATGCCCTGCCTTTGCTTAAAACCCTCCAATGGCTTCTTAATTCAGAGTAAAAACGAAGTCCTTAAAGACCTATATGATCTGGCTACCTTTCCCAATACTCTTCTGACTTTTGATTCTTACCACTTTCCTCCTCACTCACTCATTCTAGTTATACTTGCTCCTTTGAATTTCCTCTAAATGCCAAACATGCTTTCAACCTTAGGGTTTCTTCATCTTTTTTTCTACAAGGTTCTCTCCCTCATTTCCTTAAGATCTCTGTTCAAACATTAACTTATCAGGAAATTTCTTTGACACTCTGATAAAAGAGCAGTCATCATCTGTCCAAACAAAGCATTTCCTATTCCCCTAATCATACCTTTTCTTCATAGCACTTACCATTTGAGTTTGTCCTTTTCTTTCATTAGCATATAAGCCACAGATGAAGCTAGAAATCACTAACAAAAGGAATATTGGAAAATTTACATGGGGAGGGGGGGTGGGGAATAAGGCAGAAAACTGTACTTGAACAATAATAATTAAAAAAAGAAAATGTACAATTTTGTGAAAATTAAACAACACACTATTAAACAACCAATAAATCAAAGAAGAGATCATAAGGGAAATTGGAATACACAGATGAATAACAATAAAAAACATAGCATATCAAAACTATGGGACACAATGAAAGCAGTGTTAAGGGGAAACTTTAAAGCTTTAAATTCTTACATTAAAAAACAAGAAAGATATCAAATCAACCACCTAAACTAAACCCAAAGCTAGCAGGACAGAAATAATAAAGATTAAGTAAATGAAGTAGGAAAAAAACAAGTGTACAGAAAAATCAATGAAACCAAAAGTTGGTTCTTTGAAAGATCAACAAAAGTGAATTTTGTTGACACAACTGACAAAACTTTAGCTAGGCAGACTAAGAAGAAAAAGAGAAGACTCAAATTATTGACATAAGAAATGAAAGTGGAACCATTTGTACCAATTCTAAAAGGATTATTAAGAGTATGATGGACAATTGTACGACAATAAATTGCATAGCCTAGATGAAATGAACAAATTCCTAGAAACATAAAACCTACTGAAACTAAATCATGAAGAAATAGAAAATCCAAAGAGATTATATCAATAAACCAAAGAATATCTTGACAAAGAAAAGCCATAGACCTGATGGCTTTCCTGGTGAATTTTACCAAACATATAAGAAGAACTAACACCAATCTTTTTCAAACTTTTCCAAAAAAATTAAAAATCAGGAAACACTTCTTAACTCATTCTTTGAGGCCAGCATTATCCCGAAGTCAAATCCAATAAAGACACTACAAGGAAACAAAACCAGACTATTATCTCTTATAAACATTAATGCAAAAATTCTCAACAAAACATAAGCAAATCAAGTTCAGTAGCACATTAAAAGAATTATACACCATGACCAAATGGAATTTATTCCTGAAATGCAAGGATGGTTCAACACACAAAACTGATTAATATAATACACCGCATTAACCGAATGAAGGAAAAAAAATGCACGATCATCTCAATTGTGGCAGAAACAGCATTTGACAGAAGTCAACTGTTGGGGTCCGCCCTGCCTGGTTTCAGGAGCTGCAACCCCGTGGCTAAGGCTGAGTGAGAGATCTCTGAACCAGGGGACATTGAGACAAGCCTGTCTCCCTCGCATGAGTGCTGCCTGCTCCATGTCTGGCCCCCATTGCTTGGTCGGTTAGCCAAAGATGGGTAAACATTCCTCAGAGGAGGATGGACCTCAGACAGGCATAATCACGTGGGAAGGCCCTCAGGGAGAGACTCAGGGGGCTGTGGAAAAGAGGAGGTGATCCACCCCCGACCCCTTGGCTTTGACAAGCCTGAGTCCTTATTCTACCTGTGAGAAATCCAAATCTCCCAGCTGCCTCTGTCTCCTCTGCCCAACTCAGGCCTGCGGCAATACAAAGGGGCTGTGCAGTCCAGACCAGAGTCAGTGGACCTCCTGGGATAATCTGGCCTAAAGCACAGAATATGCAAGATCCCATGAGACTTACTTTGCTGGAGGATGCTCTTAAATTAGAATATGAAGGCACGGTCAGGAAATGAAACTAGCCCTTTAGGTCCTGTAGTTTTTAGGTGATAAAACCCCAAACTCAGCACGAGCCCTTTAGCTCTTTGAAAGTTATCCACTTGTTTGAGCTTCCCTGCCAGACTGTAATCAACAAACTGTATCTGTATTCCTAATAAAAGCCTGCTTGGGCAGGAAGGTGTGGCACTCTCCCCTTGAGAGAGTGGCTGTTCTGTTCCTATTCCACCACAGGACTTGGTAGTCCATGTGTATTTCTCTTGCATCTTGAGCATCTGCAGCGCTCACGGTTACCGCTGGCTGGTGACTGCTTCAGTCAACATTCTTTTAGAATAAAAAAATCAACAAACAAGAAATAGAAGAAAACTACCTCAAAGTGAAAAAAGCCATATATGAAAACCTCACAGTGAACATCATACTCAGTAGTAAGACTGAAAGCTTTTCTCTAAGCACAGAAACAAGGCAAGGATGTTTGCTTTTGCTACTTCTATTTGACACAGTACTAGACAGTCTAGCCAGAGCACTTAGGCAAGAAAAGGAAACAAAAGGCATCCAAATTGGAAAGGAAGAAGTAAAATAATCTGTTCATAGATTATATAATATTAAATTTAAAAAATCCAGAGTCTACAAAAAAATTGTTAGAATAAAAAATTTTTATTGAGCAAAGTAGCAACATACTAAGTCAACACACAAGAATCAGTTGCATTTTTACAGATAAACAATGATCAGTGTGAAAAGGAAATTAGTATAATTCCATTTATAGTAAGATCAAGAATAAAATACTCAGGAATTAATCAAGAATGTGAAAGACTTGAACAATGTAAACTGAAAAACAAAAACAAAAACAAAAAACCACTGGAGAAAGAAATTAAAGACATAAATACATGGAAACACAGCTCATATTCATGGTCTTCCAATATATTAAAAATTTTTTTTTCAGTTACGGTTTACATTCAATATTGTTTTGTATTAGTTTCAGGTGTACAGCATAATGGTTAGACAGTCATATGCTTTACAAAGTGATCCCCCTGATATTTCAAGTACCCATCTTATACCATACATAGTTATTACAATAATACTGACTATATTTCCTATGCTATGCTTTACATCCCTATGACTATTCTGTGATTTCCACTTCTTAGACCCTTCAACTTTTTCACCCAACCTCCCCAAAACCTTCCCCTCTGGCAACCACCAGTCTAAACTCTGTATCTATGAGTCTGTTTCTATTTTGCTTGCGTTATTTTGTTCTCCAGAGTCCACATATAAGTGAAATCACACGATATCTGTCCTTTGACTTGTTTCACTTAGCGTAATACCTTCTAGGTTCATCTATGGTGTCACAAATGGTAAGATTTCATCTTTTTTGTATGTGTGTGTGTGGACAGGTAATAGTACATTGTATATATACATACCATTGCTTTTTTATTTTTTAAAATTTATTTTATTGATTATGCTATTACAATTGGTCCATCTTTTTCTTCCCTTTATTCCCCTCTTCCCTGTACCCTCCTACCACCTGCATTCCCTCCCATTCGTTCATGTCCATAAGTCATATATATAAGTTCTTTGGCTTCTCCATTTCTTGTATCATTCTTAACCTCCCCTTGTCTATTTTCTACCTATCATTTATGCTTCTTATTCCCTGTACTTTTCCCCCCATTCTCTCCCCTCCCACTTCCCACTGATAACCCTCCATGTATTTCTATTTCTGGGAATCTGTTCCTGTTCTAGTTGTTTGCTTAGTTGGTTTTTGGCTTTGTTTTGTTCTTTAGGTTCAGTTGTTGACAGTTGTGAGTTTGTGGTCACTTTACTGTTCACAGTTTTTGATCTTCTTTTTCTTAGATAAGTCCCTTTAACATTTCATATAATAAGGGACTGGTGATGATGAACTCCTTTAACTTGACCTCATCTGGGAAGCACTTTATCTGCCCTTCCATTCTAAATGATAGCTTTGCTGGGCAGAGTAATCTTGGATATAGGTCCTTGCCTTTCATGACTTGGAATACTTCTTTCCAGCCCCTTCTTGCCTGCAAGGTCTCTTTTGAGAAATCAGCTGATAGTCTAATGGGAGCTCCTTTATGGGTAACTGTCTCCTTTTTTCTTGCTGCTTTTAAGATTCTCTCCTTATCTTTCATGTTGGGTAATGTAATTATGATGTGCCTTGGTGTGTGCTTCCTTGGGTCCAACTTCTTTGGGACTCTCTGAGCTTCTGGAAGTCTATTTCTTTTGCCAGATTAGGAAAATTCTTCATTATGTTTTCAAATAAGTTTTCAATTTCTTGCTCTTCCTCTTCTCCTCTGGCATCCCTATGATTCATATGTTGGAAAGTTTAAAGTTGCCCTGGAGGTTCCTAAGCCTCTCCTCGTATTTCTGAATTCTTGTTTCTTCATTCTGTTCTGGCTGAATATTTATTTCCTCCTTCTGTTCCAAATTGTTGATCTGAGTCCTGGTTTCCTTCCCTTCACTGTTGGTTCCCTGTATAATTTTCTTTCACTTTGCATAGCCTTCACTTCTTCCTCTATTTTGCAACCATATTCACCCATTTCTGTGAGCATCCTGATTACCAGTGTTTTGAACTCTGCATCTCATAGGTTGTCTGTCTCCTCATTGCTTAGTCCTTTCTCTGTAGTTTTGATCTGTCCTTTCATTTGGGCCGTATTTCTTTGTTACATAGTAAGGGGTGGAGCCTTATGTATTCACCAGGGTGGGGCAACCCACTTCCCTGCATTGTGCTGCTGTACATGGGGGAGGGGTTCAAGAGGGAACAATGCCACTTGGTGAGCTCTTGTCGGGCTTTCAGTCATTTTTTCTGCTACCCACAAGCAAATTGGGCAGTCCTGGGACTGATTCCCAGGCGAGTGAGATTGTATATGTTCTAGGACCCAGCGGGTCTCTCCAACAAACTCTCCTTGGAGGCTGGGAGTTTCTCTCACCCCCCAAACCCCCACAGGTTTTTCAGTCAGAGGTTTTGAGGCGTTATTTACCCATGCTGGAACCCTAGGTTGTCCAGTCTATCTTGCTCCCCAGTTGTTCCTCCCGGTTTAGCCGCATACAAATATAGAGCTTCCCAGTCCACCAGCCACAGCCTTGCCCATCTCTGCCGCTCCTACAGGTCTGGATGAATGCTTCTTCTTCAACTCCCTTTTTGCTGGACTTCCATAAAGTTCAAATTTCTGGCAGTTCTAATTATTTTTGTTTATAAATATTTTGTTGTCCTTCTTTTGTTGTGTGAGGAGGCAAAAGGTATCTACCTATGCCTCCATCTTGGCTGAAGTCCCATTGCTTTTTTATCCACTCTTCTATAAATGGGCACCTGGGTTGCTCCCATAACTTGGCTATTGTAAATAATGCTGCGATGAACATAGGTTGGTATTGTCTTTCAATTTCATATAACCTGGGAACCAAGGAGAGTGGACTGGAATGTGCATGGATGAACAATGATGAGTTTATTGTACTAGTAGTGGGGGTGGTTAGATTTCACTGAGTGAGTACGAGTACTGTGTGGCTGTCATATTCAAAATGACTTGGCGAGTACAGCAATGAATCTCCATCAAATTCTGCATGAAACTTGAACATTCCTCCATGGGAACTATTCAGATGATTCAGAAGGCCACAGCTATGGGCAACTGGTGATTGGCAGTTTCATCACAACATACTCACTTATGCATCACATCTTGTTCAGAGTGTGTTAGTGAAACATCAAATCACCCAGTGACTCAAACCCCCTACAGCCCAGATTTGGTGCCTGCGACTTGAAAGGGAAGAGATTTCAGACCATCAGTGAGACTCAGGAAAATATAACATGACAGCAGATTGCTATTGTGAGAACTGTGTGAGGTCCCAAGGTGCCTACTTTAAAGGGGACTGAGGCGCCACTGTCCTATGTACAATGTTTCTTGTATCTTCTTTAATAAATGTCTCTATTTTTTATATTACATAGCTGGATAATTTCCGGACAGACCATGTATACTGAGAAGTAAAATTAGTGGGTGGTAAGGCAGTATTTTTAATTTTTTAAGTTACCACAGTGGCTGCACCATTCTGCATTTCTACCAATTGGGCACGAGGGTTCCCTTTTCTTCACATTCTTGCCAATACAGTTGTTTGTTGATTTGTTAATGATAGCCACTCTGATAGGTGTGGGGTGATGTCTTAGTGTGGTTTTAATCTGCATGCCTCTGGTAATGACTGACATTGAACATCTTTTCATGTCTAACGTCCATCTGTCTGTCCTCTTTGGAGAAATGACTACTTGGATCCTTTCCCCTTTTTTAGATTTGATTGATTTCTGTGTGTGCGTGTGTGTGTGTGTGTGTTGAGTTCTTTATACATTCTGGACATTAACCCTTATTGGATGTGCCACTGGCAGATATCGTCTTTCATTCAGTAGAATGTCTTTTTGTTTGGTTGATGGTTTCCTTTGCTGTGCTAAACATTTTTACTTTGAAGTAGTCCCATTTGTTTATTTTTTCTTTTGTTTCCCTTGCACAGGAAAAATATTGCTAAGAGAAACGTCAGAGATTTTATTGCCTATGTTTTCTTCTAGGAATTGCGTGATTTCAAGTCCCACATTTAAGTCTTTAATCCATTCTGAGTTTGTGCTTGGATATGACGTAAGAGATGGTCTTGTTTCACTCTTTTGCATATATCTATCCAATTTTTCCAATACCATTTATTGAATAGACTGTCTTTACCCCATTATTCTGTTCTTGCCTCCTTTGTCAAGTATTAATTGACCATACAGGCATGTGTTTTATTTTCCAGCTCTCTGTATTATTCCATTGATTATATGTTTGTTTTTATGACAGTATTGTGCTGTTTTAATTACTATAGCTTTGTAATATAGTTTGATATCAGGCAGTAACTTCCTGATAACTTCCAACTTTCTTCTTTTTCAAGACAACTATGGCTACTTGTGGTTCTATATACATTTCTGGATTACTTGTTCTGGTCCTGTGAAATACGCCATAAGTATTTTGACAGGAATTGCAAGGAAACTACAGATGGTTTTGAGTAGTATGGACATTTTAATGTTAATTCTCCCTATCCACAAGCATATGTGTGCTTCTATTTATTTATATCTTTCTAATTTCTGTTTTCATTGTCTTATAATTTTCTGAGTATAGGTCTTTCACTTTTTTGGTTAAAATTTTTCCTAGTTTTTTTTTGATGCAATTGTAAATGGGATTTTCTTAGTTCCCCTTTCTAACAGCTTATTAACAGTGTATAAAATGCAAAAAATTTGTCAATATTTATTTTGTATCTTCTACTTTACTAAATTCATTTATCAGTTCTATTAGTTTTTTAATGAAATCTTTCATGTTCTAATACATAAAATATCATGCCATGTATACATAATGACAGTTTCACTTCTTCCTTCACAATTTGGATTCCTTTTATTTCTTCCTCTTCTCCAATTGCTGTGGCTATGACTTCTAGCATTATGCTGAATAAGGGTGGTGAAAGTAGACATCCCCGTCTTATTCTTGATTTTAAAGAAAACAATTAAAAATTTTACCCATTGAGTATGACATTGGCTGTGAGTTTGTCATATATGGCCTGTATAATCTTGATGTACATTCCCTCTATTCCCACCTTGCTGAGAGATTTTATCTTAAAATTGTGTTGGATCCGGTAAAATCCTTTTTTAGCATCTATTGATATAACCACATGACTTTTATACTTCATTTTGTTTATGTGATGTATCACATTAATTGATTTGATTTGCAAACCCTGTACCAAACTTGTATCCCTGGAATAAATCCCACCTAATCATGGTGTATGATCTTTTTAATGTATTGCTGAATTCGGATTGCAAATATTTTGTTGAGTATTTTTTCATCAGGGATATTGGCCTATAGTTTTCTTTCTTTGTAGTGGGAAGACAATATTTAAAGATATCAATACTACTCAAATTAATCTACAGATTCACTGTAATACGTATCAAAATCCCAATGGTGTTTGTTACAGTAAGAGAAAAACCCATCTTAAAATTCATGTGTAATCTCAAGGGACACCAAGTAGCCAAAACAATCTTGGGGAGAAAAAAGCCCAAAGTGGAGTACTCATTACTTCCTTATTTCAAAAGTAACTACAATACAAAGACACGGTAGTCAAAACAATGTGGTATAAAGACAGACATACAGGCCCATGAAATAGAACAAAATCTAGAAATAAACCTTTTGTTATATGGTCAGTTTTTTGTTTCTTTTTTTTTACAAAGGTGCCAACTATTCAATAAACAAAGAACAATCTTTTCAACAACTGGTGCTAAGGAAAGTGGGTATCCACATACAAAAGAATAAAGCTAGACCCTTTCCTAACACTTTGTATAAAAGTTAACTCCAAATGGATCAATGTCCTAAATGAAAGAGCTAAAACTATAAACCACTTGTTAAAAGACATAGGGCAAAAGCTTCATGACACTGGATTTGGCAATGATTTTTTGGATACAACATAACTCTACAGACACAGGCAACAAAAGAAAAAATAGACAAATTGGACTTCATGAAAATTAAAAAGTTTTGTGGATTAAAAGCACTACCAGCCCTGACTGGTATAGCTTGGTGGACAGAGTGCTGGCCTGTAAACCAAAAGATCGCTGGTTCGATTCATAGTCAGGGCACATGATGGGGTTGTGGGCCAGGTCCCTGGTAAGGGGTGTGCGAGAGGCAACCACACATTGATATTTCTCTCCTTCTGTCTGTCCCTTCCCATTTCTGTAAAAATAAATAAATAAAATCTTTTTAAAAAGGCACTATCAACAAAGTAAAATGGACTTCCAGACAAGATGGAGGTGTAAGTAGATACACTTTGCCTCCTGGCACAACCAGAAGAAGGACAACAACAAATTTAAACACAATAAATAACCAGAACTGCCAGAAAACTGAACTTTATGGAAGTCTAATAACCAAGGAATTAAAGAAGAAACATCATCCAGACTGGTAGGAGGGGTAGAGATGGACAGCTGGGGTGGCACCTGTATGGCCAGGGTGGGCAAGGCTGTGGCAGGTGGATCAGGAGGTTCTACATTTGTGTGCAGATAAACCGGCAGAAACTACTAGAAAGTGAGACAGACTGCGCAACCCAGGATTCCAGTGAGAGGAAATAAAGCCTCAAAACTTCCAAATGAAAAATCCTGTGGGGGTTAGGGGGGTGGGAGATACTCCCAGACACCCAGGAGAGTTTGTTGGAGAGACCCACTGCTCCATAGAACATACACAAACCCACTTACCTGGGAATGAGCACCAGAAGGGCTCAATTTGGTTGTGGGCAGTGGGAAAAGTGATTGAAAGTAAGGTGGGAGCCAAGCAAGAGGCACTGTTCTCTCTCTGACCCATGGTCCACATATAGTGCCACAATGAAGCAACATGGGTTGCCCCGCCCTGCCCAATGCCTAAGGCTCCATCCCTTACAATGTAACAGGCATGCCAAAATAAAAAAAAAATATGGCCCAAATGAAAGAACAGATCAAAGCTCCAAAAACAGAACTAAGTGATGAAGAGATAGACAACCTATCAGATGCAGTGTTTAAAACACTGGTAATCAGGATGCTTACAGAAATGGTTGAATATGTTTGAAAATAGAGGAAGAAGTGAAGGCTATGCAAAGTGAAAGAAAATTATACAGGGAACCAACAGTGAAGGGAAGGAAACCAGGACTCAGATCAACAATTTGGAACAGAAGGAGGAAATAAATATTCAGCCAAAACAAATGAAGAAACAAGAACTCAAAAATATGAGGAGAGGCTTAGGAACCTCCAGGGCAACTTTAAACTTTTCAACATACAAACCATAGGGGTGCCAGAAGAAGAGTAAGAGTAAGAAACTGAAAACTTATTTAAAAACACAATGAAGGAGAACTTCCCTAACTTGGCAAAGGGAGTAATAGACTTCCAGGAAGTCCAGGAAGCTAAGAGAGTTCTAAAGAAGTTGCACCCAAGGAAGCATACACCAAGGCACATCATAATTACATTACCCAAGGTGAAAGATAAGGAGAGAATCTTAAAAGCAGCAAGAAAAAAGGAGACAGTTACCCACAAAGGACTTCCCATAAGAGTGATTTCTCAAAATAATCCTTACCTACAGTTACCTACAAAGGAGTCTCCATAAGCTGATTTCTCAAAAGAAACCTTGCAGGCAGGAAGAGGCTGGAAAGAAGTACTCACAGTCAGGAAAGGCAACAATCTACACCCAAGATTATTCTCTCCAGCATAGCTATCATTTAGAATGGAAGGGCAGATAAAGTGCTTCCTAGATAAAGTTAATTTAAAGGAGTTCATCATCACCAGTCCCTTATTATATGAAATGTTAAAGAGACTTATCTAAGAAAAAGAAGATCAAAAACTGTGAACAGTAAAGTGACAACAAACTCACAACTATCAACAACTGAACCTAAAAAACAAAACAAAACCAAAAACCAACTAAGCAAACAACTAGAACAGGAACAGAATCACAGAAATGGAGATCACATGGAGGGTTATCAGTGGGGAGGGAGAAGAAGAATGGGTGGAAAGGTATAGGGAATAAGAAGTATAAATGGTAGGTAGAAAATAGATAGAGGGAGGTTAAGAATAGTATAGGAAATGGAGAAGCCAAAGAACTTATGTGTATAACCTATGGACATGAACTGATGGGCGGGAATGCTGGTGGGAGGGGCGTGTAGGGTGGAGGAACATAAAGGGAAGAAAAAATGGGACAACTGTAATAGCATAACCAATAAAATACTTAAAAAAATAAAAAAGAATAAAAATAAAGTGAAATGGTAACCCAATGACTGTAAAAATATTGATAAATCTTATATCCAGTAAAGGATGAATAACCAGAGTATATATAGAATTCTACTCAGCAATAAAAAAATCAAACAAGCTGACCCAAAAATTGGCAAAAACTTAAACATTTCTCCAAAGATATACAAATGGCCAATAAACACATGAAAAGATATTGAATATCACTAATCATTTGAAAAATGCAAATTAAAAGCACAACATAGCACCCACCTCACACTAAGATAGCTGCTATTTAAAAAAACCTAGAAAATAACAAACATTGGCAAGAATGTAAAGAAAAAGGAACCCTTTTATGCACTGTTGTTAGGAATGTAAAACTGTACAGTCATCATTGAAAACAACATGATGGGTATAGAGAAAATTACAAGTAGAATTATGATATGATCTGGCAATGCTACTTCTGGATATATACACAAAGAATTGAAATCAGGGAACTGAGATATTTGTATATCTATGTCCATAACAGCATTATTCATAATAGCTAAAATCATGAAAGCTACCTGCCCTGGTCAGTGTGGCTCAGTTGGTTGGGTATTTTCCACAAACTCAAAGGTCTCAGGTTTGATTCTAGGTTAGGGCACATGCTTAGGTTGCAGGTCTGTCCTTAGTTGGGCATTTATGAAAGGCAATCAATCCATGTTTCTCTTTCACATCAATATTTGTTTCCCTCTTTTGCCCTCCCTTCCTCTCTCTCTAATAATGCAATGACAAAATGTCCTTGGGCAAAAAACAAAAACAAAACAAAACAAAAAAACCCAGAAAACAGAAACAAAGGGAAAAATAAACCATGAAAGCTACCTCAGTGTCCACTATGGAAAATGTTGTAAATGCATACAATGGAATATTAGCCATAGAAAGGGAGAAAATTCTGACATATGCTGCAAAAAGGATGAAGGCTGACAACATTATTCTAAGTGAAATAGCCTGCACAAAAAGACAAATATTGTATATTATATAATTAGTCAAAATTACAGAGACAAAATACAGAATGGTGGTTACCAGTTGCTAGAGGGCAGGGAAAATGCAGATTTATCATTTAATAGGTAGAGTTTCAGTTTTAGTTCTGGAGATGGATGAGTTATAGTAACAAAACAATATATATGTATTTAATACAACTGAACTGCATACTTAAAACTGATAAAAATGGTAAGTTTTTTGCATTTTACAATAAAGAAAAGGAATGTTGCCTTGGCTGGTGTGGCTCGGTGGACTGAGTGCTGGCCTGTGAACCAAAAGGTCACTGGTTTGATTCCCAGTCAGGGCATATACCTGGGTGGTGGGCCAGGTTCCCCAGTTGGGGGCATAAGAGAGGCAACTGATCAATGTATCTCTCACACATGGATGTTTCTCTCCCTCTCTTCCCCCCTCCCTTCCCCTCTCTCTAAACATAAATTTTTTTTGTAAAGATTTATCCATTTTTAGACAGAGGGCAAGACAGAGAGAAAGAGAGGGAGAGAAACATCCATGTGTAGTTGCCTCTCATGCACTCCACACCGGGAACCTGACCTGCAACCCAGGCATATGCCCTGACTGGGAATCGAACTGGTGATCCTTTCGTTTGCAGGCTGGTGTACAACCCACTGAGCCACACCAGCCAGAGCTGAAAATAAATAATATCTTTAAAAATAAAAAAGAATTTAAACCACAGAATAAGGACTTTGTTTTATCAACAGTATTTTTTTCAGGGTTTAGAAAGTCTCTTGCACACAGAAGGCATTGAAAAATACCTGTTTAATTATAAATCAATAGAAAACTACTATATAATTCCAGTACATCTTCCCATAAATCCTAAACTAAAAGCCCTAAAATATGTTAAAACAAATAGAAATAAAATTACCTGTTTCTTTGAAAAGCTTTCATTAACTTTGGTTCCCATGGCAGCAATTCATTTAAAAGACGTATCAATGTACCATGTAATTCTTTTACAGCTTGCCTCCGATGATACCATTTGCCCTAAAAACACAATTTTAAAGGTAAATTCCTTAGATTTACTCTAAAAGTGAATGTCAAGGCTCATTTTCTGAGTATAAACCAAAACATCAATACCCATAAAATAAGCATTTCTTCTTTAGAAGGTTGCAGAATAGGGGAAAGTATCCAGTGATGACTCGCATGTGATATACTGGTAATCATTTTCAATACTGTAATGTTACACTGAGTTAATAGTTACTGACACTCCCTCCATTTGTTAAGCATTATTGAAAGTATTTCATTTACACGTGGGTGAGAGATGGGAAGAAAGAAGGAGGGTTAGAGTGAGCATGACAGTACACATGCACTCTAGCTGTTATAAAACCCTTCAGAGGTATGTGTATTTTAGTTTCACTTAACAAATGATACAATTGAAGCTTGAAGAGATGAAATGATTTAAGGTTATATGACTTGAATCCACATCTGCCTGATGCTGAAGTTCAAGTTCTTATAATTATGTATTTCTTAAAAACTATCACATAAGCCCTGGCTGGCGTAGCTCAGTGGATTCAGCGCGGGCTGGGAACCAAAGTGTCCCAGGTTCGATTCCCAGCCAGGGTACATTCCTGGGTTGCAGGCCAGAACCCCCAGCAACCGCACATTGATGTTTCTCTCTCTCTCTCTCTCTCTCTCCTCCCTTCCCTCTCTAAAAAAAATAAATAAATAAAATATTAAAAAACACACAAAACTATCACATAAATACAATCTGACATAGATTATAAAAACCTCTAGTAAGGACACTAATACCACAGGAATAATAAGTTTATAAAAGTTATATATCTAGGTAGCCTATCCTTCACCACATCCTCCACAATGTTAGTGTACATCTATCAACGTCACCACCATCATTATCATCATTTATTGTTATATAACATGTTGTATTTCCTTTTTTGGTAATAGTTTTAAGATATAATTCACATATCCTAGTCCACTTGTTTTATTTTTTTAATAACAAAAAACATACTACTGTATGTTATGGGTCACATTTAGCATGCAAAAAATTAGACTTCATTCCATAGCAACTGTTAGGTAAGTCAATTTGCACATATGTAGAACACTGAGGCAGAAAAATTAAAACTCCCTGGTGCAAAATACATCCTAATCTGTGCATTAATTTCCTAATTGTATATATATCTAAAACCCTCAAGATTTCAATCAGAAATTTTAGTCATACATAAAACCTAAGTGATTAATTGTACAATTCCTACACTCAAAAAATTTTGTGTTTTAAACTAACAGAATGTTTATGCACATAAAAATAAACAACTACATTTTTACTCCGAGGTGTTTTTTTTAAATCTTGGAAGAGGAATTGTTTAGTAAAAGAGTATGAAGATGTGGGATTTTATGTGCATGTAATCACATAAATAAAGAACCTAGGTTCACTAATTCCCATGTCTTCATAGTGGCATGACAAATCATAGCACTGTGAAATGTCAACAAAGTAATTTTATTTCATATAATATACTAATGTAGATAGACATATCTATCCTCTTGTCAAATACTTGCTAAAGGAACCCTACTTAATAATGAATTATACCTCAAAAGTTTGTTTTTTTCCCAAAAGAATGTTATAAAATAGTATGAAGTACTTACTCTAATCCATGAAATACTATTAAATGACAAACAATAAAACTGTTGAACAAGAAATAACTTTAATCTAGAGAAAACTGAGAAAGATGAAAATGCAGGTGACAGTTACCCTAAATCTTTGGTGGAATGAGATAGGGTTTTATTTCAATAAAAAATAGAAAATGAAAGAAAAAAGAAAATAGGAAAGTGGAGATTTTTTTCTTTTAACAGGGCATGTCAACAATGTTATTTTTCTACTTCTTAACTATCATTTGGCTCAAAAATAAAATTGTGAGTAGAAGTAAACTTTTCCTAAGCTAGAAAGAGTAGAAAGAAGAAAGAAATGAGGAATGAAGGTGGAGAGAATATCCTCTTTTTAGTATAGTTAATTGGAAAAGTGTTCAAAGATTGGGAAGCGCCAAACATGCTAAATTCCTTTTAACTGGGGTCTTACGGGGAAGAATGGCAGATGCAGAATTAACTTGGGCAGTATGACTGCTGTCTGGACTAGTGTGGTGGTGATGGGATGGGGAATGCAGAAGGACTACCAGTATTATGGGAACTTAGCACTAGGCAGGTGAGGCAAAATAAGTGGGGACTGTATAGCTGGATGTCATTACTTTAAGATATTTGTCAGGTGTATCAGCGTCTCTACTCATTTATAACAATTTTTACAAAAAACATTTTTTAAAGGGTTAGGAAGACTTTATCATTTGGTTTTATTTTGGTTATTAAATTTTAATTAATCCAATGCCCAGAAAATAAACTACTGAACTAGCTGACTATACATAGAGAAAGGGTCTTAAATGTAATCAAAGAATAATAGGCTTCTAACTTCCGTATAATTCTCTCTTAACCACTGACCTATCTGGGAATGTCTACAGCCTTTTAACTTTATATACATATTTTTGCCTTCTTCCCTTCTTAATACTACACATTCCCAACTTGGGATAGTGATGGTATGGTATTTCATTTACATTTGAAACTGTACATTTAATCATCCCATATTTGGGAAACAAACAGAAGTCTATTATTTACATATCACAAACTATAGAAAGTCTAGTAAAATGTTTTAACTAGAAGATACATATAAAGAATACAATGATCCTGACAAAGGGCATTCCTATACCCTACCATAGGGTATGGGTGTCCACAGCTTTTAGGGTGATCAAAAGGGGGCACAGGGTTAAGAAAGTTCAGAATCACTGCTCTGGGGCCGGTATTTGAGGTAAGGTACTTTAACTACTTGATAGTAAAAGAGAACCTCACACTGCTTGTTTCATATATCATTTCCTTTGATTAATACAACTCAAACAGAATTAAAATAGTATGTCCCTTACTATCCAGTGATGATCTAAGAGTGTCACAGAATACAATGAACTAATATAAAGAGAATTTTTAAAAGTTAGTCAGATGGTAACAAATCAACTGTAACTTGGGTCTAATATAAAAATCTATTTAAAATCAAACAAGTATTTCCTGAACGTTAAGTCAGGTTGTTAGCTGAACACTGGCAATAGCTTTTCTGACTAATCACCCTGATTTACATATGCAAATAATGAAAAACTAAGAACAATTATGTTTCTTCTGGGATAAAAATTATTAAAGCTAAAAGGGAACTCAGAGGCCATAATTTCATAGAAGGAAAGTAGCTAAAGTAACATACAGGGAAGTACTTGTAGATAGATGTAGATTTTAGAATAGAATTCTAGGTCTTCTGAATGCTAAAATCCCCTCTCTTCCACTATACAATGCTCCCTGTCTTGACCCATACACAGGAAATTCTTAAAGAAGAAAGAGACTGTTATCACGTAAGTACCTATATTTATTTACATGTAGGTATCTCTGTAATGCAAACATCAAAATGTCATATTTATTTTGTTTAATTACAATTATAGTTACGATCTAAAGTTTAAAAGTGAATTAATAAATAAGAAAAACATCAAGTTTCCCTATTTTCAAACACATGAGAGAATATAAATGTAATAAAAATTAAAACACTCTTATAATCTTTATCTGTATTGATCAATACAGAACCAAAGATAAAAATGGTAGGTAGAAGGATTAGTAAAAGGGCACTTGTGGAATAGTGCTATAACTGTTTCTCTAATAAAAATTATATTTAATAAGCTTTATATATATAAATTTGGCCCTGAGTTTTCTTTATAAACACGTATATGAATGTGAGGATAAATTAACTGTTTTCAACATCAGAATTCTCACTATTTTCAGGGATAAAAAACTTTGTAAGATAATCCCAATGTGTTATGCAAACTGAATAATTCAAACATTTACTGAAAGTCACTTTAAAAAAGAGGAGAGTATTTTTCTTTTATGAATTTATTATAAAGTTTAACATAAAATAGAGTATGAATTTCACACATAAACTGTGGAACCAAAAGCACAATATGGATTAAATTTGAAGCTTACCTTTCAATACTTTCTCATCCAATGTCCACAGCAGCTGCAGATTGCCAGCTCCCTTTCCATAAAATTCCCCAAGTTTCAAACAGTGGAGGTTTTATAACCTGATAGGAATTACTACAAAAAGGAGCTGGTCTATGGTCATTAAGTCACATCCTTTAATATAGTATGAAGTTTTACAAGGTTTTGAATGTGATACATTAATTACCTAAGGAACCATATAGGAATTACATAAGGAACCATATGGGAAAAGGAAATTTAAAAAACTTACAAAACTGCACCATATTGTAAAATGAAAACCTGAGCATATGCATGTGAAATGAGTGGGCAGGGAAACTTACCTTACAACTAAAGGACAACTCCATTCTACGGCAGTAATCTAGGATGGGTATGACAACACCAGCAGAATGCTGGCTGGAGTGTTGCAGAGAGGGAGTTGGCAATCTACTGGTGTTGGGGACATTGGACATCTAAAAGGAAGAAAAAGAGGAAAACAAATTCCAGATTTATCATATGTCTCACTACCGTAGACATATTTGCATATTTTAATAAATTTAGATGTTTTAAATGTTAAATGTAGGTGAAAGTAACTTCCTTAAACAAATGATCTTATTTTTTATATAGATTTTCTTACAACATTATATCTAAACAAAACAGGAATTAACAATTACATGAAAGAAAAATTATACAAAAGATTTTTTTAAATTAAGAGGGCATTATTATGAAGATGAAAAACAATTGTATTATAAAGAACAGTACAAAAACAATAAATATAATAAAATATCAATGCTATTTTTTCTATATGGTTTTACTTATAAATATATTGTTAGAGCACAGAAGTGTGGATCATATTTTTTTTAGATTTTATTTATTTATTTTTAGAGAGGGACAAAGAGAGAGAGAGAGAGAGACATCAATGTGCGGTTGCTGGGGGCCGTGGCCTGCAACCCACGAATGTGCCCTGACTGGGAATTGAACCTGCAATACTTTGGTTCACAGCCCGTGTTCAATCCACTGAGCTACGCCAGCCAGGGCTTGGATCATACTTTTTGTTACAGGCTTGGTTCTTGTTCCAGGTAGAAGTATCGCAATGGAAAAGATATTAAATAGCAATATATCATACTTTTCAAATAAAATGCAAACAACTTTTAGAAAAGCCAAATGGATCCATACATAAAGATGTCTGATTTAAAATTAGTAACAGGACTTCTGGTTAAGATGTAGGTGTAGGAAGGCATGCCTGACCTCCTTGCACAATCATAAGAAGGATCACAACCAACTTCAAAACAAAAAACACCCAGAACTGCCAAAAAATCCAACTTATAGAAGCCTGACAACCAAGGATTTAAAGAAGTCACATTCATCCAGGTGGGTAGGAGGGGTGGGGCTGGTGAGCCAGGGTGGAGAGGACTCTGTGTGGTGGAGGCGAGGTGGCAGTGGCAAGGCAGCTGGTGGAATGGGTGGTCCCCCATACACATACACATATGGTGGATAAAATCAGGAGGGATACATTGGGAGTCAGCGATCCCAGCTGCAGGCCAGACCACATGGTCTAGCATTCCCAAGCTGGAAAACTATAGCCTCATAATTTCTGGCTGTTAAAAACTAGTGGGGGTTGGGGTGGTGGAATAAGCTGCCAGTCTCTCTAGAGAGTCCATTTAAAGGGCCCACAGGCTCCTAGAATGAATGCAAAACAACCCATTCTGGGAACCACCACCAGGGCAGCAGCTAGAGGGGTGCCAGTCGCATATGGGAATGCGGGTAAAGTGACTGGAAACAGGGCAAGTGCTGAGCAAGCCTCAGGGGTAGTGTCCCTTTTCCAAACCCTCCTCCACAGACAGAGCCACAAAGCAGTGAAGCAGGTTGCCCTGACCTGACAAATACCTAAGGCTCTGCTCCATACCACTTAACAGGTGAACCAATACAGGGAGTCAAAGCAGCATTACCTAATACACACATGCACATGCGCACACAAACCACAGGGAGGCTTCCAAATTGAGGAGACAAGGAAATATGGCCCAAATGAAAGAGAACAAAACCCCAGAAAAAGAACAAAGCAAAACAGAGATAGCCAACCTAGCAGGTGCAGAGTTCAAACACTGGTGATAAGTATGATCATAGAAATCACTGAATATGGCAAAAGCTTAAAGGAAGAATGCAGGCTAAACTAAATGAAATAAAGAAAAACTTTCAGGGAACCAAGAACAAACAGAAGGAAGCTGGGGTTCAAATCAATGATTTGGAACGTAAGGAAGAAATAAATGATCAACCAGAGCAGAATGAAGAAACAAAAGCTCAAAAAATCAAAGAGAATAAGAAAACTCTGAGACATCTTCAAACATGTCAACATCCGAATCATGGGAATGCCAGGAGAAGAGGAAGAGCAAGAAATTGAAAACTTATTTGAAAAAATAATGAAAGAAAACGTCCCTAATTTGGTATAGGAAATAGACATACAGGTCCAGGAAGCCCCAAGGAGGCTTTGGGACAGAGAGTCCCAAAGAAGATGGACCCAAAGAGGACCACTGTAAGACAAATCATATTTAAAATGCTGAAGGTTAAAAGTAAAATCTTAAAAGCAGCAAGAAAAAAGTGGCTACCTACAAAGGAGTTCCCATAAGACTATCAGCTGATTTCTCAAAAGAAACTTTGCAGACAAGAAGAAACTGGCAGGAAGTATTCAAAGTGATGAAAAGCATGGACCTACAACAAGATTACTCTATCCAACAAAGCTATCATTTAGAATCAAATGGCAGATACAGTGCTTCCCAGACAAGGTAAAGCTAAGGAGTTCATCATCACCAAGGCTTTATTATATGAAATGTTAAACGGACTTATCTAAGAAAAAGATCAAAACTATGAATAGTAAAATGACAACAAACTCATAACTATCAACAACTGAATCTAAAAAACAAAAACAAACTAAGCAAACAACTAGAAGAGGGAGAGAATGAAAGACATGGAGATCATTTGGAGGGTTATCAACAGGGAGAGGGACGGGGAAAGGTACAGGGATTAAGAAGAAAAATTGGTAGAAACAAAATAGGCAGGGTGACGTTAAAGCATAAAAAATGGGCAAGTCAAAGAACTTACATGCTTGATCCATGGACATAAACTAAGGGTGCAGTGGATTAATGAAGAGGGTGGGGGTGCAGGGTGGAAGGGGATAAAGGGGAGAAACTGGGACAACTGTAGTAGTATAATAAAAATATATACTTAATAAAATAAAATAAATCAGTAAAGAACCATATCAAAATTACAAAATACAGAACCATCAGAAATTGAGCTAAATGAAGTCTGACTATGGAATTTAGAAAACACATCCATCCAGACTGGTAGGAGGGTCTTGGACTCAGAAGAGGCTGGTTTCACAACCATCTGTGGTGGATAAAAATTTAGGAGGGATATCTCAGGAGTGAGGAGCCTCAGTTCCACACCAGGACCCCTGGCCCAAGGTTCCAATGCCCAGAAGGTAAGTCCCCACAACTTCTGGCTCCAAAAATGAAAAGGGATTGAATTGGTGGAGGAAACTTCTGGAGCCTCAAGCAGTTCCCATTAAAGAACTCACACATGGACTTACCTACTCAGTCTCATTCCCTGAGAATTGCAGCACCAGTGTAGCAACTTAAAAGGTACCAGTGGCATACTGCGAGAAAATGAAGTGCTTGGCATCAAGGTGAGCAGAGGCCATTGTCCCTTTTCTAAACCCTCCCTGCACAGAGCCAGGAATCTGGTGCCATGTCTGATGCTCCCATCAAAATGACTAACACTGTTTGACCCACATTGGAAATCCCCAGAGACACCACCCCATCCAACTTAACAGCTGCTTTTCCACATGAATGGCTGGTCTAGGTTCATACCACACAACTTTCTAAATCCTCTCAAATAAGCAACAGCTGGCCTCAGTGAACCCCAGGCCTGGTACTAGCAGCAGGTAGCCTAGATTCACAGCTTAGCTTTGCCTGGAAATCTCCAAGCCCAGCACAAATAGCAGCCATCTCAGATTACTTTATAACTCAGGCAGGGTGGCTATGGGCAAAACACAGGTGAGTGTTGACCTTGGCCTGCAACATCTTGGAAACCCCAGGGCAAGTGCACCCTGTGGACAGCTACAGACCATGTCAGAGAACCACCACCCTGCCTCCACACAGCTGATCCTCTGGAGAAGGCAGAGGCTGGTGGTAAGTGATCACAGTCAATCCTTGCAGCTGACTGGCCTGGGTAAATCCCTCCCATTGATCTGCCAACAGCAACCAGGGCTCAACTACAAGAGGAAGGTGTACTCAGCCCACACAAAGGGTGCACCTTCAGTACCCAACTTGGGTGATAGGGGAGGCTGTGCCACATTAGGTCATACTGCCAAAACACAGAGCCAAAACAGCTCTACCTAATACATAGAAACAAACACAGGAAGGCTGCCAAAAGAAGAAGACAAAGAATCATGGTTCAAAAAAAAGAACAGATCAAAACCCCAGAAAAAGAGCTAAATAAAATGAAGATAAGCAATCTATCAGATACAGAGTTCAAAACATTGGTTATAAGGATGCTCAAGGAACTTAGCAACAACCTCAGCAGCATAAGAAAAGATCCAGTCAGAAGTGAAGGATTCAATGATTGAAATAAAACAATTACAGGAAATTTTATTTACAGGGAATAACAAGGAAATAACAGTATAATGGATAAAGCTGAGAATCAAATCAATGATTTGGAACATAAGGAAGAAAAACACAACCTATCAGAACAAGAAGAAGAAAAAGAATCCAAAAAGATGAGGATAATGTGTTTATCTCAAAGCACACTGTTGGATAACTTTAAGCACTCTAATATTTGCATCATAGGGGTGCCAGGGGGAGGGGAGGGGAGGGGAGGGGAGGGGAGGGGAGGGGAGGGGAGGGGAGGGGAGGGGAGGGGAGAGGAGAGGAGAGGAGAGGAGAGGAGAGGAGGAACAAGAAATTGGAAATCTATTTGAAAAAGTGAAATAAAAGTTCCCTAATTTGGAAGGAAATAGACATGCAAGTCCAGGAAGCACAGCGAGTCCCAAACAAGATGGATGCAAAGAGACCCACTCCAAGATATCATCATAATTAAAATGCCAAAGGTTAAAGACAAAGAGAGAATCTTAAAAGAAAGATTTTATTTATTTATTTATTTTTAGAGAGAGGGGAAGGGAGGGGGAGATAGAGGGAGAGAAACATCAATGTGTGGTACCCTCTTGTGTGCCCCACACAGGGGACCTGGCCTGCATCCTAGGCATGTGTCCTGACTGGGAATCAAACAGGTGACCCTTTGGTTCACAGGCTGGCACTCAATCCACTGAGCCACACCAGTCAGAGTGACAAAGAGAGAATCTTAAAAGCAGCAAGAGAAAAGAAGTTAGTTACCTACAGGGCAGTTCCCATAAGGCCAGTAGCTGATTTCTCAAGAAGAATTTTGCAGCCTAGAAGAGACTGGCAAGAAATACTCAAAGTCATGAAAAGTGGGGACCTACACCCAGCAAAGTTATCATTTAGAACTGGAGGGCAGATAAAGAGCATCCCAGACAAGACAAAGCTAAAGGAATTCATCATGTCCAAGCCATTTGTTACATGAAATGTTAAAGGAACTTATTTAAGAAAAATATGGAGATCAAGACTATGAACAATAAAATAGCAATAAATACATACCTATCCACAATTGAATCTAAAAAACAAACTAAGGAAACAAGGAGAACAGAGGCAGAGTCATAGGTACAGAGTGTTTTGATGGTTACCAGATGGGAGAAGGTTGTGAGGGAATAGGCAAAGAGGTACGGGGATTAAAAAGTACAAATAGGTAGTAACAGAATAGCCATGGGGATGAAATGTACAGTATAGGAAATGGAGTAGCCAAAGAACTTTTATACATGGCCTGTGGACATAAACAATGGTGTGGGAATTCTTTGAGGGACTGTGGGATACTGGGTGGAGGAGGGCAAAGGGGGAAAAATCAGACAACTCTAATGGCATAATCAATAAAATATAATTTAAAAAATATAAAATTAGTAACAATATCCAAAGGAAGGTTGCAAATAATTTCAATTCACATGTGTAATAACAGCACATATAAATTAACTATAATTAATATTTTAATAAACTGATTATTTGAAATTCTCCTAGTCCAAGTAATATTAATTAAAAAGGTAATTAAGTATTTACTTTTTTCTTACTGCTTACCTAAAGAAACTACCATCATATTCATATATTTCTGCATATTCACAATTTTGGGGGTAAAACATCACATTCATCTTGGTAAAGTCCCCTGAAAAAGTACTAGTTTGACAGGTTAATGAAATGTCTGTGTATTAATATGGAAAAAGTTAAAAAGTATTTTAACACTGCCAGAAGTTCTAATATGAACTACAATATGCTAGTATTTTCTCTTGAGGTACTCTTTATACATTTTCACTTAAGAATAATTTAATAGAAAAGGAAAGCATTTGTACTTTATTTTAAAGGCATCCCACACTGGACAGCATACACAAAATTTCCACTGTATTTCTAAATTAGTATTTAACTAGAAAGCATGAAGACAAACAACTATATCAATAATAATATTGCAAATTTTAGTGTCATTTGGCTTTGTAGAGGAAAAAATGGGTGCCATATCACATTCTTAGTGAGGCAGTTACTAATACTAGTGAAGAAAATCTAACAATATCTATGTACTGTATTTTGCCATGTATAATGTGCACCAATGTTTTTGGCCCAAACTTTCAGGAAAAAAGTCATTTGTTTTAATTTTTTAAAGTCAATTATTATTTATTTATATTTAGACACTTGTTTTTTTGTATTATTAAGGAACGTTAGCACTTAGTTTTAAACATGTTATGGTACAAGAAATTTGGTACAACAAAACCAATGATTGTATTTTAGAGTATTATTTTGCATGTGGATATTTTTATGGCTTTTTAGAGTTACACTTTTAATGCATAAGCATTAAATGCAATAAAAGAATTAAAAACATTTATATAGCCCTGACTGGTGTGCCTCAGTGGAATGTGCACCAGGCTGTGAACCAGAGGATCACCAGTTCGATTCCCAGTCAGGGCACATCCCTGGATTGTGAGCCAGGACCCCAGTAGGGGGTGCATGAGAGGCAGTCACACATTTGATGTTTCTCTCCCTCCTCTCTCTCCCTCCCTTCTCCTCTAAAAATACATAACATCTTTTAAACAACCATTTATATAGATATAGATTTAGTACTACCCATGTATAATGTGCAGCCTTATTTTTCCCTCAATAATTTGGGCAAAAAAGGTGTGCATTACATATAGCAAAATATGGTAATCAATGGTATTTAACCATTTTCATTTACAAAGAAAGTATACTGGACTGGATATTAACCACTGGCTGAGTATCTGAATTAGAACATTTCAATAAACTAGTAGTCAAAGAAGTTGATAAAATTTTATCAAATCTGTAATTGATATCAGAAAGGTGGGTTCTACAATTCCCTGCACAATCTGAATCGCTAAGTAATGCTACATTTGGTATCATCAGAGAATAAAAAGTTCCAAGTAAGTGAAATTAAGAGTGGGACTACCTTAAAAGCAGGAACAGTATTCTACTTATTTTTACTTTTTCAGGCTCTATCACAACACCTAGCATACAGTAGGTCAACAGTAAGTATTCTAACTACATTAAGTACATGTGTTAGCTGCCTGAGATTTTTCTCCATAGAGGCAAAAGATTTTAAAACATTAACAGAAATGTTCTTAAGATATATGTCTTCCAGATTCTCTGAACAAAGAATGAATATAATTTAGTTTTTAATGACTTGGGCCATCATTATCAACAAGTTATTGTGTTCTATTTTAATACAGTGACTCTCAGGCACTATTGGGATTTCTAGAGCTATAGCCTATGTTCCTATATTAAATGATTATTGACAATACATTTAGATTCATGCTTTTGTAGGTTTTTTTCAATTGTCTATCATTGATTCATGCTTAATCTGCCTCAAACTGTTCCTGTTCTAATTAGAAGCATATACTACTTGTAAGAATCATATCTTAACCAAAAGAAATTGGTTCTGTGTAAGGCTTATGTCTATTTTAAAGCATGACAGTATCCACATGTGGACTATGCCCTCTATCTAGGTTCCTTTTTATTCTCTGCCTGATTCTGGGTTAATTTTCCTTCAATATATAATGTATCATTCTTTTTCCGTTTTCTACAGAGTCTGGTAAAATGGTAGGAAAGTTTTATTATTGTTCAGTCCTCTCAGTTTTCCTATAATATTCTCCCCAAATTCATAAAAAACACTAAACTCTTTTATCTTTAAAGTTTAGAGTCTTTCAAAAGATCTTGGTATCTTCTGTAATATAAAAAATATGATGAAGCTCAGAGTTTCAGCCTTAAGCACCTCAAAGATTTAAATTCAAATTTTCAAAACACTTGTCAGTGGAAGGAGGTAAAAAACTGTAATGCAGTAAGTAGAAAATAATACAAATTTACTTGGGGCTTTGTAAAATTTTTACATTTAAAATGTTATTGTTATTTGAATAAGTGTGTGATATAGAATTCAAAAAGGTTTAAGGCAAATTATAAAACCCACACTAGGAAGCTCTAACTATAGAAGGATCTGTCACCTAGTTTAACTCTTGCTTGAAGCTCACTCCATGCTGGGAATATACAGCATTAATTCTCTGACTAATGTAAAAATACCAAACAACCCGTTTCCCTTTTAACTGAATCATGCTTTGGAAGAAAAGAGTTTTTAAAATACGTTTTTTGTGAAAGTTTCCCTGATGAGATTCAAACTATGCCAAATTGCAGTAAGTAGAATTAGTGAACAGTATTAAGGGTTAAAATCCAGTTCTTAGTTGAGCAGGGTAGTTATTAAATGTGACAAAAATACCCCGAAGCAAGACTTACTACAGATAAATGAAAATGCATTCTCAGACAATTCAGTGACTATAACCACTAAGTCAGTAAAGCTTTATCTTACCAGTCATCTATTGTTCTGGTTCACATTTCCTGTAATCTAGTCTTATTTTCTCACTATTATTTTGAACATATCAGTTAACATTTGATTCTTTAAAAAGTCCATGTTACCTGCACTTCTACCCTACACCCAAATAACATATAAACATGTAAGTGAAAAGTGTCTAGACTGCATGGTGACTTCTGAATAAACACAGCTTGAAAATAAGAGTAAATATTTTATTAAAAAAAAACAGAGCTAGTCTGACCCCTATTAAAATTAATAATTTATCCCCATGGTTGGGGACAGAATCTTAAGATCTTTAAGTGAATTTCTTGAGGTTAAGAACTTTATTTCAATGTCTAAATCCCTACCAAGTTCCTGGTAGTACACACAGCACACAAAAGACACTGAGGAAATATTTTCCTAACAAATAAGACTAAAATATGCAACTAAAACAGGTAAAGAAACTTATTTTATTGTTGTGCAGGGTTTCCAAATGGTCATTTTAATTTTTTTAATAGCTTTAAGTATGACCATTTAAAAACAATGTGATCCCTCCCCATTGCTGAGATAGCTTTCAGTTTTCTTAACCATTTACCAGAAGACCTAGAATAAGAAAACAATATGCATAATGATGCAACTGCCAAAGTTTAAACAACACCAATTTTAAGGACAATTTACAGAGTATTGCAACCCTATCTACAACTAAAGCCATTAAATAAAGTTAATTAGGGCATATTTAGGACTCTGAATATACCTACACACTGTAATAAAATAGATTTTGTAGTTTAAACACCTAACTATAAAATAATTTTGATATAATGCCTCACTGTGAGCAAATAAAATGTGGAATGGAAAGAAGAGGGGAAAATCCCATAATCCTTCACTATAATAGAGTAAAATTTCTTTGTTACAGGTGTTAGGAAATAAGATTAATGTATAATAATTTCTTTTCCTTATATCAAACTTTTACCACATGCAATATATCTTTTTGGGTCCATATAAATTCATATATTAAGTGAAATTTTATGCATGATTTGACTATATTTTCCACTTATCTGCATACCTAATTGCTTACTCTATCTTCGCTTTTAAAAATATATTACATTATCTTTCTAAAAATGAATAAAGAATATATTTATACAACCATGTTTTTTGTAACTTCTTCCTTCCCTAAGAAAGGTAAAAGGTAAACAAACTTAAGGGAGATCATAAACCATAATGGATCGAAGACAGCTGAGATGGATCTGAAGCTAAGGTATAGTTTTTTAACTATCTGATGGAATCACAAAGGGTAAAGGTTAATATTGACATTCAGAAGTTCCATCAAATGTGGGCATGAATTAGGAGTATATGATGCAATAAAATATTCTCAATTATGGGATCTGATATTTGATTTCATTGATTTCTACATAATTTTCAAAACATTAACATAATAAATTGGCAGCAGCAGAAAAAATTAGAGACTAAGGCCCTTGCCAAAACACATGCTTAAAGCAGGGTTTTGCAATCACCACAAATAAAAGTTTGAGGCCAGATAATTCATAGTTACAAAGGGCTATCATGTGCATTATAGAATCATTATAATGCAGTATATTTTTAGCAGCATCACTGGCCTCTAACCATTAAGTGCCATTATCACCTCTTCAACTATGATAACAAAACAGTCTTGAGGGGTAGGGAGTAAGGGTGAAAAATCATCTCTGATTGATAACCACTGGCTTATAAAAAACTCTGTGATAAAAAAAATGGGGTGTCACCATCTCTGATCTCAGCTTCTGATTTCTTTAATGTTTTGTTTAGCTAATGTAGACTGGTTAGGCAGGAGCATTATTATTATGAATTTAAAGTATCTGAAGAACATAATAAAGATTAGTTTCATTCATTACTTGAAACTCCTTTCCAATTCTTTTAAACATACTTTTACATATTGTAACCATTACACACATATTATTTTGTATGTTGTTAAAAATTTAACATCTCAGCCCTGAGTGGTGTGGCTCAGTTGGTTGGGTGTCATCCTACAAAGGAAAAGGTTGCCAGTTGGCTTCCGGGTCAGGACATATGCTTAGGTTGTGGATTTGGTCCTGGTTGGGGCACATGTGGGAGGCAACCAATCGATGTTTCTCTCCCTCTTTTTCTCCCTCCCTTCCCCTCTCTCTGCAAATAAATAAATAAATAAATAAATAAATTAATTAAACAAAAATTAACAAATTAACATTTCACAAATATTTCCATGTAGTAACAATGATATACAAATATTTTATTTCACTAGCTATATGATATACCACTGTGTTAATATTACTGTTTGGTTAGTCATCTCCCTACTGATGGACACACAAGCTTTTCTCAAATTTCCACTATAAGAGGTAGTCTGCAAAACACACTATTGTGTCAATTACTTTTTGCAGGGGAGAGGCTGGGAATGAAATGGGAATAATAAATGTTAAATCCCAAATAGGACTACAGGATTAAAGAGCACAGACAGTTTTATAGCTTTTCTTTCTTTGTTTTAAATTCATGTAGATTCTTTTCTTTTTTAAACTGATATTAGAGAGAGAAGGGGACAGACAGAGAGAAAAACATTGATTTGTTGTTTCTCTCATTTATGCATTCATGAATTGCTTCTTGTATGTGCCCTGACTGGGGATCAAACTTGTAACCTTGACACATTAGGACAATGCTCCAACCAACTGAGCTACTCAGCCAGGGCCCTATAGCATGTCTTACATACTGACTATGTTATTTAGAAATATTTGAAGTCTATCTTAAATCCTGCTCAATGCTAAAGTGCTTAATTGCTGAAAGATGTATTAGAAATATATAGTCTTACATTTTTATTTTAGTTTATCTATTTGACAAGACTATCATTTGTCATAATATAATCCAAACAAGATTTCTTATGAATAGCATCTTTTTTTTTGTCAAATGTTCACTTTTCCCTATGCCCAATCTCTATACAGATCTTTTGTTATTAAAAAAGATGGAAACCTCTTTGAAACTATAAACTATGATATAAAATGTAAGGAAACAAAGCTGATAGGAGAAGAAAAGGGTCATATAAAAAACTCAGAAATATAACCCCTTCTGTATAAGCTTGGCAAAATCTTCCAATGTTGATTACTTAGAAAGCAATAATGTCTAATAAATTTCAAATACAATAGGATCAGACAAATTTGTTAATACCTTTGTTCTAACTTTCTGGAAAATCAATACATTTCCTAGATAGGAAAGGAAATTTTCCAAATAATTAAGCAAAATGCAAATTATATCTCTTGACTAAAACCAGAGAAATGATAATAAAATGTTACGACTTCTCATAACATTTAGCTTTAGCTCACTAAAGAACCCCATGATCTAAATACTAATAGGAAGGAGAAAACCACAGGACTTTGTCAAAACTATAAACCTGTATTTATCTCAACCAGTTGTTTCACTTTAAACAAATCTCAGGTAGATAATTAGGTATAGCACTACATTATATAAAGAATACTGAGACTTTTTTGAGAAAGCCCTTAAATGAAATAATGGGATCAAGTGAACTAGAGCAAACTGAAGAAATTTAAAGCATTTTTCTCTCCTCACTTTATTAACCATAAATAAAACTAGTTGTCTTGCAAGAATGAATATATCTATCTAGATTTTAAAAGACTGCACATCTTCCAAAACAACAATAGCTCAATGGCAAAGCTTCTAAATAGTTAAGAAAGCTTTTAAAGTTTTTTCTTCAAGTTTATTTTTTTTAATGATTTTAGAGAGAGAGGAAAAAGGAGGGGTTGGAGGAGGGAGTGATAGAGAAAGGGGAGGAGGGAGAGAGGGGGAGGGAGAGGCAGAGAGAGAGAGGGAAAGAGAGAGAAACATTGACTTGTTTCACTTATTTATACATTCATTGGTTGATTGTTGTATGTGCCCTGACAGGCAATCAAATCCACAACCTTGGCATATCAGGATAACACTCTATCCAACTGAACTACTTGGCTAGTGAAGAAAGTTTTTTTTAATGAACTGTTGAGCTAGGTGAGCAAATGGGATAATTTTTCCTTGTTGCTTTGGTAGGAAAAACTATCTGGAAAGGCCCTGCAGACAGGCTCCATAAAGCAGCCATGTGTTTACATGAATCCATGTTACATCCTCTCTCATATATATAATTTCTATCTTTAGTAATGGCATTTGACAAATGAATGTTCATAAAGGATATATCTTCTTTGTTAACAAAGCTATTATTGAAAATAGGGAAGTCACGATAATTTGTTGACTCTAAACACTATTTTAGTTTTGGCAGTGATATCCTCTTATGAAGATCAATATTAATACTTAATTTGTCTGGTAATAGTGAAGGAAGACCACAGGCAAGGAATCAGTTGATATGGTTATAATGATCACCATGTTCATGCATTTCATTATTAAGAAAGTCCCTCGGGTCCTTACCATGAACCCACTTCCAATAAATATCGTAACTTGTTTTGTTATCCACAATATACACCAGGCATGGAAAGTACAATACATGGACACATACAAGAAATGACAGGATGAAAACAAAAAGACACACTAAAGGCAAAAATACAAACAAAACCTTTCATAATATATAGCATAAAGGCCTTTTGGTGAATATTTAGAATTACTGGTATTAACAGATTCTTAGGGTTTCAGTACAATTATTGATATTCATAATGACCCTTGAGTCATTAAGAAAGGGTTAAATTGTGTTCAAAATAGTACAAGGAGGCAGGGAAGTTTTTCATTAAATGATGAATTTCAGTTATGTAGAAAATTCAGTTATGTGGAACACCTTATTCCAAATTATGTCAGACAAATAAACTGATATTCAATATTAACATAAACATTCAATAAAGTTAATTCTTACAACTAGTATCTATCACACTCAGTATTAGCTTTTGTGAAAAAAAAAGTAATGATACTAAGATGTAAGCTTTTACTGTCTATTTCCCATTTCAGTGGTTGGGAATAAGCTGTTTATGAAAATCTTTTAGGCAGTTTAAATTAAAGGGAAATAGCCCATATGTTAGTAATCTCAATAAGATTATCCCCACTAAGTATAATACCAAGAATTTCTATTTCTTGAAGGGCAGAAATCATATTTAAATATAAAAAAATCCTCATCTGAGGACATGCTTGTAAGATTTTGGAGAGGGGGGAAAGAAGGGAGAGAGAGAGAGAGAGAGGAAGAGAAACATCAACTGGCTGCTTCCTGTATGTGCCCTGACTGGGGACCAAACACTCAACTCAGGCATGTACCCTAACCAGGAATCAAATCCGTGACCCTTTGGTACAAGATGACACTCCAACCAACTAAGCCACACCAGCCAGGGACAAAAATTATATTTAAAAACTGATATGCAAATACCAGGAGTCATGGACAAGTTAAAAATTTAGAGACACAAAATCTAGTTAATCAAACCCTATGCATTACTTAAATCTTTCTGATAAACATGTCCCCAAAGAATAGAATGTTAAGTATTTTTAATTTATGCTTTTTTTACTTTTCTACTTGTTCCTGTGAAGCAAAGCACTATGCTTATACCTCATAATACCACAAAGAAGTGAGGTAGATGGCCTTACAGAAACTTTAGGATGGCCCTGGCAGGGTAGCTCAGCTGGCTGGAGCATTGTCCCATACATAAAAAGGCTGGGGTTGATCTGCAATCAGGGCATATACCTAGACTGTGGTTTCCATCCACGGTCGGGACATGTACAGGAGGCAACTGATCAATGTTTCCCTCTCACATCGATGATTTTCTCTCTCTCTCAAATCAATAAAAAACATCATCAGGTGAGGATTAAAAAAAGAATAAAGAAAAACTCCAGCGTATGTGCGTAAGTCTTCTTCTCTTACAATACCATAAGTAAGTACATAAATCAATTATGCTTAAAACTATCCATTAAAAACAAAACCCTAACTTATAATACAGGAAGAAATTAAGATGCACACATTCTGTTTAACTGCAGCATAAAAACCAATTAGCAAATTGACTTAACAAAATTCTGTTTAGAGTCATAAAGTATGGACAATGCAATAAAAGTAAACAGCTTCTCCAAAAAACCTCCAAAACAACAACTATACATACCACCTTGATTAAAAGACTGTTCCTTCTACTACAGAACATTGATCCTTTGTGAGCATATAACATGAGATATATTTTTTAAAACTTTGGCTGAGGAGAAAATAGTCTAATATAAATGTTTTCTGTGGAATATATCACAGAGGTAAATTTTAAAACTCTTGATATTCCACATCAAGAGACTGCCCATATACCAGAAGTGTATGTGTGCATATATATATGAAAACACTGAGAACGTAAAAATCTAATAAAGATGAAAATAATTTTTAATGAAATAGTTTTATAATATACCATTTTCTGCATTCTCAGATTATATGTCAAACATAATGTTTTCTTGTTAATTGATGATTATCATTACGAACATTAATCTATTAGATTACAGTGATATTCCCAGGGGTATCACATGAGAGACTTCTGAAATGCTTAAAGCTGTTTTACTCCTGTATTAAAACAACCTTGGAAGGTTGTAATTTTATGATACTTCAGTCTCCTGCCTTCAGAGCATTACCAATGTCTTTTCTAAATAGCATATATAATGACCACTACAAATCTGCTAATATAAAGCTTATGTCACTAACCTTATTTCATACATAATTCTAGATTAACAGGTTCTGAATACAGACCTAAAAAATGGTTTCATGACATTCCTAAGGGATAAAACAAAGGGATTTTTAAAAAAAGCGATCACTGATTTTTCTTAATGCTTAAAACCTTCCCAATTTATTAATTGATATGTAACTATTTTTCAAATCTGTGATAAAACCAAACTATGAATGCCACTTAAATGGGTATTACTGATTTAATAAATAACATAACTGAGTGTTTTACCAAGTATTGAGTGAATAAATATAATACATGCCCCTGTACTCTATTCTCTCAAAAACAATAAAAAAATAAAGGTAAAGATTAATTATGAATTTAGAAAATATAGTGAAAGATAAAAAAAGATCTTTAGCTGACAAAAGTTAATAAAAAAGACATTATTTTTAGGCATGTATCAAAAACATCTGGGGCAAGATTAAACAATTTACATGTTATTAATGTCACAGTTAATTGAAATTTTATGTTACTAAGCAATAAACTTCCAATGACAGCACATAATTATTAAAAATATCTGCAAGGTAAGCATTACCCAAAAAACTACCAGTCAGAAAACAACCAACTAGTATATTGGGAAATATATAAAATTACACCTGACATAAACCAGGCAAACAAAATTAATTTACTTGCTCTGGTATAATTTTTATTTATTAAAAATGAAAACTAGACCACACAGAAGAAATAAAAGAAACAATGTTTCTAATTCATTGCAAATTTTTATGTCATTCAGGAGAACAAGATAAAAAAGGCTTTAGAAAAAAGCAGGAATAAATTTTTATGCTGACAATAATAGATAGAACTTTTGGATCAACACCTACCGATTTTTTTCTACTGTTTTCCAGATCTTTGAGTTCATTCTCGATTTTTGTGATTAAGTCCCTGAGTTCATCAAGATTAGTGCAAATAAGCTAAAATAAAACACAAAAACACAGCTTGATAACACATAATATAAAACACCCAAAATGTGGTAACAGAAGTTGTTTTTAACACACACTGAATTCACAGTTATTTGTAATAGCTAAAACCAAAGAAAGTTCTGCAGTTTATACTAGAAAAGATATTGGTTATGATGTATGAACTTCAGGCTTAGTATAAAAATAGCTAAAATTTCACCATTGGTGGTTTCATCCCACATTCCTATCTCTCAGCTTGCTTTATAATACGGGTACTTTCTTAACATTCTTAACTTTCAGCCCAGAATGACAAAGATCTGGAAACTCACCCTAGATTTCATAGGTTGCTGAATCACCTTTTAAGAAATACTTCATCAGGCATTCTCCGAGTAGGTGAACAAATGCACCCCTGGAAAACTGTCATTATACCTTTGCTTTGGTTTGCTAACTATACAATTAAACAAGCTGTTATTATTGCTGTTGGGATTGTTAAGAAGGACATCAACTACATGTGAAATATTCAAAGATCTAAATGAAACTCTCCACATGATCTTGGTAGTCTTCAGTAAGACCGTCTCCACACATTTCCTTTCAATAATTGTGTGGCTTATTTTATTTCACCTTGGTAATGTTGGAAAATGGCCAAAATAACTGTTTTTTAGTTAATAATCAGACTAGTTTGGCTTAATTTCTAAGGTTTAAACAGCGAAGTATCAGCAACAACAACAAAGTATTAGTAACTACACTTTAGTTCTTATAAAAGTATACTGTTTTTCCAATTAGTTTAATATATTTAACTTATTTCCTAAAATAATTTAAGCTTGTATTTTAAAACAAAACTGCAACCACACACAGAGGAAAAATTTTTGAGCAATGAAAGTCTGGCTGTAATGTTTATGCTGTGTGATGGTTTTAAAAACATACTGTACTTACAAAGCTATGAATTCACTATTAATTTTTATCAGCCCATGTTTGTTACATTCATTAGTTTCTGTGTAAGGTATTGTTTTTCCAAAAGGCCTACTTTCTTTTAAAAGAAAAAGGACAAACAATGACAAAAAGAAAAGTAGGTTGCAACAAGATCATTCCAGTAGTGACTGAGTGACAAAAATGGGAGAGTAGGAGCCCCTTAAACTTCCTTTAATATAAGGCTGAATCATATGAAATTGCTTATATGACTGATTTACAAAGACAGCAATATAGTTCAACCTAGTAAGACTAAGGAAAATCCATCACAGGTATTATAAACTATGAGTATTAACCATTATCAGAAATACTAGAAATATGTACGAACATTCAAACTCACGAAACTGACAATGCAGGTAAGATTATGTATTTAAGTAACTCAATTACAAAGAAAAAATAGTACACAGTATTTTAGCAGGACAGTGCAACTAATATTTATTACAAACTACACATTCCCAATTGCCAAATCTAAAGTTATAGCAGAAAAGCTGACAGTCAAGCAGTCAAGTGGCTAACTATGTAAGTGCCTCTAGAATTGAATGATGTCTTCCATTTTATTATACCTATAAAGCCTCAAAACAATGTTGATCCTACACCAGGTTTTTACTAAGTATTCAGTGGAAACTAAACTTCCCACTGTATAAGCAGCTATGACTACCATGTCAAATTTGCCCCAGAGCTTGCAGATGGTTACACCCCTTTCATTGAATTGGTGAACTAGTTAATATCATGGCAAAGATTTCTCATTTGCACATATGGCAAAGCTCAGAATAATTTTCACTTGCATCTTAGCTGTCTCATTATACAGAGAATAAGGGTATATTTTGCATGTAGTTTTTAGAAACTTACAGTAACTATGAAAACATATATCCCTACAACTAAGCACACCCTAAAAAAAGTAAATATCCTTTAATTAACAATTAGTCATAAGGTCAACTAAAATTTATATTCCACTTAAAGGAATAATTAACAGTTCTGATGTCAAACCATAAATGATTTCCACAGCCTAAGAGCTATATAAAATAACAGTTTCGAGTGGCTTAACCAGTTATTTAGTTGTATTAAATCAATGCTTGTCAAACTTTAATTTAATGTGCATAAAAATCACCTGGGAATCTTGTTAAAATGTGGCTTTTGATTTCGTAGGTCTGAAGTGGGACCTAGGATTCTGCATTTCTAGCAAGTTCCCAGGTATGGTCTGCAGATCATATTTTGAGTAGTAAGGTACTAAATGATTATGAATTACAAATATGCATGGATACTGAAACCTCAGGTATTAAGGAGCTAATGAGTATGGAAACTCAGAAAGATAAATTGCCAAACGGGACAGAATACTGATTTAAATGTACAATAAGACAAATGTTTCTTAAATTAACTGACATGACTTTTAAACATAAATTTTGTTGAATCTGAGAGTCAAAATATTTTAGTAATACTTATTTTTACAGTATCTTGAAATGACTTAATATCTACATAATTTATACTCTTTACATATTAATATATATCTCTTTCTACATAAATTTGTAATACATACCTAAAACAGGGTTAACTATGAACAATTTATCTTCTTTATATATTAATATATACGTCTCTATATATAAATTTGTAATACATACCTAAAAAGAATTAGAAAATTCTTTTATAGGAACATAATCTCACTTTTGGTACTAATATTGAAACAAAATATAATTTGATTTATGCCAACTCTGCCACATACACCCTCTATTTCCTCTCTTTTACAAAGTAAGGTACATGTGACATTTAAACTCAACTCTGAATGGTGCTTTTAAAAATAGAATCAATCTAATAAGTTCTCCTTAATAAGGAGAACAGGTGCAGTTTTTGAATGAGGCAAAACAACTTATTAAACCCTTCTTCTCATTACCTCGAATTTGAAAAACATACTTGAGGCTCAGGGCCTCAGGGGTGAAAAGGAAAGCTCCACAAGCAGCTCAGATTACAACTGGATCACTCTTCCAACACTCAGGAGAGGGGGGTTTTTAGTCTCACTGTAGAGGTTGTAAGAAGAAGTTTAACCCTCAAGAAGAACCTCTTTAAAACAGTCACAATCTCCCCTCAAGTTAACCTTTCACTTGATACATGACAACCCATGACAGAGCCATGAGCTATAAGGAACCAAAAATATGTAATTTGGTCCACACCTTGGCTTAGTCTAGAAAGGTGTACTTCCAATTCATATACATGCTAATTAAAACTAACAGAGTTACTAACCTAAGAAAACACACTGGTAGAGAACCACAGAATTTAGGATTCATTCTTCTCCCATTATATCATGTTCTTCAAGGGGTCCTTCTAAACAAAATAAAACTAACTGAAAATGTACTATAGCTTTGGAATTCAGTTTATACCTAACCTTTCATTTCTATTAAATTGTAAATATTAAAAGGTCTTCTCTTCAAATGAGGCAGAAATGCTTGTATCTAGTGGAGGGGAAGTCCTGTAGAAATCAAAAGAACTCTATAAGCATATCTCAAAAATTATAAAATAATTCATTTCTTACTTTATTACTACTTCAAGCTAGAAATTATGCTCTTTGGGGATAAACTCAATAGTTTTGAGAGATAAGTACTTTATTTGTTCCAAAAAGGACATAAGGTAGCATAAAATAAATTAATATAGTAAATTAAAAAGCAAAGGGATACAGTATAGAAAAGTCAAAATTAATAGATCCAGATGAAATGTATCATGTTCACTCTCATTCTAATAAAACAATTCTATAATTTATTATGAAAACTATAAGCAGATCACTAAATGCAGGGTGCAAATTCAAAATCTGTATCGTATTTAAACTAAAATTATATTAACATCTGTTAAAACTATGAGGACAGGAAAAGTCCTTCTCACTTCTTATGATAACCATACCAGCAATGAGTACTCCAAAACTTATAAATAAGGATATGTGTGATGTGAAAATAAATCTGGTTTACAAAGTTAAAATATTTTTTACTGCTATGTGATTAAAAATACATGTTTCTCTGAATGTACTATATATTTAAAAATTAAAACATTTTTTAATTTTGGAAATACTTAAGAGGTAGCAATTCAAAATAATAATGTTATCAAAAGGTCCTTAATGTAGTGAAGTAGTTACATTAATTTTAATTTTGGTCCAAATTTGTTACATTGAGGGTAGGAATTACTTCATATTGCTAAGTTTCTTCATTGGTTAAATGGAGAAACAGTTATTGGTATTTTTTAGAGGTATATTAAAGGATTAGTAAGTTTATGCTTACATTTGAAAGCAATACTCTAAGTCTTAGCAGGTGAATTCTGGATTCTCTCTGCGAAGCAGCCTTTATGATAAATGACACATATAGAACAGGAGCAAGTACGCATTACATGAAAAATGTTGATTACCAATGAAAAACAGAATCATGGTAACTAAGGCTCTTAAATTATTTTATTTATTTTTAAAGATTTTATTTATTTATTTTCAGAGAGAGGGGAAGGGAGGGAGAAACAGTGGGAGAGAGACATTGATATGTGAGAGAAACATCAGTCTGTTGCCTCTCACATGCCCCCAACTGGGGACCTGGCCCTGCAACCAGGCATGTGTCCTGACAGGGAATCAAACGGGCAACCTTTCAGTTCAAAGTCTGCGCTCAATCCACTGAGCCACACCAGCCAGGACTCTTAAATTATTTTAAACACTCATCTTATTGAGATTTGTCACACTAAGTTTTAAAAATACTTTCTATGACTTTGCTATAATTATGTACAAAAAGAAAATTCATATATTAGATTTCTCTCTCAAATATTAAAGAAATTAAAAGGCTTGGTAAAAATTAATTTTATTAACAAAACTGATGTCACTTCTCAGTCAAATTAGTCTTTCTTATATTATAAAACTGATAAAAACAAAACTAAATTAGTCAATTTGACAAAGCCATAAGTAACTGTTAAATGTGACATAAAAGCTTAAAACAATATGCCAAGTACTAAAAATAAATATTTCCTAATTTTTGGCAACTATTTTTGATTAGAAATATTTGACAAGTGCCCCTATAGACCAACTGCGTAACTCAGCGTATCACTAAGCATAAGTTTTTTCCTCTGGTTAAATACAATGATGCAAATAATATTGTTTTTTTTTTCACTTTTCAAATTCTTATACGTTTAATCATGAGATTTCATGGTTTATGAAACATGGCCAATTGTAAGATGTATTTCAAGGCCTTAAGTAGCTGGAAAAAGTGGTCAAGTTCTAATAATACATACTCTTAATCGATTCTTAACTGACTTTCTTGTTTGAAGCATCCAGCATGCTCATTTGAAAAATAAATAATACAGACATAAAATAGTAAGCTCTATCATTTAATCTTCACAACAACCCTTTGAGATTGGGTATTATTATTACCCATTGTACAGATAAGAATTGAAATCATAAAGATGTTCAGTAACTTAACTAAGTTTACAGAGTTAGTGGTAAAGCTGGCACTCAAACCAAACAGCCTGGTTTCAGAATCTATATACTTAACCACTATGGGGATTAGTGGTACCCACCTACACCCACTGAATCAAGGACGGAACCCAGGTGTTTTCATTTTTAATAAAGGTATCAGATTATTTTTATACTATCTAAAGTTTGAGAACCACTGCCATCACTTAGGAAAAAGTGACACAGATATGGTTTGTCCCTTTACAGTATATAGAAAAAAATCAATCCAATTTACCATTTGAATAACCTACAAGTATATACTTTAAGTAGGGATGGGATCATTATTTTCTTAAAGTAAGGTATAGATATTAGGTGTGTAGTATACAAATAAACATGGACTCTTCTGGAAGCAAAGAGGCAGACAAGTTTAATTTCTAGCTTAGTTGAAGTAAAAAGTAGGATTCTCTAATTCATTAGGATTTAGAAAAAAAAACTTCATAATTTAATCCCTGGATGTTTCTCTCTAAGCATGTTTACTGACATTTTTAAGATGACCAGTCCTTTGGCAAACAGGTCAGGTTTTGTAAGAGCGATCTACTACCCATCCACCAACAGTTTCATTATTTCAAGCAATAAAGCATTTTTAGAATGAGTAGAAGGAAGTAAATCTTCCAGCTAAATATTTCTATAAAGTGTTTTAATATTAAAATTTGATACTTAAAACATGTATAAAATAATTTGCAGAATCTGAGGTGCTAAATGCTATAATGTTAAGAGGTTTTGCAAAGGAAATAAACTCATTTCTTTAATATATAGGGTTCTGCAGAAATGATGACTGCTTGAGTGTGGTTGGTAGGGTATATGAATGTCTTGCATGAGATGGACAGCAACTCGAACATTTTACCTAAAATGTTATATGGTGTGCTTGAGTGTGATATTGTTACGTTACAGAATTACATGCTTATGATTTTTGTAACAAAAGATTTTGTAATAAAAATGGGGTGTTATTTGTGCAGGACCCTGTATTAACAGTAAGTTTTCTTACATGTGAGGGACTTCTGAATAATTAAAGAAACAAACTTTACATAAAATTATGTTAAGAGGCAAAACTTTGCATATGACTAATGCTATCTACTATTCTTTGCTTATTTGAAGCATATGACCTATTTTCTGGGAAACAGGTGTCCATTTTCTTTATGACTAATACCATGATATTCAAATTGTAAACTAGGCATAAGAACCACTGTTGTCATAGTCTATTTCCCATTTTTAGCCACACACACACACTCCTAAGAACCAGGAAAAAGTCTTTCTTTGCTCTCTCTCCCCCTTCCTCCCTCCCTCCTTCCTTTACTGATTTACTTAAAACAGCATAATCTAACAAAACATGTCCTTTGACCTTAAGTTTCTGAGGGGGTAAGCAAATTGTCAATAACTGACTAAAGCATCACTTAAGACTGTTTTTTTTCAAACTTTTTCCCTTACAACCCATGGTCAGAAATACATTTTACATTGCATGCCAGTGAGACACACACACACACACACACACGACTGGAAAGTTTCATGAAACAATATTATTACTATCTTGGATAGACTCTTAGAATTTTTTTTCTATTTTAACTTTGTTAGCTTACAAAAGAAATGCTGGTCATGCAATCTACTAAACTGATTTCATGATTCACTAATGAATACCACCTGCTTATTTTAAAACACTGGTATGACAATTATTACATACAAAAGTCCATTCACTAAGAAACGAGTGGAGACAAGTATCAGCATCAGGTCAGATCTGTTCTTAGATATATAGTCCCAGGACAAATACTTTGAGGGACTGAGGAAAAAAAAATGAGAGGGATAAATAGCAAAGACTAGCATGACATCAGTGGAAGAATGATGATATACTATTATACACCCGCATTAAATAATATGCACAAGCAATGGTAGAAAGGCCTCTAAGTAAATAGTAAATACACATTTTTTTACTGAATATGCTGGAACCAAATTTACTTTATATTAAAAAAATCATCCTAAGAATATCATTAAGAATATCATTAAAAATTTCTATTTTGAAATACTAAAAGAAAAACATGTTTATTTTCTTTCACTGTTCATTTAAAAATATTAAACTTTTATTAATTAATAACTTTCAAAGAAACATTTCCAAAAGTAGGATTTTTACTGAAAAATAGATGTGTTTACATTTCTGGATATATGTAACTGTTAAACTCACATTACATACTATCAACATTTTCATAGTTATTACTCCTTCATTTTCTTCTTTAACTTGAATTGACTCATAGAAACTTATTTTAACATAATTTTTATTTTTGGCAATGAACTATTAGGTTATAAAACTTTTGGAAATGGACTGGATACACTAATACAAAGAAATTTTTAAAGAAACAATTATTTGTTGAAGAAAACACATCTCACAAAATAGAAGATAGAATATTTAATTAGAGTGAGATTCTGCTTATTTTAGTACTTCAAACAAAACCTCTTCATATAATTACTTTTTTCTTTTTGTAGAAATGTTTAAAGACAATTGAATTAACCTTTAGTTAACATTCTCTCTAAAGTTTATATCTAGCAAAGAGTTAAAAGAATTATTTTTCAAATTAACAACTTTACCATTTCTACAGTGCCAAAATAAATAAAAATGGATCACCGAGGCAATATATCCATGTACATATATAATTTGCTCTTGGGAGACTTTTATTTACACATTTACTTTTATATATATTTCTATTAAAACTACTTCTATAAAACAGCATAGTACATAAAAACAGTTTTTTTTGAAATACTAGCAGATTACCTCATAAGTACTAGCTCTGTCTGCGCTTGCAGGGAAAAGTCAGTTGGAAACATTTCATTGAAAGTGTGTGTGCGCTATGAGAAATTTAGCCAATTTCTTGACGAACAATACAAACACCAACACAAAAATTAAACTAAAAAATATTGAGAGAAAATTGAAACTCTTACCTGAAATTCTGGTACAGTAGATGACTTTGTGACAGTTTTCCTCTTCTTTGTGATTGCTTTTTTAGATATGGATTTTTTTCCTTTTAAGATTAAAAGAGAAAAGCTTCTTAATGCTGTTAATAGCCCATTAACAAAAAAAATTACACAGAACCTTGAAAGTTAAATTATAACAGATGGATTCTAGTGAGTCAAATACAAATGATGAATCAAAACAAGCCCTAGTAAGAGCAAACATTAAACTGTAACTACTTGTAACAGACATATTAACAAATGCTGTTTTCCTTATATAAGAAAAACTATTAAAATCTCCAATGTGTTGCACACTGTCAGTGTCTATTGTCTTAAGGTTTGGTAAAAAAAAAAAAGTCACATTACTATAATTCAGTTAAAATCTAAATCATAACTTAAAATGAGGTCACGTAAGGCAAAAAACCCTTACCTTTAACAGTAACTTTCGTACTCAGGGGCCTGCATAGAATTATACTCTGAAGACTATGATGGTCTACTTAGCCAATCCAATGTAAAAATACTCTCAATAGCTCAGGAAACAATGTCTATCTTTTTAGTTCCGCATTCACCTAATCTTTCCTCAAGGGCTGCCTTTGGCAGTATTCAGTAACCAGTTTTAAAACAAAGTAAACATCTCCCTTTAAAGTGCACCTAATCATTTGTGCAATCAAAAAGTACTGGGGAAAAATAAACCTGTATTTTTCAAAAATCAAATTCATAGCATATACTGAGGTATATCTATTCTGTCTTTTACCTGACAACAGAGAAATATACATGCATATAACCTCTATTTTTAGTAAGGATCATGTTGAAGTAAACATGTCATTCAGGTCTCTGTCCATTTAATTGGATTGTTTGGTGTTAAGCTGTATGAATTTTTTATGTATTTTGAATATTAACCCCTTGTCAGAGGTGTTGTTTGCAAATACCTCCCATTTGCAAACAATGCAATTGTTTGCTTTTTGTTTGGTTGTCAGTTTCTCTTGCTGTGCAGAATCCTTTTATTTAGATACAGTCCCATTCATTATATTCTCTCTGTACTTCCTTGCCTTAGGGGTCAAATTCATAAGACTTTCTGTAAGATCAAGGTCCATGAATTTATTACCTATGTTTTCTTTTATGTAATTTATTGTCTCAGATCATACATTGAGGTCTTTGATCCATTTTGAATAAATTTTTGTACATGGAGACAAACTGTAGTCTAGTTTTATTCTTTTGTATGTGGCTTTCCTCCAGCGCCATTTATTAAAGAGGATTTCTCTTTTCCATAGTGCTTTTGGTGTCTCTGTCAAAAATTATTTGCTGATACACACGTGGTTTTATTTCTGGGCTCTCAATTTTCTTCCATTGGTCTATGTGTCTGTTTTTCTGCCAATACCATGCTGTTTTGATTATCATAGCTATGTAGTATAATTTGAAATCAGATAGTATGATACCTCCGGCTTTATTCTTTTTTCTCAGGATTGCTTTTGCTATTTGTGGTCTTTTTGGTTCCATACAAATCTTATGATTTTTTTTGTTCTATTTCTTTAAAAAGTGACATTGGGATTTTGATAGGGATTGCATTGTATCTGTATATGGCTTTGGGTAATATGGGCATTTTAACTATGTTGATTCTTTTAATCCATGAACGTGGAATATCTTTCCATTTCACTGTGCCTTTTTAATTATCTTTTAATAATACTTTGTAGCTTTTAGTATGTATGTCCTTTACACACTGTGTTTATTTCTAAGTATTTTATCCTTTTGGGTTCCAATTGCAAACAGAATTATTTTCATTTCTTTCTCTGAAGTTTCATTGTTACTATATAGGAAAACAGTTGATTTTTGTATTGATTTTGTAGCCTGCTACTTTACCATATTTACTTGTTTCTAGTAGTATTTTTGGTGGAGTCCTTAGGATTTTCTATACACAGAATCATGTCATCTGCAGAGTGATGCTTTTACTTCTTCCTTCCCAATTTGGATGCTTTTTATTTCTTTCTCTTGCCTGGTTATTCTGGCTAGGAATTCCATAACCATGCTGAGTAAGAGTGATGAGGGTGGCCTTCATGTCTCGTTCCTGACTTTAGAGGCAAGGATTTCAGTTTTTAACCATTCAGTATAATATTGTCTGAGTGTCTGTCATATATTGTCTTTATTATGTTGAGATACTTTCCTTTTATATTCATTTTATTGAGTGTTTTAATCATAAATGGATGTTGTACCTTATCAAATGTTTTTTCTGCATCTATTGAAAAAATCATGTGATTTTATCCTTTGTTTTGTTAATGTGGTATAGTACATTGGTTGATTTGTATATGCATTCTTGTGCCCCTGGAATGAATCCCACTTGATCACAATGTATTTTTTTAATGTATTGTTGTATTCAGTTTGCTAGTATTTTAAGATTTTTGCATCTGTATTAATCAGATATTGATCTGCATTTCTCTTTTTTGTTACCCTTGCCAGATTTTGGTATCAATGTTATGTTGGCTTCATAACATGTGTTAGGAAGTATTGTCTCTTCAATTGTTTGGAAGAGTTTGAGGATAGGTATCACATCTTTGAATGTTTGGTAAAATATACTAGTAAAGCCATCTGGTCCTGGACCTTCATTTTTGGGGAGGTCTGTGATGGTTGTTTCAATTTCCTCACTGAAAACAGTCAATTTGATTGAAACATTTTATTCAACTTACAGATAGCCACAAGGCACAGTTTCAGTTTACAAATTACTTGTATTTTCTTTTGTATTCCTCTTTAATTATATCACAGAATGGTAATATAGGCAAACTTCTAACTCAATAAAATGCATTCACTATGCTTGAACTGCAAATTTTGAGTCATTGAGGTGAACATGGGTTTTATTGTCTGGCTCTAATAACTATCAACCTGCTTTCACTTGTGTTTGCTTTTAATTAAATTAAAATAAGCTAAGATAATTTTTTATTTGCTTCTGTGCTTACACAGTAGCTATACACCAGAACTAACTCCTATAAAAATAGGTAAGTGGATGGGGTGTTTAAACAAGCAACTTTCAGGGAAAAGTGATTAAATTCTTGGTATCTCTAAAATGTAGCTAGTAATTACTAACTGATTTCTAAACAGTGCAATAGACATCTCTCAAGGGGACTCATGGATCTCAAAGCCAGGGTGCCTTTCCTCCATATGCCACCTTTACTATTATTTAAAATTCATGAGAAAAGATTTAATAACCTTACTGATCTAAAGCTGGGAAGGCTATAAAACACCAATTTGAAGAAAACAAAATTCTTCAGCTCTTCCTTTCCCCACCCCCAACTCCAGCACTACTATAACTAGCTTTTTAAAATCACTTTATTTTGTGTTTATTTATCAGCATAACAGAGGTCAACCTTGAATTCTCAATGAATTTCATACTGTTGCCATACAAGCACTAAACTCAGGTACTGAATTCTCAGTTAATTCTAGCAGCCATGCTATTTGAATGAATTAGGAAGCTGAGGTGGTAGGTAAATTAAGTCAAGAGAAAGACCAATACTATTTGATTTATATGTGGAATCTAAAGAAAAACAAACAAAATAGAAACAGACTCATAAATACAGAGAACAGAGTGATGGCTGGGTGAAGGAAGGTGGATTAGGGGTCTGGGTGCAAAAGATGAAGGAAATAAGAAGCACAAATTGCTAGTTACAGAATAGTCACAAAGATGTAAATTACAGGATAGGGAATATAGTCAATAACAGCACAATAACTATAAATGGAGCCAGGTGGTACTTGAAATATAGGGGGGACCACTCTGTAAAGTATATGATTGTCTAACCACTACCTGTACCTCTAAAACTAATTCAGAATAATATTAAATGTAAAGTATAATTGGAAAAAAAAAAACTGAGGTGGTTACCGGGCATTTTCTTTCACCATATCATTGGATACTTAAATGTTATTAAATAACTGAGGTAGTGCTGCATAGTGCTTTTAAGCTTGAGTTTTAGAACTAAACTACCTCAAAAGAACCTTTGCACCCCGATGTTCATAGCAGCACAATTTACAATAGCTAGGTGCTAGAAGCAACCTAGATGCCCATCAGTAAATGAATGGATCAAAAAACTATGGTACATTTACACAATGGAATTCTATGTAGCAGAAAGAAAGAAGGAGCTCATACCCTTTGCAACAGCATGGATGGAGCTGGAAAGCATTATGCTAAGTGAAACAAGCCAGGCAGTGAAAGACAAATACCACATGATATCACCTTTAACAGGAATCTAAACAACAAAACAAAACAAAACAAAAAACTAGCAAAATATAACCAAAGACACTGAAATAGGGGATAGTCTGACAGTGGCCAGAGGGGAGAGAAGAGGGAATTTCAGGGGGGAATGGGTAGGGATTACAGGAACAAATTTGGAGGACACATGGACAAAAACTAGGGGTGGGGGGTAATGGGGGAAGGGGGGAGGGTTGGGTGGAGGGGCTGGAACGGGAGTAGGGGGGAGAAAACTGTACTTGAACAATGATTGAAATAAAAAAAAAAAAAAAAGAACTAAACTACCTGAGTTTGAATACCAGCTATAACAACCTACTAGCTGGAAGACCATGAACAACTGCTTTATGTTCTTATGCAGTTTCTTCATCTGTAATACAGGGAAAACATTACCTACTTTGTCAGAATTAAATGAGTTAAAACATGTAAAGAGTTTAGACTACTGGTAGGCACAGTAGGTGATCAGTAAATGTTAGTTATTTTCTACCATAGCTAGCTATGATGTTAAGAGTCTAAACAAAATATTTATCATAACCTTCTTCAAATTCTTTTAACATATGCATTTATTTTAGGTCTTGCTTATGCCCTCTTTCTACCACTACTTTGTACATATATCAATTATTGTAACACTTACTGAACAGTATTATAGTGATCCATTTATGTTTGTCTTCCTTACTAGATTATGAATTATTATTTTTAAAATTTATTTTTAGAGAAAGGGGAAGGGAGGGAGAAAGAGGGAGAGAAACATCAATGTGCGGTTGCCTCCCAAGTGCCCCCAACCAGAGACCTGGCCGGTAACCCAGGTATGTGCCCTGACTAGGAATCAAACGAGCGAGTCTTTGTTTCACAGGCCAGTGCTCAAATCACTGAGCCACACCAGCCAGGACTAGATTGTGAATTATTGATAACAGAAATTTCATTATTTATTTTGTATTTACAGCATTTAGCATATATGAGAAATGATCCTTAAACACAAGAATCTTACTCTTCATCAGAAATTTCACCAGTTTGGGGATAGGAAAAGGGAGCAGGTTTACCATGCTTAAGGTCCACTGGAGACCATTTTATAACAAAAAAAAACATTGACAATAACTTTAAATAATTTACACAATTCTCCAGACTTTCACAACATGACCTAGGAGTGGTACTAGAAAACTAACATTTATTGAAAGCTTACTATGTAAGGTGATTTATATAAATTACCTCATTAAATCTCAAAATAACCCTCCAAGGTAGGCAATCCCCCATTTTAATATGGGACAATTGAAGATCAAAAAGATCTTACTTATTCAAGTGTCACCTGTAAGTAAGCAGCACAGACAGGGATCCTAATACCAAAGTCCAAGTTCTATTATGCAATTCTAACCTCTCAAAAACCATAGTTACCATTTATTGATTCCTACAACCTGCCAAGTACCATGTTAGGTACTATGCTTTGCTATTCAAATTAATCTTTGTAATGACACAGCAAGGTAGCTATCACCTTTTTTTTTAAACAGATAAAGAAAATGGCTATAAACAGGTAAATAAATCATTGGAGGCCTTGTAGCTAACATGCACTGGAGTATGTATTTGCACTGGATTTATCTCACTTCAACGCTGTGCTCTTTTTAGTAGTAAAATATTGCATTCTTTCAAACTTTCTGCAGTGAAATAAAATGCTCCCAACTGACTTCAGAGCTTTCCTTTTTATTAGGGTTAGAAGATTCGCACATTCACTATTACTTAATACCTTCAGTCTATACCCTCATAAAAACAATTTGAACATAAAATTTCCTGTATTCTTCAATATAAATTGGCTCTTAATTTTAAAATGGAGCATGGAATACTACAAAACCATACAACCTTTATCTGGTAATCTATTTTTGTTTCAGGAAGTTACATACTGCCTCCCAGTGGACTTCCACTGCCCTAAGTCACCTGGTCCCATAAAACAGAATGTAATTCTCATATCGAGGATTGTGCCTAAGTCAGGAACAGTTTAAAATATACACAGAATTTCAACTTAATTCTTGAACTTAAAACACAGACATGGGCAAAAAAGTTGAGTATCTGCTTATACCAGGAAAATGGATAAGAACACCTTAACATGGCTTGGTAACTTTTGTTACAAGTGCAGCCTAATGAAGCTTTTTAAAACTATACTTAGAATAGTTCAAGAGAAAAAAAAAAGGCCAACTTGAGAGGGAAATTATAACTGGAAATATATTTTATACTACACTATAATTTAGGCACAAAACTCTTCTAGAATGTGGAGATATACTTCTTACTAGAAAAATGGTGACTATAACCCCCAATCCACCTCTTTCTACAGTCTGTTATTGATCATCTTTACCCTTTCTCCTTCAACTGGATGCCCCTGCCTGTCTTTCAACACCCCTGGCCCCTTGGACTATTCAGGGACTTTCACTTCAAATGCCCTCCTAGATTTGGCCTTCCCACATTTAAGAATGATCCCAACACATTCCCTACTCTTTCAGTGTTTTCATTTTAGGAATCATAGTGAATGAGTAATAAGAAATTAATCACCGTTAAAAGTAAAAACCCAATGCCATTTGTATTATTAAATAATACATCTGGGAAGTGCTTAGAATGTTAAGCTACAACTAGAGTCGAAACTTGACTTTTATTTATTATATGTGCATGTCTTGAACTAATACTTATGTTCTATAGAAACATTGAACTATTTTATATAAATCTTGAACTAATATTTCTATATTCCACAGAAATTTCCATAATGTTCTAGTTCTAAGTAAGCAATTTGGTTTTTAATAAAACAGTTAATTTCCTCCTATTCTCTTGAGATTTCTAATCATGGCAATTTTAAGTATGATTTCTAATCATACTGACAATTTATAAAACCTATCTCATAATTCATTAACTGCTGAACACCTATTTCTTTTTTCTCCTTTAATTTAGAATTTTGAATCAGCTGTCAAATTCTGCTACTTATTGCAGTATCTCTCTCAAAGTGTTATTACTGTCTGTCACTGTTATAAAAAAGTCATATAATCATTTATCTGGATTTATAATTTCCTCTTTCTGAAGATACCTTCTACTCCTTCACCTAATTCTTTTTATAGCTATTAAACGATGTCCTAATTATCTTGCAAGATCCTTTCTCCTAATCCTGCCACTTATTAGCTGGGTGACCTTGGATACATTAATAAACTTCTCTTTTTAAATCTATAAAATCTATTTAATGGGAAAAAATAATAGCATCTACTTTATGGAGTGTTTATGAAAGTTAAATGAGACAATTTGTATAAAGGCTTAATTAGTGCCTGGCACACAGTGAGCATCAGGTAAGTATTTTTTTTTGTGGGGGTAGGATATGGTGTGAGAATAGAGGGTAATAAAATTAAAGGACACAGAGTAAAGTTTATCCTTTTACTCTCTTATACCTTGGCATCCTGAATTGGTCTTCTAAAAGTTTTCTCCATAAAGACACAATAGTTAAATTCTACAGTGTTATCAACACAGAACTATACAATCTTTTTTATAAATATGGGCCGAGATGTAACCAAATATTGCAGATTTATTTTCTCAGTCATTCCCTATAAACCAGTTCATTGCTTTTTATACACTTTATAGATATTTCATGTTCTTCTGCTTGTACTGGGCTCATGATTTAATTATTTAAACTAGTACCACCTGCCTAGAAAGATATCCCCCAAAAATGGCACATTCTCATCATTCAAACAACTTCTAAAACCTCAACTTTTCCTTAAGTGTTTCTCTGTGTTAATATTTTCAGTGACAACTGACTTAATTATATCACCATGGTTTTGATCACATTAACCATTTTTCATCTATCCAATCTGCATTATTTTCAAAGCCTGTCTTCCTCACAGAATGGTTCCTAGACTATTAGCACACACTGATTTGCCCTCTACTTGACATTTTATTGTATAGTCTTTATCATATACTTAACAATTATAAAATGAGGTTATTTACCATTTTGAATCTTAATTTCTTCACCTCTAAGAGAATAATGCCACTTGCCTTATTTCTTTTAATTAGTTTAGAAAAGCTACTACAAAATCACCTGGTTAAAAATAATGACAATGTGAGGAAGAAAAAACCCTCCAAAGCAAATTGGCTGTAATGAGTAACTTAAAACATCATAAGCTTTTTGTAATAATTAATGTATCTTCAACAATTTCTGTGTTTCTCCAAGCTTTATAAAAAGTCTTCTAATTTTTTAAATTTCTAATTAATTTCGGCCAACTCTACCTGCTCTACACCATCTATAATAGTATATTATTGGAAAGAAGCAAAATGTCTAATAACAAGATTGGCTAAATAACCACAGAAAACACATAACAGAATCCTGTGTAGTTATTTAAGATGATACTGCAGAAATCTACTTATTGCACAAAGATGTTCACAGTACACTATTAGGTGGGAGAAAAAAGCAGATTGCTAAATGGTATGTACAATACAATGCTATTCAAAAATATAAATACTTTGAAAAGGATATGAAAGATACATATTAAGGGGTTAATCTTAGTTATATCTTGGTGGACCATACTACATGTGTATACTTATTTATTCAATAGATTCCTATACACTGCTAAGTGCTAGGAAATCAAAACCAGAAATAATCCTTCTGTCCTCAAGAATGTTATGGAATACTGAGAAACAAAACAAACAAACGGAAAAGCTAATCTTTATACAGTCAAAGCTTGGGCTTCTTTTTTTGTCATTTGTTCATGACATCATCATTTTCAAAACTGTACTCAAAATGTTCAGTAATTCTATCACATAGCTTCCTCAGGCTGGAAACAGATTCACTGTAGGAGAAAGAAGTTACTTTGTGTCTTTATCTACTAAAGTTATGTATCTGATTTTCACTTGGACAGAACTAGTACAGGAGTAATAACATTCCTTCCTTAAAAAAAAAACCTCTCAATTTACATATAATTACTAGTTAATTATAAGATCAAGAGGTCATAAACAAAGGATCAATGATCCCAAGGTTGGCCATAAGTTTAATCTCCAGTGGCAAATACAGTTTACAACTTTAAGCCATTAAAACACTGCTCTATGTAATAAAGACTAACAAATATAATACATTATAATCCAAATTAATGGTCTCAAAGTTACTAGTCAATGGTCTTTCCAAGGTTTATATTAAGTAAACTTTTGACTATTACAGGAAAATGCCTTTCGAGAAAAGTCAACTCAACCCTAAAATCAACTCTATGATGACAAAATACATATTAAAAATAAGTTTAACCACATATGTTTGCTGGTATATAAATATTTTCTAATCTTTCTCATCTATGTAAAGCAATGCTTGACTTCTCAAAAGCACTTTTGCTGACAACTTACTATCCTTTCAGATTTACTGCTATGTTAATTGTTAAACTTAATTTTAATCAAGTCTTAAAAAAGAATGTTACAGAGTAGGGGGGAAATAATAACCAAAATAACTTAGAAATAAGTGTAACTGTTATGAATAAATGTTATAAATGAGTATTATAAACAAGAAGTGTCTGGTGCTGTAAGTATGCACATTGAGGAAAATGTCAATGTTTTTCTATTTTACAATGTTTCCAAGAGTAAGAAACATGCTTAAATAACTAAAAATGAATTCAAAATTTAAAAAAACAGGAAGAAAACTCCAATTCTGAAAAATAGATAAAAATACTTATAAGTTGCAAAACTGCCTTGTACTATATTAAAATTATCAAATCATTTTCAACCAATCTGCCTTTGTGCCTTTTACTAAAAATTATCTCCTGTTATAATAAAAAGACTTAATCAACTTGGAGATTAAACCAAAAATTAAAACAGAAAAGGGACCAGATTAACCACAAGGAGAATTCAGTACACTCTAAATTATGGTTCACAAATTGGTCATTAATGACACAGCTTATCTCAAAGGATATTCTACGCAATAGTATTATTTGGGGGAAGAAAAGGGCTATGTGTTCAAATAAAATTGAAAAACACCAAGTTAAAGAAAACTAAACAGTTCTTTTTCTTCAAGACTTTCCAAAGTGCTTAACATACAGGCACAGAATCAATTATGTATCCACAATTCTAAAGTCCAAAAGATTCTGAAAACTAAGGTTTTAAAAAATAATTGGTAAGGTAGCCAAATCTGACCTGAACAGTTAGGAGGTCTGCATTTGTTCTGACTATTCATACATTTTTTTCCCTGTAGAATTTATGTATATGATTACAGGGGATGCCCCAAGCTCCAGTGAGGATGTTACTTAATAAACAGCATATACATTACTAACACCCTTCTAAAATCTGAAGATTTCTGAATTCCAAAACATATATGGTACAAGAGTTTCATAAAATGCATTGTGGACCTGTACTAATGTGCAATGTGAATCTATAATCTGTAAGAGGAACAGCTCCCAAACTTGTGACAATGTAACTCACTCTTAAAAAAGAGAAAGGAAATACATACTGAATTAAGAGTATGCCCTAAACTGACTATAAAAGGCTACACAGTGTCTCATGCCTAATAAAGGTTAGGACAAAATGATGTAAAACAAATGTTTTGTTGTTATTAAAACATTTTATGTAACACTGTAATGACAGTAAGTTCAGTATCTGATAAAGAAAGAGAATTGGCCTATGCTTACCCAGTGCTAACAACAGACAGAGAAACTGTATTTGCCAGATCCAAGTATTTTTGTCACTGAAGGCTGACTTTCTAAAATTTGCTCTGAAGATAAAAATGAGAATGTATATAGGCAAGTATGTTATTTTCTTCTATTTCATGCCTGTAGGCCTTTCCTCCTCAACTAAATAGGCACAGAGAGGGTACACAAGTAAAAGCTGATTTTGCTTCTGACTTTTTTCATTCACTTATCTACAATAGGAACTGAAACTATCATAAATTTTCTTTCTGATCTACATTCTATACTTGTATTTCAAAAATGTAGCAACACTTTATTTGGTTACAATATAAATTCATTTAAATCCAATCTGTAGCAATTAATATTTTTATTCTGTTACATCAATAATGATTTTACTTTATTAACCACTTTAATTCATAATTGACTTTGAACACATGAACAGTAGGTCATAAATAAACAATAAAAGGTTTTAGGAAATAATGGTATTAATAAAGTAATACTACATACTTTGGAATTAGAAAACATTTCAAATTTATAAACATTATTTAATATTTCAAAGACTAACATTTCAGAGAACTTGCCGAATCAATCAAATTAAATTTATATAGCCTAATGGATTGCCTGTAAATTTAAAAGGCTTATTTCTGAAAGTTAAAATATTATAGCTTTTTATTGCTTGGATCAATGTGGACCACTTTACAGTTTTCAGTTCAACGAATTAAGCCTGTTCTTGAAAGCAAAGTTTATACTACTTCTTTATCAATGATACACTATATACACACTTAAAAATACATTTAATTGTATTTAATGATTTAAATAACTAAGGTATAATAGCTACTATAGCAGCTAAACTAAATTCACTCCCTCATTTGCTAACTCATTATCAAATTACTGCCAAATCTTAATTATCTTTGTTACTGAGGGAAGTAATGAAAACTGAATTGCACAAATAATGATGATAAACCACAACTTATTTTAGTACGCTATTCAAGTTTTTCTCAATCAGGAACTTTTTGTTAGGGTGAATTAAGTCAATTATCTGCTTTTAAATGAGACATTTAAACTGATTAAAAGGCTAAGAATAAGAAAATTAAAAGCACCTGAGTAATTAAGAAACAGCAACCAACGACTATACTTACTTTATATTTTTTTGTTTTACTGTTTAAATAGACTTGAGACAGATATATTATTTAAATCCAGTATAAGACAAACTTATAAATCCTTTTATAAAATTATGATTCATGTCTTATTAGTTGATATAGCTCTTTCCTTGTATTTCATAACATTTTCCTGGATATGCAAATACATACTGAAACAGAGTGCTGAAAAATATATGATGTGGGAAAAAACTGAGACCCAGAAAGATAATCTTACTCACCTTGGTTTAAGAAGCTAGTTGCTATGAACTTTAGTTCTGGGAATGCTCTCTCCTGATATGTGTTTTTTTCCCATTGCATTGCACTGCCCTTACCCAAGGGAAAAATCACTTCTCATCAGTGATGGAAAGCATCATTTACAAAGATATTGGTCCAAAGAAATGTAAACACATAGTGTCCAAAGATTTTCAGCTGAGAATTAAATTAAAATGCATTGTACCAGTGGTTTTGTTGTTGTTATTGTTAGTAATAAAACCTCTTCTGCTCTGGGTTTTAATCATGGGGAATGATATAAAACTTGACTTTTACACACACATACACATGCATGCATGCACAGGTGCATCTATGTGCATTTCAATCTGTTAATGATAACCAAAGGAAAACACTTAAATGTAATTCTTACCCATTTGTGTTAGCTTACCAGATTTGTGCTTCTTGTGTTTTGCTTTCTTTTTGATGATCAATAACTTATTCTGGATCTCAGGTTTGTAAGACTTGAATGCAAGAGAATGAAGACCTTCCCGCTTTCTTTGTAAGTTTTCACTCAAAACATCTTTTAATTTCTTTTTTTTCTTTTTCTTCTTTTTTGCTCTCATTTTAGTTAGCTTGAGTTTTTTGTGGCTCTGTAGTGACTGCTCTAATAGAATATCCCTTACAACTTTGTGGCAGTTAATTTCCAGATGATCTCCGTGACTTCCATTTACATGCATTTGGCAAGACTTGAGAGCATTCTCTTTTAATGGACTGGGTTCAGGCTTTACTCTGGAAGCTTCACTGTATCTTTCATGATTTTCTATAAACCTTATTTCACCTGGACTGAGAGGCTCTCCAAAGCCAGTAACTTCCCCTGGACTCCCTGCTTTCTCTAAATTTTCTTTACAACAACCAGTTTTCTTAATTTCACATGGCCTATGAATTCTAATTTCACAGTTGGATTTCACTTCCACTTCAACTGGGATGTCATGATTATCCAAGTTCATTTTAGCAGGGCAGCAAGTTGGATCAAAATTAATTTCTTGTTCTTTCTTGAAGGCAGAGGGCAGGCCTTCTCTACTACCTCTATGTTCTCCATTACTTGTACTAAAATAGTCACACTTCAATTTCTCCAGTTTAATCCGAGGTACTCTTTGTATTTTAATGGGTGGAATTGGAAATTCAGGGGCCTGAAAAGGTCTTTGCTTATAAATCCGTACATCTGCACCACAGAACTGTGGAAAATGTACATAAGCATTCTCCAAATAATCGTAACCAAGGATAACTTCCCTGCATTCATGAATAGGCTGTCCAAGTACAGCATCTTGAACTTCTTTTTGTGTTTCATACACAAAATCACAAAGACCTTTAAGTAACCACACTTTTTGTTGGAAAGGTAGTTCATGAAAAGGTTTTTCTTCCAATGGACTAACTTCTCCAAGAACTTTAAAAAACTGAGGACACAACCCAAGTTTCTCGGCACAGCTATTGGGATTTTCAGTCTGCCCTACAGCAGTGTACCACTGCTGTACTTTCTGTCTCAGTGCTGCTTCCCAGGTCCTGTAAGGCAAAGTAGGTCTTCGATGTAAAGTAGGTCTGCGATGAGGAGGACTTAATAGAGAAGTCATTATTTTAGATAAAAAAGCATTACACTGAGGCATCAGAAGACAACGTTCCAATTCGTAAAAGACTATTTCTGGCAAATTTAGAATTTGCTGGGCTAAACAAAGAAAATGTCCAATAGCTGGAATTTCCCACATGGTCTCCATACAAGTTGGAGCTGCTTGAGCTAGAAGTTTTCTTTCCCATTCTTCCATTTCCTTTTGACTAGCTTCTTCTGCTTCTTTTCTCTCCTGCTCCCGAAGCCTAAAGAAAATTTAACAAAATATATTATTGTTTAAAGTAGAGAATGACATAAAATAATAAATTTAAGTATGTCACGTTTATCTTTACTTAACTGGGCAACTGGCTGTCCAGTGTTCAGTATCAGTACAAAGTATCCCATTACATGTACCATTTTTTTAGATGAAATAATACACACTTAACTTGATCATGAGTTTTATTGATAGAGGATTAACAATATTGCCACTCAAAGTGAAATTCTTAAAATGTGTATCAATTTCAAAATAAATAAAATTTAAAGCATGTTTATTAAACAAAGCAGTTTAGTGCTCTTTAGAAGTAATGTGGCATCATATAGGAGCTGTTTATGTCCTTTGAGCTTTTAATTCCATTCTTAGAAAGTTATGCTAAGAAAATAATTCAACACAAGCAAGAAGTTATGTGTTGTCAGTGTTAACAAAACAAGAAGTTGTATTACACAACTGGAAAATAAGCTAGCTGTATTATATAGCCTTAAAATTATGAGTAACATGTATAAACACAAAAATATCAGAACATTGTACATAATAATCAATAGCAATAATAAAAATATGCATATGATGAACAATGACATGATAGCATATAAAAAATAAATGCCTCCTGGGTTGATATAACTAGATTAAAAAATGGGCAAAGGACCTCAATAGACATTTCTCCCAAGAGGGTATGGCAAATGAACAAGCTACATGAAAAGATGCTCAACATTGTCACCCATTAGGGAAATGTACATCAAAACCACAATAAGATACCAATTTAAACGCACTAAGATGAATATTATAAGAGAGATAGCAAGTATTGGTAAAAGGGTGGATAAATTGGAAACTTCATATACTGTAAAGGGTACAGCTACTTTGGAAAAGCGTTCAAGTTTCTCAGAAGTTTAAACAGTGTTATCCTGTGATCCAACAATTCTACTCCTAGGTTTATAACCCAAAAGAACTGAAAATTTATGCCCACACAAAAGCCTGTATGTAAATGTTCATAGCAGCATTACTGATAATAGCCAAAGAGTGGAACCACTCCAAATGTTTTATCAACTCCTGAATGAATAAAATGTGGCATATCCATAAAGTAGAATACTGCTTGGCAATAAAGCAAATGAAGTGCTGATAAATATTACAACATGGATTAACCTTGGTAACATGATACTAAACTGAAAGAAGCCATCTACAAAAGCCCACATATTGTGTAATTCCATTTATATGAAATGTTCACAAATCTACAGAGACAGAAAATAGAATAGTGGTTTCTTAGGATTGGGGAGGTCAGAGAAAATAGTTTTGACAGTTCACATCTTTTTTTTTTGAGCTGATGAAATGTTCTAAAATTGTGGTGATGGTGGCACAACTCTGTGACTGTACTAAGACTAATGTATTTTTACATTTATTTTAAAGTATATTTTATTGATTATGCTATTACAGTTGTCCCATTTTTTCTCCCCTTTAGCCTCCTCCGCCATCTGAACACTCAAACAATGCTAGATATTCTTTAAAATTTTGCAATTTTTTCAAATGTGATTACAGTTTTGAATAGCTTTACGTTTTTACTGAATTAGGGTCGTGGTAGACTGGCAGAATCTAGCTTCTGTACAAAGCTGGGACTCCAAAAGTCTGAATAATCAGTAAGAGGGTGTACCAGAAATCTCAGTCCCTTCCTTTGTCCCCAGCTAAGGGACTATAAGGATAAATTGTCTTCACAAATAGAAGTCGTGAACAGAAAAAAAAATCCTTAGAATGTATAACTATAAGTTGAATCTCATGTGAATTTTTTGCCCACATTCATATTTCCAGGGTGCTCAGGAAAACATCACACTAAGAATGAGTTTAATGTGGTCTCATTCCAAAACTGTATCAGCTCTTTGAACAGAAAAAAAAAAACAAAACCCCACAAAAAAAAACTCTTAAGGCATGCACCTTATACCTAGATCTTCAAAAATCTCACTGACAGTGCCACAAGAAATGAGTTCATTGTCAAAGATAACAAAATATAAAAGTAAATAAGGTACCATGGAAGAACAGAAAAAAATATATGATCCAAAAAAACTTCAAATAAATTACAGGACATGGAAAAAAATTAAAAACATGTGTAAGGTGAAGATCATAAACAAGGCAGTTTTGAAAAAGAATTAAAAAAAACTTCTAAATATCAAAACTACAAAAGTTAAAAAAATTTATAATAAGCTCGACAGCAATAATGAAAGTCAGCAGACAATGAAGTATCTTTAAATGAACTTAAAAAGTAACTATCAATGTAAGTTTCCATTGAGAGCAAACATAAATTTAAAAAATGAAGACAAACAAAAACTCACATGTGTGATAAACAGAACTCCACCTATAGGAAATTCTAAAGGATATATTTGTACATCAGATGGAATGACAGAGATCCTTTACTGAAGATAAGAGATAGGAAAAGACCAAAAAAGTGGTATAGGTTACTCTATATAGACATAGCATAAAATAATACTTGTAAGTTTAAAAAAGACAGAATTTTAGGTTTAATATTTTATTACTATTTTTTAAAAGATTTTATTTATTTATTTTTAGAGAGGGAAGGGAGGGAGATAGAGAGAGAGAGAAACATCAATGTGTGGTTGCTGGGGGTCATGGCCTGTACCCAGGCATGTACCCTGACTGGGAATCGAACCTGCGACACTTTGGCTCGCAGCCTGCGCTCAATCCACTGAGCTACACCAGCCAGGGCTGAACTATTTTAAAATTATATTTTATTGTCTATGCTATTATAGTTGCCTCAATTTTTCCCCCTTTGCCACACTCTCTCAGGGAATCCCTACACCACTGTCCTGTTCATGGGTCATGCATATATTTCTTGGCTAATCCCTTTACCTTCTTGCAAAAGTCCCCACCTCCTTAATCCACTCTTACAGCTGTCAGTCTGTTTCATGTTTCCATGCCTCTGACTCTATTTTGCTTGTTGGTTTATTTTGTTCATTAGAGTCCACATATAAGTGAGATCACATGGTATTTGTCTTTCATTGACTGGCTTATTTCACTTAGCACAATTGTCTTTAGGTTCATCCATAATGCTGCAAAGGGTAAGAGTTCCTTCTTTTTTACTGCTGCATAGTATTCTGTTGTATAAATGTATCACAGCTTTTTTGTCCACTCATCTACTTATGGGCACTTAGGCTGTTTCTAGATATTGATTATTATAAATAACATTGCTATGAATGTAGGGATGCAGATATTCTTTGGAATTGGTGTTTCAAGATTCTCAGAATATATTTCCAGAAGTGGAATTGCTGGCTGAAAATCGTTTTAAGAGCCTTCCATATTGTTTTCCACAGTGACTATACCAGTCTGCATTCCCACCAACAGTGCACTAGCATTCCCTTTTCAACTTATCCCCACCAGCACTTTTTTGTTGATTTACTGATGATAATAGCTATACTGGCAGGTGTGAGGTGATATCTCATTGTGGTGTTAATTTGCATCTGTTTTAATAAGTAGTGATGTTGAGCATATTTTCACATGTCTATGGGCCATCTGTATGTCCTCCTTGGAGTCGAGTCAATTCCAGTTAATTCTGCCCATTTTTTAATTGGATTGTTGGTCTTCTTGGCATTGAATCATGTAAGTTCTTTATATATTTTGGAAATTAAATCCTTCTAAGATGTATCATTAGCAAATATGTTTTCCTATACAGTGAGCTCCCTGTTCAGTTTGATAATGGTTTCTTTAGTTATGCAGAAGCTTTTAAATTTGATGTAGTCCATTTGTTTATTTTTTCCTTTGTTTCCCCTACCCTAGGAGAAACACTGGCAAAAATTTTGCTATGCAAGACATTTGAAGTTTTACTGCCTAAGTTTTCCTCTAAGAATTGTATGGTTTCATGACTTACATTTAAGTTTTTTTATTCATTTTGAATTTATTCTTGTGTATGGTATAAGTTGGTTGTCTAGTTTCATTTTTTCTTGCATGTACCAGTCTAGTTTCTCCAACACCATTTATTGAAGAGATTATCTTTACTCCATTATATGCTCTTGTGTCCTTTGTCAAATATTAATTGACCATGAAAATGTGGTTTTATTTCTGGGCACTCTGTATTGTTCCATTGATCTATATGCCTGTTCTTATGCCAGTACCAGGCTGTTTTTATTAGTGACCTTATAGTATAGTTTGATATCAGGTATTGTGATACCTCTAAGTATGTTTTTTTTTTTCTCAAGATTGCTGTGGTTTTTGGGGTATTTTTAGATTTCATATAAATTTTTGTTCTAGATCTGTGAAATATACTATTGGTATTTTAATAGGAATTGCATTGAATCTATAGATTGCTTTGGGTAGTATAGGCATTTTAATGATGTTATTTCTTCCAATACATGAACACAGTACACAAAGTTGGTGTGGAAAAAGTCCAGCTGTTGTTAGTAAAACAAGAACGGTTTACATGACACCGATGTAACCTGGCAGTCAAGCAGAGTAGACTGGAAGGCGCATGCATGAACAATGACAACTCCACTGTAGTAGTCAGTGGGGATAGGAGACACTATTGAGCAAGCATGTGTTCTGTGTGGCTATGGCATTCAAAATGACTGAAGGAGTAGAACAATGAATTTGCATCATATTTTGCATTAAGCTTGAACATTCCTCAGTTGAAAGTATTTGGATGATTCATATGGCTTTTGGAAACAATGCAATGAGTGCAGTACAAATAAAAGTGTGGTGTAAATGCTTCAAAGATGGTCAAGAATCTGTTGAAAGTGATCCACATAGTGGAGGCCCACAATAAGCAAAACACCTGAGAATGTTGAACATGTATGAGTTGCAATGAACAAAGATCGGTGAATGACAGTGCAAGACCTAGAAACTGATCTGGAGATTCCAAAAACTACCATGTCTGAGATTTTGATGCAGAATCTTAGTATGATAAGTGTTGTGGCAAAATTCACTCCACAGCTGTTAGTACCAGAGCAGAAGGAATATCGTGCTGCAGATGCTGACAACTTGATTCAAGCTGCTACCAATGATATAGATTTCCTCAAGAAGGTCATAATGAGAGATGAATTGTGAGTCCACAACTACAATACCCATGAAAACCACAATAAGATATCACGAGAAACAAAGGCCCAGTGTCCCAATGGAATTCACCTGGTTCTTCATACCCAAAGGTGGAGTGGGAAAGTCACACCAAGATCAAGATCATGTTAACTGTGTTTTTTTTTTTTTTATTGCAAAGAGAAGAGGCTTCAGACCACTATTGAGATTCAGGAAAATATAACAGGGCAGCTAATGGTAATTCCAGCAAAGGATTTTGAACAGTGAAAGAGATGCTGGGAGAACTGTGTGAGGTTGCAAGGTGCCTACTTTGAAGGAAACTGAGGCATCATTATCCTATTAAAGTGTTTGTTATATCTTGTATCTTCTTCAGTAAATCCCGATTTTTTTGTACTACATGGATGGATACTTTCTGAACAGACTCTGTATGCTTCCATTTATTTGATTTGTCACTATTGTACCAACCTTGCATCCTCTGAGTAAATCCAACTTCATCATGGTGTATATTTTTAATGTATTGCTGGATCCAGCTTCCTGCATTTTGTTGAGGATTTTAGAATCAGTAAGATATGGCCTATAACTGAACCTTCTTTGTTGTGTCTTTGTCTGGTTTTGGAATTACGCTAACACTGGCCTCATAAAAAGAGTTTGGAAATCTTACCTTTTCTTCAATTTTTTGGAATAGTTTGAGGATAGGTGTTAGTTCTTTGAATGTTTGGTAAAATTCACATGTAAAGTGATTTGGTTTAGCACTTTTGTTTGTTGGGAGTATTTTTATTACTACTTCAATTTCATTAGTTATCTGTCTATTCAGGTTTTCTGCTTCTTCCTGATTCAGTTTTGGATCTGGAATACGAGATTATATGTTTCCAGAAATTTATCCATTTCACCTACATTGTTCAATTTCTTGGCATATAGTTGTTCATGGTATTTTATCACAATCCTTTGTACATCTGTGATATCAGCTGTTACTTCTCCTCTTTCACTTCTGATTTTATTTATTTGGGTCCTCTGTTTTTCTCGATAAGCCTGGTTAAAGATTTGTCAATTTTATCTTTTCAACAAAAAAGCTCCTGGATTCATTGATCTTTTCAATTGTTTAGTCTCTATGTCATTATTTTCATTCTGTTCTTGATTATTTCCTTCCTTCTACTCACTCTGGGCTTTGTTTCTTGTTTTTCTAGTTTTGGTTAGATTGCCTGAAATTTTTCTTGTTTCTTAAGGTAGGCCTGCAAGACTATGAACTTCCCTCCCAGGACTGCTAATGCTGTGTCCCACAGATTTGGGGTTGTTGTATGGGGTCATTTTCATTTGTTCGAAGGTAATTTTTTTTCTTCCTTACTCTCAATGATAACATTCATTATACAGTAACATGCTCTTTAGCCTCCATATATTTGAATGTCTTTTGAGTTTTATATTGAGGTTGGTTTCTAGTTTCATGCTATCGTGATCTGAGAAAATGGCTGATTAAGATTTCAATCTTCGTGAATTTATTAGGACTTATTTTGTATCCAACGTGGTCTATCTTTAAGAATGATCCATGTGCACTTGAGAAAAATTTGTATTCTGCTGCTTTGGGATGAAATATTCTGTAAATACCAATTAAATCCATTTGATCATAAGTCATTTAAGGTCACTGTTCTCTTACTGATTTTTGACTGGGAGATGTATCCAATGGTAACAGTGGGGTGTTAAAATTCCCTTTTAAGGCCGTACTGCTGTCAATCTCTTCCTTAATGTCCACCAAGATGTTTTCATTATATTTAGTTACTCCTATATTGGGTACATATATGTTTACAAGGATTATATCCTCTTGCTGGTTTGATCCCTTTACTATTATTAGTGACCTTCTTTGTCTCTTGTGGCTTTTGATTTGAAATCTACTTTTTTAGCTGTAAGTATTGCTATCTCAGCTTTTATTATTTGTTTCTATTTGGATGGAATATTTTTTCTATCCCTTCACTTTCAATTTTTTGTAAATCTTTTGTTCTGAGCTGGGTCTCTTATAAACAGCATATGTATGGGTCATGTTTTCCTCATCCATTCAGCTATCTTTTGATTAGAGCATTTAATGCATTTACATTTAAGGTTATTTAGAGGTACTTACTCATTGCTATTTTTTTTCTTTATACCTGTGCTCTTCTATTTCTTCTTAAGGCAGTTCCTTTAACATTTCTTGCAATGCTGGTTTGGTGGTAATGAACTCTTTTAGCCTCTTTTTATTTTTTTTCCTAGAAGCTGTTTATTTTGCCTTCAGTTTTAAGTGATAGTCTTAGTTGCAGGTCCTTGCTTTACATTACTTTGAATACTTCATGTCAATCCCTTCTGGTTTGAAGTATTTGTGTTGAAAAATCAGCTAAACGGCCTCATGCAAGCTCCCTTGTAGGTAACTGCTTCTCTTTTGCTGCCTTTAAGATTATTTGTTTGTCTTGTAACTGTCATTTTAATTATGATATGTCTTGGTGTGGGTCTCTTCGGTTTTGTCTTGATTGAGACTCTATGGTTCCTGAGCCTGTGTGATATTTTTCTTTCACCAGGTTAAAGAAGTTTTCTGTCATTACCTCTTCAGACAGATTTTCTATCCCTTACTTTCTTCTCCTTCTGGTACCCCTATGATGCAGATATTGTTAATGTTCCAAAGATCCTCGTTTTTTTTTAATTCTTTTTTGTTTTTGTTGCTCTGATAGGGTTTTTTCTATATTGTCTTCCAAACCACTGATTCAATCCTCTGCTTTATTAGCCTACTTTTAATTCCTTCTATTGTATTATTCATTTGATCTTTTATTCTTCATTTCCGACTGATTCTTATTCCTAGTTTCTGTGTCCTTTTTCATGCTGATGTAGTTCCCACCAAGCTCCTGCCGTTCCCATAATGTTTCTTGTATTTATCACTAAGATCCTTGTGCATCCTTATAACCATTACTTTGAACTCTATGTCTGATAAACTGCTTGCCTCCATTTCATCTGGCTCCTTTTGTGGAGGTTCCTCCTTTCTTTGATTAGGGGGTTGTTTCTTTGTCTCCCTGTTTAATTGTCTCTTTGTGTTTGTTTCTATGTATTAGATCTACTTTGACTCCCAGTCTTTGTGGGGTGGCCTTATATGGTAAAAGTCCTGTGGGAGCCAGTAGGACAGTTTCCTTGATCTCGAGTTGGATGCTCTAAGAATGTCCTGTGGGAAAGTTTATGTGGGCTCTCCTGATGTAACTGGGTCTTGTTTGCTGTTGGCCCATTCGTGGGTGAGATCTCCCTTGGCTGGCTGACTGAGAGGCTTAACCCCAGCCAAATCTTGAAAGCTGTTGTACAGGTGCTGACAGAACAAAACGACACAAAAACAAGTAATAAACCCCAACTACAGCATAAACAACAAAAGAGAGAGAATATGAAAGGAGAAAAAAATACAAGATGACAAAAGTAAGGAAAGACAAAAGTAGGAAATGAAAGGAAAGAAGGAAGAAAAACAATGAAAATAAGGACTAGAAAGAAAAAATTGGAAAAAAGAACAAAGAGAAAGAAAAAATAAGGAGAGGAGAAGAAATAAATTAAGAAAAGAGAGTAAAATAAGAGATATAAAGAAAAAATAGGAAAAACATTATAAAAGTAAATTAAAAAGCTATGCAATAGAAAAAGTAATGAAAATAATGAAAAGAACTAAGTGCCTTCCTGCTGAGATCTCTCCCTTTGGATATTGCACTGATATTGTCCGAAACTGGTGTAAGCAAATGTCAGATGCTGTCCACCTGTGGCCCTCAGTAGCCTATTTGAAACTATAAATGATCCACAACCTGTGGCTGTCTCCACCTGGCTGAGCAGCACACACAAGACAGGCCAAGCTGCACTCCAAGGCTTTCTTTTATGAGCAGAAGGCATGGGGTGTGTCAGTAAATGTCTTAAGCAGGATCTACCTCTGCTTCCCTCTGCCTACTCTCAAGCAGTCAGTCTTAGTCACTTGAAATGGCTATTTCTGAAAGGGCTTCTGGCAGACTCAGGAGGTTGGGATCTCTGGATCTCTCATGAGAAGAAGGTATTGTTTGGACTTCAGGGAAGTTGGTGGGTGTGATCCTCTGACCCAGAGGCACAGGTCTGTATCTTTTTCAGATTATTTCCATGAACCCAGCAGGGTAAAGCCATTAGTAGGCAGACAGGTGGGGCCTCCAGAGTCCAGAGTTTGGGTCTGCCAGAATCCAGGAGGGCATTACTATCAGCTCTCCATGAGGAGAAAATGCCAATCCTATTCCCGGAAAAGTGTAGAGAATGACCATGTCCCAAAGGCAGTCTCTGACACTCCCTCAGTGTGCCGATTTTGCTGTCTTCAGCATCGATTAAGATGCACGGGAGGGTGAGTGGATTCCAGACAGTGAGGCAAACGGTACCCCAAAGGGTGGGGTAACTGCTTTTCCCCAGGCTGATTCCCTTGGGAGGAGCTTACACTTCTCAAGAAAAATGACTGCTGTGATGTCAGGTGATAACCTTGTACATGAGATCCCTGGCAGCCAATGCCCCACTTCTCTCCTCAATGCCTCCAACTCTAGACTCTCCCCAGGCGCTTCCAGTCTGTACCACCCGCCCCCCCATTGCCCGAGCCCAGGAGGAGTGTCTGCAAATGGAAAACTTATGCTTGGTCCCTTAAAAAAAGTGTCTTTGTATGTAGTGGGCTCCAAAACAAGATAAGATTAAAATATGTTATAAAAACAGCAAATAAGCTGGACAAAAAGTGATTCAAGTTAAGTGTTCTAATGTCCTTGTATTAATGAGAAAGAGGGCAAAAATACTAATTTTAGGCTTGTATAAGTTAATTATGCATGTGAAAATTTCTAGAGTAGCTACTAAAATAATAGACTTGATAACAGTCAAATTAGCAGAGATGGAAGCATAAAAGAAAAAATAATATAATAATCAAATGTGGTGAGATGCAGACAAAGCTGTATTTTGAGGGAAATTTATAGATTAAAAAAGTATACTTAGTTAAAAGGAAAAGTTGAAAATCAAAATATATGCTTGTTAAAAGAAAACAAATTATAAGAAAAACAGCAAATCAAACTGCAAAAATGGAAAGATGACAATAAAGAGCATAAAAAGAAAAAGAACTCATGGGCATGGGCAATAGTGTGATGACTGCAGGGTCGGGGATGATGGAAATGGAAGAGAGTATGGGGAATAAATGCTGATGGAAAATAAGATAAAAGAAAATTTAAAAAGAAAATAAAGAGCAGAAATCAATGAGCTAGAAAACAATATACAATAGAAAACTAATAGAATTCAAAAGTTGGTTCTTTATGAGCATTAATGAAAATGAAAGCCCCTTGGCAGTATTAATCTAGAACACACACACACACACACACACACACACACATCCCCAATACCAGAAATGAAAATGGGCATATCCTATACATATAAATGATGTAAGGATATTATGAGCAACTTTATGCCAAGAGAGAGCTTAAAAGAAACATACAAGTTTATGAAAAAAATAATAAAACACAAAAAGAATGAAAATAAGATTACTTCTGTATCTATTAAATAAACAATATAATTTAAAATCTTTTCCACACAGAAAAACTGGGGTATTAAAGTCTTCACTACAAGAATTCACCTCAGACTTCTGGCCAAGATGGAGGCATAGGTAGCTGTGCTTCACTTCCTCTCACAACAAAAGAAGGATAACTACCACTTTGAAAACCAAAACAAGCTCTAGATGGTGCGGCTCAGTGGATGTAGGCCTGCAAACCAAAGGGTTGCTGATACTCAGTCAGGGCACATGCCTGAGTTGTAGGCCAGGACCCCAGTAGGGGGCACATGAGAGGCAACCATACATTGAGTTTTTTTTTCACACTCCTTATCCCACCCTTCCCCTCTCTGTAAAAATAAATAAATAAAATCTTTAAAAAAATAAAAGAAAAACAAAAACAAAAACAATCAGAACTACCAGAAAATCAAATTGTATGGAAGTCTGACAACCAAGGCATTAAAGAAGAAACATTCTTCCAGACTGGTAGGAGGGGCAGAGATGGGGAGCTGGGGCATTGAAGATGTGTGACAAGGTAGTGGTGACAGACCTGGCAGGCAAGGTAGTGGCTGGTGCACTGGGATACACCATATTCCTGTGCAGATAAACTGGAAGGAACAACTGGGACCAAGACAGACCGCGCAATCCAGAGTTCCAGCATAGGAAATTAGAATTTCAAAACCTCTGATAGTAAAAACCTGCGGGGTTTGCAGCGGCAAGGGAAACTCCCAGTCTCACAGGAGAGTCCGTTGGAGGGGCCTTCAGTATCCTAGAACTCACACAAGCCCATACACCCAGGAAGCAGCACCCAAAAGGGTACAATCTGCTTGTAGGAAGCAAGGGAAGTGACTAAAAGCAGGGTGAGACCCAAGCAAGAGGCATTGTTTCCTCTCTGACCCCTGCCCCATATATAGCACCACAATCCAGTGAAGTGGGTTGTCCTGCCATGGTGAATACCTAAGCCTCTGCCCCTTACAATGTAAGAGGTGCGCTAAGACAAAGAAATATGGCCCAAATAGAACACATAAATACTCCAGAAAAAGAACTAAGTGAGGAGGAGACAACCTATCAGATGCAGAGGTCAAAACACTGGTAATCAGGAAGCTCACAGAAATCATTAAGTATAGCCACAAATTAAAGGAAGAAGTGAGGGCTATACAAAGTTAAATACAGAAAAATATACAGGGAAACAATGAAGGGAAGGAAACTGGGACTCAAAAAAAGGATTTGGAACAAAAGGAAGAAATAAACATCCAACCTAAACAGAATGAATAAACAAATATTAAAAAAAGATGAGAGACTTTGGAACCCCTGGAACAACATTAAATGTTCCAACATCCAAATAACAGGGATGCCAGAAGGAAAGGAGAAAGAGTAAGAAGTTAAAAACTTATTTGAATAAATAATGAAGGAAAGCTTCTCCAATCTGGTAAAGGAACTAGACATGCAAGTGTAGGAAGCTCAGAGAGCCCCTAGAAATTAGACCCAAGGAGGAACACACCAAGACACAGCATAATTAAACTACCCAAAATTAAAGATAAAGAGAGAATCTTAAAAGCAGCAAGAGAAAAAGGAGACAGTTATGTAACAAGGAGATCTCATAAGACACATAGCTGATTTCTCAAAAGAAACCTTACAGGCAAGAAGGGGCTGCAAAGATGTGTTCAAAGTCATGAAAAGCAAAGACCTACAACCAACATTACTTTATCCAGCAAAGCTGTCATTTAGAATGGAAGGGCAGATAAAGTGCTTCCCAGATAAGGTCAAGTTAAAGGAGTTCATCATCGCCAAGTCCTTATTGTATGAAATGTTAGAGATACTTATCTAAGAAAAAGAAGATCTAAACTATGAACAGTAAAATGACAACAAAGACACAACTATCAACAACGGCATCTAAAAAACAAAAACAATAACAAAAATAAGCAAACAACTAGAACAGGAACAGTATCACAGAAATGGAGATCACGTGCAGGGTTATCAGCAGGGAGGGAGAGAATGAGGGAAATGCCAGGAGAGCCCAGCACACCTCCTGAGTTGAGATACAAAGGCAGCTAGAGTCTGCAGAACACAGTACCAAAGACTAGAGTGCTGTGTAAAGTGAGAACACTTAAGATGTACTGATAGCCCCTCTCGAATATTCAGCTTACTAATTAGTACATGCATGTAAAAAACAACCCATGGCTACATGGAAGAAACACATTCATAAGATTAGAAAACATAGTATTTACTCTTACCAGCCATACTGGAAAAAGTCATAATGCATGGGAATTTGGGTAAAATATTTAGGAAGGTTGTGCCTTGGTTGCAGAGAATAATTAGTCCTAGATTGAGCAGAGCACTGCTCTGTACCCAAGTAACAAATCATAAAATATTCAAAATGATCAAATTGTTTGCAAGTAACAACTACATTTCAGAAGAAAGCTCAAGAAGATTGATGGGAATGTATAACTACCTGGCACCCACCAAGATAAAAAAATGTTTGACATCCAAACCAGAACTACCAGGTGTATAGGGAAGCAGAAACTCATGTGTCATAATGAGGAGAAAAACCAATCAATGAAAATGGACCCAGTAATGAAACAAATGCTAGATTAGCAAATAAGGCCATTAAAGTAGTCACTGAAACTGCAATCCATATGGCCAAAAAGTTAAACAGAAACATAAAAAATATAAAATAGACCCAAATCAATCCTCACCTAAGGATATGTGTACTGATTTTAGAGAGGAAAGGGGAGATAGGGAAAGAGAGAGGAAGAGAGAGAGAGACAGAGAGAGACAGAGACAGAGAGAGAGAGAGAGACAGAGAGAGAGAAATTCCAATGTGAGAAACATTGATTGGTTGCCTCCCATATGCGCCTTGACATACATGACAGACTAGGGATCAAACCCTCAACCTAAGTATGTGCTCTGACCAGGAACTGAACTTGCAACCTTTTGGTGCACTCCAAACAAGCCACTTGACCAAGGCCTAAATCAAATTTTCAGATAGGAAAACTACAATGTCTGAAGTGAAAATATACTGCATGGGACTAATTATAAATTAGATGTGGCAGAATAAAGATTAGTGAGCCTGAAGACAGTAATAAAAACTATCCAAATTTCTATAGTATATACTTCATCCAGGAAGAATAAAATGATCACAGAAAGAAGTTCTAAGATGCAGAAAGGACTGGGAAACAACTTAATTGTTAATCACGTGGGTAGATAAACATTACGAAAAGACAGTAATAATAATGCCTAGTTTGGGGATAAAAATGAGACAATTAAATTATTAATCTACAACAATAAGCTAGAAGACATAAAAATTAAGAACAGAAATTGAGCATATAAGTTCTAAATTTCATTGTAAGAGAACTGAAATCTTCATCATTTACTGATGAATGTCAACAGATAATGCCAAGCTGACAAAGCAAGAAATAGCAACATAAGCGTGTACAATATTTAGAAATGTGGAAATAATTACTAGAAGGAATTGCTTCAAGTTAAAGGTAAATGTTTCTCAGTCATAGGCTTAAAAGTGGGTTAAAGTAAGGCTATCACCTTTCTTTAGAAGCCTTTGAGGGTACAAAGGGTAGAATGGTGAAAGCATGCATTCTACCCTTTAAGAGTTTACAAAACATACATAATAGTTTTAATCCAAAATAATCCATTAATTCAGGAACCAATACAATGCATGCAAATTAATAACATGAAAAAAGAAAGCAACACATTTATTTACCTTTTCTAAAATGAGTAATATATAATATACTGTATTTTAGAAAAACCAACCAGTCATGTTAAATATTCAGTCAAGCTTCTTACTTGTTAACAACAAAAAAAATCTTGTCTGATTAGTTAAAGCAGAAAAAGAATTTATTTAAAGATTAGTAGGAAGCTTACTTATTTACATGAAACTATAAATCCCAACCACACAATGAAATCTTTTCCAGGAAAAACTAGACTGCCAACTGTACTTGAACAATGATTAAAAACAAACAAACAAACAAAAAAAAACTAGACTGCCACCATTACTTGGGACCTCTGATACTAGAAACCTAGAGCAATCAGAAGCTCCCCACCACTTGTGCCAAAAGATAACCTCCCTTGCTCACACCTCATGTTGTTCCTGTGCAACTTCAAGTGTGAAGTATATGATTGACCACATACCTCTAGCTTAAGCTGTAAGTGGGTATAAGTATATAAATTTTCTGGCATTAATTTTGGGAAGTCAGGTCTTATAATATCAGAAATTGCTAAAATGTAGGGAAGGTGCTCAAAAATGCTGGGTCACAAATGATGAATGTTTACTTCATTAAGTCACTGTAATTTAATGTTATAGGGAATTTGAATATAAATCATAAGTCATAGCTTTATTTCACAAAACACTTTTAACTCATGATTATCAAATCAATAAACTCCCAATTAAGTTTATATGAATATATGAAACAAGAGTATAAAAAACATGTTATTTCTGTTAATCCAAACAGTTCTGCAAAAAAGAATAATGAACAGATCCAATATTTTTAATACTGCTAAAGTAGACTTTAATGATCAAAACTGCTACCTAATCATGTCATATTCCAGAAATTTTCTTTTTAAAGATTTTATTTATTTGTTTTTAGAGAGAAGGGAAGAGAGGGGGTAAGGGAGAGATACATTGATCAGTTGCCTCTTGTTGCCTCTTGCACGTTCCAGGAATATGCCCTGACAGGTAATCAAACCAGTGATCTTTTAGTTCTCAGACTGGTGCTCAATTCAATGAGCCACACCAGCCAGGGCAGATTAACAAAAATTTTCTTTATGAGAGCTACCTTCCAATTATAACCAACTGTACAGTTTGTAAGAACTATCTAAAATGTATTACGTACTTTTGTACTTATTAAACAAACTATATAAAATATTACTTAATCTTTCCTTAATGTCTTAAGGTCACCATTATAAACAAAATGCAGTGTTGTTGTAAGTAGCTTCAAGGCTACTTTAGCAACTTAAATTAACTAACCCTTTCACTCAATTTTCCCAGAACTTTGACTTGTAATGTTGCTGGCTCCTAATTAAATAGTGCCTCTCCATACCAATCAGCCTCAGGAATGCCTACCGTGCTATCAGCATTTACCCGAACATGGCAAAACTACCAAGTCATACTCAAGTCTATGCCCAGGGCTAAAGCACAACTATAGTAATCAAATGATTTTGCAAGCTTCCCCATCTTTCAATATGGCCTTTCTTTATGATGATTTCAAAGTCCCTTTCTAGGCCCAATTTTACATTATCAATAATCTCTGCTAGTCTCTAACTAACTCTTAGAAGGGTACTAGATCAACAGAATTGACAGACTGATAGGATTTTAGGTACCTTGATAGATGGTAAGGAAACTGTACAGAGGGAAAGGAGGCTTTATTTAGCAGTCCCATGTATCATACTACATGTTGCTGCCTAAATGTCACATTTTTCTTTTGAGGACTCAAAATAAATCTTGGGATAGACTCAAAAGACATTTCAAAAACTGCCTGTTGCATTAGCTATGTGTCACACTACAAATTTTAATACTTCTTATATATTCAATTATAAAAGAAAAGCATCCATATTTTAGAAAATTTAGAAAACACAGGCTAAAAGAAAAGCTCCACCATTCTTGATACATTTTACATGTGTTTTTATGTGAAGTCTAAATATGGATGTACATAAACTTAACCTTATCTCTTGGCACTGAAGAGGGAAGAAAAAGGCCACAACAGCTAGGATAACAAAAAAATGAGGGAAAGAAAGATATGAGGTTAGAGAGATAAGGTGAGGCCAAAAAGTGAAAGCAGGGTCTTATGAATTATATTCAGTCCTATGCAGGTGGCTAGGTTGGTTGGAGCACCATCCTGTACACCAAAAAGGTCTCCAGTCAGGGCACATGCCTAGGTTGCAGGTTTGATCCCCATTTGGGGCATATACAGGAGGTAACCAATCGCTGTTTCTCTCTCACATCTCTCTCTCTCCCTCTGTCCCTCCCTCTCTGTCCTTTAAAAAAAGTTATATTCAACCATTAAAGTTTTTGTGCATGCAGTTGAACAAGGTTTGAAGTGTGTGGGTCCACTTACATGCAAATGTTTTTCAATACAAATACAGGAAAATTTTCTTGAGATTTCTTTCTTTCCTCCCTCCCTCACTGCCTGCTTTCCATCTTGACCTTTTTCCTTCCTTCATTTTTTACTGTTGTTCTATTACAGTTGTCCCAATGCTCCCTTGTTGCTCTTCCCTACACTGCCCATGCCCTACTCCCAGTCAATCCCCACCTGTTGTCCATGTCCATGGGTCATTTATACTTGTTCCTTGATTAAACCCTCCCCTTCCTTTCCTCTTTATACTCCTCCTTCCTCCCCTCTGGTCACTGTTAGTCTGTTCCTTGTTTCCATGCCTCTGGTTCTATTTTGCTTTTTGTTTGTCTTATTCATTGGGTTCCTCTTATAGGTGAGATCATATGGTATTTGTCTGCTAGAGATTTGTTAGTATCATGAAGCAATTATATCAATTACACTTAGCTACCATAAAAAAATCATACTGCTGCTTCTTTGTTATCAATGTATGAACTCTAATACCTGTAAGTAAATATGAATTTCTTTTTTACATTATCACATTAACACTTGTCTAGTGTTAGGGATATGTATAACACCTACAAGTGTTTTGTATCATGTAAGACAATATAGATGTAGGTACTGACAGACAAGACATTTTATAAACAGACTATGCCAACCTACAATATCGATAAATACAGTACAGCATTTAAAATGTTTTCTCTTATGATTTTTTCTCTAGCTTGCTATATTATAAGAATACAGTATACATTACATACAACATATAAAATATGTGTTAACTGACTGTTCAACTTATTGGTAACGCATCTGGTCAACAGTAGACTATCTGTAGTTAAATTTTGGGTGAGTCAAAAGTTACATATGAATTTCTGACCATGTGTAGCGTACTTACATGTTGTTCAAGGGTGAATTGTACTTGCATTGCTTTGGAGAGATAGGAAGTAATGAAATAGGTAAGTGGTGTGATCAAATTTGCATTTGGAAAAGTTCATCTTACCTTTAATGAGAAAAATAGATTAGAATGAGGCAAGCAGGGTCACTTAAACCGATTAAGAGAAAATAACAGCAGTCTAAGTGAGAGATGAAGGAACTGGATGGAGGCAGAGAGGGAAGTGGGCAGATTCAAGAGAGAATTAGGAAATAAAACTGTGAAGATTTGGGGATGGATTCAATTTTTATGTGAGAGAAAAGAAGGCATCATGAATGAATCCCAAGTTCCTAACTTGCGTAATCCAACAGACAATGGTGCCACTCACCAAGACAGGGAGTATTATAGTAAGACCAAATTTCAGGAGGAAAGGTCATGTTTTCACAGTTAATTTTAGATGTAATCAATGTGAAGATATCTATACTGAATATCTTGTTTGCATCTAGATTTATGCTCTACCTGTCACTATACAGTTTATCTGTATCAACAGGGAACCTCATTCAATGGCTTCTCTTGGATTCAGTTAAGGAAGCCCTGGTAACTGCTCAGAGGGTTAAAGTATTTATTACACTGGTTTACTCTCTATGAGGTTGCTTGAGCTCAGTCCTTCAAAAGAAGGTATGTCTCAATACAGGTCTTTGTAACTCTCTCCTTGGTACCATTAACTCCAAGCAAAATAATCAACATACATAAAAACACAATCCCACACTAAAGCCACATTACAATTAAATTGTTTAAAACTAGTGATAAGTAACAAATCTTAAAAGCAGTCAGAGAAATAAAATATATTATGTATAAAGAAACAAAGACCTGGCTTGTATAGCTCAGTGGATTGAGTGCAGGCTTCGAACCAAAGTGTCATCAGTTTGATTCCCTGTCAGGACACATGCCTGGGTTTTGGACCAGGTCCCTGGTAGGGGATGCATGAGACGCAACCATACATTAATATTTCTCTCCCTCTCTTCCTCCCTCCTCCTCTATAAATAAACAAATAATCAAACAAATAAATACAATCTTAAAAAAAGAAACAAAGATAAGAGAACAGCAGACTTGCTTTCAAAAACTATTGTAAAAAAATAAAACAAATAAAACATGTCATACTACAGTGCTCACAGGGAAAAAATAAAGCTAAAAATAAACCCTCCAAAAACCTGTCAAAGCAAAATCATTCTCCTTCAAAACATAAAGCAAAATAAAAGCTCAGAATTCATCACTGGCAGACTTATATTATGAGAAATGTTAAAGGAAGTTCTTTAGGCAGTAGGAAATGACAGCAGATAGCATCCTGGGAAAGATAAATGTACAGATCAGTATCATATACTTTTTTCTTAAGTTTCTTGAAAAGATAACTATTTAAAGCACACATAATAGCAGTGTATTGAGGTTTATAATACATGTAGAAGTAAAACGTATGACAAAAGTAACACAAAGAGTGGGAAGAGGTATACAGATTACATTTGAAGTTAACTGTGAAAACTTAGGCACATCTTATAAAACCCCAAAGAAGCCACTAAAAATAATTTTCAAAAATGATATATAGCTAATAAGCCAATGGTGAAGATAACATGCAATATTAAAAATGTAAGAAATATTATCAGAAATTAAAAAGGAACACTCACAATAAGTCAACCCATCAAAAAACCCCCTAAGAATCATTAATATGTATACATCCAATACCAAAGTTTCACTATATGAAGTAAAATATTTCAAACTCAGAGCAGAAATAGAGTAGTATTCTGATTTTCACTATACCAAATTCAATTGTATTTCTATGTAGTAGTAACAAAAAAATTATACTGAATTTAAAAAGTAATTTACATCAAAAACATGAAACATGTAGTGATAAAGTTAACCAAGTATGTGGAAAATGTATACAACACTGAAAACTAAAAAATACTGCTGAGAGAAATAAAAAATTTATCTAAAAATTGATTGATAAGTTCCATGTAATCTCAATCGAAACTCCCTTAGGCTTTTGTTTTTCTGAAAGAATTAACAATATGATTCTAAAGTCAAACAAAAAAAACAAAGATCTTAGTACAGCCTAACAATTTTTGGGGAAAAAAAAAAAAGGAAACCAAAACAGAAAACAAAATACATAGTTGGAAGACTCATTTACCAAATTTCAAGGCTTACTATATAAAGCTATAGTAATCAAGTCAATACAGTATTGGCCTACAGATAAATGGACAGAAGAGAAAATCCAGAAAGACACATAAATATATGTTCAACTGATATTCAACAAAGATGCCAAAGTAATACAGTGATTAAAGAATGTTTTTTTAACAAATGATACTTGAACTATTTATTCATATGAAAGAAAAATAAACCAATAAAAGTTTATAAGTTTAAACTTATAAGTGGTTTATTTTTATAACCTTACCTCAAATAACATACAAAATTATTTTGAAAAAGATCATAGATCCAACCAGAAAAAGTAAAACTTAGAAATTTCTGGGAAAAAAAGGAGAAACTTTTCATAACCTTGGTTGGGTTAAGATAAGATTTCTTAGGTCACTAAAAGCACAGAACATTAAATAAAATTGAACTCAAAAGTATTATTTTCTTTTCATCAAAAAACACTGAAGCCCTGACTGATATGACTCACTGTATTGGGTATCCCAAAATCTTGAAGGCCCCTGGTTTGATTCCTTGTCAGGGCACATGCCTGGATTGTGGGTCAGGTCCCTGCCTAGGGGTGTATGACAGGCAACTAATAGATGTTTCTCTCACACATCAGTGTTTCTTTCCCTCTCTTTCTCCCTTACTCCCCTAATCTAAAAATAAATAAAATCTTTAAAAAAAGAAATACAATCTTTTTAAGAAACATTGAAAATGAAAAGGTAGGACACAGACTGGGAAAAAATATATGCGATGCATTTATATCTAGCAAAGTATATAAAAGAATAGTTAAAATTAATAATGGAATACTATGCAGTAGGTAAAAAGGAGAAACTCATACATTTTGCAACAGCATGGATGGACCTGGAGAAAATTATGCTAAGTGAATTAGGCTAGTCAGTGAAAAATAAATACCAAACAGTCTCACTTACATGTGGAATCTAATGAACACAATAAACCAACAAAGAAAAGAGTAAGGAAAGCTTAGATACATAAAACAGAATGAAAGCTGCTGAAAAGGAAGGGTAGGGAACAGGATGAAAGATGGTGAAGGGCTTAACCAAAGAACATTTATGCACAACCCATTGATATGGAAAACACTATAGGGGTTGGTTTGGGGTGGGGAGAGGGTGAGACTGGGTGGAGAAAAAGTAGGAATAACTGTAACAGCATAGACAATAAAAATAAAAATTTCAATAATAAAATCAGGATAGTACTTTCTTTTGGGGACAGAGAATACAGGGAAGCTTGATTATACCTATATTTAATTTCTTTAAAAATTACTAGGTAGTAGGTACACAGGCCTTCATTATAGTTTTATTTATTCTTTACTCCATTGGTAAAATATATAGAATTGAAAGAAAAAGTAAACTATACCCAAAGAAAAAGCTTAATTCATATTTCATTTAATGATCATAGTTACTAAGATATTTAAAGAAGGACTTTCCCCTATGTCTTATTTACCTGTGGACACATACAAATATATGTAAAACTGGAGAGAAGAAAAAGATTCAGTTATATTTCTAGTTTCCTACTAGTCATTGCTAGTTGGATGCTTTAATGTTTCTATCATAACTTCAAACTCATTAAAAATTGAAGTTCACTGATCTTTTCCCACATCATGGACTCAAGCTCTATGTTCTTTGCTGGTTCTATCACTTTACAAGTTACAAGGATAGCATATTACTTTAGAGCATAAGCTTAGAGCCAAACTGCCTATGTTCAAATCTTGACCACAGCTCAAAAACTGCCTGACCTTAGTTAGGTAAATAACTTAATCTCTCTGTGCCTCAGAATACATGTTGAATACATATAAGGTACTTAGAGCTAAACCTGGCAAAAATAGCCATGCCCAATAAATGTTAACCACTCTTTTTTAAAACTTCTTGTTGCTACTATGACTATTATTACAACGGTGTGCTGATTCATCTATGTTTCTTCCTTGTTTCCCCTATATCAAACAAGATACTAAGTCCTGTTGATTGTTCCTAACCATCTGACTTCTCCCTATTTCTGGACACCAGTAGTGGAGGTCTAGACTAGTATAGTGTTCTTCCTACAAGCCCTCCTCTTCTTTAATTTCTCACCATCCCAACCTATTACACACTAGTAGGTTCCCAAATGATCACCACTATAAAAAGTGTGCTGGCAGAAAGTCTCAAGGTTGAGTGTTAATCCTACAACCATGAAAGCATGCTACATTTATTACTAAGAATGGAGTAATAAGATATTATAAATTGCCTTCTATTAGAATTAGCGGTTCCCTATTATATTAGCAATCACTCCTAACATAGAGATTTGATTTAGTATAAAAATCACCAGTCTTTCTGAGTACTCACTTACCTGTTTGGGCCCTAGTCTCTTTTGTTATAAGTAAAATGTAAGTGCCACCAGTCCATACTCCCATACCCTAAAAGGTAACACTAATTGAGCACCAACATTCTTCCCTGATTAGCCCAGAGTAAACATAGTTATCAAGGAAATTAATACCAATGGAAGAACTGGCAGAGGTAAACCTGTGTGTCATTTTGAACTATGTAATCTGTGGAGTTTCTCCTAATTTTAAAGGTCCATAAGTCTATTCTAAAGCTATGCAAATCTATATAAAATTCCTCTAATTTAAAATTAGTAATTAATTTGAAGGAAAATCTAGAACTCCAGAAAACATTCTTAAATCTCTTGTAAAATTTTTTTGGTATTGCTTCAAAATAATTTGGTTTAAAATTTAAAACTGTATTTTAAAATAAATCTCAGTGTGATATTTCATTATAAATTCATATTTTGATAACAATGCATTTTGGAACACTACTAAAATAGGCCCAGAAATTTGATATGGGCACAGAAAAGTTACACAGCTACTCTTTGAAAAGTAGTTCCTGGAAATTTGAACACATAAACTTAATTTTTTTAACATTTACCTTTTTTCTTCTTTTGCTCTCAGCTGTTCTTCCTGTCTCAAAACTTGAACCATTATAGATTCAAAAACTCCACTTGTCAAGCCTGCCAAACTTCGTGGTGTTGACCGACGCCTTGTTGAAGTACATGCAGTTCCCTTCTCATCCTCCAATCCAAAATAGCCTCTAGATGTAACTGCTATCGTTGTCTTTTCTCTCAAGTGCCTTGGAGAAGAATAAGTCAATTCACAAGGTCAAATCTTCTAGGTTAGCAATAAACCCCCTTAACCAGCATCTTAAGAAGAATTCCTTTTACTAACTACATAAAAAGTGTTTAAACTTTATTTAACTATATTCCAGATTTTTATCCTGCCTACATAATTTCTAATTTCCCTTACTCATCTCATAAAATCACTAGTGATAGTTCCTTCCCTACATTTAAAATATATATATACATAAATATATAACTGAAGCATTAAAATTAAGAATTAAAGCACTATCTCTTTAATGGAAAAAGTTTACTATACGCATAATTAGGTGTAGCTTATTTTTACATCTCTGCATGTATTTCTTACTATCTATCATTGGTGTGGGAAAATGTATAACAACACAAAAAGACTTTGGGAGAGAAAATTTACGATATATAAATCCTTTGAAGAAATTGTAAACAAATAAAGCATTAAAATATATAATTTTAAGTTGTATTACAATATATAATTGTAAATTTAGAAATCTTAACTCTAAGAATCTAAGAATCTAGATTTCCTCTTCAACCTCGCCATAAATGTTTCCCTACGCTATACTAAATTATTAATAAACTAAGACACTAACCTCATTTTTAAAGATATTGATGAAGTTCCCCAGCAATTTACTTAATAAACATAAATCCCCTTAATAAATTTGAAACAAATGATTAAAACCATTCATACTGGAAAAAGAAATACTACATTAAACAAAGTTTTAAGTCTAAACTAAAAAATGACTTTTGAATTTGTCTTTACATGTGTTCATTGTAAAAAGCATCAGGGAAAATACCTGTTGTTCTACCTTTGCAAAGTATGCCAGAGTCTCTGAAGGTCTTTTGTGTATGTTGTTGTTTTTACAATGGCAAAACCAAATCAATATTAAAAGTAAGCATTCAATATGCTAATAAGAATTTTTACAAAAATTCAAAGTTTACCCTATAGTCTATTTTACTACTTTCCTATAAGGCTTTCTTTAATATAAAATAGGCTAAAAGTTCACCATAAACCTTTATGTCATGAAATACAATCAGACTTCTGTCCATCTTGGACTCTGGCTTATTACTCTAAGTTAGAACAACTTTGTAACAATCTTACTCTCAGGCCATGTAGGTCCCACAAATGGTATGATCGCAAGGTTCTACTGAACTGTGGCACTATTATGTGTTTTCTTTGTTACAAGGACATAGTATTTTAACTAATTCAGCTTTAGGTAGGCACTGAACTTTTAAACTGGCTTTCCAGAATTACCGGCTTCAGTAATTCTGAAGAATTTGAGCTAATTTAGGCATACTTTTCAGGCTATTGTTCTTTTGTTGCACAATAGCATTACATCTGTATAATGGCTAACTGGGCTGAGAGTAAGGAATGTGGGACCAAGGAAAACAAGAAAACTGGCAATAACAGATGCTGAATGGATATACTCGGGTTCATTTTAGTATAGAATTTTTACTGGTAAACTATGTAATTTTAATCACTTCCTCATCAACACCAATTGAAGAGAATATTAATAATATTATACTGAAAAATGATGACTTTCTTAGAGGTCACAGTGTATGCAGAGCATTGCAGATAAGGAGAGTTGAAAGAGAAAGTCACATGGGTAAATTGTTATATAAAAAAATCAGAAACTCAATTTTACCATTTAATTTCATTCAGTCTTACAAGTAGAAGATGAAATTATAAGCTACTTTTTTCAACAGTATTTCCTCAGAACAAAGACTAAGAGAAATTAATATCCTTTATTACTTATCAGAAATTAAAACTTTATGCTTTGATACTTACTCATAATTAAAAAGAAAAAAGAAAACAGTTTCACATTAACAAGTAAGGATTAAAAGACTGATATCACTCAGTGTTGGAACAAGGAAATAAAAATTCTCATATGTTAGTGGGGGTGTAAAATTGGTACGGCCTTTTTAGAAGTCAATTTAGTGATAATCATTAAGATTTAACTTGCACATATCATTTTACCCATTATGCTTCCAGGAATTTACCCTACAGCTGCATCCTCAAACTGTAAGCAATAAAAGCACACACACACAGTATTGTTTGTTATTAAAAAAGAACTTGAAAGCACTAATGTCTTTTGACACAAGAAAAATTAACTAAGGTAATATACCCACAACATAAAATAGCATCCATCCAGTATAAGAAATTAGGTAAACCTCTGTATGCTCACTACAAAAGATGTCCATGTAACTATGCTGAAATGTAAAATAAAGTTTCTAAACAAAATGTATTTTAAAAAGTTTTAAAAGAATTTATTCATTTATTTTTAGAGAAGAGAAGGGAGGGAGAAAGAGAGGATTTAGAGAAACATCAATGTGTGGTTGCCACTCTCGAGCACCCTACTGGGGACCTGGCCCACAACCCAGGTATGTGCCCTGGACTGGGAAGTGAACCTGCCATGCTTTGGTTCGCAGGTTGATACTCAATCCACTGAACCACATTGGCTAGGGCCAAAATATATTTTTTTAACACAAAATGAATTCTTGGGTTGGCCAAAAAGTCCATTTAGTTTTTTCTGTAAAATAAAAGACTCATTTTTTATATTCACCAATAACTTTATTGATCCGGATATTGAGTTATGTCAGCTATCTCCCACTATTGGTTCCTAGTGGGTAGAGGCCAGAAGGTGCTGCTAAACATCTTCCAAAGCATAAGACAGTGGCACAGCAAAGAATTATTTGGCCAATATGTCAATAATAGCAAAAAACTTCACAAACTACTTTTGACACATTCGATCAGTCACAGCACCTTCCCTATCACTGCACAAATCTTTTTGCATCTCAGTTGTTTTTACCTTTCTTGAAATAATAAAAAATATGCCGAAAATCTTACATATCTTCTTCCATCTTCAATATTAAAATGTCTGCACAAAATTTCACCAATTTTGATTTTTTAAGTGCACAATGATAATGACAGCTGCTGTAATATAATGAAATTGTTTTGAAGTTAAAGACAACTAAGCACAACTAGAGCCATTGTATGAAAAAAACTAAAACTTTTGAGGCAACACATACAAGTATATATGTAAACATACGTATGCCACTGAGTAGTGTGTGTCTGTATACATGCACGAGTTCAAGTTCTCACCTAGACTATTGTAATCTCTTCATGACACATTTCCTGGTTTCTGCTCTAATCTAGGTACAGTCTATTCTGCATGCAGCAATCCAGGTAATCCTTTTAAAGAGTAACCAGATCGCGTTATTCCCCTGCTCTGTCTCTTTCAAGGCCTTCCAGTTACACTTAAAATATAATCCAAAATTCTGATGGCCTACAAGACCTAGCATGATATGACCCTCAACTACCTTTCCAGACCTTATTTTCTACCACTCTGCCCTTAGGTCTTTGTGTCCTGGCCACAAAAATCTCCTTGTTATTTTCAGTCACACCCACATCTGCTTTGCACCTGAATCTTCCTCCTGGAAGGCTGTCTTCCCCCAGATATTTGTATGGTTAGGCACTATCACTTCATTCTGTTCAAATGCCAGCAGATCTGAGAGGACTTCCCTGAGCAGCATAACTAGTATAGGACCCGCCATCACTATTTTACCCCAATTTCTTTTTCTTCACATTACTTATCACTACATTACATTCTACAGTTATCTATTTGGTAATCAAACCTTCCCACAAGAGTGAAAATTCCAGGGGCACAAAGGCTGTTTAATTAATGGCTGTATCTTCAGAGTCTTGTGTGTGTGCAGGTATATGAGTGTGAGAGACATAGATGGGTAATTGGAAGAATACAAGCCAAATTGTTTATCATTTTAAATTTACACACATTATTAAATTTGAAGAATTCTGATCACCTATTTTGTCCACAGTAAAAAAAAAATCCTGATTAAAGATCTGTAACCAAATACTTATATTTCATTTATCAGGTAATAAAATGCAATAAAAGTACATCTTACCTTCAAGTAAAATGTCAGATAATAAATCAATGATCAAATAATACACTAAAATAACTCCCTTTTTAAAATTCAAGCTCTTTTTCCTGCCTATTAGGAAAATTGTTTAATGGAGTCAGTCTGGTAATAGTTTGAAAATAACATTGCTAATTATAAGCAAAAGCTAAGCAATAATTATGACTGATTCACTGAGTTTTATAGTTTTTCTCCCCACAAAGCATGAAAGGTCTTTTCTATGTTGTTAATACATTCCAAGTTTCAGAATTCTGAGGCTCAATTCTGTTTAAAATTAATAAAATAAGTATGAAGAAGGAAGTGAATTGATATTAAGCTTTATTTATGGTTAATATATAAACTAGCCATTGGCTCCCTAGTAAAAACAGATGTTTAGAAAAGTTTACACTATTATGTGATTTTTTTCACTGTTATCAAAACAATGTATATGTCACTTAAAAAAATTGTATCTACACAATTAAAAATTGGAAACAGAATTACCTAATCTGCTCAAAAATATTTTAAAGAGTTTCAGTTATTTTTTTAATCCATTATTTAAAAATATTAAAGTAAAACTATAGCCCTCAGTGTATTGGTAAGAGAGAATACCAAAAATGAGGTGATATTTAATGGAAACATTGTTTACCAATGTGCAGGCAAGATCAAGGTAAATTAGGAAGAGATGGTGAAATGCTCCTGGGTTAGTCAAAGAGCTATCATCACCCTAGACCCAAAAGCAAAAGAAGAGGCAAGAGTTACTGAAACTAGAAAAGCTGTAATTGTAAAAGAGGGCCACACAATGATGGAGCACTTGCTGACAACCTGCAGCCTGGCAAAGAGAAAGCTGTTAGAATAAATATCCCTATCTCCCTATCCTCCTGTCAGTGACTGACCCCAATCAGAAGCCAGAGGATAAGGCAGACCAATTGAGGCAGTCCCTAGAAATCAGCCTCCTGGAACAGTGCACAGGGTAGAGAATGGACTTCAAGGGGCAAATGAAGATTATGTAGCACAGCAGAACCTTAGTACTAGTTTTCCAGAGCAACTGATTAAAACCTGGGAAGACAGAACTTTTACTGGTAAATTTCAGCAAAAACTTTTGCACGTTTGGTAGATAAGTTTCATGACGTAGTCTGCCCCACCTGCAATGCTCGTCTTCCATCTGGATTTCTGTATCTTTATAAACTCTTTACTATAAGTCATTAAGACCAAGTACCAAAATAAATCTAACTTAAAACATGCCTTTCAATAGCTCTACAGCCAAGTATTAAATGAAGGTTTTCAAAATGAATGAAATATCATAATGCACTCACCAAAAATAACTTTTTGTAATATTAATATTTTAAAATTACTTAAAATATGCTTAATCTCACATTTTAAGTATCAAGTTTATCATCTTAGAATGTTCTGCCACATGTAAAACATAGTTATACATAATATACATGATTTATAAAAATATACATATATTTTAAGTACATAATAAAGATTTCTGGTTAGAAGTCAGATCATAAAAGTTTGGGGACCACTGCTTTCATCTCCAACTATATATTGGATACCCAAAAGAGTTTCTGCTAAAAGGAAGTCTTCACACTTAACCAAAAAAGCATTTATCACAGACCTGTAAATTTATTTCCTAATTGACCCTCTTTACCTTCTTTTCTCCCAGTTGTTTCTCTCTTGTTCCTGTATTTTTAACTTATCTTCATCCAGAGCTCTAGTTCCTTGTTTGATTCCTTCATTTGCTCTAACATAATTCAGCCTCTCTGAGCTGTTCACATAGATAACTAGTTGGGACTCATCATTTGTATTCGACTAACTACTTCTCTTATTTCCTTCAACCAATTATCTTTCTGGCTCAGGCACCCAACCTCTCTTGTGCATCTCAGCCAGAAAAGTTCCTTCATTCCTGTACTTCCACTACAAAGCAGTGCAGGAAAAGTTCCACCTTGAAGTCTGTGTTGTCTACCTGCAAACTACACTGGGCTCAACCCTGTCTAAGATGGCTTCTTGGAAGGAAGTCAACTCCCTTATTGGTTCACCATAACAAAAATATCAAATGCCATCATTATTTCAATTATAATTAACATTTAATATTCTATTAGTTCAGGTGAACAACACACGGGTTAGACATTTATATAATTTACAAAGTTATGCCCCCATAAGTCTAGTTCCCACTTGCAAACGCCATCACCATTTAAAATTTTTACCCCACTATTCACTGTCAGTTGGCAGCTGACTCTGCCCACCACTTATTTCACAGAGAAAATGGCTGTTTTTTAAGTAGGAGCTCCACTAACTTCCTGTTTCTCACAAAACCAAATTATCAGAATCCAAACAAAATTATCTAAATGCAACTTGCAGATGCTGTGAAAAATGTACCTCTCATCCTCTGATCAAAAATTGATCCCACTATATAGGTTTTCAGAATTTGTATTTCATTGATTATCTTCTGCATCTTCAACCTAAACCTGCTAGTTGCCTTCGGCATATAAACATATCCAAGTTTATATTAACAACAAACCATTACCCCTGAAAAGAGTCACAGTCTAAACTGCTGGTCCATTTCAACTTTCACTCACATGTTAATCTGGTATTTGCACGAAATCAGTCTTCACAAATTATCTCCTAACTATGATATTTTTCAATTCTTCTTAATTTAGTGTATCTATACTATCTAATTACTCTTTTGTCAAGAACTTAAAACAGGACTTTGCAGAAAGAGCTGTTTTGAATCAGTAGAAAAGAAAAATAAATACTAATTAAGGAAAATATTAATTCACATTATTCAAATTCATTCATTCAAAACATAAATGAGTAGCAGGGATTCAGCAATGAACAATGGGACAATCTGTATACACTGAATCGAAAGTATAAAAATCACAGATGACTTTCATATACTTAAGCTGAAACAACAGTGACCACTGGGGAAAAATGTGAAAGATGAAAAGAAAAAATTGAAAGAAGACCTGGGTTTGAAATACGTACTTAGTTTTTAACATTTTGAGGTAACAGTTGCACAATGAATTGGAAAAGTTCTATGGATAGAAATATAAAAATAAGACAAAGGGAAAGCTCAAGTACTGATTTCAGAATTTTAGTGATCAAGTTTTAATAAAAATGAGTGACTTCTCCAGAGAAATAAATATAGAGAGATAAAACCTAAAGGCATAACTTTAGGGATTATCCAGAGTTATAAGGAAAAACATAGTTAAAGAAGAGAAAGGCTCAAAAAGTTGGGAAATAGTTTAAGAAATAGAACAAGAGGGCCTGATCTAATCACATAAGCCATTTAAAAGCAGAATAGTTTTGCCATGGCCAAGTGGCTCAATCGTTGAAGCATCATCCTGTACACCAAAAGGATTCGGGTTCAATTCCCAGTCAGGGCAGATACCTAGGTTGCGATTCAATCCCCAGCTGGCATGGGTACAGGAGGGAATGAATAAATACTTCTCTCTCATACCGATGTTTCTTTCCCTCTCTTCCTCCCTCCCTCTCTCTCAAAAATCAATTAAAAAAAAAAAAAGCATATCCTCAGGTGAGGATTTTTTAAAAATAGAAAGAAAAATAAAAGAATAGCATGAGAGATGCCAAAGGAGAAAAGTTTTAAGTACTAAGTGGCATATACAATTTAATTCTCCAGACAGAGAAAGGACTAAGTAAAAGCCAAGGATTGAGCAGGAAGACATCCATTGGTAAAACTAAAGAGGGCAACTACAATAAGGAATTAATTGCAAAGACCCTGATTAGTTAAGCCTTTCAAGGCCTTTGTTCCCATCTGAAGTGGCACCGAATAAATGACAAGTCCCAAAAGAACAACTGAAGACCATAACTAATTTTTTAAAAACCAAACATTTTGCTTAGAATAAATTCCCATTTCTTGATTTTGTCTTTTTAATTAAAGGAAGACACAAAGGTAAATGTAAAGTTCTTAGATACATTGAAATGGTGTTTTAAAAGTGCTTTACCAACCTCAACAACTATTTTTTTTTGACTTTTTTTATTGATGTTCGAATACAGTTGTCTCCATTTTCCCACCACCACTTTCCCCAGCCCTACCCATGCTCATCTCCCACCCTCAATCCCAATCCCCCTTAGATCTGTCCATGGGTCCCTCACACATGTTTATTTATGTCCCTTTCTCTTCTTTCCCACATTATTTACCTCTCCCTTCCCTTCTGGTTACTGTCAGTTTGTTGTTGATTTCATGTCTCTGGCTGCTTGCCGGCTTCTTTTGTTAATCAGGTTCCACTTATAGGTGAGATCATAATGGTATTTGTGTTTTACCGCCTGGCTTACTTCACTTAGCGTAATACTTTCCAGTTCCATCTATGTTATCACGAAAGGTAAAAGCTCCTTCTTTCTTTCTGCTGTGCAGTATTCTATTGTGTAAATATACCATAGTTTTTTGACCCATTCATCTACCAATGGGCACCTAGGCTGCTTCCATCACTTGGCTATTGTAAATTGTGCTGCTGCGAACATTGGGGAGCATAGGTTCTTTTAAATTAGTGTTTCAGGATTCTTAGGGTATAAACGCAGCAGTGGAATTGCTGAGTCAAAAGGCAAGTCCATTTTTAGTTTTTAGAGGAAATTCCATACTGGTTTCCACAGTGGTTGCACCAGTTTGCATTCCCACCAACAGTGTACTAGGGTTCCCTTTTCTCCACAATCCTACTAGCACTTCTTGTTTGTTGATTTGTTTATGATGGCCATTCTGATTGGTGTGAAGTGATATCTCATTGTGGTTTTAATTTGCATCTCTCTGATGGCTAGTGATGCTGAGCATCTTTTCATATGTCTCTGGGCCCTCTGTATGTCCTTGGAGAAGTGTCTGTTCAGGTCCTTTGCCCATTTTTTAATTGGATTGTTTATCTTCCTGGTGTGGACTTGTGTGAGTTCTTTATATATTTTGGAGATCAAATCCTTGTCCAACATATCACTGGCAATATATTTTCCCATATAGTTGGTTCCCTTTTCATTTGCTAATGTTTCTTCAGCTGTACAGAAGCTTTGTATTTTGATGAAGTCCCATTTGTTTATTCTTTCCTTTATGTCCTTGCGCTCTAGGGGACATATATGTGAAAATATTGCTGCATGGAATATCTGAGATTTTCCTGCCTATCTTCTCCTCTAGGTGTCATGACTTCTCCTCTTATGGTGTCACGATTTATATTTAAGTCTTTTATCCATTTTGAGTTTATTTTTGTGTATGGTGTAAGGTAGTGGTTGAGTTTCATTTTTTTTGCATGTAGCTGTCCAGATGTCCCAACATCATTTGTTGAAGAGGCTATTTTGATTCCATTTTATGTTTCTGCCCACTTTGTTGAATATTAATTAACCATAGAGACTTACATTTATTTCTGGGCTCTCTTTTCTATTCCATTGATCTATATGTCTGTTCTTATGCCAGTACCAGACTGTTTCCATTACTGTGGCCTTGGAATATAGTTTGATGTAAATATAGTAATTCCATCTACTTTGTTCTTCTTTCTTAAAGTTGCTGCAGCAATTCAGGGTTGTTTATGGTTCTAAATAAATTTTTGAAGTGTTTGTTCTGTATCTGTGAAATACGTCATTGGTATTTTGATAGGGATTGCACGGAATCTATAAATCACTTTGGGTAGTATAGACATTTTGATGATGTTAATTCTTCCAATCCATGAACATGGTATATGATTCCATTTATTTGTGTCTTCCTTAATTTCTTTCTTTAGTCCAACCTCAACAACTTTGATGAACATTTTTAATAAGTTAGGACTGCTCTGCTGAACATCTTAGTGCCATGACAGCTATTCTTTATCTAGAGGCAATCATGAGTTCTCACTAACAGCAGGACAGAAGGCTTCCTAGGTCACTAACTCATACAACCCAGTATATTCATGTTCCATAGAAGATGCTAAAGTTCTGACATGTCTACAACATAGGCAGGTAGATACTTGGCTTCCTGTTCTTGGCCATCTCCTCTAAATGTCTGCCAAGTACTGATGAGGCATTAAGGTAAAAGACTTTAAATTCAGAACACTTTCAGACTCAGACAATTGCACAAAAAAGAAAAGACAGGAAAGCTAGGATGAATTTCTCCCCTGCCTATCTAAAAAAACAGGTCATAACAAAGAGATGCACAGAACCCTCCCTACAAGAGCTGAAGACATAATTGAAGTTAGGTGGCAAGTTGCCATTACAGTGCCCACAGAATGTAAAGAATGTAATTTTTATTCCCACAAGCCACTAATTTCTATTGTTCTCTCACATATTTCTTATGCCAAATGACCAAAACACTGGTGCTGCAAATGTTGATTCCACTGTACTACTAAAATATATATTATTAAAATGTATATTATACTATTAAAAAGTATCATGGAAAAATAAATATGTAAAACTTTTATTTCTGGAAAATTAAAAGAAATAAAAATTACTTGATGAGGACTCAGCCTACTAGATATTAAAATGGATTTTATAGTTACAGTATGACAGAAGTTTAATACCAGAAGATGAACAGTGAGATATACCAATAGCTCAGGGGAGTGAGTTCAAAAATAGATCCAAATAAATGGGGCCAGGATGAGCCTCTTGGACACAGTTGAGCAGGCAACCAGGTAGACATGAAGTGAAGCAAGGCCAGCAATCAGTGGGGCCCTGTCTGAGGTGTGGAGCGAAGCTACACCTGAGCAATGGGGCCCAGAGGACATTAGCTGAGTGGTGGGGGTGACATGAGGTGAGTGGAGAGTAAGGAACAGGAAAAGAAAAAAAGGTACAAATACAGCAGAAAATTAATGTATTATAAAAATGGTAAATAATATCAATAAAGAAAAGTGACACTGTGACAACTGGCTGGTCATGAGAAAAAAGCAAAGCTGGATTTCAATCTTACTCCTTGAGTCTCAGACAATTCCATTCCTTTGTTCATTCACTCACTTATTCCTTCATTCAGTACTACTTTAGGTGTTGGCATCAACACTTACAGGCAAGATTCCTGACCTCATTAAGCTTACATGCTAGTAAAAATATATACAAAAAGAATGAGAGACAAAGAATGTACTGACAGCTCTCAGAGGAAACAGAGGTTAGGGGGTTGGGTGAAAAGGTGAAGGAGGACTTCCTGTCAAGATGGCACTGTAGGTAGACACGGCTCACACAACCACATCAAAATTACAGCTAAACTATGGAACAATCATCATTGAGGAATCTAAGAAATTGAGCTGAATGGAAGTCTGATGACTACGAAATTGAGATGAATAGAAGTCTGACAACTACAGGATTAAAGAAACCACATCCATCCAGATAGGTAGGAGGGATGCAGACATGGAACAGGCTGATCCCACACTAAAGTGGATAAAAATTAGGGAAGGTTATCTTGGGAACGAGGAGTCCCAGACCCACACCAGGCTCCCTAGCCCAGGATACCAATGCCAGGTTCTGGCTGCAAAAACCAGTGGGGATTGAGTTGGTGGAAGAAACTGCTGGAACCCAAGTGGTTCCTCTTAAAGAACCTACACATGGAATCATCTATTTAGACTCACTCTCACTGAGCTCCTGCACCAGGGTGGCAGCTTGAAGGGCACCAGTAGTATACAGGGAGAGACTGAAGTGTCTTGCATTAGGGTGAGCAGATGCCATTGTCCCTTTGATGAGCCCTGGAGCCCATAGAGCCAGTAGGCTGGTCCCATATATGAGACTCCAACAACTTGGCTAATACTGTGTGACTCACCTTGGAGATCTACAGATGCTCTATGCTACCCAACTTATAGGCACAACCAAGCTGCTTTTCTATAAGAATGGCTGGTCTTGGCTCCTAAATCCCATCAAACAAGCAACAGCTGGATTCAGTGAGTCCTAGCAGCAGCTGGGCTAGAGTCACAGTTTGGCTTCACCTGGGAATCTCCAAGCCCAGCTCAAGTAGCAGCCATCTCAGATTGCTTTATACTTCAGGCAGGGTGTCCTGGGAAAAACACAGGTGGAAGCTGGTCTTGTCCTGCACCGTCTTGGAAACCCCAGGGACAGTGCACCCAGTGGACAACTGCAGACCATGTCGGAGCACCATCACCTTGCCCCTGTATAGCTCATCCTCCACAGAGGGTGGATGTTGGTGGTCAGTGGTCACAGCCAGTCCTTGCAGCTGACTGGCTTGTTTAAACCCCTCCCACTGATCTTCTAACAGCAACCAAGGCTCAACTACAAGAGGAGGGTATACTCAGCCCACACAAAGGGCACACCTTGAATACCCAGACTGGGTGATAGGGGAGGCTGTGCCACTGGACCCTATAGGACACCTACTACATTAGGCCACACTCTCAAGACACAGAGTGAAAAAAAGCTCTACCTAATACATAAAAACAAACACAGGGGGGCTGCCTAAAGGAGGAGACAAAGAAATATGGCCAAAATGAAACAACAGATCAAAACTCCAGAAAAAGGGCTAAATGAAATGGAGATAGTGATTTATCAATGCAGAGTTCAAAACACTGGTTATAAGGATGCTCTAGGAACTTAATATGGACCTCAGCAGCATAAAAAAGACCCATTCAGAAATGAAGGATACACTAATTAAAATAAAGAACAATTAACAGGGAAACAACAGTAGAATGGATGAAGCCAAGAATCACATGAATGATTTGGAATATAAGGAACTAAAAATTAACCATGCAAAACAAGAAATAAAGCGATTCCAAAAAAATGAGGATAGTTTAAAGAGCTTCTAGGAAAACTTTAAAAGGTACAGCATTCGCCTCATAGGGGAGCCAAAAGGAGGAGAGAAAGAAATTGGAAATGTAGCTGAAAAAATAGTGAAAGAAAACTTCCCTAATTTGGTGAAGGAAATAGACATACATGTGCAGGAGGTGCAGAGAATCCAAGTTATGATGGATGCAAAGAGGCCCACTCCAAGAGACATCATAATTGAAAGGCCAAAGGTTAAAGATAAGGAAAGACTTTTAAAAGCAAGAGAAAAGAAGTTAGTTACCAGAAGGTTGCCAGATGGGGGGGGTTGCCAGATGAGTGAAAAGATAAGGGGGTTAAGAAATACAAAGAGGTAGTTATAGTACAGCCACGGGGATGTAAAATACGGTACAGGAAATAGAGTAGCCAAAGAACTTACACACATGACCCATACACATGAACAAGGGTAGAGGATTGCCTGAGGGAGTTAGGGGGAGGTGCTGGGTGGAAGGGGCAAAGGCAGAAATGTCAGGACAACTGTAATAGCATAATCAGTAAAATATAATTAAAAATAAAAGAACCAAAATTAAAAATAAATAAAAAAACAAAAAGCAAACAGATATGTACATGCAAGGTCTGTCCAGAAAGTGTCCAGCCACATACTATGAAAACAGAGACATTTATCGGACTTCCGGCAAGAGGGAGGAATAGGTGGACGCACCGTATCTCCTCGCACGACTAAGATTAGAACAACAATTTACAGCCAAAATAACACTCAGAACTGACAGAGGATTTATCTGAATGGAAGTCGGACAGCCAAGAAGTTGAAGTAGACCCGTTCATCCAGACTGGTAGGAGAGGACGAGCCGGGCGCGAGGAGGTCGGGGAACACTTGGCGCGAACTTGGCGCGAAGTCGGCGAGAAAGCCATCGGGTGCGCAAGCACGTAGCGGTGGTCCCTGAGTCCGCAAGCTGCGGCTGGCAGACCCAGTGAGGTGGCGATTGTGGACCAGGGCAGAGCTCGCAGCCCAGGGTCCCAGAGAAGGGACTGAGATTCCAGGAGAATGGAACTACCGCCATTGTTTCCTCCCGTCCCCACTCCCCCACATATAACGTCACAAGCTAGCGACTGGGATGCCCAGCCCCGGGGAACACCTAAGGCTCCGCCCCTCACTGTAACAAGAGCGACCAGACGAAAAAAAGAGAGTGATGGCTCAAATAGAAGAACAAATCAGTGCCCCAGAACTCATCCTTTTGAGCGACCAAGAAATAGCTAACCTATCAGATGCACAGTTCAAAACACTGGTGATCAGAAAGCTCACAGAATTGGTTGATTTTGGGTGCAAATTACATGAAAAGATGCAGGTTACCATAAAAGAGATGCAGGAAGATACATGAAGGAGAGCCTATAGTGAAGGGAAGGAAACTGGGTCTCAAAATAATACAGTGGACCAGAAGGAAGATAGAATCAACCAAGTAGGAAAGCATGATGCAATAAGAATTCAAAAAAAACGAGGAGAAGCTTAGGAGCCTCCAGGACATCTTTAAACGTTCCAATATCCGAATTACAGGGGTACCAGAAGGGGAAGGGGAAAAGCAACAAATTGAGCACCTATTTGAACAAATAATAAAGGAGAACTTCCCCAATCTGGCAGAAGAAATAGTCTTCCAAGAAATCTAGGAAGCTCAGAGAGCCCCAAAGAAGTTGGACCCAAGAAGAAACACACCAACGCACATCATAATTACATTAGCCAAGGTAAAAATGAAGGAGAGAATCCTAGAAGCAGCAAGAGATAAGGGGACAGTAACCTACAAAGGAGTTCCCATCAGACTGTCAGCTGATTTCTCAAAAGAGACCTTACAGGCAAGAAGGGGCTGGAAAGAAATATTCCAAGTCATGAGAGACAAGGACCTACATCCCAGATTGCTCTATCCAGCAAAGCTCCCATTTAGAATGGAAGGGCAAATAAAGTGCTTCTCAGATAAGGTCAAATTAAAGGAGTTCATCATCACCAAGCCCTTATTTTATGAAATGCTAAAGGGACTTATGTAAGAAAAGAAGATAAAGAAAAAACATGTATAGTAAAAGGACAGCAAATTCACAATTATTAACAACCACACCTAAAGCAAAACCAAAAGAAACTTAAGCAAACTAGAACAGGAACAGAACCACAGAAATGGAGGTCACATGGAGGGTTAGCAACAGGGGGGTGGGAGGAGGAGAGAGGGGGAAAAAGGTACAGAGAATAAGTAGCATAGAATGTAGGTTGAAAATAGATAGGGGGAGGGCAAGAACAGTACGGGAAATGTAGAAGCTAAAGAACTCATAAGTATGACACATGGACATGAACTAAAGCGGGGGGGGGGAATGTGGGTGGGAATGGGAGTACAGGGTGGAGAGGAGAGAAGGGGGGAAATGGGACAACTGTAATAGCATAATCAATAAAATATATTTAAAAAAAGAGAGACATTTATCAAAGACAGATTAGGACAATATGCCTCTTGGAACCTCACACAGTTCTCTCAATCGCCACCAGCTGCCCCATCGTATTTTCCTGAATCTCATCGATTGTCTGAAATCTCTTCCCTTTCAAAGGTGATTTTAGTTTCGGGAAAAGCCAGAAGCCGCAGGGCGCCAAATTTTGGGCTGTAAGGGGGGCTGAGTCACCTGGGTGACTTGATATTTCACCAAAAAACTGTGCAGGAGACATGATGCATGAGCTGGTGCATTGTTGTGATGAAGCTGCCCATCACCAGTTGCCTTTCTGTGGCCTTCTGAATCATCCAAATAGTTTCTGTGGAGGTGTAGGGGAGCTGTTTCAATGTAGGGAGCCATTTGGCATGGTATGGGAATGCAGCCAAGCTCCCACTCAGAAAGGCCAGTGGGAAGCAAGGTTCCGGCTCACCAATAAGATCTCCCATGGGGAATCAGGCCTGCATTGTACCTAGACTACTATGAGACTTGATTTTGCTAAAACTCCCTCACCCTGAATTGAGGCAGCAAGTGCTTACTGTAACTTCCTAAGATCTGTGCTAAACCTCCCCAGTATGGAGTGTAACTGGTTCAACCACTTTTCCCCTTGGTCTGCAACATCCTTCTCTTTGAAGCAACATTCTTTCCTTTGTTATCTGTAAAAAGTAATCACCTGCAGTGAAACTGTGCATAGTAAATGAGGATCACCCTCAATGTAATGTACCCAGAAAAGCAATAAAAGCCTGTCCAGGAAGGGGCCGGGGCCCTCTCTCTCACTTAGGGAGCGGCCCTGCCATCCCCTTTTCTGCACGGGACTTCTGTTGTCCATGTGTATTTGTTCATATCCACCACAACACACAGATCATGCCGGCCAGGATCCACATCATGGAGGAATGCAGGAATGTTTAAGCTTCACACAAAATTGGACACAGATTCACTGCTCTACTCACTCAGTCATTTTGAATGCAATGGCCATACATACACATGCTTACTCAATGGTGTCTATCTTCTCCACTGACTAGTACAGTGAAGTAGTCATTGTTCACGCATGTATATTCCAGTCCACTCTCCTTAGCTGCTTGGTTACACTGATGTGGTGCAAATCATTCTTGTTCTATGTTAGGCTGGACTTTTTCCAGATACACCTCATATATGTATGTTATAACTGTAAGTTATATATTATAAATTCTGTGAAGGTTGGTCAAAAATAATTTCTCTGACGAAGTAAAAGGAGGAGCCACCATGGCAAAAACAAACAACCCCTCCCCCCAAAAAACCTTCAAAAACCTTTTGGGATAGTGTTCTACATAAAAGAACGAACAAGTATAAAGGCTTGGCAGTTATGTAAAGAACGGTAAGCTAAACTCCTTACTGTAGACTAAATGCCACTGAACTGCCTTAAGCAGAGTGTTGACTTCTCTTAATGTACATATTTTAAAATTCATGCTAGCTGCTGGTTAAAAAATGGACTCTAGGATAAAAAAGCAGAAGCAAGAAAACAAGTCAGCAAACTACACAGTGTTCCAGGCAACAAATGATAATGTTTGTATTTAAGTTGTGACAATCGAGAGAATAGACAAGATATAAGATATATTTTAGATGAACAGAGCTCTGAATTGGTTCATATGTTTAATATCGAAAAATAAGTCAGAAGGTAGCTTTTTGTCCAAAACAACTTAGAAGACAGTGGAGTTATTTACTCAAAAGGTAAGAATAAGCTTAGAAAAGCAAAACAAAACAACAAACCCAAAGTTCAGTTTTGAGCACGTTAAAATTTGAGATGGCTATCAGACACTCAATTGACTATAAGAAATTAACACAGTAGTAACCTCTTAATAGTAGGGGATTAAGAGGCTGTAACTTTTACTACCAGATATATACATTATTTTTTCAATTAATAAACTATTAATAATATAAACACTAAGTAGTGGATTGCTTTAAAAAAAGTCCATGTATAGTACAGTTATACTTCAACTATATCTTATAAACTTTTATAAATTATATTTTATATGCATAGTAATTTTAATAATTTATATTGCAAATATTGTCAATTCTACCACCACAGAATCTAAATGCTCACTCCTCCTTGAAATCTCTTATAATCCTCTTCTCCCAGCCTCTCTCTCAGATAGGAAAGCTCCTTTCTCTCAATCCTTTCAGCTCTTGTTCATAAGCAGTATGGCAAAATAGTTAAGTACCTGGGCTCCGGAACCAAACAGTGTGGATCCAAATCCAGGTCCTGCCACTACTGTATTTTGCCATGTATAATGCACACCTTTTTGCCCAAATTTTTGAGGGAAAATAAGGATGCACATTATACATGGGTAGTACTAACTCCTTACCTATGTTTTTTAATTCTTTATGTTTATGTGTTAAATGTGTAACTCTAGAAAGCAAAAACTTTTTTCTACCATAATGTTTAAAAGTAAATGATAAAACTCCTTTACAACACAAAAAAGTACCTAAATATAAATAAATAAAAAACTGAATTAAAAAAAAAATAAAACAAAAGTGAAAGTTTGGGCCAAAAATGTGATAAGCATTATACACAAGAGTGCACTATGCAAGGCAAAATGTGGTAGTTTGAGCAAATTAATCTTTTGTGCCTCATTTCTTCATTTATAAAGCAGATTAGATAAATCATTAATTAACTCAAGAGTTGTGGAAATTAATAATATAGGTAAAGCCCCAGAATGATACATTGGCACTTAATACATGTTAACTACTACTAAAATTATGATAAATAAAAAGTAATTTCAAACATTCCTCTGGGCTTTTGTAAGTTAAAGGCAAACAAGACAGGTTCAATTTCTATTCCTTGCTCTACACTGGCAAATTATGAGTTCTGTTGAAAAAGTAGTCATGCCCTGGATGGTGGTTCAGTGAACTGAATGCCTATAAACATAAAGGTCGCTGGTTTGATTCCTAGGTAGGGCACATGCCTGGGCTGTGGGCCACATCACCAGTTTGGGGCATGCTAGAGGCAACCAACTGATTTCTCTCTCACACATCAATGTTTCTCTCCCTCTTTTTCTCCCTCATTCTCCTCTCTAAAAATAAATAAAAGCTTAAGAAAAAAATGATAGTCATACAACACAGTAATGAAAATAGTGAAAAGCTAGCAAACTTGTGTAATTAATCATTTAAAAAATATATTTTATTTACTCTTTATTGTATTTTTTCCCATTACTGTTTAGTCTGCTTATACCCTCCTCCCATCAGCAATCACCACACTGTTGTCCATGAGTTCTTTTTCCTTTTTGCTCAATCCCTCCACACCCTAACCTCCACTCCCACCACTAGCTGTCATCTGCTCTCCATCTATGAGTCTGTCTCTGTTTTGTTGGTTAGATCAGTTTGTTCATTAGACTCCACATATGAGTGAAATCATATAGTATTTGTCTTTCTCTGACTGGCTTATTTCACTTAGCATAATGTTCTCCAGGTCCATCTACACTGTACCAAAGGGTAAAATTTTCTTCATTTTTATAGCAGAGTAGAATTCTACTGTGTAAATATCCCACAGTTGTTTTATTCACTCATCTACTGATGGACACTTGGGCTGCTCCTATATCTTGGTGATTGTAAATAACACTGCAATGAACATAGGGGTGCTTACCTTCTTTCAAATTAGTGTTTTGGGTTCCTTTGGATATGTTCCCAGAACTGCTATTGCCGGGTCAAAAGGCAAATCCATTTTTAATTTTTTGAAGCATCTCCATATTGCTTTCCACAGTGGCTGCACCAGTTGCATTCCCACCACCTGTGCAAAAGCGTTCCCCTTTCTCCATATCCTCATCATCCCTTGTTTGTTGATGACAGCCATTCTGACAGGTGTGAGATAGTATCTCAGTTATTTTAATTTGCATTTTGCAGGTCATTAGGGACATTGAGCATCTTTACATATGTCTCTTGGCCATGTGTGTGTCCTCTTTGGAGAAGTGCCTATTCAGGTCTTTTGCCCATTTTCTAATTGAGTATTTGGGTTGATTGGTGTTGAGTTTTGTAAGTTCTTTATAAATTTTGGTTATTAACCCCTTATCAGATGTATCAGCAAATATGTCATCCCATTCTGGGACTGCCTTTTAATTTTGTTGATGATTTCCTTTGCTGTGCAAAAAGATTTTAGTTTGACATAGTCCCATTTGTTTATTTTTTTCTTTTGTTTCCCTTGCCTGGGGAGGTATGTCTGACAAAAAATTACTACAAGCAATGTTCAAAATTTTGCTGCCTCTGTTTTCTTCTAGGATTTTTATGGTTTGGGTTTTTTTTAAATCTGTTTTTAATTTATTCTTGTCTATGGTGAAAGAAGGTGGTCTAGTTTCATTTCTCTGCACATATCTGTTCAATTTTCCTAACACCATTTATTGAATAAACTATCTTTAGCCCACTGTATGTGTTTGCTTCCTTTTTTGAATATTAATTAACTTTAAAGGACTCGGTTTCTTTCTGGGCTTTCTATTCTGTTCCAGTGATCTATGTGTCTGTTTTTATGACAGTACCAGGCTGTTTTGATTACTATGGTATTGTAGTATAGTTTGGTATCAGGTAGCATGATTCCTCCAACTTTGTTCTTCTTTCTCCAGATTTCTGTTGCTATGCAGGGCCTTTTGTGGTTCCACATAGATTTTTGAAATATTTGTTTTAGTTCTGTGAAATATGGCATTAGAGTCTTGATAGGAATTGCACTGAATCTATAGATTGCTTTGGGTAATAGGGACATTTTAATGATGTTAATTCTTCCTATCCATGAACAAAGTATGTGCTTCTGCTTATTTGTATCTTCTTTAATTTCTTTCTTCAGTGTCTTATAATTTTCCAAATACAGGTCTTTTACATGCTTAGTTAGATTTATTCCTAGGTATTTTATTCTTTTTTAAGCAATCATAAATTGGATTTTTAAAAAACTTCCCATTCTATCAGTTATTGGTATATAAAAATGCAACATTTCTGGATATTAGTTTTGTATCCTGTTACTTTGCTGAATTCATTGATCAGTTCCAGTAGTTTCTTGGTGGAATTTTAGGGATTCTCTATGTACAGTATTATGTCATCTGCAAATAAAGACAGTTTGACTTCTTCCTTTCCAATTAGGATACCTTTTATTTCTTCTTCTTGTCTGACTGCTGTGGCTAGGACTTCCAGTACTATGTTGAATAACAGAGGTGAAAGTGGGCATCCCTACCTTGTTCCCAATCTTAAGGGGCATGCTTGTAGTTTTGCCTCATTGAGTATCATACTAGCAGTGTGTTTGTCACATATGGCCTTTGATTAAGTTTAGGTTTGTTCCCTCTATTCCCACTTTGCTTAAAGTTTATTATAAACCAGTGCTGGATTTTATCAAAAGCTTTTTTTTAATCTACTGACATACCATGTAATTTTTATCCTTCATTTTGTTTATGTGGTGAATCACAATTGTTGATTTGTGAATGTTGTACCAACCTTGCATTCCCAGAATAAATCCCACTTGATCATGGTGTATGATCTTTCTGATGCATTGCTATACTTGGTTAGCTAACATTTTGTTGAGGATTTTAGCATCTATGTTCAACAGGGATATAGACCTGTAATTTTCTTTCTTTGTAGTGTCTTTATCTGGTTTTGGAATTAGGATAATGCTGGCCACATAAAATGAGCGTTGGCGCTTTATATCCTCTTGAATTTTATAAAGTAGTTTGAGAAGGAGAAGTGTTAGTTCTGGGAATCTTTGGTAAAATTCACCTGTGACACCACCTGGTCCAGGGTATTTGTTGGGAGTTTTTTGATTACTGCTTCAATTTCACTCAGTGTAACCTGTCTATTCAGATTCTCTGCCTCTTTCTGATTTAGTTTTTGAATACTGTATATTTCTAGGAATTTATCCATTTTGTCCAGGTTGTCCAGTATATTGGCATATAATTATTCATACTATTTTCTTTAAATCTGCTGTTTCTTCAGTGTAAGTTACAATTTTTCCTCTTTCATTTCTGAATTTATTTATTTGGGCCCTTTCTCTTTTTTTCTTGATGAGTCTGGTTAAATGTTTATCTTGTCAAAGAACCAGCTCTTGGATTCATTAATCTTTTGTATTATTTTTTTAGGCCCTATTTCATTCATTCCTGCTCTCTTCTTATTTCCTTCCTTCTGCTCACTGTAGGCTTCATCTATTTTCTTTCTCAAGTTTCCTTAAGTGGGAAGTTAGATTGTTTATTTGGGCTTTTCCTTGTTTTTTGAGATAGACCTGTAATGCTGTGAATTTTCCTTTTGGGATTGCTTTCCCAGTATCCCACATATTTTGTATTGTTGTGTCCTCATCTTCATTTTTTTCAAGGTTTCTTGATTTCTTCCTTGATCTCGTTTTGTTGACGTATTCGTTGTTTAACAACATATTATTTAGCTTCCATGTTTTTGCATGTTTTTCAGTGTCCTCATGATTGATTTCTGGTTTCAAGGATGGTGGTCAGAGAAGCTCTTTCAAATGATTTCAATCTTCTTAAATTTATTAAGACTTGTTTTGTGTCCTAACATGTGGTCTATCCTAGAAAACATTCCGTGTGCACTAGAAAAGAATTTAAATTCTGCTGCTTTGGGATGAAATGCTCTGAAGATATCAGTTAAATCCATTTGATCTAATGTGTCATTTAAGGCCTCTATCTCCTTATTGATTTTCTGCCTTGAAGATCTATCCATTGAAATCAATTGGGTGTTGAAATCCCCAACTATGACTGTATTTCTGTCCAGCTCTCCCTTTACACCCATCAAGATTTGCTTCACATATTTAAGTGCTCTTGTGTTGGGTGTGTAAATGTTTACTAAGTTTATATCTTCTTGTTTGATTGTACCTTTTATCACTATGCAGTGTCCTCCTTTGTCTCTTACTACAGTCTTGGTTTTCAAGTCTATTTTGTTTTATATAAGCAGTGCTACCCCAGTTTTTTTTTCTTTTCCAGTTGAATGAAATATCTTTTTCTAACCCTTTACTTTTAGCCTGTGTCTATCTTTCAATTTGAGATAGGTCTTGGAGGCAGCATATATATGGGTCTTGTTTCTTTATCCATTCAGTTATTCTATGTTTTGTGGTCAGGGCATTTAAGCCATTTACATTTAAGGGAAGTACTGATAGATATTTACATAGTGCCATGTTATTGCTAAACTGTTTTTTTCCTTCCTTCCTTCCTCCCTCCCCTCCCCTCCCCTCCCTTTCTTCTTCTTAAAGCAAGCCCTTTAACATTTGTTGTACAACTGGTTTGGTGTTAACAAATTCCCCTGACTTTTTCTTTTCTGGGAAACTCCTTATTTCTCCTTCCATTTTACATGATAGCCTTGCTAGATAAAATAGTCTGATTGTAGGTCCTTGTTTTTCATAACCTTGACTATTCCACACCACTCCCTAATGGCCTCAAATGTTTCTGTAATCACATGAGGGTCTCATTGGTGTGCCCTTGTAGGTAACTATCTGCTTTTCTATCAGGCTTTTAGGATTCCCTTCTTGTCCTTAAGCACTGACATTTAAAAAAATTTTTTTAAAGATTTTATTTATTTGTTTTTAGAGAGACGGAAAGGAAAGGAGAAAGAAAGGGAGAGAAATATCAATGTGTGGTTGCCTCTCGCACACTCTCTACTGAGGATTTGGCCCGCAACCCAGGCATATAACCTGACTGAGAATCAACCTGGTGACTCTTCGGTTTGCAACCTGCACTCAATAAGCCTTGACATTTTAATTACGATGTGTCTCACTGTAGGCCTCTTTGGGTACAATATGTTTGGGACTCTCTGGGCTTCTAGAACTTGTGTGACATTTTCCTTCCCCAAAGTAGGGAAGTTTTGGTCATTATTTTTTTAATATATCCTATTGATTATGCTATTACAGTTGTCACATTTATTTCTTCCCTTTATTCCCCTCCACCAGGCACCCCCTCCAGTCATCATTCCCCCACCTTAGGTTCATGTCCATGGGTCATAAATCTAAGTTCGTTGGCTTCTCCATTTCCCATGCTTTTCTAAACCTCCCTGTCTATTTTGTACCTACCATTTACGCTTCTTATTTCCTACACCTTTATCCCCATTATCCCCCCTCCCTGTCCCTGCTGAAAACCCTCCATGTGATCTCCATTTTTGTGATTCTGTTCTAGTTGTTTGCTTAGTTTGTTTTGTTTTTAGCTTCAGTTGTTGATACTTATGAGTTTGTCATTTCACTGTTCATATTTTTAATCATCATCTTTTTCTGAGATATATCCCCTTAACATTTCATATAATTAGGCTTGGTGATGATGAACTCTTTTAACTTGACCTTATCTGGAAAGCACTTTATTTGCCTTTCCATTCTAAATGATAACTTTGCTGGATAGAGTAATCTTGGATGTAGGTCCTTGCCTTTTGAACACTCCTTTCCAGCCCCTTCTTGCCTGTCAGATTTCTTTTCAGAAATCAGCCGATAGTTTTATGGGAACTCCTTTATAGATAACTGTCTCCTTTTCTCTTGCTGCTTTTAAGATTCTCTCCTTATTTTTAATCTTGGGTAATGTAATTATGGTGTGCCTTGGTGTGTGCTTCCTTGGGTCCAACTTCTTTGGGACTCTGAGCTTCCTGGATTTCCTGGAAGTCTATTCCTTTGCCAGGTTACAGAAGTTCTCCTTCATTATGTTTTCAAGTAAGTTTTCAATTTCTTGCTCTTCCTTTTCTCCTTCTGGCACCCCTGTGATTCAGATGTTGGAACATTTAAAGCTGTCCTGGAGGTTCCTGAGCCACTCCTCATTTTTTTGAATTTTTGTTTCTTCATTCTGTTCTGGTTGAATATGTCTTTCTTTCTTCTGCTCTAAACTGTTGATTTCAGTCCTGGTTTCCTTCCTGTCACTGTTGGTTCCTATATATTTTCTTTGATTTCACTTTGCATAGCCCTCACTCACTCCTTCCTCTATTTTGTGACCACACTCAATCATTTCTATGAGCATCCTGATTACCAGTGTTTCAACTCTGCATCTGATAGGTTGGCTATCTTTTCATCGCTTAGTTGTATTTTTTTCTGGATCTTTGATCTGTTCTTTCTCTTGGCCCATATTTTTTTTTCGTCTTGGTGCACCTGTTTCATAGTAAAGGGCAGAGCCTTAGGTATTGACCAAGGTGGGGTAACCCACTTTGCTGTGTTGTGGTGCTGTATGTGGGGTAGGGGTCTGAGAGGGAATAATCCCCTCTACTCGGCTTTCCCCCAGCTTTCAGTCACTTTTCCCACTACCCACAAGCAAATAAGCCCGTCTGGTGCTGACTCTGTGTGGGTGGGTTTATGTACCTTCTAGGACCCTGTGGGCCCCTTCAACTAACTCTCTTGTGAGGCTGGGAGTTTCTCCTGCTACCACAACCTCCACAGGTTTTTTCAGTCAGAGGTTTTCAGGCTTTATTTTCCCTGGGTTATGTGGTGTGTCTTGCTCCCTAGTCGTTCCTCCCAGTTTATCTGCCTCAAGTGTGGGACTGCCTGGTCTGCCAGCCGCTGCCCTGCCAGGAGTCCTCTCTGCCCCGCCTGCCTGTCTCTGCCCCTCCTATGAGTCTGAATGAATGCTTCTTCTTTAACATTTTCATTGTCAGACTTCCATACAGTTTGGTTTTCTGGTGGTTCTAGTTACTTTTTGTTTTTAAATTTGTTGTTTTCCTTCTTTTGGTTGTGTAAGGAGGCAAAGTGTATCTACCTATACCTCCATCTTGGCCAAAAGTTGGTCATTATTTCTTCAAGTATGTTCTGAATCCCTTGCTCACTCTCTTCTCCTTCTGGTATTGCCATGATTAGGATTTTGTTATACTTCATGTTGTCCAAAATATTTCTTACATATTCCTCATTTTTTAAAATTCTTCTTGCTGTTCTGCCTAGTTGTCTTTTCTACCTCATCTTCCAAAGCACTGATTCAATCCTCTGCTTCATCTAACCTACTAATTATACCCTCCAGTGTATTATTTATCAGATATGGCTTTATTTCTAAATGGTCATTTTTTGTGGTTTCTCTTTTTCAATGCTGTTGAGCATCCTTATAATCATTACTCTAAACTCTGATATATTGCTTGCCTCCATTTCATCTAGTTTTTCTGGATAATTCTCTTGTTCTTTCATTTGGGGTCTGTTTCTTTGTCTTCCCATGTGGTTGTTTCCTTGTATTTTGTGACTTAGTTGTTTAACTAATCAGCTGTTAAAGTGATCAGTTGTTAATCTAATCAAGCTGTGAGGACAATCCAGGCTTAAGCACCACAGGATGGGGCAGAGCAATTCCTAAGGGTGGAGCTATTGCTTCCCCTCAAGCTGAAGCCTCTTGGAGAGGAATGCTTTCTATGCCTAAGAAAGGTGGCTTCTGCAGTATGGGGAATGAATTATCACAGGGATCCTGGTAGTTGTTACTTCAGTTCTCTTCCAGGGCCTCCAGCCCCATGCTCTCTTTAAGCATCTCTAGTCCATTCTGCCCTCCCTTTGCTGCAGCCCAGGCTATGTGGCTGCAAACAAAATTTTGTGCATTGGCCCTTGAAGAGGCTCTCTGTGTCTCCAGTCATATCTCCTTGGCAGACAGAAACCCTTTTGCTTTTCACAGTGGATATAATCTGGGTTCCTTTCTGGCTCTGGTGCTGTATGCTGGGAGCCCACCTTGGGTTTGGGACCCTACACTTCTCAGGGGGAATGCATATCCCTCTGGAACTTCAGCTGCCTCCCATAGGAGCCCAGCCAGTCCTCTCATGTCTCCATATTCCCTACCAGTCATGTTGTGGTGAAGTGGTTTCTTCTCTCTGCCCTTGGTTATAAGGCTTCTCTCCAGCTAGTTATTACTTGTTTACTCTGGATGATTTCTCTACAATTTACTTGTAATTCCAGATTGGTTATGGGAGGAGTTTAGTGTAGCTTCTACTTACGGCTCTGTCATCTTGGATCTCCCTGAAATTCTGCCTTTAATATATTTTTAATGTATATTCTTGCCATATATTTAACAAACTCATGGCTTGACCAACACTTCAGCCAACTTCTTACTAACTTAGGCTAATTTTTAGTGAAAGTTGCCTGTCATTTTGTTTTTGTTTGTTAGTCAAACAAAGCAATATGTAACTAATCCACATGGCAAAAATAAAACTTTTAGAAAATATACAAGATCACAAAAGAAAAACCACATTACAGAGTCCTGCTATAGTTACCTTGTCAGTGTACAGTGTCAACACATAACAATATTCACATGTAACTTTTAATTAACAGTAAGTAAAATCAAATCTAATAGGTGATAAGAATATAAAACTGTGTAAGGCAATTTTTAAATTTGTCAAAATTTAAAATTTAAATATGGCAAAATTTAAATCTGTATTAAATATTTTTGTGTGTAAATAATCCATGTGTATATAGATGAGATCATGAACGCTAACAAAGTGATGACTACTTCAGTCTCCTTATTTTAAATTTTTGAGTTTTTATTATTTTCCAAATCTTTTTCAAAGAGCATGTAGAATGCTTAGCAGAGTCTTTAGCACATGGAAAGGAATGAATGAGTGTTAACTATCAGTTAAAAAAAAACCTTTAAACTGCTAATAAGAAATTAAAATACATCTCAGTTATCCTATAATTTACACAGTTTTTTAAAAAAATTCATCAAGTATAACTAAGAAATTTTGAGTTAAATTTCACTACCAACCAAATTCCCTACAATGGAATTAGTAAGAAGAAATTACTAATGTATTGGAAATTGCACCATAATAAAGACCTAGATAAAATGGAGTGTATGTGGTTTTTAGTGGTCTGTGGATCACCATAAACTACCTTCATTTGTTTCTAGAAACCTATTTTGAATGCTATTGATTTTAAAGCTATGTTCTTAGCCCTGGCCAGTGTGGCTCAGTGGAATGAGCATTAGCCTGAGAACTGAAAGTTCACTGGTTTGATTCCCAGTCAGGGCACATGCCTGGATTGTGGGCCAGGTTCCCAACTGGTAGTGTATGAGAGGCAGCGACTGATGTTTCTTTAGCAGTACACTGGTGTTTCTATCTCTCGTAATTCCTCCCTCCTCCTCTCTCTGAAAATGAATAAAATCTAAAAACAAAAAACTATGTTCTTATAACTACTATGTTTTGCTACATATAATGTGTGCTCATTTTTGCCCCAAACTTTCAGGAAAATATTCTTTCACTTGAAGTTTAAAAAAAAAAATTATTTATTTATTTTTAGAGAGAGGGAAAGAGAAGGAGAAAGAGAGGAAGAGAAACATCAATGTGTCCTTGCCTCTCACACACCCCCTATTGGGGACCTGGCCTGCAACCCAAGCATGTACCCGACTGGGAATCAAACCAGCAACCCTTTGGTTTGCAAGCCCATGCTCAGTCCACTAAGCTACATCAGCCAGGGCTTGTTTAAAGTTTTTAATTCAATTATTTACTTATATTTAGATAATTGGTTTTTATATTATAAAAGAATTTTAGCATTTACTGTTGATTATATTATGATAAAAGAAATTTTATGTAACATATAATTACAAAACATAGGAACAGACATAAGGTATTTCAGGTGCTGCCCATGCTTAATGCTTATTTTTCCCTCAAAAATTTAGGCAAAAGAGTGTGCATTATACATGGCAAAATACATATATCTGTCTGTAACAAATACAGACTCGGGTCTATAAGAACCAGGCTGCCAAATTAAGTATAACCAACTGATACTGTCAATATGTGTTAGCAATTTATTAATTTTACCTGTCATATTAATTTTTTAAAATTCTTGGTAAAGTTTTTGAAAATAATTTAGTAGACAGAAAACATAAATTGGTAAAATTCTGTATATAACAATTTTTTTGTGAGAACTGGAGGAAAACTGTAATTATTAAAGAAATAAAAGAACTAAGTCCAACCTAAATTACTTACATATTTACATCTAGTATATTATGTAAATTATCAGGCAAAAGTAATTACTGTCTTTCTCTTCTTTTTCAAGATTACTTTGGATTTCTGCTTAATATCAAACAATTTTTTCCAGATCTATTTAGATATAATCCTTCACCAAATCTGCTACCTATAAGTCAGACTTCCAGCCAAGACAGAGCGGTAGGGAGATATACTCTGCTTCCTCACACACGCAAAAGGACAAAAAAATAACCAGAACTGCCAAAAACTGAACTGTATGGAAGTCCAACAACGAAGGTGTTAAAGAAGAAACATTCATCCAGACTGCTAGGAGAGGTGGAGATGGACAGCTGGGACAGAAAGGACTTAGGGCAAGGTGGCAGCTGCAGGACTGGAAGAGGCCCGATGGGCAGCTGGTGGACCATGTGAGGTGGCAGATGACTGATGGGCGGTCACACACTTGGGTGCAGATAAACTGAGAGTAGCAACTAGGGAGCGAGACAGAATGTGCAACCCAGGGTTCCAGTGCAAGGATATAAATCCTCAAAACCTCTGACTGAAAACTCCTGTGGGGGTTGAGGCACCAGGAGAAATTCCCAGCCTCACAGTAGAGTTGGTTGGAGAGACCCGCAGGGTCCCAGAATGCACACAAATCCACCCGCCCAGGAATCAGCACCTGAAGGGCCCAATTTGTTTGTGGGTAGTGGGAAAAGTGACTGAAAGTGTAGGGAGAGCCAAGCAGAGGGCATTGTTCTCTCTTGGACCCCTCCCACACATACAGAACCAGAACACAGCAAAGTGGGTTGCCCCACCCTGGTCAACACCTAAAGCTCTGCCCTTTACTATGAAACAGGTGCACCAAGACGAAAAAAAAATATGGCCCAAAAGAAAGAACAGATCAAAGATCCAGAAAAAAATACAACTAAGCAATGAAGAAATAGCCAACCTATCAGATGCAGAGTTCAAGACATTGGTAATCAGGATGCTCACAGAAATGGTTGAGTATGGCTGCAAAATAGAGGAAAGCAAAGGCTATGCAAAGTGAAATCAAGGAAAATATATAGGAACCAACAGTGACAGGAAGGAAACCAGGACTGAAATCAACAGTTTAGAGCAGAAGAAAGAAAGACATATTCAACCAGAACAGAATGAAGAAACAAAAATTCAAAAAAATGAGGAGTGGCTCAGGAACCTCCAGGACAGCTTTAAATGTTCCAACATCTGAATCACAGGGGTGCCAGAAGGAGAAAAGGAAGAGCAAGAAATTGAAAACTTACTTGAAAACATAATGAAGGAGAACTTCTGTAACCTGGCAAAGGAATAGACTTCCAGGAAATCCAGGAAGCTCAGAGTCCCAAAGAAGTTGGACCCAAGGAAGCACACACCAAGGCACACCATAATTACATTACCCAAGATTAAAAATAAGGAGAGAATCTTAAAAGCAGCAAGAGAAAAGGAGACAGTTATCTATAAAGGAGTTCCCATAGTCAGCTGATTTCTGAAAAGATATATTGCAGGCAAGAAGGGGCTGGAAAGAAGTATTCCAAGTCATGGAAGGCAAGGACCTACATCCAAGATTACTCTATCCAGCAAAGCTATCATTTAGAATGGAAGGGCAGATAAAGTGCTTCCCAGATAAGGTCAAGTTAAAAGAGTTCATCATCACCAAGCCTAATTATATGAAATGTTAAAGGGATTTATCTAAGAAAAAGAAGATAAAAAATTTGAACAGTAAAATGACAACAAACTCACAGTTATTAACAACCAAACCTAAAACAAAACTAAACTAAAAACAAACAAACAAAGCAAACAACTACAACAGGAACAGAATCACAGAAATGGAGATCACATGGAGGGTTATTAGCCAGGGAGTGGAAGGGGGAGAGAGGAAGAAAAGGTACAGAGAATAAGCAGTATAACTAGTAGGGAGAAGATAGACAGGAGGAGGTTCAGAATAGTATAGGAAATGTAGAAGCCAGAGAACTTATGTATGTGACCCATGGACATGAACTAAAGGGGGGGAATGCAGGTGGGAGGGTGAGCAGGGTAGAGGGGATTAAAAGGGGGAAAATAGGTCAACTATAATAGCATAATCAATAAAACATACTTAAAAATAAAAGAATGCACATGTCCAGGAAGAGCATTAATACATTAAACTTCATCACTCATATATATAAAACAAAGACTATCAGCTGATTTCTCAAGAGAAACCTGACAGGCAAGAAGGGGCTAGAAAGAAGTATTCGAAGTCTTGAAAGGTAAGGACCTACATCCAGGATACTCTATGCAACAAAGCTGTCGTTTAGAATGGAAGGACAGATAAAGTGCTTCCCAGATAAAGTCAAGTTAAAGGAGTTCACCATCACCAATCCCTTATTATATGAAATCTTAAGGGGACTTATCTAAGAAAAAGAAGAAGATCAAAAATACAAACAGTAAAATGACAACAAACTCACAACTATCAACAATGGAACCTAAAACAAAACAAAAAACAAAAATGAACTAAGCAAACAACTAGAACTGGAAGAGATTCCAGAAATGGAGATTACATGGAATGTTATCAGCAGGGTGGGGGAGGATGGGGGAAAAGGTACAAAGAATAAGAAGCATAAATAGTAGGTACAAAATAGATGGCAAGGTTAAGAAAAGTATGGGAAATGGAGAAGCCAAAGTACTTAGATGTATGACCCATGGACATGAACTAAGGCAGGGAAATGCTAGTAGAAGGTGGAGTACAGGATGGAGAGGAATAAATGGGAGAAATAAATGTGACAACTGTAATAGCATAATTAATAAAATATATTAAAAAGAACAAAAGAAACAAAAAAGGGAAAGTAAGTCAAATACAAATTAAAATTAAGAGAAGCTAAAAATTAATGGATGCAAAAAGGTCAAATTGACATTAGTTTTCTACTATAATTCATGTTACATATATGTCCTTTGTAATTCTCTAGCTTAAAAGCTTTTAATATAGTAACTCACTAAAATGTACTATCAAATTCTTTATCAGCACAGCATATTTGACCCTCCATGATCGGGCCCTCCTAGTCACACCTGTCACTATTTTTCTATATATAACTACACTCTATCCAAATTAAACTACTGGCCATTCCCTAGCTATATACAGTGACTTTTTTGCCTATGTACTTTTGAACATGCTATTCTTGTTACTTAGAATGACCTCTACATCAGCTTAAGCTCCTATCCTTCCATATTCATCTTTGAATTGCTCTACAGTGCCTATCAGACAATAAGCATTGTAAATACCTGTTGAATGAGATGAACTGTACCTGTCTTACTACATTAACCATACACTACCCATCCATTATGCTTTTAAATATTATATTAACACCTTAAAGGAGGATATGCTATCTTCATTCAACTCAACAAATATCTACTGAGCTTCTCTGCACTTGAAAAAATACAAAAATGCATAATTCAATCTTAAAATTTAGTGAGGCAAGCAGACAAGCAAACAGAAAATTTCAATATCATGGGATTCAAAAGCTTTTATATCACTGACTCCAAAAACCAGATTCTCTAAAAACAAAGGAATATACCTAACCCATGCTGAAAATAAGAGGGAGGGAGAGATGTGCAAAGTTTTCCAGAGGAGAGGAGAGAACTCTGTTGAGTTTTTTATAAAAGATGAAATTTGACTGATATAACTGAATATTTCATTTGATCTTTTTTTATATACTCAGTGATTTCAGAATTACCAAACAATGATTATTTATATCCAAGACCCTGAGATATAGTGGTGGATAAGACCTATCCTCCGCCCTCATGAGGACCACAACACAGATAGGGGGACAGATACATCCCTAACATAATTTTTTTAAAGTGCTATAAACACATTCAAAACACATAATCATGAACTACAGGGAAAGATGCAATCAATTCTGCCATCAGGCTTCATAAAGGAGATGTCATCTGAGCTGAGCCTTAAGTCTTATTAGAATTTCACTAAACATAGAAAAAAAGAGATTTCTAAGTAGATAGAGAAGGCTTTTGTTTTGAAATTGTTCTGAATGTGATAAAAATTAATGGCCAATGACTGTAAATGGAATTTAAGAGAAAAACAAAGTCTAATTCAACACAAGTGTCATTACTGGCAAAACCAGACTTCACTAACAAAGGTATGACAACCTCCAGTACAGTAAGTCACATATTAAGTCTTTCAGAATGTCAAGTACCAAGAGAGCTATTTGAGTCATTTTTCCCTCTAACTTAAGGCAGAGCAGAACCATTACTTAAAACAACTGGAACAGGAATAGAATCAGAGAAATGGACATCACATGGAAGGTTTTCAATGGTGAGGGGGAGCGGGGGAATAGGGGGGAAAAAGTACAGGGAATAAGCAGTATAATTGGTAGGCATAAAATAGATGGGGAGAGGTCAAGAATGAGATAGGAAACAGAGAATTCAAAGAACTTATGTTCTTTGAATTATATGTACAACCCATGTACATGAACTAAGGGGAGAATGATAGAGGGCTGGGGGGTGCAGGGCAGAGCGGGGACAAAGGGGGGAAATGGGGAAAACTGTAACAGTATAATCAATAGAATATACTTAAAATTACTATATATTATTTATATCTGGTATTCTGATTACAATAAATTTTCAATGCAGCTTGAAAAAGTTTGTTTATGTATGCTGATGTTGAGAAATATGGCTAGTGTGAAAGGAGATACAATGTAAGCATAAAACTCACCAGGATTTCAAAGACTTAGTAAAAAAATGTAAAATATCTCAGTAAGTTTTTATATTAGTTGCTTATTGAAATATTTTGTATATATTACATTAAACCAAATATGTTATTAAAATTAAAAAATCTTTACTTAAAGATCAGAGTTAAACAAGTCTCTTTAAATACCTAGTAGTATAAATATATGCATAATACAAGAATATTTATCTTCAGGTACTATTCAGATTTTCTGTTGTTATGTCTGTTAAAGGTCTAATTTTTTTTGTTGTTAATTGGAATTTTCCCCACTTTAACCAAACATCATCATTACTTACTGGATACCTGTTAATTAACATATGGTTCTTAAACTTTTTTGGATCTGTACTCCTCTACTGACCTAATAAAACTTTACATCCTCTCTCTAGAAGAACTAAATGCGCATGCACACACACACACACACTTTTGCATACAGTATTGGGGGCGAGAGGAGGCTGTTTTAGAATTCTGGTTAAAAACTTGAAACTTTATAAAGGCTTGGAACTCATACTGAACTGAAAAAGAGAAGCATAAAATGAAAATATCAATTAAGTGGAGGGGGAAGGGGAATATTGGGGAAAGAAGAGGAAGGGTAAAGTCAAGGAACATGTATAAAGGACCAATGGAAAAGGACAATGGGGTGGGTGGGGGAGAGGACTGAATGTGGGAGATGGGTAGCACAGGGGAGAGCAATGGGAGGAAAATGGGGACAACTATAACTGAACAACAATAAAAAAAATTAAAATACCAATCAAAAGGCTATGAGGTCAATTAATACTTTATCTGTTATAGTGCAGAGCAATGCTATGAGATCTAATCTTGGATCTCTCTTGATTGCTCCCCAAAATCAAATGAGAAACACAACAAAATATTATTATCCACAACTGATATATAATGTAAGATAATACAAACAGGGGTAAATAGATACAAGTGGATGGGAACAGGACCTAGGGTTTTTAACTTCAGGCTTTAAAAAATTTGATGCTATTTAATATATTAGGCCTATGTAACAGATTATTCACAGAATTAATGCTTTAATATGATTCTAAGTTAAAATCAGTCTTCTCAGATTATAAATAAAGTAGCCTGCTGTGGAAATTAATTTCATGTTAAACTCCACTGGAGGCAAAAGCTGAGAATAAAATGTCTTGTCATATAAAGTTCAACAGATGAGTTTTAAGTGTTTACATGTTTAAATGTTTTTGTGTGTTTAAATGTTTTCTTTAGAAAATAAACAAAAAGTTATAAAACCACCACTTACTAACTTTTCATTTGAACAAATTCAGCAAAATAACACTGCGCCAACACACTAAACCTAATAAATCACAACAAATTTAAAACATAAAACCAGAAATAGATGTATAGAATCAATGTTACCTGAGAAGGTAGTCTTGTCCCCTCTACTTCTTGACCTCTGAAAAAATGTGATCCTGCTTTTGATGAAACTCCTAGAACCAACTACCAATTTATATGAAATACAGAGGAGAAAACATAGAATGCTATCCACAAAATCCAAGACTGCAAAAGACTCTAGACAATCTGTTTCTTCTACAAAATTACTATAAGAAAAGAGTGGAGTGTGGATAAAGGGAAAAAAGGAGAAGGGAAGAAAGGAAGACCTATAAATTAAAAGACAAATGAATCAATCACATTGTGTGACATTATTTGGATCATGATTCAAACAAAGGAAATAATTTCTTTAAACTGTAATTTTTGAAATAATTGGAAATGTGAGCAGTGAATGGGTATTTCCAATGGAGAATTTGTTTTTGTTTGATGGGGCATCGTAGCTACATTTTAAATAAGAGTCCTCATCCCTGAGAGGTATAATCTGAAGCATTTATAAAATAATCTGCTGTCAATGATTTGTTCAAAATAACGTGGAAGGAAAGTATATAGAAGGTATGAACGGGGCAGAACCAGCAGTAAACAAATATTGTTTGGGACTGCATAATAGGCACATGAGGGTTTGTATAGTCTGTTTTGCTTTTTTATGTGTTACAAAGTCTCTCATAAAAAGTTTTAAAACAATGTAAAAACTAGTCTAAAAATAGAGTTTGCTTTGTGTAATATTCTATGACAAGTGTATGACTTTCCATGTCTATTCTTTTTTCAAATATTTTATTTATTTACTCTTTTTAGAGAGAGGGGAAGGGAGGGAGGAAGAGGGGGAGAGAAACATCAATGTGTAGTTGCCTCTTGTGCTTCCCCCATTGGGGACCTGGCCCACAACCCAAGCATGCGCCTGAATGGGAATTGAACCAGTGACCCTTCAGTTCGCAGGCCGGCGCTCAATCCAGAGTCACACTATCCATGTCTATTTTTATTCAGGGTAATATTTGAAACACCTAGTATCATGTCTCCTTACCCTCCCTTCCCATTATCTCTCATGCTTTACCAGTTACTTCTTCAAGGTGTATTCCATGTGAAGACAAGAGTATATGAACCTGCTTCCCATTTCTTTCTCCTGTCTTCTATTCATTCCAACTATCACTCAAAATATAAGCTAATAAGGGTTGACAAGTATAAAAGCAATGCTAAAAAAATACTTCAATGAAAGGAAAACACTAAATTATTAGGTAAAGTTAAACATGAAACAATATTACTATATCCTGAAGCATCAGTCCTCAAAGTTTATTGTGCATAAAAATCAATTTGAGAGCTTATTAAAAATGTAGATTCCTAATCCCTACCCTGAGATTCTGAAATAACAGATTTAATATGCTATTCTGGGGCCAAGGAATCTGCTTCTAAATGCCATTCTAATGCTGGCAAATCTGGGAAACATTCCCTTCAAAATCTTTGAAAATTATCTTAGAACTTACGTAGAATGTGAAACTGTTCACCACTTACTGCTTACTTTCAGATCAACATTTATAGAAATCAAACAACAAACCAAGCAAAAAGAGTCCCTGATTTTACATTCTAGTTAGAAAGGAGAAAAAGATACATGTAATTAAATCATACTACATGTTAAGATGCAATAAATGAAGGAAAACAAAGGAAGTTAAAAGGAATAGATAACGTCTAGGTAGAAGGATATTACTTTAATAGAATGCTCAGGAAAACCTTACAGATAAGGTAGCATCATACAAATAAGTGAGGGAGCCAGGAAATGAGTTTACCTGCTGTAGGAAGAGAGTCAAATGTAAATCTGTTTTTTCCTCAAGCACAAGTATTCAAGAAAAATATAAAATATGCTTTCAATTTTGTTTATTGGTTATATTCTAATATATCTTCCACTTTCAGATGTTAAAAAATCAGCTTATGGATTGACATGGAAATAATCTATATTTGTATTTCTATGAGAAAACATTTCTATGTATTCTAAGTTTTTCAGATGGTCTGCTTCTCTGCTTCAGTGCAAATGAAGTGTACTCTATTCTTACTTATAAAGCAAAGATGAGAAAAGTCCCTGAATTCACCAGGAATTGTGTTTTCAGCAGAATTTTGGAGTCCCTTACTCTAGTTGTTAGGCAATCCACCACCAAAATTAAAAAGCAATTTAAAAACATAAAACATGAGATGACACAGGGAGAATAATCCCAATATTCTACCTGCAGGCAAATTTTGGGGTAGAGGTTTTTTTTCTGATATCAATCTCAAAAAACTGAGAATATACACCACTACCATTAAAGTCAATGTACTAGGATAGTATAAATTGTAAAATTTAAATAAAACTATTCACATTCAAAGCTTTTGCAAACCCAAAGAAAACTGAAGTCTAGTAAATGAGATGTATCTGAGAGAGGGTGGGGGCTATCTTTTGGAAAGAGAAGATCGCCAAAATACTTCCTGGGCTAAATAACAAACCATACTTTCTGCATTACATCTTGACAGTGTTTTTTCATTCAATATACTTTAGAAGGTTTAAACTCTCACAGAACAGAAATATTAGTAAGTGCTTACAAATATGACAAGAGGAACAGTCAAGTAATATTACCTTAAACTGGTTTATCACAATTTATATTCTCTCTCTCTTTTTAATCTTGTACTGGGATGCCTACACAGAAATGAGTTCCCAGACATACATTTAAAGAACTATAAAAGCTATCAGAAAAGTTATTTTTGCCTAAAGAAGGTACTTTCAGATAGCTGTACTCAAATGCTTTAAATATTAAAGTTTTGTTCTTAGCATTAGCTATTTCAAGTCCTTAAACCTGTAGCTATGGAATCTGTAGACTTAATATTTTGAACAATACTAAAATAAAATTGTAGAAAAAAATTAGAGCAGAAGGGAAAATTAAAACCCACCCACAGTTCTACTATTCAGTTACAACATTTAACGAAAGTGTACTATCTTACAACTTTGGCGATAAATATTTTAAGTCTATTTTTTACTTATATATAGTTTATTCAAATTTATAAATATTGGAAACAGCCCTGCCTGGTTTCAGAAGCTGTAACCCCCCCATGGCTAAGGCTGCGTGAGCAACCTTGGGACCATAAGCCGCTAGCAGACAAAGCTTATCTCCCTGGCAGGGGCACGATCGCCACCGCCTCTGCCCCTTTTACTTCACCCTGCCTGGCTCCCAGTGCACGATCCATTAGCCAATGACGGGTAAGATTCCTCAAGGGAGGGACGACCTAAGACAAGCACAATCATGAGGGGGCCCTCAGGGAAGGACTTGGAGAGCTATAGCAAAAGGGGGTGATGGACCCTCGCCCCTCAGCTTTGACACAGCCTGAGTCCTCATTCTGTCTGCAAGAAGTCTCCCAATCTCTTGGCTGCCTTACTTCCCCTGCCTGACTTAAGCCTGAAACAATGACAGAGGGCAGTGCAGCCCTGTGCTGGAAAGGGCAGATTCCCTGGGGCAATCAGGGATAAGAAAGAATACACAAAATCCTGTGAAACCTGCTTTGCTAGGAATGCTCTCAATTTTCTGATATGGGTCTGACCAGGATATGAGTTTGTTTCCCAAAGTTTTGTAGCCCTTTAGCTAACTGACCCTGACTCAGAATAAGCCCTCCTAGTTCTTTGTGTTATCTATTGTTTGATCCTTACTGCCTGACAATACTTAATGAGCTTTACCTGCATTCCTGTGCATAATGAATCCAATAAAAGCCCACTGAGGAAAAGGCTCTCAACCCTTCTCCTTTGAGAGATCAGCCACCTTTCCTCCCCAAGCAGATCATGTCTTGGTAGACTTACTCTCATCTGTGGCATCTGGGGGAGTCCTGCAGGTGGAGCCCCCACACACATGTAAATACTAATTTCTTTTAAATAAAATCTTTTTAAGCCATAAATATGCTTATTGTAGAAAAATAGAGCATACAAAAAAGTTAAAAGAAAATGAAAAATAACTAGGATCTTTCTACTTAGTAATAACAAATATTAACACTTTGTTGGCTTTCCTAACTTCTTTTTTTCAGTGTAATACTTAATTTCTTGGTTTTTAAGCATGATTAATTCTGGAACACTCACAGGTCCCAGGTAGAAGATGATATACAAAGGACTAGATGATAGGTAATACTACCACTGGGGTTTATTAGTCTTTCCCAGTTAAAAAAAAAAAAAAAAGGAACCACCTCAAGTAACTTAATATGTATTTAAAGATTCATATTACTATGCAAGAGCCTTGGAAATGAAAACTGCTATTATTTGTTCCAAGCCACCCCTAATTTTATGGAGATAGCCTACAGATGATTTGAAAGCTAAAATACAATCATAAAGGGAACCCAATCCTCTCTCCAAAAACATGATTCCCCCCCTTCTCTGGTTTATTTTTCTAGAAACAAAAATAAATACAAGGGCCCAAATACAATGAGAAGCAGACTATAAGGCAGAACACATTAGAATCTATTAGCGCGTTTTTTATTGTACTACACCTGTATCATTCTCAAACTTTTTCAAATGGAACAAAATATTCTATACTATACTATAGTATAGTACTATATTACTATATTACTATATTACTATAAAATAATACCTTTTACTTATTACTATATTACTAATACCTTTTACTTATTACTATTACTATAGTATAGTACTATATTACTCTATTACTATAAAATAATACCTTTTACTTATTCCAGAATTCTTTTCAACTTTATTAACTGCCTCTTCTTAACAACCATTTCAGCTTTTAATACATTATACACTTTAATCATATTCCTTTTCAAAAAGACTATTTTTTTTAGAGAGGGGGAAGGAAGGGAGAAAGAGAGGAAGAGAAACATTGATTGGCTGCCTCTCCTACGTGCCCCAACTAGGGACCCAACAGCAACCCAGGCGTGTACCCTGCCCAGGAACTAAATCTGTGACCTTTCGCTTTGTGGGAGGACATCCAACCAACTGAGCCACATCAGTCAGGGCTAAGCATATTCTTCTAAGCTTTCATCTTTCCAGTGAAGACACTCAATCCTCATACAAAGGTATGCCTTTAGTCCCCTCGTATTTTTACTAGACTCTGTCCTGGGCAATCTCTTTCACTACCATTTCTTCAACCATCATTCTTCTGCAGGTTAATTCCTAATTAAACATATCTAATCTAGCCCTACTCACTTTCCTGAGCTTCCAATAATTCTCAGTTGAGTTATTTTCAAATAAATGCCTCCTCTCATGCTCCCTCAGCATCACCATCACTTGGGATCGAATTCATTTTGGATTATCATCATTTCCTTCACATCCCACATCCAATAGCTTGCTACTTTGCTACTTTACCATTTTACCAGCTGAATATACCTCTTTTGTATCCTCACCAACTCTTTTGTTCCTTCTGCTTATTATCTTTTAATGGAATTGACTCAATAGCCTTTTAATTTGTTTCCTTTCTTCATTCCCTCTCCTTCCATTTCAGCTTTCAAACTGCAAAATATTAGTAAAATCATGTCACACCCTTAGTTAAAACCTGTGATGGATCTACACTGCCTACATTTTAAATTCCTTAGGAAGCAATCAAGAATCTTCATAATTAGTCTCACCCTACCTTTCTAGACTTATCTGTCACCACAGCCCCTCATCGTCCTACACTCTATTCACTGTGTATAATCTATTCCTCTGGAATATTGTGTACTTTTCTGGCTCCATATGTTTAATTGTTTCTGTTTACCTACCACCTTGATGTAAGAAATAATGTCATATTTATTGTAGTATCTATGGAGCTTTACTTATCATAGTTCAAATAATTGTTTAATGAACTCCTCAATTTCACCTATTCTACCCACCCTCCAAAACTAACCTCTACGATAAAATCTAATAAAGTATTTTTCAATTCCAGCTCCCTACATTCCCCTTGTAGTTTTAACTCCTTTGTATTCCCCTCATACTCTACGATAAAGCCTTTTCAGCCAAATTAGTTTAATTCAGAAATAAAAATTAACTTTAACAAATATATATTATATTCAAGCTTTATTCTTACCAAAACATTTTAAATGGCCAAAGTTAAAATTTTAAGTTCAGCTCTGTTGGGGTCACTGGTGATGTCTCTTCTATAATTACAACCCTTTAAAACTAGAAAGAACCATCTTCTCACTACATAGTAATATTCTTAAAGCTTTCAAAAATATTTTCAAATGTAAAAGCTTTCAAAAACATCATCATTTAAAATTTGCCAGAAGCAAAAATTCTTACTAATATCTGACAGTTGCTAAATCATTGTTCAAGTATTCTCTATTTCTTTCCAGTTAGGCTTTCTCCCTATTTCTAATGTTAATTGATATTTCTTTCAGTTGCTTCAAATAAATGAGATTGCTTCTAAAATATTACTTTCTTGAGACTAGATATGTTGTCTGTCTTAGTCCTAATTATATTACAAATAATACATTAACATATTGTTATGTATTAATATATATAGCATAAACTATAAACACAGCACTATTAAAACCACCACAAAAAAAACCCCAAAAATAAACAGGTTTAAAAATGATAAAATGAAATTAGAATATACCTAAGTTGTATTATTTTCTTTCCTTACCCTAATCAATCATCCTGCATATCTCCTGGGGTGTAGACTACTCTGGAGACCACACTGTAGCCATACTGAAGTACCTGTAGTTTCCAGAAACACTATACTGTTTCATGTATTGAATTTACTGCAATTCAGCATTCTTGAATGCCCATTTTAAACCCTCCCTAAAACCCCAATAGCAATATTCAACTTTAAGAACCAGTTCAAGTATAAACTTCTCTATGATACCTTGTACTACTGTTGTCTCCTTCCTCCTTCACCCTCCTCCTCTCAATTGCCATTCACAGGCTTCTCCCCTCCCCTTCAGATTTAGAGCTCCTTCCTCTTAAGTTCTCCTGTACCTTGTTTATATGTCTATTATAGAACCATTATCTTTTTTTTAAGTATGTTTCCCTACTTGACTATAAATCACTAAGAGCTGAGAACTTACCTTTTTATCTCAGGGACTTGAATGTCTAGCTCTGGCAGATACCCTCATATACAATCAACTAAGCTAGCTTAACACTCACATAGCACAAATGCAGAAATTGAGATTCAAGTAATACAATGAGTCCAAAGTACTAATGTCACTAGGCTCTCTATAATTATCACATCCTTTTTACCAAGGTACAAAATGTACTTTGTTTTGTGCTCACTAAAAGGCTCACTAATATGTGGAGCAGATATAAAGTTCTCCTTACTGTAAATTTGAAAGTAAGAGTTAGCCCTAGCTGGTGTGGCTCAGTGGACTGAGTGCTGGCTTGCAAACCAATGGGTCACTGGTTGGATTCTCAGTCAGGGCACATGCCTGGGTTGCAGGCCAGGATACCAGCAGGGGGCACGCGACAGGCAACCACACATTGATGTTTCTCTCCCTCCCTTCCCCTCTGTCAAAAAAATAAATTAAATCTTTAAAAAAAAAGAGTTAACTCAATATCTATCAGAAGACAAAAGAAAACTTAATAATATCTAAATGTTTATTACTAAAATATCACATACAACTTATTTATAAATAAGGTTTCTGAATAAGTTATGCTGAAAATCATATTGATATGGACAGTTTATACATTTATCCAGATTGTTCTGGAACATCTATGTATTATAATTATATACCAAAGACTTGCAACTGATGCTTTTTCTCAGATTTTAGGCTAGCACATAAAAATAAATGATTTCCTATTATCAAGAAGTATGGTCTGGCAAACCTGTTATTTACAAAATGTTTACATACACCAAACAAGTGAGAGGCTCAAAACTTCATCTGTTTGACCATCACATTACTTTTTGCTCCTAAAATAAAATCATTTTATCTCTACCTGGCTGGTATGGCTCAGTTGGTTGGGCACAGTCCTTGAAACAGAAAGGTTACCTACCGATCAGGGTACATGCCCGAGCTGCAGGTTCAGTCCCCAGTTGGGGTGCATAAGGACAGACAATTGATGTTTCTCTCTCACACTGATGTTTCTCTCCCTCTTTCCCCCTCCCTTCCCCTCTCTCTAAAATTAAAATAATAATAATAAAAATAATTTTATTTCTCTTGAACTAATAATACCAGAAATATGTTTATAAACAACAGAATGTTATAAAGTTTAATTTCTAACTGTGGATTCTACTAAGTCATATTGGAATGAATGTTAGCCATGGGGATTCTAAGCATTTAGAAATTTACCTTTATGTGAAAGAGAAAGTCTCCCTGCTCTTTTGTGGGACTCAAAAAAATTATTTATTATACACACTATGCTTTTGAAAATAGCTACAGTTCATTCAAACCTACATGCTACTTCTTAGTACTTTCAAACAGCCATTCTCATGCCTTGTTCTAAATCCTGTTTCTATATCTGTAAAGTGGATGATTGGATTAAATAAAATCTATGGTTCTTCCAGGTTTAAAACCCTATGACAGTAATTTGGAGTATATTTTACTACTTAAAAATAACATGTGTATGGATTATTTTCTATGTTGGTCATAACTATTGTACAAAGCACTGAGGAGTCAAGGATAGCAAATACAATACCCAAATATACTAACAAAACATTAAAAATAATTTACAAAGCAAATTTATAAATAATTATTCTGTTACCAAATACTTTATGAAAGGATTCAATAGTTTCCTTAGTTTAAACAGAGCTTCCCTAATGACTGTTAACTACTGTTTTCAATGAAAGAAGTCACTGCGGAGAAAACAACATAGAGAAGCCAGTGACAGGTTATTTTAAAATTGCAAAAATAAATCATGGGCCAAAAAATTAACACAACTTTTCAGGAGCTATTCCATAAAAATACCAGTACAATGCCCAGTTTCAGATATGAAGAAAATATTCCTTTTATTCAACTACTACTATAATGGTTAACACATTGGACTGACTATTGGACTGGCACCATTGACTTTACATTTAACTCATTTAATCCTACAGCAACCCCAAGAGGTAAGTATGATTATTATCCCCCTTTTACAGATGAGGGAACGAACACCAAAAAGGTAAAGCAACTTGTTCAAGTTCACTTCAGCTAGTAAAGAAAGAGTCAAACTATTATTTGACTACTATTTCCAACAAGTCAATTATTTTTCTATTTCGAAAAAATTGCCACCTGAGATATTAACTTGGCTTGCATAAATTACATAACTATTATAGGTTAATATGATTATTTTCATAGCTTCCATTATTTCCTCTTATAAAGAAAAATAACCGACTGTTATGGGTAGGGTACACCACTAGCACGGTGCCACCTGAATTGCCTATAATTTCTGGTAGAATAAACACAAATACCTAAACGTATTAACAGTTTTCCGTTGATGCACCCACTATTGTTGCAAAAATTCAGTCTCCTCAGATGAAACAGAAAAAAGATCAGGAATATACCAAAGTAATCATTAACCATTTAATAATTCCATAAGTCTCTGATAGCCGACGTGGGTAGAAAAACAATATTATTGTTTTTAATGGTCTGAAACAAACCACCTTTTTACATGAGCTAAAATTATTTTCCTAACGATATCGCATGCCCAAACTGTCTAGAAGATGCAGGTCCAACTTCCATCCTACTAAAACTTTTCCTCCGCCTGCCATTATAAGTCTTCCTACGGGCAGGACTTCACTTTATATCTACACACTTTACCTGTTCTTCGGCTCTGGCCTCGGCTTCCTTCTCAACTTCTTTTCATCTGAGTGCTGGGTTCGTGCACCCACAGGCACTACACCCCTGCGGACCCCCGCCCAGCGCTACTGCTCCTCCCAGAGTTCTCCAGCACGGACTCAGCACCTATCAGCAACGCCCCCCGGCCTCAGGCCCAACCCATCCTCGGACACGTGCTAGGGTGTGTTTGTGTCAGTCCGTCAGTCCCACCTGGGACTGGGCTCACTTACCGAGAGAGAAGCGCCAACTTCTGCTCCAGCATCATCTCCAGCTTCTGGCCCTGTCTGGACATCCAATGGTCCACACCATGCAGGCGGTAGCACATCTCCAGCATCGACCTAAAGTCTGCCACGAACTCGGTGATGCCCCGGTACTGGCCGCTACTGAACTTCTCCTCCATCTTCAGCAGACACATGCCCTGCCCCGGCTGCGGCGGGAAGGAGCGACACCCCCGGCCCCTGCTGCGCGGCCCCTCGGCCGCCTCCTCCTCCCCGGTGGCAACGCCCCCCAAGGGCTGCAAGAAGGGGGCGGTGAGGCCCCGGTGCTTTTCCTGCAGGAACTCTCCCAGGATGCGGTAGCCCTGCTGCAGTTCGTAGTTTAGTTCTTGCTCCTTACAGCCACCGCCCCCGACCACCATCACCACCTCCTCCTCCTGGTCGTCCGTGTCTTCCAGCGAAGAGGCGCTCCTCCCTCCGGCGGGCCCTAAGGCCGGGGCCACCACTGCCAACTCCTCCTCGTCCTCTTCCTCGGCCGGCTGCGGCGGCCGCTCCTCCTCCCCCGCTGGCTTCATCTCCCCCAGGGTCTTGGGCACGCTCACGCCCCCCCGGCAAGCCCAGGTTGGGCGAAGTAGAGCGGCCGCTCGAGGCGCCGGGGGGGAAGCGTGAGCGCGGGCCGCTTCCTCAGGGTTCAGCCGCACCGCGCAGACCCAGCCGCATCGGGCCTCGCTCTCCTCAGCAGCCGGCTCCACTCAGTGAGCGCGGGGGTCTTGAGCTCGCCGCCAGCGGGGCGGGGTTACATGGCGCGCGGGGGATGGGGGAGAGAAGAGGAGAGCCTAGGTGCCCTCCTCTCCCCTCCCCCCGGCAGCGGTGCGCGCGGCCCTCGCTTGCCTCACTCCTCAGCGCCCCGCCCGCTCTTCACCGGCCAGGCCAGGCTTGGCCGCCGGGGCCTCGGCGCCCCACCCCCTCCCTGGCCGGCTAAGGGACTGGGAGGGGGCGAGACGGAAGGTGGGGGGGATCTCCTCTTGCCTCCCCGGAGTAGGCCACAGCGCTGGGCCTCGGAAGCTCGGTCTCCTCCTCCTCAGCTCCCTCACACCCCCTCCCGCCCCTCTCTACCTGCGGGGCACTCGGGCAAGGAGGAGGCGGCGCGCGGACCCAGCCCGGCGACAACTGTCAGTTAGAAGCCCCGCTGGGCGGCGGGTTGGGGGGGGGGGGGGTGTAGGGGGAGGAGGCAAGGGGAGGGGCAGAGAGGGAAGAGGGAGGGCACTCAGGTCCCCACTCCCCTCCGACTGGAGAGAGCTGTGGAAAGCGAAGAAAAGGGAATCGTCGCCATCTACGGTGCGCAAGCGTATTAGAACAACCCCGCCCCCTTCGCGTCCCGCCCCGCTACGGGAAAGCCGGGACTTCGGCTTATCTATAGGTCCTGAGGCGCGGTAGGCTGCGCGGGCCAATGATGTCATCAGCTAGTAGACAACTGTAAGGGCGGAGTGGAGAGGGAAGCAAGGCGCCTGCGCAGCTTTACACGGCACCTCCAGAAAGAATCTGAAGGGCTTTTAAAAGAAAGCAATTGCTGAAGGATACTTCTTTTGCGAGAGACCTTTACTACTAAAAACTAAAATTAACCCAGACAGAGCCTGCTAGATAACTTTTGTTAATAGCAAATGAAAGGCACAAAATGTAAATCCTTTCCAACTGTAATTTACATTTTCTTTGCACACAGCCCCCCCCTTGGGATAACTGAGTTTTTAACATAAAACGAGAATTTTGAAAGTGTAAAAAGGGAGTTCAACAATTCGACTAACTGAAACGTAAGTCCACATGCAAGAGAAAAGGATATCATTTGTAGAACTCGGATTTCTGCAACTCCTGTCTCCAGTTAATAACATCAATTCCTATTTTGGAAACTAATCTCATGTTTTTCGTTAAAAGGAAAACGCAGATCTCCACATTCTTGAGATTTGTTAAGAATAAAGGAATATATCCTTTGGATTAAAAACAGTTTTCAAATATTTCAAGTCTAAGCTGCACAGCATTAGCTATTAAATAGTCGTTAGTGTGGCCTTACAATCTCACCACACATTTTTTTTGTTTGAGATGTCTAAAAAGTGGACCCATCATTCCATTAATTTATGTGTTGTTTAAAAGTAAGTGGGCAGAAAGGAACTAATGGTTCCTTAAAGCAGACATTACTATTTTCTCATGTTCTGTTTGAAAGATGCACATAATACTTTCTATTTAGAACAAGAAATAATGCATTTTTAAAAGTAAAAGCTATATAACTAAGTGGTCAGGATATTCTAACTCTTGAGACTGTTTTCCATTAAAGACATTTGCACTTTATTAACACAGCATTCTCACCTCAGAGCCTATAGATGTACATCAGCTCACACAAACAAAGGTAGGTAATTACTTCAGCAACCAGCAAACAAAAAATATGTCTGACTGGCCATCCCTCATTTCCTTTGACAAAGCCCAAAAATGTGGATCCACACCACAACAGCAAATAACCCCTTTCCTCTTTAGCAACCAGTCCTATTTCAGGACTCTCAGATACTAGCTTGCATTTGTTGAACCCTGTACCTCTCATATCTCCCTTAATTCTCACAACAATCCTATCAGCTCAGTATTATTCGTATTTTACAGATAAAGAAACTGATGCTTAACAAAGTAGTTTCCCAAATTTCAAACCTAGGTCTGTCATACTTCAAAATTCTCCAGGGGCCCAATTCCTAGTTATCTGGCATACTTTCCAATTCTTCATGTACAAGAGTGTAGGAAATAGTAAGAAATCTTGATCAAGAACTTCTTAATTAAGGAATATTAAGATAAAGAAGTATGACTGAGTTGAAGGAACCTAGTTGTAGGTCATGAAGAGACCAAGATGATTGTGACAAGGTCTTTGAACTTAAAAAAATTCATATATATATATATATATATATACACACATATATATAAATGAATGAAATATGTTGATTGTAGGTAAATTAGAAAATTTAGGTAAACGAGTTTCAAGAAAAATGGTCATTTAATCCTGCTACCCAGAGAAAACTTCTGTGAATATTTTGTGGTGGCATTTTTGTATTTATTTATTTATTCTTTTTCATTTATCTTAAATAAACTTAAAATTGTGACTATGCTGTACTTAAAGTCCTTTTCTCCCCCCCCCCCCATTAATAATAAGTAATTGTACAGAATGGATAGGAACTGCCTATCTAAAATTTCACCTTCATGTCTCTAACCACAATGGCCTTGATGGCCTGCTTATCTGAACTGGTAGGGGACAAACTGGATATTCTAATATAAAAAGAATTCCAAACCATAAAAAAGAACAGCGGAAATACAAACAATAGTTAAATAACAGCTACCATTTATTAAGCACGTACTGGTTCTTAAATACTTGCTAACATACACAGTACTCACAATTGCCGCGACAGGTGTATTTTTAAACTTTGGATCAATGATTGGCTGAGTAGAAAGCTTTTTTCTACCCTACAAAAGCTTAACATTAAAGACTGACGTTCCAATTAATATAATTAACCCTAGGTTTCTAGAACTGTTTTCTTATAATGCATATGCAATATGACTGGTCTCAAAGCTGTTTTCTTTTTCATGTTTAAAAATAAAATTAATTTTGCTTCCCTTTTATTTTCACAATACAATACTCCTTAGCACTACTATAGAACCTATTAAGAACTTCAAAATGGATGTGTACTTAAGCCCCATTTTAAATCAGGGCTTCTGTTCTCGTTGAGCCACTCTGCAGGAGAAAAATAGCATACATACACAAGACAATATTCTGCTCAAACAAATAACACTGACTGACTCCCACAAATATTCATTACTTTCTATTTGTCAAACACTGTGTTATACAGTATGTCATGACGTAGTACCAATGTTAGATGTACCAGGACACCCTTTTCAATAACCATGGTTCCTAGAGTCCTGAATAACTTAATAACTTACAGATGAGTCTAAGAACATTCTAAAATTTTTATAACTCTCAGCTGAACACTGGGAAATAGAACATGGATATGTCTCACCCAGTTCTGAGGAAGACATTATAAAGGAGTTCATATACATTATATAGAAAACTCCCCACATCCGCTGCAGTATCTCAAAACTCTCCCAATTGCAGTGTCCTCCCTTTACCATGAAAACTAAGATTATCATCAAGGAGGAATAAGCCTATAACTACCCTTCACCCAAAAGTCCAAAGATGTTTGTCCTATAAGTTCTCCTGTCCTAACTTTGTGAGCTCTTAGCATCTTGTGATAGGCAGCATGACATCTTGACACCAAGTATACTGCTTGCCCAGCATCAATAATTCAGATATAGTGACAGTTTAAATACTTAGCACAAATAAGGGAAAGGTGACAAACATTCTATGACAATGGAAGCACAGGTTATCACCAAGATCTGTGTTTACAGGATAAAACATGCAAGGTGAACAGAAGGCTATAACACTGACTAATCCTGGAGGAACATGTGGAAGAAATACAAATTGCTTATCAGAGAGAGAACAGTTCTCTCAATTTAAATGAAATCCATTCACAAGACATATTTGGAGTTACTTTTAAGGTAGATTATATTCAAGTGATATTAAAGTGCTTCAAGCAAAATTCAGCAACTCCTGTAAGGCTTCCTGATGCTCACCATCTAGTTGGGATATGCATTCCAACCACAATTCTTCAGAAGTCTGTACCTGACGCACGACATTGGCTAGGCGTTTGGCACATGGATCTTCATAGTTAAGAGTCTCATTAATTTTTCCTTCTGCAATTATACTGATTATTTTGGGAAGATTGGAATTATTTGGACCAAGTACAACTGGGTGGTTACTTTCAATTAAGTCACAGAGAAAACTCAAAGTCTGAATAGCTTCCTCTTTATCCTCCTGCAGTGGAAGCCATGACAACCAGTATGGAAGAACTTCATCTACATTTACACAGCTAGGCTTAAACCTCAAAATCTTGCCTACTGCTGAGATACAGTTCTCTGTAGCAATGACATTTTTTTTAGTTTTAGAACTTGCACACTTAATAACTTTTACCAGCAGTGGAACAGCCTCTGAACATAAAGAATGATAATCATCTCCACCAAACTGTGCCATAACACCTAGGCCATAAGCAGCAGCTTGCCTGACTTCAGGGTTGTTATCTCGCATATTTAGTAGCATTGGCCACCGAAAGTATTCTACATATTTAAATGAGGTTGGACTACAGTGCTCTATAATATCATCAAATATGCACAATCCCCACTGTCTGTCTGGCCATGGCCTACTAGAACAAATTAGATTCACAATTAATGGAAGCAGTTGTTCAAACCACGGTAAAATCTTTTCTTTGTAAGTACTAAACAATGAGTGCAAAATATCTGATACTTTGGTCAAAATGTAAACATCACATTCATCCTCATCTTGCAAGGACATTTCAACCTGTTGATCATAGTTTTCATCCTGTCTTTTAACTTGTCTCAGTTCTTGGTTTTTAAAGTGCCCCTCAAGTTTTGCTTTCAGTATCTCTCCCAGTTCTTCCAAGTGTTCATCATTAAGGCACCCATCTCCCATTACTTCAATGGACTTTGCAAAAGAACTCATTATTTCTGAGAGTACATCTTTATCAGGTTCAGTCCCAATTGCCTTGATTAAGGGATCACATATGAATTGCCACATCTGTGCAAGATACTCTGGGCCACGAATTCTTGCACATTCCAGGAGAACAGGCATGGACTCAGCTGCTGCCACTCTCACATTGTCATGGAAATAAAATTTCAGTAATGGAACCATCAGCCTTACAATTTGTTCTGTATAATCCACAAGTCCTTCCCTTAATTCCTTAGCATAGTAAACCAGCATCTGGCAAGCAGTTGCTTTTGCTTCAAGTCCTGAAGTTTTAATTCCAAAACTTTGCTGGTCTCCAAGATTTACAAATTGCCAGCCATCATCATCACTCATATTCTCCACATCTTGTGTGTCTAAGAGAGCAACGTCAGGTTTAGCCGAAGCAGTCTTAATAAGAGGCTCGATAACCAGTGGGAGGTACTGTTGAAAATCATTTCCAAGAATTTTACACATTCTAGCCCATGCTGAAACCATATAAGAGGTCTGGGGGTCATCATCTTCCACATTATTTAAATCGGATTGCGTCAACAATAGCTGCATCACATTTGATGCATCTTGCATAAATTTTTCCTTCCCAACAGCAAGACCAACATGGCTAATGCATTCAATAGTTTTTCCTTTCAGCAGCTTGAGTTCCTTTTGAACAGCAAGTTCAACAATGTGCTTTAGTGACGGCATAAATATATCATAATATGGAACAAATTTTTCTTCTATTGTATCTGCAACTGAGGCTATGGTTGTCACAAGCTGTTCCAAGGCCAGTTTAGTTCCATTCCGAATCAACTCTTGAAGTTTAATCACCAAGATGGAATGTAGATTTCTCACCATACTATCCAAATATAGAACTAGCAATGACTTGGGGCAGTCTTCAATAAAAATAACAAGTGCAGAAGCTGCATGTGATTGTACACGCTGATTACCTTGATTTTCCATGGTTCGCAACAGAGCCACAATCACCGTTTCATGGAATTTCTTTTGGAAGTTAGGTGCAAAATCTGTAGCCATCTGTCCAAGTGTAGTACAGGCAGCAGCCCTCACCCTTGGATGAGGATCCTGAAGAAAAAGCAAAACAGAGTTAACTGTTTCATCTAGAATTGGTTCCATTTGCTGATGGCATCCTTCTCCAATGGCAGATAAGGCCATTAATCCAGCATGTCGATATTTCCAGTCAGGGCTCTGAAGCATCTGCATAATATGCTCCTTAGTGATTGGTAAAACAAGTTTTCCACCAAGCCCACAAGCCAGTCTGTCTAGTGCACTCTCAGCAGCAACTGCATTGCTGTCAAAATCATCTTCTTCCATTTCATCAGCATTTACCCAGTCCTCATCATCTTGTAGATCAACCATCATTCCTAATATATGAGGAATTGCCTGTGCAATAATATTTGTATGTTTTTTCAACATTGGTGTTGCAGTTTCAGACAAGGTCACTATTACTTCAAGGGCCAATTGGCGTTGCAGGTTACTAAGTCTAGAGTCTCCACACAACTTTAGACTCAACTTGAGAGTCTCTTCTAAATAAGGACCCAAGTATTTAGGTACAGTATCTGCAATCTCAACAAGGGATTCTAGCACTGAATCGTCATCCTGGTAGCATGAGTCATTCACGGCCTGTAAGATTCCAGGAAGCAAGTCTGCAAAGTCTTTGAAAAGAGCAATATTATTCTCATTGGCAAGTACAAATGCAGCTGCAGCTCTAGCGGATAATGTCCTGATTGCTGGATGTTCTTGATCTTGAATACACTGGTCCAACAACCGTTTGATGATATCCAAATCATGCCGCTCTTCGTTCCCAAAAATCCCAGGAAAGTGCCAGAAAACATGAAGTGCAACTTCCCACAGAACCACATTTTTAGAGTAGATTGAATCAATAAGAAACTTCAGACCTTCTGGCCAGTGGTTAGTGCCATCCTCATCTATCAAATTCCTGGCCAGCACGGCAAAAATATCACAAAGTTTTTTCCTCATACTAGCATGTGTTTCTAACTTAACAGCCAGTATCAGTTCAATCTTGACATCCCTCTGAACATCAGAAGGCAGATTTGGATAGACTTCCTCAAACCCAGAGGACAAAAGCCGTCGTAGCAGTGCGGCAGCCATTTGTCTCACCTCATAACCTGCTCTTCTATTTCTGACAGCATCTAAGAGGAATGTAGTCTTACACAGACCTGGAATATTTTCATAGATTTCCTCTGCCTGCCTCCGCACCATACAGCTTGGATTGATAAGGTTCTTCAGAAGCTGGTAAAACTCTTGCTTTCCCGACACGGTGGCCGGTAACCCTGCTGCCCCGGCCGCCGCCATCGCGTTCTGTCAAAGCTACCGCGACTGAGAAGGAAGGAGGGGGGTCTGTGGCTCCCAGCAGTGACGCAAACAAGGCGCCGGCGGGAATGGGCGGGGCCACTCCTTCCTTTGCTGCCGGGTTAAGCGGGCTGCGCTTTGGGAGGTGGGGGGCCGAGTGCCGGGGATATGTGGGACCCAGCTGGGGACTAGGGGCATCCTTTATCTGTTTTCCAATCAGATAGCAGTGCGCCTGCAGAGGGGCGGGGGGAAGGAAAGAAAATTATGATATTGATTGTATTAGAATGAGATTATGGGTGATTTCCCGCCTTTATTTCTAAACTGTCTCTATAGTTACAGTTTAATTTTAAAACAATAAGTACACCTTGAAAACCGGCTAAGTGAAATAAGCTGATCACAAAAGGCCGCATGTTGTATGATTGCATGTAATATATACTTTTAATTCTTACCCGAGAATGCTTATTGAGTTTAAAGAGAGGTAGGGGAAAACATCAATTGGGTTGCCTCGGGATCACACCGTAATGGGAGATTGAACCTACAACCTGTGTATGTGCTCTGATTTGGATGGAACCTGCAACATTTTGGTGTACCAGATCACGCTCCAACCGAACCACTGTGGGGGTGCTGATTTCACCTACAATGTATGAAAGGTCTTGAATAGTCAAATCTATACAGAGGCTGAGGGAAGAATGGAGAATGACGGCTGTCAGATATGGAGTTTCTTTTTGGGTGATGAAGATGCAAAGACAAAAATCGATTGTGGTGATGGTTGTACACCTCTGTGATTATAATAAAAAATCACTAATTGTACAGTGTACATTGATGAATAGTATGGTGTGTGAACCATTGATGAAATCAGTTATGTTATCTCAATAAAGTTGTTTATCAAGAAAATGGAATACAAGATAAAGATAATTATGACCACCCCACTACCACACCTAATGCAGTAGAGCAAGTGGTGCTCAGACTTTAGTATGTGTCAGAATTATTTGGCCTATGGATTATAATAAAGAATGATAAAGACAACCAAATACGGTGTGAAAAGTGACCTGGGCTAGTAATCAGAAGACTTTAAGCCTGGTCTTATTTCTTAATTAATTTTGTATCCTTTGTCATGTTACTAAAGGTTTCCCTTGCCCATTGTTTAAACTGTAAAATGCTTTAAAATTTTTCCTTTTAGTAGGAAGCTGCTGAGATCATTCCAAGAAACAAATGCCTCTGAGACTAAATATTATTTTTTTAATTCAGGCAGGCTTTTCACTCAAAAACAATAATTTCTGAACAATGATTGGATCTTACTTTTGTATTATTACTTTGCCACTCTGTCATTTTGACCCTTAGTTTGCAAGGGCGGCAAGATAAGTATAATACAATATAATTTTACATAAGAAATGGAAACGCAGGGAGGTTAAGGGATTTGCTTAAGAGTACACAGCTAAGTGTCAATTTCACCTCTTCTGAAAGCAACACTAGTGCTCTTTCTTCCTACCACTTGCCCATGATTATTCTTGGTTTTGCAACATGATCAGAGGCCTTCACGTATTGCAAAGTCTGTCTTAAACTTATTCAAGTGGGCTTAATTTTAATTTTGTAAAATACTACTGTATATACCCACACATAGAAAATCACAAAGTAGTCAGTATCATAAATTGCATTGCAATAAATAATACTATGCTGGTCTAGGAGGAAACCATGTTCTGTAAACAGTGTTTCTCATTCTGTGGACTGAAAACCAACTCCATAAGAATCAACTGAGATACTTCTTTTTAAATATAGGTATTAGGTCCAAAGCTCTGAACTACTGAATCAGTTTTAACCAACACACTGGGTTTTCATATAAATACTAAAATTTGAGAACCATTGATTAAATCAATTATGTTCTGATCCCAAGATCTTAACTCTAGTTCTACATCTTGCTCCAGACTCATGATTTTCTTACTGTTCCTTGAAAAAAAATCTAACTGCAGGGACTTGCATTTGCTGTTTCAGGAAACGTTAATAAGTATATGTAAGGAGAAAGGCTTCTCCTAACACTATATCTATTAGCATATTAAAGCCATTAAAAACTACAGTAAGATACTAACACAGACCCACCACAATATTTTACATTTAAAAGTCTGAAAGTATCAAGTGTTGATGGGGATGTGGAACAACAGGGAACTCAGTTATATTTTTGTTGGTAGTATAAGTAAGCTGATATAAACACTTTGAAAAAAATATTTGGAAAAGGCTGGGTTAAGATTATTCAATAAGCCCTGGCTGATGTGGCTCATAGGATTGAGTGCCATCCTGTAAACCAAAGGTTCGCCAGTTCAGTTCCCAGTCAGGTCACATGCCTGGTTGCAGGCCAGGTCCCAGTAGGGGATGTATGAGAGGCAACCACTCATTGATGTTTCTCTCCCTCTTTTTTCCCCTCATTTCCCCCCTCTCTAAAAAGAAATAAAATATTTAAAGAAAAAGATTATTCAATAAGTCATTTGTTCTTTCAGCAAACATTCATTGAAAGTATAGTAAACCTTGATGCTGTGTGCTGGGGGTAAAGATGAAATGCATGAGGATGTTCATGAGAGACAGTAAATATCACATAGTGTAGCAATCACTGTCATGATGGTAAGTCTGTCATGGAACCACATGGGGTTGTAGAAACAGTTAATTTACTTGGCTGTGGGGGAAGTTGGGTAGGTCTTCTCAGAGGAAGTGATATTAGGGCTGATGTTTGAAGGATCAATCTTCATTAACTATTTGGAGAAAGAGAAGTTTATTTTAAGCAGAGGTAACAATTTTGCTCAACTGCAGAAAAGCCTTAGAGCCTCGTGTGGTGAGAGTTCTGCCAGTACTTTAGAATTACTAGAGCATTGGGTATGGGACTTGAGGGGGCCTGAGGATGACACAGAAAGCAAGAAGGAGGAAGACAGATGGTAAAATAGAGGCCAGACCATGAAGGGTTTTATATTCCACGTTAAGAAATTTGAATCAATTTTGTAAAGACAATGGGGAGCTTTTTAAGAATTTTAATGAAGGGCTATGAAATAATTTTTAGAAAGATTACTTTGATGATAGTATGAAGACTGGAGGTGTTTAAGAGGGCAATAGCCTAATCTAGTTAAGCCAAAGGTCTAAATTATAGTAGTGGTGGAGGGAAAGAAAAGAGGGCAAGGAGTGGACAGGTTTTAAGACATCATATCAATAGTGCTCAGAGTTGTAAGGAGAAATCTATGAAATCTCCCCAAGTTTTCAGATGATGCTGGTTAGAGGTGCTGTAATTTACCAATTTACTTACCTATATATGAATAAAGAGCAGTGTTAATGTAGACCAAGTGACTGTTAACTCTTTCTGGAGGAAAAAGGGGCTTCCCTAAGAAGGTGGGTCTCAGAATCCATATTTTGTTCTCTAGTTGCTCCTACATGCTGTACTGACAGTCACCGTTCCAAAAAGAGTAGCTAAGCTGAATCCATTTTAGGAAAATTATTTATGTTATTTTATTTTAGAAAAATATACCCTGATTTAAAATCTTAAGCTACTTCCTCTTAAATTGCATAATTCTGTTATGTTTACTTTTTGCACTGTTATTTCCTTCCTTTTTCCCCCTAAGGTGCACACATAATGCCCAAGATTTCGAGACCAGACTTGCAGATTTGGTTAGAGTTAAACAACTTTCTTACATGTTGTAATTAAAATTGGCTTTTAAAATTGTTTGACCTGTAGAGAAACCATTTAAGAACGTTTTCATAAGGTGGCTCAATACCAGACAATGCAAGTGTTTATTAGGAACTTATTAAGTGGGGAAAGAACAAAGTAAGTTGCAAATTTCTTCCAAGATCTGAGAGATTTAGAGTCAAATGAGGGGGATAGAATTAAATTGGACATACTTAACATTTTTACAAGAATAATTCAGAATAAATGAAAGTACAGAAAAAATCATGAAGGGTCCCACTTGCCTAAAACAGAACAATTTGAATATCAAGAAGAATAATGCCTTCCATGGGTTAAAATACATCAAAGATATAAACAAAGTGATGAGTTTCTAATATCAATAAAAGCCACTAATTCACTGATCACCTTTGGAGGTCACTAGGACACCAACTCTGAAAAATGATAAAGGGAAATAATCAAGGTTTTCCTTTCATTCTTGTACAAACTGTATTTCAGGTAAACTAAACAGTTGATGAAGGTGCATCTTCTTTATAGAATTCTACCTCATAAGTGCACAAAGAATGCTAGAATCAGAAAATTGCTGTAACATAACATAACCCAAAATGAGACAATCAATCTAGGTGACACTAAGCAATGGAAGCTAAAGTCATTAAATGATACATTGGTTGGGAATTTAATAATAGAGGGACTAGGCTGAAACCACCTGAAATTACAGATTAATGTTAATATTAAAAGTAGGATAAACCACAGGTGTCATTTACCTGTTGTCTTACAGCTCCACATCCATACCTCCTTTAATTTGTACTCTGATGCTGAGATTAGGCCCTGGAAACAAAACTCTTTTCATAGCTGGGCGCCTGGTAGTTTTCACCAACAGAAGCCACTAGAGATTGAAGGATAGAAGAGGAATAGAAAAAGGATTAATCCTTTCTGTTTTTCCTTTTCTTGTCTAGATTGCCTCAGCAGTGGCACTTCTCCTGGCTACAGCAGTTCCTCTCTCTTAACAGCACTCAAACAGCCCATTCTCTTCCATCTCTGCAGAGATACCAGCAGTAACTCCTGTCTCAGAGGTTTCACCCATAGCTCTGGGAGGTCCCTTCTCTGAGTTTACAAATACCAGTTCCATTTTCTTCCCTCAGTTTTAGGGATGACGACAGCTCCTTCAGTTATATCTCAGTGCTATTTATTTATTCTTTGAGGCCTTTCACAACTGTCTAACTAATCCCTTAAATTTTCTCTTGAAGAAAGATTTGCTTTGCCAAATCGCCCTTTACTCATCTACCAGGCACTAAGTGATGCGATCATAGAAAGTACATTGCACCTAAATCTTTTTAAGCAGGTTTATTGAGGAATAGTTTTCATGCAATAAAATTCACCATTTATAAGTGTATAATTAGATGAATTTTGACAGTCAAGCAACCATGACCAAAATCACATATAGAACATTTTCATTACCTCAAAAAATTCGTTTGGGTCCCTCAGAAGACAGTCTTCTTTCCCCATTCTTGGCTTTAAGCAACCACTGATCTTATTTCTGTTGCTATAGCTTTGTCTCTTCTAAAATTTGATGTAAATGGAATTACTTGGCATGTGGCTTTTTCTGTCTGGCTGCTTTCACTTAGCATAATGCCCCTGACATTCATCCATTCTGTTATTTGTTCCTTTTTATTCTATCATCTGGATATAGTAGTATTCCATCATATAAATACACCACAATTTGCTCGTGCATTTACCAATGGATAAATTCTATTGGCTACAATATTAAGAAAACAGACAAAGCAGACATATTAAACTGTATAATAAAGATAAAACACTTTAAAAAGTGTCTCTTATATACTACTAATAATAATAATATTAGGGTTACAAAATTAAATATATAGGGTTACTGAGAGATAATGTTTTGGACAATTTCTTGGGCAATAGACAAAATACAAATTATGAAAAGGACCTGTCCAATTGGGTAATATATTTGGTAAGATCATCTTGGAGAAAACCAAAACATACTTATCTGTACCTTTGGCTGGTATGAGAAGTAACCCTGACTTTCTAGGTAAGTTGAGGAAATTGTATCACCAGGAAGTAATAACAATAATGAGATGTGTAGAAATGTGAGAGACTTTTAGTATCAGTATGAGCTGGATGTTTTCTATTTCACCCCCCACCCCACCCTTACCTACTCTGCCCTTTCCTGTAGCCCAGGAATCTGATGTGTATAGATTGCGTCACTCAGGTACTATTACTCTCTGGTTTCTGCTTGAAATGGCCAATGAGAGGCCTCCACAAGAGATTGGGAAGAGGGCCTAGGGTATTTAGTCCCCATCTTTCTACCCTGTTCTATCCTCACATTTTTGCAATTCTGGTATTTGCTGCATTCTAGAGTTATGTTTCTTATAAGAGGGAGGGAGAGGCTTTCTTCCATGCTACAAACTCTCTCTAGGCTCATTCTCTCATATCTCCTTTGGGCCTAAAGGTGATAAAAGTGTATAATTGTTTCTAGCCCCTGTGCTTTGCTATGTTCTCTTAATCTTGCCTGCATCTTTGTAAATAATCCTTTTACTATATTTTCTTTTTTAAGTAAATTTATTGGGGTAACATTGGTTAATAGGATCATATAGGTTTCAACTGTAGATTCCTATGATACATGATCTGTATTGTGTTGTGTGCCTACCACCCAGAGTCAAATTACCTTACATCACCACATATTTGGCTCTCTTTACCCTTTACTGCCGCCTTGCCTCCTCCCCTGTGGTAACCACCATACTGTTGTCTGCATTTATAAGTTTCAGTTTCATATCCCAACTATGAGTGAAATCACATGGTTCTCAGCTTTTTCTGACTGACTTATTTCACATAATATTCTCAAGATTTATCCATGTTGTTACAAATGGCAGTATTTCATTTTTTCTTATGGCTGAGTAGTACATAGTAATTATATACATGTACCACATCCTCTTTTTTTAAGTGTATTTTATTGATTATGCTGTTACAGTTGTCACATTTTCTCCCCTTTATCCTCCTCCACCTGTTACCCACATTCTTTCCAGCATTTCCCCCCTTTTTCTCTAATCACATATCAATACACATAAGCATATGCACACAACATATACAGTTGACCCTTGAACAACACAACATGGGGGTTAGGGGCACTGAACCCCCACCCTCATCCCTAATAGAAAATCTGTGTATAACTTTTGACTCCACCAGGATTGGTTCTAGGACACCGTCCCACCCTCACACCCCCATCCCACCCCATCCTCTCAGATATCAAAACCCCAGGATGCTCAAATCCCTTATATAAAATGGCATAGAACAATGCCTACAGTTGGCCCTCTGCATCCACTGAAGTACCAGCCACAGATCAAAAATACTCTTTTCCATCCAGGGTTGGTTGAATCTGTAGATGCAAAGCCCAGGGAAATGGAAGGAGGACTGTATATTTGTTTTTAAAAATCCACATACAACATGGGTTTGAATCACACAATTCAAATCCATGTTGTTCAAGGGTCAATGTATACACACACCGCTGTCCATAAAAGAAGAGGAAAAATTCTTAGGCAGTGCATCGATTCCATTGTGAATTGAATTTGTATCTGTGTGATGTTAGACTTTGATTCTGAAACTCCAAAAAATTGGCCTGGGATCTCCTTGCCTCCCCCAAAGAGCTGGACTGTACCTCTGTTCATTGTTCTGAAGAGAATCCCTATAGGAATGTTGCTTCTTTTAGACCACAGCTTCTAAAACTTTAGTCTGCATACAAATCACTTAAATAGATGAGTGATCCCATATACAATCCCAGCTTTGTTTCTCCTTAGCCTTATCATCTTGAAACATAATTCATACATAACTTATCATGGTTATTGGTTGTGTCCTCTAAGAGAATGTAAGCTTCACAAAGGCAGGGATTTTTGTGTTCATATCTCTGGTTCCTGGCTCATAATAGGCACTCAATAAATATTTGTGGAATGACTAAATAAATATTTAATTCATCAATTTAAATAGCATTTTAAAGTATATTGTGCACTTGCTAGATAGATATAAAGCAATGTGAGAGGTGTTTGTGGAATATAAAGAGAAAATAACATTGAGCAAAAAGAATAAAAATAAACACTGGGCCCTCCCTTCAGGGGTTGACAGGATAATAGAGGAGACAGACATATATAAGTAAATGTAATAAAGGCAGGATAATCAAAAACGTGGTAGAGATCCAGCCAAGTACAGGAGGAGCCCAAGGAATCAAATTTCTATTCTGACCTGGGGAAGTACAAGACTAAACAGAGGAGATCACACCTGAAGGATGGTGTTACAGAACAGATGGGGGGAGGGACTAAACAGTATAAAAGACCCTCCCTTTTTTTCCAGGGTTTCCTCTCCCATACTAGGTTGGCTTGGCCTGCTGCTAGAGGAAAGATGTCTCTAAATGCCAGAGATTGGTGAAAAGGAAAGGAATTATTTATTTAAAAGTTATACAGAGTTAGAGTAGTGACTTAATGTCTTCATTAAAATACTAAAGTCTTTTAGAATACCCACAGATGCATGAAGTCCTACCTTCTCCCTTTGCCCCAGTCTGGGGTACTGTATCTCAGGAAGAGAAGTAGAAGTCTGTGATTCAGTTTCCTGACACCATAGCTGTGTTGCCACCATGATCTCCAGTTAATCCAAAGCCATGTGGCACCTTCTCATGGCCCACCAGCAAGAGTCCTTTTACCCCTTTTCTTCTAGGCAGCATCTCTTCCTGCTGCCTAAGTCATGTTGTCCTCCCTGGTATGGCTACCAAGCCTGGGTTTAAATCCTCGCACCAATCTTCCTCTGCAGCCCCATTTCCAACTCCTCCTACAATCAGTTACATCTGTCAGCATTCCCATATTCTTCCAGCTTTACTGGGCTGCCATAATAAGTCTGGGCAGGCATGGCCCCATGGCATGGAGCCAATCTTCTCCAAGCTCTCATGGAGGCCCTGTAACCAGGGGAATTGCCTCTCAGTTACATCTTGGGTGGAAGTCACTTCCATCCCCCTGGCTCAAAGCATGGCCACAGCTATTTAACATAGCTATGAAACCAGTTAAAGGCTATAGATATGTTAAATGACAATACCAGAGGTTAGCTGCAAAGCTGTTGTTGTACAAAACAGCTCTGAATGGCCCTGCTCCTAGTGTCTCATTCCCCCAGCTCAGACTTGTGGGGGTTAGGACATCCTATATATATTTTTCTAATATTTTTATTTTCTATATTTTTCTAATAACCTGGAGTTCTGGACCCCATTCCAAATCCCTATTTGGGTTCCCCCTCTTGGCTGCACTCTGTTACAATGGTAGAAGTTTTTCCTATGGGGAAGGGGAAGAAATTCCAGGTGAAGAGAACTACTGGAGCAGAAGTCTGGAGACAGAAAGAATATTCTTAATTTTATTCAAGGGATAATTTCTCTACTGTAACTGAAGCATGGGGGTAGGGTTGTGTGAGCAGTCAGTTAGAAAAGGTTAACTAGGGCCTGATAGTATGGAAACATGAAATCAGAGTCTTTCATATTATGATCCTTAGTTGTAAATATAAAATATAAATATAAATATAAAATGTAAGTATAAAAATTGCATTGGCTCATGCCTCTGCTGGTCTATGTGTATTTGCAAGGCTCCACCAGCATCCTGAAGGGGAACTGGAGTTAAGAACCACTAACTGAAAAGATGACTTGGGAGGCAGTTGAGAGTGAGATGACTAAAAGGAGGCAGAGGCTGGAGGCAAAGAATTCAGGTAGACAACTTGCAAAACTCAGGGAAGGTTTGTGGAGAGAGAAGAGAAGTCTAGTTCAAATTAAAGAGAAGACGTTGATAGAATTCTTATCTACTACATGTTGAGGACAACTCAGTATCCATAGGCTAGAAACAATCCTCCCTCTTGCTCTCCTAGTTCCATGTGTTTCTCTTTCTTCTGCTAGGACCATGTAATGCAGCTTCAAACAGGTCTTGGGAGATAGGATGACAGTAATTAAGGAGACACAATATAGAATCAAAGGGCTTATCCTGCTGCATGATCTTGAGTAAGTCCTCAAACCTTCCAAACCTCCATTTCCTCATTAGAAGAATGGGGAAGAAAAGGAAATACATGTATTGAGAGGCTTGAACTTGATTTAAGGTTATGCGGGTCCTGGCTGGCAGGATCCGTGTGTGTTGTGGCTGCTAGTGAACAAATACACGCGGACAACAAAAGTCCTGTGGAGAAAAAGGGACAGCATGGCTACTCTCTGAGAGAGGGAGAGAGAGAGAGGGCCCCAGCCCCCGCCTGGACAGGCTTTTATTGCTTTTCTGGGTACATTACATTGAGGATGATCCTCATTTACTGTGCACAGTTTTGCTGCAGGTGATTACCTTTTACAGACAACAAAGGAAAGAATGTTGCTAATTACTGCAAAGAGGAGGATGTTGCAGACCAAGGGGAAAAGTGGTTGAACCAGTTACACTCCATGCTGGGGAGGTTTAGCACAGATCTTAGAAAGTTACAGTAAGCACTTGCTGCCTCAATTCAGGGTGAGGGAGTTTTGGCAAAAGCAAGTCTCATAGCTGTCTAGGTACAATGCAGGCCTGATTCCCCATGGGAGAACCTCTCTCTGGGCATGGTCCTGTGTGCCACTTGCTCCCCACTGGTTTTCCACGTGGAGGCTGAGCTACATTCCCATGCCATGTGAAACGGCTCCCAACATTAAAGCATTTAGTTGAGAGCCTGGCTGTGATAGTTAAGGTAGGTTATGTTATGTTACAGTAATGAATAATTCCCAAATATCGGTGGTTTAAATTTAGATTTATTTTTCAATCATGCTACATGTCCACTGAGAGTCGTCAGGGGAACTCTGCCTATTGTAGTTACTCAGGGACCGAGGCTGATAGAGTAGGTACCATTTTGAATATCATCCATCTATATGTCAAAGAGCAAGAGAATTATGGGCAGTCTTATACTGACAAGTAAATGCTTGACCAAGGAGAGATATACATCACTCTCCCTGACAACTCATTGGCCTGCACTTATCATGTGGATCCATTTACTACAAGGGGCTGGAAAGTACAACCCTGCCATATGCCTAGGAGACAGGGGAGCCTGAAATATTTGGCCAGTCTTTATTATTGCTAAAACCTATGGTGTTGTTTTCTTTCTCACAACCCCAGCCTCTTCACAGAGCTACCCATTTCAGAGGTCTTCAGTCCAATAGCCATCACTCACCTGACTGGCAACAGGGTCCTCACAGTGCTGGACAGTGGTACCTGGAGCTCCTTTTTTGGCCCTCTGAGGAACTTAACTCTCGGCATTCAGGAGCAGAATTTACCGAGCCATATAATATCATTAACTGCCCACTTTGCCCCACTCTGTGGGCCCCATGAAAGTACACAGGATGAGCCCTTATGTGTGAAACCACCCTTTCAAGAGTACTTTCTTTTTGGCAGGACTATTCAAATTTCAACTATTTACAGGATATGGATACAAAGCTCAACATTTTTCACTGTTCAGATTGTTTTTATTTCATGGAAACTTCTTTTCTGTCTCCAATAACCTCTCCTGTCTAATAATATATATTACATATATAAATATTCATAGGCATTAACCTGAAATCAATATGTAATTTCTGAAGTAATATCTTCAAACTAAAGATCCTTAATTTGAAGAATAATAAAGAGGAATTGCTTTTGAAGGAGCATAGTTTCATGCTCCTAGTCTTCTATTATGGCTTCCTAACTGGAGTCCAAGGACACATAAATTCAACATTATTTTCATATAATTGGTTTCTTTTGTAATTCTATGTATTGTATTTTGTGATTTTAAAAACAGTCTGAGAAGGCATCCAAAACTTCACCAGACTGTTAAAAGTGCTAAAGAGTTATTTGGAACGTTAACACCAGTTAAGAAACACTTTTCTGTTTTAAAAAATACTTTTAAATTTTATTGTTGTTCAAGTACAGTTTTCTGCCTTTTTTCCCCTCCCTTCTCCCCCCATCCCTGCCATCCCCACCTCCCTCCCCGATTCCACCCACCCTTGGTTTTGTCATGTGTCCTTTATAGTTATTCCTGAAAACCCTTCCCCCTTTCTCCCTCATTATCCCCTCCCATCTCCCCTCCGGTCACTGTCCATTTGTTCTTAATTTCAATGTCTCTGATTATATTTTGCTTGCTTGTTTGTTTTGTTGATTAGGTTCCAGATAAGGTGAGATCATATGGTATTTGTCTTTCACTGCCTGGCTTATTTCACTTAGCATAATGTTTTCCAGTTCCATCATGCTGTCACAAAGGGTAGGAGCTCCTTCTTTTTTTCTGCTACGTAGTATTCCGTCGTGTAAATGTACCATGGTTTTTTGATCCATTCATTTACTGATGGGCACTTAGGTTGCTTCCAGCACTTGGTTATTGTAAATTGTGCTATAACACTAGGGTGCATAGGTTCATATTACCACAGGGTGGTGCTATTGCTTTAAGAGTAAGAACAAGTAAGTCGAGCTACTAGCATGAGAATACAAAAGACCTTAGAGAAGCCTGAGGAACAAAGGGGTGATGTGGCTACAGATAGTTATAGTAGTCTTAGTTTAAACAGAAAGCTTAAATTTCTAGCAAATTCATTATTAGTATATAAAATGTGTTTTTACATACACATTTAATGGGTTTTACTATTTTACAGTAGTATATAACACAAAAATATAAGGTTTTGAGGAACTGTTAGCCAAACAATTCTCTAAACATTTATTCAACACAATTGTATAGATTACACAGATAACTCACTGTGGTATCATTTTTCTTGCCCATGTTGTCAGGATTTTATTTTCCCTGTTAGCTCCATTCTGGATTTATGTATGTAGACATCATACTTTATATGCACTGAATTCCAACTAGACTCAATCATTTATTAGATGCCCATGGCAAGCTTAAAAGTAGAAAATACAACTCCTGAATAGGAACCAAAAATTATATGATGGAAGATTTCGCAAAGAACCCAAGGAAGAAACACAAAATAGAATTGGTTATGTTAGCAAAGACAAAATACACAGGTGTGCTCAGGTTTTTGAAAATATAAGTTATACCACTTCACTTTTATGAAAGACCTACATCAGTACCTGTTTTCAATAACTTAGGGAAATCTGAAGAGGATGTTTGATATTACAAAAGAAAGGCAAAAAGCAAAAACAGTGTTCAGCATTTGCTTTGCAGTGAGACATTTTTAGAGGTAGCAGGACCCCCCGAGTAGAAAGGGTGGCACCACCAAGCTCCTTCCCTGGAACTATACTCAGCCTCCCAGCATCATGCTGCTGTAGCTTGGAGCTGTGTCTGTGAGCAACCGTGCTTTATCTCAATTTCTGTTGTGCATTCCTGCTTTTACTACATGTTAGTATTATTTTAGGTTTTATGTGTTATTTGGTATGATTTGGTAGGTTATTTTCTGGGTCTGGAGATGCTAAAAAATATTTCCATATAAATTAATGGTAATTGCTTATTTGCTTACATCATTTGGGCTTACAAAAAGTTTTAGAAGAACGACGTATTTTTGGATGGTGGAGGAAACCTGTACTTGAAACAATTTGCTTCAAAAGAATCTGAGGAGAGAGGTGGTGGTGGGAAGTGGGTGGTGGTATAGAAGAAATAAGGTGACCATGTGATAACTGTTAAAGCAAATATCCAGCAAATAGGTAAATTTAGGTAAGTGGGTCTTCCTATACAATCTCTTTATTTTTGTGTCTGTTTGAAATTTTTCATAAAAAGAAAATTAACACATACATACAATAACAAAATGCTAAAGGGCCTCATGAGTGAGTTTTTGGTGATCAGAATCAGGTTTGCGATAACACATACCAAGTCACAGAGTTAATGAAAGGGAAGGATGAATGCTGATGTGGAAAAGTTTGTAAGGAACAGGAAATGAACAAACTGGAAGAAAGTGTGATACTGACTTTGTATTACTCAATCCTCATTTAGATTAAACTGTTTTGGCGAGAAAAAGATTTTACATTTTTTTAATGAGATCCAAAACTCAAGTTTTATAAGTCTTTGACTCTTCTAGCCTTTTATTTAGGGTAAAGGGAATTGGTGAAAGGGTCAGCAAACAACTAAGTTAGGAAACACAAGAGACTTTCTATTCAGCATTTTTTTTTTAAGAAAAAAGGGACTGAAAGAAAGCTGGTCTTTCTAATTAGCTTTTAAAATCCTTCACGGCTTTAAAAAAATTTTGTTATCTATGATCCACAAGAAAATATTTGTTTTGAGAAATCTGTTTTATCTCCACTTACAAAAGAAAATCTTCCCAGGTTGTTACAAATATATGTTTATGAAATTTAATATTTTAAAGGTTAAATTAAAATACCTTTTAAATACATTAATACTTCAGTTTCTGCTCTAACCATAAGAGAAAAAATACCTTAGCATCCAGAAAAACCCTCATGTTTTACTTTTTTGCAGGATAACATACAAAAGACATTTCTATTTTAAATTTTACAACAACAAATTGAAGTCAGAATGTACTTCAATCAATACAAAAGAGTAGCATTCCATCCTCTTGAACAAAAGAAACAATTTATTAATAATAATGCACTGCATTTTTCTTTAAACCAAAAACAATCAATAGCATAATTATCAATGAAATCAGTTGTGTGTGTGTGTGTGTGTGTGTGTGTGTGTGTTGGGGGGGTAACATTTTGGATTACCTCTAATTTAAGTTATCTCATTGGTAAACTGATTTTTCCCACACCCACACCCTATTGACCGTTAAAGTTCAGTCATGAGGCTGGAGTCTGGAAGAAGGATGAAGTGGAAAGTCTGAATGTTGTTCCTTCCGGTTTGTTTTAATCAGGGCTTCACAGAGAAACAAAAAAAATAGTTTCTATAGATATCTATATCTATATTGACCTCTGTATATCTATATAGATATAGATCTATAGATATAGATATTTATATAGAGTAGATAGAGATAGAGAGAGATAGACAGAGAGGTTTATTATAGGAAGTGATTTACACATTATGGAGGCTGAAAGTCCCACAAGTTAGAGACCAGGAAATTCAGGGGTGTAATTCAGTTCAAGTCAAAGCCAATGATGTAAATTCCAGCCCTGAAGGCCCAAGAACAAGGAGCACCAATGTCTGATGTCCAAGAACAGAATAAAATGGACGTCACAGTTCAACCCAAGAGAGTGAATTTGCCCATCTTCGTCCAGCTTTTTTGTCTTATTCAGCCTAGTAATGGATTGGATGATGCCCTCCTACATCTGCATCCTGTGAGGGCAATTTTCTTTACTCAGTCTACCAATTCAAATGCTAATCTCTTCCAGAAACACTTTCACTGACATACCCAGAAATAATGTTTTACCTTGTTATCTGGGTATCCTTTATCCCAGATGAGTTGACGTGTACAATAACCATCATATAGCTCTAGGGAGTTGTTGGAGGAAAAGCAGGGAGGTAGGTTGAGGAGAGATAAGGGGTGAGGATCTAATGGCCTAGACTCCCCTCTCTGAGCTTTGGACAGGATGGGACCATCCCTGGCAGAAAGCTTTGCTTCATTCCACATTTGGGGCTCCAGAGGGAGCTTGTGAACCAACCTGGGGGCAGCCACAACCTAGATCTCTGTGGCACAGCCTGAATGCATGGAGGTTGGGTCTGAGTTTAGTTTTTCTGAATTGCCTTTAGTTTCCAGGTGGCATAGAGGTCAGAGCTGAACAGGGTAAAGGCAAGTGTTTCAAGAAATCTTCAGTATCAGTTGAGAGCCAGGGTAAGGCTGAGTCATCTAGGGAGCTTAACCAGGTTCTGAAAAGGTGAGAGATACCACCATGTGCAGCAGCAAGAGAATGCACCAGGATAGGACCAGTCACCCTTCAGGGCTTCACTAGGGAACATTTTGGAACACCCATTCATTCAGTGGCAGAGACAAGCAGTGATCCAGAAGTCACTGCAAGGATTTGAGAAATTTATCTCACCTCTGCTGTCATTCAGACACCTGGCTACTGCCCTTGTTCTTCTACCTAACACTGGGGCATATGAAGATTAATTATCCACCAAAAAAAGAAATTATGTGTTTTCTATAGCATAGTATAAATAATTTCAAATCCTTATTTATGCAACTATAAATAAATACAAACACTTTCTTTACAGAATCTAAGGTCTTTTAAAAAATCAGGACTGAGTATGATGGAAAAAAATACTGAAAACTTCCTTTAGTGGTCTTTTCCGTGTTTAAGTTCATATTTATACTATTGCTACTTTACAAAAGGAGTTGAGATAGTGTACGATAAAATAATTATAACTAATATTTACTGAATGATTCCTCTTTCTGCCAAGCCCTGTTTTAAATGTTCTAAAGAATAACATTGAATCCACAATGTACTAAGTGGTTTGAATTATAGACATTCGACAGATGAAAGAAATGAGACTCAGAACTGGAGAGCAATTAGCACAAGTTTTCCCAGCTAGGACAAGGAAGAGCTGGGCTCCAAACCTACTCAGCCTCCAGAGCCTGTGTTTTTTCAGCTCTGCCACTAAAATAAAAAGAAACACCTCAGGAACAGAGATGATTATATCTTAAAAATGGCTAAAATAGTCTTCCTTAAATTTAGCTTGCTCTATGTCCAGGCCAATTAAAATAGATCTTCATTTATGAGGTGATCAGGAACTGAGCATTTATAAATGATTGATAATGTTTACAAGAATTTTGTAAAAAGCCCAGTATAAAAGGCAGCTTCTAAGTAAGATAAAAGTACCTTGGCCATTTTGCAATGTGCCAGGTATTATGTCAAATGCTCTATGTGAATTGTCTTTTGTAATATTCTTTTTTTCAAAAGTACTAAAACTGGAAAAGACACCAGCGTTTGGGCTGCCTGTCACTACCAAACCCAATAAGCAATGACAGCAATTGAATCTTTATGGGCACTTTATTCAGATGGCTGGCAATCTGAGAACATGGTGGATTCACACCCTAACAGACCATCTTAAATTCCATTTTAAAACGGCCATTTTTATGAGGAGAACAAAGTGTAGGTAAGGGGTTTGGAATTCAGGGAAAAGTTAATTGGGTTAAGAAAAAAACAACTTCAGCATTCTTGCCCTGGGAGGTGGTCTTAAGTTGTGCCCTAGGCAGTGGTCTTTAGCTGTGTTCTGGGTGGTGGTCATCACACCCTGGAGTACAATGGCTCAGATATCACCTTGAGTTGCTTGCAGTCCTCCTGAGGAACAAAGGTGGAGCTACTTATGGTCTCCTGAAGTCAGGGTGGGTCATACCTTCAGTTCCTAGAACAAAGCTTTTACAGGCATTGATTACTAAGCTTCTTAGCTATTACTTAAACTAAAATTTTCCAACTCTTAAGTCCCCTATCAGTATATTTTATTGATTATACTATTACAGCTGTCCCACTTTTTTCTCCCCTTTTCCCCCCTTCACTCTGCATGCCCCTCCCACCAGCATTTCCCCTGCCCTGTTAGTTCATGTTTGTGGCTTGTGCATATAACTTCTTTGACTTCCCATATTATTCCCCTGTCTATTTTGTACCTACCATTTATGCTTCTTATTCCCTGTACCTTTTCACCCATTCTCTCCTCTCCCATTCCTCGCTGATAACCCTCCCTGTGATCTCCATATCTGTGATTCTGTTTCTGTTCTAGTTGTTTGCTTAGTTCCCTTTTGTTTTTTAGATTCAGTTGTTAATAGTTATGAGTTTGTTGTCATTTTACTGTTCATAGTTTGGTCTTCTTTTTCTTAGATGAGTCCCTTTAACATTTCATATAATAAGGACTTGGTGGTGATGAACTCCTTTAACTTGACCTTAACTGGGAAATATTTTATCTGCCCTTCCATTCTAAATGATAGCTTTGCTGGATAGAGCAATCTTGGATGTAGGTCCTTGCCCTTCATGACTTGGAATACTTCTTTCCAGCCCCTTCTTGCCTGCAAGATTTCTTCTGAGAAATTAGCTAATAGTCTTATGGGAATTCCTTTGTAGGTAACTCTCCTTTTCTCTTTCTGCTTTTAAGATTCTCTCCTTATCTTTCGTCTTGGGTAATGTAATTATGATGTGCCTTGGTGTATGCTTCCTTGGGTCCAACTTCTTTGGGACTCTGAACTTCCTGAACTTCCTGGAAGTCTATTTCCTTTGCCAGATTGGGGAAGTTCTCCTTCATTATGTTTTCAAATAAGTTTTCAATTTCTTACTCTTCCTCTTCTCCTTCTGGTACCCCTATAATTCAGATGTTGGAAAATTTAAAGTTGTCCCAGAGGTTCCTAAGCCTTCCTTCATTTTTTTTTTGAGTTTTGTTTCTTTATTCTGTGATGGTTGAATGTTTATTTCCTCCTTCTGCTCCAAATCATTGATTTGAGTCCCAGTTTCTTTCCCGTCACTGTTGATTTCCTATACATTTTCCTTTATTTCACTTTGCATAGCCTTCACTTCTTTCTCTATTTTGTGACCATATTTAATCATTTCTATGAGCATACTGGTCACCAATGTTGTGAACTCTGCATCTGATACATTGTCTATCCCCTTACTGCTTAGTTCTTCTCATGGAGTTTTGATCTATTCTTTCATTTGGGCCATATTTCTTTGTCTCAGGGCACCTGTTACATTGTAAGAGACAGAGCCTTAGGTATTCACCAGGGTGGGGCAACCCACTTTGCTGTGTTGTGACACTGTGTGGGGGGAGGGGTCAGAGAGAGAACAATATTGCTTGCTCACCTCTTGCCCCACTTTCAGTCTCTTCCCCTGCTACCCACAAGCTAATTGGGCTCCTCTGGTGCTGATTCCCAAGTAGGTGGACTTGTTTACATTCTAAGACCCCATGGATCTCTCCAACAGACTTTCCTGTGAAACTAGGAGTTTTCCTGCCCCCATGACCCCAACAAGTTTTTACAGCCAGAGGTTTTGAGGCTTTAGTTTCCTGCACTGGAGGCCCTGGGTTGAACTGTCTGTCTTGCTCCCTAGTTGTTCTGTTTATCTGCAGGCAAATGTGGGTCTGCCCACTCTGCCAGCCACCACCTTGTCTCATGTTGTTTCTGCCCCTCCTACCAGTCTGGATGAATGTTTCTTCTTTAACTCCTTGTTTGTCGGACTTCCATACCGTTTGGTTTTCTGACAGTTCTGGTTGTCTTTTGTTTAGGTTTATTGGTATGATGCTCTACACAATTGAGCTACCTGGCCAGGGCTGGTTGTTTTTTGTTTTTAAATTTGTTGTTGCCCTTCTTTTGGTTGTGCAAGGGAGCAAAGTGAATCTACCAAGGCCTTCATTTGGGCTGGAAGTCCTCATGTTCTTAAAAATACTTTGTAGGTGGGACTTTGGTATTCTTATTTTATAGATAAGGACACTGAGGCTTAGGGAAAGCTTCTTAAGGCCCCATAATTAGTAAAGGGCAAGTATTCAGTCCTGTGTGCTTGAGTATCACGTGATAGATAATGCATCTTACAACTGCAGAACATCATGATGTTCATTACATGATCACTGACAGGATTCAGATGCTGATACATAGATTTCATATGATTGGCATCCATTCAAAATGGTCAGTGCCTAGGCTGTTACTTGTTATACATTTCTAATATTATTTCCATCAACTTGATGAAAGGATGATAGATATTTAAGATAAGGTGGTAAACAAGACAGACATATTCTGGATCTAAGTCTATAAGATCTATAAAGATCTATAGTCTATAGATCTATAAGTCTATAAAGATCTATATCTTTATCAGATATATGTATTGTACATATATTCTCCCATTTCTGTAGATTGCCTTTTGTTAATGGTGTCTCTTGAAGAGTAAACTATTTTAATTTTGGTGAAATCAAGTGTATCAGTTTTTTCTTTTATGCTTCATATTTTTTGTGTCCTATGTAAGAAAGTTTCGCTATCCCAAAGATTGCAAATTTTCTCCTATATTTTCTTTTAGGAGTTTTATAGCTGCTTGTATTTTAGGGTTTGTGGGAATAACTTATTACCTAGCCTTGTTGTAAATGCTAACAGTTTTTAACCTACTATTCAGTTGTTCTGTTTTTATGTGGGAATTCAAAAATTATGTCACTACCACTGCTATATTTCCTAAATGCCCCTATAACATTTCATGACTTGTAAAATTGTTATATCCCTTTAGTAATAATTATCTTTGTTTTTATTTGTTTAGTGTTCTGTACCTTCCAGTAATTAATCCCAAATTTTCAAAGAGCTGCAAATATATTGTCACCATTGACAAACAGATTGAATAATCAATTCTGTTTTGCTCCTAGAATCTTTTCTCTTTCCACACTAATCTTATTGTGAGTCTTCCCTTCACTGTCAGTCAATGTGGAAAACCTTGACTTTTCTCCTGTGATGGATTGCATGATTCCTGGATCCCATGTCTTCTATTTTTGGGGGGTGGGGGGACGGTTTGTGAAGGGATTGATCATTGCCTGCCTGCCTGCCTAATATTCATTATCCTCTATGTCTAAGGAGAATCCTGATATATTTGTGGGTGGCAGTGGGTCTAACCCAAACCCATATTCCTCAGCCCAGCTTGTAGATAAATTGGGCATGTGACACAGTACTGGTTGATGCCATATAAGCAGAAGTTCTTTAAAGAGCTCTTAAAAGGATAGGGATATAGACAGTCTCAGCTGACATGCATGTTGTACCTTTGACTTTACCTTTTCTTCCTTCATGGAATGAAAACATACCATATTTTTTGGACCATAAGACACACCTAGGTTTTAGAGGAGGAAAATAAGAAAAAAAAATTTCAAAGCAAAAAATGTGGTAAAATATTTAATAATATAAATAACAGAATATTTCACCAATGTAAATATAAACAGAATGCAACAGCAGCATTAACAACCATTATTCCTCCCAAATTTGGGGGTGGAAAGGTGCATCTTATAGTGTGAAAAATATGGCAATTCTTCCTATTGGGAGATAATATGTAAGTCACGTGGACTTAATAAGTTAGGTACCTATAATTTAAAATTTCTCATTGGAAATTGATAATTTGGCATTCTGGTTCATAGATCAGACTGTGGGCCTATTTAATTGGAATTTACCTTGAGAGATAAGCCCACTTTTGACATATTTTCAAACTAGTTTCCTTGGACTGCAAAATTGAGGGAGAGACTGTGAGAAATTCATCACCCTCTGTGAGCTTCTCTGGTGTTAGACCACCAGTTCCCTCCCTCTCCCCCTCCTCCTCCGCCAACATCCTAAACATATCAAGCTTTCCCTTTGGACTGTGTTTGTACTGATAATACAAACTGAATACAAATCCTCCACTGAACAAAGAATGAAATTTGACTCAGAGGCAAACAATGAGGAGGAATAAAAGTTTTCTTTTTCACTAGGGTACTCTACATTGACTGCTATTCAACATTCATATTCTTTCTTTTATATGAGAATGTGAGACACATAGAGAGGGACACAGATGGTAGAGAAACACAGAAACAGACAGTAGTGTAGAGAGAACTGTAAAAGTAAAAACCATGAATTAGTAAAGTTACAAGTAAATTGTAATATCAGGGTGAATGAGTTGTGTTATATCCTGATAGTGATCCATTTCTCTACAAAACCTTCTGAGAATACTTAGACTCTTGTTTCTTATTATGTTACCTATTTTTATGATCAATCACTTGAGATCATGAGTAGGCCTTACAACTTGAAAGACTAATTAGTGTAATTATTTTTCAATTGTTTCTTCATTCCCAGGCTCTTTGCCCTACTTTGAATAAGCTTTCTCTCTTACCTACATAGACAACTAGAATAGCAGTCATTTATAGCTTCCCAGCTTTCACTCTTCCCTTAGCCAACCTTTCGGAGACATATATCTTATGTCTCTGTCTTCATCAATAATGTATGTGAGCATTTGCATGCCATATGACAATGCATCATGAGTTGACTCTAGAATGGTTTCACTCTGTGTGTGTATATGACTTGGAGATAGAGAGTTAGAGGTACCTTACCACATTCTCTAAGGAGGGAACTGCAGCCCATAAAGGTCAGAGTTAATTTCATTCAGTCTTTTGGCTTCCATCATTAAGGATATGTGGAAGACTCCTGCTTCACTGTCTCTATTTTTTCCTGGCCTTAGACACATATAGTCGAGTGTTTACTCCACATCTTCACTGTGATGATTTACAGCAGCTGAATCTCAATATATCTAAAATAAAGTTTGTTCACTTTTTCTTCCTGTGAGAGTAATTTTATTTCTCCCTCTAAAGACTGGTATCACCAGTTGTCCAAGTCAAAAAGCTTGGCATTCTCCTTGACCCTTCCTATATGCTCTCATTCTTCATATTCAAGAAATCACCAAGTTCTCAAGTCTACTTCTTCAATATTTTTAAAAATCTAAGCTCTTCTTTCTATCCCACTGAATTACCTTAATCTGATCCATCTCTCTCAGGTAAGTAACTTGCAGGTCTTCCCCCATCTACTCTAATGTCCCCCTAAAATCCATTCTCCACTTTGTATTTATCTATGGGTGACTATTTAAATAAATTATAATAAATTATAATGTACCCAACAATTTAATACTGACTAGCTTTTAGAAAGAATGAAGCAGATTTGTATGTGCTGAATAAAGATTTCTAGAATATTTCATTTAATAAAAAATGCAAAGTGCTATTCCCAAGTTATATAACTTTTACACTTAACCAGTGATATAACCCGTTTCTCTGAGTTCTGTGAGTCTCTCTAAACAGTTGAGCAAATTTAGGAAGGTGAGTGTTGAGAACTTATGCTTTGGAGACAGTTTCTTAGAAGTCCAGGTGACAGCCTGGACTTAAGGCTGGCCTCTGACGTGGGCATAGGATGAATGCGCAGTCTCCTAGGACTAAGCCATCAACCTGTGGTGTCTGGTGCTGTCATGTGGTGGATAGTGTGCAAATTGAATTGAATTCTTGGACAAGCATCTAATGTAAAAAACATTTTTCAATAAGTACTTTGAAAAATCTTTTTAACCTGCTTAACCTCTGAAATATTTATAACTTTGTTCCTTTTTCATGCTTTATTTTATTTGCTCAAGATCTATTATTTTGAATAAAATTGTCCATTGTTTAAGACCAATATATTTTTAGCCTTCTAAACCTATTTTTAAATTACTTTAATTGAGATAAAAGTTTACCTGTTTAAAATATTCAATGATATTTAGTATATTTATAGTTATATCACTAGCTTCATATTCCAACTTTAGAACATTTTTATTACCCTCCCCCAAGAGAAAAGTTATATGTACTGGCAGTTACCCTGCAGTCCAGTCCACCCACTTTCTGTGTGCCAGACATTTTAATAGTTGACTTTCCATAGGTTGGTTTTACTGTACATTTCATGTGAATTATATAATACTATGTGTGCTCTTTGTGAAGCCTGGTAATGTCTGTGAGGTTTATTGGTTTTGCACCATGAATCAACACTTTATTTCTCTTATTGCCAAAGAACATTCTGTTGAATGAATATCCCACATTTTGTGTATTCAAGTCACTTGACGTACTTTTGAGTTGTTTCTATGCTGCTGTGAATATCTGTATGTTAGTCTTTGTGTTGATAGTTGTTTTCACTTCTCTTGGATATGTAGACACCTGGCAGTGAAATTGCTGTGTAACCATGTTCATCATTTTGAGGAACACTTCAGATTGTCTTCCCAGTTTATTTCCTATCTGCCATGTGTGAGGGTTTTGACTTCCTCACATCCTTGCCACCACTTGTCTTGTCTATCTTAATAGCCATCCTTGTAGTGTGATTAGCTGTCTGCTTCCATTTTGTATTTTTTTCTTATCCTCATCCGAGGACATTTGTTCACTGCTTTTAGAGAGAGAAAAAAGGGGATAGAGGAAGAGAAAGAGAGAGAAACATCATTGTGAGAGAGAAGCATCTATTGTTTGCCTCCCATACGTGCACCCAGACAAGAATCCTATGTGCCCAAACCAGGTATTGTGTGCATGGGATTGGGATTGAACCACAACCTAGGTATGTGCCCTGGCGAGAAACCAAACCTGCAATTTTTTGGTTATGGGACAATGTTCCAACCAACTGAGCCACACTGGCCAGGCCATGCTTTGGTTTTGATTTGTATTTTCCAGATGACTAATGTCTAGCATCTTTCATGTGCCTATCAGTCATTTGTGTTTTTCCTTTGGAGAAATGTCTACACACATTTTATGCCCATTATTTAATTGTATTATTTGTCTTTATATTGTTGTCTTTTATTTTTTTTGTTGTCACACGAGCTTTTCCAAATTTATTGGGTTGGCCAAAAAGTTCATTTGGTTTTTCTGTAAGATGGATCTAGTAGCACTTAGTTGTCTTTAACTTCATTTGAAACAAGTTTGTTATATTGAATTGTGACAGCTGTCATATCAGCATGTATTTAAAAATACATCAAAATCGGTGTTTCATGTAGCCATTTTAATATTAAAGATGGAAGAAAATATGCAACATTTTGGCATATTATACTATATTATTTCAAGAAAGGTAAAAACCAAAACACAAAAATTGATTTTTGCAGTATATGGAGAAGTTGCTGTGACTGATCAAACATGTCAAAAGTGGCTTGTGAAGTTTCATGCTGGAGATTTCTCTCTGGACGATGCTCCATGGTTGGGTAGACCAGTTGAAGTTGATAGTAATCAAATCGAGACATTAACTGAGAACAATCAATGTTATACCATGTGGGAGATAGCTGACATACTCAAAATATTCAAATCAATAAAGTTATTGGTGAAAATGAAAAATATGCCTTTTATTTTACAGACTTTTTGGGCAACCCAATATTTAGACTATATGTGTCTTGTCAAATGTATGATTAGCAAACCCAAAGTTGCAAACCTGGTTGAAGTAGTGTTGTTTTTATTGTAGCTTATATAATTTGGATATTTTTCTGTAGATTTTAAGAATTTATTTTTTGTTTAAATCATTTTTTCCATAATCGTTTGTTCTATATTTCTTGGGTATGATGTCATCCCATGTTGCTCTAAAGATATTGAGTAGGTGTTTCTCTCTCTCACAGTTGCCTTTGGCTCTTTCACTATCAAGATCCTTCAGTGATTCTTTTTCTTTTAAGATTTTATTTATTTATTTTTAGGCAAAGAGGAAGAGAGGGAGAAAGAGAGGGAGAGAAACATCAATATGTGGTTGCCTTACACATGCCCCCTACTGGGGACTTGGCTTGCAACCCAAGCATGTGCCCTGACTGGGAATCCAACCAGTGATGCTTTGGTTCACAAGCCGGTACTCAGTCCACTGAGCCACACCAGCTGGGGCAAGATCCTTCAGTGATTCTTTGTGGGGCCATTTTCTTAAATTCTGGGCGTGTGATTGTTAATTTGGGAGGCCCTGCTGGATTCTTGATAGATTCTTCTGGAAACATGCCCTCTTCTGTGCTAACAGCTATGCCAGGCCCCAGTTGCTGGCCTATGTCTATATCTATAGTGTTCACTTCATCCTGGAAGGGGTGTGGCTTTTCCTCTCTGGGAAATGAGGTGACTAGACCAGGTTCTTTGACACTACTAACTTCCAAGGCAAGCATTGTTCAGATTAACCCAAGTGGAAAAGTCATTGTTCACATATCCTGACTTTCTGGTTCCACATTGTGGAGTTCACAAGGAAATAATGTTTGAGGAAGCCAAGGATCCATTTTCATGTTATCTGAATAGTAAGATTTCATTTTACAGTCTTTAGCTTATAGCAGAATCTGCTCTATCTCATTAAAAATCATTCTTTTAAAAAATGTGAAGTACTGAACAGTATTTATAGTATTATTCATTTAGGCAAATTTATAAAATATAAGAAATGTTGTCATATGCATATGGAGATAGATCATTTTTATTATTTTCTAAAGATGCCAAAGAAAATAGTTACCTATTGAGAGAAATACTTGGGGCCAGGAGTGGTAAATACAGGGGATATGGATGCTTTCTTTATTAACTTTCTATTAAGGATATTTTCAAACATATACATAAGTAGAGAGAAGAGATAGCCAACATGCAGCTTTAATAATGATCAACTCATGGTTAGCCTTGTTTTGTCTATATCCCTAACCACTCTACTTCTATCCCCACTGGATTATTTTAAAGCAAATTTCAGACACTATATTATTTTATTGATAAATACTTCAGCATATATTTCTTAAGGCAGTGCTATCCAATAGAACTGTCTACAATGATTGTAATATTCTATATAAGTACCATCCAAACAGTAGCCACTAGCCATATGTGGCTATTGAGCATTTCAAACATGGCTGATGTGACTGAGAAACTAAACTTTTTAATTTTAATTGACTTAAATCTAAATTTAAATAGCACATGTAGCTAATGGCTACTCTAGCACAGCTCTGGGACATAAGGACTCTTTTTAAAAAAATGTAACTGTTATATATCACATCTAAAAAATTAATAATATTTTCTTAACATCATCAAATTCTTAGTACCAGGACTTAAATTTCCCCAGATAAATCATAAATATCTTTTTACAGTTAATTTGTTTGAATCTAGGTGCAAATACTTTATAGTTGGGTTGATACATCTCTTAAATTTTCTGACCTGGCTGGTGTGGCTCAGTGGATTGAGTGCTGGCCTGTGAACCAAAGGGTCACCAGCTCCATTCCCAGTCAGGGCACATGCCTGGGTTTAGGGCCAGGCCCCAGTGAGGGGTGCATGAGAGGCAACCACACATTGATATTTCTCTCCCTCTTTTTCTCCCTCCCTTCCCCTCTATCTAAAAATGAAAATTTTTAAAGGCTCTTACTCTTAAAAAAAATATAAAACAATTCTGTCACTTCAAAATTTCCCTTGTACCTCTTCTCAGTCAATAAACTCAGGCCCAGGCAAGCACTGATATGCTATCAGTATAGATTAGATTTGTCTTTTCTGGAGTTTCATATAAATGGGATCATACTACATGTACTCTTTTGAGTCGGGCTTTTATACTCTGCATAATCTTTTAGAGACTATGGTTTGTAGTAAGTTTCTTATTTTATGTAAGTTTTGTTGTCTCTGTGTCATGGTGTGACTTGTGAATATTGGTACCTACTCTTTAAGCCTGCACTGGATGTTCCCCTGCCCAGTATCACTATAGGAACCAGATGGCAGTACCAGCTCACTTCACAGAACTCATTGCAACATTCCAAGTCCTCATCTTGGTGTCCTCCAGTAGGGTGGTGGTGTGGCTGAGAAAGATGCTGAATATTTCTTTTTCATAAATGGTTTACTGTGGCAATTTTCCTTGGCAAGTTTCCTTTATTCATATAACTCTCTTTTAAGAAAAGACATCTGATAGCTTTAGATTTAGGACCACATTTTCTAGAAATATATGAAATTTCTGTGAGAATACCAGATTAAGGATTGATAGAGTAGAAGTTTGATGCACGGATTCTGGAACAAGATTGCAGGGTTGAAATCCTGGCTGTGCCACTAACTAGCTGTGTGACCCTTGATAAGTGAATTCGTCTGTAAAATAAAGCTGCTTTCTAGAGTCATTGTGAGGATTAAATATGTTAAACCATGCTAAGTACTTAGAACAGTGTCCGGCATGTGGTAACCTCTCAGTAAGTATTTTGTTGATACTGTGGTTTACATTGTTGAAGGAATATTTTAACAGCTTTTGCAATAGATATATTTAACCCCAAAGAATTGAATATGTACACAGAAACCCTTAAAATTGTCTGGCTGAGCCCTGACCAATGTGGCTCAATTGGGTGGGCATTGGTCGATTCCCGGTCAGGACACATACCTGGGTTGTGGGTTCCGTCCACAGTCGGGAGTGTGTGAAAGGTAACCAATCAATGTTTCTCTCTTACATCCATGTTTCTCTTCCTTTCTTTATCCCTCCCTTCCCTGTCTCTCAAAATAAATAAAATCTTTTAAAAAATCCCTAAACCCCCCAAACCCTGAGTGAGCCCTGGCTGATATGGCTTAGTGGATTGAGTGCCAGCCTGAGAACCAAAGGGTTGCCGATTTGATTCCCAGTCAGAGCACATGCCTGGGTTGTGGGCCAGGTCCCCAGTAGGGGGCACGTGAGAGGCAACCACGTGCTAAATGATGTTAAAAAAACCACGTGCCACGTGATGTTAAAAAAACAAACAAACCTGGCTGAGTTATTTCCTTTTCATACTTTACTTTGATATGTTCTGAATGCTTGATTTATACCTTTCTGAGAAATCTCCATGTTTTTGTTATACAATTCAAAGCCTGATCATGTCCTTCTGGAAAAATAAACCCTTATAATGAAGTGACAAGTCCTTAGATATTTACTTTCCTTGAGGGAACAATATCTCTTAATAGATATACTTTTTCAATAAATGAAGGTTTAGTTTCTATGTGGAAAGATGATAACTGATAAAATGAACGTGATATCAGTCATAGGTAACTTTTAACAATATAATTTTAAGTTTTACATCACTTATTTGAAAGCTAAGGAGATTTCTGAAAAAGAAAAGTGGAAAACACTAAAATCTAACATAAGATGTGTGTTGGTTATTAAGCTACTGTTCCTCAGCTTCAAACCCATCCTTCTCTGTTCACCTTTATGATGCTGGGGCCAGGATTCTGCAAATCCCATTACTTTTTTGCCAGCTGAACCCCTGCTAAGTTCTGTCAATAGGTGGTGCTGAATAGGGCCTGGAAGGCTGGAAGAGGCAGAAGGGCCTGGCTCCTTCTTATCTGTTTCCCATTCCTATCCCATCACGCAAGCAAAAATCTGTACCTTGAGAAAAGTGCCATCCATAAGCCACAGTTGATTCTAATTTGCATTTTTCCCAAAACTCCTAGAATCAGCCCCATTGCACCTCTCCAGAGACTCCAGCCCCAGCTAGCTCATGTCTCTTCCTCAGAGGTCTCAGTCGAGCTCTGTGGTCTCCCCTCCAAACATCTCTAGCCCTACTAACTGCAGAGCAGCTCCTCCCCACAAATATGAGTCCATCCCTTAAAGGCTTCTTTTTCAAGCTTGTAAGATTTAATTTCAAATTCTTCTCTTCATTTTCCCAGCCCAAGCAATGATAGCTGCTTTCTTCCATTTCCACAGTACCTTCAGCATTCCCCGTTTGCCTTGTCAGTTCTCCCGTACTTGTTAACAATTCATGTGTTAAGTATATGACAAGATATCATTGAAGTCATTATCAATAAACTTCCCAGACCATTTGTATATTTATTTATTATCCATCTGCCTGTCTGCTTACAGATAATCTTTCTACTTAGCTAGTTAGTACATTTTTATCAATAATTTTACATGCTTTTTGGGGACCACTTGACAGTATGACTTGGTGTAAATAATTCTCATCTTAGTGTGGTCTGAAATATACCTTCTGGCCCTGATATGTCTCCCTCATGAGCCTGTTACCTACTAAAATTTCCACCATCAGAGGAATCATCCTTTTAGGATGAATTTTGCACCTCTGAAGATCCTCTTGAAGAGGGTAGAGTAGAATCCCATTTATATAATTTAACATAGATGAGTGGATCCTATTGAAACATGGAGAACTGTAGGTCTCCATAACTGGCCTATGAGCCCTTGCCCTCCATATCCTCCTGTATCCTCAGGACAGGTGACAGGTACACATTATACCCTCATTGAGTGTGTGAAAATGCAGGGGCAGTTAGGGTGGGGAAGACTTGGCATGGGAAAGGAAGCAATGTTTGAGTGTGTTATTTCCACAGCCAGGAGGCAGATTGAGAGAAATGACTGTCTGAAAGTGGAAACAAAGCAGAAAACTAGCAGGAAAAAGGTGCTGAGAGTAAACTTTGCTTACTTCATCCATCTTGGCTCAGCTCTTGAGGCAGACCTTGTGCTGAAGAGAAATTAAATTGCAATAATCTTCTCCGGTAATTGTGACAATAAATTATTGCTTACACGATAATATTGACTCCACTCTTCCTGTACTGTATCATTCAGTATTAGTGCAAAATTAGTCAGAAGATCAGGTATTCTGAGAAACATCCATTCAGGCAAACTCAAGATGTGAAACAAGTCATAGATTAAGAAATTACATTTCCTCTGCAATCCTTTTTCTCTCCAGAGAAACAGGCGAGGCAAGACCCAGCTGTAGGGGTTGGCAACTGACAAAGGCTCACTCACTCAGCCCTTGTTCTTTCCATCTCTACTTCATTCTTCCTTACAAGGTTTTTTGCATTGACACCTTCATCTTTTCTAAAAACTGTTGGAGAAACATTTAGTCAGCATCTATGTCAGCATCTACATTTATTTTTTTTCTCAGAGCTGTCTTTACAGAGGGCTCCTTTGTATGCTAAACAGCATCATAGAAGTATTAGAAAACCAAATGAAAAGATGATTCAAAGAGAATGACATCGGCATCCTGGTGGGATAAGACATCACTTGTTTTAGTTCCCTTCCCCCACCACAATAATAATGTGTCATTTATCCACAGAACAAAGTGCCTTTGTGGGAGCTGTGGGGCTCAGCACAACATACCAATAAACCCAGGAGAAGTCTCACCCACTCATGAGTTGGGTAATAAGCATACAAACTCTAGTCCTAGCTCTGGACCCCTGCAGTGGTCTGTAAACCAGCTGTAGCCCGTTCTCTTCAAAAGGCTGTTTTCCAGGGCCCAGACTGCAGCCTGAAAACCCCTGGAAAAGAACCTTTTAGACAGTCACTCACAGATGAGAAAGACTTGGTGGAAGTCCAGGTTCTCAAGGAGAAGTTCTAACACACTGCTGGAGCAAAAACAAATAAAGTTAGACACACTGGAGTGGGTAAAATGTGCAGCTTGACTGTTACCACATCTCCCCTCCCTCAAGGAGTGAGGTGGACACTGGCCCGCAGTGTCTGTGACATTAGGGATGAGACAAGACAAATTCACATGGGCTATCGAGTCCTGTGGAGGAAAAGAGACAGCACAGCTATTCTTTCAAGAGGCGAGTGCCTTGACAAGCTTTTATTGGCTTTCTAACATAGCATACATCAAAGAAGGTTTTCATTCATTACATTTAGGTTTGCTTTAGGTAATTACTTTTTACAGATAGCAATGGAAGGGATGTTGCTGATTACTTTTTACAGATTAACAAGGGAAAAATGTTGCAAATGCAAGGGAATGATAAGAGCAACAGGTCTGGTTACACTTCAGTCCTTCGGAGAATTAGCACAGACTTCAGGAAGTTACTTTAAAGGTATGCAGTAAGCATTTGCTGCCTGAACTCAGGGTGAGGGAGTTTTAACAAAAGCAAGTCACAAAGCAGCCTAGGTACAATGCAGGCCTGATTTCCCATAGGAGAACTTCTTCATGGGCATGGTCCTGCATGACAACTCGCTCCCCACTGATTTTCCATGTGGGTGCTGAGCTATATTTCCACGCCTTGCAAAACAGTTCCCTACAAAGGAGCACAGCTCAGGGTCAAGGAAGATCTTCCTCAGCCTGTGATTTATGCTGTGGTAGAAAGAGAGAGCAATGCAGACAAGTATTGTGAAAGTCACAAAATATTAAATAGTTTCAAATAAAATTTAGCAGTCCTCATCTCAGCTCTCTTCCCCCTGAGTCCTGCTCCTCAAAGATAACCACTTTCAATTGTTCTAATGCAATTTTGAGGTTTTATTTTCATGTAGAATATACTTTTTTCTTCTTGACATGTAAAATTCTGACATTATTCATGACACTATTCCTTTTATGGAACTCGATTGAATAGTGTCCCCCCAGATTCATGTCCACTTGGAATCTCAAAATGAGACTTCATCTGAAATTAGGGTCTTTGTAAATATAATCAATGATCTTGAGATGAAATCACCCTGGATTTGAGGTCATCCTTACATCCAGTGATTGGCATCCTTTTAAGAAGAGGAGAGGACACACAGAGACACACAGAGGAAAAGGTCATGTGAAAATAGAGGTAGAGATTGGAGTTATGCTACCACAGGTCAAGGAATTCCTGGGATCAACAGAAGGTAGAAAGAAGCAAGAAAGGATTCTTTGCTAGAGGCTTCAGAGGGAGCATGGCCCTGCTGACACCTTGATTTTAGACTTTTAGCCTCCAGAACTGTGAGAAAATAAATTATTGCCATTTTAAGCTGTCCAGTTTGTGGGCATTTGATACAGCCACCCTTAGAAACTAATATATTGAGTGAGCGGTTGGCTTCTGCACCCCCATCATCTCAGCCTGTTTCCTTCATTCCCACTCCTACTTTTCTAATCCCAGAAATTTTATTAAGATTTTTGGTTAAATCCATGTTTAAATTATTATGTCCAGATACATATTGTTTCCTGCTAATCCAAGTATAGTATGATATCATTTCCTTTGTTTAGTGACCATTCCACAATTAATCATTACATTTTTTAAATTTGTTAATTTTCTATGTGTGTATTACACTATTACAATTCTTCCACACTCTACAATAAACTCTCAACACAATTTAACCTGTTGTCAAACATACCGATATGAACCCAGATCTTGCTTTGTCATCATTCAAGGTATTCCCATTGTCTCTCTGCTGTGTTCGAGTTGTTTCCTGGACCCTGTGTCTTCTGCATTTTTGGTTAAACTCTCATTTGGTGCATCACATTCTCCGTGGCTCCTTAGAAAGGCTATTTGGAGGTAAATTTATTGATACCATGTGCATCTAAAAAATGTCTTGATTCCACCATTATACTTGATTGTTAGTATAACTAGGATGAAAAAAATTTTCCCACAGAATTTGTAAGGCATTTCCCAATGCATTCTATTTCTAGTGGTACTATTGGGAAGTTTAGACAATTTTCTGTTCCATTGTGTGTGACCTTTATGTTCCTTCCTCCAAAGCATTTAGAGTTTTCTATCTATCTAAGAAAAGAAGGTTATTTTGCTGTATTTTTGTGTAGGTTTCTTATCTTTTATTTGTGTTGAATGCCAGGAGGAAGCCATTTCAGTCTGGAAATTCCCATTCCTCACTTCTGGGAAATATTCTTATGCTTTACTAATTTATGTGTTATTTCCTGAATTTGTGAAATTCCCACTAGTTGAATATTGGACTTAATGAGTTGATGCTTTATTTTTCTTTACTTTTTAAACATTTTAAAAAAGATTTTGTTTATTTATTTTTAGGGAGAGGGAAAGGGAGGAAGAGAGGGAGAGAAACATCAATGTGTGGTTGCTTCTCATGCGCTGCCCCTCCACTGGGAATCTGGCATGCCACCCAGACATGTGTCCTGATTGGCAATCGAACTGGCAACCCTTTGTTTGGTTCACAGGCTGGCACTCAATCCACTGAACCACACCAGCTGGGGCTATTTTTCTTTACTTTTATCCTCCAATTTATAAAATAAATTTTTTATTTTAGAATAGTTTTAGGTTTACAGAAGAGTTGTGAAGATAGAACAGGCTGCCTGTATATCCCACATCCAGCTTTCCTGATCATTAACATCTTAAATTAGTATAGTACACTTATAACAACAAACCAATATTGATTCATTAGTATTAAGTAAAGTATTCATATTTTATTCATATTCCCTTAGTTTTTACCTAACGTATTTTTTTTCTGTTCCATGATCTCATCCAGGATACGATGTATTATGTAATCATCGTATTTTCTAACTCTCATCTTGGCCTGACAGTTTCTCAGATTTTCCTTGTTTTAGACAGTCTGGGCATCAAAGGAGGAATAGTTGTCAGGTATTTTGTAGAATGTTTGTCAGTTGAGATTAGTCTGGCTTTCCCCTTCATGATCGGACTGAGGTTATGCATTTTGGGGCAGAAGACTACATAGTGAAGTATCATTCTCATCACATCATATCAAGGGTACATGCTATCTACATAACTTACCACTGTTGATACCAACTTCAATCACATGGCTGAGGTAGTGTTTATCAGGTGTCTCCACTGTAAAGTTACTGTTTTCCCCCTTTCTATTCTATTCTGTACTCTTTGAAAGGAAGTCACGGTGCACAGTTGACACTTAGGAGTGGGGAGTTATGTTCCACCTCTTGAGTGCAGTGTCTACAGAAATTATTTATAATTGTTCTGCATGGATGATATTCTTCTACAAGAGAAATTTATCTGTTCTCACTTATTTATATCAGTATGGACTCATTTACATTTATTTTATTTTTTGCCTTATAATTCAATACTTCTTTATTTGTTTTGTTGCTCAAATAGCTCTAACTTTGGCCATTAGGAGTTCTTCAGTTGGCTCCTCTATGCCTTTGATGTACTACCATTATTGTATTTTGCCATTTTTTTAAAGCATTTTCTTACTTTCTGACACTACAAGATCATTCAGGCTCATTTTGTATATTTTCTGCCCCAGTTCTAAAATTAGTCATTTCTCCAAAGAGTCCTGCTTCCTTTTATTGGAGAATGTTATTAGACACCAAGATCTGGTTGCTAGATGTGGTCACTGGCACTGGTGTGTCATGGCTTCTAAGCCCTTTCAGCTGGCAGAGTAAGGAAATGAAATATATGTATGTATACTAATCCAAGTATATGAGATCTGTCCGGAAAAATTCCAGCCGTTGTTAATGATCTGAGAGACATCAAAGTAACTTGGCAGCAAAGGAGAGTGGACTGGAATGTGCATATGTGAACAATGATGACTTCTCTGTAGTCACTGGGGGTGGTAGATGCTGTTGAGTGAGTGTGTGTTCTATGTAGCTGTCACATTTAGAATGACTGAGCGAGCAGAGCAATGAATCTGCATCCAATTTTGCAGTAAGCTTGAACTTGAAGCTGAAACTATTTGGATGATTCAGAAGTCCTCACCTATGGGCAACTGGAGATTGTAAACATGATAACGTGCCCATTCATGCATTCTGTGTCATGCAGAATGTTTTTGTGAAATATTAAGTCACTCAGGTGACTTAGCTCCCCTACAGCCCAGATTTGGTGCCCTGCAACTTTTGGCTTTTCCCACAACTAAAATTACCCTTGAAAAGGAAGAGATTTCAGACTGTTGATGAGATTCAGGGAAATATGGCAGGGCAGATGATGGCAATTGGGAGAACTGTGTGAGATCCCAAGGTGCCTACTTTGAAGGGGACTGAGGTGTCATTGTCCTATATGCAATGTTTCTTATATCTTCTATAAATGTCTCTAATTTTCATAGTAATGACTGGATACTTTCTGGACAGACTTTGTGTACATGTGTCTATAAATATTTCTATACCTAACCATCTATATCTATGTTAAGGTAAAATTAGTTCACACAAATGTCTAAAATTAATCCATTACCACACAGATCATTTTAAGCTCCTCACTGTGCTTATCTGTAAATTCCTACTCCAATGGTGAGAATCCTGGTTTGACCCCTGTTACCCATTTACTTAGTGGTTCAAATCCAGGATACATATATAGCAGTAACAGAATTGTTAACCTAAATCCTAATGGGAAACAATGTATCAGCTAAAGTACAGTGCTTATGTATAGTTTTAATTTGCCTTTAGTCTTATAGACTCTACTTCTGAAGTAATGTAGGTTAACAACTTTTCCCTCCTGCCCTTCAGTGAGGAGCTTTCATATACTTGTAATACAGATAAGATTCTTTTCTCATAGCCTAAATTCCTTACTGAGATCTCCCAACTCCCTGAGTAAGTTTTTAAAATTTGCGTACATTAGGGTTTTCTTTTTGTCCTGTAAGATTCTACGGGCCTTGACAATTGCACAGTATAACCTCATATATCCACTACTGCAGTGTCATACAGAATAGTTTCACCACCCAAATAATCCTCTGTGCTTAACCTAGTCAACCCAGCCCCACCCTTAAATCATGGCAACTGTTGAACTGTTACTATTTCTATCATTTTGCCTTTTCCAGAATGTCATGTAAATGGAGTGGTAAAGTATGAAGCCTTTTTGGATTTCCTTTATATTTTACTTTATTTAGCAGTATGTATTCAAGATTCATCCATGTCTTTGGAAGGCTTTATAACTCATCCTTTTTATTGTTGAGTAGTATTCCACAGCAGATGTATACTGTAGATACATCTACAGTATAGATGTTTCACAGTTTGTTTGCCCATTTATCTATTAAGGACATCTTGGTTGTTTCCGTTTTTAATGGTTATCAATTAAGCTGTTTTAAGCATTCACGTGCAGGTTTTTATGTGAACACAAAATTTCAAATCAACTTGATTAAGTATTAGGGAACACAATAGCCTGAATGTGTTGTAAAAATACATCTGGCTTTGTTAAGAAACAGCCAGATCATCTTCCAGAGTGGCTGTATCATTTTGCATTCCCACCACCAGCAAATGGGTTCCCGTTGCTCTGCATCCCCACTAGTATTTGAAGTTGTCAGTGTGTTGGCTATTTTAATAGGTGTGTAGTGACATCACATTATTGTTGTAACTTGCATCTCTTTAAAGACAAATATTTTGAGCATCTCTTCATATGCTTATTTGCCATCTATATATTGATTGATGAGGTGTTTATTCAGGTCTTTTGCATTTTTAAATTAGGTTGTTTGCTTATTGTTGAGTCTTAAGAGTTTTTTGTCCATTTTGGATACAATTCCTTTATCAAATTTATGGCTTATAAATATTTTCTCCCAAATTATGCTTTGTCTTTTTATTCAGTGCCTTTTGCAGAAGTTTTTAATTTGAATAAAAGCTAGGTAATCAATTTTTTTCTTATGTGGATTATAGTTATGGTGTTGCATCTAAAGATTCACCAGGAAACCCATGGTCATATAAATTGTCTCCTATGTTTTCTTCTAGGAGTTTTATAGTATAGTATTTTGCATGTAGGCCTATGATTCATTTTGAGTTAATTATTGTATAAGGTGTAAGATCTGTTTCATTTTTCTGCAGATGGACATCCAGTTGCTCCAGCACCATTTAAACTATGTTTTCTTCATTAAGTGACTCTTACTTTTGTAAAAATTTACTTGTCTATATTTGTGTGGGTTATTTCTGGACTATTTGTCCCCTTGATTGATGTGTTTATTCTTTTGTCAATACCATGCTGTCTCATTGTAGCTTTATAATAAGTCTTGATATTAGGCAGCATGAATCCTCCAACCTGTTTCTTCTTCATCAATGTTGTCTTGGCTTTTGCCTTTCTATATAAACTTAAGAATCTGTTTGCCAGTATATACCAAACTGCTTGCTGGGATTTTGATGAGATGGTATTGAATGAATAGATTAAGTTGGGAAATATTGATACTTTAGGAATAATGAGTCTTTCTCTCCATGTATGTGAAATATCTCTTATTTATACATTTTTTAATTTATTTTCTTCAGAGTTTTGTAATTTTCTACATATAGATATTTACATATTTTGTTATTTTTATACTAAAGTATTTCTTTTTTGGTGCTATTGTAAATGATATTGTTTTTTAACTTTTAAATTCTAATTATTTATTATGGGTATATAGGAGAGCAATTAACTGTTACGTAATTGGTCTTTTACCCTGTGACCTAGTTTTTTAGTTCCAGAAGTTTTATTTATTTATTTATCTATTTATTTTTTAGGTTCTTTCAGGTTGTCTACATAGATAACCATGTCATCTATGCAAAGAATTTTAGATCTTTCTTTACAATTTGTGTACTTTAAAAATCCTTTTCTTTTCTTATTACACTACCTAGGACTACCAGTATACTGTTGAGTAAAACTGGTAATAGAGAATATCCTGGCCCAATGTTAAGGTGAAAGCATCTATTCTCTCATCATTAAATATGATATTAGCTGTAGGGGTGTTTTTTCTTTTTTGTAGATATTTTTAACTAAGTTGAGGAAGTCCCCCATGATTCCAAGTTTGCAAAGAGATTTTTTTTATCACAAATGGATGTTGAATTTTGTCAAATACATTTTTGCCATCAATTGGTGTGATCATATTATTTTTCTCCTTTAATCTGTCAATTTGGTAGATTATGTTGACTGATTTTTAAAATATTGGACCAACTTTCATACATGAGATAAATTCTAGTATTTTTGGTATATAATTATTTCCATGAATTGTTAGATTGATGTGTTAATGTGTTGTTGAAGAATTTTACATGTATGTTCATGAAAGATATTGATTCATAGTTTTTATTTCTTGTAATGTCCACATCAGATTTTGTGGTTAAGTTGATACTAGTCTTACAGAATGAGTTAAAAACTATTCCCTCTCATTATACTTACTGGAAAAGATCATAGACAATTGGTATTATTTTTTCCATAAATGTTTGGTAGCATTCAGCAGTCAATCATCTAGACCTGGTAATTTCTTTTCCAAAAGATTGATTAATTATTGTCAATTTATTTAATAAATATATGTAGGGCATTTTGGGTTATTTATTTCTCCTTGTATCTTAATTGTTTATATATTTTATTTTTTTCCCATCTGAAATTATGGTCTGCATTTTTTTTCCCATTATCATTTATCGCCCTCATACCCTCTTCCTTTTAAAGAACTGATCCATTTGGCTGCTGCCTCTGCCATGGCAGTGGCAACTCTCCCAAGACGACAGCTCCCCTGGGTGGTCAGCATTGAGAACAGGTGTCATGCTGGATGGCCCAGGAGCAGCTGCTGCAGGGTTAGGTGGTAGCTTTCTACCACCAGTCCAAATGCTGGCTTTATTTTTTAAATATTATTTTATTGGTTATACTATTTTACAATTGTCCCATTGTTTCTCCTCCTTTATTCCCCTCTGCTCTGCACCACTCCTCCCACCTGCATCTCCCTCCTCCCACCCCCCACCTTAGTTCATTTCCATGGATCATACATATAAGTTTCTTTGGCTTCTTCATTTCTCATACTATTCTTAAGCTCTCCCTGTCAATTTTATACCTACCATTTATATTTCTTATTCCCTGTACCTTTTCTTCCATTTTCCCCCCTCTCCCTCCCTGCTGATAACCTCCATGTGACCTCCATTTTGTGATTCTGTTCTTGTTTTAGTTGTTTGATTTGTTGTTTGTTGTGTTTTTTTTAGGTTCAGTTGTTGATAGTTGTGAGTTTGTTGTCATTTTACTGTTCATAGCTTTGATCTTTTTATTAGATAAGTCCCTTTAACGTTTTATATCATAAGGGCTTGGTGATGAAGAACTCCTTTAACTTGACCTTATCTGGAAAGCACTTTATCTGCCCTTTCATTCTAAATGAAAGCTTTCCTGGATAGAGCAATCTTGGATGTAGGTCCTTGTCTTTCATGACTTTGAATTACTTCTTTCTAGCCCCTTCTTTCCAGCAAGATTTCTTTTGAGAAATCAGCTGATAGTCTTATGGACACTCCTATGTAGGTGACTGTTTCCTTTTTTCTTGCTGCTTTTAAGATTCTTTCTTTATCTTTAATCTTGGCTAATGTAATTATGATGTGCCTTCATGTGTGCCTCATTGGGTCCAATTTCTTTGGGACTCTCTGAGCTTCCTGGACTTCCTGGAAGTCTATTTCCTTTGCCAGATTGGGGAAGTTCTCCTTCATTATGTTTTCAAATAAGTTTTCAATTTCTTACTCTTCCTCTTCTCCTTCTGGCATCCCTATGACTCAGAGACTGGAACGTTTTAAGTTGTCCCAGAGTTTAAACCTCTCCTCAAATTTTAAAAGTCTTGTTTCTTCATTCTGTTCCTGTTGAATGTTTATTTTTTCTTTTATTCCAAATTGTTTACTTGAGTCCCCATTTCCTTCTTTTCACTGTTGTTTCCCTGTATGTTTTTCTTTGTTTCACTTTGTATAGCCTCCACTTCTCCTTTATTTGTATATGTACTCAATCATTTCTCTGAGTACCCTGATTATCAGTATTTTGAACTTTCCATCTGATAAGTTGGCTATCTCCTCATTGCTTAGTTTTTTTTCTGGAGTTTTGTTGTGTTCATTTGGGCCACATTTCTTCATCTTGGTGCACCTGTTACATTGTAAGGGGCAAAGCCTTAGGTATTCACCAGAGTGGGGCAACCCCCTTCTCTGTGTCATGGTGCTGTATGTGGGGGTGAGGTCAGACAGGCACCAATGCTGCTTGCTTGACTCTCACCCCTCTTTCAGTGACTTCCCCTGCTATCTATAAGTGAGCTGCACCTTTCTGGTGCTGATTCCCATGTGGGTGTGCCTTAAAGTACATTCTAGGACCCTGTGGGCTCCTCTAATATATGCTCCTGTGAGACTCACAGTTTCTCCCATGCTGCAACCCACACAGATTTTTACAGCAGAGGTTTTGAAGCTTTCTTTTTCTGGTGCTGAAACCCTGGATTGAGTCTGTCTTGTACCACAGTTGTTCCTCCTGGTTTATCTGCGTATGAATGTGGGATCCGCCCTAGTTCTGCCAGCCACCACCTTGCCACATGTTCTCTTCTGCCCTAGCTGCCCATCTCTCCCTCTTCTTCCAGTCTGAATGAATATTTCTTCTTTAACTCTTTGGTTGTCAGACTTCCATGCAGTTCAATTTTCTGCCAGTTCTGGTTGTTTTTTGTTTTTAAATTGGTTGTTATCCTTCTTTCGGTTGTGGGAGGAAAGAGAAGCATATCTACTTACATCTCCATCTTGGCTGGAAGCTGCCACTTTTAAAAAAATTAAATAATGGATCAAAATTAATAATTCAAGCCCAGACTTCAAAATGAATTTTTAGTGCTGTTTAGCAAAATTAATAAAAACCCAAATTCTTTTTTTTTTTTTTTAGTCACTGTTCAAGGTTTATTTGGTGTTTTAGTTGGTATGACACTTGGATAGTTGGCTGCATTATTTACATGTAGACTTTCTTTTTACCTTATATGGAAAGGTACACTAATCTGATTCATATAGTACACAAAATAAGATCCTTAAGAAGTTATGCACAAGACATGCAACACTGGATTTATACATTGGATCCCAGGATGTGATTGACTGGAGAGAAAAAGTTGGACGAGGCATGCTGGGTAAAGGAACCACAAGTTACGTAACACACAGTGGACACTCATCTAGTTTGAAGGGCAACTGCAGTGTGTGCAACGTTGGCAGTGGTGCCTTTGAAGAGGTGGAACTGTTTCACACTGACCAGGTTAGGACTACGCAAGGTAAGTACCATCCAGCATCAGGACAGAGATACAGGTGAACCACGACTATTTTTATCTTTAGGAAATTGGTGTTTTTAGTCATAGATCAGATAAAAGGGGCAATGTGCACAATCTCCACTAAAATCCTGTTGTAGCCTCGACAGTGAGGTGGTACGACATTAGAAGACTTTTAAAATTGCAGCTCTTTCTGATCCCCCACAGTGTATCTGCACTCTTCTTCAAATGGGCCTCTTCATCAGGTGTCAGAGTCACCTTCACAAATCTGAGATTCCATTTCCTGCCCCAAGATGCAGGAACACTGAGGAAGACAGCTTCTTTTATCCATAGAGGACCCCTGATCATGGTGGAAATGGGATGCACCCGCCTAAGATTCTTCATTATACTTTCTGCCCAAATCTGCCACAGACAGTCCAATGGCCCAGGATGTGTAGCCTTTCAGTTTGATCACCTCATAAGCACTGTCAACCACCTGTTTGTGAACTTCTTTCCACTGCTCCTATCTGCATCAGTGCCTAAGGCAGGGTGCAGACTCTTTAGGGAGACGCCAGCAACATTCACTCCGCTCCACACAGGCACAGTCGAGTCTCCATGCTCCACAAGGACCCACCCATGACAGCTTAATGGGTGAACTCCCAGCTTTTCTCCCATTAGGTAACGGAACCGGGCTGAATCCAGGTTGCAATCACTTCCAATAACACGCTTTTTGGGAAAGCCACTTATCTTCCAAGCCACGTAGGTCAAGACATCCACTGGATTGGAAACCACAAGCAATTTGCAGTTGGAACTGTATTTTACAACATTAGGAATGATTGAATTTAAAGATGTTCACGTTACGCTGGACCCCAAATTAAGACAGCTTTCTCCCTCCTGTTGACGTGCCCCAGCTGTGATAATAACCAGCTTGGAGTTTGCAGTCACATTATAGTCCTTTGCTAGAGACAATTTTTGGTGTTCTTAGGAAAAGGCTGCCGTGTTGGAGATCCATCATCTCTCCCTTTAATTTGTCTTCCATGACATCAACAAGAGCAAGTTCATCGCCAAGTCCTTCATTAAGATGCTGATGGCACAGGCCATGCCAACAGCACCAACCCCAACGACGTAATCTATTCTGGGGGGGTTGTTCTTCCTTAAGAAGATTCACAGTCAGCTGATCTTGAGAGTTGCATATTTGGACTTAGAACAAGGATCGAGTGTGCATGGCAGACGGGCGTCGGTGGCGCGCGGTGCTGGATCCGGACTTGGCAGCAGCGGCTCCGTTACTAAAAACCCAAATTCTTTAACCACCCAAAAACTGAAACTGTGAGTGAAACTCTGCCTGTTAAATAGAAGGACTGGCAGATAAATAACAGGGCATATCCAGGGAAAAAATTGAAATGAAGTTCTGACCAGGGCAGGGACAGCACTACCAGAAACAAGGCAAAGTGTCAGGCAGCAGCCCTGTGAGCTCTGCTGTGGTTGCTGGCCAGTTAGATTCTTTTCTGGCCTTGGATTCAGTTTTTGCTGTCCCAAGTCCCCATGCCACTCTTGTGTCCTGATCTACCTGCTAAGAATAGCTCAGTCCATGCAGTCTCTAACTCTGTACCAAGGCTCTATCAGACAAGTAACACGAAAATCATGGAAACCCCAAACAGGGAAACTGCAGATGGTTAATGCAAAAATCAGTTACAAAAGTTTGGGAAAGGTGAAGGGAAACAAAAGATGGTGCTGCTTCCTGTGCCAGAAGCATCATGGAGAAGGAACAGGACTGGACCCAGAAAGCATAGCTCTAGGAGGGGATGGTTAGGTGGCAGCTGAGGGTTCAGCATGGAACCTGCAACATGCAGAGACTTGGTGAGGAGGGAGCCCAGGAAAATAAGTGCTGACCTCATTCTGTTTGCCTCAATGTCCCAATAGTTACTAATCCTTCAGTCAGGGTCCTTGGAAGACAGGTGTGTGGGACAGACCTGCAGTGTCCTCACACTCAACTGAGCCACTGAGCCATGTATGTACCACCCACCCTCAGACCTTGTTTAACATGAGACAGAAATAGATATTTGCTATAATAATCTGAGGGTGTTTGTTACCTAACATCACTTGGTAAAAGCTCACTAGATCCCACCAGAAGCCTGGGGGGCAAGGTTGCTGAGTGTGGCAGCCTATAAAGTCAGCCTTCGTAGTCAGGAAGCAGGGTTTGGGGGGTGAAGAGTGGGCCTGAATGGGGCAATCAGAGGCACCCAGCCCAAAGTCCAAAGGGTCCTATCTCTAGGCACCTGCCTTGGGCAAACACTCTCCTGAGGCAGAGCTGGCAACATGGTTCCAGGGTCACTGGTTGTCTAACCAGACTGACACCACCCCTAGATAAAATTCCAATGGCTCCTCATTTTTCCTCTTATCTCCTAATGCTCAGCACTTGCCCATGGAGACATAATAAAGATGTAGGTATTGCCTGTGCGTAGAGCCACTATTTCTGTCACACCAGTTTTCAGAGGATCATATTACACAAGACCCTCTAAATTATTTCTTAAAATTAATTTGAAAGTTTACCCTGGCTGGTGTAGCTCAGTGGATTGAGCTCAGGCCTGTGACCAAAGGGTTGCCTGTTTGATTCCCAGTCAGGGCAACATGGCTAGTTTGCAAGCCAGGTCCCCAGTAGGGGGAGCGTGAGAGGCAACCACACATTGATGTTTCTCTTCTTCTCCTTCTCCTTCCCTTCTTCTCTCTCTAAAAATAAATAAATAAAATCTTCTAAAAAATTAATTTGAAAGTTTTATTCTCCATTGTCAAAATGTTTGTTGAGCAGAGTATGTTATGGCTTGAATAATGTTTTACTGTATGTGTTCCATCTTGAGTCCGCCACTCTTATTCTCCTTCAATTTCACAGAAACCAAGATTGTTGAAAGGTTGGTTTTCTATGTACTAAACAATGGAACCCAGAGTTTTGGATATAAAAAATAGAACCCAAAGTCAGGATATTAAAAAAAAATCTGAAGTTTAACCTTCCCCTGGCCAGGTAGCTGAGGTGGTTAGATCATTGTCACCATAGGCCAAGATAGTGGGTTTGATCCCCAGTCGGGGCTCATACAAGAATCAACCACATACAATTAATGCACATACAATGAATCAAGCACATACAATGAATGCATAAATAGAACACCTTTCTAAAATCAATCAATAAATAATAAGTCTAAAGTTTGACCCTGAAACTCTGTATTGTATATCATTAATTCTCTCCAATTTTCTCTTGACCTAAAGCTAGCTCTCTTTGGGTAATCTGGCCCTACAGAAATGCTGAAAGACTGGCAAAACACAGAGATTCCTCAAAAGATGTTTTAGTAAATAAGAATTGTACTCGGGATTTCCTGTGGTCATTATAGTTAGGCATTTCTAGCTCACACCAAATCACTTTGCACTTCTAAGTGTGACAGTCTCAGAGTCTTCCAAGTGGTTTCCCTGAGGAGCTTTAATCATAAACCCTTCAAATTTGTAGTTGTATTCAAAGCACAAATATTTATTTCAATAATTATTTTCTGAGTACACAAATGAATGGGTGGATAATTTTCTGAAGTCTTTTAATAAGACTTTTTGCTTCTATGCCCTGTTGCTTACTTTGAGCAATATGCTGAACTAAATACCTTACATGTGCAATCCTTTTTAATTCCACAATAACTCTATGAGGCAGATATTATTTATCCTCGTTTTGTAGCTTTATGAGGTGGATATTATTTATCCTCATTTTACTGATTTATAACTAGTGTTCAGAGATGTTAAGTGACTTGCCTGAGTCAGCTTTCGTAATATATCCAGGATGTAATCACTTGAGTGATTATTAATGCTTGAGTGAGCATTATGGTGTATTTAGCCCACTGTCACTATGAACCATTTTCTTTCTCATCTGCTGTCTTAGTCTGCTTGCAGTGGCCTCAGCATTCCAGGACTTTCCACCTCACGCGCTGTGAAAGAGATATAGATATATGAACATACAATCCTCTCAGGCTCTTTGGGAGCCAGAATCCCCAGGTCAGTGTGGTTTGAGTCGCGTCTTCTGCTTATTCCAGGCAGCTGTGTAAACATTATTTTTTATGTGTGCTAAGTGAAAAAGTTTGGCAGCAACTGCTTTAAGCAAGCATACAAGCAATTATTTAACTTCTCAGGTGTCTTATTGTTAAGCAAGACAAGAATGTACATCAATGAGAAGTTAAAAACTAAAATGGTGTTTTAAAAGTCTGATAGCTAAATCTTAAGTATGAAATGGAATAAATATTTAATTACATACATTGCAAAAATTCAACAAAGCTATAATAATTAAAATAATGTAGTATTGGTACAAAAATAGACAAGTAGATTAGATTAGTTTTTTCTTTCTATCTTTTGTAGCCAATTTCATGTTTACAATATACTATTTTAACTATAGTCACCATGCTGTTTGTGAGATTCCCAGAACTTATTCATTTTACAACTGAAAATTTATAGCCTTTGGCCAGCACCCCTTCATCTCCCCATTTATAGGTGAGATTATGCAACATTTGTCTTTCTATGTCTGGCTTATTTCACTTAGCATAATATTTTTGCATATGGCAGGATTTCTTCTTTTTCAATAGATGAATAATATTTGTATGGGTGTGTGTGGACTGTTTCCTTCACAGAAATTTTTTATTTTTATTTTATTTTATTTTTGCAGAAGTGTTTTAGTTTGATGCAGTGCTAAATACTGGTTTTGGCTTTTTGTGAATTTTTTGTTGAAATAGAATTTATTTTTTATTTTAATTTTGTTCAAGTACAGTTTTCTTTTACTCCCATCCCAGCCCACCCCTCCAGCCCTCCCCATCTCCCTCCCATTTCCACCCTCCCCTAGTTTTTGTCCATGTGTCCTTTATACTTCTTCCTGTAAACCCTTCCCCCTTTCCCCTGAAATTCCCTGGCCTCTCCCTTCTGGTCACTGTCAGCCTATTCTCAATTTCCATGTCTTCGGGTTATATTTTGCTTATTTATTTGTTTGTTTTGTTGTTTAGGTTCCTGTCAAAGGTGAGATCATATGGTATTTGTCTTTCACCACCTGGCTTATTTCACTTAGCATAATGCTTTCCAGTTCCATCCATTCTGTTTCAAAGGGTAGGAGCTCCTTATTTCTTTCTGCTGCATAGAATTCCATTGTGTAAATGTACCATAGTTTTTTGATCCATTCATTTACTGATGGGCACCTAGGTTGCTTCCAACACTTGGCTATTGTAAATTGTGCTGCTATGAACATTGGGGTGCATAGGTTCTTTTGGATTGGTGTTCAGGGTTCTTAGGATATAATCCTAGCAGTGGAATTGCTGGGTCAAAGGGCAGATCCATTTTTAGTTTTCTTAGAAAATTCCATATTGTTTTCCACAGTGGTTGTACCAGTCTGAAAACTGTATTACAAGGTGACTGTAATCAAAACAGGCTGGTACTGGCATAAAAACAGGCACATGGACCAATGGAACAGAACAGAGAGCCCAGAAATAAGCCCATGTCTCTACAGTCGATTAATATTCAACAAAGGGGGCAGCAACATAAAATGGAGTAAAAATAGCCTCTTCAACAAATGGTGTTGGTAGAACTGGACAGTTACATGCAAAAGAATGAAACTTGAGCACTGACTTATACCATACACAAAAATTCAAGGTGTATAAAAGATTTAAATGTAAGCTGTGATATCATTAAAGTCCTAGAGGAGAACATAGTCAGGGAAATCTCAGATATTCCATGCAGCAACATTTTTGTGAATTTTAATGTAACTGTATAATTTTATTTTTTGTGTTTCAGTCCCTTTGATTAACTGAAACCCCCAAAATAAATAAATATAAGTTATTACCCAAATTTAGAAAAGTAAGTGTAAAAGTAATGCAGTATCACCCTTTCCGGGTGTTGTCCCGTTTTTAGGCCTTTATATCACGCTACTTCTTTATCAAGCTTCCAAACTTCACTAAGCTCTTTGAGACCTTCATTTCCCCGTCAGTACTTTACCCTCTGTCTTCAAATTCATAATATGTGCCCAGTTGGGGGTTTAGCTTTGTTTTCATGTCTTTGTAAGTCTCTAAATTGCTCCCTGCATTTCTCTTCAGGGTTAATGGTTTTGGCTAAGCTGAGACTGGCCTTTTGGGAGATATGAAGATCTGGGGCAGGGTGGAAAAGTAAAGAACCATAAAGAGGTCTCCTCTTGCTCATGAGAACATGGTGAGAGAACTTTATTTTTCCTTTGCCTCTGGATTTAGTCTCAGGTGCAGTCCAGCTCATACACTGAGTATACTACTGGAGGGTGGTGGTAGAAGCATGGATGAGACTTGTGGGTATAGTCACGGGATGACCCTCCTCACTGATCCAGCCTTAAAAAGAAGTCTAGCAGTTCAGAATGCTTTTCCTAAGGTAAGAGCTCATGCTCAGTCAGCTGATTCTGAAAGCACAAAAGCCTGTTTTAAGAACCTCTCTTACAGGACTTCTGGTCAAGATGGAGGCATCAATAGACATGTTTTGCCTCCTAGTGCAACCACAAGAAAAATCAAAACTAACCCAAAACAAACAAAAAAACATCTAGAATTGCCAGAAAATCGAACTCTATCGAAATCCGACAACCAAGGATTTAAAGAAGCCATATTCATCCATATGGGTATGAAGCATGAAGAGGGTTCAGTGTGGCACCAGAGACGCAGTTGTGGCAGCAGAAAAGGCAGTCCCACATTTACATGTGGTGGATGAAAAACAGGAGGGGCACCTTGGGAGAGAGCAATCCCAGCCTCAGGCCAGATTGTGTGCAGCCCAGGGTTCCAGCACTGGGTAAATGAAGCCTCATAACTTCTGGCTATAAAAACCAGTGTAGGTTTGGATGGTGGAAGAAACTGATGGTTTCTCAGGGGAGTTCATTTGAAGGGCCAGTAGGGACCTAGAATGAACATAAATCCACACACTCTGGGAACCACCACCAGGGCAAAGCTAGGAGGGCACCAAGCACATACAGGAAGTGGGTGAGGTAACTAGAAACGGGGTGAGTGCTAGGCTAGCCTGCAGAAGCCAGGCAGTGGCATTGCCACCTCTCCAACCCTTCACCCACACATAGAGCCACAAAATGGTGAAGTTGGTTGCCCCACCCTGGTGAATATTTAAGGCTCCACCCCATACAATTTAACAGGTGCACTAAGACAAGGAGTCAATGCAGGTCTACCTAAAGCACAGAAACAAATACAGGAAGGCTGCCAGATTAAGGAGACAAAGAAATAGAATAGATCAAAACTTCAGAAAAAGAACCAAACAAAACTGAGATAGCCAACCTATCAAATGCAGAGTTCAAAACACTGATGATCAGGATGTTCAGAGAACATGGTGAGTTCTCTGAACTCTGAAGAAATGAAAGGAAAGAAATGAAGGCTACACTAAGTGAGATAAAGAAAATCCACAGAGAACCAACAGTGAAGGAAAGGAAGCCAGGATTCAAGTCAACAGTTTGGAACAAAAGGGAAAAATAAAGAGTCAACCCATACAGAATGAAGAAACAAGAATTCAAAACACTGAGGAGAGAATAAGAAGACTCTGGGACATCTCCAAACATGCCAACATCCGAATCAGAGGTATGGCAAAGAAGAAGAGGAAGAACAAGAAGTTGAAAACTTATTTGAAAAATAATGCATCTGATAGATGAGACTCTTACAAGCAGCAAGAAAAAAGCAGAGTTACTTACAAAGAAGTTCCCATAAAACTGTCAGCTGATTTCTCAAAAGAAACTACAGGCAAGAAAGGACTGGCAAGAAGCATTCGAAGTGATGAAAAGTAAAGACCTACAGCAAGATTACTCTATCCTGCAAAGCTATCATTTAGGATGCAAGGACAGATAAAGTGCTTCCCAGAAATGGTAGTTAAAGGGGTTCATCATCACCAAACCATTATTATATGAAATGTTAAAGGGACTTCTTTAATAAAAAGAAGATCAAAACTATGAACAGTAAAATGACAACACACTCACACTATCAACAACTGAACCTAAAAAACAACAAAAAAACCCCACCTATGTAAACAACACAACAGGAACAGAATCATAGGTATAGGGATCATTTGGAGGGTTATCAGCTGGGAGGGGAAGGGAGAGATTGGGGACAATGGTGCAGGGATCAAGAAGCACAATTGGTAGGAACAAAATAGACAGGTGGATGTTAAGAATAGCATAGGAAAGGGAGAAGCCAAAGAACTTACACGCATGACCCATGAACATGAACTAGGGGGCAGAATGCTGGAAGGAAGTGGGATACGGGAAGAAGGGACAAGGAGAAAAAAAGAAAACTAGGACAATTGTAATAGCATAATCAATAAACCATACTTAAGAAGGCATTGTGTATATCTTGTTTAGCAGTGAATACCACTTTGGCCCTTTTTGTTAGAATGTGTTAGGTTGTGAGTAACTGAAACCCAACTACAGAAGTTTAGCCAAATAGTAGTTTATTTTTTCTCATCTGACAATAACTCCAGAGGTAAAAACCAAGGGGTAAGCTCCTTCAGTCTCTCTATTCTGCCTTTCTTTGTAGATAGTCTTCATCCTCATAGTCTTAAGATGGCTGCTGCATATCCAGGCATCACACACCCATTCCAGATAGGAGAAAAGAGGAAAAACAAGAGACAAAAGGCAAATTCCATCTAAGTCAACTTCTTTTGTTTTCAAGCTGACATTTTTATTTTTTTTATTGTATTTTTATTTTTTTGAAACATTTTTTAAAAATTTTATTTAAATTGTTGTTGCAGTACAATTTTCTATCTTTTATTCCAAGTCAGCTTCCTTTGAAATGCCTTCCCAAGGTTCCTCCTGGTAACTTCTGCTTGCTTTTAACTGGCCAGAATTCTTTCAAATTGCCACTCCTCACTGGAAGGGTCATGGGGAGTTCTTTTACCTGGGCATGTGAGTGCCCCAAAAGAAATTAGAGGTTTGTTAATTAGCGAAAAGGGGAAGAATAGGTTTCAGATAGGCAAGTAGCTAGTCTGCCCCAAATGTTTCTCCTGGACATAGCAAATGCTTCAGATGCTCTTCCCTGATGACTGTTAAGCATGTGCTCTAGCCTTGCTACTTTGTTCCTCACGTGGCAGCTTGCTCAACTCTTACTCAAGGTATGACAACAATCTGAGTGCTCTACTGAGCACTTGGGTTCTGCAAGTGGTCCACTTGGCTGGTGTAGCTCAGTGGATTCAGCTCGGGACTATGAACCAAAGTGTTGCTGGTTTGATTCCTAGTTAGGGCACATGCCTGGGTTGCAGGCCAGGTCCCCAGCATGGGGCACGTGAGAGGCAACCACACACTGATGTTTCTCTCCGTCTCTTTCTCCTTCCCTTCCTCTCTCTGTAAAAATCAATAAATAAAATCTAAAACAAAAAGTTTGTGAAACAGTTTATTTCAGCCTAACTAAGCAATAGAGAAGTGAGGGGACCCATGGCTCCTTTTCAACATAATAATTAAGTGATGGTTATCTATTGAGTACTTCTCAGATGTTAGGTACTACTGTTTAAAATATATTATCTCATTGGAACCTCATAACGCCCCACTTTACACATGAGGGGCATGGTATGGAGAGATGCCCGAGGTCGCACAGCTGGTGAGGGAGAGCCACTGCCTGAACCCAGGCTGAACAGCTCCAGTGCCCACCGGTGACAGCAGGCTACCCCACTTCCACAGTCACTGCTCACTGAGAGACTGCTCTTCTGTGCTGAAAACTAGGCTCTCAATACAAGCTAGCCATCAGGGCATGGAGTTGCCCCTTCTGAGGAACGACAAGGATGTGAAAACTAAGCATGAAGGTGAACAGCATTTTCTAATGTCTTTATCAGGCTGTAAGGTGTTAGTGGTTGAACACGAAAGTTGTTTCCACAATAGTGCATCCATTGCTTGCCCCCCAAATCTATCAGGGCAAAGGCAAGTGATGAAGTGTTGAAGTGAACTATTTGTCCTTCACTACTATTAAGTCACTCATGTTTTCTACCTGACACTTGTGCGCCCAACTTTCCCGCCTTTGGGTCCTTCCCTGTGTGGTACCCTCCACCTGGAGCACTCCCTGCCAGCCTTGCTGCGCTGGCTGATGTTTGTTCATCTTTCAGTATCTTCTCCAAAAGGTCTTCCACACATTTCCAGGAAATCTGCTCTATCATGTTCTTTCTTAGCACTCAGATTTTTTCCTATACTCTTAGCACAATTAGGATTATTCTGTGACCTGGGTGTTTTGTTTTTTTTTTGCTAGGTTTTTTTTGTCTGATTTTTTTTTGCCTGCCTCATTAGACCAAGTTCCCTGAGAGCAGGGACCAGATCAGTAGGATCCCAGTGCTGAGCCAGGGTTCCACCTGTAGTATGTGTTCAACAAACAAAGAAATAGGAATGGAATCAATAAAGGGTTGTCCTTGACCTCAAAGAGTGGCACTGTCACAGAAACCAGTATTTTCAATGCCTTCTGTGAATTCTGTTCAAGCAAAGTACAAAATGCTGAGCCTTGAAACAGTGTCTCTGGACAGACTTTTGTAGGATGATCTCTCCTTTTTTTTTTTTTAAAGATATTTATTTATTTTTTTTAGGGAGAGGGGAAAGACATGGAGAGAAACATCAATGTATGAGAGATTGATTGGTTGCTTCTTGTACATCCCACATCACAGGCAAGTGCCCTGACCAGGAACTGAGCCAGCAACCTTTCAGTTTGCAGGCCGGCACTCAGTCCACTGAGCCACACCAGCCAGGGCTTCACTCCTTTTTCTATTGTAGTAAAACGTACGTTACACGTACCACTTTAACCTTTTTAAATTCTATAGTTCAGTGACATCAAGTACCTTCACGATATTGTGCAGGATGTGGCCTTTACCCAGTTTTGAAGATGAGAGGCCTGAGGTAGATGTGTACACATGACCTGTGACTCAGGCATCCCCTCAGCCTGCTCAGAGTTCTGGCACAGGCCACAGGATCCTGGGAACCATCCTTGCCTGCAGGCATGTGACGGAGGGCATGGGCCCAGCCTGGAAACCCTGTGAAAGCTCTAGATGCATCTAGGGGCCATTTTTCCAATGACAAGACTTGTGGTCAATGACAATGACATCCTTTATTTTTCATCAAAATAAAGGATGTAGTTGTCACTGTTGGGTGCAAGAAGCCTTCTGGGACAAATAGTTGGAAGCTGAGATGTTCGCACTTTCAGAGGCTCCCAGGGCTTCAGACATTGGGCAGGTTCAGAGAGGTTTCCTAGGGCAGTGACTTTTCAACCCTCAGTGTGTCCAGATAGCCGGGAGGGCAGTTAACATGGAACGGTGGGCCCCCAGAGTTTCTGATTCAGTATGTCTGCGTGTGTGGCCTGAGAATTTCCATTTTTAAAAGTTCCAGGTATTGCCCTCAGCTTTCTTTGTTCACATTTCAGGGATTTTCCAGAACTCTAAGCCTTTAAGGGATGGTGAGGATGGGAAAGATGCAGAAGTTAGTCAAGCCAGTATTTCTCATGCAAATCTAACTACCTTGAGAGAAAAATCCCTCCTTCTGGGCTTTGGCTGAGGCTCCCACCGCTGGAGGAGACTCAGAGCTGGCGCCACATGCGCTTTGGCCTAGCTCTGATCTGCTAGACTCGCTCCTGCCTGTACTGCATCTACAAGTTTTTTTTTTTAAGATCAAAATATAGCTTTATTACAGATAAAGCAGATTGGAGACTGTGATTTTGGATTTCTAGCCAGAGGGCTTGCTCCATTTCTGCACTCAGTGCTTCTTCACCAGTCTAAGCTGGGAGACACCCACCCAAGGGAAAGTCTGAGTCTGTAGAGCAGATGCTCCAACCCAGACTCACTGCCCCGCGCTGACCCCAGTCGAAGAGGGAAGATAAAAAGGCAGGTTTCCCCAGTGCTGATGCAGTAACAGGGATGAATGGAGGTCATTCTCAGTCTTCTATACAGAGAAGAGTAAGATGGGGCTAGAGACAGGAGTGTTACCTTATTAGGGGCAGGAGTGTGGTCGCTCCACAAATAAGGATCGGATCCGAAGCAGGAGTTGGTGCTCAGCCTTCATACCCGTACCCACTGTGCATCTGGAGCTTTCCCCACATCTCCACACCTTTTGTACTCACAACTCCCTGGGGATGGCGATAAGTCCCTGATATTAGAGTTAGAGTCCTAGCTGTCAGATCACCCATCCCAAAGTTTGTTTGGAAATGGAGTTAATTTGGAGGCGGGAGGAGGTCTCTGGTGCCTGGAAGTAGCAAGGGTTAGTGGGCACCTTTTCCATTCAAGCAGTGCTGAGAGCTTTTGGTTTAATTGGCTTTACAGGGTAAACTGGGAAGCTACCTCTTTCCTCTCTATCACTGTTCCTACGGGAAACATCTGTACAAATTTTCACAAATGAGATTATTTCTTTTTCAACCTACTTCGAGCCACAGGTCAGGGCTCTCCTTCTTTGACAACTTCTGAATGCAAGTTGGAGATTGCCTGAAATTTTTCTGAATTCAGTAGAATTGATGGAGGTTCAAAGAAAATCTAAGCTATATTTTTTTAATGGCCCTACAGGACTTTCTGGGTGTCTAGACCTCTGCCTTGTAGAGGTTGTGTCACAGGTGGGCACAGGTAACCAGGTTCTTAGTGATTGGGACAAAGAATTAAACCGAACACCCAGAGTTCATAGAAGAGAACATGGGAGCAGGCCAACTCCAATCAGAGATTGACCTCAGGGGCTAGAGGGACTTTATTTTTATAGGGTGGATCCTTCCTGGCTAGTTTTAGTGGGTTTTTACTGAGTATATACACAAGTAGTTGCATTACTTTAAAGCTACTGCGCATGTGGTTTCCCATGATCCTCTCCTATTGGCCACCAGGGAAGAGGGTCCCACAATGTACAGAATTAATCCCTGTTTTTCCTGGGGTGCCCCTGTACTAGGTTCACCTTTCCCTAAGCCAGAGAATTATAGCTCTCCATGCTAGAGATGGTGAAAAAGAAGAGTTATTTATTCAAGTTATACAGACTAAAAGTAATGACTTAATGTCTTTGTCAAAATCCCAAAGTCCCTTGAAACACCCACAAAACACACAGTCCTTCTTTCCCCCCTTTGCCCAGTGTGGGGTACCGTATCTTAGGAAAAGAAATAGAAGTCCGTGGCTTAGGCAGCTCTCGGTTTTCCCTAGTAATTTGCACTCAGCTGGCAGGCCTTCCTTAGCTCCCAGCACCATTGGTTGTGTTGCCAGGATTTCCAGCTAAAGCCTTGTGGTGATTCTTCTCATGGCTGCGGGAGGGGGGGGGGGAGGGGGGTGATCCCCCTTTCTGGGAGAGCGACGGCAGCAGCAGCAGCACTGAGAGAGCTAGCGCGGAGGTCATCATGTCCTGGCCAGAGTAGATGGTTGCAAGGTTGGCTGAGCCCGTGCAGTGAGAGTGCAGGCGCAGCGTGCGGAGGCCTGGCAGTGGCTGTGGCGGCCGGCAGTGACCCGGTGCTCCGGAGTTACTTACTGGTGGCCCCTTCTCGCAGCCGCAGCTGCAGAGCCGTCTGGGGCTCAGAGCCAAGCGGTAGAGGAGCTGCTGGTGGCTGCATCTCAGATGATGTCTACATGGCTGTGGGAGTCCCCACTCTGCTAAAGCTGCATGGTTCTCTTCTCAGTGGCTGTGGTCCTCCCTGCACTGCCACAGCTGCATGGTTCTTTTTTCAATGGCTGCCGTGCCTGAGTTTAAATCCCCGTGCCAATCTTCCTCTGCAGCCCCATTTCTGACTCCTCCCACACTTGGCCTCACATGCCAGAACTCATATCCTTCCAGCTTCACTGGGCTGCCATCATGAGTCTGGGCAGGCGTGGCCCCATGTCATGGAGCCAATTGTCTCTGAGCTCCCACACAGGCGCTGTAACTAGGGGCAGTTGCCTCCCAGTTACATCTTGGTGGGGAAGTTACTTCCATTCCCCTGGCTCAGAGCTGGTCATAGCTATTTAACATATCTATACAACCAGTTAAAGGTTATAGGTATGCTAAATGATCGTGCCAGAGGGTAGCTACAAGGCTGTTGCTATGCTAAACAGCTCTCAATGGCCCTGCTCCATTTGTCCCTTCCCCCAACCCACATCTGGGGGTGGGGGTGAGGACATTCTATATATTTTTCTAATATTTCCTGGACACCTTGAGTTCTGAACTCCATTACAAATCCTTCTTTTGGGGACCCTTTGGCTGCACCCTCCTACAGTTGGGGTTTTCAGAAGCAATGCAAGAGAAATTTTAGTGTGCTTTTGATCTGATTGCTGCATTGTGCTTTAACATCACTAGTAAAAATGTACATAGTTCAAGTGTGACATTTAAAATTTTCTCTAAAAGCACTTCTGAAGATCATTTGAAAAAACACAGAAAACACTTGGTGAGACTCAGAAGATTTAAGTGCTTTAAAACAACAACCCCCTCCCGGAAGCAGGGCGGGATCCAATGGCACCAGGAGCGATACCAGTCATCCTAAAAAAATGCAGACTTTCCCCCAACGGTGCTGCCACTGGAAACTTGATCCAAAAGTGTTTCTCACTGCAGCAGGAGTGGCCAAAGTAGAATGATTGCAAACAGATTCTTTCTTAAAAGACTGGCATGAAGAATGGGGTGAAAAGAGGTAAGTCGCTTGCATTCAACATATTTTATCCAACATGAAATACACAGGAATATTAACTTTCCTAAAATAGAAGAACTAAATGTTTTTATTGGTTAAAAGAAGCTGCTTCAGAGACATTCCAAAAGGCAATAAGGAAAATACTTTCCATGGAAGTAGGGGGGTTGGCTGTGAAATAAACTTGCAAATAGCAAAGGAGTGAGTGTAGTGTGTGGTGCCAGCCATGTTGGGGGGGCAGGGGAGGAGTGTGGAGGGTTAGCACTATTTCTGTATTTAGTAAAAAAAGGAAGCTTTTTGTCTTGGACAGTGTCCACCATGAGAGAAGTGCTATCAATCTGAAGTTCAATGCCAGTGAGCATGAGGCAGTTCTGGGAGGAGAGGCTGAAAGGTGTCACAGGTGCATTTTAGAATGCCACCCATAGTTTTTTTAAGTATGAAAATGAGTCTCTTAAAGAAGGATGTGCCATACTACTTTCAGATATTTTTAAATGAAATTCACGCATGTTGCACATTAGTTCTCTATAAAATAGTGTCCAACCTAGTTTTCAAAAGCAAGAGGACATAATGTAAATTAAAAATAAATAACACAGTGAAGCAGAAAATGTAGTGGAAAGCAACACACAGTCTTGAGTTGAAATTCTAGGTCTGCACTGACTACCTGTGATTTAGGGTGAGTAACTAACTCTCTGAAACCACTCCCTTGTCTGTAAAATGGAGATAACACCATTTACTCCCACAGGTGTGAGAGTAGTAAGTGAAATGATATACAGAAATACTGACAGCACTCTTCTTTCTGGAGAAACTGAGCAGGTGTGGAAATACTGCCATCCCTGCTCCAAAGACATGGATTTGATGGTAAAACAGTCCTCTTACCCCCATTAAGAAAACAAACAAACGTATGTTCTCAAGGAAGGAAAGAATGGACAGTAAAGAGCAGAAACGGGGCATTTTCAGAACTGGGAAAGCCCTGTTCCAATGAGGACCAAAAAATCAGTATCTACTAAACCCAGGGTCACGGTAGGAAACAAGCTTTCATTTCCCTCCCAGACCACAGTCACTCATAAGAGGCTTTGCTACATGTGAATGCAGAAGCCACATTCATACCAGTTACATCTTGGACTCCCATTCAACAAAATTAACATAACAAACAGTTCAATTTCAGGACAACATATAGGGTCCTAGAAGAAACCATCCAAAATTTTTTCCAAGGTAAACAATAGTGTCTACGCAAACAAAGCCCTAAACAAAACACTCTGAGAAGAAAATGTCAGAAATTAGTAACTCAGATATTTAAAAACAACTTGTATTTTTTTCAAAAAGATTTTATTTATTTATTGTTAGAGTGGGAAGAAGGGATGAAGAAAGAGAGAAAGAGAAATATTGTTGTGTAAGAGAACATCGATCTTGCATTCCCCTGACTGGGGACCTGGCCTACAACCCAGGCATATGCTCTGATCAGAAAGCAAACTGGTGAGCTTTTGGTCTGCAGGCCGACACCCAACCAACTGAGCTGCGCCAGTCAGGACAAAAACAACTTGGGTTTTTAAAAAGTTAGAACTAGAGACTTCCAGCCAAGATGGGGATGTAGGAAGACATGCTTTGCTTCCTTATACAACCATAAGAAGGATCATAACTAACCTTAAAACAAAAAGCAAACAGAACTGCCAGAAAATTGAACTGTATGGAAGTCTGACAACCAAGGTTTTAAAGAAGAAATATTCAACCAGATGGGTACAAGGGGCAGAGATGGGGAGCCAGGGCCTAGTCACAGCAAGGCAGTGGTGGTAACTGCCAGCAGAACGAGTCCCACATTCAAGTGTGGCAGATTAAAACCAGGAGGGACACCTGGGGAAGAGTGATCCCAGCCTCAGGCAAGACAGTGCAGCCCAGGGTTTCAGCATTGAAGTAATAAAGCCTCATAACTTCTGGCTATAAAAGCCAGTGCAGGTTTTGGTGGTGGAAGAAACTGCTGGTCTCCCAGAGGGTCCATTTAAAGGTTCTGCATGGCCCTAAAACCTATGCAAACCTACTCATTCTAGGATTAAGCACTAGGACAGCAGCTAGAAGGGTGACAGTTGCATATGGGAAGTGATAGAAGTGACTGGAAAGGGGTCAAGAGCAGAGCAAGTGGCATTGCTCCCTCTTGTACCCCTCTCCTATACACAGCACCACAAAGCAGCGAAGTGTGTTGCCTCACCCTGGTGAATACCTAAGGCTCTCCCCCTTATACCATATAACAGGTGCACCAAGACAGGGAGTGAAAGCAACTCTACATAATACGCAAAAACAAACACAGGGAGGCTGTCAAATTGAGAAGTCAAAGAAATATGACCCAAATGAAAGAACTGATCAAAACTCCATAAAAAGAACTAAATGAAACTGAGATAGCCAACCTGTGAGATGCAGAGTTCAAAACACTGTTAATAAGGATGCTCAGAGAACTCATTGAGTATAGCAAATGCATAAGGGAAGAAATGAAGGCTGTACTAAGTGAAATAAAGAAAAATCCACAGGGAACCAACAGTAAAAGGAAGGAAACAGATGTTCAAAGCAATGATTTGGAACATAAGGAAGAAATAAAGAGTCAACCCATACAGAATGAAGAAACGAGAATTCAAAACACTGAGGAGAGAATAAGAACTCGGGGACATCTCCAAATGTGCCAACATCTAAATCAGAGGTATGGCAAAGGAGAAGAGGAGAACAAGAGATTGAAAACTTATTTGAAAAAATAATTAAAGAAAACTTCCCTAATTTGGTGAAGTAAATAAACATACAAATCCAGGAAGCACAGAGAGCCCCAAACAACTTGGCCACACCAAGACACATCATAATTAAAATGCCAAAGGTTAAAGATAAAGAGAGAATCTTAAAAGCAGCAAGAGAAAAGCAGAGGGTTACCTACAAAGGAGTTCCCATAAGACTACCAGCTGATTTCTCAAAAGAAACCTTGCAAGGTAGAAGGGACTATATTCAAAGTGATGAAAAGCATGGACCTACAATCAAGATTACTGTATCCAGCAAAGCTATCCTTTGGAATGGAAAGGCAGATATAGTGCTTCCAAGAAAAGGTAATGCTAAAGGAATTCATTATCACCAAGCCATTATTACATGAAATGTTAAAGGGACTTACTTAAGAAAAAAAAAGATGATCAAAACTATGAACATTAAAATGACAAACTCACAACTATCAACAACTGAATCTAAAAAAACAAAAAGAAAAAGAAATTAAGCAAACAACAGAACAGGGACAGAATTATAGACATGAAGATCATTTGAAGGGTTATCAGCTGGGAGGGGGAAGGGGGAGAATTGTGGAAAAGGTACAGAGATTAAAAAGCATAAATTATAGATACAAAATAGACAGGGGATTGTTAAGAATAGTATAGGAAATGGAGAAGCCAGAGAACTTATATGCATGAACTATGGACATGAACTAAGGGAGGGGATTGCTGGAGGGAATGGTGGAGAGGGGCAAAAGAGGAAAAACTGGGACAACTGTAATAGCATAATCAATAAAATATATTTTTAAAAATGTTATTTCCCTATGATAAAAAGAAACCTCTCATATCAGACTTAGCAGATGAAATAGAGTTCTGATACAACTTAGTACTAACTACTCAAGCTTCATTTGATCAACAGTTTAGAACTAAGTCTGACAAACTGAGCATCAGTAAGGAAATAACTTCAGTGGAGCGAAACATTGAATTTGTTTAAAATTCTACATTCATAATCATACAAAAAATCTTAATTGTTCACCTTTGAAAGATTCTAGAGAAGCAATTGGTTAGTTTGAAAATTGGTCAAGAGCAAGACTTGAGCATTTATTCTGCTTTTGTAATATGAACTCTACTACTGGATGACTAAAGAGGAAGTGGTAAAAGGTTTTCTTGATATAATGTGCCAAAAAACAAATGAAAAAGGAATGACAGCATTGGAGAGCAGTATTTTGCATATGTAATGAATTAAAAGTCTAAACATTGAGCATCAATGGCTGCTAACGGTTAAAGCGGCCATGTGCTTCTTGGTGCACAGTGCCATCTGTGAAGCAGTCTTCACTCAAAAAAAAATCAAATTTGATTTCGATTATCCTTTAGATCCAACTTCCAATTATAGAAAGTATAGAGGACAAAGATGTACTTTTGGGTGATAAAGCTATAAATAAAAGCAAGGAAGTGACTGCCCTAGAGGTTAGAGTGATGGTTATTCTTAGTAGGGTCTGGGGCTTGTGTATGAGAGGTCCTGATGAAGAGCTTATGGGATGCTGGCAAGGTTCTATCTCCTTTCATGGATGGTGGCTAAAGGGATGTCTGACTTATAATAATTCATTAAATGGTACATTTGTTTTTTGTGTATGTGTTAATTTACCAATAAAAACATTTTTTGGCAGATTGAGTTTTGCAGTGATATGTACCCTAGGAGACCAAGGCCAAGAATCAGTTCTAGAAGGGCAGGGCAGAGACAGTGAGCAGAGAATAGGCAGAAACAAGACATTCCAAGGCTTCTTCCAGGAAATAGCAGCTTAAGTCACTTACTGATCTCCAGCTCAGGCTCTGACACTGAAAGAGGATAGAAGAATTCTATGAACCCCTGGACTAGAGGGAAATTGGTGCAGATGGTGAACTAACTTTTCAAGGTGTTCAGAAGGACCATCACTCTAATATGGCTGTAGAGTCCATCAGTAATTGCATTTGTGCTGTGAAAACACTTTGACAGTTTCTTAAAAAGTTAAATGTAGATTTCTAGCAATTCTAGTCCTAAAGAATTGAAAACAGGTATTCAAACAAATACGTGTACCCACTGTTCATAGTATCACTATTTTCAGTAGCCAAAAGGTGGAGATAACTCAAATGTCTATCAACTCATGAATGGATAAACAAATTTTTGTATTGACATGCAATGGCATGTTAGTCAGCTATATAAAGGAAATATTGATACATGTTTGAATGCAGAAGAACCTTGAAAACGTTATGCTAAGTGAAAGCATCCAGGCACAAAGGGTCGCATATTGTATGATACAAAATGTTCAGAGTAGATAAATCCATAGAAGAAATAGACTGATGGTTGACAGGGGCTGGGAGAGTAACTGCTAAGTGGGTAGAAGCTTTTCTATGATATGATGAAAATACTTTGAGACCAGATAGAGGTGGTGGTTCCATAACAATCTAAATGTACTTGAATACCACTGACATGAATACTTAAAAATAGTTAAAGATGGTAAATTTCGTATCAATGCATTTTCCCACAACGTTAAAATTTTCTTAAGTTTGTAATTTAATGTTATATGAATTTCACCTTAATGATAAAAAAAAAATAACTACATAGGTTCATTCACCTGACATCCACTGAGTACCTCTCCTGTGCAAGCATGGGAAAGAAAAATGGGTGAAGCCCACACAGTGCTCATAGTCTAGTCTGGGGTAAGACAAATGAGTGCAAATGAACTCCAGTGCACAAATGTGAGAGTGCAAGAAATAAAACTTATTTTATTTTCCTCTCATTCGGCCTAATTTTTATTTGAAGGTTTTATTTCACTAGGGTGCAGAAACATAATTTCAGAGAATTTGGAGTTCCCACCTCCTTTATCCAGGGCTGTATCTAAATTTCTGGGGCTTACAGAGTATAAACCAGCGGGGATAGAGTGGGCCCAGTTGGACTTTCAGTCTCTGCCTCCTAGATAACTTCAGAGGCACCCAAAAGTCCAGCTGGCTTCTGGACCAGAAATACAGCTTCAGCTTATCTTTACATAGTACTTACTATGTGCCAGGATTATCTAAGCACTTGCAAACATTATTTAATTTAAACAGTGACCCTCAAGGTAGTCCTCTCTTTACTACTATTTTACAGACAAAGAAGTCAGAAGTCATAGAAGTTACATGATTTGCACAAGTTTCACACAGGTTGGTAAATAGCAGAGCTGGTACTGAAACCTAGTAAATCTGGCTGCAAGAGTGTACAGGATGAGCAATTACAGCATCCAAGCCTCAGGCCTCTGTGGCCCTCTCCAGGAGGTCAAGGTCACCCACCCTGTAACTCCCCTCCACTCCCTTCTCTTTTCCCTCCTGTCCCTGAAGAATCCTGTTCTAGTCTCTAGAGGGAAGTCCCTCCCTCTACTGATTTTGCTGTTTTCTGTAAACATTCTGGTTTGTTTTCAGACTTTGAGTTTTTAGGAACCAAATCAAGAAATAGATTCCTTAAAGTGTGTGAGGGGAGTTGGGGGCTGGACAAGAAGAGAAGGGAAAAAAGAAATGGGGAAATAACAAAAAACAGGAGCAGCTAAATAAAAATTTTTTAAATATTCAGCCAGTGTCTTCTGGTTAAAGTTAGTGGGTTGACTACCATGGTTATTGTCTTTCTATTTGAGTACTACTAATATTTTGAGGGTGTCTTCAAGGAAATTTTTCGGTGTCCTCAGCCAACCAGTAACAATCAATGCTCTGTTCTCCTCAAGGAGTCAATGGTTGTATGGGTTTTTGGTTTGGTTTTTTTTTTAAGGTTTTTAAAATTTATTTTAGACAGAGGGGGAAGGAGGGAGAGAGGGAAACATCAATGTGTGGTTGCATTTTGTGTGCCCCTACTGAGGACCTGACCCAGACTGCAACCCAGCTGTGTGACCTGACTGAGAATTGAACTGGCCACCCTTTGGTTCACAGGCTGACATCAGTCCACTGAGCCACACCAGCCAGGGCTGGTTGTGTGTTTTAGATGTGATTCAGTGTAACTTCATTGTTGTTTTTAGTGTGGTTTTAGTGACTTCCTTTTCATCACAGTAATGAGTACATCAGGAAAAGGGCACTGTTTTGTAATAACCTGGGAAGCTGGTATGGTAAAAAGATTACAAAATAGACTGTTTTCTTTCCCTGTACTTACGGTCTTTGCAATATGACTTTGCAGCACTCATAAAGAAGTGCAATTTATTTCTCTACCTCTTGACTCTGGGCTGGCCTATGACTTGTCTAAACATCAGAAGTGTCTGTACTGGTTCTAGGCCTAGGCCTCAAAGCCTTGTAGGAGCTAGCTTTGTTGCTGGAGCTATCCTATTGGAAGACGAGACATATGGAGTAGAGATATTCTTCCTAGGTAAAGCCATCCAAGATAAGCCAAAGGGCAGCCAACTGCTCTATAGGTGATTCCCAACTATGACAGAAGCACTGCCAAGACCAGCAGAACCACCCTTCCAAACCAGATGTGAAAGAAATGTTTTGAGCCACTGAGTTTGGGGTGTTGTATATAATGATATACAACATTATCGTGGCAATAGATAAGTGGTCCAACTGGGTACTCGCAGTATTTTACAAGCTTTCTAGCTTGGTATGTTATTTGTTTTTAAAGTTCACGTACACAGTACTTTGTTTCAAATCCCTTACAGATTGAGTTGAGAGATTAGAGCACTCTGCCTTTGAGTAGGAGTATAGAAACCAGTGCCCTGGGATTCCCTTTGATGTTGGGAATCGGAAGCAACTTACCTATTTGAAATATTGCAAAACATTGTAAGCCTTTCCTTAAAGCCTCTGGACTTTAATAATTCACCTCTGGTCTATTCTCTTTAGTCTGAGACAAGTGGGATTGCTTGTCTCTAAGCAGAAACACCAAAGAGGATGCTGGAATCACAGGCCCTAGTTTGAAAGTCGCTTTATAATAATGTATTGTTGTCTTTCTTTTTCCTACTAGATTGGGTACTCTTTAAGAGCCAAGACCATTCTTCTGTGTCCCCAGCACCCAGAACAATGCCTGGCATAGAGAAAGTATTCAGTAAACACTAAAAGGATTAACAAATCAATAAATTAGGAGTGTCAAGACATTCTGATACATCTACGAAAAGGTACGTAGAGGGAACAATGTGGGTATCAGAGATGGTGGGTGTCCGTAGTATACAGTATATACTCTCTGCCATAACATAGAAAGAAAGCTTGAGGCCCACTGGCTTTCCCCCTGGATATCACAATAATAAATGCATACAGCTAAGGGTCTCTTGAATAACTGAGATTTACTTGTCATATTTCTACATTTCACAAAACTATAATTTTTTGTTGTTGCTATTAAGTTTGGAGAATTGACAGAGGGTTGCAAACATCTCTTTTACCATTCATGTAGGAATGGAATAGCGTCATAATAAAGGTCAGTATGGCCCAAAAGGGTATAGTTGGCCACTTTATACTCATATGTGTATCTTACATTGTCTTCATTTTTCTCATTTTGTCCTAGACCAGTGAGAGCATTATCTTGGATTTGTACCAGTCCATGGGTTGGGAACTGCTGGTATAAAGGTAGCAACAACAAATCTTAAGGCTTTAATGGACTACAACAATAAACCATGAAAGAAACATGGCCTGTCTGGAATTAACCCCCTCTAAAACTGTATTGCCTCAACAATAGGGGCAGTGACTTTCCTGTTGAAGTCCAGCTATTAGAGTGCACCTTTAATACTTCAACAAATTCTTTGTCAGACCTGAGTGTGCCCCCAAATTAACCCTTAGGGCGGTGCAAGTTTTGAAACAATATTATACAACAAACTATGACTTTTTAGCACATAGATGACTTGGGTGTATTTGCAGGGTAAAGGAAATAATGGTTAAAGGGTGTAACTTCTGAACTATGTGCCCAGTGTACAAGCCAATGACTTTCTCAGCAAATTACCATCTTGTTTCCCTAGACACGACTGACCCAAGCTAAGTCAATCAATACTCTCCCAGAGTTTGGAATTGAAGCTGAGAAACTCCAAAGGTTTTTGGAAACTCCAAGTTTTTTGGCTAAGCAAGGGTCAAAAACTTCTAACAGAAAGGGCTCTTCAAAATAAAAGTCTCAGAGAACAAAGAAGTATGTGTCCCTTACCTGAATCAAATCTCTTCTCTCACCTCCACCTCCTAAGTAGAGAAACTAAGAGGCAATTTGTCAGGGTTCTTAGACTAAGTATTCATACATCAGAAAATTATTTAAATCAGATAAAATGCTTAAAGAACCTATGAACTCCAAAAGGGGTTTGACTGTAGTAATGTTGAGATGCTTTAGGTGATTCTAAGGATAGATGTTTTTATTTTAATAATTAATGTTGACTAGTTTATTTTCATGCATTTTAGCAAAAACTACTTGTAGGACATCAAAATCATGATTTATGAATGTTGTTTAGAAAAATACTTCATATATTTAAGTGAGAAAAATGAGTTTAAAGAACAACATTATATAAATATCGATAGAGAATAAGGAAAAGATCAATGATAGTGCGTCACAATGGAGGCTTGGCAATTGCCAAGTTTTGCATCAAAAGCAACTAAAATGTTAATGCCCTTTAATCTCATTAGTAATGCAGATTTGAGGTATAATGACATATGATATGTATAATAAACCCAACAGCAAAATCCACTAAAGCACTGGGCTTTAAGAAACTGGTGTGGATAGTTCAGAAAGGGAATAATAATAGCTAATATTTGTTGAGTGCTTAGGATCTGCCAGGCATCATTTTAAATACTTTATAAGTATTAATTAACTTAACTGCTTTATAAACATTAACTCATTTGATTCCTTATGATGTATGTGTGTATCATGTGCTGTTGATTCTGCTTCAACTCCTGGTGACTCTATGAACAAGTGATGTTCACAATGCTGTGTCCTCAACAACCCTGCTCAGCTCATGTAGACTCAGGCCTATGGCTTCTTTTATGGTGTCAAACCATCTGATATTTGGTCTTCCTCATATTTTTCCCAGCAGTATTGTCTTTTCCAAAGAATCCTGCCTTCTCTTGATGTGCCCAAATTAGGACAGCTTCAGTTTTGTCATTTTTGCCTCTAGTGATGTTTCAGGCTTAATTTGCTATACTATCCACTTGTTCATATTTCTGGTTGGTGGTCCAGGGTATATGTAGAGCTCTCCTCTAACATCATATTTAAAATGAGTCCATTTAAAATGAGTCAATTTGTCCCCCATGAGATAAGTAGTTGTTATTATTATGCTTATTGTCTAGATGGATCAACTGAGGCATAGAGAGGTTAATAACTTGTCCAATTATCTGCCACCAGTAAATCACAGGAACTTGCTTTTTCTTGAACAGTTTTCATGCCCCAGTCTGCTTATTTTCAATTTAAACTGGATTTTGGCTTCTGGACACTATAGCTTATTAATTTTTAACTCCCCAGTGTTAACACAATATCTGTTATTTGGTTTAAAAAAATGAAATAAATAAACAAATAAAGGAATAGGTGCAATGATGGTAGGGGTTTAAGTGAGCCTAAAATTTTCCTTACATTTGGTGATTTTTCACTTAAAACCATAGGATCTAGGCAACTGAATCAAAGAACTAAATGAAGTCCCTAGTCAAAGGCTTCCCTCCTCTCATAGGTTGGGCTGGGATCACAGCCAGGACTTCACAAACCCTCCATTCAGCTCTGCTAAGAGAATAGAAAATAAGCTGAGGGTTTGAGTTATCCCAGGTGCCTTAAAAAGACCATTTTACCCACTGATGCGCTATGAGCCTTTCAATTTAACTACACCATTGCTGCCATGGTTCTCTTGCCCCATCATCCCCCTTCATTAAGAATGTTCCCAAGACCCAGAAGAACTGCTTCCAAATGGTCAGTTCTTCCACCACATGAAGGTGTCTGCTTACTCCAATGCTGCCCTGTAGGCTTAGGAGAGGGTGTGGAAAAGGGAGTAGGAACAATGACACCTGAGACCTGTCTTATGCGTGCCAGTTATAGCCTCCATGACTTCAGGGACCGAGGATCTTAGGTTGTGGCTCTTTGCTATAAAGTGAGTGGGATATTTCCTGCTTTCTAAGTTGTCTACTTTCAACGTTTAGCTCATTGGTACATAATTCAGGAACAAGCATGAACTTTTAATCCCTTTAACAAGTGAATTTAAGCCTTTTGTGCTGAGTAGGGCAAGAGAGCCTTCATTCCAATCCCACCATTCATTTCTCCACCCTGCCTAAATTGTGCCTAAATTATGTACCTTATAGCAGGCAGCTCATTTTATGATTTCATGATATGTGACTGTACATGGCAATTATTAAATCAATATGTCATTCAGGAATGTATTTGAACTTTTATCCATTTTGCAGATAAAGACAAGTCTTTTCATATTGAGCTCAAGAATGTTTGCTATGTTAAAGCCATGCTAACCTATGGCCTTAAAAGAAAATAAACTTTCATAATTCATTATATTGGTTTCCATCCCCACCGCTGCTTAGCAATTACTCATTCGTGGGCAGGGATAGAGAGAAAACAAATACAGGTCCAGAATCTTCTTATGACTTTTCTAGTCTCTCTAACTTCATTTTTTCACTCATTCATTTATTCACTCAACAGATATTAACCACTTTCTATGCACTATACTTAGCTGGATCAGCTGGGTCTGATTCCAAGCTGCACATTGGTTCAGTGGGCTTCTGGAACATGTTTTCTCTCACAATGACAGCAAAAGTGCAAAAGAGCAAGCCCAGCTGCACAAATGCATTGCTAGTCTCTGCTGTGTCAAGTGAAATTTTAAAAATATAAGCTCATATAAACAGAGTACAAATTGGTGATTTCAAGTGACAGTGGTAGGGGTTGGAGGTAGGAAAATGGATAAAAGTAGTCAGTGGATCAAATTTCCAGTTATAAAAGGAATGAATAAGTTCTGGGGATGGAAATGCATAGCATATGATTATAGTTAGCAATACTATATTGTATATTTGAAAGTTGCTAAAAAGATCTTAAAAATGTTCTCACTATAAAAGTATGGTAACAATGAGGTGATGGATGAAATAAAATTACTGCGGTAATCATTTTACAATATATACATCTATCAAATCAGTACTCACTATACACTTTAAATTTATACAATGTTAATATTAATTATGTCGATAAACTGGATTTAAAAAAGAAAAAGAAGTTGTTTATATGCATATACCAGAGCAAATAGGCAAGAAAAAGAAATAAAAGGTGTCCAAAATATAATCTTTCAGGCCTGACAACAGGCAATTACAAAGGTTTTTACCAGGCAAGCTTCATGGGGAAAAGCTGCCTTCCCATACCAGATTTGGTGCATGGTGAGTGCAGTGCAGTTTCTAAAGGGAATTGCAGTCAAGGACTCAAGTTCCCCTGTCCAGCCATACTCTTACATACATCTGCATTCCTATCCCAGAATCTCCATTTGGAGGTCTCCTTAGGGACACTTTTCCTGTGCTGACATAGTACTTGGTATTTTTCTACTACTAGACCCCTCCTTCTTTATTTCTTTTGGCACTATAGTCCATAACACTGTGGGAGCCTTTTGTTCAGCAGTGAGGGATCCCTCAACAGTGAGTCAATCTCACCCACATCATTCTATTAGATAGCAGCTAGGAATGACCAGCCGGGGGGATATAAAGGCAGAGCCCTAGTCATTATAATCTAACAAAAAACTTACCACAGGAGGCTAGAAGCAAAGGAAGACATATCTCACCCATTGGCCCAGCAGCCCAGAGCCTGGTTCAATAAGATTACCAGGCATTCCAAAACACACAAGCAAAACTATGATAGTACAGGAAGAGGAGAAAGTCTTTGAGACTGAGCTTCTGCAACAATCTTACTAAGATCACTGGGTGTCTTGAACATCCCAAGGTCTAGAAGGCAGAGGGAAGTACTTGAAATTCTATGTACCATTTCCACTGTCTGGGAAATAACCCTAACACATGCCTATGTTTGGGTAGTCATGTCCCCCCAGGGGAAGATGACATCACCTTTACCTACCAATCAATATGTAACTTCCTCACCCCATCTTGAAAACTGCATAAGTCCTGAGAACAAAGGACCTGATGCTTTTTGCTACCCTTGCTTTTGTCACCCAAGATCTTGCTTTTCACCCCCAACCTTAGCTAGGCCCATTCTCTTCCATGAGAACTTAGCACTAATACACTTTGCTTGAATGCTAATAGACTTGCCGATCTATAATTCTTTACTACGTCAGCCAGAAGAACCTAGTTTTTCCCATAACATAAATGGTGCCATGACTCAGATGATGACTTGGATCTTGCCCTTTGTCTCCAACTGTTTGGAACGCAATAAATATGGTCTTATCGGCACCTTTTCCTTGACTTTCCCACCTTCGGGGTAAAAGAGATGCTGCACTGTGGGGGTGGGGCATTCAAACGTGCTAGGCCTGTGTTTGGAGGCAGAAACAATGAAACCTGAAATGAGTGCTCAGGTTTTGCCTGGGCTCCAAAGATTAAAGAGGTACTTCCTCCTTTTGGCAGAAGTTCTCAAGTGTCCTTATGTGAGTGGGGGCCTCTCAGAGGTGTCTGGGGTCAATCCCTAAGATGTGCAGGTGCCTCACAGGGAACTCCGATCACTGTAATGTAACTTTGACTCACCCAGGTGAAACTGGAAAAGACATTGGCATTCATGTTGCCTGTCACTACTCAACCCAATAAGCAGAGACAAGGACTGAATCTTTATGGGTGCTTTATTTAGATGGCTGGCAACCAGAGAAGATGGCAGGTTTGCACCCTAACAGACTGTCTTATATTTTCTTTTCTAGCCAGTCTTTTTATAACAGAGAACAAAGTGTGGTGAGAGATTTTGAAATTCAGGGAAAATTAGATAAAAACAACTCCAAGGTATTCTCACCCTGGGCAGTTAGCTGTTTCCAGGGGAGAGTGGTTAGGTGGTCATCATTTCTCCCTAAAATGAAATGGCCTGGATGCCTCCACTTGTTCCCTAGGTGGTAATCTTCAGCAGTGCCCCATGATGTCAGGCTGTCTTTCCCAGGAGTGTTGGACCTTATCTGCAGTTCCTGAAACAATAGTTTTAACATATGCATTACCTTCTAGGCTTATTAACTATTTACCTTAAACTAAAATTTTCCAACTCTTGAGTCCTCTATCACAGAGATGTGCAAAATAAGGGCTGGTCACCCAGCACTTTAAGCCTCCCTGGTTATTTTAGATGGAGAGAAACTGAGACACGTAGGAGAGGTGAGGATGGCCAAAAGCGTGATGGCCTTTGGGAGAGTATCACAAAACAGCACACTTTGACCCACCACATGGACTACATGGCCTTTTCTACTTCTAAACCTGGCCAAAATAAAAGTCAGTTTTAATTATTGGCTTGTTGTAAGCTTTCAACATCTCCCTGTACCCCAGGTAGCTTCTAGCACCTCAATTTGCATCCAAATACCCCTTGCAAGAGTTGCAAGAGGGGTGGGGCAATGTTACATTAGCTAGGTGAATGCTTGCTCTCTCCTTCTTGAGAAGCTACTACACTCTGCAGGTACCAGCCAAGAATTAAAAAACCATAGGGGTGCTTGCCACAACAAAAACAACTGTGAGAGGATCTAAGCTGGGACGTGGAGCAGATGGAATGCTAGGTTTCCCATCAGGCGCAAGCAAGTTCATGCAGAGAGTCACACTGTAAAGGCAATTATACTCCTACCCCTGTGGCACATACCCGACTTAGGTTTAGTTCTTGAGATGATAAAGCAAGATTTTACCCTTTGGTGGAAAGCCCTGGCTTTTCCAGGTCCCTTTCTCCTAATTATGCCTTTATTTTGTTCAAATTTGCCACACTCATAAGCTTCCCTCACACTTTCTGGGTCCATTTACATTTTTACCACCTCCTATCCCTATCTGCTTTATAAAGTAATTGCCGTGTTTGTTTTAAAGCCAAGCTATACTCCAGTCCCCCAAGGACAAACTCTTTTAATCCTTACCTGCTTAACCCAAGCCCTGAATTCAACTTCAGCTTCAAAGTGGGCTTGACCCCACTGTGCCCACGATAGCTGGAAACAAGGGTACAAAGAAGAATCTCACCTACTCCTAGACTATAAAACTCAGAGGGAAAAATAAGGAGATAAGTCTTTTAAACTCCCCAAACTGTCCTCCTAGAGACCTAGAAGCTGCTAGGTTCTGGAAACAATGAGGTAGTTAAAACTGAAGTTTTGTCAGCCTATGTTGATGTTACATGCCTTTTATTATCATTTTGAGTAAATAGTCAAATATCATTTCATAATATACTTAGGTCACATGTTTGGCAGGGTAATCAGGCTTAAATTTAGAAAGACTTTTTCCTATGGCTTTGGGATATTTCAAAGGGTCCCTAAAATATCTCAGTGATTTATTCTTTCTTCTTATAAAAGAAAAAATTTTAAATTAATCAGGTTTATTTAAATATTTGAAATACATGGAAAGCTTTGTCAGATAAGGAATGATACAAGAATCTCCAAAAGTCTACAAAGTCCTAATATACTTTCATTTATAGTTGTAATGGTTATTTTAGAATGTTGTGTATTGCAGAAGGGATTAAGAAAGTTGCAGAAGGACTGCATATGTTGCAGAGGGTCTGTGTAAGTCATAGATAGTCTGTGCAAGTTAAAGAAGAATTGTGTAGGGCGAGGAGCAGAAAATGGAGGAATTTAGAAAGTGAAGGATTGTGAAGAAGCAAAGAGAAAGAACTGAGGAAGTGGGAAAGGGTAAGAAAGAATAAAGGAAAGAGATATACATATTATGGGAAGGAAGGACATGGGAGCTGGTAACTCAAAAAGGAAAATGGAAATGGGGAAAAAGAAAAAAGAAAGTAGAGGAAAGGCACATAGATAGGTGGTAAAGTAATAATTTTAAGGACAAATGAAAAAGCCAAGGCTCCCTTTAATTTTCCAAAGCCAATCATTTTTTCCTAATAGATACTCCAGGTAAAATGGACAGCTGGGGATAAATAAATGAGTTTCTCAGCTTGATGTACTTTCATTTACAATTTTTGGAATTCAAAATGTTGTTACAAAAGGCAAATTCATTTGTCAACTGCATTGTAATCACTGACTTATACCTAACTTGGGAGTGCTTTACGAATTGTGCACTGTAAATAAAAAGCAGCACACATCAACTAGGGGAATACAGTCCCAGAACAGGACCCTAACTGTATCTATCTAACTAGGACAAATGAAGGACAAGAAGAAAGGAATAAAATACTGCCTGTTCTCAGGGAGACTTTACCTTAAGTTTTACAGAAGTAAACAAACATCAACCCTAAGTCTGCTAAGGGCCCAGCCCTTCTGGGAATAAATAGCCATCAGTGTTTTTAACAATCAAGACAGGGCAATAGAAAAAAAATGCTCACTTGTCAGTCCCAGCTTTAAGCCCTATACTGTAACTGGGGCACCCAGCTGAAATCCAAAGAAGGGGAGGGGCAGCCACTGCCCATCCCATGAGGCAGCCGACCTCATGTTTTTCTCTTCTTTGGTAGTTTGACCCCCAAACTCTATAGATGGAAAGACTAATATCTTTTTGCAACACTGTTTGGGCTCAATATCAGTTAGCTGATGGGGAATCCTGGCTAATACATGGAAGCTTAAATCACAATACCATATTTCAACTTAATGACTTTTGCAAATGCCTGAGCAGGTGGCCAAAAATCCCATATCACAGACATCTTCTATTTAAGGGTCAGAGGGGACTTGTGCTCCAAATATAAGCTAACTCTTACCACACTACCATTTGATGGTCATTCTTTAGGCACCTCCCTTTCCACTCTTGCATTTAGAAAAAGCTCGTTTAAAAGAGATGCCCTTGACATCTTCATTGCTACTGCCATACCCTAGATATTCAACTCAATTAGCAACCCTCACTCCTTCTGGTCCTGGGCCCTATCTACTGACTAAGCTGCTACCATTCATTGAGGCTGCAGAGGAGTAAGGCCCTCAACTGGTATATAAACCCTCTTTTGTAGAGCTTAAACAAATTGAGGCAGACTTAGGAAGCTATTCCCACAACCCAAATAAATACATAGCCACATTCCAACACTTTTCCTTAGCTTATGAGTTAAGCTGGAAAGACATTATGGTTGTTTCAGGACAGACCTTATCAATCTTGAACAGGAAAAGGTAATAAGGGAAGTCAGAAATTTTGCCATCAATGCACATCTACCTGATAACAAATACCCCATAAGAGAGTCAGCAGTTCCACCTGTAGACCCTGAATGGGACTTCAAAGATGCCTACCAAAAATGGGAAAGAAATCAATTTCTAATTTGAATTAAAATAGGCCTCAAGGCAGGCCAACAAAAGGCTGTTAACTATTCCAAGGTCTCCACTGTCAGCCAAGACCCAAATGAGAATCCTACCACATTTTTAGAAAGGCTAAGAGGAGTACTTATCAAACACTCTAATCTAGATTTAGAATCATATGAAGATCAGGTCACACTGAAGGATAAATTTCTAACCCAATCTTCCTCTGATATAAGGAGAAAACTCCAGAAGCTTATTCAGGAACGTGGAGTCTCTTTAAGCAAAATGTTAACCACAGCCAATGCAGTCTTTTATAACCGTGATCAGAAGATGTAGGCAAAGGCTTAGGAAAAGGAAAAACGGAAGGAGACCAGGCATGCCTAAGTTCTAGCCATCTTGTGGGACATTCACAGTCATCTTGTGGGCCCTGCATAGCTTGCTCCAGAAGACCCTAAATGTTATGTGTGCCAAACATGTAATTGGGTGAAGGAGTGGCCTAATCATAATAAGCCTCTTCCAGGACCCTGCTTCAAATGCAAAACTGCAGGCCATTGAGCAGCTCTCTATCCTTGGGACCGTAGGGCCCTGGGGCCAGAGGCTACAACTGCCTTGCAAATGGAAACTCAGGACTGAAGCTGCCCACTCCAGTTGTCCCACCTCAAGAGGTCACCAGTACTGGACTGGACCCTAGAGTATGCATGGACGTGGCGTGTAAGACAATAATCGTATAAAAACAGGGGCCACCTACTCTGTCCTTACTTCCTTCTGTGGACCCCTCTTCTCTCAATCCTACAGTGTTCTAAGAATAGCTAGAAAATCCACCACTAGAAACTTACCATCGATCAAATAATATCCTCCTGTCTCATCTTCCTTTTTAATAACTCCCAGGGGACACTTAAGCCATTGCTGGCCCAGCCTACTTAACATGAGGGATCTTATCCAGGGGAGGATTGGCAAATAGATTTCACTCAGATGCCCCCTAGCCAAGGATGTAAATATATAATAGTCTATGTAGATACATTTACAGGATGAATAGAAGCCTTTCCAACCCAAACTGAGAAGACACAAGAAGTAGCTTCTCAGAAGCTTCTACGTGAAATTATTCCTAGATTCAAGTTACCCCATTCACTTCAAAGTGACAGTGGGGAAGCCTTTACTTCCACCATAGTCCAAACAATTCCCAAAGCCCTGGGAATAGACTACAAATTTCACTGTGCCTGGCACTCCCAGTCACTGAGACAGGTAGAGAGGGCAATCAATTTCTAAAAACTGCTATTAGAAAAATAACACAAGAGTCCTGGATAGTGTGGCTCAGTGGATTGAGTGTCAGCCTGCAAACCAAAGCATTACAGGTTCAGTTGTCAGTCTAGGGCACATGCCTGGGTTGCAGGCCAGGTCCCCAGCAGTGGGTGCATGAGAGGCAAACACACATTGATGTTTCTCTCCCTCTCTTTCTCCCTCCCTTCCCCCTCTCTAAAAATAAATAAATAACATCTGAAAGAAAGAAAGAAAGAAAGAAAGAAAGAAAGAAAGAAAGAAAGAAAGAAATAATCACACAAGAAATCTCTCCTAGCCTGAAGAAAACTTGCCAATTGCTTTACTCTAAACCAGGGCTGTTCTCAAAGCCCACTTGAGACTATGCCTCTTTGAGACTATGTGGCCAATCTTTTCTATATTCAGAACTCCTGCTAGACATGGAAGCTTCCTCCTTAGAAGCATATGTGTAGGTGGTGGCTTAGTTTCAGGCCACCTTCTGGAAATTTGGCCTACAACAGAAACCTAGTTAGGATGAAACTACCCTACTGTATCCTCTGGGTGCCCAGGTTTTAATAAAAGTCTAGAAAGACAGTTCCCCTAGTTCTTAATTACAATCTTCAGGGAAGGGGCCCCTGTCTGTTTTTATGCTTTCCCTAATAACCATCAAGTTCCCTGGCATCTCCAGCTGGATACAGTACTCTCAAGTCAAACTGTGGAAGGAGCCAACTCCTTCAGGACTCCCAAAACAACAGAACAATACCACATATTCCTATAAGCCAGCAGAGGATCTTAAATTCCTCTTCAAGAAACAAAAACCTATTACAAATAAGTAATACAACAACTAGGCCTTAATATAATTATCTTTCCCATATTGCTGACCCTCTTTCTACCAGCCTGTCAATATACTGTCTCCTTTCCCAAAAATGAACTTTTCCATCCCTGTTAAATTTAACTCTTATCAAATAAAGTCCCAGATCCTCCACTCCACTAACTGCCTTGTCAAATCTGTAGCCTCTAGGACAAGTCAATTCCAGGTCAAGATAAGGACACTTTGGAAATTCCAGCCCATCCCCACTTTAAGAAAACCAACAACATTCAACCCCTTATTTTTGGACATGACTCAGGGACACCTCCTCTGGCTGATAGTCAACAAGTAGAGGAAATGTGAGGAGGCTTCACCCGCAGAGCTCCCCCACTGCCAAGGATGAGAATACATCCACCAAGACATGATCTGCTTGGGAAGGAAAGGCAGACCAGTCTCTTGGAGGAGAAAGGTTTCAAGCCTCTCTCTCAATGGGCTTTTACTAAGTTTAGCTTGCATAGGGATTCATATCAAAGAAAGGAGGTATGGTTTACAGATAACATTTCTGGAATCATAGGGGTCCTTCTGAGTCAGGGTCTGGTAGACAGAGTGATGCCAATTGGCTGTAAAACCTTGGGAAGCAAACTTATTTTGTGCTTAGACCCTTAACATTGAAATTGAGGACATTCTTAGCAAAGCAGGTTTCACAGGACTCCATGCATTCTTTCCTAGGCCTGATTGCTGCCCCCATCAGGAACCACCAGTTCTGGCACAGGGCTGCACCCCTCTTTGGCATTGTTTCAGGCCTGAATCAGGTAGGGGAAGCAAGGCAGCCAAGAGATTAGGAGACTTTTTACAGATAGAATTAGGACTCAGGCTATGATAAAGCTGAGGGGTAAGGGTCTTTTGTCCCTTCTCCACACTCCCCTAAGTCCTTCCCTGATGGCCCCTTTTCAACTGTGTCTGTCTTAAGTTGTTCCTTCCTTGAGGTCTCTTACCCATCATTGACTATCCAACCATCCTCCAGGGGCCAAGCAGGGTGAAGTAGAGGGGGCAGAGGCTGCACCCCTGGCAGGAGGATAAGTTTTGTCTCCTTAGTGGCTTATGGTCCCAAGGTCCCCTAGCTGTGGGGCCTTTTCACCTGTTGACAGGGCTACAGCTTCTGAAACCAGCCAGGATGGTTCCCAACATAGGAGCCCAAACCATAACACTGGCCCCTTTCAGTGAGAAGCAGCCGAAGTGGTCTTCACCCAAATTCACCAAAAAATTTGGGTTTGTATTACTTGAGGGGGGAAATGTTAGGTAGCAAATAGGAGTGAGTGGCCAGAGGGGAAATAAAGGCAAAACCCTAGCCATTGTAATTCAACAAGGAACTTAACACAGGAGGCTAGAAGCAAAGGAAGACATATCTCACTCATTGGTCCAGCAGCCCTGAGCCTGGTTCAATAAGATTGCCAGGCATTCCAAAAAACACAAGCAAAACTATGATAGTACAGGAGGAGGAGAGAGTCTTTGAGACTGGGCTTCTGTAAACTTCTATAACAACCTTACTAAGTTTGCCAGGTGTCCTGAATTTCCAAGGCCTAGAAGTCAAGAAGGGAGTCCTTGAAATTCTATGTACTATTTCTACTATCTGGGAAAGAACCCCAACACATACCTATGTTTGGGTAGTCATGTCCCCCCAGGGGAAGCTGGCACCACCTTTACCCACCAATCAATATATAACTCCTTCACCCCATCGCATCAACTGCATAAGTCCTGAGAACAAAGGACCTGATGGTTTTTGCCACACTTGCCTCTTGCCTTTCACCCCCAACCTTAGCTAGGCCCGTTCTCTTCCATGAGAACTTAGCACTTATACACTTTGCTTGCATGCTAATAGGCTTGCTGATCTGTAATTCTTTACTGCATCAGAAAATTTCTTCTACAACAATTCTATCATAGAAAATGAAGTGGAGAGAGTTGACACTTTCTCTGGTTTTAGACTCTTCTTTGTAGTATAGTAAGTGATTAAAGATGTGACTATTACTTTCATTTTTGGCTCATTCTTAATCAGCTTCTCCAACAGATGACAACTTAGCTCTTCCCATTTCAGTTGAATTCCTGATGACAAAGTCATGTGGATTCCAGGGCTATTTAAAATATAGAATTAATGGCTTTGGTTATTGATTTGATTCAGGGAAGGAGGGGTAGAGGACAGTTAATGAATATAAGAAGCCAAAGAAGCTACCTAGTTTTCTTATTTGTGCAAGTGACTGGATGATAGGATGATACTTCCATTCACTAGAACACAAAACAAGGAACAGGAGCAGAACAACAGGGAGATATTCCTTCAGGAGCTGTGGGTCATCCGACCCAGATGTTCAGTAAATAGTTGGATATGTGAAAAGATATTTAGGGGAGCAGTCTGAATTGTAATATAGATTCGAGAGTCATTGATTTATAAAAGGTAATTGTAGATACGGACGTGAACCTAAAGGTTGTGGGAGAATACATAGATTGAGAAGAAAAGATAGCCTGGACTAAGTCCCACTATTGTCTCTTCTTACAGGTTATCTCTTGGGGTTCTCTAGATAGTTCTCTATTTTTTTTAATTTTTTATGACTCTATCAAAACTTTTCTTAAACTTACCGAATAAAAAGATATAACAGGTTATAATGGAGGGCAAATATTTAGAGTCAGCCCCATCATACCTCTTCTCTGGCCTCACATCCCACAACCTGTACCCCCACAAGCTGGAGGATGATGGACTCAGCTAAGCACCTTACTCAGGGAAGAGGCATCATTCCTCTGAAGCTCTGCAGAGTAATTTCTTGAATCTTTTAATTTTTATTTTTTTTTTAATAGACAAGCTGAACTGGGCAGAAGGCTAAATTCCCAAGTATCCAGAAACATAGTGGGCAGGGATTGCTCTACATAACTTCAACTGTTATGGGAACTCAAGAGTTAAATATTTTGCTTCCTTGTACAACCAAAAGAAGGATAACAACAAACTTAAAAATAAAAAACAACCAGAACTGCCAGAAAATCAAACTGCAGGGAAGTCTGACAACCAAGGAGTTAAAGAAGAAACATTCACCCAGACTGTGACACCGCACAGTGAAGTTATTTGCCCTGCCCTGATGAATACCTAAGGCTCCACCCCTTGCAATGTAACAGGTGCTCTGAGACAAAGAAATATGGCCTAACTGAAAGAATAGATCCAAACTCTGGAAAAAGAACTAAGCGAAGAGGAGATACACAACTTGTCAGATGCAGAGTTCAACACACAGCACTTTTCCTAGCACTTTTTTATCTCTTGATCAATGATTCAGATACCATCTCCATCACTTTCACACTCCCTGGGGCACAAAGGTTGTAGTCACGTAAGTCACACATTCTAGTTCTTAGAAAAACAGCTTTGTACAGGCATTTATCACTTAAGCCTATCAATTAAGGCTAAAAATTTTAACCTTAAATCAGGATGTTCACAGAAATGATTGAATTCAGTCACAAATTGAAGGAAGAAATGAAGGATATACAAAGTGAAATAAAGGAAAATATACAGGAAACCAATAGCGAAGGGAAGGAAACCTGGACTCAAACCAATGATTTGGAAGAAAAGGAAGAAATAAACATCCAGCCAGAATAGAATAAACAAACAAGAACTCAAAAAGATGAGGAGAGGTTTAGGAACCTCTGGGACAACTTTAAATGTTCCAACATTGTAAGCATAAAGTTCCAGAAGGAGAAGAGGAAGAGCAAGAAATGGAAAACTTGTTTGAACAAATAAGGAAGGAAAACTTCCCCAATCTGGCAAAGAAAATAGACTTTCAGGAACTCCAGGAAGCTCAGGGAATCCCAAAGAAATTGGAGCTAAGGAAGAACACATCAAGGCACATCATAATTAAATTACCCAAGATAAAGGATAAGGAAAGAATCTTAAAAGCAGCAAGAAAAAAGGAGACAGTCACCTACATAGGAGTGTCCATAAGATTATCAGATGATTTCTCTAAAGAAACCTTACAGGCAAGAAGGGGCTGGAAAGAAGTATTCAAAATCATGAAAGACAAGGACCTACATCCAAGATTACTCTATCCAGAAAAGTTATCATTTAGAATGGAAGGGCAGATCAAGTGCTTCCCAGTTAAAGTCAAGTTAAAGGAGTTCATCATCACCAAGCCCTTAATATATGAAATGTTAAAGGGACTTATCTAAGAAAAAGAAGGTAAAAAATATGAACAGTAAAATGACAACAAATTCACAACTGTTAACTACTGAACCTAAAAAGCAAAAAAAAAGAAACATAAGCAAACAACTAGAACAGGAACAGAATCACAAAAATGGAGATCACATGAAGGGTTATCCTTGGGTCAGGGATGGGGAGAATGGGCAAAAAGGTACAGGGAATAAGAAGCATAATTGATAGACACAAAATAGACAGGAGGAGGTTAAAAAATCATATAGGAAATAGAGAAGCCAAATAACTTATATGTACAACCCATGGACATGAACTAAGAGGGGGAGAGTGCTGGAAGGTAAGGTGTGCAGGGCAGAGGGGGATAAAGGGGAGGAAAAAAATGGGACAACTGTAAAAGCATAATCAATAAAATATACTTTAAAAAAGAGTTAAAATTTTTAGCCCTTAATTATAGGCTTAAGTGATAAATGCCTGTACAAAGCTGTTTTTCTAAGAACTAGAATGTGTGACTTACGTGACTACAACCTTTGTGCCCCAGGGAGTGTGAAAGTGATGGGGATGGTATCTGAATCATTGATCAACAGATAAAAATGTGCTAGGAAAATCGCTCCAGGACTGCAACTCTTATCTGATTAACCTCCTTATCAACCCCCTTACCTACTCTTTCTTTTCATAAAACGGTTGACTTGAGATGAAATGTTAAGATGGTTTTTGAGTGTTATAACCCACCATATTCTCACATCATCAGCATCTGAATAAAATGCCCATAAAGATTCAATCTTTGTCTCTATTTATTGGTTCTGGTAGTGGCAGGCAGCACCAATGCTGGCTTTTCTGGTTTCACAACCAGAAATGTTTAGATTAAAGCAATCTGATAAAGGTGGGGATTTCCTGATTATTTAGTTCTGTTTATATTGTCACATTACTTTGTTTTGTCTAAGAGCATTTTGTCTAATGCTCTTTTGAAACAAAAACTTGGCAAGAAGCCTAGTAGACTCTCTGATCTGTCTTTCATGATCTGTGATCACAGGAGGTAGCACAGATCCCTGAAAAGAACATTAGTTTTGAAATCAGGCAGACTTGGGCTCAAATACTAGTTCCATTAACCAGATATGTGACCTTTGATCAACCACTTAACAACTGTTCACCTGTGTATTGAGAACTTCATTAGGGTTCAGATGTCAATGAAATGATAAAGTATAAAGCCCTAAGTACATAGTAAGTACACAATAAATGGCATGATGATATTAGAACATTATTTAGCAATATAAAGAAATGAAGTACTGGATGAACCTTGAAAACATTATGTTAAGTGAGAGAAATGAGACATTGTTACTGGAAAGGGGATGGAACAAAATGCAGGTCCAGCTGACTGCCACTATGAAAGCCAATACTCAGGAAGCGGGTACTGATGTAAAGGAAAGTGGTTTTATCCAGGTGGTGGCAACCTGGAAGATGGGAGACTAATGTCTCAAAGCCCATTTCCAAGGGAAGATGGGAGACTCTTTTCTCAATGCCCATCTCCACATCTAAGTGGAGGCAGAGGTTATTTTTTTAAATTTATTGTATTTTTTCCATTACCATTTGTTCCCCTTATACCTCCTCCCCACAAGACAGAAGTTTTTATAGGAGGAATGGGGGACAGAACAAAGACATCAGGGGAAAAAGTTGAAAAGTTCTCTACATGCAGATGAGCACAGTCTAATAAGGCAAGTGATGGTCTGATATGCATCATCCTGTTTAGTCATCCTGGTTTTACATCATCCTAGCTTCATGGTTAAAGATCGGCAACTCTCACAGAGCTGAGATGCCTGAAGGTCAGAGTCTGTGTCTTTTAAAGTTAGTTCCTAAGATTCTTGTACAAACATGCTGTTTAACTAAAAGCTATCTATTAGTCAGCATGAGCACTTACAGAAACAATGTCAAAAGAGTGTGAGGTGAATTAGAATTCCCCACTGTTACAATTTTCCACTGTTACAGGGACCTGGCCTTGAGTGGCTCTGCCTAGGGCCAGCTGGAAGTGCGTGGGTTATTGACCAGGAAAGATTTCACAATATGAGTCCAGGTGATTTTGAGAGTATGTTTATTAAAGCTGAGGACAGTGAAACAAGGAAGGGCTTAGGATATTGGAAGCAACAGGAGAGCCTAAGCTGGGTTGCCTTGGCTCTCTGGAAATGTTATAGGAAAGAAATGAGACTTGGCAGGGTTGTTTTAGTTCACTAAAAAGTCAGAGAAAAGGGGGCCTTTGGGGACAGTGTCAAGTGGTTAGCCCAGGATAAACTGCCACTACCATTGCTCCCTGGTTGCAAGTCTTGTGGGGTCCCTTAGGGTTTAGGAGATATGTGCCTGTGGGGGAAAGAAAAGAGGAAGGAAAAGGTGTTGGCATTCTCCTGGGAGGGAGAGCACATGCTGGAACCTTGAGTCTAAAAGCTTTTAAAGGTGGAGACTTCCAGCCAAGATGGAGGCATAGGTAGATACACTGCCTCTTCACACAACCAAAATAAGGACAACAACAAATATAAAAACAAAATATAACCAGAACTGCCAGAAAATCAAACTGTATGGAAGTCCAACAACCAAGTAGTTAGAGAAGAAACATTGATCCAGACTGGTAGGAAAGGAGGAGACAGGCAGCCGGAGTGGAGAGGACTAACGGCAAGGCCATGGCTGGAGGACTGGGTCAGGCAAGACAGTGGCTGGTGGACAGGGTGCGGTGGCAGCTGGCAGAGCAGGAGGTCTCACATTTGCAAACAACTGGAGGCGAGACAGACTGTGCAACCAGGTTTCCAGTGCGGGGAAATAAAGACTCAAAAACCTCTGACTGAATGAACCTGTGGGGGTTGAGCTAGCAGGAGAAACTCCCAGTCATAGGAGAGTTCCTTGGAGAGACGCACAGGGTCCTAGAATGTACACAAACCCACCCACCCAGGAATCAGCACCAGAAGGGCCCAATTTGCTTGTGGGTAGCAAAAGAAGTGACTGTGTGGGTTGCCCTACCCTTGTGAATACCTTAGGCTCCACCCCTTACTGTGTAACAGGAATGCCAAGACAAAAAAAAAAATATATGGCCCAAATGAAAGAACAGATCAAAGCTCCAGAAAAAATACAAGTAAACAATAAACAGATAGCCAACCTATCAGAGGCAAAGTTCAAAACACTGGTAATCAGGATGCTCACAGAGATGGTTGAGTATGGCTGCAAAATAGAGGAAAAGCAAAGGCTACAAAAAAATGAAATAAAGGAATATGTATAGGGAGCCAACCATGACAGGAAGGAAACCGGGACTTAAATCAATGATTTGAAGCAGAAGGAAGAAATAAACACCCGACCAGAGCAGAATGAAGAAACAAGAATTCAAAAAAATGAAGAGAAGCTCAGGAACGTCTGGAACAACTTTAAATGTTCCAACATCCGAATCATAGTGGTGCCAGAAGGAGGAGAGGAAGAGCAAGAAATTGAAAACCTATCTGAACAAATAATGAAGGAGAACTTCCTCAATCTGGCAAGGGAAATAGACTTCCAGAAAGTCCATTGCCAGCCTTGGGACTGGGTCTCAGGATCCCCGAAGGATGCACGGCTAAGGCAAAATGAATGAAATGAGACACCCAGTGGGGTGCCGGAGGACAGCCAGGCTTTTTGGGCCCAACTGACTCTCCGAGAAAAATCAATCTTTATTTTCATAGGGGAGGTTATACAACATTCAATGCATAGCGTGATTATTAAAACAGAAATGGTTACCACAGAAATAATTTCTAAAAACACAGAAGGTTTTACAGCTCAATCATGCCAAACAAAGAAATAACTTAAAAGTACAGGAAGTTCCACAGATCAACCATATTAAACAAAGGTTATTTTGACCAAGAGGGTCATTAATCAGTTAGCCAACAAAGTTATACAGGCACAACCTTTCAGGTGCCAATTAGTAACTAGGTGTCTATTAAGATTCTAAGTATTGGTCTAAATTAAAAGAGTGCAAGGGGTGATTTATAGATATATACAAATCAACTATTATCCATTGAAGTTAAATTTGTCTTCGTTAGGTAACTGGTTTTTTGCCTAGGTTTTTTGATTATACATCTTGGGGCGGCCATGTTTTGTGTTTGTTTTCATGTATTGAGATTATTATTCTCAACTAGAACTCCTTGTTTCTATACACTCCTGTCCAGGGTATGGGAGGGTTAGTGGCTCTAATCAATCTTAACCTTTCAAGTGGTGACTCCCTAAGAAACATTCCTAGCAACAGCTTCCTTCAGCATTCTGGCAGTTGGTCTGCTCATAGTTTAATTTTGTCCTTAACTTCCAAGGTGGGGGAAGCAAACAACATTAGGGTTGCTAGGGGTCTCTATTCTGTGGTCAACAAGTCATTTCACACAGAATCAGAGGCATCGTGCAGATTTTTTGTTATAATATGCAGGTATCTAAAAATCCCACCACCTATTGCTAGCAGGGACAGGCATATAGAAGGAGATTGACAGCAGATCTGACCATAGTCGCCTCTGCTGTGCAGATGCGTCTCACCCAACCCAACTGTGCCAAAGGTCAGCTGTTAGTCAGCTCTTGATAGTCCAGGAAGCTCAGAGAGTCTAAAAAAAGTTGGACCCAAAGAGGAACACACCAAGACATATCATAATTACATTACCCAAGATAAAAGATAAGGAAAGAATCTCAAAAGCAGCAAGAGAAAGGGAGACAGTTACCTACAAAGGAGTTCCCATAAGACTGTCAGCTGATTTCTCAAAAGAGACCTTGCAGGCAAGAAGGGACTGGAAAGAAGTATTCAAAGTCATGAAAAATAGGGACTCACATCCAAGATCACTCCACCCAGCAAAGCTGTCATTTAGAATGGAAGGGCAGATCAAGTGCTTCCTAGATAAAATTAAGTTAAAGGAGTTCATTACCACCAAGCCCTTATTATATGAAATGTTAAAGGGACTTATCTAAGAAAAAGAAGGTAAAAAATATGAACAGTAAAATGACAACAAACTCACAACTATCAACAACTGAACCTAAAACAAAAACAAAAATGAACTTAGCAAACAACTAGAACAGGAACAGAATCACAAAAATGAAGATCACATGGAGGTTTATCAGTGGGGGTGTGGGAGGGGGAGATAGGGGGATAAATGGCAAGTACAAAATAGACAGGGGGAGGTAAAGAATAGTTTAAGAAATAGAGAAGCCAAAGAACTTATATGTATGATGCATGGACATGAACTAAGGTGGTGAATGATTGTGGAAGTGGTGGTGGGGTGTGGGGGGGTACAGGTTGGAGGTGATGTGGACCCCGGCTCATGGGGTCCACATCATTATGGATGAAATGGGACAAATTCACATGGACTACCGAGTCCTATGGAGGAAAAGGGATGGCATGGCTTTTCTCTCAAGAGGAGCAAAAGCCTTGGCCCTTGCTCCAATGAGCTTTTATTGTCTCACTGGTCACATTACAAGAAGGTCCTCATTAACTATGCACAGGCTTGCTTTAGGTGGTTACCTTTACAGAAAACAAAGGAGAGGATGCTGGTAATCACATCACAGAAGAAGTATATTTGCAAATGAAAAGGCAAAAGTAGTTGGACCAGTTACACTCATCCTTGGAAGGTTTAGCATGGTTTTTAGGGACTTGCTTTGCAAGTAAATGTCCTTAGTTCAGGGTGAGGGAGTTTTAGCAAAAAGCAAGACTCATAGCGGCCTAAGTACATTGCAGGCCTGACTCCCCACAGGAGAACCTATATGTGGGTGAGGGTCCTGTGCATCTCCCAGTGGGAGCAGGGCTCAGGCCACGCAGAGCAGCCTCCCACGTGGAGGGGAATAAAGGGGGGAAAGAAATGGGACCACTGTAATAGCATAATCAATAAAATATATTTTAAAAAATAATAGAGCGGGGGTCTTAGGGGAGATCCCAGGGAAGGATCTCAATAGAACGTTTATCATTTTTATGCTGAACATAAAATTCACTAAGTACCAAAGTGAATTTTACTCCCTTAATTTCATCTGTCCTTGAGTGTGGTTGGCAAATGGCACTAATTGGATTTCTGCTATCTATCTCCCTGAGCAGAGAGGGGAGAGGTGTAAACCATTTACTCTTAAGTGTCCTTGGTTACAGAAAATAGGAACATTAAATTTATTAAATGGTTTCAAACTGCCTGTTTAACTATCTGTTTTAATTTCCCTGTTCTGCCTGTCCTTGCTTACTACCCTGTGTCAACACAAAAGACCACGTGCAAGTGATCTTTTACATGAGCACAATCTATATGAAAGATCCAGATTAAAAAATTCCATAGACAGAAAAAGTAAATTAGTGGTTGCTAGAGTCTGGGATAGGATTAGGAAAGGAATGGGTAGTGACTGCTAATGCATACATGGTTTCATGTGGGGATATAAAAATGTTCTAAAATTGTGTAGTGATAGTCCTGTAACCAGAAAAGACACTGGCGTTTGGGCTGCCTGTCACTACCAAATCCAATAAGCAATGACAGTGATTGAATCTTTTATAGGCGCTTTATTCAGATGGCTGACGATCCAAGAAGATGGTGGGTTCATACCCTAACAAACCATCTTACTCTTTCTTTCCCAGCCAGATCTTTTATAAGGGGGTTGGGGGAGGGCAAACAAGGTGTCAGCAAAAGCCTTTGTAATTCAACAGTTGCCTCCAAGGGGGAAGGGTAGTGGCTTGCTTCTTCCTGGTACAGACATCTCCAAGAGGTCATCTGCTTATTTTTAGGCGCTAAGATAGGCCTTATCTGTAGTTACTGAAACAAAAACTTAACATACACATTACTTGCTAGATTTATGACTATTTACCTTAAGCTAAATTTCCCAAGCCTTAAGCCCCTATCAGTCCCACTACTCTATACATATATTATAAACTAATGGAGGGCTCAAATGTTGGAAAAATTTTTAGTTTCAGGTAATAGCTAATAAGCTTAGTAATCAATGTATGTAAAAGCTATTGTTTCAGGAACTGAAGGTATGACCCACCTTGTGCCTCAAGAGGTCTCAAGCAATGAAGATGGTATCTGAGCATTGTCCTTCAGGGTGAGATGCCCACTACCCAGGACACAGATAAAGACCACCACCCAGGACAAAGATGAAAGAATGCTGTAGCTTTTTATCTGATTAACTTTTTCCCCTTACCTATACTTTTCTTCTCCTTATAAAAAGGGTCAGTTGAAAATGGAATTTAAGATGGTCTGTTAGGGTACAGACCTGCCATCTTCTCAGACCACCAGCCAACTGAATAAAGAGCTCATAAAGATTCAACCCTTGTCTCTGCTTATTGGGTCTGGTAGGTGACAGACAGCTTGAATACTAGCTTTCCAGTTTCCAGACCATTGATTTGTATACTTTTAAGTTGGTGAATTATATGTATGTGGATTATAAAACACCAGGCACTCAAATATCTGATTTCTTAAGTTACTGCCATTGCTGTATCTCCTTTTTCATTCCTCTTGGCCTAGATTCTGGGGTGATGACTTCTCAACATCACTCATCATCACATTCAGTGAAGAGTGGGTGCTAAATTTATTTATTTTTGCTATCTTTTCATCCTTCAAATTGTCAAGCTTATTCTTCAAGCTCTTGAGAAGTAGTGTTTCTATGATAATCCTTAGTAACCAACAGTATAAGATTAAAATATTTACTTCAAATCCTTCTGCTGTGCCTACGTATTTTCTTTGTTACCTCAATGAGTCCTTCCCCCCAAATTTGATTTTATTAGCCATGTTTACCTATAATTTTATAAATTGTGATGAATCACTTTGTACTCCAATTGAGAAACATTTTCAGAAGAAGGAACCAAAGTCATCTTATCCTCAGGTTTTATATAGAGATTCGCTGGAAGATGGCTCTTGGCAAGGCCCTGTAGATCTCTTAACTTGGGGAAGAGGCTGTGTGTGTGTTTCCATCCCTAGAGGTCCTGTCTGGCTACAAGCCAAAAGAGTAAAGCCTTATCATGAGCGGGACAGACACGAAGCTCTGCTACCTGAAGCTGAGAACCGATCAACTGACAGACAAGATGGCCCAGCTGACCCTGAATAATCAGAAGGAAAACGGACACCCACACCATCACTCATGGGCCTGGGTCCACCAACAGAGGGGCATGGGGCTTGGCCCAATGATAGAGGCCGAGGCTCAAGCACCTCCTGTAGAATGCAACAACCCCTTGGTGCCCCATAATGTTCAATGTTTGAACCCTGAAAACTGGTTCAATAGACTGAATTTATGGGTTTGGGTCATGGTAGCTGTTGGATGCCTGCTTGTCTTAATCCTTATTTGTGCTTTATGATATATATAGAGGTTGTTTTCTTAAGATTGTGTTGGGGAACAGCAAATAGTAGGTTTCACAGGCTTAACAGTTATAATAGCATTTATAAACAAAAAAGCAGGGAGATCAGATGTTGGAAACTGCCCTGTCTGGTTTCAGGAGCTGTAACTCGCCCCCCCCGCCCCCCAGGGCTAAGGCTGAGTGAGCGACCTTGGGACTATGAGCCACTAAGGAGACAAAGCTTATCTCCCTGGCAGAAGCACCACCTCTGCTCCTTTTACTTCACTCTGCCTGGCCCCCAATGCTTGATCGGTTAGCCAATGACAGGTAAGATTTTTCAAGGGAGGATAGATCTAAGACAGGCACGATTACTTGGGGGGCTGTAGAAAAAGAGGGTGATGGACCCCCGCCCCTTGGCTTTAACATAGCCTGAGTCCTCATTCTGTCTGCTAGAAGTCTCCTAATCTCTTGGCTGCCTTACTTTCCCTGCTCAACCTAAGCCTGAAACAATGCCAGAGGTGGGTGTGGCTCTGTACTGGAAAGGGTAGGTTCCCTGGGGCAATCAGGCCTAAGAGAGAAAGCATAAAATCCTATGAAACTTGCTTTGCTAGTACCCTCAATTTAAATGATAAGGGTCCAAGCCTGAAATGACTTTGTTTCCCCAAAGTTTTATGGTCCTTTAGCTATCTGACCCTGACTCAAAATAGGCCCTCAGAGTTCTTTGACAGTTATCTATTTGATCATTACTGCCTGACAATGATTGATGGGCTTAATCTGAGAATGTGGGTCTTTGAAACCACTGGTTGCTTACTGATTGTAATAATGCTCTGTGTACTTTGAGGTATTTGTGAATTATTTTCCCAGGGTCCTGTGAGAGACTAGCAAGTAGCAAGCTTTGGGGGATCTATAGTGGTCCTAACTAAAAATAAGGGGAAAAAGGTAGGAGACTGTTCTGCATGGTGTGGGTCCAGCTCCCACTCCGAGATGCACAGGACCCACGCCCACAGATAGGTTCTTCTGTGGGGAATCAGGCCTGCAATATACCTAGGCTGCTTTGAGACTTGCTTTTGCTAAAACTCCCTCACCCTGAATTGAGACAGCAAGTGCTTACTGTACTTTCCTAAAATCCATGCTAAACCTTCCAAGGACGAACGTAACCAGTTCAACTACTTTTCCTTTTTCGTTTGCAAATATCCTTCTTCTGTGATGTGATTAGTGGCATCGGCTCCTTTGTTTTCTGTAAAAGGTAACCACCTAAAGCCAACCTGTGCATAGTAAATGAGGACCATCCTGTAATGTACTGAGAAACCCAATAAAGGCTGGTCACAGCAAGGGCTGTGTCTTTTTGCTCACCTTGAGAGAAAAAGCTATGCTCACCCTTTTCCTCCATAGGACTCAGTAGTCCATGTGAATGTCTCTCCCTCATCCACAATGTTGCAGACCCCACGAGCCAGGGTCTGCATCAGCTAACATTCACCATGACATAGTAAATCATAGAGAATGTGAAATTTTTTACAGGTAAGTACAATATAATTGATTCTATCTTCCAAGTGAGATAATGAAAATATCCATAGTTGGATTAGCAGTCAATGTTCTCTTCCGGATAAATATCTAATTCCCATGCTTACATTGGAACATCATTTTCTGAGTACAAGCCTATATACTTATGATTTGAATTAAGTTGTCATGAAGTGTGGCCTTTAATTTTTTTTGTATCATGTTTCTCTGCTAAGAAGCATACTTTCTGGAAATTCCATTTTTCACTTCCTGTCAGCAATGACTTAGTTTCCCTCCATACTTTACTTCTTCTTACATTTATTTCTATTCTACTCTAGTTCTTCATATACACTTGACAAAAGTAAAAATCTCTGGAATGTGTGCTCATGCACCCAAACCATACTAGCTATGGATATTTCACTGGGAAGGGTCTCACATCACAGTTTCACACTAGGAGTCCTAACCTCCTAACCACTGTATTTTTAAAGACATAATGGAGCTAGAGGAGATCTAGGGAAGGTCAACTAAAATGATTATCAAGGTGACTATACTGAGAGAGAGAGAGAGAGAGGGGGGGGGGGGCCTTCTCATTTAGAAACAAAAATCCTGAGAAGAGAAATAATCAATGCTTATAAAGTACTTATAAGCACATGCCATCAGATTATTCTACCCACAAGATTTCCCATTCCTAATTTCCGTTACGGGTCATCATCCTGGTTGATTCTTCTTATGTGCTAAATATTTGATTACAGTATTTCTGGCTTACAGTCTTTCTCTTCACCATTCATCTTATCATCATTACTGATGATTCTATACTTAGGAAGGTAATCCAAGCAATATCCAGGTCATAACTCCTTGACTTTTTCACTTCCAATGAACTTGTCTTCTAATCCACTGAGCTATTCACTCTCATGGTCATGTTTAAAATCAATTATTGTACCACTAACAAAATATCTATTTCAAGCAGACTGCTTTCTGATCACCACCACCTCTCTTTCCAGCTCATCCTTATTCCAACAAGTCTTTGAACTAAGAACACCTTCAGCTCACTCATCTTGCTGCCCTTGCACTATGGATCCCTTCAATTATGTTCTCCCTTTCTTCTCATCTAGTTGATATCCCATTATTAGTGTCATCATTTCTTATTTTAAATTGTATTGTATTTTTGTATTACCATTTAACCCTTTTCTCCCATTTAACCCTCTTATACTCCCCTCCTCATCATTTCTTTGCATACATCCTCAACTTCTTTGCTCCTATCTCCCTCCATCATTTTCATCCAACATATTCCATTGTATGTGTGTGAGTGTATAAAATATCTTTTTGTCTGGTCATTGCTTCTCTATCTTGTCTATTACTAGTAATGCTATAATGAACATAAGAATTCATATGCCTTTTCAAATTAGTGTCTTTATTTTCCTCAAATAAATACCCAGAAAGATCATATGGGAGCTCTATTTCTAATTTTTTAGGAAATTTGTTTTCCATAGTGGCTGTACTAATTTACAATTCCACCTACAGTGTATGAAGACTTCCTTTTTTCCACATCCTTGTCAGCACTTGTTATTTGTTGATTTATTGATACTAGTGATTCTAACAGTTGTGAGTGAGGTGAGTGAGGTGATATATCGTGAGTGAGGTGATATTATATTGTGGTTTAATTTTAATTTCCCTGATAATTAGTGGTGTTGAGCATCACTAATGTACTTTAAATATAAAGATATAATTTAAATATAAAGACACAAACAGGTGAAAAATAAATGGATAAAAAATATATCATACGAACTGTAAGAATAAGAATACTGAAGCAGGAGCTCCAATGGCGCAGTCAGTTAGCACGTGGTACTTAGAAGAATACTGAACCATATCTATTAATACCACACAAAGCAGACTTCAGACAAAGGTACTATGAAAAAAGTGGAACACTTCAAAACAAAAGAAAGATAAAACAATGATGAATATATATGTACATAATAACAGACTTTAAATACATGATGTTAAAATTGAGAGAATTAGAGAAATAGACAATTTTTCAAGTGCGGTTATAGATTGTACATTCCTTGCTCAGCAATTGATGAAACAACTAGACAAAAATTATGTGAAGAAATAAAATATGAGCCCTGGCTGGCATAGCTCAGTGGATTGAGGGTAGGCTGCAAACCACAGTATCGCAGGTTCGATTCCCAGCCAGGGCACATGCCAGGGTTGCAGGCCACTGCCCCCAGCAACTGCACATTCATATTTCTCTCTCTCTCTCTTTCTCCCTCCCTTCCCTCTCTAAAAATAAATAAATGAATAAAAAAGAAATAAAATGTCTTTTTTATTTTATTTTAATCATTGTTCAAATACAGTTTTCTCCTTTATATTCCCAATCCAGCCCCCCCTCCCACCCCTCCCCACTTCCCTCCCATTACCACCCTCCCCTTAGTTTATGACCATGTGACCTTTAAGTTTGTTCCCGTGAACCCTTCCCACTGTCCCCTTAAATTCCTTCTACTCTCTTCTGTGGGCACTGTCAGCCTGACCTCTATTTCAGTGTCTTTGGTTATATTTTGCTTGTTTCTTTGTTTTCTTATTTAGGTTCCTGTTAAAGGTGAGATCATATGGTATTTGTCTTTCACTGCCTGGCTTGTTTTGCTTAGCATAATGTTTGCCAGCTCCATCCAAGCTGTTGCAAAGGGTAAGAGCTTCTTCTTTCTTTCTGCTGCATAGAATGATTGTGTAAATGTACCATAGTTTTTGGATCCATTCATTTACTGATGGGCATCTTGGTTGCTTCCAGCATCTAGCTATTATAAATTGTGCTGCTATGAACATTGGGATGCATAGGTTCTTTTGGATTGGTGTTTTAGTATTCTTAGGATAGAGTCCCAGCAGTGGAATTGCAGGGTCCAAAGGCAGATCCATTTTTAGTTTTCTGAGGAAGTTCCATACTGCTTTCCATAGTGGTTGTACCAGTCTGCAGTCCCACCAGCAGTGCACTAGGGATCCCTTTTCTCCACAACCTCTCCAACACTTGTTGTTTGTTGCTTTGTTTATGATGGCCATTCTGACTGGTGTGAAGTGGTATCTCATTGTGGTTTTAATTTGCATCTCTCTGATAGCTAGCGATACTGAACATCGTTTCGTGTGTCTTTGGATTTTCTGTATGTCCTCCTTGGAGAAGTGTCTGTTCAAGTCCTTTGCCCACTTTTTAATTGGATTCCTTGTCTTCTTAGAGTGCAGTCTTGTAAGTTCTTTACATATTTTGGAGATTAAACCCTTGTCTGAAGTATCATTGGCAAATATGTTTTCCCGTACAGTTGGTTCTCTTTTAATTTTGATACTATTTTCTTTAGCTGTGCAGAAGCTTTTAATTTTGATGAGGTCCCATTTGTTTATTCTTTCCTTTATGTCCCTTGCTCTAGGGGACAAGTCAGTAAAAAAGTTTCTTCGTGAAATATCTGAGATTTTCCTACCTACGTTCTCCTCTAGGACTTTCATGGTGTCACGTTTTATATTTAAGTCTTTTATCCACCTTGAATTTATTTTTGTATATGGTGTAAGTTGGTGCTCAAGTTTCATTTTTTTGCACGTGGCAGTCCAGTTCTCCCAACACCATTTGTTGAAGAGGCTATTTTTATTCCATTTTATGTTGCTGCCTCCTTTGTCAAATATTAATTGACCATAGAGACTTGGGCTTATTTCTGGGCTCTCTGTTCTGTTCCATTGGTCTATGTGCCTGTTTTTATGCCAGTACCAGGCTGTTTTGATTACAGTGGCCTTGTAGTATAGTTTAGTGTCAGGTATTGTGATCCCTCCTACTTTATTCTTTCTCAAAATTGCAGCAGCTATTCGGGCCGTTTATGATTCCATATAAATTTTTGAAGTGTTTGTTCTATGTCTGTGAAATATGCCATTGGTACTTTAATAGGAATTGCATTGAATGTGTAAATTGCTTTTGGTAGTATGGACATTTTAATGATATTAATTCTTCCAATCCATGAACACGGTATATGTTTCCATTTGTTTGTGTCTTCCTTGATTTCTTTCTTCAGTGTTGTGTAGTTTTCTGAATACAGGTCTTTTACCTCTTTGGTTAGGTTTATTCCTAGATATTTCATTTTTCTTTTTGCTATTTCAAATGGGACTTTTTCTTTGATCTCTGTTTCTGCTGTTTCATTGTTGGTGTACAGAAATGCCTTTGATTTCTGGATATTGACTTTCTATCCTGCTGTTTTGCCAAATTCATTTATTAGGTCAAGCAGTTTTTTGGTAGAGCCTATAGGATTCTCTATGTATACTATCATGTCATCCTGCAAACAGTGACAGTTCTTTTTCCTCCTTTGCGATTTGGATGCCTTTTATTTCTTTTTCTTGTCTGATCGCTGTGGCTAAAACTTCCAATACTATATTGAATAGAAGTGGTGAAAGTGGACATCCTTGTCTTGTTCCTGATCTTAGTGGAAAAGATTTTAATTTTTGCCCATTGAGTATGATGTTGGCTGTAGGTCTCTCATAATGGCCTTTATTATGTTGAGGAATGCTCCCTCTATTCCCACTTTGCTGAGTGTTTTTATCATAAATGGATGCTGTACCTTATCAAATGCTTTTTCTGCATCTATTGATATGATCATGTGGTTTTTGTCTTTGCTTTTACATTGTATTACATTTACTGACTTGCGAATATTGAACCATCCTTGCATCCCTGGAATGAATCCCACTTGGTCATGGTGTATGATCTTTTTAATGTATTGTTGGATGCGGTTTGCCAGTATTTTGTTGAGGATTTTAGTGTCAATGTTGATCAGTGATATCGGCCTGAAGTTTTCTTTCTTCATTGTGTCTTTATCTGGTTTTGGAATTAGGATGATGTTGGCTTCATAAAAAGAGTTTGGGAGTCTCCCATCTTTTTGGATTTTTTGGAATGGTCTGTGAAGGATAGGGGTTAGCTCTTCCTTAAATGCTTTGTAGAATTCTCCTGTGAAACCATCTGGTCCCGGGCTTTTGTGTGTTGGGAGTTTTTTGATTACTGCTTCAATTTCTTTTGTTGTTATTGGTCTGTTCAGGCTTTCTGCTTCTTTTTCATTGAGTTTTGGAAGATTATATATTTCTAGAAATTTGTCCATTTCATCTAGGTTTTCAAATTTTTTGGCATACAGTTCTTTGTAGCAATTTCTTACAATCCTTTGTATTTCTGTGGTATCTGTTGTCATCTCTCTTTTATTTCTGATTGTGTTTATTTGGGTCTTCTCTCTTTTTTTCTTGATGAGTCTGCTTAAAGGCTAGTCGATTTTGTTTATCTTTTCAAAGAACCAACTCTTGGATTCATTGATCTTTAGAATTGTGCTTTTAGTCTCTATGTCATTTAATTCTGCTCTGATCTTGGTTATTTCCTTCCTTCTGCTTGCTCTGGGCTGTCTTTGTTGTTGTTCCTCGAGTTCTTGTAGACGTAGGGTTAGGTTGTTTGTTTGAAATCTTTCTAACCTTTTTAGGTGGGCCTGTATTGCTATGAACTTCCCTCTCAGGACTTCCTTGGCTGTGTCCCATAAGTTTTGGGTTGTTGTGAGTTCATTTTCATTTGTTTCCAGAAACCTTTTGATTTCTTCCCTTATATCATTCTTGACCCATTCATTGTTTAATAGCATGCCATTTAATCTCCATGATTTTGAGTGTTTGGGGTTTTTTTCCTTGGGGTTGGTTTCTAGCTTCAGTCCCTTGTGGTCTGAGAAAATGCTTGGTATGATTTCAATTTTCTTGAAATTCTTGAGGCTTGTTTTGTGTCCTATCATGTGGTCAATCTTTGAAAATGTTCTGTGTATATTTAAAAAGAATGTATATTTAGCTTCTTTTGGATGGAGGGCTCTGTATATATCAGTAAAGTCCATTTCATCTAGGGCATTGTTCAACGCCACAATATCTTTGTTGATATTTTGTTTGGAAGATCTGTCCATTTGATACTGGGGTGTTAAAATCCCCACTATAATTGTGTTGCTGTCAGTATCTTTCTTGATGTCCTGTAAGATTTTTTTTATGTATTTGGGTGGTCATATGTTGGGTGCATATATATTTACAATATTTATGTCTTCTTGGTGGATTCTTCCCTTGAGTATTATGAAGTGACCTTCTGGGTCTCTCTTTATGGCCCTTTTTCTGAAGTCTATTTTGTCTGATATGAGTATTGCTACCCCGGCTTTTTTTTTCCTGTCCATTTGCTTGGAAAATTTGTTTCCAGCTCTTCACTTTCAGCCTGTGCAGGTCTTTTATTCTGAGGTGGGTCTCTTGTAGGCAGCATATATGTGGGTCATTTTTTCTTATCCATTCAGCTATTCTATGTCTTTTGATTGGAGCATTTAATCCATTTACGTTTAAGGTTATTATTGATAGGTACTTATTCATCGTCTTTTATGTACGTGTGTTCCTCTCTCTCTCTCTCTCTCTCTCTCTCTCTCTCTCTCTCTCTCTCATTTCCTTCCCTGCCTTAAAGCAGTCCCTTTCGAATCTCTTGCAGAGCTGGTTTGGTCGAGGTGTATTCTTTTAGACTTCTTTTGTCTGGGAAGCTTCTTATTTGGCCTTCTATCTTGATTGAGAGCCTTGCTGGATAAAGTAGCCTTGGTTGCAGACCTCTGGTTCTCATTACTTGGAGTATTTCTTGCCATTCTCTTCTGGCTTGAAGTGTTTCCATTGAGAAGTTAGCTGTTAACCTTATTGGGTCTCCCTTGTATGTCACTTCCTTTTTCTCCCTTGCTGCCTTTAAGATTCTCTTTTTGTCTTGAAATTTGTCCATCGTAATTATGATGTGTCTTCAGGTAGGCCTCTTTGGGTTCCTCTTGATTGGGACTCTCTGTGTTTCCTGGACTTGTGTGACTTTTTCTCTCATCAAATTAGGGAAGTTTTCCTTCATTACTTTTTCAAATAAGTTTTCAATCCCTCGCTCTTCTTCTTCTCCTTCTGGTATCCCTATTATATGGATATTATTACGTTTCATATTGTCTTGCATTTTTCTTAATCCCTCTTTATTCTTTCTGAGCCTCTTTTCCTTTTCTTGCTCTTTCTGGATGCTGTTTCTACTTTGTCCTCCAGCTCACTAATCCGATCTTCTGTTTCATCGATCCTCCTTTTCATTCCTTCTACTGTGTTCTTCAGTTCAGAAATTGTATTCTTCATTTCCTCTTGGCCCTTGTTGAGAGTTTCTATTTCCTTTTTCATGTTTATATAGTTTGCAGTGAGATTGATGTAGTTTCCTTCTAGTTTCTGATAGCTCATTGTGAGTTCATTGAACTTCCTGATAATCATTGTTTTGAACTCACTATCTGATAGTTGAGTTGCCTCTATTTCATTTAGCATTTTTCCTGAGGCTTCCTCCTTTCCCTTCAATTGGGGATTGTTTTTTTTTGTTTTCTCATTGTTCGTGGGTTTCTTCTTGTTAGCCTCTGTTTCTTAAATTGATCTGTTCTGGTTCCCTGTAATTATGGTGTGAACTTCTGTGGTAGAATACTTGTGAGATTCAGTGGTGCAGTCTCCTTCGTGTATCCTGGTGTTCACAGCTTCCCCCTACTCTTTTTTGTGATCAGTTGGAGGAGTAAGGCAAAATGGTTTAAGACAGCAAGACAGTATACTATGATATTTACATTAGCAGCCAGTAGAGAAGAGATGGGTTATCCTTTGGCTCCTTATATTGTTAACCGTGATCCTCCACCCCACTATCCATGTTTTAGAAAGGATAGAAAGAAGGTAAGACTCTTATTGGGGATGAGAGGACTATTAGTTGGATCTAGAAAGCTGTGAGGCTGTGGGAGGTCAGATTCTAAGGTAGGGTTGGATTAAAGATTGGTATATAGGAGTAGTGTGTAAAAGAATAGAGACAACCCCCACAATAGTATATAGTTCAGGAAATTGCAAAGTGGGCTGAGATCAGGTAGGGGTATTGAGTAGTATTTACAATTGTATAGACTAGGTCTTACTAACAGCAATAGTAAAGTGACAGTCTTGTGGCAGAATTGATGAGGTCTAGATAACAAGAATAAAGAGTATAGAACCTTGAGAGGTGTATTAATGGAAAACAGATGAAGGATAGTAACTTATGAACACATTGTGACTGAGATACCAGGGGAACCTATCAAATGACAGTATAGCTAGCCAAGGAAAGAAGATTATACAGAAAGAAAAAGAATACCAAAATATTATTTAAATAAAAAATGCCAGAAAAGTGAGAAAAAGATAATACAAATTTACAGTAACTTGCAAGATTTAAAAAAAGGAAAGAAAAGCAGAAGATGTAGTTCCGGAGAGATAAATTTGAAGTGGAAAGTATAATATTAGGATGAATGGAAGAGAAACATAAGGGATTGTGAGATAAAAAAATAAGAATTGAAAAATAAAATGTCACATAAAACACAAGATAAAATCAATCAACTAACAACAGCCATAAAAACGAAACCAAACCAAACCAAACAAAACAAAATAAAAAAATAAATAAATAAAAAACCTCTTGTTGGTTTCTAACTGGCCAGACCAGTTTTTCTGACTTGCTGGCTTCAGCTGGCTGAGGGACCTTTGAAATGCTTCTCTCTCTCCCAGCCAGATCTCAGCAAGTCTGTCAGGTACCCTGGGTGCCCCCGAGCACACTGGCTCTCTGGATCTCATTTCCACGTTCTTCCGGACTCCGGGGTCCTGCAGGGTTCCAGCTCTATGATCTCAGGAGGCACCCGCGATGTTTTGGGATTCACTGCGCCCTCTCTGGGAATCGTTGAAGGGTGCGCCCCTCCCCCAAACTTTTGAGATTGGGGTCTAGGATCGCCCTAAGTGCCTCGCTGTGACCCTTCTGGGTTCACAGCGCGTGCGAGTCAGTCTTCCTACTGGTGTGCAAGCCGAGCCCTTTGCGGCTCCGTGTTCCCAGCTGAACCACACTCGGACCAGGCTATGGGTGTTGGTGCCTTTCCTGGCTCCCCCAGTCGGGTTGGCTGGAAATTTCTGAGCCACTACTGTAGGAACACACCAAGCGGCACGTCCCTCCTGGGATCACAGCGCACGATTCAGGCCTCCCTATGGGGCGCGAGCCGAGCCCAGCCTGGCTTGGTGCTCTCCACTGATCTGCACTTCCACCGGGCTAGGGGTGCGGGCACTCTTCCAGGCTGCCCCTGGTCATGTCAGCTAGAGGCCCTCACTTCTCCCAGGTCTCTGGGCGGGTGTTCATAGTCCCTGGGTGATTTTTTCCCAGCCCAACTGGCCAATCTGTTCCTTCTAGCAACACGTTCTCCCCTGGAGTTGCTCACCCCCGTATTCGGGGAAGGGAGCAGCGACTCCCCTCTCCGAGGAGCCCCAAGGCAGACCGGGGAGCACCGGGCCTGGGGACTGCATACCCCTAGACCCCGCACTGATCCCTGGGCCCCTCTTGTCCTGAAGCAGTCTCCTTACCGTCTGGTTTTTCAGTGATTGCAATAATTTTTGATGTCCTGCTTTCAAAAGTGATTCGGTAACCTGGTCCACTTGCTCTGTTTCTCCACCAATCCAAGAGTTTCCCTCCTCTTCACAGAAGCTGAGAAAAACGCTGCCTAGAGTAAAGCTGCCATCTTCTGTCCCTCAAGTCTCACCAATTCTCACAAATAAAATATCTTTAAAAAAAGAAATAAAATATCTGAGCAGCCTATAAGCTACCCTGAGGTAACTGATATCTATAAAATACTATATTCAGGTGAGAAGTGATTATGACTTGGATTAGGCAAAACTATTCAAGTGGTGACCAGTGATCAAATTCTAGATATATTTTAAAGACTGACTCAGGGAAGTCATCTAACATTTCAATACATGGGTTATAGATCAGTGAAATGAAGATAGATAATATGAATATCATTGAGTATTGTGGAATTAAATGAGATAGTACTTGTAAGGTCCTTAGCAAAGTGCATGACTCAGAGTAAGCAATCAGTACATCTAGAATTAGTCTTACTATTATAATCTTGGGAAATAATTCATTTAGAAAATACTTATTGGGTCCTCCTATGTGCCAGGCCCTAAGCTGGACATAGAGGATACATATTTGAAAATGTGAGCAAGAAGCTCACACTTTTGGTTTCCAATGGAAACCAAACATTGTACTTCAGTGAAGTACTAACAGGAGCAGGAATGGCCATCAATGATAACAATGGGACATAAAAGCCAACACATTCAGTCAGAGAAAGACAAGTAATATATAATTTCATGTATATGTGGTAAACTAATGGATAAAAACAGACAAAAAAAAAATAGAAACAGACTCATAAATACAGAAAACAGCCTGACAGCTGTCAAAAGGGAGAGGGGTTGTGGGATTGGGAGGAAAAGGTGAAAGGACTAAGCATGCCCCCACACAAAAAATCCTTCATGGACACAGACAACAGTATGTAAATGGGGGGGGGCATAGAAGAAGGTAAAGGGGGGATAAATGGTGACAGAAAGAATCTTGACTTTGAATGGTGAACACACAATACAATATACATGATGTAATAGAATTTTACACTTGAAACCTATATAATTTTATTAACCAATGTCACCCCAATAAATTCAATAAAATTTTTAAAAAGAAATAAAAAGTCACCATATTCACTTGTCAATATGTGTTTCAGAAGGACACACTTGTGATTCCCAGCATTTTACCACTATTACAATTTTATTTTTGAGCCTCTATGCAGAGTCAGATCACCCAATAATAGCTTTAAGTCAAGCAAAAATTGGCAGAAAAGAATATGATGCCTGATACAGGGTTTCAGTGTTGAACTTATATTTTTCTATCTTGAATGAACTCAGAACTTCTGTTGTTTTTGACTAAAGTAAAACTGATCTTTAAACAGTCCTGGTCTCTGTGGAATTAGAGAATAGGAACTCTAAGAGCTAAAAACTCAAGATGGAGCCTTTACAGTAGATAGTTGAGTAGCATATTGTTTAAGTCATACCACATTCTAGTCAGCAAATATTTTGACAATGGGGAAAACAGACTTTTCAAAGTAATTTGCCAAAGGTATTAATCCCATAGGGTCTTGTATGGAGTGGAAGAGAAATACAGAAATTGTGTAATATAATACTGTAAAACTAGTGGGTACGAAGTATTTTTATGTGCACTGGGTCAACACCTACATCTTATTACACACTTCTGTGAGCAAATGCTGGGCCCAGAGAATACAAAGGAAAATGAGGCACTCTACGAGGTTTCCTCCAGGAGGTGGTGTAAGTCTTGGAGGATACCCAGTGACCCAGGGATCATGTCACAAGCTCTGACTCAGACTAGATTCCTGGCCCTCAGAGAGACATGACTGCTGAGGGAAAAAGCCTAAAGAAGGGGACCCACTGGCCATTGGACTGGATGCCTTGTGATTGCCCCTCCAGGCCCAATCTCCACCACCTACAACCCTGCTCTGTGACCACAGAGGCTGGTTTCATAGGCTTCCCCACTTGTTTCCATTGCCTTCAGGCTTCTGGAGAACTTTCACTGACTGATGCTGCACAGCCAACAACCTCCAATTATTATAGCAAGTATCTGCTCCTGACTCATGTTACACAAGGGCCAATCTAAAAATCTACTGCCAAAAAAAGATCATTAAGATTTATGCCTATATATATTTCTAAGATTTTAATAGTTTTATTCCTTAACTTTAGGTCTTTGTTTCTTTCTGCTGCATAGTATTCCATTGTGTAAACGTACATTTTGTGACAGCATGGATGGAATTGGAGAATATTATGCTAAGTGAAATAAGCCACTTGGTGAAAGAAAAATACCATATGATCTCATTTATAGGAGGAACCTGATGAACAAAATAAACTAATGAACAAAATAGAAGCACAGGCATGGAAACATGGAACAGACTGACAATGGCCAGAGGAGAGGGGAGAGGGGGATAAAGGTGGAAAGAAGGGGAAGGGATTAAAGAGCATGTATGAATGACACATGGACAACAATGTGGGAATTGACTGTGGGAATGGGGGTGGGATGGGTGGAGGAGGGCAAAGGGGGAAAAATTGGGACAACTATAATAGAGTAATAATTAAAACAATCTTTAAAAATAATAATATAATAAGCAATAATAAGAAATAAAGACAATTTAAAAATTAGTTTTTTGACCCATTTTGATATATTTTGTATATGGTGTGAGGTAAGGGTCCAACTTCATTCTATTAAATGTGGGTATCCATTGTCCCAACATCATCTGTGAAAAATACTTTTTCCCATTGAATGGCCTTAGCATCCATGTTAAAAATCATTTGACCATATATGTGAGGGATTATTTATGAGCTCTCTACTCTATTCCATTGTTTTTTAGGTTTGTCTTTATGCCAGTATGACATTATTCTGATTACTGTGCTTTGTAGTAAGTTTTGAAATTAGAAAATGCTCATCCTCCATTTTTTTAAAGATTGTTGCCCTGGCTGGGGTAGCTCAGTGGATTGAGCACGGGCTGGGAACCAAAGTGTCCCAGGTTCGATTCCCAGCCAGGGTATATTCCTGGGCTGCAGGCCATAACCCCCAGCAACCGCACATTGATGTTTCTCTCTCTCTCTCTCTCTCTATCTCCCTCCCTTCCCCTCTGAAAAATAAATAAATAAAATCTTAAAAAAAAAAAGATTGTTTTGGTTATTCTGATTCCTTTGCAATTATACATAAATTTTAGAATCAGTTTGTCAGTTTCTACAAAAAAAGCTAGCTGAAATTCTGATAGGGATTATGTTGAATCTGTAGATCAATTTGGGGAGTTCTACCATCTTAACAGTATTAAATCCTTTAATTCATGAACACTGAATATCTTTCCATTCATTTAGGTCTTCTCTAACTTCTTAAGACAACACTTTATAGTTTTCAGTGTACAATTCTTATACCTCTTTTAATCAAATTTGTTCCTAAGTATTTTATTCTTTATGGCACTATTGTAAATACAATTTTCTTGATTTGATTTTTTGATTTGCTGCTGTGGTGTAGAAACACAACTAACTTTTATGTGCTGATATTGTAACCTACAACTTTGCTAAATTTATGTACTATCTCTAATCACTTTTTGTGGATTCTTTGAAATTTTCTACATATAAGCCCATGGAGATAATTTTACTTCTTCCTTTTCCAATTTGGATGTCTTTTATTTCTTTCTGTTAGTTGCACTACTAGGACTTCCAGTATAATGCTGAACAGAAGTGGTGAAAGCAAGTATCCCTGTCTTGTTCTTGACCTTAGGAGGAAAGCTTTCAGACTTTCACCTTTGAGTATAATGCTAACTGTGAGATTTTCATAAATGCACTCTGTCATATTAGGAAATTTTCTTCTATCCCTAGTGTGTTGAGTATTTTTACCATTAAATGGTAATGGGTTTTGCCAAAAGGGTTTTTCCCCCCATAAATCCAGATAATTCTATGAATTTGATTATGAGTTTGATTATGCTGAATTATTCTTGCATTGCTGGTATAAATTGCACTTAGTCATAACATAGAATCTTCTTAATATTTTGCTCACTTTGTTTAGCTAATATTTTGTTGAGGACATATGTATCCATATCCATGGGGGATATTAATCTAAAGCTTCCCTTCCTTGTGATGTTTTTCTCTGACATTGATAGGGTAATTCTGACCTCATTATTATAACTTAGAAAATGTTCCCAACTCTCCCATTTTCTGGAATAGTTTGAGAAGGGTTGGTGCAAATTCCTTTTGAAAAGATTGGTGAATTCCACCAGTGAATTCTCTTGTAATACTTTTTAATTCTATAAGGTCCACAGGAATAAACACTTTCATTTCTTGTTTTAGCAATTTGAGTCTTCTCTCTTTTTTTTCATTGCCATTCAAGCTACATGTTTTTTTTAAGATTTTGCTTATTTTTAGAGAGAGAGGAAGGGAGAGAGAAAGAGAGGGAATGAAACATCAATGTGTGGTTGCCTCTCACGCCCCACTACTGAGGACCTGGCCTGCAACCCAGGCACGTGCTCTGACTGGGAATTGAACCAGTGACTCTTTGGTTCACAGGCCCATGCTCAATCCACTGAGCTATACCAGCCAGGGCCAAGCTGCCTGGGTCCAGCCTCAGCGGCATCTCAGGGTCCCCGAAGGATGCACAGCTAAGGTGAAGAGACTGAATCCAGACACCGGGTGGGGTGCCAGAGGACGGCCAGGCTTTTTGGGCCTGACTGACTCTCTGAGAAAAATCAATCTTTATTTTTATAGGGGAGGTTATACAACATTCAATGCATAGTGTGATTATTAAAACAGAAACGGTTACCACAGAAATAATTTTTAAAAACACAGAAGATTTTACAGACTAATCATGTTAAACAAAGAAATAACCGAAGAATACAAGAAGTCCCACAGATCAACCATATTAAACAAAGGTTATTTTGACCAAGAGGGCCATTAATCAGTTAGCCAACGAAGCTATACAGGCACAAACTTTCAGGTGCCAATTAGTAACTAGGTATCTATTAAAATTCTAAGAATTGGTCTAAATTAAAAGGGTGGGAGGGGTGATTTATAGGTATATAAAAACCAAGTATTATCCATTAAAATTGAATTTATTTCAATTAAATAACTAATTTTTGGCCTTAATATTTTTTGATTTATACATCTTGGGGAGGGGCCATATTTTGTGTTCGTTTTCATGTATTGAGATTATTGTTCTCAACTAGAACTCCTTGTTTCTATACACTCCTGTCCAGGGTATGGGAGGGGTAGTGGCTCTAATAAATCTTAAACTTTCAGGTGGTGACTCCCTGAGAAACATTCCTAGCAACAGCTTCCTTCAGCATTCTGGCAGTTGGTCTGCCCATAATTTAATTTTGTCCTTAACTTCCCAGGTGAGGGAAACAGGCAACATTAGGGTTGCTAGGGGTCTCTATTCTGTGGTCAACAAGTTATTTCGTGAAGAATCAGAGGCATTGTGCAGATTTTATCTTATAACATACAGTTATCTAAAAATCCCACCACCTATTGCTATCAGGGACAGGCATACAGGAGGAGATAGGAGATCCAACCATAGTTGTCTCTGCTGTGCAGATGCCTCTCACCAGACCAGACTGTGTCAAAGGTCAGCTGTTGGTCGGCTCCCGACACCAAGCTACATGTTTTGTCAGTTTTATTGATCCTCTCAATGAATCAACTTTTGGTTCCAATGATTCTCTATATTGTTTTTTAAATTCATTTTGCTGTATTTTTCCTATACCATTTGCCCCCCTTATACCTCCTCCACCACACAATCCCCACACTATTCTCCATGTCCACGAGTCCTTTTTCCTTTTTGCTCAATCCCTCCCCCTCCTAACCAGCCTTTCTCTGCCAGAGCTGTCAGCCTGCCATCTGTGAGTCTGGTTCTATTTTGCTTGTTAGTTCAGTTTGCTCATTAGATTCTAGACATAAGTGAAATCACATGTATTTGTCTTTTTTTGACTGGCTTATTTCATTTAGCATAATGTTCTCCAGGTCCATCCATGCTGTGTAGCAAAGCGTAAAATTCTCTCTATACATTGTTTTCTTATTCTCTATTTTCTTGATCTCAGCTCTTGTCTTCATTATTTCCTTTCTTCTACTAGTTTTGGGTTGAGTTTGCTCCTCTTTTTCTAGTTTCTTAAGGTTTAAAGTTAAATTATTGGTTTGGAATTTTTATTTTATATTTCGCATAGGAATTTACAGATATCAACTTTCACTGTACTCCATAAGTTTTGGTATGTTTCATTTTCATTTTCATTCATTTCAAATTATTTTCTAATTTTACTTGTAATTTCTTCTTGGACTCATTAGTTATGTAAAACATGTCAATTTCCTCATATTTGTGATTTTTTTTTCATTTTTCCTTCTGTTATTGATTTCTAGTTTTATTTCATTGTGCTTAAAGAAGAAACTTTGGGCAATTTTAAACTTTTAAAATTCACTAAAACTTGTTTTGTGGCCAAATAGGTGTCTCTTCTGTTAAAAGTTTCATGTATACTTGAGAAAAAAATGTGTATTTTGTTGTTGTTGAGTGAAGTGTTCTACAGATGTTTGTTAACTTTAGTTCTCTATAATGTTTTTCAAGCCCTATCTTTCCTTCTTGGACTTCTGTCTTGTTCTACTCATTATTGAAAGTGGGGTGTTGAAGTCTCCAACTATTATTGTTGAATTGTCTGATTTTCCTTTCAATTGTCAGTTTTTGCTTCACATATGTTTGGGCTCTGTTGTTTGGGGTGCATATATGTTTATAATTATTAATTTTCTCAGTGGATTGATCCTTTAATCTCTATATAATATCCTTGGTCCCTTAGAACAATTTGTGTGATAAAGTCTACTTTGTCTGACATTAACACAGCCACACCAGCTCTCTTTTGATGGTTACTATTTGCATAGAATACCTTTTCCATCCTTTCAACTTATCTGTGTCTTTGGATCTAAAGCAAATTGCTTTTATACAGCATATAGTGAAATTGTGGTTTTCTATCCATTTTGCCCATTTCTACCATTGCATTAGAAAATTTAACACATTTACATAAGGTAACCATTCATAAGGGCTTACTTTTGCCTTTTACTATTTGTTTCTACATGTCTTATGTCGTTTTTGTTCTTCATTTTCTCCATCACTGCCTTCTTTTTTGGTTAATTTTTTCTTGTGTACCATTTTAATTCCCCTCTTATTTCTTTTTCTGTATATTTTTATTTTTTTCTTAGTTACCCTAGGGATTACAATACATCTTCACTTTGTATTAATGAAATTTGAATTAATATCAACTTATTTTCAATAGTATACAACTTTTCTTTAAAATTCCATCTTCCTCTTTTCTAATGTTTTTGTCACAAATTACATGCTTTTACATTGTGTGCCTGTCAATACAGATGTAAAATTATTGTTATGCATTTTGTTTTAAATTATCTAGAAAAAAAGAGAAGAGTTACAAACTAAAAATATACAATGACAGCTTTTATCTATACCAAAGTAGCTACCTTTTAGTGTTGCTTTTTATTTCCTCATATGGCTTCATGTTACTGTCTAGTGTCCTTTCATTTCAGAATAAAAGACTCGTTCTTGCAGGGTTGATCTACCAGTCATGAATTCCTTACTTTTGTATATCTAAGAATGTCATAATTTCTTCTTCATTTTACTAGATATAGAATTTTTGATTGACAGTGTTTTTCTTTCAGCACTCTAGATTATGTCATCCCAGTATCCTCTGGACTGCATGGTTTCTGAAGAGAAAGTGATTATGACTCTTATTGAGAATACCCAATACATAGTGAGAAAATATTTCTTACTGCTTTTGAGATTTCCTTTGTTTTTTTTTTTTGACGGTTTTGCTATAATGTATGTTAGTGTGAATCTCTGAGTTTACCCTACTAGGATTTCATTAAGTATATTGAATGTATAAATGCTCATCTTTCATCAAACTTATGACATTTTTAATTGTTATTTTTTCCAATATTCCATCTCATTTTCTCTCTCCTTTCCTCTGAGACTCCTGTTATGCATAGGTTCGTATCCTTTGTGGTGTTCCATGGATCTCTTAATCTTTGATCATTATTCTTTTCTCTTTCTGCTCCTCAGACTAGACAATCTCAATTGACCTAGTACTGATTCTTTGCACTGCTCCACTTTGCTATTAAACTTCTCTAGTGAATAAACTTTTTACTTTAGTTATTTTACATTTGACTTACAGCATCTGTATCTATATCTATATCTATATCTACATCTATACCTATACCTATATCACCTATATCTATTTGGTGAGACGTCATTGCCCTGGTTTCCTATAGCTTTTTGAACATATTTAATACAGTTGATTTAAGGTCTTCATCTAGTATATCTCACATCTATTGCTTATTCTGATTGCTTTATCTGTTGTCCCAGGCTGCTGAAATCAATACTTTAGCCTCTAAATGCATTTGACAAACATTGCCTGGGAAGCCACTTCAGCTCTGGGAGCATTTCAAACTAGATAAAACAAAGGCAAGTCCTTGCACAAGTCCTTTAGAGAGCCCCCAGACAGGTCCAAAAAATTCTTTGTGTTTAAAGTCCATCTTGCTTCCTGTGGAACTAGTACCTGTATCATGTGTATAGGCTGCCATCTTCATTGCTGCCACTGATTTGGGAGATAAGGGATAGTCAGTGGGAAATTTAAAATACCATAGCACTCTCCTACTGCAATATATCAGCTTTTTTCTTTATTAAGCTTTCCATGGTTCTTATAAGGTTTCACTAGATTCAGTTTATGCAGGGTTATGAGAAATTTAGTCCAACAGGGTTTTTTTGGCCAGTTTATTTATTGCTTTTGTGGAGGGATAGAACCATGGAATTCCCTACTGTGGCATATTCAGTGACATAAATTGAAATAGTTCTGCAACTCACTTTATGAACAAGAACATGTTTAATTTTGTGCACATTCTATGTATGCTTGAAAAGAGTAAGTAATATCTTAGAGTAATATCTTACTCTTAGAGTAAGTGCAATTTATATGCCCAGTTTATTACTGGAATCATCCAAAATTTTTGTATTCTTAATGTTTATTTTTTTCTTAACAGTAATTGCTAAAATATGTGTATTTAATTTCTCACTGGAGTGATAGATATATGTATATCCCTTTTAATTTTGCTCATTTTTGTCTTTCATACTTTGGACTGTGTTAACAGGTATCTGTTAGTTTAGATGTATTTCTTTCCAGTGAATTGAATGTTTTGTCATTATTCAGTAACCATCTTTATCTTTAGGTGTACTTTTAATCTCAAAGCATAACATGACTGAAGCAATATCAGCTTTCTGTTGATTAGGATTTGCTAGCATATTTTTATCTATTAATTTTAATTGATAGATTTTGTATATGTCTTTTCAAGACAGCATATAAATGGATCCTTTCTTTTCCAGTCTAATATAAATTCTTTGATTAGAGCATCTAATTCATGTAATAACTTCTGGCCAAGATGGAGGCATACGCAGATACACTTTGCCTCCTTGCACAACCAAAAGTAGGACAACAACAAACTTAAAAACAAAAAATCACTGCCAGAAAATTGAACTATATGGAAGTCTGACAACCAAGGAGTTAAAGAAGATACATTCATCCAGACTAGTAAGAGGAGTGGAGATGGGCAGCTGGGGTGCAGAGGACTGACAGCAAGGTGATGGCTGGAGGAGCAGGCAGCCCCACATTTGCATGAAGAACAACATTTGGGAGGAACAACTGGGGAGTGAGACAGACTGTGCCACCTAGTGTTCCAATGTGGGGAAATAAAGTTTCAAAACCTCTGACTGAATAAACCTGTAGGGATTGAGGGGGAGGAGATACTCCCAGCCTCACAGAAGAGTTCACTGGAGAGACCCACAGGGTCCTAGAATGTACACAAACCCACCCACCCAGGAATCACCACCAGAAGAGCCCAATTTGCTTGTGGCAGTGGGGGAAGTGACTGAAAGCATGCTGAGAGCTGAGCAAGTGGCAGATTGTTCCCTCTTAGACCCCTCCCCCATATACAATGCCACATTGCAACAACATGGGTTGCCCTGCTCATGGTGAGGTGAATACCTAAAGCTCCACCCCTTACTATGTAACAGGCATAACAAGACAAAAAAAAATATGACCCAAATGAAAGAACAGATCAAAGCTGCAGAAAACATACAACTAAGCAATGAAGAAATAGCCAACCTGTTGTGTGCACAGTTCAAAACACTGGTAATCAGGATGCTCACAGAAATGGTTGAATACTGTTACAACATAGAGGAAAAAGTGAAGGCTCTGCAAACTGAAACAAAGGAAAATGTACAGGGAACCAACAGTGACAGTAAGGAAACCAGGACTCAAATCAATGATTTAGAGCAGAAGGAAGAAATAAATATTCAACCAGAACAGAATGAAGAAACAAGAATTCCAAAAAATGAGGAGTGGCTCAGGAACTTCTGGGACAACTTTTAATGTTCCAACATCTGAATCATAGGGGCACCAGAAGGAGAAGAGAAAGAGTAAGAAATTGAAAACTTGTCTGAACAAATAATAAAGGAGAACTCCCCCAATCTGGAAAAGGAAATAGACTTCCAGAAAGTCCAGGAAACTCAGAGAGCCCAAAAAAATTTGGACCCAAGGAAGCACACAACAAAGCACATCACAATTACATTACCCAAGATGAAAGATAAGGAGAGAATCTTAAAAGCAGCAAGAGAAAAGGAGACAGTTACCTACAAAGGAGTTCCCATAAGACTGTCAACTGATTTCTCAAAAGAAACCTGACAGGCAAGAAGGGGCTGGAAAGAAGTACTCAAAGTCATGAAAAGCAAGACCCTACATCAGGGGTGTCAAACTCATTTTCACCAGGGGCCACATCAGGCTCGCAGTTGCCTTCAAAGGGCCAAATGTAATTTCATCTCCTTAACAGTTAAGGAGTAGTTACATTTATACAGTCCTAAAATTATTTTGGCTCGTTGAAGGCAACCATGAGGCTGATGTGTCTTCCAGTGAAAATGAGTTTGACACCCCCACCCTACATCCAAGATTACTCTACCCAGCAGAGCTATCATTTAGAATCGAAGGGCGGATAAAGTGCTTCCCAGTTAAGGTCAAGTTAAAGAAGTTCATCATCACTAAGCCCTTATTACATGAAATCTTAAAGGGACTTGTCTAAAAAAAAGAAGATCAAAAACTATGAACAGTAAAATGACAACAAACTCATAACTATCAACAACCAAACCTAAAAAAAAAACAACAAACAGAAACAAAAACAAAAATGAAATAAGCAAACAAGTAGAACAGGAACAGATTCACAGAAATAGGGGTCACATGGAGGGTTGTCAGTGGGGAGGGGGAGGGGAAGAATGGGGGAAAATTTTCAGGGAATAAGAAGCATAAATGGTAGGTACAAATAGACAGGGGGAAGTTAAGAATAGTATAGGAAATGGAGAAGCCAAAAAACTTATGTGTATGACCCATGGGCATGAGCTAAAGTGGGGAATGATGGTGGGAGGGGAAGTACAGGGTGATGGGGAATTAAGGGCAGAAAAAAGTGGGACCACTGTAATAGCATAATCAACAAAATATAGTTTTAAAAAACAAAAAATAACTCATGTAATAAAATTGTTGTTATATATTTTGTGTTTTCTCTTTGTCTTGTCTTTCTTATGTTTTATACTCTCTCTTTCTTGATTTCTCTTTTATAGAGTATTTTTTTCTCATACTATTTTTCTCCTCCAATAGTCTAGAAATTATTTACATGCCTAAATCTCCATTATTTTGAAAATTCTCGGGACTTCCGGCAAGATGGAGGAATAGGTGGACGCACCGTACCTCCTCGCACAACCAAGAACAGAACAACAATAATTTACAATGATTTGCAGTCATAATATCAGAACTGTCAGAGGATTTATCTAAATGGAAGTCGGACAGCCAAGAAGTTGAAGTAGACCCGTACATCCAGACTGGTAGGGGACGACTAGCCGAGTGGGCGCGGGGCTGGCTCGGGTCGCAGGCGTGCGTAGGTCGGGGGAAATTTGGCGCAAAATCGGCGCGACAGCAATCCGGGACGCAAGAGCGCAGCTGTGCAGCGGTGATCCCTGAGTACGCAAGCAGCAGCTGGGGGAATCAGTGGGGCAGCGATTGTGGACCAGGGCAGAGCTCACGGCCCAGAAGCCCAGGGAAGTGTCTGACTCCAGGAGAACGGAAAGGTCGCCATTGATCCTTCCTGTCCCCGCTCCCGCCCCTGCCCCCACATATAACGTCACAATCTAGCAACTGGGGCGCCCAGCCCCGGTGAACACCTAAGGCTCCGCCCCCTACCATAACAAGAGCGACCAGACCGGAGAAGAAATAAATACATAAATAAAATAATAGGAGAGACAGGGAAAGACATAAGATATGTTTCCAGCAGAACAGATCAGTCCCCCAGGACTCATCCTTTTGAGTGACTAAGAAATAGCCAATCTATCAGATGCACAGTTCAAAACACTGGTGATCAGGAAGCTCATGGAACTGGTTAATTTTGGATGCAAATTACATGAAAAAATGCAGATTACCATAAAAGGGATGCAGGAAGACATACGGAGGAGAGCCAATTGTGAAAGGAAGGAATCTGAGTCTCAAAACAACACAGTGGACCAGAAGGAAGATAGAATCAACCAAGCAGGAAAGCATGATGAAATAAGAATTCAAAAAATCGAAGAAAAGCTTAAGACCATCGAGGACACCTTTAAACGTTCCAACATCCGAATTATAGGGATACCAGAAGGGGAGGACCAACAAGTGGAAAAGTTATTTGAACAAATAATAAAGGAGAACTTCCCCAAACTGGCAAAGGGAACAGTCTTCCAAGAAATCCAAGGAGCGCAGAGAGCCCCAAAGAAGTTGGACCCAAGAAGAAACACACCAAGGCACATCATCATTACATTAGCCAAGGTAAAAACGAAGGAGAGAATCCTAGAAGCAGCAAGAGATAAGGGGACAGTAACCTACAAAGGAGTTCCCATCAGACTGTCAGCTGATTTCTCAAAAGAGACCTTACAGGCAAGAAGGGGCTGGAAAGAAATATTCCAAGTCATGAAAGACAAGGACCTACATCCCAGATTGCTCTATCCAGCAAAGCTCTCATTTAGAATGGAAGAGAAGATAAAGTGCTTTTCAGATAAGGTCAAATTAAAGGAGTTCATCATCACCAAGCCCTTACTTTATGAAATGCTAAAGGGACTTATCTAAGAAAAGAAGATAAAGAAAAGACATGTATAGTAAAACGACAGCAAATTCACAATTATTAACAACCACACCTAAAGCAAAACCAAAAGAAACTAAGTAAACAACTAGAATAAGAACAGAACCACAGAAATGGAGGGCACAAGGGGGGGCTAGCAGTAGGGGTGGGAGGAGGAGAGAGGGGGAAAAGGTATAGAGAATAAATAGCATAGAATGTAGGTTGAAAATAGATAGGGGGAGGGCAAGAATAGTACGGGAAATGTAGAAGCTAAAGAACTCATAAGTATGACACATGGACATGGACTAAAGGGGTGGGAGAGGGGGCATAGGGTGCGGGGGAGTGAAGGGGGAAATGGGACAACTGTAATAGCATAAGCAATAAAATATATTAAAAAAAAAGAAAATTCTCCTGAAATGTAATATGCATGCTTAATGTATCAGAACCTAAAGTTCAGTAACATTCATATCCTTTTCCTAGCATATGGTCTGTTGGAATTCTCATTCCTACCATCACCTCTCCAGATTTATGGGCTATTTTTGTCACATTTATTTTCAATTTATTTTTCTTAATATTATATTATCATCATTATTTACAGTTCATATTTGTCTAGCATTACTTTCCTATTTATCATACTCATTGCTCCTCAATTCCACTTGAATCTAAGACTTATCAGTTGAAGTCAAATTCCTATTTGAAATATATCCTTTATAATGTCATGTTTTAAAACAACCCCTCAGTTTTAGTTTTCTTTTTCCTTTTTTTTTTAGGAACAAACTAACATCACCAGATATATCTGTGGGTCAGCAAAATTTTAAACATATACCTTCAATCTACCCTGAAAAGGGGGAGTTGGTAGGGCGAATATGGCATTTGAGAAGGAACAAGGGAAGGGAAAAAACTATATAAAAGTCATAAAACCTCAAGTGACCATATCTCAGTGTTCATGCATTTTTGAGGCCTAATTATTAATAACGTTCTTCATTTTTCAAAAGTTTTACAGTTTAGATAATAAATTCTATGGTTACTTAATTAAGCCCAAATAACACATATTCTTCCTGGCTCTAGAGCCACGCTTTCATTTGTATTTAATTCAAATATTTCTTTGTAGAAGATCTTTCTGCTTCTAATGAAATGGAGTAGTATGTGGTAGTCCAATGTTTTTACCTGAGAATAAACAGAAAGGGGAGATAAAATACCAAATAAATAAATAGTAGGAGAAAGCTGATGAACCATTTAGTATGAGAAGCCAAGATTCCAAGGAAAGTTGAGCTGAAGTTAACAGCTGTTTTCATTCAGAAGCATTTGCTAACTCTGTGTGCAGCAGGAAACAGAAATCTAAATTCTGTCTTGGAAGAAGGCTGCTGTTAGGAGAAGAGAAAGAAGCAAAGCCTTTGGTGGTCTTCTGGGATTGGAGAGACAAAACTGGAGGCTTGAAGGGCCCAGAAAATCAATGGAAAGAGAGGGCTGGAAAACCGAGCCTGACATACAAAGAGTTTTCCCCTTGAAACATTCGCTAAATTATGAAGTTGCTCGAGGCAGAGGCAAATGAAATAAAATAAAATTATAAAGCCTCTTAAAGAAGGGCTGAAGTTTGGGAAATTTTGTTTTGTTTTGTTTTGTTTTGTTTTTCAGTCTTACTCTACTGAGGAGACAGTAGTTATAGTGCATGACTGTAAGGGAAATTTTCATAATTGCCAAAACTGAATAATCCAAAAGATGCAAGAAAGGGAAGAAAATGAAGCATAAACCAAGGGGACAAAATAGAGGGGAGGAAAGCAAGATTGTAGAAATAAATCCAAATATATAAATAATGACAATAAATATAAATAGACTATTCCAGTCCAAAGACATATGATAGTCAAATTGCTTAAAAAAAAAAAGCCTAACCATATTACTGCTCATAAAAGACACTTCTTAATAAATAAAGAGGAATACTTTAAAATAATGAAGAGTTCAGTATATGTAGTAAAGCTGTAACAAGGTGCAGCCAGGGACTCCCAAAGAGGGATTTGTAATGGGTCCAGAACTCAGGATCCATTACAGGAAATATTAAAAATATAGGATGTCCTCACCCCCACAAGTCTGAACTGGGGGATGGAACACATGCAGCAGGGCCATTGAGTTATTTTATATATCAACAGTTTTGCAAATAACTTAAGGATAGTCATTTAACATATCTATAACTTTTGACTGGTTTCATGGATATGTTAAGAAGCTGTGCCTGTGCTTTGAGCCAGGGAGATGGCAGTGACTTCTACCCAGGATGTAGCTGGGAGGCAACTCCCCCTGGTTACAGTGCCTACGTGAGAGCTTGGAAATAGTTCTCTCTATGCCATGAGGCCATGCCTGCCTGGACTTACTAAGGCAGCCCAGAAAGGCTGGAAAAATATGGGAATGCTGGCAAGTGGAACTGACTGTGGGAGGAGTTGGAGATGGGGATACAGAGGAAGATTTGCACCTAGGTTTAAGCCCAGGTGTGGCAACCATGTGTGTCAGAACCATGTGGCTATCTCAAGGTTTGGAACCACGTGGCCTTAGGGCTCCCTCTGCCACATGGCTTAGGAAGCAGGAGGGACCTTGCAGGGAAAGAAAGGGGACTCTTGTTGGTGGGCCAGGAGAAGGTGCCACGTGGTTTTGGGTTAAGAACTGGAGATTGCAGCAGTGACATAGCTAATGGTGCTGGGAACTGTGGGAGGCCTGCCAGCCAAGTACAGATTACTGGGAAGAACTGGGGGCTACCTGAGTTACACACTTCTATTTCTTTTCCTAAGGCATAGTACCTCAGACTGGGCAAAGGGGGGAAGGAAGGACTGTGTGTGTTAGTGGGTGTCTTAGGGGACTTTGGGATTTTAACAGACATTAAGTCATTACTGTAAGTCTATATAACTTCTGAATAAATAGTTCCTTTCCTTTTCACCAATCTCTGGCATTGAGAGCTACAATTCCCTGGTAGCAGGCAAGGTGAACCTAGTACAGGGGGACCCCAGGAGGAGCGGGGTCCATCTGGTAATAGTGTCTTTTCCCTGAAATGGGTCCATTCTGTAACAGTTTTTGGCACCCACCGTAGGGTGAGAATTGCCTGTGGCAGACCAACCCTCTCAGGTGTGGGAGAGTAAGACATCAGGATTTTCCTAGTCTCTGAGAATTTGTTTGCACTCCTCCTGAGGGCATCAACTGACTAATCACACCAGAAAAGATGAAACGGAAATGGAACAGGGAAGGCAGCAAACAGAACAGGGGGGAGGGGGGTGGTCCCTCCTGAAGGTGGTTGGGACCACCACAATGCCACTCCCTTTGCAGGTGGGAGGGGTCACCATGACACCACCCCATTTGCAGGTGATAGGGACCTCCATAGCACTGCAGCCCTCCCAGGTTGTAGGGGTCTCTACACCTCTGGCTTCACAGGTGGAAGGGGCTGCCACCTCCATAGTACCTCCTCCTCTACAGGCAGTGGGGGCTGCCTTGGCACCACTTTTTCTGCAGGAGGGAGGAATTTCTACCATGGTACCACTCCCTTCTCAGGCTGTAGGAGCCTCCTCAGTACTATCTCTTCTGGGAATTGCCCTTGAAGTGGGGACTGCAAAGCCAACTGTTCCACCTCCACCTGCTGAGGAATGTGTCTCACCACCCTCTGAACTCTCCAGGGCACCCCCTATAAGGGGCCTCCAAAGTTGTGGCAAGCCAATGCCCTTTGAGGCAATATCCTATAGGTAGAATAAATGAAGAAGGCCAGCCCGCTGGCTACTTGGGCCCATGCTCCATTCTCCACTTTGGACTAACTGAGTTGTAGGAGTTCCAACCCCTCATAGAGGAATGATTCTCTGAAAATGGCAGATCTCATCACTTCCATTTTTGCCACGTACCACCCAAACTGGGCAAATGTATAGGCTCTCTTGGGCATTTTGCTAATGGCAGATGAAAGATGGCAGGTTCTAAGTAGGGCTGATCAGGAGGCCCAATGTCTCCACAAAGAGGATACCAGGGACACTTGACCCAGCTGGGGCAAGTAAGTCCTCAGGTGGACCCTAACTGGGACTCGAATAATAGTCGTGGCCTAGCCTCTTTGAAACATTACAGAAGGTGTATATTGGAAGGGCTTAGGAAAGGAGTACCCAAACAGAGGAGGCTGAACTTGATACAGACTCCTCAGCAGAAGCCAGCTAAGGATGCTTCTGAATTTCTAGAGAGGACCTATCAGGCTTATAGGGAATACACTGATGCTGACCCAGAAGCACCAGAGAATGTGAGAATGGTAAACATGACTTTTATTGGGGCAGAGTGCTCCAGATATCAGGAACAAACTTCAGCACATAGACCAGATACTGGGAATGAGTCCCTCCCAGCTGGTGGACATAGCATTTAAAGTTTACAATGCCTAGGAAGCAGGGAAGGCAAAACAGGTCACGGTGTTTTTGGAAACAGCCCCAGGACACCAAAAGAAGAGGCAGAATCTTGGGGCAGAGAAAGAAAACTCATTAAGTGCCTGCTACTATGCTGGTGGCAAGAGGGGCCCCAAGGAGAGGAGGAAAGGCCCAACAGGCATTAATCAATGTGCCTATTGCAAGGAGGAGGGTCACTGGAGAAATGAGTGCCCAAGTCACAAAAGGGAAAATAAGAGTGAAAATCCAGGCTGAGTGATGTTAAAGCAGAGAACAAAGGCTGATGATCAATGAGGATGCCCGGGCGCTTCATTGGACTTCTCCCAACCTATTACCATAGGAGCCCTGGGTACAGGTGACAGTGGGAAATAAGCAAGCTGATTTCCCTGTAGATACGGAGCTTTATATTCAGTGTTGAACACAAAGTTAACTGGGCAAAGTTCAAATGAAGTAACAGTTACTGGGATGACTGGTCAGGTATAAAAACAAACATTCCTGCAACTTCTGAAATGCCAGTGTGGAGGTCAAAAGTTTACTCATAGCTTTATCTACATGCCAGATTGTTCCATTCCATTGTTGGGCTAAGATTTGCTTTGTAAACTGAATGCATAAATAACATTTTCCCCCAGGAGACAGCAGCTGTGTGTGGAAGTCCAGATGGAAAACGCCCGCTAGCTGCATGCTTTCCTGACCTGTCCTGGAGGCCCCAGAGATGAACACTTCCCACCCGACATCTGTGAACAGCTCAATTGAACTGTTTGGGCTGATGGAACTCCAGGTAAAGCAGTTAATGTACAACTCATAAAGATAAATCTAAAAGAAGGGGCACAAATCCCACGAAAGAAGCAGTATCCCCTCAAGAAGGAAGCTTTAGAGGGGATCCATCCAGTGTTACAAAAGTTTTTACAATCAGTATTAATTTGGCTATGCCAGTCACCCCACAACACCCCCATTTTGCCAGTCAAAAAGCGGCACTTTGATGAGTATCGGTTTGTACAGGATCTCAGAGCCATCAATGACATTGTTCAGGACATTCGCCCTACTGTGCTTAACCCTTAAACCCCATTGACCATGGTGCCTGGCAATAGCAAATAGTTTTCAGTCCTGGACTTGAAGGATGCCTTATTCTGTATCCCAATAGATGAGCAAGCTCAGCAACTATTTGCCTTTGAATGACAGAACCCAGAGACTAAAGCCACGCTCCAATACTGCCAGACTGTGTTGCCACAAGGATTTAAGAACTCCCCAACTATATTCAGGGAAGCGCTGGCAAAAGACTTAAGGTATGTTCAGTTGAGGTCGGGAGTTCTTTTGCAATATGTGGATGTCTTGTTAATAGCCAGCAGTAACTATGAGGACTGTTTGCACAACACCATCACAATCCTAAATCATTTGGCAAAGAGGAGATATAAAGTGTCACCTCATAAGGCCCAAACTTATAAACAGGAAGTGGTGTATCTGGGATTTCAACTAAAATAGGGTATCAGGAGTCTGATGGCAGATAGAAAGCAAGCCGTTGATCAAAGGTAGCTTCATGGGTTCTTGGGAATTACAGGGTTTTGTTGGATCTGGATGCCAAACTTTGGACTCATAACAAAGCCACTGTACAATTCCCTAAAAGGACTGGACTCTGAACCCCTCAAATAGACAGGGGATTGTAAGATAGCATTTGATACTTTGAAGGAAAAGCTGACTTCGGGCCCTGAACTAGGACCCCAGGACTTACGGAAGCCCTTCAAATTGTATGTTCATGAAAAGCAGGGGGTGCTAAACAGACTGGAAACTATTCCTTGACCCATAGCCTATCTCTCAAGAAAGCTGGATCACATTACAAAAAGATGGCCACCATGCCTCTGAGCAGTAGCAGCTACCTGTGACATCTTATAGGAAGCTGAAAAATTCACGCTGGGACAGCCTACCACCACATCAGGTTCTGACTCTGTTAGAACAGAGAGGAGGATATTGGCTGACAGCAGGGCTTATGGAGAAATATCAGGCCATTCTGCAGTACAATCCAAATGTTACCCTGCAGACCACCACAACCCTGAACCCACCACCCTACTCCCAGATATGAGGGGGACTCAGCCTTTGAGTATGAATGCTTGGAAATTATTGACCAGTTTTATTCTAGCAGGCCAGATCTGATGGACCAGTGGCTGGCAGTACTAGACTGGGAGCTATATACAGATGGGAGCAGCTGCATGGACAATGGCCAGTGATGAGCTGGGTATACGGTGGCCACTGCAGACAAGGTAATAGAAGCCCAAGCCCTTGCACCAGGAACCTCAGTGCAAAAGGATGAACTAATAGCCCTCACAAGAGCCTTACTGCTATCCCAAGGAAAGAAAGTTAACATACATACAGACTCCAAGTATGCCTTCATGGTAGCCCATGCCCATGGAGCAATGTGGAGAGAGAGAGGACTTTTAACCTCGAGGAACAAGGATGTTAAACATGTAGAGGAGATTTTACAGTTGCTGGAGGCAGTGAATGTACCACACTGGCTTGCTATAGTGCACTGCCCAGGACACCAGAGGGATGGTCCCCAAACAAGTCAGGGAAACCAAATCACTGACAAAACAGCAAGACAGGCAGCCAAGGAGCTGCCATGCCTTGTGGCTCTGGTTCTCCATCTTGACTTGTCAGAGTTTAAACCTCATTACAAAGAACGAGACGAGAATGGGCCCATGAATGGGGATTCACCAACACTGATCCCAATTCTATGTGGAAAGTCAATGCCCATGGTATGATCTTACTCCCTGAGGCTCTAGTATATCCCATCCCCCAGTACCTACATTAAGGGACACACTATGGGAGGGATGCTTTAATGGACTTCATTAGTCCACACTTAAAAGGCCCTTACTTGCCAAGGATTGTCCAGAGGATCAGCCAAGCCTGTGAACTATGTGCCAAGAACAATCCCAAAACAGAGAAGGGAGAGTACAATATAAAGGGATGTATCCATTTGAAGACTGGCAGGTGGACTTCACACAAATGCTTAAAACCAAGGGAAACTTCAAATTCATGTTGGTCTTTGTGGATAATTTCTCTGGATGGGTAGAAGTGTACCCCACCAGGACTGAAAAGGCAACTGAGGTGGCAAAACTATTGCTTAAAGAAAAAATTCCCAGGTTTGGACTTCCCCAAAGCATTCAAAGAGACAATGTTCACTTCAGAAATATCCCAGAAGGTTGGACAGGCATTACAAATATAATGGAAATTGTATGCATCCTGGAGACCTCAGTCCACAGGAAAGACTGAGAAAATGAATCACACCAAAAAGAAGACCCTGGCAAAAATATGCCAAAAAACACATCTAAAATGGAACCAGGCACTCCACATTGCTTTGCTCTGAATTAGGGTGGCACCCAGAAGTGGACTCAAATTGAGCCCTTTTGAAATAGTTTATGGGAAGGCCCTCCAAATTTCTGTTTTAGGTACACCCCCTCTAGATTTGGAGCACGAGGCAAGAATTAAGCATATGTACAACATTTAGGGCAAACAATAACCATTTTGCACAAGTTTGCTCATTGCAGGTCTGTCTACCTGTCTGATGAGCCTCTGTACCTATTCCAGCCAGGGGATCAAGTCTAACTGAAGACCTGGAAGACTCAAGGCCCTGAAGAGCCACTGTCTAAACAATGGACTGGTCCCTATGATGTCCTATTGACAATGCATTCTTCCCTGAAGCTGATGGGAGTTAAGCCCTGGATTCACCACACACAGGTAAAATGGGCACTACCAAAGGGGGACATAGACTGTAGTGCTGTCGTTGATACTGAAAGGGAAAGCTGGACCTGCACTCCAGAGGAAGGTTTGAAATTTTTCATTTGGAGAGAGACAGCAAATCCTGATACAGGGTGACAATGTTTCTGTTATTTTATACATGTGTTTGTAGATCTAGGGACTTTTTAGCTGTCAGATACTGAGTTTAAGTATAGTCCTTCCCAGTGTGGGAAAGGAACAGAAATTAAAAGTGAATTATGGTTAAATCTGGATGGGTGTGTGTGTGTGTGTGTGTGTGTGTGTAAAGGTTGTGAAAGTTTTAAACCTAGAGGAAAGGAAACCACAACTAGTTGTTTTCTGGTTTTATGGGAATGTGGTTTGTGTTTGGCTGTTTCTGATCAGAAATCCTCTGTATCTGTAGATCTAGGAAAGGTCATCTGTAACCAGTTGGGGAGAATACCTTTGTCCCTCGGGACCCAGGAGGGGTCATTCAGGGATAATGAGTGTTTCAGCCTGATGCAAAGGAGCATGTCTCTGCCAAGAGACCTGGCCTGAAAGGGCATGTCTCTGCCAGGGCACCAGTGGACGCAGTGGTGCAAGAGAGTGCTTCTTCCTGTCCATTGTTCTTCTGGGACTTTGTGTTCTAGATTTTGTTCTATACCTGCTCTGAAAAGGAAAACGAGGTTTCCTGAGAAGGTTAAAACTTCACACTAAGTAGGAAGGTAAACAGGGAAAGTATAAGACATGAAAATGCAATCTTAGTGGATATCAGAAAGACAAGGGGTTTCCTTCATGCTTTGTATTTTTCTCCCTACCTGATCCCTCCAGAATTTGGCATTCTGAAGGAGTAAGTGATGACATAAGGTTTCTTTGCATACATCCAGTAAGACCAGTCATTAATGGTGGTTTTGTTAACCAAGATTTTGAAGGGGATGTCATGCCAGAAGGAGGCATGTCTGGGTGCTGGTTGTCACCAGAAAGCCCTGAAGAACTGGGATTAGTTTGTAAAGCTAGAGAAAGCCCTCAAGTAAAAGCCTGGCACTTTGGTTGGTTGTGCAGTTTGTGGCAGACTTTCCAGGGAAGAAACAAAGGTTGCTTTCCTAAAAAATGGCTAAAAAGAAACCTGCAGACACAATGGGAGCCTCAAGGACTTGAGTGAAAAAACTGGTACAGGTGAAGCCAGGTAGTAAATGTGTGGCTCTGCATCTGTGCCCCTAGGGGCGGACTAAAAAGTCAATCTAAAGGTTTCCTGTGTGAGTTCCAGCAAAGCAAATTTAAAGATAAGTGATCCAGGCTGCTCTTAGTGTGCTTATGCAAACAAATAGGCAAAATTAAAAGCTGGACTCAATGTAGTCCTTTTAATAACAATGAGGGTGATCTTAAGGAGAAAAATCATGGTTTGAGGAAAATCACGATGCTCAGTATTGGACATCGGAATAGTGCAGCTAACTGTCTTGAAAGTTTGTTTTCATTTGGAAGTTGATACTAGGTTTGTAATATCACCAAAGATGTTCAATTTACAGGCACAACAGATTTGTAAAATTGCCACTATTAAGTGCCATTGCAACAGAGGCCTTGCAACTGGATGTCTTCCCAGAAAATAGTCTCATAGGCACAGAGACTAGCTTGGGGATTGTTGTGTGAATTAACATCTGTGTTCTTCCTTCTGTTTTCATAGGGCGTATGCCTATGACCTCATTACCTTAGTAATATGGACCTCGCTTAAGGAACTCATCTTCCTCACCACCCCTGAGACTCAACCATTTGGCTGAACTGGTGGATGGGTTGGTGAAGGGTTAGGGTAGTCTGGTTGGGTTGGTGAAGGGTTAGGGTAGTCTGTGGGCTTCACTTTAAAACCAATTTTCCCTTTTCTGTCTTGATGGCTTGGACAAAAAGGGCCCAGAAATCTGAAAAGGAGGAAATCTTAAAATATTCCCCTCAGCCTGAAGAAAGTACAGTGGGCAAAAGGGCTTTGGATAGGTGTAGCATGCCTTGTACATCTTCCTCCAAATAAGCCATTCTTTACTGAAGTCCCTGCCTTCATCATTTAGTGGTCATGATTTACTTGGGTTTTCCAACTCTCTTGCCAAATCTGTCACCTCCAGAATACAACAAGGTTGCCAACTTTCCAGTAACCAGCCTTTGAACATCAAGCCTGCAACTTCCCAGCAACAGCCAACTGACTTGGATTCTGGAAGATCCTTCCCCTTATAGTAAGGACACCCTCTGTGCTGCCTCGCCCACTCTTTCAGGGAACCCCTGACTCAAGGGTAGGTAGGATGACAGCTGTGTGCAGCCTGAAGTAGCTACAAGAAGATGAGACCTTCGCCCATTGTCTTTTATATGATTATAAGGGGGTTGTGTATCTGAAAGGAAAGATCTGTAACAGGATGCAGCCAGCACTGCCTCCCGCACCCCACACCCCTGCTAAAGAGGGATTTGTAATGGGGTCCAGAACTCAGGATCCATTACAGGAAATATTAAAAATATAGGATGTCCTCACCCCCACAAGTCTGAACTGGGGGATGGAACACATGCAGCAGGGCCATTGAGTTATTTTATATATCAACAGTTTTGCAAATAACTTAAGGATAGTCATTTAACATATCTATAACTTTTGACTGGTTTCATGGATATGTTAAGAAGCTGTGCCTGTGCTTTGAGCCAGGGAGATGGCAGTGACTTCTACCCAGGATGTAGCTGGGAGGCAACTCCCCCTGGTTACAGTGCCTACGTGAGAGCTTGGAAATGGTTCTCTCTATGCCATGAGGCCATGCCTGCCTGGACTTACTAAGGCAGCCCAGAAAGGCTGGAAAAATATGGGAATGCTGGCAAGTGGAACTGACTGTGGGAGGAGTTGGAGATGGGGATACAGAGGAAGATTTGCACCTAGGTTTAAGCCCAGGTGTGGCAACCATGTGTGTCAGAACCATGTGGCTATCTCAAGGTTTGGAACCACGTGGCCTTAGGGCTCCCTCTGCCACATGGCTTAGGAAGCAGGAGGGACCTTGCAGGGAAAGAAAGGGGACTCTTGTTGGTGGGCCAGGAGAAGGTGCCACGTGGTTTTGGGTTAAGAACTGGAGATTGCAGCAGTGACATAGCTAATGGTGCTGGGAACTGTGGGAGGCCTGCCAGCCAAGTACAGATTACTGGGAAGAACTGGGGGCTACCTGAGTTACACACTTCTATTTCTTTTCCTAAGGCATAGTACCTCAGACTGGGCAAAGGGGGGAAGGAAGGACTGTGTGTGTTAGTGGGTGTCTTAAGGGACTTTGGGATTTTAACAGACATTAAGTCATTACTGTAAGTCTATATAACTTCTGAATAAATAGTTCCTTTCCTTTTCACCAATCTCTGGCATTGAGAGCTACAATTCCTTGGTGGCAGGCAAGGCAAAACTAGTACAGGGGGACCCTGGGAGAAGGGGGGGGTCCATTTGATGATAGTATCTTGTCCCACCCATGGGTTCGTTCTGTAACAAAGCCACACTATTATCCTTTGTAATCTCAGTATTTAGAAGAATTCCCAGAGTAGAGTAGGCTGACATTCCCTTAGTTGTTACTCATTACCTTTCCCTCCCATTTATCTCACAGTTGAATTCCCTATCAATGCCAGTCATCTTGGCCTTCTGCCTGCTTTCCTTCTATCTTCACTGTTCTGTCCCCATTGTGGACACAGCCCTCTTCCTTAATTCCTCACAAACACAACACTATGGTGTGTAGTAGAGAGTTGCTCAGGTTTGGTGTTTCAGAAGAACATGACTACACAGAACAGGAAACAGCTTTAAACTGAATAATAGACTTCAGTGTTCCCCATTTCCTCAGTTCTTTTTCCCAAGGGAACTCTACCACAGTTTCCCAACTCCTGCCCAGCTACCTGTTGCTATCTAATCTTCACTTTCCCCTGGATTCCAGAACCCTAAGTTTCTATTTCTCAGTATGCCAGGAGTCAAATAAAAGATTCCTGTTATTTAATTTTACAGAACATTTTTTCTACCTCTTTGTTTCAAGTTCACCCTTTTAAATGTATGGGTTGGATGGTTATGGGGGCTTGCTAAGCCCATATATATTTAACAAACAGCCCCATCACAATATCTTTCTAAGTACAACAGCAGTCTTCCTTCTGATGTATGATCTTATGATGCAGAAACAGCCCCGAGTTTTTAAAAAAACATCTTTTCACCCCTTTGTTTTCTGCCATGGCTATATCACAGATGCCAAGAGAGGGAGAGAGGGCATGTAGGAGCAAAATTCCTTACAAGGTAAGGAATGCTGGGGTCTATAGTTCAAGATTTGCTTTGGCAACAAAAAGCAGTATCTCGCCTGGCTGGCTTAGATCAGTGGATTGAGCACGGGCTGTGAACCAAAGTGTCACAGGTTCGATTCCCAGTCAGGGTACATGCCTGGGTTGCAGGCCACGGCCCCCAGCAACTGCACATTGATGTCTCTCTCTCTCTCTCTTTCTCCCTCCCTTCCCTCTCTAAAAATAAATAAATAAAATCTTAAAAAAAAAAGCAGTATCTCCTGTGAGATTTTTGGGATAGGTGGAAGAATGGAGGGACAATGGGGAGCAGAGAGGCAGGTCAGGTATTTTAAGATGCATGGAGTATCTGAGAACTTTTATTTGCAAATAAGCTGCATATTTTGGATTTGTAGTTGAGGCTGATTCTGTACAAAGGAGACTGAAAAAATAAACTGACCTCTTAGTGAAGGTTGTAAATAAAGAAGCTGATTGCCAAAAGTGAAAATACAAATGACAAAGAGTTTCAAAATAAACAGCATCGAAGGTGAAGTTGTGCAGTTTAACTCTGAAGGGAGCCAAGTTGAAGTGGGAGGGGGTCGTAAAGAGGAAGGTTGTGAATCGGAGATGGAGTGAGGGTTACATGTGACATGATTTTGATGTGAGCTGAAAGAAAAAAATACCCCACAGAATATAAAATCCATTATTTGCTGGAGTAATTTTAAGATGAAGGTGGGTAGAAAGCTGGGCTTCTTAGATGTTGACAGAATTATCCACTCTATTGCCTCTTTACATGCAATTCAAAACCAAAAATCTCTCCCACTCAGATATCCTCACTGTGGCCATTTGGTTCTCATCCAAATGTTGGGTAATAAATAGAAGCTGCAAGCTCTCTGAACACAGAGCTGCAACTTTTCAGGAGAAAAATCAAAACAAGATTACAAGGTAAGAATAAAACCACTATTCTAATAGATTTTTGTCAGGTTCTGCAAAATAAGATCTTGGGAATCATGAAGAACTGTTTTTTATTTGATAAAATAAATTAAGCTGATTTGATATTATTACAAATCACAGTATAAATTGATGATGATAGTTGCTACTGACTTATAATTCCATTTTAATCTTCTCTGGGTGGTTTGGAAAATAAACTAGTTGCTAAAATAGAGTCTAATCGTTTTTATAGTAAATGTCCCTCTCCCCATCATAAAACTTCACAAAGGAAATTGATAATTCTGTTTCATGCTCCTAAAGCTTATCCAAGACAAACTTACAACTGTTTAGGTGCTATTCCCTCAAAACCATCTGCTAAAAAATAAACCATTGGTGAAAAAAATAAGCAATTGAAATCCCAAATGGGTAAATGTAAAAACTCACTAGTTTTACTGCTTTTCTTAAAGATTTTCTTTTAAAGTTCTTATAGCCCTCTTTATTTCTTGCTGTCTCATGGCATCTTTTTCTTCTTGACATTTTCTCTGCCTTATCTTTCCATGCATGAATATATGCCTCCAGACTATTTTAATAAAGAAAATGGCACAAAATCCAAAAGTATGGTGGCTGCACACAAAGACCTGCAGAAGGTCTTTGGAGACTTGAGAGTGGAATGTCTAGGATGAGAACCAGATGAATCTTTCTGACTCCCTCCTCAGCACTGTGCTTCAGCTTGAATCATACCTGTATGCCACTATGGATGCTGTTCCCAACATTCTAGCCTACTGCTTCTCACTTTGTCTTTCAAACACTTGATGTTTCTCTTTTAATTTCAACCCTGAAAAAGGCACAGCTCCATGTTCAGAAACATTCAGGATTCTCTACTTCCCAAAGTTTGAGGTGTTAGAACTGAATCACATATCTTGGTAGTATACTTTAAATAATTAAGAATTCTGCACAGGTATCACTCTCTGCAGCTCAAATTTTACATTTTGTGTGTTCTTCTTTGAAAGAGTCCTGGATTTCCCACCAATCCTTGACTGGTAGCTGAATAATTCATTTTCTTAACAATGCATTGACCTAGTTATTTCTCTCTTTCCCGTCATTAACTCACCATATCGACAGCCAGAATGTACCAATTTTCCCTTCCCATTTATACCCAGGGAAGAATTCTGAGGGAAACTTTCACTTAGGGGTTGAAATAGGGTTGAAAGCAAGGGAAGAAACTGAGAAATGGGAGCTGCCACTCCTGGCCAGGGTCTATAGAAAGTTAAAGAAGCAGAGATTGCAAATAACTTTAGGGAATGTGCCTGAGCTTCAGTGCTAAGAAGTTCTGACCCATGGATTAATTAAATCATTTTAAGAAAATACTGCAGAGGTTAGGGGATGTGGCTGGAAGGCTGGTGGGGGTGTGTAGGAGAGTGGGATTTGCTAGCAGCATCAGGGAAAGAAAAAATAATACAGGGAAATGTTATACTAGTAAATCTGATATCATGAGGTCTTTTTTGAAGATAAAAGTGTGACTATGTCAATATCAATGTATCTCACATTCAACAAATTGAAATTTTGGCACACACAGTGGGAATTGAGAATGTTAGTCAATATTCACCTTTATTATATCAGTTTGCAGCAGGGACATTTAGAAACATTAAGACCAAAAATAATCTTGAACAACAGAAAGAAACCTTAATTCTGTCAAAAACTAAAAAGATGCTTGGTTCAAGGACTTTAGAAAATCATGGAACCTGTATCCTCTTTTTGTTTTCCCTCTGGGTTCTGTGGTGCTGACATTTACTTGCAAGAGGAACCTTTAAAGGGACAGGGCCTTAAAGGACAGGCAAAGTTCATTGGTGGTTGGGAGGTGGGTAATTGGGAGTAAGGAGGTTGGGGTACTTCTTCTCTGTAACAGACTCCTGGCAAGATTCACATACTGGCCTTGTTGTTTTTGATAGATCATGCTATATCTGTGAAGGGTTTTGTTTTGTTGTTGCTCTAAGTGAAGAGTGCAATGTAGCATAACAGTAAAAGCACAGATTTTTAGAGTCAGACAGCCCTCAAATCCATCATCTATCATTGTCTAGCTGTATTATTTTGGATTTTACTTAACTTTCCTGAGCCTGAAGTTTTTTTCTCTGGTGCTAAATGTAAAACAAGCTAAACAACAACAAACCACCCTGCACTAGAGGGTGCTGTGGTGATTATAAAGGTAAAGTAAGTCAGAAACAGTCACTAATGGTAACTGTTATTAATCACTGAACAGGTACTAAATGTGAGAAACGTTTCCCACATTATCCCATTTAATTCTTACAGAACCTCAGTAAGACAAATATTGTCTTCTCCATTTATAAAATTAAACAGTGAAATTTGGAAAGACTGTACTAACCCAAGATGACATAATCAGTAAATATTAGATCAGAGAGTAAAACCCAGATTCTAGTTCCATGAAGGAAAAAGAACCATAAAGAGGGAAGATCCAAGATGTGGTGGAGTAGGTAGAAGCTACATTAACCTCCTTCCAGGACCAAATTGGAACTACAAGTAAATTAAGGAAAAATCATATGGGATAATCATTTGAACACTAGCTGGAGAGAAGCCTTATAACCAAGGACACATGGAAGAAACCATATCGCCACAACAAGACTGGTAGGAAGTATGGAGGTGCAAGCAGGTTGGCTGGGCTCCCACTAGAGCCAAGTGTGGGGGGTTCCGCCTAAAAAGTGTGGGTACTATATACCAAGCTAGGCTCCACAGCCTAGAGCACCAGAACTGAGAAAGGAACCTAAATAACATCCAGCTTTAAAAAGTAGCAGAGTTTTTGTCTGCCAGGGAGAGATGGCTAGGGACACAGAGAGCCTCTTAAAGGGCCAACATAGAAAATTTTGTTGGTAGACACTTAGCCTGGGCTCTGGCAGAGGGAGAGCAGACTAGAGCCATGTGAGGAGAGTGGGATTGGTGGCTTTGGGGAGAGAGCTAAAAAGACATCCATGACGATCCCCGTGCTCAGTCATTCCCCATGCTGCAAGTCATCTTTCTTAGGCAGAGCACTCTGCTCTGTGGAGAATCAGCCAGGGGGTGGGGAACAATAGCCCCACCTATAGAAATCTCTCTTGCCCTACACTGTGGAGCTTAATCCCAGCTGCTGAGCATTACAGCTAGAGACACTTACAGTGATAAAGCCTAACAGAAAGCCTGCAGATGGAGGCAGATCTGTAGGAGCTCTGAGACTTTAGCTGACCTTCCCCCAGGCCTAAAGCTGGTAAGAATCAGCCATGCTGCACAGCTTTACTCTTTCTTAACATACCCAGCAGAGAGAGCCACAAGCTGTGGAACACTGAGAGCTCCAAAAGTTTACCCAGGGCCAGTCACAGGCAGTATCTGAAATAGGACAACACCAGAGTCTTTGCAGATCTACTTAATACATAGAAACAAACATAAAGAGGCAGCCAAAGCAATTTATCAGATACAGAGTTTAAAGTAATGATTTTAAGGATGCTCAACAGCAAGAAAAAAGACAGAAATCATAAAAAAGATCAGTCAGAAATAAAGAATGCAATATCTAAAATAAATAGTACACTAGAAGGAATAAACAATGGGTTAGATGAAGCAGAGGATCAAACCAGTGATTTGGCAGACAAGGTAAAAAAAAAAAAAAAGCACCCAAGCAGAGCAGTAAAAAGAAAAAAGAATTTTGAAAAATGAAGAGTTTAAGGAACCTTTGGGAAAACATGAAGCAAAATAACATCTACATCATAAGAATACTAGAGAGAGAAAGAGTAAACAAGGGCTTGAGTAACTATTTGAAGAAATAATGACTAAAAACTTCCCTAACCTAGTGAAGGAAAAAGACACACAAGTCCAGGAGCACAGAGTGTTTCAAACAAGATGGACCCAAAGAAGCCCACACCAAGACACATCATATTAAAATGGCAAACCTTCAAGATGAGAGAATCTTAAAAGCTGCATGAGAAAAGTAGTTACCTACAAGATAGCTCCCATTAGACTGTCATCTGATTTCTCAACAGAAACATTTCAGGCCAGAAAGTAGTAGCATGAAATATTCAAGGTGATGAAAAGCAAGCACCTACAACCAAGAAATAACTGTCAACAAAGAAATACAAAGGATTGTAAGAAAATATTATGAAGAACTATATGCCAACAAATTGAACAACCTGGATGAAATGGATAAATTCCTAGAAATATATATCTTCCAAAACTAAAGCAGAAATTGTAATGAAATCTGAATGCAGATTAATTACACTTAGTTGTAAAAAAGCCTGTATTCAGAAAATTATGACACTGAGGAAATCGAAGAAGATACAAATAGGTGGAAGCACATAACATGTCCATAGATAGGAAGAATTAACATTATTAAAATATTCATACTACCCAAAGCAATCTATAGATTCAATACAATTCCTACCAGAAGTGTATCTCAGAGAACTAGAACAAATATTTCAAAAATTTATAGGGAACCACAAAAGACACTAAATAGCAATAGCAATCTTAAGAACAAAGTTGGAGGCCTCATGCTACTTGATATCAAACTACACTATAAGGCCATAATAGTCAAAGCAGCGTGGTATAGGTATAAAACCAGACACATAGATCAATGGAACAGAATACAGAGCCCTCAGAGGAAAACATCAGCAAAATAAAAAGACAACCCACTAAATGGGAGAATATACTTGCTGATACATCTAATACAGAATTGATACTGAAAATTTATAGAGAACTTATAAAACTCAACACCAAAAAAAAATCCAATTAAAAAAATGGGCAAAGGACCTGAATAAACACTTCTTCACAGTGGGTATATATGACTAATAGACATATGAAAAGATGCTCAACCTCACTAATCAGCAGAGAAATGCAAATTAAAACCACAATGAGATAACATCTCACACTGTCAGAATGACTATAATCAACAAATCAACAAACATCAAGTGCTGGCAAGGATTTGGAGAAAGAGAAACCCTTTTGCATTGTTGGTGGGAATGCAGACTGATGCAGCCACTGTGGAAAGCACTGTGGAGCTGCCTCAAAAAATCAGATATGGAACTGCCTTATGACTCAGTGATTCCACTACTGGGAATATATATGAAGAAACCTGAAACACTAAGTTGAAAGAATATAAGCAACCTTAAGTTCATTGCAGCATTATTTACAAATGACAAGATATGGAAGAAACTCAAGTGTCCATCAGAGATGAGTGGATGAAACAATTATGTTACATTTACACAGCGGAATACTGCTTGGCTGTAAAAAAAAAAAAATTACCCTTTGTAACAGTATGGATGGACCTGAAGAACATTATGCTAAGTGAAATAAGCCAGTCAGAGAAAGACAAATACCATATAATTTCACTCATCTGTTCTATCTAATGAACAAACTGAACTACCAAGCAAAGTAGAGACAGACTCATAGACTCATGAATAGAGAGCAGGCTGATAACTTTTGGAGGAGCAGTACAGGGTTGGAGGGATTGAGCAAAAAAGAAAAAGAACTCACGGATATGGACAACAGTAGTGATTATGGGGGGAACAGTGGGTGAAGTTGGAAAAGGGTATAGGGCAGGGATGTCAAACTCATTTTCACCAGGGGCTACATCAGCCTGGCAATTGCCTTCAAAGGACTGAAATAATTTTAGGACTGTATAAATGTAACTACCCATTAACCGTTAAGGAGTTGAAATTACATTCAGCTCTTTGAAGGCAACCATAAGGCTGATGTGGCCCCTGGTGAAAATGAGTTTGACACCTCTGGTATAGAGGACAAAGGGTAATAGGAAAAAATAAAATAAAAATGGTTAAACTAAAAACAAATGAACAAACAAACAAATAAATATTTAATGAACTAAAAGAAAAGAACCATGAAGAGATGAATTCCAAACAACTTCATTTGGTGCATCTCTGATCCTCTTTGAGAAGCTATTTTCCATTCAAAGTTTCCATTATTCTTAAACATAAAAATACTAGTGAGATGACGTTAAAACAAGACACCTATTTTCTTTAGGGCTACATTCATTGCCATCTGAGAAAAACTGTACCCTGCCAGCCCATTCTCATGAGTAACTTTAATTTGCCATTTCCATTGATATTGCCAGAACCAAGGGGAATGCACCCACAAAATTGGCTGGATGCTTCACTTTTAATTAGTACACTAGTTTACATCTAACATCTAATTTCCCTTCACTTTCAACACCTGATAAATTGGATGATCATCACAATTGCCCTAGCACTCCAGTGTATCTGAGACCTTTTGCAATTATAAGAATATTTTGCTCACTACTTCTCTTGGATTTCCTAGCAAAGATTCAGTATTTTCTTAAAGAGTTTGACAGAACTTTATAGTTTTGCATTTCTGCTGTGTTCAAATCTAAACCACTCTAACTTCTTAGCCTGCTAGCTCTATCAATGGCAGTTAAGAAATGCTATTTTACCTCCTGAAATGAGGCTCACAGATGAACTGAACCGACTTATTCTCAGGACTGAATGAAATATGGAGCAGTCTACCAATTTAGCTCCTGAAATGTAAAACTTATTTAAAAGTTCAAAGGTAGGACTGAAGGAAACCAAAATTTTGTCACACTGAAGCTGCCCTTTGGGATATTGATCTTAAGCTGTTTATTAAGAAACAAGACTCAGGAAGAACGTTTGACCTTCCCTCCCCTGTTTCTGCCCAAGAGATTTGGACAGAAACGTCTGCCTTAGAAAGGGAACCATGGCTTGATCACCTAAAGAATCTTCACCCTAGCAGGAAGACCCCAATCCTGCCAGCTAGATACCCCTTGTGTCTTACTGTTTCTGAGTCGACTAACAAAAATATCCTGCCATGTATGTTCTGCTCTTTCTCAACTACCTATAAATTGTCCATTCTCACTTCTTGAATATAGTATCCTGTCATTCCCTTTTCTCCTTTGCCCCCAAATATCTTATATACCCAATTTTGTCTCACTGTCCTTGGAATTTTCATACTTATATGAATTTATCATGCACATATGTTAAAACTTTGATTTTCTGTTAAAAAACAGAAATGGTATTTTAAAAGTTCTATTTTCTTTATAAAGAGGAAATTATATGCCTTTTCCCATCTATAGAAGAATGCCCACCCTGGCGGGTGTGGCTTAGCAAATTGAATGCCAGTCTGTGAACTAAAATGTTGCGGGTTTGATTCCCAGTCAGGGCACGTGCCTGGGTTGCTGGCCAGGTCCCCAGTTGGGGGTATGCATGAGGTAACTGATGGATGTTTCTCTCCCTCTCTTTCTCCTTCCCTTCCCTTCTCTCTAAAAATAAATAAATAAAATCTTAAATTAACTATAAAATTTCCTTGGAGTACCAAAATTTTAATTAAAAAAAAAGAATGCCCAAACTTGTAGAGAATTTTTTTATTGATTGATTTTAGAGAGAGAGGGGAAGGTAGAGAGAAACATTGCTTGTTATTCCACTCATTTATGCATTCATTGATTGATTCTTGTATGTGCCCTGACCCCTGCAGAAAATGTTTATAAGAATTTATTTGAGCCTAGTGGACAACAATGCAGAGAAGCAAGATCTCGAATGCTCTGAAGAATTAGTTTTGCAATTTCCTTTATACTTTTGGAATTAAGGAGGGAACATAAGGAAGATTACATAAAGGTGGAAGAAAGCAGGTGAGGATTAAATTACAGGATAGTTAAAAAGATTATGTGCTCTCTCTGGACTGTAGTTACGCCCTGAGAGGGGTATTACTTCTGGCATTTCAAAGGTGTGTTAATCTAGATGCACAAGAATAATTGACAGGGCTGGTTTAAAACCTTTTGCTAAAGGAGTTATAGGCCTGGGGTGAAATTACTCACCTTAATTTGCCTGATTAGGAATTTATGACCACATCACCCTGTGAGATTACTTTCGGTTAGCTTTATTATAGCTCTCTTTTTTTGTCCACACCTCTGTATTCTTTCACTTAGGGGCTTATTATACCCAAACATGAATTTCCCTCTAACCTGAATATATTAGTTCCACAATTTTGCCTCCTGAGGTTTTCTCTTTTTCCAGTATCTTTTATACATAAATTATGTATTATTTGTCCACATTCTTTAACAATCTTGCTTAAACAATACTTTATCGCAGTAAAAAATTAAAAGTCACAAGCCTATCGCCGTATTTTGCCATGTATAATGCTCAAATTTTTGAGGGAAAAATCTGTTCTTGTATTTTGTAATTATTTGTTACATAAAATTTCTTATACCATAATATGTTCAAAAGTAAGTGTTAAAATTCCTTTATAATACAAAAATAAGTATCTAAATATAAATAAATAATTGAATTAAAAATTAAAATGAAAGATTTTTTCCTGAAAGTTTGGGCTAAAAATGTGGGTGTGCCTTATACATGGCAAAATATGAGCGGTATGTAAGCCAAGTTTATTAGTGATACATTCTCATGGAAGAGAACAGGCCTAGCTGAGGTGGGTGAGAAAGGCATAGGCATTCAGTCTCTTTGTCCTGAGGATTTGCATAATTTATGGGGAGGGGTGAGGGAATAACACATCAATTTGGTGAGAGAAGGTGGTGCATATTCCTCCAAGGGAGGACTTGACCTCCTAAGCATAAGCATGGGTGGAGGTCTATTAATTCAGATTTTTATCTTGTTCCAGACCACCTCTTGCTATTCTGTTAAAAACAGATACCTGGCTGGAGGCAGTTAATCAAAATTATTTATGAGCTTTTTCTCATAATAATTTCTCATAAATTAACTTATTTATGCAAGTACTATGGACCCCCTCCCATCCCTCTTCCTTCTCCAAAACTTCTAACAATACCTTGGTGGATAAGTTTCCAGACCTATGAGTTGTCTTTCCTGTTCATTCACAGGGCAGCTCTGTTCCAACTTTTAGGGGAATTAAGTATCTGTGGTGTGGATTGTGCATTGATTTTATTCAGATCTATGGCCAGGAACTCTCACATTGAAAAGCTTCCATACTGTTAACTTTTCAATGTCTTCTAAAAATCAAATTCAGTATCATCTAATTCAAGAATTCAATGAATTCAATTCATTCATTTTTGGTTGTGAAAAAAAAATCTCATGGCCTATCCAAGAGTAATGTTCAAAATGTTCAATAGTTGGTGTGGCATAAGGACAGATAACTGAGGAAAGAACCAGCTACACTGAGCATGTGTTCATTTCCTGTCTTACCATTTTCCAGTCAGCTCCATTCACTCTTGATTAAATATATATTTTTTATTTTTCAGTTACAGTTGGCATACAATTTTATATTAGTTTCAGGTGTAAGACATTTATATAATTTCCAAAGTGATGACCCTAGTAAATCTAGCGCCCATCTGACACCATACATAGTTATTACAATATTATTGACTGTATTCCTTAAGCTATACTTTTACAATCCACAATTATTCTATAACAACCAATTTGTAGTTCTTTTTTTTAAGATTGTATTTATTTATTTCCTAGAAATAGGGGAAAGGAGGGAGAAAGAGAGGTAGAAAAACATGTATAAGAGAAATATAGATCAATTGCCTCCTGTGTGCCCCCAACTGGGGACCTGGCCCACAACCAAGGTGTATGCCCTACACGGAATCAGACTGGCAACCTTTCATTTTGCAGGCCAGCAGTCAATCCACTGAGTCGCACCAGCCAGGGCTGTACTTCTTTACTGCTTAATCTTTTTCACTTACCCTCTCACCTGCCATCCTTTCTGGCAACGGTCAAAATGTTCTCTATGAGTCTGTTTCTATTCTGCTTGTTCATTTAGCTTTTTAAAACATTATTTACATATAAGTGAAATCACATGGCATTTGTCTTTCTCTGTCTGATCTATTTCTCTCAGCACAGTACCCTCTAGGTCTGTCCATATTGTTGGAGATGGCAAGATTTCATTAATTTTTTTATGGCTGTGTCATATTTCATCATTTCTTTATACATCTATATTGGTGGATGCTTAGGCTGCTTCCATATCTTGGCTATTGAAACTAATGCTGAAATAATCATATGGATGTATATGTCTTTCTGATTTAGTGTTTTGGGTTTCTTCACATAAATATTCGGAAGTGGAATTGCTGAGTTCTTCTTTGTCTCTAATTATAGCTTTTGTTTTAAAGTCTATTTGTATTGCTATAATTATTGATACTCCAGCTTTTTTTTTGTTTTACTTTGAAAAAATATCTTTTTCAATCTCTTTACTTTCAACCTATGATTGTCTTTTGATCTAAATGGGTCTCTTATAGACCACATATGTAAGGATCTTGTTTTCTTATCCATTCAGCCACCTTGTATCATTTGATTGGAGCATTTAATCCATTTGCATTTAAAGTAATTGTTGATAGATATGTATTTATTGCTATTTTATTATTTATATTTTATTTCTTTTTCTTTCTATTTTAAAGATATCCCTTTAACATTTCTTGTAGTAGTGGTTGGCAGGGGTGATGAACTCCTTTAGTTTTTTCTCATCTGGGAAGCCCTTGATCTATCCTTTAATTACAAATAACAGTTTTGCTGGGTAAAGTAATCTTGGTTGTAGGTCCTTGCTCTTTATCACTTTGATTATTTTGTTCCAATCCCTTTTGGCCTGCAAAGCTTCTGTTGAGAAATCAGCTGACAGTCTCATGGGAGCTCCCTTATAGGTAATTAAACTGACTTTCTCTTGCTGCTTTTAATATTCTTTGTCTTTAACTGTTGACATTTTAATTATAATGTGTTTTGGTATGGGCCTCTTTGGGTTCACTTTGGGACTGACAGCATTGCCTGGACTTGTGTGTCTATTTTCTTCACCAAATTAGGGATGTTTTCTGTCATTATATTTTTAAATAGGTTTTTGATTCCTTGCTCTCTGTTCTTCTTCTAGCACCCCCATGATGTGAATATTGTTATGCTTAATGTTGTCCCAGAGGCCCCTTACGCTGTCCTCATTTTTTTATTCTTTTTTCAATTTGTTTTTCTGACTGAGTGTTCCCTGCTATTGTATCTTCCAAATTGCTGATTCACTTCTTTACTTCATCTAACCTACTCTTGATTTCCTCTAATGTAGTTTTCATTTCAGTTATTATATTCTTTATTTTTGACTGGTTCTTTTTTATGTTTTCTATCTCCATTTTTGCTTGCTATCTCTTTGTTGAAGTTCTTACTGAATTCATCTACTATTCCCTAAGTTTATTGAATATCCGTATAATTAGTATTTTGAATTCTGCATCTGGTAGATTGCTTATCTCCATTTTATTTAGTTTTTTTCTGAAGTTTTGTCCTATTCTTTCACCTGGGACATGTTTCTTTGTTTCCTCATTTTGGCAGCTTCCCTGTGTTTGTTTCTATGTATTGGGTCGAGCTGGTATATCTCCCAGTCTTGGTGGAGTGGCCTTAGTTAGTACACCCAGTCTTAGGTGTCCTGCAGAGCTCAGTGGTTCACCTTTCCAAGCCACCAGAGCTGAGCATTCCAGGTACAACCCTCTCCCTGCCCCCCCCCTACCCTACATATGAGCTATGTGGACCCTCCTGTTATAGTTGACACCCCTTTAAATTTGTTTTGAAATCTCATCCAAATACAGTTTTTCATTGCTTTTTAGAGAGAGAAAAAAGGAAAGAGAGAAACATTGACATGAGAGAGAAGCATCGATTGGCTGCCTCTGGTATGCACCCAGACCGGGGATCATATGTGCCCAGAATGGGGATCATATATACCTAGACAGGGGGACCAAATCCATAACTTATGTGTATGCCCTGACTGGGAATGGAATCCATAGTCTTTCGGCTATGGGATGATGCTCCAACCAACTGAGCCACACTGGCCAGGACTATTGGGCCTTGATTGAGCCTTGATTGCTGTTGACACATCAATGGGAGGGACTGACCTCCTAGGCTGATCAGTTGTGAGGACTGGTTGCTACTACAGCAAGGAGCTGACGTGCAGGGACCAGTGATTTCACCCCTTGAGTGTGTCACTTGTAGAGGTGGTTTGGTGGTGCTCCAGTGTGTTCTGAAGCTGTCCACCTGGTGTGCTGGCTCTGGACCCTCCTGGGAGGTGCAGGGCAACATCAGCCACCACCTGTGCCCTGCCTGGGACCACCCAGCATGAGCTACAAAGTGATTTGCAGATGGTTTCTACTTGTGCTGGGCTTGAAGGTGTCCAGAAGAGGCCAAGCTGTAAACTGAGGCCAGCTGTTACTAGTGCCACACCTGGGGACATTTAGCAAGAAGTACACCAAAGCCAGATGCTGCTTGTTTATGGTTTGTGAACCTTCAAGAAATTTTAGGAAAGTGCAGCACAAGCCAAGGCAAGCCATTTGTATGAAAAAGCCACTGGAAGTGATTTGAGTGACCCCCCCAGCTCAGGTGGGTAGGGGGTCTTAGGGAATCTCCAGGGCAGGCAAATAATGTTAGTCCGGTTGATGGAGACTCAGATATGGTGCCCACCTGTAGGAGCAATGCTCAGAAAGGAACACTGGCCTCTGTCAGCACTTTTGTTTGGAAGAAAACCATCCTTCTAGCCCTTGCCTCAAAGCTAGACAGTTCAGTTCCTCCTATATATCCCTCGTGCCTTTTGAGCTGCTGCCCCAACACTGGAGCTCAGAGTGAGTGAATCTGAATAAATCTGTGTGCCAGTCCTTTAAGAGGGCCTGCCTGGGACTCTGGAAGCCCTCCATCTCACTCAGCCATAATCCCTGCTGGTTTTCATAGCCAGAAGCTATGGGGACTTCTCTTCCTGGCACTGGAACTCTGGCCTAAGGGGCCTTGTGTGGGGCTGGGACCCCCTCATTCCTCAAAAGAAACCTCTGCAGCTGACTTACCTCTCCTATTCCACATCCCCACCCCTACCACCAGTCTTGATGTGGCTTCTTCTGTATATCCTTAGGGAGAGGACTTCTGTTCAGCTAGATTTCAGGTGGTTCCGAATGTTGGTTATTCTATAGTTTAGTTGCAATTTTCATGTGGTCACGGGAGGATGTGAGTACCACATTTACCTACTCTGCCATTTTAAATAAGAATCTCAATCCATTCTTAAACACAGATGTTGATGCTCCTTTGATTGTTTCAACCATGAAACAGAGTATTTATTTAATTCTGTCAATGAGTTTCCTTGACCATCACGCTTCAGATTGTTGAATCCATATATTTTGGAATCCAGGTAGTCTCTCTTTTTTTATCTTAAAATAAATTTTATTAACATACAAATATAACACACACACACAGAATATTGCACAAATCATGACTGTGCAACTTAATGAATTGTCACAAAGTGAACAAACCTATGTAACTATATAAAGAAATGTGTAAAGAATTCCAGAGGCCCCTTCATGTTCCTCTCTACCTCAAGAATAGCAATTATTATGCATTCTAATGTCATATATTCAGTTTGCCTGTGTGGTTTCTGACCTATTTATAAATTAATTCAGACATTATATACCCTTTTGTGTCTGGCTTCTTTCACTCAACATTGTGTTTGTGGGTTGCATCTGTGTTGTTGCATATAGATGTAGCTTGTTTATTTTCATTGCTAGTTAGAATTCCTCAAAATAAATGTGCCACAATTTATTTATTATAATGTAGATAGACATTTGCATTGTTTCCAGCTTAGAGGTATATGACTAAGACTTCTATAAACATTCCCTTACATGTCTTTTGGTTTCATTTTAATGCCTTTTTATTGAGTATATGCCTTCAAGTAGAATTAATTGCTGGGCCAAAGACAGCTTTAGTGGATACAACCAAATTATTTTCCAAAGTGGTTGTAGCAATTTACACTCTCATCAGCCATGTATACAAATTCCAGATGTCCTGAATCCTTGCAAATACCTTCTTTTTTTCTGTTTTCCTCATTTTAACCATTCTGACAGGTGTGCCTTGTATAGGCATTGTGGTTCTCTTCAACTTTAATGCATACATTTTCTTTACCTGTTCCTAGAAATATGTTATGTCAGACTGGGGCAACTACTATTTTTCCCCAGACTTGAATTAGCTAGCAAATACATTTTATAATTTTTCCCCCTAGGATTGTAATTTTGGAGCTGAGGCACTCCTCTGGCATGCCCCAGGTGAAGGCAACATTAATTAGAGAAGAAAACAAGCCATCATATTGTATTTGGGTTTCAAAATAATAGTCAGGAATTGATTTTTTAAAAAATGTTATACAGTCTTGGCTGGTGTGGCTCGTGGACTGAGCCCTAGCCTATGAACCAAAAGGTCACTGATTCAGTTCCCGATCAGGGCACATGCCTAGGTTTTGGCCAGGTCCCCAGTTGGGGGCATTAAGCAACCAATTGATATTTCTCTCTCTTTCTCCCTCCCTTCTCCTCTCCCTAAAAATAAATAAATAGAATTTAAAAAATAAAAAATAAAATATAAAATGTTACACTATAGTAGAATGGAAAGGATTATTTTCTTAACTCATGGTCACAGACTGAGTTTTTATACAATTTTAATACAATGCACTTTAAGAAAATTTAGTCAAGTTATTGTTGAATCATTATGAGCTAATAATAATCCACCCTTGTTGATTTTCTTAAATAAAACACTTTTCAAATAACATATTTAACAAAATATATGCTTTGTGAGATGTATCCCAAGCATTTGATAAACTTGATCAGCTAGAGGTTCTACATGTGACATCAAAGTGCTGAATGCTGATTAGTTGACTATTTTTTCAAAGCACAAAGATAATTCCTTTTATTGATTGATTTTTTTGTTTAGTTACAGTTGTTCCCATTTTCCCCCATTGCTCTCCCCTGCTCTGCTTATTCCCCCTCTCCCACATTCAATACGCCCCCATCCCGTAGTCCTTGTCGATGAGTCCTTTACATATGTTCCTTGACCCTACCTCTTCTTTCCCTGCTTATGCCCTGCCCCCATCACTGTCAATTTGTTCTTTATTTCCATGTCTCTGGTTCTATTTTGCTCACTTGTTTGTTTTGTTGATTAGGTTCCACTTACAGGTGAGATCATATGGTATTTGTCTGTCACCACCTGGCTTATTTCACTTAGCATATTAATCTTCAGTTCCATCTATGCTGTCCTGAAGAGTAGGAGTTCTTTCTTTCTGCTATATAATATTCCATTGTGTAAATGTACCACCATTGTTTGATCCATTCATTTACTGGTGGTCACTTAGGCTGTTTCTAGCACTTGGCTATTATATTAAGCACAAAGATAATTCCTATCTTATGGTTGTTTAAATAGAAAGTTCAGGCAAAGCGAAGTGGATTTTTGAAACTTATCTTTAGTCTTTATAGTATAGCAAGCATTTTACAAACCCAAAGCAGTTGACTCCCATTCTTAAGGAGAAAACTTTTTATTAATGTTTTTATTTTTAAAGCTGGTACATTTGTCTTATACCTAAGTTGGTACTTTGGGCTCCCTTTTCTTGGTCCTAGATTTTAGAGACTAAGAGTCCATCTTTTCCCATTTCCATAAACATCTGGCTCACTCTTTTAGAAATTTCTCTTGTTATTTTTTAGTTTTCCAAAGCTGCCTTCAAATGAAATCTACTAGCTCCGAGGATGAATTCCAGAAGTATCTAGTGATATCCCTTGCACTGGGAATGAAAATTGATATACTTTCACTGGCTTTAAACATATATGTGTGAAATCTGGAATAAATTTCTTTGTATCAGTGTTTCATGTGGTTGAAAAATATACCCAAGTCAACCTTCTTCTTTACAAATGAGCTAATTTAAAGTTATAGGTATCACTCTACCTTGAAGATGATCTTCCAAATCTAAAGATCAGCCTAAAACCTCTTATTTCTCTTTAAAAAACAAGCAGTAAATCCCTGATAGAATTTAGGGTAGGTATTTGTTAGAATTTGGAATTGTGTCAATATTAAACCATTTTAGGCTTTGGAATGTGGGCACTGTTCCCAGAGTCAAAGCTGACATTAATGGGCAAGTTCTGACCCTCAGTTAAGCAATCTGTTTTGATGAATTGTATCGCTGCCAATAGCAGATGTCCTCTCATTTGTTGGCCTATATTTGCTGAAAATTAGGAAAAATCCAGAAGTAATTCTTACATACATACATATACCTACCTACCTACAAATATACATATACACACTTAGATGCAATTTCTATCTTTTCATGAATAAACAGAGATGATACATTTTGATATATCAGCATTGCCTGCCCTTGCATGTGTCTTCTTTTGCGGATCTAGGTATAAACATTTTAGAAAGCAAAGCATCCATGTCTAAAGCAGTGAATTAAGTTAAAACTGTAGATTTTATCTCCAGTTTTGCTGATTTATGACCTATGACTCAGATGCATATGTACATGCGATGGCTTGGCACCTGCTTTTTCCTGGTCTATTTCTCAGCAAAGCTTTTACCCCGGGTGAGACTTTCTCTTTACCCTTTGTTCTGCTGCCACCTTCTACTGTGCCAGAACTATTTGCTGTGACTCAACTTTAATCCCATCTTCTAAAACCTTTCTCTACCTTCCTGTTATCTGACAAGATAGAAGGAAACAAATCAAGGCTATACTCCTTACCCCATCCAAAAAAGTGAGCAGTTTCATGGATTCCTAGAGATGGGACATTGCACTATGTAAGAATGTATTCAAAAAGTTATTAAATTCTATACATGGGACATAAGGACAATACCAAAAATTTCCCTGATAAACTGGAACTGTTCCCTGTATTTTCTTCATTTTTTGTTTCTCTTTGCTGTTGTTGTATCATATTTTAAAGAAAAGCAGTAAGTAAAAAAGCAGTTGCAGCTACCACTGTGGGATTTGGGAGGCCTGGGTTTTGGTCCTGGCTCCACCCTGTACCCCCTCACTGCGTGATGAAATCTGCTCTGAGTGTTACTTCCCTCGTCTGTAAAATAAGGAGTTTTAAGCCGCTATACAGTTTTTAATGGTACTCAGTGGACTACCAAGGTGCTTTACTGATTTTGCAAATAGCTGATGTTAATTTCACAGGTTCTGGGGTTCATGTAACACTTAAATATCCATCCATATACCCAATAAAGCTTTCCTTTTTGCTTATCCAAATAGTATCATTGTCCTTGGTGACTGAGGTTACAATCTTCTCACTCTTTTTAAAACATTCTGCAATTTCATACTTAATATATCAAGATGTGGATTTCTTTCTTTCTTTTTTAAACCTGATTGAAATTTAGTGGGTTTCTTGGATCTGAGGATTTGGGTCTTCAGTAATTCTGGAAAGTTCTCAGCTTTTATATTTTCAAATATTGTTTCTTATTCTATCATGTCCTTCTAAAATTCCAAATAGATACATATTAGGCTGTCTTATTCTGTTCTCCATATCTCTTATTCCCTTTTATGTATTTACCATCTATATGTGTCTCTGGATTGTATTCCAAACAATACCTTCAGATATATTTTCTAGCTCACTGACTCTTCATCTATGTGTAATCTGCTGTTTAGTCAATCCATGGAGCTTTAATTTTAATAATATATTTTTCATTTCCAGATAGTTTATTTGAATCTTTTTAAATCCACTTGCTCTTTGTTCACATTTTTAATCTTTTTAGAACTCTAACCAAACATATTAAAATCAGTTAATTTATATGTTATTTCCGATTGTTCTAACATATGAAGACTTTGCAGATTAGCTTCTACTATCTGTTTCTTCTGTGGGCTCTCACCATGGTGAGAAGCATGGTGTTTGCTTCATAAATTGTGACTGAAAAGTAACTACTCACTTGGCCTGGAAATTTTATTGTGTAAATACTTTGTGACTTGGTCTGTACCTCAAGATAAGATTTGTGTTTGTCTTTCCCATTTGTCTTGGAACTCTACCAAACTATAATCACTTTATATTAAATTTTCTATTTCAGGCTTTTGAAAGTACACAGGTATTGTGATTTCAGAGTGCAGCCCCACATGGGAGCTGACTTTTCAAGGGAATATCAATTCACAGAGGAATAGTCTTCTTTCCACCTAGTGCCACAGTTGAGACAAACAAGCTTCCTAGCCGTCTCCTCGTACAAGTGGGTTTATTTGTCTCAATCACTCTCACATTGTGAGTTTAGCCTTTTGGGCATCCAGGTTTATACAGCAGTTTCCTATTAAAATCCCCGTCTTAGCCATATCCTGGGGTTTGCTTCCTGGCCCTTGCACTTCATGTGCTTGTCTGCCCTGTTTCCGGCACTTAGCAGACAACTTTAAGGAAAAGTAAAACCTGCTTGCCTCCCAGTGTTTTAGACACCACATTCTTTACTTTCACACCAGTTCAACAGTAAGTTTGGAAAGATGTTTTTAAAATATTTTTTCAGCATTTCAGTTATTTTTGTCAGGAGGGTTGGTATGGTAACTAACCTACTATTATGCTTGAAACAGAATTTTTTGATTAATAAACTTTATAATGAATAAATTTAAAAAATGTAAATATTAACCCATACTATAAATTAATAATTTTTTCTATCTCTTGGGATTTTATGTAATATTTGTTTTTCAGAAAAGGATTCAACTTCTTTAAAAGTTTTAAAAATTTCCTCTACCAACAAGAAAGTATAATGATTTCTCCTTATAATGCTGCTAAATCTACTCAGTAGCTAGACGCCACCACTGATAGTATCTGAACTGGGCCTCTGTCTCATTCTCCCTAACAGCATCGTATAATCCAGGAGGCATGGGCCCATGACATGTTTTCAGATACTTAATTTTGTTTTCTTGGTAGCGAAATCTTTCTGTCCTCTAAAAGTTTAAGCAGAAGCCTGCTATGGATAAGGGATTACTTCTCTGGGTGTGGGTGTAGCATGGAAAGCCTAAAGCCCAGTAGGTTTGGATTCCTTCACCCCTTTCCAGGAGCACCTCATGAATTTTAGAAATGTTTGCTTGAGATTTTAGCTATGGGAACTTGGGCAAATTACTTGATTGCTCTGTGCCTCAGTTTCCTCATTTGTAAAACAAGGAACATAAGAGTGTCCCCTACAAAGTTGCTATGACAATTGAATAAGTTAAATACATATAGCACTTAGTACAGTACTTGGCACAGAGTCAATACTATATAATGGTTAATTTTTAAAAGCCACAGAACTTTTTACTCTGCACACTCCTATTGATTTTTTTCATACTCTTCTAATTTTTTTTTGCAAAATTCATCATTTGTATAATGTCCAGTCTTAATTTAAAAGAACTTTAAAAATTCATCCTGGCCAGTGTGGCTCACTGGGTTGGAGCATCATCCCATAAATCACAAGGTCATAGGTTCAATTCCCAGTTAGGGCACATGCCTGGGTTGCTGGTTCAGTCCATGGTCAGGGCACATACCAGAGGCAACTGATTGATGTTTCCCTCCCCTTTCTTTCTCTTCCCTTCCCCCTCTTTAAAATCAATAAGTATGTCCTCAGGTAAGGATTTTTTTTTAAAAAAAAAGCACAACTAGCAACAACTGAATCTGAAAAAACAAACTAAGCAAACAAGCAGAGCAGGAATGGAACCATAGATATGAAGATCATTTGGAGGGTTATCAGCTAGGAAGGAGGAGAATGGGACAAAAGGTGCAGGGATGAAGAAGCACAAACTGGTAGGTACAGAAATAGACAGGGGAGTTAAGAACAGTATAGGAAATGGAGAAGCCAAAGAATTTATATGCATGATCCATGGACATAAACTAAGAGAGGTATTTCTGGAGGGAATGGGGGTACCCAGTGGAGGGGGGCAAAGGGAAAAAAGTGAGACAACTATAATAGCAAAATCAATAAAATATATTTAAAGAAAGAAAAAATATCTAAACTTTAAATTTTAGGGTTAAACTGAAGCCAAAGACCTATGTGTTCCATGTGTTTCTTTCCCTCACAATATTTTCATCTAGCACTTACAGCTTTCTGAACACACACACACACACACACACATGTATCTATAGACTTTCCTCGTCACCGTAGTTTTTCTTAAGGCAAAATGTAGCTAAGTCCTTGGTTTACCTGGATTTCAGATCCCCCTCCTAAAACATGACTACAGGTTATTCAATTCCAACTTTATTCACCTGCTGTAAGATTAGTGAAATGAGAGGAGGAGACCACAGGACTGAGGCAAAGCTTGTGCATTTCTTCTTTTTTTTTTTAATTTTAATCATTGTTCAAATACAGTTTTCTCCTTTTTACTCCCAATCCAGTCCCCCTCCACCCCTCCCCACTTCCCTCCCATTACGACCCTCCCCTTAGTTTATGACCATGTGTCCTTTAAGTTTGTTCCTGTGAACCCTTCCCACTGTCCCCTTAAATTCCTTCTACTCTCTTCTGTGGGCACTGTCAGCCTGACCTCTATTTCAGTGTCTTTGGTTATATTTTGCTTGTTTCTTTGTTTTGTTGTTTAGGTTCCTGTTAAAGGTGAGATCATATGGTATTTGTCTTTCACTGCCTGGCTTGTTTTGCTTAGCATAATGTTTTCCAGCTCCATCCACGCTGTTGCAAAGGGTAGGAGCTCCTTCTTTCTTTCTGCTGCATAGAATTCCATTGTGTAAATGTACCATAGTTTTTGGATCCATTCATTTACTGATGGGCATCTTGGTTGCTTCCAGCAACTATCTATTGTAAATTGTGCTGCTATGAACATTGGGATACATAGGTTCTTTTGGATTGGTGTTTTAGTATTCTTAGGATAGAGTCCCAGCAGTGGAATTGCAGGGTCCAAAGGCAGATCCATTTTTAGTTTTCTGAGGAAGTTCCATATTGCTTTCCATAGTGGTTGTACCAGTCTGCAGTCCCACCAGCAGTGCACTAGGGATCCCTTCTCTCCACAGCCTCTCCAACACTTGTTGTTTGTTGCTTTGTTTATGATGGCCATTCTGACTGGTGTGAAGTGGTATCTCATTGTGGTTTTAATTTGCATCTCTCTGATAGCTAGCGATATTGAACATCGCTTCATGTGTCTTTGGATTTTCTGTATGTCCTCCTTGGAGAAGTGTCTGTTCAAGTCCTTTGCCCACTTTTTAATTGGATTCCTTGTCTTCTTAGAGTGCAGTCTTGTAAGTTCTTTATATATATTGGAGATAAACAAATGGGACCTCATCAAAATTAAAAGCTTCTGCACAGCTAAAGAAAACAGTACCAAAATTAAAAGAGAACCAACTGTATGGGAAAACATATTTGCCAATGATACCTCAGCTTGTGCATTTCTCTAAGGGTGGCTGGCATCTTTGGGGTGGGCAAGCAGCTGGTACAGTTGCTTGTATTGAAGTGGGCTCAGGGAGAGGGATGGGATTAACTGGGAGCCCGTACAGAAGCACAAGGAAGAGAGTCAAGGGAATAGGAAGACTCTGGCTTTCATGCTTCCTCTTCATTTTTGGGATAAGGAGACTGAGACCTGCAGAGATCCTGGGTCCAAACTTAGGAATGGAGGGTCGGTCACTATACCTCTGCTTCTTTGAAATTACTAAAGACTTGGCCCAAAACACAGTTGAGTCTCCAAAGTATGTGAGGCATGAGGAGGGGCACTAGAGGGGAATAAAACAACACATTGAAATGAATAATTCAAAATGTTTAGTCACACTAAAACTACAGGTCCATAGGCCAAACAGAAAATCAGCTTCTTTAAATGTTTTAAAAACAGCCTTGACTCAAGAATGAGAAGACCTGGGTTCTACTAGGCTGATTTACATAAAATTGCCATTTTTGTAGGTTAAAATGAAGTAATGACAATTATACAGTCCAGCTCCATCACTCTGTACATCTTTGTAATTTGGACAGGGTCTCCACATCTGTCCAGTGATACTAGCCTTACCTGGTTTGCAGGGCTTTGGAAAGAACTGATCTAAATCACACAACTTCTACCAAGTGCCTGCTATGAATAATTGCTTGGGAAACAAAGATGATGAAGGTACAACCCTTGGTCCCAAGTTGCTAGCAGTCCAGTAGATGAGACAGAGAACCAAGCAGAGTTGGATATAAGCAACTATGACAGGAAGCAATAAATCCTGCTTGATTTTGGTCGTTGAGGAGACAAAGGCATTTCAATTGTACTGTAAGTGTTGACGTGCAGCTTTTCAAGCAAAGGACAAGAGGCATCTATAGCAAGGGGAGCAGCCTGAACAAAGTTATGGAGATGGGAAAGTGTGTGATGAGGTGAGGAACAGTAGGCAGTCCAGTGGCTCTAAAATGTACAGAGTATGGAAGGAGTGGGTGTGTGGAGCTAGAGAGGTTGAAGGGGCAGGTAGTACCACTGTATAAAAATGATTGGGTAAGACTGCTTCCAGGAAAATGGAAAAGCATAGAAGTGCTTTACAAATACTAATTAAGTGTTTTTCACCTTGAAGATGTAAAAGTAATTTTCTCTAAAAATTCATATCCTCCTCTCACAAGGAGGGCTTGCATTATAGATAGATTGATTTGCCAGATTTGTTTTTTCAGTGTTTCCCCTTCCTAGGAGAATGTTCTGTCCTGGGTCCAGGTTAGTGACACATAGGAACTTTCAGAGCATTGAAGAGTGGGGGCACAGGAAGTGATTCAGTTTGGGTAAGGAGAGTGGCATTTCATTGCTGCCCAAACTTCAACCTCCTCTTCATCCATATCACTTATTCTGATCTCCCCCAAGAAAGAAGTGAAACTACTACACCCAAGGAAGCAGAGGATCGGTGTGAGCACCCTCCCCTCTCACCCTCTCCTTTCTGCTTCCCTGAAAAATCTCCCAGAATGAAGTCATATAGTATTGCCAAGCTTAGTCACATACCCCATTTCCTCTCCCTCCTACCAGCCAGGACCAGTTTGGAGGTACTGCCTTCTTCCAGTAAATTTTTAGTACCCACACAGTTCTTTATGATCCTACCATACCCTCATAGATCCTTTTCACCTGCAAGAATACACAACCTCGACAAGGCAATGAATGAAATTTAAGGCCAAGGAATTCAATTCCATCTCATTCTTCCAATGGCTCCCATGAAGTAATTGAAAAAACCAGATATCTTGAGTTCAGATGGTAGCTTTGCTACTTATTAGCTATGTGGCCTTTTGCAAAACATTTAATTTTACCTAAAAAATAGAGACAATCATATTAAAATACCAAGGTCATGGTGACAATTAGAGATAATGTATATAAAGCAAATGACCCTCAGAAGAGGCCCAAAATGCTGTCATTGCTATCACCGACAACACCATTATTTAGAACTTGAATTAATGTAGACTCCTTGATGGTTTTATTTCTTCCCTCTTACCACCCTCCAAATATTCCTCACATGGCAGCCAGAGCACTCTTTTAAAAACCTCCCATATTACTTAAAACCCTTCTTTGAATTCCCATTGCACTTTCAATAAAATCCAAGCTCCTTCTCCTAGCCTCCAGGATGCAGCCTCCCCCACCTCCCCTTCATCTCCACCTTCATTACATTATACTTTCCTCATTGCCCACTCTGCTCCAGCTACACTGACCCTTTTAGTTCCCCTTCTAAACATTATAAGTTCTGTCAGGACCTTTTCCCCCGAGGTTTTCTCTGCCCAGAAGTCACTCTCTGCCCCTTCCCTTCCATATGTTCTTTATACACCCTTTGGATACAGCTTAAATGCCACCTTCTATGACCATGCTACCTTAGTACTACTCTACTTTATCTTTCTTTTACCAGCTTAATTCTTATTTATCACTGTTCATAAATGATTTATCTGTATGATTATTTGTTCAATATCTATATCTATCTCCCCCAAAGGGAATAAACTCTAGGAGGACAGGAAACAATTAGCTATGTATCTCCAGCCTCTAGCCCAGCATAAGACACGTGTTGGTTTCTTATTGTGGTCATTATAAGACAGCACTCTGTGCTGGGGTACAAGCAAGGACAAATCCAGCATCGTTTGTGACTGTAGGATCTCAGGGAGGTTAGGATTTCCTTACAATGTTATGAGTCATGTTTCTTTTCAAAGCACTAAACTACTTATTAGGGTGGCGATTTTCAACCTTTTTCACCTCATGACATGCATAAGATAATTACTACAATTCTGCGGCACACCAAAAATTTTTTATTCCTGAGCTGACAGAAAACAGGTATGATTTTGATTGATTCACACTGGAAGGCTATTGCTGTGTTGGCTGTTATCATTTCTTTACTTCACAATCTAAGAGAAAAGAGGTCAGTGCCCCTGACTCAGTATTTAGGTAACGCATGTTTTAAAAGTCCTTGTGGCACACCAGGTAAATATCTCTGTACGGGGGCTCTGTACGGGGGCTCCAATTTTCTATATTATCCAAGATGTATTTTATAAGAAGATGTATTTTTTAATAAAAATATCTTTGAAAGTATGTATTAACAAGACTTCACAGGAAACCAGTCTGGTTAATTAAATGAATTTGTTTTAAAATTCACTAAAATTCACAGTAAGGAAAGAAAGACCAACAACCAACTTAACATTCTTATGGGTATCAGTATTTTAAAATAAGCATTATCTGACATATAAGAGAAGGTTAGTGATTCAATAAATTATTTTCCAGTTGGTCAAAATTGTAGTAAAATAAAAATTAAAATTTATCATATTAACCATTTTAAGTGTACAATGCGGTGACATGAAGTACTTCATATTGTTGACCAACCACCTCTAAAACTTTTTTCATCAAACTAAACTGAAACTCAATGGGGTAGCTCTCCATTTCTTAATTTTTTTAATCCTCACCCAAAGATATATTTTTAAATTGGTTTTTGGAGAGAGAGGAAAGTGGAGGAGGGGAGAGAGAAAGAAAAACATTGACATGAGAGAGAAACATCAATAAGCTGCCTTCCACATTCTCCCTGATCAAGGATTGAACCTGCAACCTAAATATGTGTCCTGACCTGGAATCGAACTTTCAACCTTTTCGTGTACAGGATGATGCTCCAACCAACTGAGTCACCTAGCCAGGGCCCTTAGTTAATTTTTTATGCATTCTTCAAGAAGCTATTTCAGGCTTTCCCCACTTATTCTCAAAAAGTCAAACTCGTGTATTTCTCTTAATCTCTATAACTCTTCTCACAATCTATTTTATGAAGAAGATTCAGGCATCTTATAAGACCCTCAAGTTCGTTTTCCTAGACCTTGAAATTTCACCTCTCTCTCATTCTTTCCCTTTTCTTCCTCTCCTACAAAAAGACATATGCTTCTTACTTTTCTTTTTTTTTTTAATTTTTTAACATTTTATTCATTTATTTTTAGAAAGAGGTGAAAAAAGGGAGAAAAACATCCAATGTGGGAAATATCATTCAGTTGCCTCTCCTGTGCATCCTGAATCCAAAACCCATGCACGTGCCCTGACTGGAAATCAAAACAGTGACCCTTTGTTTTCTGGGAACTGTCCCAGAAAATTGAGCCCAACCAATTGAGCCATGCTGGTCACGGTTGCTTCCTCCCTTTCTTTTTTTTTTTTTAAAGATTTTATTTATTTATTTTTAGGGAGGGAAGGTAGTGGCGGGGAGAGAGAGAGAGAAACATTAATGTGCGGTTGCTGGGGGTTATGGCCTGCTACCCAGGAATGTACCCTGGCTGGGAATCGAACCTGGGACACTTTGGTTCCCAGCCCGTGCTCAATCCACTGAGCTATACCAGCCAGGGCTTGCTTCCTCCCTTTCAAAGCTGACTCTTCCACTAGAGTTATTTCCCCTCTCTCTTTGTTTCCTGTACAACTTCATTATATCAGTTTTCTCCTTTTCATTGGTTCCTTTCTCTTTGCATTAAAACATTCACAACAGTCCCACATCACAATAAAAAAAAGCCCTCAATATTAACAACAATAATAAAAACATGTATTAAGTTCCCACTCCATGCCAGCTACTGGGCTAAGTGCTTAAAATATACCTTCTCATATAATTCTCACAAACCCAATGAGTTCAACCTCTGAGGAAAATCATCATTATGAAGAAACTGAGGCTTCAGAGACTAATTTGTACAAGATCACCTAGCTAGTAAGCTGCATCTTCTCTTCTGCATATACTCTGTTGAGATACCACTTCACTACTATACTTCTTGAAAAGGTCTTTGTTTCCCTTTCACTATTATGCTTCTTTAAAAAGTCTCATTTCCTTCTTCTTCACACTATGCAGTCCACTGCAACTTCTTGGAGAGTCCACTATGCTTAAAGGGCTCTCTCCAAGGTCTCTAGTCTCCAGCTGGGTCTCTGTCATGCTCATCACCAAATGTTCCATTTTGAGATCTCCCTTAGCCTTCATAATATGAGATTTTTTTTCCTGGTCTTCTTTACTAACTCTTTTCTTGCTCCTTAAATGTAAGATTCCTCATAGTTCTATGTTGACAAAGCTTCCTCTTCCTGCCCCACTTCCAGTCAAGACAATCTTATTTATTCCCACATCAACTCCTATGCTTTCAGAAGTGAAGACCAAATCCTCATGGCTAATTTTGGCCTCCCCCAACCATAACTCAGTTCCAGCTCTCTGCTGAAATTTCTATATAATTGTGCTGTAAGAACTTCAAACACCACATGCCCCACATCACACTCATTAACTGTCACCGCTTTCACTTCCCTTCATCTCTCATCTTCCCCAGTCCAGAGCTGATTCACCCATATCCAAAAAGAGCTGTGGAGGCTCTCTGAAAGACACAACCCTAAACTAGTAGTGAAAGTTGGGTTCTAACCTTACCTAGCCACTAGGAACTGTGTGACTTAGTGGAGCTGCAACAGATATCTTTGAGACCCTTTCTCATGCTAATTTCTAGTGAGGCAGGCTAATAAGCCAAAACAAGTGGAATTGGCAAACTGAGACAGATAGTTAAATGGCTAAGCCATTTAGAGACATCTAATAAATCCCCAAATTCTATCTTCTCTTACCAAGGACACCAGAGTAAAAGATCTACGCTTCTCAACCAGAGGATAAATAGCTTAAGTCACCTTATTCAGAAATATAGATAACAGAAATCCAATTAGTGCCATTGGTGTCAACTATACCCAAAGATGGATGAAATTAAGGGAGTAAATCTCATTTTAGTTTATTAGCATAAAGCTGATGAATGTTGTATTGAGAGCCTCCCTTAAGGTCTCCCCTAAACTCCCAGGCTTTAAAACCATCAAGATGAAAGGCACTGTGCCCCTCAGGAGGATAACTGTACCTTTCCATTTCCCATTTTCTTCCCCCACAGGCTTATATCTCCTAAACTCTAACAGACCCCATGAGACTTGAAACCAGGGGAGCAATGGGCAGTGACAGCTTGTCCTGGACTAACCTCCTGAACCTGTTTCCAAGGCCCCTTTTCTCTGACTTTCCTTTGACCTGACAGCAGCCCCACCTTGGCTTACTTCTTTCACTGTGACTTTATTTCTCAGTGAACCAAAATAGCCCTGCCTAGGTTCTCTCCTGTTTCTTCTTCTGTCTTAAGCCCTTTCTTGTTTCACTGTCCTTGGCTTTAGGAAACACACTCTCAAAATCACTTGGACTCATGTTGTGAATCTTTTCTGCATAAAGTCAAGAACCTACATACTACCAGCCGACCAGAGGCAGACCTGCTTCAGCCCGATCCTTTTCTGGTAAGACTAGGGCTGTATGAAATGCCTGCAGCACTCATTACCTTCAATACCTGCTTACTAGTCTCACTAACTTGCTTTAGATCTGTCCTCTCTGATTTTGACCAGGCTATTTTAATTGACCTCCTAACCAGCCTTCTTTCCTCTTTCCTTTCTTTTCTTCCTTCAGATGGTCCTTCACACAGCCATAAAATTACATTCACAATACACATTTTTTATATTTCGCTTGCTTTACAAACTTTCAAAAGGTTCCTGCTAACTATTGGGTAAAATTCAAACTTCTTACTTTTGCACTGACAACCCTCTGCATGGTGCTCCCTATATAAATTTGGTTACATATGTGGTTGGCATAAGCACTTGGGGGAAAAAAATCTCTTACTTATTCTTTATACTAAAGGTAATTGTGAATCAAACATTTAGGTATTAATAACTATAAAAGTTTATAGTTATTAAAAGTTAATAACTTTTAATAAGTTATTAAAAGTTAGAAAATGGCATAATAAACTTTTTTGTAATCTTGGAGGAAGGAAGTTCTTTTGAAGCAGGACACAAAACCTAGAAGTTCTACAAGAAAATATTGATTAAATTTAAGCACATAATATTTGAAAATGTATGTATGAAAAAGAAATGCCATTAACAGATTCCAAAGATAAGAGGTAGTGGGGAAAATTTTTCAACACACAACACAGGCTGGGGTTTTATTTTTTAATTTACAAAGAGTTCACATACATCAATAATTTATAGAAATTGACAACAAACATGGTCTAAAAAAGATGCTCAACTCACTAAGTAATAAGAAGAATAAAATTTGAAGCTATGAGACATTTCTGCTAAGGCAATAGAGAAAAAGGCATGAACCTTGATTGTTGAAAAAGTTATAAATTCATACAAATTACTAGAAGTCAATTGGGTAATATCTATTAAAATAGAAGACACACATACTGTTTGATCCAGTGATTCCACAGCTAGGAATTTATACTACCAACAAATTTTAAAGATTTACCAAGAATCACAATGCATACACACACAGCTGTCAGTTGCAACATTGGTGATACTAGAAAAAGAAAAGAAAGGAAAAACTGGAAATGGCTAAAGTGTTAATCAATAAAAGATTAGTTATGTATATTTATATGATTAAATACTATTAATATAATAGTATTTAAAAGAATATTTCTGACATGTTAAGTGTTTATGATGTAATGTTAATTAAAAAATTAGAGAAGGCAGCTTACAAAATATTTGTAGTGTGATTCCACTTTTTCATAAAAAGCAGATATGCATAGTACTTCTACACTGAAAAAATGTCAGGATCTATAACATATATGCTTCCCTGTCATTTACACATTTTATAAGTACATGTACATCATCTTTACAAATAGAAAAAATAAAAGTTATCAACTTTGTAGAAAAGAGAACGGCAATTAAACAATCTGTGCCTTTATATGCTCTATATTAAGCTAAAATACTAACTAGAGTCCATGTCATAGAGGTTTGATAAAAATTAATAATTAACTAAGAACTCATTGAAAGTACTCCAGCTAAAATAATGTAAAAGCTCTGTTTAGAATTTGCCTGTAGGAACAAGATATGCTCCCACTCTTCCAACTTACTCAACTGGCTCTATTGGCCAGTTCATCAAATGCTGTCATTCAGTGTTGCTTAATCCAAGTGTATGTGTATAAATAGAGTTGGAATATAACTGCATCAACTGATACCAAGTGTTAACAGCAGGAAACCTCATCACTTGAAACCAGTCCTTGATGTTTATAACTTAGGTGAGTATCATAACCAGTGTGCAAGAATATTTGCCATATGTTATGGGAAAAGCAGTGCAAAAAAAACAATGATGTTTATATTGCTATATAGTCTGAAATATTTTGATTTTAAAGTAGGAGAGTAAAGAGTAAACTTTTAATTCTGAAAAAATATTGAAAGGAGTGATCATATTTTTAAGGTAAACGATTTGTAGATTGTTTACAGAAAATGCTTTGTTTTTTACAATAGGATTTGGAAATATTTCCTGACTATGCTTTTGAATTATTATGTGATTCTTAAAAAACAACCAACTTTCTCTGTGTCAATGACTATTGTAAATGTGGTACTTCAGTTTCTTATCTACCTTGTTTAACTCTGCAAGCTAATGGTTGAGAGCAGAATTCCTCCAAGTGTGTTCTCTTAAACTAGTCCTTGAGGGTTTTAATAGAAGGGGTGGGGAAGTTTACAAGATCAGATAATTACTGGAAATAATTAATTCAGCAAAGGTACCCATGACTCTCGAGTGAAGGACTGTCAACATCTTTACTATGCAAATGTAAGTACTGACTTCCTGAGAGATGGAATATAGATTGGAACATTTCCCACATTTATTTGAAAATGCAACTTTTTTTCCTTAACTCCTCACCCGAGAACATGTTATTTTTAGAGAGAGAAAAAAGGAGAGAGAAAGAAATACCCACCACCTAGTATGTGTCCTGACTGGAATCAAACCCGCAACATTTTGGTGTATGGGACAATGTTCCAACCAACCAACTGAGCCACCCAGCCAGGGCTTTTTTTTTTCCTTTAATGTCTATCCAGGAAAAATTTTTTTCTAGGACATACGGAGCCTTGGATAAAAGACAAAATAAAACATCTAGCAATGCAATTTTCATGTTATGAAGTGTAACCTAAATACCTACTATGTGCAGGGTAGTAGGTACCTTCTTTGACTTATTTTCTATACAATTTAAAATTCAACTACAACAATGTACAACCCATGGACATGAACTAAGGAGAACAAAGGAGGGGAGAATGCTGGAGTGTTGCGGGGTACAGGGCAGAGGGGGAAAAGGGGGAAAAATTGGGAAAACTGTAATAGCATAATCAATAAAGTATACTTTAAAAAAAAGAACCAGATCTTCTAATTCACATATCGCAAATAATTAAATCTAGATTTTCAAACATGAGGCAAATTCAATCATATTGCTCTTAATAAAAATAATGAATATTAGTAAAAAAAATTTAACTACAATAAGTTTACCAACCTGCACTATTACACATTAGGCTTAAAAAGTATCTACCATATTCAGGAACTTATTATTTCAAAGAAGTTGGACAACCAGCTAAGCATTTCCATTTAAATTCCTAGTTCTGATTGCTTTTCTTCCTACATTTGGGTGGGGAGAAGAGGAGACAGGGTGGGGATGCTCTGGCAAAACAAATAGAACTCAGGAGACTAGATTCTGGTTCCAGTTCTGCTTTTGAAGACTGAGCAAGGCACTTAAGCTTTCAGTCTTACTTAGCCCACTCATCTATAAAGTTAGGAGTTCAGTAAAATGATGTCTAAGTGTCTCTACTTCTAAATGTTCTTGATCAGTAAAGGTGAGAGAGTCAGAGGAAGAAGATAAGGATCTATGTGAAGCCCCCAAGCTTTGTGAGGATAACATTCACTCCTATGGGCAGAAGAGGGAGTCCTCAACTGCCCTACTATGAAGGGTTTTGCTCATGAGACTAGCTATACATAGGATGGCTGCATGGAAGATTCTACTTCCATCTAGACAAGAAAATTTCAGCCTACTTGGGGTTGTCCAGGGGCAAACACAAAGATGCATGAAGTTTATCTTCCAGTGAGTCTTTTGACCTAGGAACTAAATGTTGCTTCCTTACTCTGCTAGAAGAGCTGAGTAATATGAACTTTATAAGAGATTTAAATAGTAACCACTCCTGGGATAATTTGATTCTATTTTATAGAAAAAAGGAGGATAGGATGGCGGCTTTACTCTAGGCAGCGTGTTTCTCGGCTTCAGTGAAGAGGAGGGAAACTCACGGATTGGTGGAGAAACAGAGCAAGTGGCCTAGGTTACCGAATCATTTTTGAAAGCAGGACATCAAAAATTATTGTGATCATTGAAAAACCAGATGGCAAGGAAGCTGCTTTAGGACAAAAGGGACCCAGGGATCAGCTCGGGGACCAGGGGTTTGCAGTCCCCAGGCCCAGTGCTCCCAGGTCTGCCTCAGGGCTCCTGGGTGAGGGGAGTCACTGCTCCCTCCCCCAAATACGGGGGGTTGAGCAACTCCAGGGGAGACCTTGTTGCTTGAAGGCACAGAGAGGCCAGTTGGACTGGGGGGAAAAAAATCACCCAGGGTCTGTGAACACCCACCCAGAGCCAGGGGAGAAGTGAGTACCTCCAGCCGGCAGGACCAGGGGTGGCTTGGAAGAGTGCCCGCACCCCTAGCCTGATGGGAGTGTGGATTGGTGGAAAACACAGAGCAGCCCTGATCCAGGAAAGGGCGCAGGCGTTCTCAGGTTTCTGGAGCCTGAGGTGCGGAACTGTAGAAGCGTGCCCCCCATCGGGAATCCTGACTCTCGCGCAGTGAACCCGGAAGGGACGTGGCACTTAGGGCATTCCTTGAGCCTGAAACTCAAAAATTTGGTGGATGGGGCGCCCTTTTACGATTCCCAGAGAGGGCATAGTGAATCCCAAAATGTCGCGGGTGCGTCCTGAGACCATAGAGCTGGAACCCTGCAGGGACCCCGGAGTCTGGAAGAACGCGGCAGTTAGCTCCAGAGAGCGAGTGTGCTCGGGAGCGCCCAGGGTACCTGAGAGACTTGCTGAGATTTGGCTGGGAAGAGTGATAAGCATTTCAAAGGTCCCTTAACCAGCTGAAGCCAGCAAGATCACAAAAACTGGTCTGGCCAGTTAGAAACCAACGAGAGGTTTGGTTTGGTTTGGTTTCGTTTGGATTGGTTTTTGCGGCTGTTGTTGGTTGATTGATTTTATCTTGTGTTTTAAGTGACATTTTTCAATCCTTACTATTTTTGTATCTCTCAATCCCTTATGTTTCTCTTCCATTCATCCTAGTATTATTCCTTCCACTCCAAATTTATCTCTCCTGCACTCCATCTTCTGCTTTTTTTCCTTTTTTTTTTTTGATCTTGCAAGTTACTGTAAATTTGTATTATCTTTTTCTCACTTTTCCGACATTTTTTATTTTAATAGTATTTTGGTTTTATTTTTCTTTCTGTATAATCTTCTTTGCTTGGCTGGTTATACTGTCATTTGATAGATTCCCCCTGGTATATCAGTCACAGTGTGTTGATAACTTACTATCCTTCATCTGTGTTCCATTAGTACACCACTCAAGGTTCTATACTCATTATTCTTGTTATCTAGATCTCATCGATTCTGCCACAAGACTTTTGCTTTGCTATTACTGTTAATAAGACCTAGTTCATACCATTGTAAATACTACTCAATACCCCTACCTGATCTCAGCCCACTTTGCAATTTCCTGAACTATATACTATTGTGGGGGTTGTCTCTATTCTTTTACACACTACTCCTATATACCAATCTTTAATCCAACCCTACCTTAGAATCTGACCTCCCACAGCCTCACAGCTTTCTAGATCCAACTAACAGTCCTCTCGTCCCCAACAAGAGTCTTACCTTCTTTCCATCCTTTCTAAAACGTGGATAGTGGGGTGGAGGATCACGGTTAACAATATAAGGAGCCAAAGGATAACCCATCTCTTCTCTACTGGCTGCTAATGTAAATATCATAGTATACTGTCTTGCTGTCTTAAACCATTTTGCCTTACTCCTCCAACTGATCACAAAAAAGAGTAGGGGGAAGCTGTGAACACCAGGATACACGAAGGAGACTGCACCACTGAATCTCACAAGTATTCTACCACAGAAGTTCACACCATAATTACAGGGAACCAGAACAGATCAATTTAAGAAACAGAGGCTAACAAGAAGAAACCCACGAACAATGAGAAAACAAAAAAAACAATCCCCAATTGAAGGGAAAGGAGGAAGCCTCAGGAAAAATGCTAAATGAAATAGAGGCAACTCAACTATCAGATAGTGAGTTCAAAACAATGATTATCAGGAAGTTCAATGAACTCACAATGAGCTATCAGAAACTAGAAGGAAACTACATCAATCTCACTGCAAACTATATAAACATGAAAAAGGAAATAGAAACTCTCAACAAGGGCCAAGAGGAAATAAAGAATACAATTTCTGAACTAAAGAACACAGTAGAAGGAATGAAAAGCAGGATTGATGAAGCAGAAGATTGGATTAGCGAGCTAGAGGACAAAGTAGAAAACAACACCAAGATAGAGCAAGAAAAGGAAAAGAGGCTCAGAAAGAATGAAGAGGGATTAAGAGAAATGCAAGACAATATGAAACATAATAATATCCGTATAATAGGGATACCAGAAGGAGAAGAAGAAGAGCAAGGGATCAAAAATTTATTTGAAAAAGGACTGAAGGAAAACTTCCCTAATTTGATGAGAGAAAAAGTCACACAAATCCAGGAAACACAGAGAGTCCCAATCAAGAGGAACCCAAAGAGGCCTACCTGAAGACACATCATAACTAAAATGGCAAAATTTCAAGAAAAAGAGAGAATCTTAAAGGCAGCAAGGAGAAACGGGAAGTAACATACAAGGGAGACCCAATAAAGTTAACATCTGACTTCTCAATGGAAACACTTCAAGCCAGAAGAGAATGGCAAGAAATACTCCAAGTATAGAGAACCAGAGGTCTGCAACCAAGGCTACTTTATCCAGCAAGGCTCTCAATCAAGAGAGAAGGCCAAATAAGAAGCTTCCCAGACAAAAGAAGTCTAAAAGAATACACCTCGACCAAACCAGCTCTGCAAGAGATTCGAAAGGGACTGCTTTAAGGAAGGGAAGGAAAAGAGAGAGAGAGAGTAGAGAGAGAGAGAGAGAGAGAGAGAGAGGAACACACGTACATAAAAGACGATGAATAAGTACCTATCAATAATAACCTTAAACGTAAATGGATTAAATGCTCCAATCAAAAGACATAGAATAGCTGAATGGATAAGAAAAAATGACCCACATATATGCTGCCTACGAGACCCACCTCAGAATAAAAGACCTGCACAGGCTGAAAGTGAAGGGCTGGAACCAAATCTTCCAAGAAAATGGACAGGAAAAAAATGCCAGGTTAGCAATACTCATATCAGACAAAATAGACTTCAAAAAAGGGCCATAAAGAGAGACCCAGAAGGCCACTTCATAATACTAAAGGGAAGAATCCACCAAGAAGACATAAATATTGTAAATATATATGCACCCAACATATGAGCACCCAAATACATAAAGAAAATCTTAGAGGGCTCCAAGAAAGATATGGACAGCAACACAATTATAGTGGGGGATTTTAACACCCCACTATAAAAAATGGACAGATCTTCCAAACAAAATATCAACAAAGATATTGTGGCATTGAACAATGCCCTAGATGAAATGGACTTTACTGATATATACAGAGCCCTCCATCCAAAAGAAGCTAAATATACATTCTTTTCAAATGTACACGGAACATTTTCAAAGATTGACCACATGATAGGACACAAAACAAGCCTCAAGAATTTCAAGAAAATTGAAATCATACCAAGCATTTTCTCAGACCACAAGGGACTGAAGCTAGAAACCAACCCCAAGGAAAAAAACCCCAAACACTCAAAATCATGGAGATTAAATGGCATGCTATTAAACAATGAATGGGTCAAGAATGATATTAGGGAAGAAATCAAAAGGTTTCTGGAAACAAGTGAAAACGAACTCACAACAACCCAAAACTTATGGGACACAGCCAAGGCAGTCCTGAGAGAGAAGTTCATAGCAATACAGGCCCACCTAAAAAAGTTAGAAACATTCCAAACAAACAACCCAACCTTACATCTACAAGAACTTGAGGAACAGCAACAAAGACAGCCTAGAGCAAACAGAAGGAAGGAAATAACCAAGATCAGAGCAGAATTAAATGACATGGAGACTAAAAGCACAATTCTAAGGATCAATGAACCCAGGAGCTGGCTCTTTGAAAAAATAAACAAAATCGACAAGCCTTTAAGCAGACTCATCAAGAAAAAAAGAGAGAAGACCCAAATAAACACAATCAGAAATGAAAGAGGACAGATTACAACAGATACCACAGAAATACAAAGGATTGTAAGAAATTACTACAAAGAACTGTATGCCAAGAAATTTGAAAACCTAGGTGATATGGACAAATTTCTAGAAAAATATAATCTTCCAAAACTCAATGAAAAAGAAGCAGAAAGCCTGAACAGACCAATAACAACAAAAGAAATTGAAGCAGTAATCAAAAACTCCCAACACACAAAAGCCCAGGACCAGATGGTTTCACAGGAGAATTCTACAAAGCATTTAAGGAAGAGCTAACCCCTATCCTTCACAGACTATTCCAAAAAATCCAAAAAGATGGGAGACTCCCAAACTCTTTTTATGAGGCCAACATCATCCTAATTCCAAAACCAGATAAAGACACAACAAAGAAAGATAACTTCAGGCTAATATCGCTGATGAACATTGACGCTAAAATCCTCAACAAAGTACTGGCAAACCACATCCAACAATACATTAAAAAGATCTCACACCATGACCAAGTGGGATTCATTCCAGGGATGCAAGGATGGTTCAATATTCACAAGTCAGTAAATGTGTTACATCACATAAACAAAAGTAAAGACAAAAACCACATGATCATATCAATAGATGCAGAAAAAGCATTTGATAAGGTACAGCACCCATTTATGATAAAAACACTTGGCAAAGTGGGAATAGAGGGAGCATTCCTCAACATAATAAAGGCCATATATGAAAGACCTACAGCCAACATCATACTCAATGGGCAAAAATTAAAATCTTTTCCACTAAGATCAGGAACAAGATACGGCTGTCCACTTTCACCACTTCTATTCAATATAGTACTGGAAGTTTTAGCCACAGCAATCAGACAAGAAAAAGAAATAAAAGGCATCCAAATCGCAAAGGAGGAAACAAAACTGTCACTGTTTGCAGGATGACATGATAGTGTACATAGAAAATCCTATAGACTCCACCAAAAAACTGCTTACCCTAATAAATGAATTTGGCAAAACAGCGGGATAGAAAGTCAATATCCAGAAATCAAAGGCATTTCTGTACACCAACAATGAAACGGCAGAAGCAGAGATCAAAGAAAAAATCCCATTTGAAATAGCAAAAAGAAAAATGAAATATCTAGGAATAAACCTAACCAAAGAGGTAAAAGACCTGTATTCAGAAAACTACATAACACTGAGGAAAGAAATCAAGGAAGACACACGTGGAAACAAATACCGTGTTCATGGATTGGAAGAATTAATATCATTAAAATGTCCATACTACCAAAAGCAATTTACACATTCAATGCAATTCCTATTAAAGTACCAATGGCATATTTCACAGACATAGAACAAACACTTCAAAAATTTATATGGAATCATAGACGACCCTGAAGCTGCTGCAATTTTGAGAAAGAAGAGTAAAGTAGGAGGGATCACAATACCTGACACTAAACTATACTACAAGGCCACTGTAATCAAAACAGCCTGGTACTGGCATAAAAACAGGCACCTAGACCAATGGAACAGAACAGAGAGCCCAGAAATAAGCCCAAGTCTCTATGGTCAATTAATATTTGACAAAGGAGGCAGCAACATAAAATGGAGTAAAAATAGCCTCTTCAACAAATGGTGTTGGGAGAACTGGACTGCCACGTGCAAAAAAATGAAACTCGAGCACCAACTTACACCATATACAAAAATAAATTCAAGGTGGATAAAAGACTTAAATATAAAACGTGACACCATGAAAGTCCTAGAGGAGAACGTAGGTAGGAAAATCTCAGATATTTCACGCAGAAACTTTTTTACTGACTTGTCCCCTAGAGCAAGGGACATAAAGGAAAGAATAAACAAATGGGACTTCATCAAAATTAAAAGCTTCTGCACAGCTAAAGAAAATAGTATCAAAATTAAAAGTGAACCAACTGTACGGGAAAACATATTTGCCAATGATACTTCAGACAAGGGTTTAATCTCCAAAATATGTAAAGAACTTACAAGACTGCACTCTAAGAAGACAAGGAATCCAATTAAAAAGTGGGCAAAGGACTTGAACAGACACTTCTCCAAGGAGGACATACAGAAAATCCAAAGACACACGAAACGATGTTCAGTATCGCTAGCTATCAGAGAGATGCAAATTAAAACCACAATGAGATACCACTTCACACCAGTCAGAATGGCCATCATAAACAAAGCAACAAACAACAAGTGTTGGAGAGGTTGTGGAGCGAAGGGATCCCTAGTGCACTGCTGGTGGGACTGCAGACTGGTACAACCACTATGGAAAGCAGTATGGAACTTCCTCAGAAAACTAAAAATGGATCTGCCTTTGGACCCTGCAATTCCACTGCTGGGACTCTATCCTAAGAATACTAAAACACCAATCCAAAAGAACCTATGTATCCCAATGTTCATAGCAGCACAATTTACAATAGCTAGTTGCTGGAAGCAACCAAGATGCCCATCAGTAAATGAATGGATCCAAAAACTATGGTACATTTACACAATGGAATTCTATACAGCAGAAAGAAAGAAGGAGCTCCTACCCTCTGCAACAGCTTGGATGGAGCTGGCAAACATTATGCTAAGCAAAACAAGCCAGGCAGTGAAAGACAAATACCATATGATCTCACCTTTAACAGGAACCTAAACAACAAAACAAAGAAACAAGCAAAATATAACCAAAGACACTGAAATAGAGGCCAGGCTGACAGTGCCCACAGAAGAGAGTAGAGGGAATTTTAGGGGACAGTGGGAAGGGTTCACAGGAACAAACTTAAAGGACACATGGACAAAAACTAGGGGGAGGGTGGTCATGGGAGGGAAGTGGGGAGGGGTAGGAGAGGGGGCTGGATTGGGATTAAAACGGAGAAAACTGTATTTGAACAATGATTAAAATAAAATTTAAAAAAGGAGGATAATACTCAAGAAAAGAAACAATAACTACTAGTAGAATTCAGCAATGTCAGGGAGATTTTAAGGCTAGAGAAGAAGTCCCCCTTCCCCCACAAACCACTACATCACTGCCTTACCTTGATGATGAAGCCAGGTTGGAGGACTAAAGGAATAATTAAAAAATATGGAGTTTTCTGCAATTTATGACAGAGAACTCCATAATCTTTCAGTAGGTTACTGCAACCCAGCTTGATCATCAAGGTATTACATCCATTGATGATCCTTGCCTGAATCAAGTATTAAGTGGAGGACTGTAAGATAGTGATTTTTCTAATTTTATCGTTCCCTCTGTAATAAATGAATTCCTCATTCATTCTTTCTTGAGAAATGCTATGGGCTTGTGGTCTTCTTTTTTCATCAAATGCTTTATATTCAATTACCATTATTATTCTTTTTGATTCTCAAATTGTGCCAAATTTGCCCAGCAGGAGACCCTTCATGTGTCCTTTTGACACAACGTCACTAATTTTTAAATGACTACTTTTCAAATGACTCACTGCTGCCCTGGCTGGTGTTGTTCAGTGGATTGAGTGCTGGCCTGATAACAAAGTCGCCGGTTCAATTCCCAATCACAGCATGTGCCTGGGTTGCAGGCTAGGTTCCTGTCTGGGTGCATGTGAGAGGCAACTGATCAATGTTTCTCCGCAGAAATTTTTTTTAAAAAGCTTTAAATAACTCACCTTTCCAGCACCACAGGATATTCCATGTTCACTTCTATTTTCCTAGTCCATATCTAGTCCCAGTTCCCTTTAGTGAAAAAGTACTTAGAAACTAAGATATGGGCATGCCAATGTTACTGATTCAAATTTAACATCCCAGGAACTTGGCCTTTTTAAATTTTATATTTGTATCTCCTTTTTCCTACAGTGAAAATCCTATGATATTAATACATCTACTTATTTGCTGTATCCTGTAGTAGAGGAAACTGTCAGAATTCCAATACCAATATTACCATTAATAACAAAACCACTAAGTAATGCTTAAGATTTCTTTGCAATTCTTTTTGTCCTGTGACTATATTCTAGCAGATATATATTCAGAATACTATGTTCAAATATTACTGAAATAATTATTTCTCTTGGTGGTTACATTATCGATTTTATATTGAGTTAGCCACAGTTGTTTCTGTCTGTTTTCAAGTTGAGACAATTGAACTAATACTATATTTTAATCCAACAGAAACAGAAGCCTGAAAAATAAAGCCTGAAATGAAGCATTCGACCACCAGAATTTCCCCAGCAAAGGTGAACAACTTAGCAGGAAAAGCCCTGGTAAAATCTCCCAGTTTGAGAAGTAAGGACTTAAGCATTTCTGATTGTTTTACACAGTATTTTTTAAAAATCTGTTCTTAAACCTTTATTATCCAATGTTTGTATGTGCTATGTTACCAAAAGTTACTAAAAATACAAGAGCTGAAATTGAAGGGATGCCTCCTAAGTGTGCAATTCAGCAGCATTTGGTTTTAAACAAACTACATACAAACAACTTTTACTTATTTGATGTATCTTAAGACAGGAATGGCTCAGCTAATTTAAACCTGCTAATAGTAATAAATATAATTATAGCCCTTTATATCAATTCCTTCTTTCCACCCACACCTCCTGCCACCAAATCCAATTTTTTTTCCCATATTAATTAACAAAATATAAACTGATCCATTTTCATTCCACAAACATTTATTAAGACCTTTGGTATATCAAACTTATGGTTTAACTTGCAATTTCTGGTAAAGGAGAGAATGCATGTGAAGATGTTTGAATAGTCCAGGCCCCAGATAAAGCAGAATTCACCAAATGATGCTCAAGCCTATCCAGTTACAAACTCAAAGGGTTTGGAATAAGCTGAAGGGTAAAAAGAATCAGGTAGTAGTTGTAGCTTCAAGACGAATGGGCAATATACCTTTCTGATCCTTACATTATCTATATTATCTATCCTGGACAATAATTATACAAATCTATACTCAGATTTTTCATACAGGAACAGTTACGCAAAAGAGTTAATAGACCCCTGGTGGACTATAGCAAAAACAGGACGAGGAATTAGGATGGAGACTACATATCCTTGTCCTTTGGGTTCCTTTCCATTTTCCTGAACATCTTTAAGGCTAGAAGAAAAAGCATTTTTAAAGTGTATCATTTCTGTCCTTCTTAAGGCTCCAGCCCACCCACAGTGTTCTTTGGTCACCAGGGAAAACACTAATTTGAGTGTGACTTCTCAATGGCTAGGAAATCACAGTTGTTAGTCTTCTTATCTGAGTCTTAATGCCCTGTACAAAAGCAGTGACTCAGTGAAGTGCCTCTGCATCCCCAAATACCCTCCTAGTAGTGAATGTGTTGTCTTTGTACCTCAGGACATGTGGGCTGTTTTTGTTTATTTTTATCCTCACCCAAAGATACAGCTCTACTTTATTTTATCTTACTTTATCTTATCTTAAGAGAGAGACATTGATATGAAAGGGGAACAATGCTCTATTGCCTCCCCTACACACCCAGATGTGCTCTGACAAGGAATCAAACCCTCAACTTTTTGTTGTACAGAATGACACCAAACCAACTGAGCCACCCCACCAGGGTTATATTGTGGGTTCTTTAAGATACTGGAATAAGGAAGCAGACTGGAGTTTACACCAGTTACCAGCATTGATGCAAAAATTAAAATGTAACTTCTCCTTTAAGGGTACAGTGGCTTATTTGCACCATTTAGAAAAACAGTGATAAAGATAACCCCAAATCTCTTATATGACTTTGAAATGCATCACATTATTTTTATTGTCCTGTAACAGATCTTCCTTTCCAAAAATATTGGCTCAGTTTAATACTAAAATTGTCATTATTTAAACTCTTCTGGTAAAAAATTCAATGGATAGATGTGAGGTGTGTGACAGGTATGAACCACTTCTCAAAAGTCAAGGTGCACTCTGGCCAGGTAACTCAGTTGGCTAGAATGTCATCCCAATACACCAAGGATTACAGTTTGATCCCTGGTCAGGGCACATACAAGAATCAACCAATGGATGCATAAATAAATGGAACAACAAATTGATGTCTATCTCTTTCCCTTCCTCTCTCTAAAATCAATAAACAAATTTTTTAAAAAATTTAAACTCAAGGTGCAAGGAGCAAGAACTATGATTTATCTTTCTAAAGAAAATACTCCAAGCTCCCAAGAAAGAAAGCAAGAAGGCTCATTTTAATCCCTTTTCCTTCCTTGGACTAGCAGGATCTGACACAATCCACAGGTCACAAAGCCACAAAACTCATTACCCACTGCTACAGGTATCCATACAGTCAGGCCATTTCATTTGTCGTGCCACCAGGGTACAGGAGGACTTCATGAGCAGGAGGAAAGCCCCTCCCAAAAATCATCCCATTCCAAGTTTCCAGAAAGCTACTCCTCAGGGTCAGTCCATTCTTTTCTGCTACTTCTCCCCCCAACATCCATCAATTTTTTCCCTTCCCTGACAATTTAGCTTTCTTATGCATGTAGACGAAGTCACAACATGGGAACCTTGAGACACGTCCACCCAACAGAACTATTTTATTTGGCCTGAACACTATTATTAATGTTATTCTTTAATTGAGGCCACAATTAAAAATAGGAAATTTTGCATGAAAATCTGAATGTGTGGTTTGCAAAAAATCTGAAGATCTAGTACCACTGGCTCATAGTCTTACATGGCAACATTTAGAGATAGAACTGAGAGGAGATCATACTCTTTAGTTTGGGTCTGTCCATGGAAAATCTTCTGTTACAGTGAAGGAGCTTGTGGACATTAGGGAATCACAGAAAATGTATAATTGGGGAAATTATAAGATATTTTTATTTTAGAGAAGTCACATTGAGGATAGAACTAAATAGAGATCACACCCTTTAGTTTGGATCTGTTCATGGAAAATCTTCTGTTACAGTGAAGGAGGCTGTGGATAGTAGGGAATCACTGAAAATGTATAATTGGAGAAATTACAAGATATTTTTATTTTAGAGAGGTCACATTGGGGATGGTATGAAGAGAGAGCTGGGGGGAAGAGTAGAAACCAAAACTGGTCAGAAATCTACTAAATACATTCATCTGGGGGACTGATAATGAGAACATGCCCTAAGATAACAGAAAGGAAAGGAAGCACTAAATTTCACATACATTCAGAAGATGAAATCATGAGGATTTAATGACAGATTGAATACATTGAGGGATGGAGGAAGAAGGAAAAATGGATGACTCTCAACTTTCTGATTTAAGAATTAGATAGACAATGGTAGATAGTGGCACTGTCTTTTAAGACAGGGAATTCCAGAAGATTATTTTGGGGGTAAGAAAAGGTAAAAATTTTTTTAATGAATATGTTTGAATTTGAAGGAGGTGTAGGTCATCCAGATAGAGAGTCCAGAATTCAGGAGGCTCTACATAGACATAGATACAGAGATGCTTTAATGTAGCTGAAGTCAAAATGCCCTGTGGAAGAGGAGCAACAGATACACGCCTGGGAGAGAGACTAAAGGAAGAGTTTCAGCTTGAGGAGTCACCAGCATACAGAAAGATGACTGAACTCATTGGAGTAAGCAAGGCTGCTCAGAAAGAAAGTCTCACACAAGGGTGTCTGACTTGTGGCCTGCGAATGTGGTCCAACACAAAATCATAAATTTACCTAAAACTTTTAGTTTTTTTGTGATTTCACATCACAATGTATTTAATGTGTGGCCCAAGACAACTCTTCTTCTTCCAGTATGGCGTGGAGACTCTGAAAGTTTGGGCACCCCTGGTAGAGCGAGAGAAAAAAAACAAAGGGCAAAATCCTGAGGACCACCACAATTTAGGAGCAGGTAAAGGAGGAAGGACTAACAGAGAGTGAGGCAGAGATGAACTGATCAGAGAGAAATAAGGAGACTGGTGACATGACAGTAAGGGAATAAAGGTTCAAAGAAGAATGTGGTCCCCAAAGTCAAATGCCACAGACAGGTAAAAGGTAGTAAGCTGTGAGAAGACACTTGGTCAAATAAGTATTTGGGGAAGAAGTAAAAGATGAAGTGATTCAATTCTGTAATTCCTGTCAGCCACAGGCTGGCTCTCCAAGTAGCAAAACTACAGGCAGCTTTCCAGTCACCTTCCCATTTACTCACCAGAAATGCCTGAGGGAATTTCATTGTGCTGTTGCTATAATGAAATTAGTTATTTACTTAAAAGCCATACTTAGTTAGACACTGTCCTCAGACAGCAAACATGATGGAGACTTAGGAAGTGGCAACAGTCCTTACATAGGCTTGACCTGGCCCTTGAACCCCAGTGAAGAACTCTCTCCAGCAGTCTTCACGACTCTGTCCGATTTGTGCTTTCCTTCTGAGAACACAACCCTCACACCACATTTCCAGCTGCCCTGAAAGTCACCTTCTTGAAAGAAAGTATACCTTCTTTCAAATACTCCCAATGTAAAGTATCTTTAATCCTTCCACTGAAGGCACCTCAATTAATTATAGCCAGGGTTTGTCCCACTAGATACTAGCCTGCACATCCACATCTTTAGTCCATCTCTTCTTTTACATCCACAATACTTCCTCAGTATCATGACCCTCACTTCTAGCTACCCAAGACCCATAACCCACTCCCCACAGAGTCCACTTTTAATATTAGACATGCTTGTTATGTCCCAGTGGGATGTCATGTCCCTGTGGGATACTGATAAGTGTATAAGGAATGAGTATGCTTACAGTATCATCTTCCAGCTTTTAACTTTGAAGACAGAATGTGATACAGTAAATAAAGTATTGTAGTAAATTAGTTGTCAGGACACAAAGTCCAGTGCTGGCTCTAGCATAGCTTTGTAAATTATCCTTCTAACTCTAAAAACACTATATAAGCATGAGATACCATAGTTGACATTTCTGAATTGTTAAGCAATGTTAACGAGTTCCAGGGTGAATGAGAGTATAATTAAGTGGCTTTGCCCCCTTCAGACAGTCAAAGATACCTAAAGGTAGAAGGCCATCTAAATTGGAGGCAAGATACAGATAATTCAAATAGTAGCTTATAGATATTTATTCCACTTGACTTTGAAAAGCATACTAGGAAGGTAAATCTTCTAGAAAATAAAAATATATCATGGAATGGATCCAAAAGTCACAAGTAATTATTTTTATTTCCTGAATTACTGTGAATAATTGAAATTTGGCTATATTATAAAAATTATTTGAAAGTTTATTTACTATAATGTTGAAAGTTGAGATCCTATGACTCAAGTGTTACAACTTTCTTTTCTATTTGACCCTGAAAGTCTTTTTATAATTTCTGAGTAACAAATTTAATTTTTAATTTGAGACTTTAATTTTTCTTTGGCTAATTAAATTAAATTCTAATGAAATTAGAATTATTGAATAATTAATTTTTTTACTTCAACTGATTTATGAGTGTGTATTTTGTCAGTCCCTAAAATTGCAGTGTAGCATTTTTTCATATGGAGGTAGATGGAAAGAGTAGCTTTGATATTAGACACACTTGAGTCACAACTTCTCACCAGACCTGCAGCTTTGGGCAAGTGTCATGACTGCTAGATCATCATCTGTAAAGTGAGGAGGATAATACTTTTCTTGCTATATTATAGCAAAGGATTAAATGACATAGTATGTAAAATTATTAGCACAGTGGTTGGTCCACTGTAGACACTTAGTAAATGACAACTATTTCTAAAATCAATAACCTTTATAGACTACAGCTATGGCTCCAAAATTATTAAAAGTACATTCTAGATAAGCAAAAAAAATTATAGACTTCATATGACCATAAGAGTTCCCCCTCAGTTAGGCGAAGATTGATGTATGTTAGATATAGATCCACAGTCATTTGGCAGCAAAATATGACCTGAGCTCACCTGACAGTTAAAGCCTGACCTGAACCACCATGCAGTCTTTATTCCACTTCATACAAAATTTCCCATGTTTCACTATAACATTATTAATTTTTTAATTTGGGGTACTGCCCTAGTTCCTGCTGGGATTGCTAAATATATACTATATATCTTCTACATGACAATAGTCTGAAAATCTAAATCTAAAATACTCTGAATCTTGAAACACAACTGGCTCCAAAGTTTCCGACAAAATACTATGGATCTGTGGTTGTTTTCTTGATCTGCTACACTCAGGGTTTGTAAAAGGATAAAAATGGTTGGAATGAAACAGTATCACATTTTTTTTATTTGTTTAGAATCCCAACAGAAGGTCGAAGAAGTTTGCCAGATGTATTTTATGAAGCTACGCTCTGGCCATATTATAGAAAACAGGGCCTGTTACTTCAGGGAAAGAACCATCAAAAGGCATCCACCAAAAACACGTAAGTGGAAACTGCATTTCCTGGTAATTCTCCAATATAGTGATGAGCATCTATTTGTCTTCAGTTGCTACATCCAGATATATAATTTTCCCCTCACCCAAATTTTTCTCCTGGAAAAAAGTAAAGATGATAAACTATTTTAAGCCATTTTAAAAGGTATATAACCAGTTTTTAATATAATGGGGGAAACAGTTACTTCATAACATTACATAAAAACAGAGGATATAAAATTATATATACAGGCATACCTCAGAGACAAGCGAGTTAGGTTTCAGACCACCACAATAAAGTGAGTATTATACTCAAGTGAGTCATAGTAGTTTGCTGGTAGAAGGTCTTGCCCTCAATTTGTAATAAATGCAACATTTGTAAAACACAATAAAGCAAAGTGCAATAAGGTGAGGTATGTCTATATATTTATAATATCTTTTAAGTGATTTTTTCATTTAAAATAAGTAAACTAAAATGTTAATCATGGTTGCCTTTTGGATGTTGAGATATGGGTGACTAGTTTTCTTCCACCTGGAATTCAATGGGCATGTCCTTCTGGGGTGCAAGGGTACCGGGATGTATTGATCTCTTCAGACTATGGAGCAACTGAAGCCCTGGGGCCAGCCACCACTGTCAGCAAGCAGTTTTGACTGAGACTCCAAAGCAGGGATTAGGGGGTGGGGAGGGGATCTGGGAAGAATGCAGACTGATAGTCCACTCCTAACCCCACCCCTGTCCTGCAGGTAGAAAGTACAACAAGCAACATCTGGTAATCACTCCCTATCAGCAGCCCCCTGAAGGGCCTTCAAAGAACTTTGCCTTTGATGTACAGCCAGCTAACAGAAGTGCTTCAGGTACCCAAGTGTGACTGGTCACGGGGGAGGTATGAGAGTGAGGAGGGAGGTAAGATGCGGGACCCTAGCAATTGCTACTCCAGGAAGCAGCCCCAAGTCTATGTCTTTGTGTGTATTAGACACTTCTGTCCATTTTCTATTGATGTGCCCATTTGTGGTATCTAAAATGAGTGCAAGGTAGCTGCTCTAACAATGCATGCACATTTTATAGTTGACACTCCATCATTATTTTGAAATACTTGCTATGGATTGGAATCCCATATACATTATTCCTAGGAAAAATACACTATCCTTTGCAGAAAAAAACCTCAATACACGATCCTCCCAAATTTCAATATTTTGACAATAAAAGAAAAGGAGGTGCTATTGTGTTTCTTAAGAATAATTTCAACTCAGACATTTTAAATAGTTGTTAAAATGTTTTTAAATTGTATCCACCTACTTGAGCAAATAATGTCCAAGTTGATGGTTACTATTAAGAAGTGAAGAGATCATCAAGAAACTTAATTAGGAATTGCATGTTGCCATTGCAGGCATTACTTCTGACACAAATGTCTTAAATTCCCAAGAACACACTGAAATATTTTACCTCAGAAGTTCACATACAAATTCAATTATTTAACATCTCCTTAATGTTTATATATTTTCTTAGCATAAGTCTATAATGTAAAGAAAATGTAGTAATTTTTTTTCTCCAGGACCCCTATAGGTAGTTCCTAAATCTGCTTCAGTTTACCCCAGCAGATCATTTTGAAATATTACCATTTTCTATGTGCATTGGAACATTTTTAAAATGTTGTGAGTACTGCTCTAAGTGTCTCCATTATTTAGCCAGAGGACAGAATGGATTTCACACCTGTATTCCCCAGGACTGTTGGAAGTCTTGGAGTAACTCTACACTTTACAGATGGGTATTTATTTATCCCATGTCTATTCAAATACTGTCCCTTCTTGCCCACAACCCCCTAGTCCATGGGGAGCCAAGAAGCAGAGGTTTCCTCAGGCACTGTCTGTCACTTTCCAGCTTCTTTCTTCCCACCAAAACTTCCTATAAACATACTAGCAGGGCCTCCGATGACCTTCATGCAGTAAATTAGCATCTTTAATCCCATTCAAGTGATGCACTTCAGCCTTTGGGCTAAATTTAACTTGCACCAAAGGCTTCTATCTGCCCAACAATGATGGACAAAGTACAGCTCAAATTGAAAAAAAAAAACAACTTCGAGGAGGCATTTTTTAAAAAACTGTTAAAAGATTGTTTATGACAACAAGTTTTTGAATACTTAATGATGAGATTTTTACTTATTACAGAGAATTCTTTTTCCCTGAGCACCTACAATGATCAATTCGTTACTTTTGCTTTTGCGGATGGAAGTTATGAGATCTATGTTGAAGATCTTGGAAAAAAAACAAGAAAAAGGTAGAATATTTCATTTTGTCTGTAATGGTATAATGATGACTGATAAGTAAATAACCAGTTTGCCAAACCGTAAACAATGGATTAACTCAGACAGGGCAAATAGATTTTCTGTTGTGAGCTAACTCCAATATATCGATAATGGATGCCTGAATATCACTGTGTTGAGGATTCAGAAGCTTAGTTAGAGTTTATCAGGAAAGAACATTGATATTGGGAAGTGGTATCAGTTGTGAAAGATGGAAGGAGGACCATACATACATATTTGATATCACTAACTTATCTACTAGATCTTTCCAACCTTATCAATACTACCAAAGTAAAAACTCTAGTTGTCCTGGCTGGTGTGGCTCAGTTGGTTGGAGTGTCGTCCTGTGAATCAAAAGGTCATGGGTTTGATTCCTGGTCAGTGCATGTGCCTCAGTTGTGGGTTCAGTCCTGAGCTGGGGCACACATGAGAGGCAACTGATGGATGTTTCTCTCTCACATAGATGTTGCCCTCCCTCTCTCTCTTCCTTCATTCTACTCTCTCTAAAATTAGTAAGCATGTCCTCAGGTGAGGATTGAAAAAAAGTGTACACCACTGTTGTGAACAATTGTTTTAAATATTTTATGGAGAATTAATCAGAGCATACATTTTTGAGACCTTCCTCAAAGCCACAAAAGTTTTGCTTTTGTTAATATACAATAAAAGAGGAGCATATTTTCTGATATTATGTATACGTTGGAACTGAAACATTTTAATAATCACCAAAGGAATTTTATGCATTCTCTTTCAGACAAGGTGTTATTCCGTTACTATGGCTCACACTCACCTATAAGTCCAAGAGGTAATTTGGGGGTCTGAGTAGCTGCAATGCTTGAATTCTTAAATTTGGGTAAAGTCAAATCCAAAAATGCTCCATATGGGAAATGGTTCTCTCCAGCCCAAGCTCATAGTAAAATCTTAGATTCTTAGGGAATTTACTCCATCCCAACCATTTTGCAGTTTAATAGAATAAATGTTTGGCTATATTGAATAGAGACCCATAATAATAGAGGCTTAAGCTACCTAAACCCTATTTCTGTCTTAGTCAGGGCTGGAATGGCAGTTCTGTTGAACAAGTTGTCCAGGGATCCAGCTCCTTCTGTCTTTGTGGCTCTGCCAACATCTGCATGTTTCAAGATTACTCACCAGCATGACAATGTCCAATTAGCAGGACAGAGGAACATGGGTACCTGAATTCTCTTTCCCATTAAGGACATAACCTGAAAGTTGTACCTGACACTTCTACTTGGCTCACATTGGTCAGAACTTAGTCACATTTCTACACTTAGCTACAAAAACAAAAAACAAAAACAAAACAAAACAAACAAACAAAAAAACCCAAGCTGGAAAATATCCTGCTATAATACAAGAAGAGAAGTTGAGTGTTGGGGGACAACTATGTGTGGCTTTACATGCAGACAGGGAAGCTGACAACCAGAGAAATACTCATTAGAGTCACAATTCTATAATTCGAAAGCATGTGGGAAAACTAATCTCTCTTTTTCAAGGGGTTTAGGATTATCCCCTACTTGTCCAATGACACTCTAGTTTCATTTGGGTGCAAATATTTCTAAGAGACATGTTGCTGAATGAAGTAGATATTTTATGACATCTTAGACTCGTTTTCTGGATGTTAAATTCATTTAAATTAAAATGAGTTACAATTTTAACTTTATAATTTATATATTTTTAATTGCAAGGTGATGATGTTGATGGTGAGAGATTAATGGTAAGCCTGAGTCCTTCAAAAGACAAAGACTTCTTGCTGCATGCCAACAACCAGGAGCACTCTGTGGAGGTAACAAAAATATGCGCTTAACTGTCTTGATTGATACCACTCATTTGTGCAGATTTGGATATTTGGGGTATTTTGAAGAAGGACTTTTGTTTGTGCTATTGTATTGTACATAAAACATGATCAGTTATAACCAATAACTTGCTTCTGGAATAGGAAAGGGAGGGAAATGGTATGTATATCCTTGCTACTAAAATTCTGATCTCTGTCAGCAGTACTGCATCACTGGGAGCATATTATTATAGAAATAAAGAATTTCAGGCTCCCTCACAACTGAAACAAAATGAGCATTTTAATGAATCTCCAGGAGATTCATATGCACATAAAAGTTGGAGAAACACCACTATATGGGATGATTTCAAATTCTTTTTGTTTGGCTTTAGAAACTACTATGCTCTTCCAAGAAGGGTTTCTTTGTAACATATCGTTTTCTTAGGCAAATGCTAAAAAGAAAAACAAAACAAAAAAAACCCCTATATATTCTAAGCCTTTTAAAAGGAAGGTCATAAACACTTCCATATGCCAAGATTTAGAGGTAGCATATCAATCTACATTCTAATCATAGGACTCACTGCATAGTCTTTTTCAGTTAGTAAATTTCAGAATTATATTGGTCATGATGAAGAATTATAAGCATCTTAAGGAACAAAGAAGCCAAAGGTAGAGACAAGGAAGAAAACATGAGAGTATAACATAGAAGATAAATTATATAAATACACAAAGTTATAAAGCTAACTCATTCAGCCATGCCCGGTATTAACATAAACACTAGATGATAGCCAGCATCTCTTAACAATACAGTGTTTGGTGTATATAAGTACTCAATAATAAGAGATGACCCATACTGAGCTCTATTAAATACCAAGCACTAAATATTTTAAAAGTACTATCTCATTTAGTTCTCATAGTAACTCTATGATAGAGTTATTGTATTGGTCAGATATCGCTGTGTAACAAACTACTCCCCAACACTTAGTGACTTAAAATAATAATCATTTATATAACTCATATCTGTAGGTAAGTTAGGGTGACTGATCTAGAAAACTGGTTAGACAAAAAAACCGAGTCTTGAGAAGTAAAGCAATGTGCTCAGGTCTCAGGGAAAATATGTGACAAAAGAGGGATACAAATCCAGAACTGTCATGTCTAGATCCAGTCATTCTAAGCCACGTGTCTCTCAAAGTATACTATCAGTGAACCAAATCAAATCCTCCCACTTTGACCCTCTACTTCTTTCCCCTTCCACCCTCTTCCATCCCCTACTCAGTGAGCTGCTTTGCTAAAAATACCAAGTTAAATAATTATTCCCCTTTCGTTTCTAACAGAGGGATGTGAAACTGCCTCTGGACTCCCTATTCATGTGTTTGTTGCTCTCCCTTTTGTTTCCTCAGCTACAAAAATGTGAAAATCCATTGCCAGACCAGACCTTCTTTTTCCTTCATCAGGAGCCCGGGCCCTCTTCATGTGTTTCATTTGAATGTAAAAGCAATCCTGGAGTGTTTATAGGTGTAAAGGATAATCATCTCGCTCTAATTCAATTAAAGGACCAAACTGAGCATTCAAGAAGAGAGAATATCAAATTTAAGCTCTCTTAAAGTTAATGTGATGGAAAGCTATGAAACCTGGGTTGAGTAGCCCAAATAGCTACCATTGAAGAGATTGTCAAAGACAGGGAGAGAGAGCGAGAGAGAGAGATAATATTTAAAGGAAATATTGCTTAGCATGCTGTGGAATGTTTTTCTTATTATGTTAAAAATACACTTTTTTTGTAATCCTCAGTTCTGTTTTTATTTCCCTGTGTATCACTGCATATTTAATACAAGTATTGGTTGATTAGCTAGGGTATTGGTAAAGAGACCTGAAAATATTCTGGAGACATATAGACCTTCACTTTTTTCTACTTTCAGCCCAGAGAGAACTTCATATGTAGAACTGAGACCTCTGGGGAGAAACAAGGGTCTTAGTCCAAGACTCATTTTAGACAGCGATCCATTTTTAAGAGCTATATACCGACTAAATTTTCTCTAGTCCCAAACAATGGGCTCAATTACTAGAGTTGCTAGTAAAAACCTAGATTGACTATTTCACAAACACCAAACTTGTAGATGCCCAAAACTTCAGATGCCTACATAGCTAGGCAGATAATATAAATATAGTAAAAAGGCAAAGATAATTTAAAAATTAAAAAAAATGCAATATTTGTAAAGTGAATAATTTCACCTCTAATTGTTTCATTTTTAAAATTCTGATTTTTATAGATCAAGTTAAGTAAAGTAAGGCATTCTTATATTAGGAAGTGAAATAAATTTTAGACACAGAATTGGAATCATTAGAAATATCTAACAAACTTAAAGCATTTTTTTTTTTCAGAAAAAAACATTGAGCCACAATACGGGTTAGGGCATCCAAGTACCATGGTGGGGCCAGAAGTCTAAGATGAGATACAAGATTAATATTACAATTTTAATAACTGGCTATCCCTTATGTTTGTGACATACCATGTCCTTCTGACCTGAGCTTCCAGGGATCAGTGATTTTGAATATACTGGTCACTTTGGACACAATTTTTCTAATCTTTTCTTCCTATATGCACAGGTCTTTTTGTTGTCCAGCATCTCAATGATCCTGTTCACTATGAAATATTCATTTGATTTCTGTTCTGCCTTTATTTCTTTTGACCAACTGTGTTCTTGATACACCTTTGGCATCCCTGAGCTTCACTCCCAAATCACCTGACATTTGAGTGCTAACACCTTTATTCTGCTTTGTCTGCCTGGTGTTATAAGATTTTATATAAATCTATTGATAACAATATTTTTTATTAAATATCTTTGTGTTTTATTGTTACTAAGGTAGTAAAATAATTTATACTAAACCATAATGATAACATTTTCAACTACTAATGAAATAGTTTTTACTTAAGTCCTTAGCAATTTCTACTATAATTTTTCATAGCTTAACACTGACAGTAAATGATAAACATAACAACAATAATTATGAAATATGACTTTTTCTGAAATGATAGGCTTTTTGACTTCTAATTTGTTGAGCTCCACTGGATGTAATTGCTGGTGAACATAAGATAAACACAGCTGAGAATTACTGTATAGAGGCAAATAAGTGTAGAACAATATATCTTTGTTTCATTACTTTGTCAATAATTTTACTATAAAGACACAAATAAAAGTAGAATTTATATCATTCCTTCTGAAAAACACTAAGTGTTAATTATGTGTATCTGTATGAAATACTTAAAATGATTATTGTTAAGTAACCAAATATATACATTATATTACTTATATTCTTGAATAAACTGTATTTTTAAAACTATATAAGGCCATAATGATTTTATAATAAACAGCTCAATATTCTGAAATTCTTAAGTGAAGGTAAGCATATCTCAATCCAATATTGGTACCTGAAGTAGATCATTTGTCTGATACTTTTGGTAATTCAAAACTAAGTAAGATTTTCCAGACTTCTGGTCAAGATGCTGGCATGGTAAACATGGTACTTGCCTCCTCACACAACCACTACAAAATTACAAGTAAACTATAGAACAATTATCATTCAGAACTGTCAGAAATGGAGATGAATGTAAGTCCTACAAATACAGAATTAAAGAAACTACATCATGACTGGCAGGAGGAGCAGACTGGGCTGGTCCCATACCCATGTGTGGTAGATAAAAATAGGGAGGAATATCTAAGAAGCAATGAGTCCCAGCCCCATACCAGGCCCCTCAGCCCAGGGTTTAAGTGGCAGGAAGACAAGTACCCATAACTTCTGGCTGTAAAAACCAGGGGGTATTAAAACTGTGGTGGAAGACAGAAACTGCTAGATTCCCTGGCAGTTCCTCTTAAAAAGCCCATGCATGGACTTAGACTCACTCCCTCTGAGCTCCAGCACCAGAGCAGCAGCTTGGAAGTCATCACAGACATTTGAGGAGGAATTGTCCATCATCAGGATGAAAGCTGGGTGGCATTTTTCTCCCAGACAGAAGTGCTAACAGAGGCAACTGTTGGATTTCTGAGCCCTCCCCTAACAGAGCCACAGAGCAGCAGGCAGGTGGCATATCTGAGACTCCATCAACCTACCTCACACTGTCAGCCTACTCTGGTGGTCCCCTGAGGTCCTTCCCCACCCAATTTTCAGGCCCACCCAAGAACAGAGGCTTTTCCACACAAATGGCTAGTCTTGGCCCATGCTTCAGATTTTGCTAACTTATCTCAAATAAGCAGCATCTGGGTTCAGCAAGCACTGTACCTCTTGCTAAGTTGCCCCAGGCCTGGCACTAGCAGCAGCCACCCTTAGTCCACAGACTGGCCTTGCCTGGGTACCTCCAAACCCAGCACAAGTAGCAGCCTTCTGCAGATCATTTTGTAGCTTATGCTGTATGACCCTGGAGAGAACACAGGTGGTAGCTGACCTTGGATGTGCCAACAGCAATCAAGGCTCAACTATAACAGGAGGGAGTGCCAGCCCACACAGTGGGTGCACCTCAAGTATCTAGCTTGGGTTATAGGGGAGGCTGTGCCAGTGGACCCTGTAGGATACCTACTACATTAAGCCACTCTATCAAGCTTGGGAGATGTAGCAGCTCTACTTAATACATATAAACAAACACAGGGAGGCCGCCATAATGAGGAGACAAAGAAACATGGCCCAAATGAAAGAACAGAACAAAACTCCAGAAAAAGAGCTAAACAAAATGGAGACAAGCAAGCCACTAGATGCAGAGTTCCAAACACTGGTTATAAGATGCTCAATGAACTTAGTGAGAATTTAAATAGCATTAAAAAAGGGCCTGAATAGACCATTTCAAAGAGAGCTTGTGTGACCAAAACCAGGAAGGAGGTCTTAACGCTGCGACCTAAGGTTGAAGTTCTCCATAAGATGTAATAGACACTTAATAGTACTATATTTTCTTGTGCAGATATAAAATCAAGCTAAAAAGAGCATGGAAACCATAAAAAAGAACCAGTCAGAAATGAAGGATACACTAATTAAAATAAAGAATAATTTACAGGGAATCAACAGTATAGTGGATGAAGCTGAGAATCAAATTAGCGATTTGGAATATAAGAAAGCAAAAAACACCCAACCAAAACAGAAAAAAAATACAAAGTAACAAGGACAGTGTAAGGAGGCTCTGGGACAACTTCAGGCATACCAACATTTGCATCATGGAGGAGCTAGAAGGAGGAAAGAGAGGATCAGAAATTGGAAACATATTTGAAAAAATAATGACAGAAAACTTCCCTAACTTGGTGAAGTAAATAGACATACAAGTCCGTGAAATGCAGAGCGTTCCAAACAAGATGAACCCCAAGAGGCCCACCCCAACACACATCATAATTAAAATACCAAAGGTTAAAGACAACGAATCTTAAAAGCAAAAAGGGAAAAGAAGTTAGTTACCTAAAAGGGAGCTCCCATGAGACTGTCAGGTAATTTCTCAAAAGAAACTTTTCAGGCTAGAAGGGACTGGCAAGAAATATTCAAAGTGATGAAAAGCAAGGGCCTACAATGAAGATTGTACTCTCCCCAGCAAAGCTATCATTTAGAGCTGAAGGACAGATAAAGAGCTTCCTAGACAAGAAAAAACTAAAGGAGAATATCACCACCAAACCAGCATTATATGAAATGTTAAAGGGTCTTCTGTAAGAAGAAGAAGACAAAGATTAAAAAATATATGAATAATAAAATGGTGACAAATACATATCTGTCAACAATTGAATAATAAATAAGCAAGCAGAACAGAAACAAAATCATAGATACAGAGAACATTTTGATGGTTGTCAGATGGGAAGGAAGTAGGGGAATAAATAAAAAAAGTGAAGGGATTAAGAACTGCAAATTGGTAGTTACAGAATAGTTATGGGGATATAAAGTACAGTATAGGAATTAGAGTATCCAAAGAACACATATGTATGACCTATGGACATGGACAATGGTGTGGGGATTGCCTGAGGGAGTGGGCAGGGGCTGGGTGGAGGGGGGCAAGAGGGGAAAATTGGGACAACTGTAATAGCATAATAAATAAAATATAATTAAAAATAAAACTTTGGTTTAAAAAAACTAAGTAAGATTTTTCCTAGTGGGGATTGTATCTTTTTCACCTTTGTACTCCCAGTGCCCATCATGATGGCCAACACGTAGGAGATATTCAGTGACTTTAATCCAAAATTAAATTCCTAACATGTACCTGCAATTGAACTCTAACCTGAGAGTTCTGACCCCATATTTAGATACCTTTAACCTGGCTACCTTATTTTCAATGTTTACTTTTTCTCTCACATTTTAAAATACTTTCCATCATACGGTCAGTATTATTTGATTAAAATATCAAATGTATAGTGGCCTTTGTCACTTACTTGAATGTGTTTTGATGGTCCATAATACATTACTGGAAGGAGTCTGTCCGCTTTTATTTTACCAGAAATGACAATTATGTCCAAACTTATTTTCCCTCACTGTATTTTTACTATTTGGATTTTTGTGTATTTATTGAACATGTTGAAATAGTGTCAAGAAAATTTTATTTGAACAGTAAAGTTACTTGGAATTGGAAAAGAAAACAGAGTTGAGATTTGGGGGATTTAGAAAGAAAATTGTTAATTTAATTAGGATGCAACAGCTTTATTAAAGTCTTAAAAGATTGATTCATGTCCTCCACATCTGCAGCACAAAACAAGTAAAAAAAAAATTACAATGTCAATCTTTGTACCTCATGCTGAGAAATTTTACAGTAGATAGAGAAATCTTAAGCTGCAGTATGCCAGTGGGAGTTGGGAAAGACTTTTCCCAAAATTCATTCTCTTCTCATACTATCACCTATATAGTCCAGAAATCTCATCGTCTAGCAGTTAAGTACATGCCATGTTTGCTAGACTCCGCTAGGACCTGTGAAAGCACAAAACAAACCCTAGCTATGCTTTTTGTCCACATGGAACTTAAAACACATACAATATGTATTAAAACTCTAAATCTGCAGTACACAGTTACACAAAAATGAGAGCGATCAGTATGAGTTCCTCACAAGGGAAAGAAATAGGACTGAATTCTCTATCTCCAAACCCTAGTACCTACCCCTGATCTATTAATATATTAACTTGAAGGTCACATTAAAGAGGTTCCTTCTGCAGGTCTCAGACAAAAGGGAGTAAATTCAGTTGTTCTGAATCTTAATAGGCAGTGTTGAGGTTAAAGGGCCTAGGAATCTGAGGAATGAATTCAAGAGATGAAATGAAAGCCATTTGGTAGAGATACAAGGAATGAGCTATTTCTTGTTTAGGTGACAACATGATGAAACACTTGTCCAAGTCCAATTACAGTCCCTAACTCAGATGACACTCCCATAAAGAGAATGCATGAAACACTGCCTACCATATTACACAAGCTTGGTTTACAACTTACAGTCAGCACAACTTGAGCAAATTATGTAAACTCTCTCAATCTCTGTTTATCCTCTGTAAAATGAGGAGGTACCAAATGTTGTAGTAGCTTATCTAGTATCCATTTTTGGGAACCACCCTGCCTGGTTTCAGAAGCTGTAATCATCCATGGCTAAGGCTGAGTAAAAAGACCTTGGGACCAAAAGCCACTTAGGAGACAAAGCTTATCTTCCTTATAGAGGTACCACCTCTGCCCCCTTTTATCTCACCATGCTTGGCCCTGGGTAGATGACTGGTTAGCCAATGATGGGTAAGATTCCTCAAAGAAGGGATGACCTAAGACAGGCACAGTCATGAAGGAGCCCTCAGGGAAGGACTTGGAGGGGCTATACAAAAAGAAGGTGATGGACCCTTGTCCCTCTGCTTTGACATAGACTGAGTCCTCATTCTGTCTGCAAGAAGTCTTTTAATCTCTTGGCTGCCTTACTTCCCCAGCCTGATTTAAGCCTAAAACAATGCCTTAAGCCTGAAACAATGCTGGAGGTGAGTGTGGCCCTGTGCTGGAAAGGGCTGGTTCCCTAGGGCAATCAGGACTAAGAAAGGATGCATGATATCCTATGAAATCTACTTTGCTAATACCCTCAATTTAAATGATAAGGGTCCAAGCATGAATCGAGTTTGTTCCACAAAGTTTTCTGGCCCTTTAACTATCTGACCCTGACTCAGAATAAGCCCTCAGAGTTCTTTGAATGTTATCTATTGTTTAATCATTTCTGCCTGACAATGATTGATGAGCTTTACATATACACCCTGTATTCCTGTGCAAACTGAACCCAATAAAACCTTGTCAAGGCAAGGGTTGGGGCACTCTCCTCTTAAGACAGTGGCCATGACACCCCTTTTCCTCCAAAGGACTTTGGTGGTCTGTGTGAATTTGTCTTGTCTCATCCATAACACCACAGACACTGCAGGCTGGTGTCCGCATCAATCCATTGCAACTAACCCCACTTCCTTACCAACAGATCCTCATTTTGTCCTGGGAAGCCATATGCCCAACTGAAAGTACACTTCTTCCCAGGCTCTCATGAAGTAACCATTTGACATTGTTCTGGGCAATAAAATGTAGGCAAGATAATGGCTTAAGAAAAACTTTTTAAAACGAGACTTATTCAACTGACATGCCTATTTTTAGTCTTTCACTCTCTCTCCTTCTTCCTAGACCATAGATATGGGGTTGAACACAGAACAGTCAACTTCTTCTGACCATGAGGCAATAAGCATGGGGATAAATGCTTACACATTAAAAAATAGCAGAAGGAAAAGATGGAAGAACTTTGGTGTAGTGAACAATATTGGTATTATGCTCAAATACCCTTTGATGCTTTTATAGTGGATTCTTTGATAATATTTTTGTGTTTATCCCACACCCACACCACCACTGCTGCCACCACCACCACCATCTTCTATGTGCTTTCAATATCCATTACTTGCAGCTCTTCTTACAAGGATTGCTCTTAGATACTGATGCTGCTTTGCCCTCTTACATAGAAAAGTGAAAGTTTCTGTGAGCCTGCATTCTTCCCTCAGCCTCACAAGGTTTTTGAAAGCCTAGCTCCCTTGTTTCAGGTGAATAAACTCCTAAATTTCACTCAAAAATTCCCCTCCAGGGTGCATACTGAAGCTACCCTTTGCTAGACTTCAGCATAAGATCATATTCTTGTCTTGGTCCTGTCCATTCCTACCTTGTCCCACTTCCTTAGCAGCCTTTGTTGTGAACATTTCCTTAGTAAATCATATACTGATAAATCCCTAACTCAGGGTCTGCTTCTAGGGAATCTAATGTAAGACACCACATCACATATGAAACTGTTTTGCTTCATACTAGCCTTGCAGTATTAATTGCAGACTTTCTTATTGAGAGAGAAAAAATAAGCCCATGTGTGCTTATGTTAGTGTTAGGTTTTCTGTTGAATGTGTCTTAAAGCAAACTTCACCCATAGAAGACAGAATTGAAATACCTGCTTATTAGGACACTGATAGGAATTGCCTTGCACATAGCAAGTACTCAGTGAAGCTGAGCTTAGAAGGACAGGCAAACACGATTGACATTAAATCAGGAAAGTTTTTCTTAAGTACAATTAGAACATAGAAAGACACAAGCAAATCCCTCTATGACTTTAAGAGAAGTTACCTTCTAAGAGATAAAGTGAGGGAAAAGTCATAATAAATGAAATCTAACAGGTATAGAAGTAACCCACCAAGTTAATAGATGTTTATTTGATTATACTTTAAACTACAAATAAGTTATATATAGTCTTTTATGTATCAAACATTACATTATAAATATAAAAAGATTTAATAGTAAAAACATAAACATGACCTATATTCCTTCAAAAGATAATTGGACATATGAAAATAGTCACTGGGATGTAAAGTACATCATAGGAAATATAGTCAATAATATTGTAATAACTTAGTATGGTGTCAGATGGGTACTGGACTTATTGGGGTGATTACTATGTCTAATCACTATATTGTACACCTGAAACTAATATAATATTGTATGCCAACTGTAATTGAAAAACAAATTTAAAAATTTTTTTTAAATCATTGGATAAAAGTACAGCTGTTCCAAGATATACAAATGGGATAACTAAAAAATTATGTAATGATTTATTATTATTCAATAGGTCAGAAAAACAATAGAGAAACAGTAAAACCAAAAGCTGGGTATTGGAGAAAGTTCATTAAAACTGACATGCATTTAGCCAGACTTATCAAGAAAAAAAGTCTGTTGAATGTGCCAATATTAATAATAAGAGTTATCAATAATAACAATAAAAGAGTGGGGATCACCATAGATTCTAAAAATATCAAAAGGATAAAAGGAAACTATTCTGGACAATACTTTAGCAATTTCAACAAAAATAAGAGAAATCCCTTGAAAGGCACAAACTATCAAGTACTCATTCAGGAATAGACAATATATAAAAAAAGAATAGACAATATGAATAGACTTATATCCATTTTTTATTTTTATTTTTTAAAGTTTATTTTAATTGTTAAGTACAGTCTTCTCTTTTACTCCCATCCCAGCCCACCCACCCAGTCCTCCCCACCTCCCTCTCATTTCCATCCCCCCTAGTTTTTGTCCATGTGTCCTTTATACTTGTTCCTGTAAACCCTTCCCCTGTTCCCCTGAAATTCCCCTGAAATTCCTCCCTCTCTCCCCTCTGAACACTGTCAGTCTATTCTCTTTTTTGGTGCCTTTGGTTATATTTTGCTTGTTTGGTTTTTTGTTGTTGTTTAGGTTCCTGTTAAAGGTGAGATCATATGGTATTTGTCTTTCACCACCTGGTTTATTTCACTTAGCATAATGCTTCCCAGTTCCATCCATGCTGTCACAAAGAGTAGGAGCTCCTTTCTTTCTGCTGCATAGAATTCCATTATGTAAATGTACCATAGTTTTTGACCTACTCATTTACTGACGGGCACTTAGGTTGCTTCCAGCACTTGGCTATTGTAAATTGTGCTGCTATGAACATTGAGGTGCATAGGTTCTTTTGGATTGGTGTTTCAGGGTCCCTAAGATATAATCCTAGCAGTGGAATAGCCAGGTCAAAAGGCAGATCAATTTTAAGTTTTTTTAGAAAATTCCATACTGTTTTCCATAGTGGTTGTACCAGTCTGCAATCCCACCAACAATGCATTAGGGTCCCCTTTTCTCCACAACCTCTACAACACTTGTTTGTTGCTTTGCTTATTATGGCTATTCTGACCAGTGTAAAGTGGTATCTCATTGGGGTTCTAATTTGCATCTCTCTGAGAGCTAACGATACTGAGCATCTTTTCATGTGTCTCTGGATCCTCTGTATGTCTTTGGAGAAGTGTCTGTTCAAGTCCTTTGCCCATTTTTTAATTGAGTTGCTTGTCTTCTTCAGTGGAGTCATGTGAGTTCTTTATATATTTTGGAGATTAAACCCTTGTTTTAATCAGTTGGTTCTCTTTTTATTTTAATACTATTTTCTTTAGCTGTGTAGAGGCTTTTTATTTTGATGAGACCCCATCTGTTTATTCTTTCCTTTATGTCTCTTGCTCGAGGGGACATATCAGTAAAAATGTTGCTGTGTGAAATATCTGAGATTTTTCTGCCTATGTTCTCCTCTAGGACTTTAATGGTGTCATGGCCTATATTTAAATCTTTTATCCATCTTGAATTTATTTTTGTGTATGGTGTAAGCCGGTGCTTCAGTTTCATTTTTTTGCATGTTCTCCCAACACCATTTGTTGAAGGGGCTATTTTTACTCCATTTTATGTTGTTGCCCCCTTTGTCAAATACTGACTGTAGAGACTTGCATTTATTTCTGGGGTCTCTGTTCTGTTCCACTGTTCCATGTGCCTGTTTTTATGCCAGTACCAGGCTGTTTTGATTACAATGGCCTTGTAATATGGTTTGGTATCAGGCATCTTGATCCCTCCTACTTTGTTCTTCTTTCTCAGAATTGCAGCAGCTATTTGGGGTTATTTATGGTTCCATATAAATTTTTGAAATGTTTGTTCTATGGCTGTGAAATATGCCATTGGTACTTTAATAGGTACTGAATTGAATCTGTAAATTGCTTTGGGTAGTATGGACATTTTGATGATGTTAATTCTTCCAATCCATGAACACGGTATATGTTTCCATTTGTGTCTTCCTTGATTTCTTTCCTCAGTGTTATGTAGTTTTCTGAATACAGGTCTTTTACCTCTTTGGTTAGGTTTATTCCTAGATATTTTATTTTTCTTTTTGCTATTTCAAATGGGATTTTTTCTTTGATCTCTGCTTCTGCTGTTTCATTGTTGGTGTACAGAAATGCCTTTGATTTCTGGATATTGACTTTGTATCCCGCAGTTTTGCCAAATTCATTTATTAGGTCAAGCAGTCTTTTGGTAGAGTCTATAGGATTCTCTATGTACACTATCATGTCATCTGCAAACAGTGACAGTTTTGTTTCCTCCTTTGCGATTTGGATGCCTTTTATTTCTTTTTCTTGTCTGATTGCTGTGGCTAAAAATTCCAGTACTATACTGAATAGAAGTGGTGAAAGTGGACAGCCTTGTCTTGTTCCTGATCTTAGTGGAAAAGATTTTAATTTTTGCCCATTGAGTATGATGTTGGCTGTAGGTCTCTCATATATGGCCTTTATTATGTTGAGGAATGCTCCCTCTATTCCTGCTGACTGTTTTTATCATAAAGGGGTGCTATACCTTATCAAATGCTTTTTCTGCATCTATTGATATGATCATATGGTTTTTGTCTTTGCTTTTGTTTATGTGATGTATTACATTTACTGACTTGTGGATATTGAACCATCCTTCCATACCTGGAATGAATCCCACTTGGTCATGGTGGGAATAGAAAGTGGTCCCTGTCTTTTTAATGTATTGTTGGATGCAGTTTGCCAATATTTTGTTGATGATTTTAGCGTCTATGTTCATCAGTGATATTGGCCTGAAGTTTTCTTTCTTCATTGTGTCTTTATCTGGTTTTGGGACTAGGATGATGCTGGCTTCATAATAAGAATTTGGGAGTCTTTCATCATTCTGGATTTTTTGGAATAGTCTGTGGAGGATAGGGGTTAGCTCATCCTTAAAAGCTTTGTAGAATTCTCCTGTGAAACCATCCAGACCCAGACTTTGGTGTGTCGGGAGTTTTTGATTACTGCTTCAATTTCATCTGCTGTTATTGGTCTGTTCAGTCTTTCTGCTTCTTTTTAAATCTGGAAGATTATATTTTTCTAGAAATTTGTCCATATGACCTAGGTTTTCAAATTTCTTAGCATACAGTTCTTCATAGTAATTTCTTACAATCCTTTGTATTTCTGTGGTGTCAGTTGTAATCTGTCCTCTTTCATTTCTGATTGTGTTTATTTGGGCCCTTTCTCTTTTTTTCTTGATGAGCCTGCTTAATGGCTTGTCGATTTTGTTTATCTTTTCAAAGAACCAGCTCCTGGATTCATTGATCCTTAGAATTGTGCTTTTAGTCTCTATGTCATTTAATTCTGCTCTGATCTTGCTTATTTCCTTCCTTCTGCTTGCTCTAGGCTGTCTTTGTTGTTGTTCCTCAAGTTCTTGTAGATTTAGGGTCAGGTTGTTTGTTTGAAATGTTTCTATCTTTTTTAGGTAGGCCTGTATTGCTATGAACTTCCCTCTCAGGACTGCCTTGGCTGTGTTTTGGGTTGTTGTGAGTTCATTTTCGTTTGTTTCCAGAAACTTTTTTATTTCTTCCCTAATATCATTCTTGACCCATTCATTGTTTAATAGCATGCTATTCAATCTCCATGATTTTGATTGTTTTGGGTTTCTTCCCTTGGGGTTGGTTTCTAGTTTCAGTCCTTTGTGGTCAGAGAAAATGCTTGGTATAATTTCAATTTTCTTGAATTTGTTGAGGCTTGCTTTGTGTCCTATCATGTGGTCTATCTTTGAAAATGTTCCATGTGTGCTTGAAAAGAATGTGTATTTAGCTTCTTGGGATGAAGGGCTCTGTATATCTCAGTTAAGTCCATTTCATCCAGGGCATTGTTCAATGCCACAATATCTTTGTTGATATTTTGTTTGGAAGATCTGTCCGTTTTTGGTGGTGGGGTGTTAAAATCCCCTACTATAATTGTGTTGATGTCAATATCTTTCTTGAAGTCCTCTAAGATTTTCTTTATGTATTTGGGTGCTCATATGTTGGGTGCATATATATTTACAAAGTTTATGTCTTCTTGGTGGATTCTTCCCTTGAGTATTATGAAGTGACCTTCTAGGTCTCTCTTTATGGCCCTTTTTTTGAAGTCTATTTTGTCTGATATGAGTATTGCTACCCTGGCTTTTTTTCCCTGTCTGTTTGCTTGGAAAATTTGTTTCCAGCTCTTCACTTTCAGTCTGTGTAGGTATTTTGTCCTGAGGTGGATCTCTTGTAGGCAGCGTATGTGTGGGTCATGCTTTCTTATCCATTCAGTTATTCTATGTCTTTTGCTTGGAGCATTTAATCCATTTACATTTAAGGTTATTATTGATAAGTGCTTATTCATTGCCATTTTTGTACCCATGTATCTCTCTCTCTCTCTCTGTCTCTCTCCCTCTCCCTTTCCCCCTCTCCCTCTTTTCCTTCCTTTCCTTAGAGCAGTCCCTTTAGCATGTCTTCCAGAGCTGGTTTTGTGGAGGTGTATTCTTTTAGACTTCTTTTGTCCAGGAAACTTCTTATTTGGCCTTCTATCTTGATTGAGAGCCTTGCTGGGTAAAGTAGCCTTGGTTTCAGTCCTTTGGTTCTCATTACTTGGAATATTTCTTGGCATTCTCTTCTGGCTTGAAGTGTTTCCATTGAGAAGTCAGCTGCTAACCTTATCGGGGCTCCTTTGTATATTACTTACTTTTTGCCCCTTGCTGCCTTTAATATTCTCTCTTTGTCTTGGAATTTTGCCATTTTAATTATGATGTATCTTGAAGTGGGCCTCTTTGGGTTCCTTTTGATTGGGATTCTCTGTGTTTCCTGGATTCGTGTGACTTTTTCTCTCATCAAATTAGGGAAGTTTTCCATTATTACTTTTTCAAATAAGTTTTCTATCCCTTTCTCTTCTTCTTCTCCTTCTGGCAATCCTATTATATGGCTATTATTATATTTCATATTGTCTTGCATTTCTCTTAATCCCTCTTTATTCTTTCTGAGCCTCTTTTCCTTTTCTTGTTCTTTCTGGGTGTTTTTTTTTCTACTTTGTCCTCCAGCTCACTGATCTGATCTGCTTCATCGATCCTACTTTTGATTCCTTCTATTGTGTTCTTCAGTTCAGAAATTGTATTCTTCATTTTCTCTTGGCCTTGTTGATAGCTTCTATTTCCTTTTTCATGTTGATATAGTTTGCAGTGAGTTCATTGCTGTTTCCCTGTAGTTTCTGGTAGCTCATTGTGAGCTCATTGAGCTTCCTGATAACCATTGCTTTGAACTCAATACCTGATAGTTGACTTGCCTTTATTTCATTTAGCATTCTTTCTGAGGCTTCCTCCTTTCCTTTCATTTGGGGATTGTTTCTTTGTCTTCCTATTGTTTGTGAGACTCTTCTTGATAGCCTCAGTTTCTTAAATAGATCTGTTCTGGCTCCTTGGGTTTATGGTGTGAACTTCTGTGGTAGAATACCTGTGAGATTCAGTGGTGCAGTCTCCTTCGGGTATTCTGGTGTTCACAGCTTCCACCTATTCTTTTTTTGTGATCAGTTGGAGGGATAAGGCAAAATGGTGTAAGACAACAAGAGAGTATACTATGATATTTACAGTAGCAGCTGGTAGAAAAAAAGATAGGAGATCATTTGGCTATGTATAGTCTTAACCATGACCTTCCACCCAACTAGCCACTTTTTATAAAGGATGAAAAGAAGATAAGACTCTTGTTGGGGAGAGAAGGAGTGTGAGTTGGATCTAGAATGCAGTGAGTTTGTAGGAGGTCAGATTCTGAGGTAAGGTGAGAGTAAAGGATAGTAAATAGGTATAGTGTGTGAGATAATAGAGTTGACCACTACAGTAATAGAGTTCAGGAAACCGTGAAGTGGGTTAAGATCTGGGAGGAGTGTTGTGTAGTATTTACAATTGTATGGAACAGCTATTATTTACAATAATATTAGAGCAACAATCATATGACAGAATCCATGAGATCTAGGTAACAAGAATAGGGGGTACAGGGCCTTGAGTAGTGTGCTAATGGAGCTCAAGTGAAGTGCAGGACAGTAAATTAGCAATACACTATGAATGAGAGAACAGGGGAAACCTGTCAAATGATACAATATAACCAGCCAAGAAGACTAAACAGAAAGAAGAGGAATACAAAAATACTATTCAAATAAAAGATGGAAGAACAATGAAAAAATAATAATACAAATATGCAATAACTTGCAGGTTCTTTGTAATAGCAAAGTGAAATTTGTCTCTCTCAGCTGTTGGGATGCCCCTTCTTCGGGTCCATCTCTGGTCTTTTCACAGTTCCAGGTTTTTTTTTGTCTCACTTGTGGGTATTTAAAAAGAAAAAACAATGGGAAAAAAAGCAGAAGGAAGGAAGGAAGGAGAGATAAAATTGGAAAGAAAGGACGAATGAATAAAACAAGAAAGAAGGAAAGAGAAACAAAAGGAATGGAGAGATAAAAAATAATAAAAAACAAAAAATTACTTTAAAAATCAAACAAACAAACAAACAAACGAAAAACCTCTTGCTGGTTTCCAACTGGCCATACTAGTTTTTCTGGTCTTGCCAACTATAGCAGGCTGAGGGACAACTGGTATCGATTTTCTCCCTTCCTGTTCAGCATTCAGTCAGCCTCAGGCACACTCTCGCCAGGGCTAGTCTACGGGATCCAGGCCTTCCTACTAGCACGCTCTCTCTGGGTTTACAAGTGTGGGCTCCCGGTCTTTCAGGGAGAGTGCACTTTCTCTGGGTCCATGGGTGTGGGCTCTGGGTCTTCCATGAAGCACACTCTCACCAGGTTGCAGGAGCACACGCCCAGCCAGGCCGCTTCCAGTCACACGGGTTCAGGCTTACTTTCTTCCTAGGGCAACGAGTGGGTGCTCACAGTCCCTGTGTGTTTGCTACTTTGTCCTTACTCCCCTCTCTGCGACTTCAAGCAACCAGGTCTCTCCCAGTGCTACTCAAACCTTGTTTGGCTGGGAAGGGAGCAGTTAACCCAGCTTTCTCCCAAGAACCCTGTGGCCGACCCAACAGGTACCTGGGCCTGGGGCTGGAGCCTTGCTGGTCCCTGTGCTGATTCCTGGGCCCTTATGGTCCTGAAGCACTCTCTTTATCTTCTGTTTTTTTCAATGTCTGCTACAATTTTTGATCTCCTATTTTCATATATGCTGTGGTACTGTTGGCTGTTTGCTCCGCTCCTCCATAGATGGGCTAGGTTTTTCTCCCATGTGTAGGGGAAAGTGGAATCCACTTCCTCCTATCTTGACGCCATCTTCCTCTCTCCATTTTTTAAATGTAAATTTGTAGTTTAAAATCTTTAAAAAACTCTAGTTTTTATTGGTGAATTCTTCTAAACATTTAAGAAAAAATGATATAAATTCTAAACAAACTCTATCAAAGCATTGAATAGGAGTAAATTCTATTGAACTCATTCTATGAGGCAATCATTACACTGATATCAAAACCACACATTACAAGAAAACTAGAGGCCAATATTTTTCATGAACATAGACACAAGAATTCTAAAATTTTAGCAAATGAAATCCAACAATATAGAAAAAGGATATATGGTATTTATAAAGAATATGTATGTTAAATGATATAAAAATACATCATGACCAAGTGGGGTTTATCGCAAGAATACAAGGTTGATCTAAAATTCAAATATAAACCAAGGTAATTTACTATTTTAACAACATTATTATCTCAATAGGTGTAGAAAAGTGGTTGACAAAAATCTAACATCTATTCCTGATAGAAATACTCAATAAACTAATAATAGAAGGGAACTTTCTCAACCTGATAAAGGGCATAGACCAAAGAAAACTGATAGCTAACATCACAATTAACAGTGAAAGTCTAACTAGGAAAAGACCTAATAGATCAAGAACAATAAAGAATGTCTACTCTCACCACTTCTATCTAGTATTTTACTGGAAGGTCTAGTCATTGCCATAAGGCAAGACGACAAAGTAAATAATCCAGATTGGAAAATAAGAAGTAAAATTTTTGTGGAGATTTCTGGCCAAGATGGAGGCATAGGTAGACACACCGTGCCTCCTCACACAACCAAAAGGACAACAACAATTTAAAAACAAAACAACTAGAACTGACAAAAAACCGAATTGTATGGAAGTCTGAAAACCAAAGAGTTAAAGTAGAAACATTCACCCAGACTGGTAGGAAGGTCAGAGAGGGGCCAGGTGGAGAGGATTCATGGCAAGGTGGTGGTTAGAGGACCATGGTGGGCAAGGTGGCAGTGGGCAGACCCAGTGAGGTGGTGGATTGTGGAGTGGGACATGCAAGGCTGTAGCTGGCCGGCAAGGCACCAGCTGGCAGATTGTGGAATGGGCGGTCCCACATTTGAGTGCAGATAAACCAGGAGAAACAACTGGGGAACAAAACAGACTGTGTAACCTAGGGCTCCTGTGCAGGGAAATAAAGCCTCAAACCACTGATTGAAAACAACTGTAGGGGTTGAGGCAGTGGGAGAAACTCCCAGCCTCACAGGAGAATTCACTGGACAGACCCACAGGGTCCTAGAATGTACACAAGCCCATCTACACAGGAATCAGTGCTAGAAGGGCCCAATTTGCTTGTGGGAAGAAGGGGAAGTGACTGAAATCCAGCAGAGAATGGAGCAAATGTCACTGTTCCCTCTTGCACCCCTCCACACTTACAGCATCACAACACAGCAATGTGGGTTACCCTGCCCCGGTGAACACCTCAGGCTCTGCGCCTATTACATAACAGGCACATGAAGACAAAAAACAAAAACAAAAACAAAAACAAAACTGGCCCAAATGAAAGAACAGATCAAAGCTTCAGAAAAATACAACTAAGTGATGAAGACCTAGCCAACCTATCAGATGCACAGTTCCAAACACCGGTAATCAGGATGCTCACAGAATTGGCTGAATTTGGTCAAAAATTAGATGAAAAAAATGAAGGCTACACTAAGTGAAATAAAAGAAAATGTACAGGGAACCAACAGTGATGGGAAGGAAACCAGGGCTCAGATTAACAGTGTGGACCAGAAGGAAGAAAGAAACATCTAATCAGAAAAGAATGAAGAAACAAGAATTCAAAAAAAAATGAGGAGAGGCTTATCTTTAAATGTCCCAACATCTGAATTATAGGGGTACCAGAAGGGGAAGAGGAAGAGCAACGAGTGGAAACCTTATTTGAACAAATAATAAAGGAGAACTTCCCCATTCTGGCAAAGGAAATAGACTTCTAGGAAGTCCAGGAAGCTCAGAGGTCCCAAAGAACTTGGATCCAAAGAGGAATATACCAAGGCACATCATAATTAAATTATCCAAGATTAAAATGAAGGAGAGAATCCTAGAAGCAGCAGGAAATAAGGTGACAGTTACCTACAAAGGAGTTCCCATCAGACTGTCAGCTGATTTCTCAAAAGGGACCTTGCAGGCAAGAAAGGGCTGGAAAGAAGTATTCCAAGTCCTGAAAGGCAAGGGCCTACATCCAAGATTACTCTATCCAGCAAAGCTTTCATTTAGAATGGAATGGCAGATAAAGTGCTTCTCAGGTAAGGTTAAGTTAAAGGAGTTCATCATCACTAAGCCCTTATTATATGAAATGTTAAAGGGACTTATCTGAGAAAAATAAGATAAAAATATGAACAGTAAAATGACAGCAAACTCACAGTTATTAACAACCACATGTAAAACAGAAACAAAAACAAACTAAGCAAACAAATAGAACAGGAACAGAGCCACAGAAATGGAGATCACATGGAGGGTTATCAACAGGGGAGTGGGAGGAGAAGATAGGGGGAAAAGGTACAGAGAATAAGTAGCATAGATGGTAGGTAGAAAATAGACAGGAGGAGGGCAAGAATAGTATGGGAAATGTAGAAACCAAAGGTCTTATATGTATGACCCATGGACATGAAATAAGGGGGTGGGGGATATGGGTGGGAGAGGGGTGCAGGGTGGAGGGGAGTGAAGGGGGAAAATGGGAGATCTGTAAGAGCATAATCAATAAAATATATATTTTTAAAAAGAAGTAAAATTGCCTTTATTTCAAAATAGCATGAACATCATGTTGAAAATTCAATGGAATCTACAAAGAAGAGGATATAATTAATAAATGAGTTCAGCAAGAAAGCAGGATGCTACAAGATCAATGCACAAAAACAATTATATTTCTATAGAATAACAAAAGACAATTGCAAATTAAAAATTTAAACACCATTGATAGTACAACTAAAATTTTTAAAATATTTGGCAATAAATCTGACAAAAACATACAAGACCTATACACTGAAAGCTACTCAACACAACTTACAGAAATTAAAGGAAAACAAAAAAAAATGGAGGGACATAACTTGTTCACGGGTCAGAAAACCCAACATGGTTAATATGTCCATATTCCCCAAGTTGATATATAGGTCTGGTGCAATCCCAATTAAAATTCCAAGCTGATTTTAAAATTTATATGAAAATGAAGAGGACCTAGAATAGCCAAAACATTTTTTTAAAAGAACAACACTAGCAGTCCCTAGTACTTGTTTTCAAGATTTACTAGAAAGCTACATATATGTAGACAGTGTGGTATTTCCAGGAAGATAGACAAATACCGGAGTAGAACAGCTTAGAGAATTTGGAAAGAGACTCGTAATATATAACAAATGATTACTTACAAAGTTGTAAAGGCAATTCAATAAAAAGAATAGTCTTTTCAACAAATGGTGATGAAACAATTAGATATCTGCATGAAAAAAGCAACTCAAAGCAAACAAAAAAACTGAAATTCAATTCTTATCTTGCTTCCTATATAAATAATAACTCAAGATGTATCACAGACGTAAAAAGTGTAACCTAAAACCATAAATCTTCTAGGTGAAAACATAGGAGAAAATCTTTGCGACATTGGGTTGGGCAAAGATTGTTTACATATGACATCAAAAACATGATCCATAAAAATATCAATAAATAGGAATTCATCAAAATTTAAAACTTCTCCTTTTAGAAAGGCCTGTTAAAAGAGTAAAAAGACAATCCACAGACTGTGAGAAAATACAGGGATGGGCAAAAATAGATTTATAGTTTTTCATATGGAAAGTAATACAATAATTAATAAATAATAAAATAATAAACTCTAAGTTTCACATACTCACAACTGTAAATCTACTTTTTCCAACCTCTGTATTTGCAAAATATATATCTAATGAAAGACTTGGTATGTATCCAGAAAGATTTTATGTATCTAGAATACATAAAGAACTCTCAAAACTCATTAGTAAAAATACTCTGACTTTTTTTTCACATTGTTTTTTATTGTCGTTCAAGTAGAGTTGTCTCAATTTTTTCCCCGTCACTCCCCCCCGACCCTTGATCCCCACTTCCCACCCTTGATCCTACCCACCTTTGGTTTTGTCCATGTGTCCTTTATGCATGTTCCTGAAAACCCTTTCCCCTTTTGTCCCCTTTATCCCCCCCTACCTCCGATTTGGTTACTGTCAGTTAGTTCTTAACTTCAATGTCTCTGGTTATATTTTGCTTGCTTGAAAAACCCTGACTTTTTAAATAGAAAAAAAATATTTGAATAGACACCTCATCAAAGAAGATATGTGGATAACAAATAAATCCATGAAAAAGATGCTCATTATCTTAAGTCATTAAGGAAATGTAAGTTAAATCCACAATGAGAACCTACTTCACACCTGTTAGAATGTCGATAATCAAAAGACAAACAAGTGTTGGTGAGGATACAGAGGAACTGGATCTCTCATACATTGCTAGTGGGAATGTAAACTTGTACAACTACTTTGATACATTTATTTTTTATTTAATAATTTTGTATTGTATTTCTATTATCATTTAGTGCCCTTATAACCCCCTCGCCACACAATCACTATACGTTGTTCATAGCCATGAGTCCTTTTTTTAATCACTCCATCCCCTCACATCCCCCTCATTAGCTTTCATCCCACTATCTATGAGTCTGTCTCTATTTTTGCTTATTAGTTCAGTTTGTTCACTAGATTCCATATGTAAGTGAAATCATATGGCATTTGTCTTTCTCTGATTGGTTTATTTCACTTAACATAATGTGTTCAGCTCTCTCCTTTCTTTTTTTTTTTTTTAGCTGAGTAGTATTCCATTGTGTAAATGTCCCATAGATGTTTTATCCACTCATCTACTGATGGACACTTGGGCTGCTTCCATATCTTGGCGATTATAAATAATGCTGCAATGAACATAGGGGTGCATATGTTCTTTTGAATTTGTGTTTTGGGTTCCTTCATATATAGTCCAAGAAGTGGGATTGCTGGGTCAAGAGGCAGATCCACTTTTAATTTGTTGAGGTATCTCCATACAGTTTTCCACAGTGCTGCACTAATCTGCATTCCCACCAACAGTGCAGAAGAGTTCCCCTTTCTCCACATCCTCACCAGCACTTGTTGTTTGTTGATTTATTGATGATGGCCATCCTGACCTGTGTGAGTTGATATCTCATTGTGGTTTTAATTTGCATTTCTCTGATAATTAGTGAGGTTAAGCATCTTTTCATATGTCTATTGGCCATCTGTATGTTCTCTTTGGAGACATGTTTATTCAGGTCCTTTGCCCATTTTTCAGCTGGGTTGGTTTTTGGGGGGGGTTTTTGGCATTGAGTTTTGTAAGTTCTTTATAAATTTTAGATATTAACCCCTTACCAGGTGTATCAACAAATATGTTCTCCTATTATGTGTGTTTTCTTATTTTATTGATGCTTTCCTTTGCTGTGCAAAAACATTTTAGTTTGATGTACTACAATTTGTTTATTTTTTCTTTTATTTCCTTTGCACGAGGAGATATATCTGATAAGTTATTGCTACAAGGTATGTTTGAGATTTTGCTGCTTTGTTTTCTTCTATGATTTTTATGATTTCAGATCTAACATTTAAGTCTTTAATCCACTTTGATTTTATTCTTGTTGTTGTGTAAGAATATGATCTGGTTTAATATTTCTGCATGTAACTGTCCAATTTTCCCAACATCATTTATAGAATAAACTATCACTAGCTCACTGTATGTGCTTGCTTCTTCTGTCAACTATTAATCGACTATAAAGGTATAAGTTTATTTCTGGGCTCTCTATTCTGGTCCATTGACCTCTGTGTCTGTTTCTATGTCATTAATTAAAATAGAACATGCTGTTTTGATTACTCATTTTTATAGTATCATGTCATATTAGGTAGAATGATTCCTCCAACTGTGTTCTTCTTTCTCAGGATCCCTGTTGCTATGCAGGGCTTTTTATGGTTCCATGTAAATTTTTGAAATATTTGTTCTAGTTCTGTGAAATACATCATTGTAATCTTGAAGAAATTGTGTTGAATCTATATATTGCTTTGGGTAGTAGGAACATTATAATGATGTTAACACTTCCTATCCATGAGCATGGTATGTGCTTCCACTTATTTGTGTCTTCTTCAATTTCTTTCTTCAGTGTCTTATAATTTTCTGAGTATAGGTATTTTTACATCCTTGATTAAATTTATTCCTAGGTATTTTATTCTTTTGAAGCAACTGTGAATGTTCTCTTAATTTTCCTTTCTGATGGTACATTATTGGCATATAAAAATGCAACTAATTTCTAGACATTTCTTTTATATCCTGCTATTTTACTGAATTTATCAGTTCTAGTAGTTTCTTAGAGGAATCTTAAGAGTCCTCTATAGAGGTATAGACAGTATTATGTCATCTGCTCATAATGACAGTTTTACTCCTTCCTTTCCAATTCAGATGATTTTTGCTTCTTCTTCTTCTTGTCTGATTGCTATGGCTAGGACTGCCAGCACTATGTTGAATAAAAGAGATGAAAAGGCATATCCCTGTCTTGTTTCTGACCTTAGGTGGAATGCTTGTAGTTTTTGTCCATTGAGTATGATGCTGGCAGAGGGTTTGTCATATATGGTTTATATTATGTTTTGGTATGTTCCCTCTATTCCCACTTTGCTGAGCATTTTGATCATAAATGGGTGCTGGGTTTTATGAAAAGCTTTTTCTGCAGCTATTGATATGATCATGTGGTTTTTTTATCATTCATTTTGCTTTTGTGGTGAATCACATTTTGATTTGTGAATGTTGATATGATCACATGTTTTTTATCTTTCATTTTGTTTATGCAGTGAATCACATTTTGATTTGTGAATGTTGTACCAACCTTGCATTCCTGGAATAAATCCCACTTGATCATGGTGTATGACCTTTTTGATGCATTACTGTATTCATTTTGCTAATATTTTGTTGAGGATTTTAGCATCTATGTTCATTAGGAATATCAGCCTATAATTTCTTTCTTTTTAGTGTTTTTATCTGGTTTTGGAATTAGGATAATGCTGGCCTTGTAAAATGAGCTTGGGAGCCTTCCATTGTCTTGAATTTCTTGAAATAGTTTGAGAAGGAGGATGTTAGTTCCTTTTTTCTTCAAAAAGGATACCAGTTTTATTGAGATACAGTTGTCAAAATAATAAAGTCATTTGTAATACAATGATAAATGTGCTTTTTGAAGTTTATGGACCTTTATTTTATTTTACTTTATTTTATTTTTAGAGATTTGGTTTATTTGGGGGTGGGAGAAAGCGGTGGTGAGCAAACTGAGACAGCTTTACTTGCACAACAATAAAAAATTTTAAAAAAAGAGAAAAAAGAGAGGTGTTATTCCTTCTTGGAACGTTTGGTAAAATTTACCTGTGAAGCCTTCTGGTCTAGGGTTCTTGTTTGCGGGGAGTTTTTTTGTTACTGTTTCAATATCACTAGGTATAATCTGTCTACTCAGATTCTCTGATTCTTTTGATTTCGTTTTGGAAGATTGAAGGTTTCTAGGAATTTATCCATTTTGTCCAGGTTGCCCAATTTGTTGGCATATAGTTGTTTGTATTATTTTCTTAGAATCCTTTGTATGGCTTCAGTGTCAGTTGTTATTTCTCCTCTCTTGGTTCTGAATGTATATATTTGGGTCCTTTATCTAATTTTCTTGATGAATCTGGTTAAATGTTTGACAATCTTGTTTATCTTTTCAAAGAACCAGGTCTTGGATTCACTGATCTTTAGTATTGTTTTCTAGACTGTTTTTCATTTATTTCTGCTCTGATCTTTATTATTTCCTTCCTTCTACTCATTTAGGGCTTTGTTTGTTGTTCTTTTTCAAGTTCCTTTAAGTGTAAAGTTAGATTGTTTATTTCAACATTTTCTTTTGACATAGACCTGTAATACTGTGAATTTCCCTCTTAGAATTGCTTTCCCTGTGTCCCACAGATTTTGGATTGTTGTGTTCTCATTTTCCTTTTTCAAGGTATCTTTTAATTTCTTCCTTGATCTCATTGTTGACACATTCATTGTTTAATAGCATGTTATTTACCTGCCATGTATTTGTGTGTTTTACAGTGTTTTTCTTGTGACTGATGTCTAGTTTCATCACATCATGGTCAGAGAAGATGCTTGATATTATTTCAATCTCCTTAAATTTTTTGAGACTTATTTTGTCTCCTAACATCTGGTCTGTCCTAAAAACATTCCATGTGCACTTGAAAAGTATGTATATTTTGCTGCTTTGTGGTGAAATGCTCTGAAAATATCAATTAAATTCATTTGATCTAGTGTGTCATTTAAGGCTGCTGTCTTCTTGTTGACTTTCTTCCTGGAATATCTATCCATTGAAGTCAATGGGGTGTTAAAATCCCCAACTATGACTGTATTTCTGTCGATCTCTTCTTTCATGTCCATCAAGATTTGCTTTATATATTTAGGTGCTCCGATGTTGAGTTCATGAATGTTTACTAACATTATATCCTCTTCTTGGAGTGTTCCCTTTATCATTATGTAGTGTCCTTCTTTGTCTCTTACTATAGCCTTTGTTTTAAAGTCTATTTTGTTGGATGTGAGTACTGCTATCCCAGCTTATTTTTTTTCCACTTGCATGAAATATCTTTCTCCAACTTGTTACTTTTAGTCTGTGTGTATCTTTCAATCTGAGATGGGTAACTTGGAGGCAGTATATATATTGGTCTTTTTTTCTGATCCATTCAGGTACCCTCTGTCTTTTGGTTGGAATATTTAAGCCATTCATTTAAAGGTGTTTTTTAAAATTTAATTATATTTTATTGATTTTGCTATTACAACTGTCCTGATTTTCCCCCCTTTTTCCCCCCTACACAGCACTCCCTACCCCCTCAGGAAATCGCCCCACCATTGTTTATGTCTATGGATCATGTGTATAAGTTCTTCGGCTACTCCATTTCCTATACTGTTCTTTATACTCCATAACTACTTATGGCTACTCCATAACTACTTATTTGTACTTCTTAATCTCCTCACCTATTCAACCATTCTCCCCCTCCCCCTTCTCATCTGGGAACCATCTAGTAACTAAATCCTATCCTCTTGCTGCTTTTAAGAGTATTCTTTATCTTTAACCTTTGGCCTTTTAATTATGATGTGTCTTAGAATGGGCCTCTTTGCATCATAATTGGGACTCTCTGTGCTTTCTGGACTTGCAAGTCTATTTCCTTCAACAAATTAGAGTAGTTTTCTTTCACTGTTTTATCAAATAGATTTCCAATTTCTTGCTCTTTTTCATCTCCCTCTAACACCCCTATAATGTGAATGTTGGACTTCTTGAAATTGTCCAAGAGGCTATTTGTAACATTCTCATTTTTTTTGGATTCTTTCTTCTTGTTGTTCTGATTGGTTGTTTTTTGATTCCTTATGTTCCAAATCATTGATTTGATTCTCGGCTCCTTCCACTCTACTGTTTCCCTGTAAATAGTTCTCTATTTCAATTAGTGTATACTTTGTTTCTGACAGGGTCTTTTTTATGCTGCTGAGGTCCTCTCTAAAGTCCATGAACAAAATGGACTCTGTATTAGATACAGAGTCCATTTTGAACTCTGTATCTAATAGATTGCTTATCTCCATTACTTAGGTCTTTTTCTAGAGTTTTGATCTGTACTTTCATTTGGGCCATGTTTCTTTGTCTCCTCCTTTTGGCAGCCTCCCTGTCTTTGTCTCTATGTATTAGGTAGAGCTGCTCACCCTTCATGTGGGCTGAGTACACCCTCTTCTTATTGTTGAGCCTTGGTTGCTGTTGGTTGATCAATGGGAGGGATTTAACCAGGCAGGTCAGCTGCAAGGACTGGCTGTGACCACTGACCACCATCCTTTACCATCCATGAAGGAACAGCTTTGCAGGGGAGAGTGGTGGTGCTCCAATGTAGTCTGTAGCCATCCACTGGGTGCGCTGGCCCTGGGGCTTCCCCAGGGTTGTGCAGGCCAAGGCAAGCCCCTACCTGTGTTTTTCCCAGGGCACCCTGCCTGAGCTGTAAAGCTATCTGAGATGGCTGCTGCTTGTGCTGGGCTTGTAGATTCCCAAGGGAAGCCAAGCTGTGAATATAATCTGGCTGCTGCTAGGGTTCACTGAAGCCAGCTGTTGCTTGTTTATAGGATTTAGGAGTCAAGACCCAAATTCTTCTGGAAAAGTAGCTTGGGTGTGCCAGCAAGTTGGGTAGGGTAGATCCTCTGGGGATCTCCAAGGCAGGTCAAACAGTGTTATTCAGGTTGATGGACTCTCAGATATGGCACGAGCCTGCCAGCTCTGTGGGGGGAGGGTTTAGCAAAGGGGCAATGGCCTCTGCTCACCTTCATGCCAGACACTCCAGTTTCTCCCTGTATACCACTAGTGCCTTTCAAGCTGCTACCCCAGTGCTGGAGCTCAGAGGAAGTGAGTCTGAGTAAGTGAGTCTTTGTTTGTGTTCTTTAAGAGGAGCTGCTTGGGGTTCCAGAAGTTTCTTCCACCGATTAAATCTCTGTGGGTTTTTGCAGACAGAAGTTGTGGGGACTTATCTTCTGGCACTGGAATCCTGGGTTGGGGGCCTGGTATGGGTCTGGAACTCCTTGCTCTGGAGAAATCCCTCCTGAATTTTTATCCATTTGGGTATGGGACCAGGCTGTTCCAGTGTCCCTCCTACCAGCCTGAAAGGCTATAGGGTCTTTTTTATCCTTTTTAAAAAATTAATGTTCAAATACAGTTGTCTCCATTTTCCCACCACCACTTTCCCCCACAAGATGTGGTTTCTTTAATTCTATAGTTGTCAGACTTCCATTCAGCTCAACCTCTGATGCTCCTGAGTGATGGTTGTTCTATATTTTAGTTGCAATTTTGATCTCATTGTTCGAAGAGGCAATGTCTGCCTATGCTGCCATCTCCAAAGTGATTATTGATAGATATGTATTTAGTGTCATTTTATATTTAGACTATTTTCTGTCTTTTTTTTTCCTTTCTCTTTTTCTTCTGGTAAAAGCAAGCCCTTTAACATTTGTTGCAGTATTGGTTTGGTGTTAACAAACTCCTTGAGCTTTTTCTTGTCTGGGAAGATCCTTATTTCTCCTTCAATTTTAAATGATAGCCTTGCTGGGTAAAGTAGATCCAGCCAAGGGGCTTTGTAGGTCCTTGCTTTTCATCACCTTGAATATTTCACTCCACTCCCTTCTGCCCTGAAATGTTTCTGAAGAGTAATCAGATGACAGTCTAATTGGTGCTCCCTTATAGTTAACTACCTGCTTTTCTCTTGCCATTTATAGGATTCTCTCCTTGTCCTTAAGCCTTAACATTTTAATTATGATATGTCTGGGTGTATGCCTCTTTGGATCCAACTTTTTTGGGACTCTCTGAGCTTCTTGGACTTGTGTATCTTTTCCCTTCAACAGATTAAGAAAGTTTTCAGTCATTATTTCTTCAAATAAGTTCTCAATTCCTTGCTCACTTTCCTCTCCTTCTGGTATTCCCATGACCTGTATGTTGTAATGCTTCATGTTGTCCAGTATGTTTCTTAAGCTCCCCTCATTTTTAAAAATTCTTTTTTTCTTTTCACTGCTCTGCCTGGGTGTTTTTTTCTACTTTGTCTTCCAAATCACTGATTTGATCCTCTGCTTCATCTAACCCACTGTTTATTCCTTCTAGTGTATTATCTGTTTCAGATATTGTATTGTTTATTTCTGACTGGTCCTTTTTTATTATTTCTATGTCTTTTTCATGCTGTTAAGTATCCTAATAATCATTAAACTCTCTATCTGCTGAATTTCTTGCTTCCATTTCATCTAATTCTTCTTCTGGAGAATACTCTTGTTCTTTCATTTGGGGTCTATTTCTTTGTCTTCCCATTTTGGCTGCTTCTTTGTATTTGTTTGTACGTATTAGGCAGATCTGCAAGATTCTGGTGCATACCTAAGTCAAACCATGTCTGTGACTGACCTTAGGCAACCTGCTTGAAGCTATCAGTGATCTATAGTGTGTGCCTCCTTCTGCTAGGCCTGGATGTATGGAGAAAGAACTAGGGTACACACCAAGGCTGGCTTTTCCCAGCACCAGGTTATGGGGAGAGTCAGCTGAAGCCTCAGATCTCCCAGTGGTCTTCCTCTGCCTTCAGGCTTTCTGTAGTGTTAAAGAGTGAAAGTCTTCCAGTTGTACTCCTCAGTAGGACTACAGGGTGGGGCAGAGTAATGCCTGCAGATGGGGATATTGCTTCCCCTCAGGCTGACGCCATTTGGAGGGGATTACTATGACCGAGAAAGATGGCTCTTGAAGTATAGGGAATGACTTAGCACAGAGATCCTGGCAGGTGTTCCTTCAGCTCTCTCCCAAGATCCACCAGCCCCAGGCTCTTCTCAAGCATCTCTAGTCCACTCTGCCCTCCCTCTGCCAGAGCCCAGGGTAAGTGGTTTCAAACTGAAGTTTGTGAGTTGGGCCTTTAAGAGGCTTTCTGAGTTTTCAGCAGTCTTTTTCTGGCAGACAGCAACCTTGCTGCTTTTCACAGCTTTGTGTTGTTTGGATTCCTTTCCCAGTTCTGGTGCTGTTGGCTGGGGAGCTCAGCTTGTGGTTTAGACCCCACACTTCTCAGGGGGGACCCCTGGCCACTGAGATATCCCTCCAGGACTTCAGCTGCCACCCATGGGAGCCCAGCCAGCCCTCTTGCACCTCTTCCATACTCCATACAGTCATGTTGTGGTGATGGGGCTTTTTCCATCTGTCCATGGCTATGAGGCTTCTCCCCAGCTAGTGTTCAGTTGTTTATTTGGGATGATTTTTCTATAATTCAATTGTAATTCCAGCTTGGTCCTAGGAAGAGGTTAGTTAGCTTCCACTTATTCCTCTGCCATCTTGGGTCTCTCTTGTACAACTACTTTGGCAAATAGTTTGGCACTCTCTTTAAAAACTCCCTTAAGACCCTGGCTCAGTTGGTGAGAGCATCATCTAGGTATGCCAAGTTTGTAAGTTCAATCCTCAGTCAGGGCACATACAAGAAACAACCAATGAATGCATAAATAAGTGAAACAACAAATTGATGCCTCTCTCTCTCTGTCTCTGCCTCTCTCTCTCTCTCTCTCTTCCCTGTCTCTCTCAAATCAATACATAAAATTTTTACTATTTCTTAAAAAGTTAAAAATATTCACCTTATAACCCACCATTTCTATTCCTAAGAATCTTTCCAAGAGTAATTAAATATATATAGCCGCATAAAGACTTGTACACGTGTTTATAGGGGCATTATTCATAATATCCAACTACTGGAAATCCAAATTTTCATCAACTGATGAATGCATAAACCAAATGTGGTATATTCATATAATGAAATATCATTCAGCAAAGAAAAGAAATAAAGGACTAATATATACCTGAACATGTATGAATCTCAAAAACATTATATAAAATGAAAGAAGCCAGATGCAAAACATTGCACATTATATGATTCCATTTACATGAAATATCCAGAAAAAGCAAATCCATAGAAACACAAAGTAGATTAATGTTTGCCTGGAGCTAAGGGTAGGAGCAAGGAGTGACTGCAAATAGAGACAAGGGTCTTTTTGAGGTGACAAATTTTCCAAAATTGAATTACGGTTACAAAATTCTGTAAATTAACTAAAATTAATTGAATTGTACACTAACAATAGATGAATTTTAAAGTATGTAAACTATTTCTCAATGAAGCTGTTTTTAAAAAAGATTTTAAAAATAAGCCAACCCACTCTTAGGTATTTACCCAAGTGAAATGAGCATAGTTCTATACAAGGACTTGTACATTAATGTTTGTACCTGTTTTGTTTGTAATAACTGGAAACAACCCAAATGTTCATCTGCTGGTGAATGGATAGGTAAATTATATCTATACAATGGAATTACTCCTCACTAACAGACAGGAAAAATTATCAGTATCTACTACAACATGGAGGATTCCCAAAATAATTAAGCAAGTGAAAGAAGCCAATTTAAAAAGAGTACAAACTAAATGATTCTATTTGTAAAAACTTTAGAACATGAAAACTAATTTATAGTGATAAAAAGTACACCAGATCCTGGCCAGGTGGCTCAATTGGTTGGAATATTGTCCCATATACTGAAAGGTTGCACATTTGATTCCTGGTCAGGGCACATACCTGGGTTATGGGTTCGATCCCTGGTTGGGGAGCACATGGGAGGCAACCAATCAACATTTCTCTCTCATGCTGACATTTCTTTCTCTCTCTAAAATCAATGAAACATATCCACAGGTGATAATTTTTTTTCAAAAAAAAAGCACACCAGTGGTCGTTTGGGGATGAGGTGTATAGGAGTGGGGAAGAAGGGAGTAATTATAAAATGACATGAGGAAACTTCTGGGCATGATCTACTTGTTCATTGTCTTGACTACCGTAATGGTTTCGCAGGTGTATTCACATTTCAAAACCTATCAAATGGTCCATCTTAAATATGTGCAGTTTACTGGCTGTCCATTATGCTTCAACAAAACAGAATTTTAAAGATATTTATAGGTCTACAGTATCAATATTCAGTAACCATATTTTTGAAATGTGTTTTCTCTTATTCAGTTTCATCTTGTATTGTCCTTACAGTTATTCACCATGAATTGCTTAAAGTATGTGACTAATTGAATGAATAAAAAACTGTAATGAAATAAAGAGTAACTAAGCAAATGATGTTGCATGCTGACATTAACAAAAATTGAATAATTTTTCTTTTTTTTTTCTCTTAATTCTAGCCTTTATTGATATTTTTTGAAATTATAGTGTCCCCAAATGTTCTTTTTTTTTAATATATTTTATTGATTATGCTATTACAGTTGTCCCATTTCCCCCTTCACTCCCCTCCACCCTGTGCCCCCTCTCCCACCCACATTCCCCGCCTTTAGTCCATGTCCATGTGTCATACTTATGAGTTCTTTAGCTTCTACATTTCCCGTACTATTCTTGCCCTCCCCCTATCTATTTTCAACCTACATTCTATGCTACTTATTCTCTATACCTTTTCCCCCTCTCTCCTCCTCCCACCCCTACTGCTAGCCCCCCCTTGTGCCTTCTATTTCTGTGGTTCTGTTCCTGTTCTAGTTGTTTACTTAGTTTCTTTTGGTTTTGCTTTAGGTGTGGTTGTTAATAATTGTGAGTTTGCTGTCCTTTTACTATACATGTCTTTTCTTTATCTTCTTTTCTTAGATAAGTCCCTTTAGCATTTCATAAAGTAAGGGCTTGGTGATGATGAACTCCTTTAATTTGACCTTATCTGAAAAGCACTTTATCTTCTCTTCCATTCTAAATGAGAGCTTTGCTGGATAGAGCAATCTGGGATGTAGGTCCTTGTCTTTCATGACTTGGAATATTTCTTTCCAGCCCCTTCTTGCCTGTAAGGTCTCTTTTGAGAAATCAGCTGACAGTCTGATGGGAACTCCTTTGTAGGTGACTGTCCCCTTATCTCTTGCTGCTTCTAGGATTCTCTCCTTCGTTTTTACCTTGGCTAATGTAATGATGATGTGCCTTGGTGTGTTTCTTCTTGGGTCCAACTTCTTTGGGGCTCTCTGCACTCCTTGGATTTTTTGGAAGACTGTTCCCTTTGTCAGTTTGGGGAAGTTCTCCTTTATTATTTGTTCAAATAACTTTTCCACTTGTTGGTCCTCCCCTTCTGGTACCCCTATAATTCGGATGTTGGAGCGTTTAAAGGTGTCCTCGATGGTCTTAAGCTTTTCTTCGATTTTTTGAATTCTTATTTCATCATGCTCTCCTGCTTGGTTGATTCTATCTTCCTTCTGGTCCACTGTGTTGTTTTGAGACTCAGATTCCTTCCTTTCACAATTGGCTCTCCTCCGTGTGTCTTCCTGCATCCCTTTTATGGTAATCTGCATTTTTTCGTGTAATTTGCATCCAAAATCAACCAGTTCCGTGAGCTTCCTGATCACCAGTGTTTTGAACTGTGCATCTGATAGATTGGCTATTTCTTAGTCACTCAAAAGGATGAGTCCTGGGGGACTGATCTGTTCTGCTGGAAACATATCTTATGTCTTTCCCTATCTCTCCTATTATTTTACTTATTTATTTATTTTTTTCTCTGGTCTGGTCGCTCTTGTTATGGTAGGGGGCGGAGCCTTAGGTGTTCACCGGGGCTGGGCGCCCCAGTCGCTAGCTTGTGACGTTATATGTGGGGGCTGGGGCAGGAGCGGGGACAGGAGGGATCAATGGCGACCCTTCCGTTCTCCTGGAGCCAGACACTTCCCTGGGCTTCTGGGCCGTGAGCTCTGCCCTGGTCCACAATCACTGCCCCACTGATTCCCCCAGCCGCTGCTTGCGTACTCAGGGATCACCGCTACACCGCTGCGCTCCCGCGTCCCGGATTGCTGTCGCGCCGATTTTGTGCCAAATTTCCCCCGACCTACGTGCGCCTGCGACCCGCGCCAGCCCCGCGCCCGCTCGCTCGGCTCGTCCCCTACCAGTCTGGATGTATGGGTCTACTTCAACTTCTTGGCTGTCCGACTTCCATTTAGATAAATCCTCTGACAGTTCTGATATTATGACTGCAAATCATTGTTGTAAATTATTGTGGTTCTGTTCTTGGTTGTGCGAGGAGGTACGGTGCGTCCACCTATTCCTCCATCTTGCCGGAAGTCTCGAATAATTTTTCAATTGCCAGATTTGTGTTGGCAAATCATGACCTTAAATTTATTAGTAAGTTATTTTTAACATCCTCCACTTCAGTTTGTGGATTGCAATGATAATAAGACCATCCCCAAAGAGCTGCTTTGAATTAAAAAAGCTAATAGAATGAAGGTGTGTTAATACCATGCTTGGCATCTCCTAGAAGCTGAGTCTATGGTTATTCCTTTTCTGACTACTAAGGCATAATCTAGATGGCAGAAGCATTTGACTAAATAAAACTGTTTGTAAGCAATTATCTGAACATTGTATGAGAGATGAGAAGGGTGGGCATTTTCCAAGAATTAGGCAGTATTTACCCAGAACTCTGTCAAACAAGAATTCCAGTCCTTTCAGAGATATACAGGGTCCAGCAGAAGTAATGCCTGTGTGAGTGCGTTTGGCAGGGTAATAATGTGAGTGTAATAATTTATAGTTTTAATTTGAATATTTCACCTAAAATGTCATATGGTATGTTTGAGTGTGATATTGTTATGTTACAGAATTACATACTTATGACTTTATAATTGAAAAAGGGTGTTATTTGTGCTGGACTCTGTATATTCAACAGTGGAGTTTTTGCAAGGCCTAGCTGAAATATTTGCCACAAGTTAACAGTAACTATCACCAGGTGGATGTAGTTATGGACAATTTTCAAGATCTGTTTGAATTACCTGAATGCATTACAATGAGCAAAGATATAAAAAGAATAGCTATTCCATTTTGGAAATGAAATTATTTGAAAATAATATTAATTTTAAAAAGTACAATGAGATACCACTTCATATCTACTAGAAATGATATAATTTTTTTAAGAAAAATAACAGGTGTTGGCAAAAATGTGGAGAAATTTAAGACCTTCATACAATGCTCATGAGAATGTAAAATTGTACAACCAATGTGGAAAAGTTTGCTGGTTCCTCAAAAAGTTAAATATGAGGTTATTATTTGACCCAAAAGTTCTACTCTTATTTATTACATCACTCTTTATAATAGCCAAAAATAAAACAACCTAAATGTACCTCAACTTATAACATCCATACGATGGAATATTATTAAGCCTTAAAAAAGAATGAAGTACTGACATGCTACAATGTAGCAAACCTTGAAAGTATTGTGTTAAGTGAAAAAATCTAGACACAAAAGACCACATGTGATGGAAGGAGACTTTACTTGGGGTGGTGAACACACAATACAATATACAGATGGGGTATTATAGAATTGTACCCTTGAAACATACATAATTTTATTAAGCAATGTCACACAATACACTCAATAAAAAATTAAAAACTTAAAAAAGGGCCACATATTATATGATTTCATTTATATAAAATATCCAGAATAGGTAAACCATAGAGACAGAAAGTAGATTAGTGGTTTCCAGTGATGGAAAGAAGAGAATGAGAAATGATTACTAACAGGTATAAAGTTTCTTTCCGGGGTGATAAAAATGTTCTGGAGTTAGATAATGTTGATGGTTGCTTGACCTTGTGAATATGATAAAAATAGCCCCCATCTGTGTTTTTCCCAAGGCCACCCTGCTTTCACAGAGAGATATAGAGCAATCTGGGATGGCTGCTACTTGTGCTGGGCTTGGAGATTCCTAAGCAAAGCCAAACTCTGAATCTCCTGCCAGCTTTCTTATTTCTACTGGCCAATCAACTTTGCTACAGTTTTTGAGCTTTACTACTTCTCTCTCCTTGCTTACACTCAAGTCCCTATGCTGCCTCTGTTCAGTCCTGAACCAAGCCTAATAATTTCAAATGCTGAAGTCCAAAGAGATGTCAGTATTATGGAATGCCACATGTATCAAAGACCAAAATATCCAGGTTCTGCTTAAAGTAGACTATATAATCAAAGCTTTCCTAAGGCAATGAGTCTAAATAGAAAGATGACATTTTAGGGACTCAGCTGCCAAAGTAGGTTTATAGTTGGTCATGTGGAAAATAATATAATAATTAATACATAATAATATAAGAATAAACTGTGATACACATACTCACAACTGTAAACCTACTTTTGCCTCACTCTGTATTTGTACAAAACCATTACAGACACTACAGAACTAACCAATAAAAGTAGCCATAGACTATATGTTACTTTTGTGTCAGACCTCCATACTAATGGAAGCATGACAGACAGCAAAGAAAATGAGTTTTGATACTCAAAATTCTACTTCTAGTTCTAATATTAATTTATGCTGGGTACAGAACCTCATACTGCTCTGTACCTCAGTCTCACTACCTGTAAAATGGGGTTAATATATCTCCCAGTTTGGGCTCTAGAGAAGGTGGAATAAGGAAATGATTGTAGACACCTAGCACAATGCTGGACTTATATTAGGATCAACCAAAGTTAATCCTATTTCTCTCCCTCCACATGCATTTGTAATTTAATTCCAAATAGGACTTTTTCTTTTTCCTCACCGAAGGCCTACTGCTCAAAGAACCACACTTAAAGAAAATAAACAAAAATGGCTAAATTAGTGTTGTTTGGATTCAAAAGAACTGGCAGATGCTCTCTCAGATCAAAACATTTCAGCGAAGCCCCGTCTGGCATAGCTCAGTGGATTGAGTGCAGGCTGCGAACCAAAGTGTCGCAGGTTTGATTCCCAGTCAGGGTACATGCCTGGGTTGCAGGCCATGAGCCCCAGCAACGGCATATTGATGTTTCTCTCTCTCTCTCTTTCTTCCTCCCTCCCCTCTCTAAAAGTTAATAAATAAAATCTTAAAAAAACATTTCAGCGAAATAGAATCTTCAAACAGAAGCATTTTGCTGAGTTAAACACAGGTAGAAAAAAACAAATTTTAGTGCTAATAAACACATGCTATACTTCCCTTGTACAACATTAGCTTTTGCTTTTATTTAAAGAGCAATTGCTCTGCAATGTTCTGTAAGTAAACACTTAGGAATTTTTGAGCAAGTCTCAGCTGATATACCACCTCTTGGCCTAAAAAGTGTTTTCTCAATGAGAAGTCTTATGTAATTATAGTAAAGAATTTGAAGTAGAACAGTATAAACTGATTTAGTAATTTAGCTCCTTGCAAGTACAACTTATTTAACAGGATTTTTCCTACTTTCCCCAGAATTGTCAGCCAGGTCCCATTGCTGGAAACAAAGACAGTAATTATTAAAAATTTGAACTACAGCTATAAGAACAAGCCACCTTACTCACAACATGTCTCTCCTCTTCAATGTAAAAGAGGACTAGAAGGTGATGGGAAAGTCATCTTTTTGAGGAATACTAAACTTACAAGAGGGGACCCAAGAAACTAGAATTTATTTATAAAAATTTGTGTATTCTTACATATTTAAACTTCTGTCACCTTCAAAGTACTCTCCATTTGATGCAATACACCTATCAAGATGTTTTTTCCACTGCTCAAAACAGTTTTTGAACTCATCAATTTTGATGCCTTTTCATGCTTCCGCCATTTTTTTGCTTCACCTCTTCTATATCAGCAAAATGTTTTCTTTTTAGGTCTTTTTTTCATCTGGGGAAACAAAAGAAGTTGGATGGGATGAGACTGGGTGAATAGGAAGGGTGGGACATGGGGGTCATGGCATTTGGAGTCAAAAAACTGCTGAACACTCAGCATGGTGTGGGCAGGTGTGCTTGTAAATCACCCACCATGAAATGGACACATGCATTGAATCTTCAAAAAAAATTCACTAAAGCAGATTTCAGCCTCTTACAACAACACCAACTGGTACACTGATACAGGTGGGTTACTGGAGCACTTACCTAGTAGAGCAAGCCTGTGTTACAAGGGGATGACCTCCAGAAAATAATTCTAGTGTATGTGTATTTTAGGGTTCCCCTAGAAACAACCCTCTTCTTTTATCTCTTGGACACCAAAAGTGAACATCTCCCATAAAATCACCAAGCAGAAGAAGATACAACAAAGGGGAGAAATTTTGGAAGCCAGCCACAGAAGAAGACACATTTGATTGCTTGGCCAACTCTACTATAGCCCCTGCCTTGGTGCTACTGAGCTGGGGAAGCACACAGGAAAGAAGGATGGCCACAATCACAGGTGGAAATTTCAAGTAGATGATTTGCAAAATACTCCACCCCCAAATAGCAGAATGTGCCTTATCTTCAAGGCATATAGAACATTCACTAATAAGGAAATACAAAAGAAATCATGCTAAGTATATTCTCTAATCACATTGGAATTAAAATCAGCAAGAGAGAAGTAACTGAAAAATCCCCAAATATTTGAAAATTAACTGTATACTTTTAAATAACTAATGAGTCAAATAATAAATCAATTAGAAAATATATTATTTGAATAAAAATAGAAACATATATCAAAATTAGTGAGACATGGCAAAACAATGGTTAGAAAAAATATACATTAAATATTTATTTTTAAAAATTCTCAAATCAATGCTCTAAGTCTTAATTTTAGAAACAAATTAAACAAGAGAAAATTAAACCCAAAGCATGCAGAAGAAGATGTAAGAAAGGGGAGAAATCAGTGAAACAGAAAACAAAAAAAATTTAAAAAACCTAAAAACTGGTACTTTGAATAGCTCAGTAAAACTGATAAACCTGTCTCATAGACATAGATAACAGTATGATGATCAATGGGAAAAGAGAGGTTTGGAGGAGCTTGAAAAGGGTAAAGAGGGGATAAATAGTGATGGAATGAGACTTTGGGTGGTGAACAGACAATACAATATACAGATGAAGTATTATAGAACTGTACACCTGAAACCTATGTAATTTTATTAACAAATATCATCCAATAAATATAATAAAAATTTCAAAAATAAATAAAGTTTGGAATGCATGCACATTTAGCATTAATCTCTTTGTCCACATTGAGGAGCTTCAACTGGTGTTGACTCACTTTGTTCAGACTTGCTATTTTTATAAAGAATTTCGGGATCTTAATACATGATTTCAAACATAGTTAACCCAAATAGCATCCAAGGAAAATTTTCAGGGGGGACATACTTTTTTGCTGTAGTTGACCCTATACATACACATACACAAAAGACATATAAAGGGCACATGTCTCAGCCCTGGCTGGCGTAGCTCAGTGGATGGAGCGTGGGCTGGGAACCAAAGTGTCCCAGGTTCAATTCCCAGCCAGGGTACATTCCTGGGTTGCAGGCCATAACCTCCAGCAACCGCACATTGATCTCTCTCTCTCTCTCTCTCCCTCCCTTCCCTCTCTAAAAATAAATAAATAAAATATTAAAAAAAAAGGGCACATGTCTCATAACATTTACATAGGCAAAAACTATTCATTTTAGGACATAGTTTTGATATCCTTAGGAGCATTGCTTTATCCATGAATGAGTTCCTTTAAGCCACTAGCTAAGAAATATTAAATAAAAACACTTTCAAAAAATTTTATTATATATTTGACTTTCAATATGAACCTGAACATCAAATCATGTTCCAAGCTTCCTCTAAGTGATGTTTTATAGGCCCTTTGATATAGACAATAGGCCTTTGAAGGCAGACAATAGTAGGTTTCATCTTCTAGAGATGGCCATCTCAATATTTCTCATGCCACATGTTCTTCACATAATGTGCCATTGATATTTTCTCCTATGAAGTGGCAGGATCTTTTTCCTTTTTCCTTGAGGCTGGGCAGACCTCTGTGACTGACTGGACAAAGAGAGCATAATGCAGAAATGCTAGATGACTTCCAAGGTTAAATCATTCAAACATTGTACATGTTTGTCTTTCTCTCTTGGCATGCTTGCACTTGGAGCACAGCTACAATGCTATGAAGAAACTAAGCATCCATGATGAAAGACTAAGTGTGGATGGTCCAGGCTATAATCACAAGTAAGGTCCTAGCTAGCAGCCAGCATCAATTCCCAAACATGTTAGTGAGTGAGCTCCCAGCCATCAAGTCACCCCTAGCCTTCAAGACATCCCTAAAGGAACTCACAGAATTCCTCAGCATTCACAATCCAAACCACAGATTTTGAGAAAAGTAAATGACTACTGTGATTTTAAACCATTAAATTTGAAAGAGGTGTTAAGCAATTTGCCTATAGTCATACTGACAGTAAAGGGTTAAACTGGGCTTTGAAGCAAGAGTATGAGCTCTGAACCACTACACTGTACTGCATCTCATGCTTCTAGCAGTCTCACTGGAAAATCAGTCTAAAGCCTATTTATGTTTGACTGTTTGAAGTTGGGAAGTAGATTCAGTTTGTAGAACAAATCTCTTCTTAAACTAACTGTTTAGCAGTACATCCTGTTCTCTTTTTTCTAATATAAATTTTTAAGAAAGTTGACTTTCTGCAAAACTTATCGTACTGATGATAGTCCCCAGAAAGAAACAAATTAGTGGCCACTTAAACTTTTCAAACAGACATTTATTGTGTACTTTCTACATAATTATTTGACATTTAGAGCAATTCCCAGGAAAAAAAAGGAAGCAGAATAAATCATTCTATTTGTATATATTACAAATATACATTTGTCTTTTATATATTACAAAGCAATTTAACTACTTAAAATCTACGTCCTTCAAAAAAAAAACCAATTTGACTTTTTAAAACTCCCATGCTATCACTGATGTCTGCATTGTTTATACTTTAGGGAGATTTAGTCACAAAAGCATCTGTAAAGAAAGGAAGTGAGAGAGAGAGGGAAAGTCTTTTCACTAAAGGTAGGAAAAAACCAAAGAACTCCTCAAGCACCAAAGAATGACATCCTTTTATGGGCTAAAGATGAATGAAATCAGAACAGGGTAGAAAGGTTATTTGGTGGTTTGGTTGCATTGGCAGTGTGAGGTCTGGAAGTCAAGACTAGGGTGGATGGAAGGAAGGGGATCCCCAATCACTTTAGTTCTCACATCTGGCATTTATGCAGCTGTTCTGCGTTTCTATTTGAGATGTTGTGGCCATTACAATGCATGGTGCATGGCCTTTGGGATAATATATTGAATTCATCCAAAAGGCCTCTCTGACTGCAACGGACTGAGGAATTACCTCACCAGTGAAGAGTCTACTTTCTGGGTGTTAGTTGACTGCTCTGAGCCCATTATTCCAGAAGCAGACTCAGAACTCTTTTTGCTCCAATGGGATCCCTTTAGGATCATACCCATAACATCAACCTTAATCCAAACCACCACCCCTTACACTCATATTACTACAATAAGTTTTGATCTATCAATAAGCATACCACAAACATCAATTTGTGAAAGACCTACGTCTAGTCCCTGAAAAGAGACTAGAAGTAGAAGGAAAAGAGAATAGCAAAGCCACTCTCCTAAGGGCTATAATGATAATACCATGGATATGGAACATCTAAATAAAACAATAAATGGCAACAGAGAACAAGCCCTGCACTGCTAAAAAGATAGGCTAGTAATAAGTGCTGTTGAGGTAAGATTTGGCGACAGATCAAGTTAGAACAGGACAATGAGGGATTTAAAAAGTCTCAATGACTGGAGAAGAGAGGGAGAGGATTTCATGTGGGAGGCAAAAGGTAAAAGAGAAGCATAAAAGCAAAAGGAATGTTTGGAAGGGAACTCATCCCACATGCATATTTTGAATAGTAACCACTACTAGGCAGGAGACAGAATGATTAGACTAACTCAACTTGTAGGGCACCATCAACCTGGATGAGTCTGTCTCTTTACCTTCCATCTATCTCTGTTCCCATCATCCACAATAACCCTTCTAAACTACTGATTTTGTCATGTCACTGCCATGATTCTGCCCTATTTACAGACCTTCTGTAATTTAGAACTCTGTGACCAAGAGGCTTATGGAAAAGTGTAGGGTCCTGAGGATAGGCTAGATTCAGAATGTTCAAAATCTTTATCACCAAGTTAGGGCTAATGGCCAGTTATGATGGAGAAGGGCAACCAAAAATCAGAGCCAAGGAAGCAATACTGTACATTGTGTTGTTGATGAAAAACTGTAGATGAAATAATTTAAGGAACAGCAGCCAGAAAGGTTACTTGCAGGGTGTGAGATGACTGGGGCAGATGATTCAGAATGGAAGAGATGGGCAATAGTGTCTATTTAGATATGGCACCAGGCTCATGGAAGTAGGGCGAGAATAACAGATCACAAAGGCCACATGGACAGACCTGAATACCCTCTGTTCAAAATCTATGCTGCTTTGCTGGGAAAGCAGACACAGAAATGAATAGTTGGTTAGAGAGCAGTATGTTGATAATAGAATGACAGGGGCTGTGGCCCAGAGAGGCAGGGAAGAGCTCCCAGAGGGCAGTGTCCTCATCTGAAAGGTAAAGATTATTATAAAACCTGCCTCAAATATCACTATCAGGCCATATACAAAAACCAGAGGGTAGAGTCCTAAAAAATATTATGCTGTAAAAACATTAGGTAGGTAGTAAAATTTCTGGCAATTTTAATTTTCTTTATATGTGCTCTCTAAATATCTGATAATAAGTCTGTGAAACTCTAAAAAATAAAACTTAATTATTAAAAATAAGAAAAAAGTACTTTTTTAAAGATGCAAGATGTTATATAACAGGATGATTGAAAGACAATCCCATCAATTTCTTTGAACTGGGGTCCTCACTATGAGTCTAGTCTTGACTTCCAGACCTCACACTGCCAATGCAACCAAACCACCAAATAACCTTTCTACCCTGTTCTAGTTTCATTCATCTTTAGCCCATAAAAGGATGTCGTTCTTTGGTGCTTGAGGAGTTCTTTGGTTTTTTCCTACCTTCAGTGAAAACAGTTCAGGTTTATGTATTCATGCTTGGTTAAATAATTCAGATACTTGTGGCTTTAGTCTCACCCGGAAGAGTCCCAAACACTGCCCAGCTCATGTACATAACATGGGGAGACTGTCTGTCTGTGGCTAAGGTTCACACAATGACCCTATCTCCCTTCTTAGGTCTGTTTGATTCCTGGCCTCTTAAACCACATCAGTCACCAAGATCAACATCCTGATCAGTGATACCCACTCTACTCCCCATACAGTTTCCATCATTGAAGCAAGATGATCAGGCCTAGCTGAGGGAAAATTTCAGTTCCTTTTCCTTGCTCTACATAAAAACCACAACTTTAGAGTAATCCTCTAGATTCCTTTCCAGTAATTCTAAAAGGAAAAAAATTAAATGCTTTGTCTTCCTCTCATATTCAGAGTAAAGCCTAATTCTTCTAGGGGAACTTCCTTACAGTTATTTTCAAAAGGCTTCATGCCTGTGAGGAGGATATTATGTTTCCTAGAGAAAAAGTCAACAGATGCCTCATTATATCCAATTCAAAGAAGAAATATGACAATGTATTGTTGTTTTTTAACTTTTCTTTCCATTGTATTAACTTATTCTGACAGTATGAGAAAGGGGAGAAAATAAGAGGAACTAGTAATGGCTAGTGAAAAACAATTCATTATAATGTCTCTAAAATAATGCAGTTGAAGATACAGAAGTTTTGAAAACAACTTTTAAGACAATTAGAAAATAAGCAGATTCCAAGGTTTTATGAAAAATACTCTATTATGAATTTAAATTTTTCATTTTTAGTTGTAAAAACTTCTAAGAAAAGAGAATGGCTATTCATTGTTATATTAGATACTTCCCCAAAAAGAATGTCTGGTCAAAGAAATGTCACTAGACTCTTTGCTGACAGTCACTAGATAAGTGAGTAACTAGCTTCCCAGAACAAGTTTTCATCACATTAAAGTTTATCATAATACTGACTAAGAATCTTAGCAATGTTTATTTATTTCCAGAAAGAGGCTGTGAATTATATCATGCAGCTAAATTCTGTTCCAGGTTTGCAACAATTTTAACTGTTTTAATTAATAAGTTTTATCTTTTAGAACAGTTTTAGATTTACATACAAAAAATGAGAAGATAGATAGTACACAGGGTTTTTTATAACCCAGGCCCAGTTTCCTAGGTCTTTACACCTTACATTAGTATGGTATATTTGTTACAGTTAATAAATCAATATTGACAAACCATTATTATCAAAATCCATACCATTCAGATTTCCTTAGTTTTTTTTTACCTAATGTTATTTTTATGTTCCAGGATTTCATCCAGGATACTACATTACATTTGGTTGTCATAGCTCCTCAGGCTCTTCTTGGTTATAATAGTTCCTCAGACTTTCCTTGTTTTTTATAACCTTGACTGTTTTTAGAAGTACTAGTCAAGTATATTGTAGGATGTCCCTCTGCTGGAATTTGCCTGATGTTTTTCTTGTGAATAAACTAGGATTATGGATTTCTAGAGAAAAGATCACAGAGGTTAAGTGCTATTTTCTTAATTTCATATCATACCATCAACAAAAGGTATTGGTTTGATTACTTGGCTGAAGTAGTGTTTGTCAAGTTTCTCCACTGTGGAATCACTGTTTATTCCCCCTTTTCCATCCTGTACTTGTTGAAAGGAAGTCACTGTGTGCAGGCTGCACTTAAGGAGTAGGGAATTATGCTCCACCTCTTTTAGGGTGAAATATGTACATAATTTATTTGGAATACTTCTACATAAAAGAATTTGTCTATTCTCCCCCTACTTATTAATTTATTCACTCATTTATTTCAGTACAGTGTGAGGGAGCTTTGCCCTCAGAGCCCCCCGGTCTGCCGAAAATGAGAATAAGTCTACCAAGACATGATCTGCTTGAGGAGGAAAGGTGGCTGATCTCTCAAAGGAGAAGGACCAAGAGCCTTTTCCTCAGTGGGCTTTTATTAGGTTCATTTTGCACAGGAATATAGGTAAAGCTCATTAATCACTGTCGGGCAGTAAAAATCAAACAATAGGTAACATACAAAGAACTCTGAGGGCCTATTCTGAGTCAGGGTCTATTAGCTAAAGGGCTACAAAACTTTGGGAGACAAACTCATTTCCTGCTCAGACCTTTATCATTTAATTAAGAACATTCTTACCAAAGCAGGTTTCACAGGATTTTATATATTCTTTCTCAGGCCTGATCACCCGGGGAGCCTGCCCTTTCCAGTACAGGGCTGTACCACCCTCTGTCATTGTTTCAGGCTTAAGTCAGGCAGGGGAAGTAAGGCAGCCAAAAGATTAGGAGACTTCTTGCAGACAGGATGAGGACTCAGGCTATGTCAAAGCTGAGAGATGAGGGTCCATCACCTCCTTTTGCTGTACCCCCCAAGTCCTTCCTTGGGGGCCTCCCACATGATCATGCTTGTCTTAGCTCATTCCCCCTTTGGGAAATCTTACCTGTCATTGGCTAACCGACCAAGCATTGGGGGCCTATTATGGATGAAGTAAAAGGACAAGAAGCAGCACTCCTGCCAGGCAGATAAGCTTTGTCTCCTTAGTGGCTTGGTCCAAAGGCTGCCCACTCAGCCTTAGCCTTTGTGGGGGTTACAGCTTCTGAAACCAGACAGGGTAGTTCCCAACAGTACAGACTCATGGATATTTACTTATGCTTTGAGTTATAACTCAATGCTACTTTATTTTGTTGCTTACATTTGTCTAGTTTTGGCCATTGGAAACCCTTTAACTAGGTTACTACATCCCTTCAATATACCCCTATCATTGTGAAGGTTTGGGGTTTTGGGTTTTTTTTTTTTCACACTTTCTTACTTCCTTGTATGACAAGACATTTCAAGATCACCGTATATATTTCTGAAGTGGTCATAAAATCAGACAGTTCTCCATGGAGCCCTGTTCACTTTTATTGGAGAGTGGAGTTAAAAACCAAGATCTGGATATGCTTGTTATTACTAGAATGTCATTTCTTTTAACCATGTTAATTTTTCAAAAGGAAACCTAAAGGGCCATGGTTGGGTGGTTCAGTTGATTGAGCATTATACTTTGCACCAAAGGGCTGCAGGTTCAAATCCTTGTCAGGACACATACCTAGACTGCAGGTTTCATTCCCTGTCAGGGCACATATGGGAGGCACCTGATGGATGTTTCTCTCTCACATCAATGTTTCTCTCTCTCTCCCTCCCTTCCTCTCTCTCTAAAATCAGTGAGCATGTCCTTGGGTAAGGATTTAAAATTTTAAAAAAGGACCCTAAAGGTAATTTTTCAAAGAAACCTGGATATTAACATTCTCCCAATAGGATTCTACAATACCTCACCATTCATTTGGACAGAGTAGATGAGTTTCAAGGGAACATAACCAGATTTAGCTAGAGAGTATATGAAACCCAAATTTCTCCCCTGATACCCATTGCTCCCCTACACTAACCCCACCATCACTCTAAACTTGAATATTAGTTTATGATATATTTTTCTCAATGAATATTCAAGATCAGCCTTGTACTTCCTAGTATTCTCTCCATTTCCTATGGCCCAGAATTTGATGGGAGTGAGGATTTGATGGGATAATTGTGCCAAGTCAGTAGTTCCCTTTGCTCCATCCATCCCACTCTCTAAACCACATTATGGAAATTGGTGGCTTCCCTCAAGTCAGTGACTTCCCTTTTCTCTGGAGTATTTAGTTTAACTCCTAATAATACTCCCTCTGATCATCTTTCTCCAGTATTGGTAGCTTGGTGCTCAGAAACCTGGGTTCTCCTACTCCATAGGTGTGGGGGGGTAGGGCTGATATGATAATGCTTTGCAGAACAATGACACCTCAAGATTAGGCCCCCATTCCTGATTCCTTCTGGATAGATGCATAGAACCCCAATCTTCCTCTTTTGCTCCTGTTTCCCAAAAGGACTCAGGCATTCCCCCACTGGCCTGTGGGGTTGAGGTGTTGGGTCACAGCAAAAGTGAATTTTGCTAGACACCAAAAAAGTGTCAGTGGAAGGAAGAAGTAAGCCTCTACTGCACAGAAAACATCAGGGAAGTAGATAGTGTATCCATTCTGCTTCCTCTTATCCCTGGAAAGAGGAGTAAAGCCCAAGCTCAGGAGGGTTGCCATACACTCTGCTCCCCCAAGATGAAACTATTGCTCCTAGCAACCTGCAGGAAGACAGAAATTTGGAAACAGAGCCACCCAGCCCTCTGGACAGTCAGGGACAGCCAGGCTCCCAGTGGGGTACTAGAAGACTTTCCAGTGGCTTGGCACAAGTTGAGTCTAGGGTGGGGATTCCCCTACCAGTATTCAGCCTGCTTTTGAGTACCTCTCTCCACTAACTGTACAGAGAACTCTATGGTTCAGACCCCACATCCATGCAAGAAACCAGATCATAGTTACCTGATCTCTTTCAGCCCTCACTTTCTGCAGGGAGCCTGGCATGCATCTCCCTCATTTAAAAAAAAAAAATTCAATGAAAGTTCAAGATAAGCCTAAGTTCCTATTCATGTGCTTGTTTTTCATGCTTTGCAACTTAGGCCACCTTAAAAAGTTTACTAAACCTCTCAAGCAAATGATCTACTTTTCATGGGGTGTTCTGAGTGGTTATTTTTAATCTTCACCCACCCACAGATATGTTTATTGATTTGAGAGAAAGAGAGAAGTACCGATGTGAGAGAGAACATCAATCAGTTGCCTCCCTTATGCACCCAACCAGAGATCAAACCCGCAACCTAGATATGTGCCCTCACTGGGGATCAAACCTGCAACACTTTTGGTGTATGGAATGATGCTCCAACCAACTGACCTGTCTGGCCAGGGTTTGTGAGTGATTTTGACAGACCAGAAATAAATAGATCTACTCCCTACTTTAAGTAACTTTCTCTGACTGGGGCTTCTTCATTGACACTGGATGCCCCCATATCCTTAGGGATCTCTAACCTCAGTGTGTAAACAAGTATGCAGTCCCTGAATTGATGTGCATCTGCAAAGAAATGAGTACCAGGATCAGTGTGCTGATAAGTTTTGATGTTGACTCTGCCTCGGTGAAATCTTGGGTAAGTTATTTAACTCACTCATTCAATATATAATTAATAAGCATCAACAATATGCTAGACATTGGGATAATTTCCTCATCTGCAAAACAAAGGAGCTAAACTAGAAAACTCAGAAAACTCTGTGATCCCATTTAAGTCCATGATCTGTAAATACTGTGGTCTGATGACAACTTTATAACTCCTACTTTCGGTGCAAAAATTTTATTTGTCCTTCCCAGGATTGTTTAGGGAAAAGATTAACCAAACTTCATAAATTGCCATTTCTGTCATCGCATTTTAAATACAAAACAAGTATTTATTTTCTAGAATATGACCCAAAAAAACCTTGATTGTTTTATTGCCCAGATCAAAGCTTTACAAAATTTTTCCTCAAACAATGAAAACTTTCAGGGGAAGGTACACATATTGCTCTGCACTCTGAAGGATGGTACAAGATTGAGGAAGTTGAAGGTATTCCATGGTAGTTAGTTCTACCTGAAGTACAAAGGAATGCTCATAATAAGGATTATTATCAAAAAAGACCTCCTTCTCCATCTGCACCATGTTTAGATTTATAAAGAATTCAGGCCCTGTGACCCTTGGACCGCTTGGTCAGATTAAAAATACAAAAATCAATTACCGAAGAGATGTTTTTAGGAGAGCTGTTGCCAGGCTAAGAAAATCACCTCCTCTAACATCCCACCATCCTCACTTAATGAGTTTTTAAATATGTTCCCTGCAGGAGTGAAACAAAGAAGGCAGGAAACCAAGTGATGGCTGAGAAAACTAAAATGGAATGTGAGCTGAGGTCTCACTTCTGCCTGGGAAATTCAGAGGTTAAGAGATGGACTGAGTAAATGCTTTTGTCAGGGGGGATTGAGAACACAGTTGCATAAAGATGGGCCTGCATTCTCAAAAACTATCTAAGCAAAATGTTAGTTATTTCTTAGGCTCAAATATGGAAAACAGAGAGAGCCAGTTTATGATATTTTTGAGCCCTGTCAATTAAAGCTACCTTACATTAGAAAGTACCACAAAAGTGCCTGGAATATATCACCAGATATCTAGGGGCTGAGGACAGAGTTGCAAGACTTTACCTAGAGTAATAGAGACGTATCTCTCCAGGACAAAGGTGATGCATCAAACCTCTGAAAAGCACATAAAAACACCAATTTGAGAGATTCACTTTTTATTATCTTTTAAGCCAAGAGGACACAATGTGCTGAGGAATAGTCCTTACCTCTCCTTCATCCTCGACCATGACTGTGGGTGACAACAGCTTTTGAATCAGAACTATGGCAGAGAAAGAGAAGAGAGCAGAAGGACCAAGTCTTCATTTTCCATGACAGGTCAGGTTCAAAGTTTGAATATTCTAATTAGTGAATTAGAAACTTTTTTCACCTAAATGTTCATTCCTTAAAAGTAAACTGGAAAGCCATGAGAGCAGTCTGGGTTTTTGTTCAGAGAAATGGAAGGAGTAACCTCACTGAGTAAAGTTTAAAGAGATGGTAGGAGACAAAAATAGCTGACTTTGATCATAATCTATAAGTGTTATTTGTTCAATACATTGTACAAGGCTCTAAGTAACATCAATCTCAGTAGTAAGCTCTAGTGTGAATACTCTGAACACCCCTGCCCAACCCACTCCACTATAGAATGTTTCTATTTGAGTATTAAACAGTAACTGGAACTTGAGGCTCCTCCACCAGGCAGCCCTTCCTCTTATTCTTCTACTGTCTTACAGAGAAAAATCAAACTCACTGTTAAGTACTGATATCAGTTTACCCTTTATAATGGAGGGTCAACTACTGGGAAGTGTGAAGCACTTTTAACAATCTTTGAATTCACCAATACTGGCCCCTTCCTTTATGGATTTGCTCATGTAGAAAAGCAATTGTGATATGATCACATAAAAATAATTATAATAAATATTTTGGTGTATTCTCTTTACTTTTCTAGGCATTAATTTGTATTTTTCTATAAAACACATGCAAAATATAAAGCAAAAGTTTACACATGTATAAGCTTTACATACATATAGCAAATGTATGTAAATGTATAACAAACTATACACATGTGATTAATGGAAATGTTAGTTTATATTTGTATATAATTTTCATGCAAAAATTATATAGAGTATAATTTTATAAGATTTTAAAAATATTTAGTGTATTGCTAATATTTTTCTTTATTACATGTTCTGCTACTATAGAACTTATCTGCATTGTGAAATATAACAAAATACACAAAGTACAAATTTAGAGCTTAGTGAACTGTCATAAAAAAAATACAGATGTGACCCCTTTCCTCCCAGTTCAAGAAAATAGGGAGCACACTGGAAGAGACACACATGTGCACAGGCACAGGCACACACACTCATACACATACATCCCTTCCCAATCACAACCTGACTTACCCCTGACAGGAACATGATCCTGACTGTGATAGCACTCACTTCATTGTTTTTTCTTCATAGTTTCACTACTTAAAAAATAGAGTTTAATTTTGCTGGTTTTGATTATATAATGTTCAAAATACTATGATAGTGAGTATTTTGCTGTGTTTGACTTCTCTTATTAAACATTACATCTTAAAGATTCATCCATGTTGTTTTATGTATCTGTTGTTCATTCAGTTTTATAGATTATTAATTATAGATTATTCTATGGAATAAACATACACAAATTTTTATCCACTCTACATTTAATGAATATTTGGCCTCCCTACAAACAATTCAACTATGAACCTCCTTGTATGTGTGATTCTTATACATGTGTCCTGGTGTAAAAACATGTTTTTTTGTGAGATTTCTAGCAGGGGAATTGTGGGGTCATGGGATAGGTTTCTTTAGCTTTATTAAATTTTGCTGAACTTTTGCTTTAAAATAATTATTCCAACTTACACTCTTCTTCACATAGAAGTAGATTACAGTTCCCATCGCTTATTAGCTTCATCATACTTTGTATTGTCAGACTTTAGCTTTTGCCATTCAGATGTGTCTCTTTATCTCATCTTTGTAATTTGTACTTCTTTGATTGCTAATGAAGTTGAGCCTCTTTTTATATACTTATTGGCTGTTTGGATTTCACTTTTTGTGAAATGTTTGTTTAGGTCTTTCCCATTTTCCTAGCAAATTATCTTTCTCTTATTGTGCAGATGAATAATAGAGAGGTACTTTATGTGCTCTCTTTGCAACTTTTATGCAAGTCTAAATGTTTTAAAATAAAGAATTTTAAAAGTAAGAAACTATGTTAAGACAAAAATGTATATACATTATTTTTATTGCAAAGTTTCTGAAAATGTTACCCTTGGTTTTAATTTTCTATTATAAATGAAGCTGTTTTTTCCAATTGTTTGATGTATAAATGTGCAGATAATTATAAAAGACCAAGACCCAGCCTTAATCTGCCCTCATTCTTAAGAACATGTACTATGGCCTCCCATTTCCTATGTGGTACTAGGAACAATCTGGGAAAGAACAAGTTGGTCTTCAGGAAGCTTTCAATATTGACCAAGGATAATGAGTGATAGGCCCAACCCTTAAGACCTTAAGGTTTTTTAATTAGTTTTATTGTGGTTCTGCATATTCTATAATTTGGTATTCAAATCACATCCTCTACTTCAAGAGACAATAACCTAAATCTTATCGAAACACAAATATTAAAACTCAACTTTAAGAAACAGATCAGTAACTGATTTAAATGTGTGTGGGTGTGACTTCCCTTCTTTAAGGAATGTTACCAGAAAAAGCAAAGTATTCCGTCTTCGCCACCTCTGTAGTTTAAGTTGGATACCCCTCTCATATACTGCCATTACACTCTTCTTCCTTCACTCTTACCTGATGGCATTGTAATTGTTTACTTCTCTGTGTGAGCAGGCATCATGCCATTCTTGTTTACTGTTTTATCTCTAGCAGCCAGCAGAATATGAGAATATGACAGATACTCAACAATATTTTTTGGCAGATGCATTTTTTGGGGTTGCAGGGAAGCCCCAAACCAAAATGAAGAAGATATAGACATCCAGGCATAGGAAGACCCCAAGCATGATCAGCCTAAAGAAGATTACTCCAAGGACTTCCAGCCAAGATGGAGGCATAGGTAGACACACTGTGCCTCCTTGCACAACCAAAATAAGGACAACAATTTAGAAAAAAACAACCAGTACTGAAAACTGAACTGTATGGAAGTCCAAAAACCAAGGAGTTAAAGAAGAAGTATTCATTCAGACTGGTAGGATAGGCAGAGTCCGGCAGCCTGGCAGAGAGGGCTTGCATCAAAGCGGGGACTGGCAGACCCCAGGTGTGCAAGGCAGCAGCAGGCAGACACAGCAAGGTGGCAGATTGTGGAGGTGTGCCGTGCCCAAGGTGGGTGGCCGACCAGGCGGCCCCACATTTGCACGCAGATAAACCAGGTGAAACTGGGGAGCAGGATGGACCGCACAACCCAGGGTCCCAGCTTGGGGAAATAAAGGCTCAAACCACCTTTTGAAAACACCTGAGGGGGTTGAGTTGTGGGGAGAAACTTTTAGCCTCACAGGAGAATTTGTTGGAGAGACCCACAAGGTCCAAGAATATACACAATCTCACCCACATGGGAATCAGGATCAGAAGGGCCCAGTTTGCTTGGGGGAAGTGGGGAAAGTGCCTGAAATACAACAGAGAGTGGAGCAAGCGCCATTGTTCCCTCTCCGACCCCTCCCCCACATACTGCATTGCAACCCAGCGACTAGGGTGCCCTGCCTGGGTGGACACCTAAGGCTCTGCCCTTCACTACATAACAGGTGCATCAAGACAAAAAAAAATGGACCAATGAAAGAGTAGATCAAAGCCCCAGAACAAATACAACTAAGTGACAAAGAAATAGCCAACCTATCAAATGTACAGTTCAAAGCACTGGTGATCAGAATGCTAACTGAATTGGTTGAATTTGGTCGCAAATTAGATGAAAAAATGAAGGCTACACTAAGTGAAATAAAGGAAAATGTACAGGGAACCAACAGTGACAGGAAGGAAACCGGGACTCAAATCAACAGTGTGGACCAGAAGGAAGAAAGAAACATCCAATCAGAAAAGAATGAAGAAATAAGAATTCAAAACCATGAGGAGAGGCTTAGGAACTTCCAGGACATCTTTAAACATTCCAACATCCGAATTATAGGGGTACCAGAAGGAGAAGAGGAAGAGCAACAAGTGGAAAACTTATTTGAACAAATAATAAAGAACTTTCCCAATCTGACAAAGGAAATAGACTTCCAGGAAGTCCAGGAAGCTCAGAGAGTCCCAAAGAACTTGGACCCAAGGAGGAACACACCAAGGCACATCATAATTACATTACCCAAGATTAAAGTGAAGGAGAGAATCCTAGAAGCAGCAGGAAATAAGGAGACAGTTACCTACAAAGGAGTTCCCATCAGACTGTCAGCTGATTTCTCAAAAGGGACCTTGCAGGCAAGAAAGGGCTGGAAAGAAGTATTCCAAGTCCTGAAAGGCAAGGGCCTACATCCAAAATTACTCTATCCAGTGAAGCTTTCATTTAGAATGGAATGGCAGATCAAGTGCTTCCCAGATAAGGCCAAGTTAAAGGAGTTCATCATCACCAAGCCCTTATTATATGAAATGTTTAAGGGATTTATCTAAGAAAAAGAAGATAAACGTACAGTAAAATGACAGCAAACTCACAGTTATTAACAACCACCCGTAAAACAAAAACAAACTAAGCAAACAACTAGAACAGGAACAGAACCACAGAAATGGAGATCACATGGAGGGTTAGCAATAGGGGAGTGGGAGGAGGAGAGAGGGGGAAAAGGTACAGAGAATAAGTAGCATAGATGGTAGGTAGAAAATAGACAGGGGGAGGGCAAGAATAGTATGAGAAATGTAGAAACCAAAGGTCTTATATGTATGACCCATGGACATGAAATAAGGGGGTGGGGGATATGGGTGGGAGAGGGGTGCAGGGTGGAGGGGAGTGAAGGGGGGGAACAGGATTACTGTAACAGCATAATCAATAAACTATATTTAAAAAAAAAAGAAAACAAGGTGGAAAAAAAGATTACTCCAAGACATATTAAATGAAAATGATCTTAGGGTGTGAAAAACAGAGTTCACTCCTGGATCTACTAAGTCTCAGGAGCAAATCATTAACTACTCTGAGCTTTGTTCTTCTTACCTGGTTTGTAAAATGAGGGATAACCCACTTTACTTTATAATTTTTATGTCTCATGATAAAATATGTTTTGTCAACCTAAAAATAAAAGCCAAAGTGAGAGGCAACAAGCTTTTATTTGAGATCAAAGGATCGCAATCCAGGAAGCACAGATTCAGGCATAAACCTAAATAGTGTTCCTGCTTCAGGGTGCAGGCAAGGGGTTTTTATGAGATAAGGGAGATAATTACATAATAGAAAAAAAGGAATTTCTATTTGTGTTAATAAGCTAAGTTACTCTTTAGCTATACATGGCTGGTTACTGATTCTACAGCATGTCCATAATTATCAGTTCTTCTGGCAGGATGTCTGCCTTCCTGTTAGCCTGTTTGTAAGACGATGCTGATTTGGTCTACTCCAAAAGTTATTCAGCCCAGTTTATACATTTCTACGATTCAAGGAGTAAGATGTGCAAAGCAATTCCTCTGAAATGGCTATTTTAGAGCTCTACTTTTAAATGGCTCCACTTGTGTCAACTTTTCACAATGTGAAGGTATTTGGCTAACTGTATAAAGTGTTTTATGAAAATATTATACAAAAGACTGGATTTAATATTTGGCTTCCAGAAAATTGTTCAATTTAGACAAAATTCTATTAGGAAGGAGCTCTTCCATTATATTTCTTGATATTGCTATTTGACATTGCACATTTACCATATTTATCTCATTTTAGTTTTGAAAATACGAGTCACTAGCCAGCTCTACTAGCTATAAATGAAATGCTTTTTGAAAACCATTGTACTTTGGAATGCTGTGCAACATTTATAACCTATTAAAAATTTTAAAAGTGTGATTTTATTTCAGAGAGGTTAAAATATGAGTAGGAGATATAAATATAAAATATTTAAAATATTTATATGTTATATATTTATATATAAACATTTACTATATAATATATATTATTTATGTAATATTTTAATATAATAAGCTCTTATTATATTAGTATAAAATGTGATAGGAGGTTTGGCTGACCTTTGTCCGCAGTTTCTGGGAGGCATCCTCCAAATCCTTGGAAATTTCCTAAGTGATAGGAGTCTTTGGTATTCCTGGTATAGTATAATAAACTGCAAGCCACACTTGATAGTTTATGCTAGTAAGATGACTCATGATGGGACCTTTGGCAGTTTATGATAAGGAGATGACTCAGGATGGAGATGGCCACACTAGACAGACCCACTGTGTGATTAGAGGATTAGGTCATGATACCAGCATGACCTCCAGGAGAGGAATAAACTGGAGATTGAGTTCATTTCCTGGCCAAGGATTGAATCAGTTGTGCCTGTGTAACAAAACCTCAATAAATTTTCATACCAAAGTTTAGGTGAACATTCCTGGTTAACCTTGGGAGTTGGGGTTGGGTAGAGGGGGAAATGTTCCAAGACCCCCAGTGGATACCTTAAAGTGAGGATAGGCTGAAGCCTATATATGTTTTTTCCTATACATACATACCTGTGATAAATTTAACTTATAAATTTGGCATAGTAAGAGATTAACAATAACTAATAATAAAATAGGCCAATCCTAATAATATGCTGTAATAAAAGTTTTGTAAATCTGGTCTTTCTCCCTCAAAATCTTTGAAAGCAGATCTGATAACTGAGACAGGTACCAAGTGCCTAAGGGTCATGAAGAGTTTACAGCTGGGAGTGAAGGGATGATTCATGTCCTGGGAAGGATGAAAGGCGACATCAAGAGATTTCATCACACTATTCAGATACTGCACAATTTAAAACTTAGGTATTGCTTGTTCATAGAATTTTCCATTTAATATTTTCAAATAGCACTTAACCATGGGTAACTGAAACTACAGAAAACTAAACCACAGATAAGAGGGGACTACTGTAGTCTGGAAATTGTTGCAAGTCAATGAGCTGACTCCAATGGAGAGAGATCATGAAGGCTGTGCATTTCAGACCTTCCCAGACTTTTCCCTACAGTCTCATTTTTTGGAGTATCCTGATTTGTGTCTTTTTTTCTAAAATAAAATCTTTATGGTAAATATAGTACTTTTCTGAGTTTTGTGAGTTATTCTGACAAATTAAAACTGAGGGAATAGTGGGATCCCCAAAATTTGTAGCTAGTGGTCAGAGGTGCAGGTGTCCTGGAAATCCTGGAGCTTGTGGCTGATGTCTGAAGTGAGGGCAGACTGTGCCCTTAATTTTGAAGTTGATCTAACTCAAGATAGTATCAAAATTACATTGTAGGGTCCTGCTCATCCTACCCACCTAATCAATCCTCTCTCGTACTCTGTCAAAATACAAATGATGGAATTATATGAAATTTATGAAATCATTCAAAAATGATAGAATCATTCAAAATGAGGCAAGACTGTCTGTTCCTACTTCCACAATTTTCAGGAGACAGTATAAGAAGATGGTAGTGATGAGTTGGGGCTCTAAAACTGTAATGCATGGGTTCAAAACCTACCTCTGCAATTTCCCTGGTTGTATGAGATTGAGCAAGTTATTTAACTTCTCAAAGTTTCACATTCTTTACACACAATATGAATATAATAAAAGTAGCAATCTCCTTGCACTAATTAAATGAAATAATGCTTAGTGATGTGCCTAAAATATTTTAAGAACTCAGTGAATGTTAGCTGTTTCTTTTATTATTGTTGTTATTATTATTATTATTATTATATGAAGAAACAAACCAAAGAAGCTGAATTCTTGTTTAAAGGCATACAGCTGGCTAGAAGTAGAGATGTGCCTGGAGCACAGTTCTCCTTACTTTGAAACTTCTATTTTATCCTACTCTTTTTATAGCATGATGCTTCTCTCCTGTAGCTTCCTCATTTGTCCTCTACCTGGAACATTCATTCCTATCAGTCTGTTTTTTTCACACACTTGATATATCCTCTTGTATCTTTTCCATCAATGTTTTTACTATTCTTCCTTCAAATTCCAGCTGTTTCCATTATCCTTTTAAGCCTTTACGGATGAATCTAGCTAATTGTGGTAAAAAAGTTTATCATATTCTGCCACACATTGTATGTATGCATGATGTATTGGGTTGGCCAAAAAGTCTGTTGTTTTTTTGTATGATGGCTCTAATAGCACTTAGTTGTCTAACTTCATTTGAAACAATTTTATTAGATTGTGTTGTGACAGTTGTCATATTAGTGTACATTTTTTAAAAACTATCAAAATTGGTGAATTTTTTATTATCTTTTTTTTATTTTAATCATTGTTCAAGTACAGTTTTCTCCCCTTTACTTCCAATCCAGCAAATTGGTGAATTTTTGTGCAGCCATTTTAATGTTGAAGATGGAAGAAGATATACAACATTTTCAGTGTATTATGTTTTATTACTTCAAGAGAGGTAAAAACACAACTGAAATGTGAAAAAAAGATTTGTGCAGTGTATGGAGGAGGTGCTGTGACTGATGGAACATGTCAAAAGTGGTGTGCAAAGTTTCCTGATACTGTTGACATTTTGGCCAAATGATTCTTTGCTGTGGCGCTGTCTTTTGCATTGGAAAACGTTTATAGCAGCATCCTTTGCCTCTATCCACTAGAGCCTGTTAGTGGGAGACAGCTGACATACTCAAGATATCCAAATCAATAAAGTTATTGGTGAAAATGAAAAAAACTTGTCGTTATAGAAAAAAGATAACAGACTTTTTGGTCAACCCAATTATCTACCTATAATTACTTCTACCTATAATTACTTTTACCTATAATGTATGTATAATGTACATACATACAAGGGTATGTATGCCCTGAGGGCATGAATTCTATTTCTTTGGGGTTTTTTATCTTCCTGCTTGGGCACAGAGTAATCTTTGCTAGGACAAGTTGACCTTTATTCTGTTTTTATTTGTAGATTCATCCCAGGATTACAACAAATTTTTGTGAAAACATATCTTCCAGAGAATATGCCAAATCTCAATATTCTTGGTCCTATGTTATTCTACTCTTAAACAGCTATTAATGTCTTCATTAATGCTTAAGATCTGGGTAAATCTTTTCAAGCATACCATATTTCTGATGCTGAATTCTCACACTGGGCAAACTGAGCTCCTGTATTAATCTAATGGAGTATGTAAAGGACAGAATATTGATGGATAAAGTTGAAAAGCTAGGCATGGGACATATCATTTAGGGCTTTATAAATCACATTAAAGATTTTGAGTTTATCCAATGTACAAAGGGAATTCACCAAAGCTTTGGAACAGGAATATGATAAATACAATGAATTGAAAGGGAAATAGAAACATAGAAATAGATAGGTTGGTTAGAGAACTATTGCAGTAATCCAGGTTTTAAAAAATGATGATTTGGATTAGGGTGATGGTAACAGAGATGGAGTTAATGTTACAGTATGTAGCTAGTTAGGTATCAATGAAAGGGAAGGGAACCAGTCATCTAATTAAGCTGGATTAACTGGAAAACCACAGCTTCCCAGTCTATCCAGGGGAGAGCTGCATCCTACACAAAAGGGATGTTAATTACTGAGGAGGAAGGAAAGACTGGCTTTCCAATGTCCACAGGGAATAACCAGCCCATTTGCCTAGATTGGGGAGAAGGGGTATAAAGAGTAGGGGGGAAATCCTTTGTTGAATTCATGTGCAGTAGAAGCCAAGATGGCGCAGGAAGAGGTCTTTTTACTAAGGCATGTACAGTAGAAGCCAGGTGACAAAGCAGAATTTTGATGCACTTGTAGTAGAAGTCACAATGGCAACCATGAAGAGAAGAGTCTATGCCAGGGTCCAGCCTCAGCGGGGTCTCAGGGTCCCTGAAGGATGCACGGCTAAGGTGAAGCGACTGAATCGACACACCAGCTAAGGTGAAGAGACTGAATTGAGACACTGGGTGGGGTGCTGGAGGACAGCCAGGCTTTTTGGGCCCAACTGTTTCACTGAGAAAAATCAATCTTTATTTTTATAGGGGAGGTTATACAACATTCAATGCATAGTGTGATTATTAAAACAGAAATGGTTACCACAGAAATAATTTCTAAAAACAGAAAATTTTACAGATCAATTATGTTAAACAAAGAAATAACCAAAAAGTACAGGAAGTCCCACAGATCAACCATATTAAACAAAGGTTATTTTGACCAAGAGGGTCATTAATCAGTTAGCCAACAAAGCTATACAGGCACAAACTTTCAGGTGCCAATTAGTAACTAGGTATCTATTAAAATTCTAGGAATTGGTCTAAATTAAAAGGGTGCAAGGGGTGATTTATAGGTATATAAAAACCAACTATTATCTATTAAAATTAAATTTATTTCAATTAAATAACTAATTTTTGGCCTATATTTTTTTGATTTATACATCTTGGGGAGGGGCCATGTTTTGTGTTCATTTCCATGTATTGAGATTATTATTCTTAACTAGAACTCCTTGTTTCTATACACTCCTGTCCAGGGTATGGGAGGGGTAGTGGCTCTAATAAATCTTAAACTTTCAGGTGGTGACTCTCTAAGAAACCCTCCTAGTAACAGCTTCCTTCAGCGTTCTGGCAGTTGGTCTGCCCATAGTTAATTTTGTCCTTAACTTCCCAGGTGAGGGGGAACAGGCAACATTAGGGTTGCTAGGGGTCTCTATTCTGTGGTCAACAAGTCATTTCGCACAGAATCAGAGGCATCATGCAGATTTTTTATTATAACAGATGGGTATTTAAAAATCCCACCACCTATTGCTAGCAGGAACAGGCATACAGGAAGAGATAGACAGGAGATCTGAACATAGTCATCTCTGCTGTGCAGACGCCTCTCACCCGACCCAACTGTGTCAAAAGTCAGCTGTTGGTCGGCTCTGGACAAGTCTAGCCTGGATAATTTGGGAAAAGGATCATTTAAGGGCAGGAACCAAAGATCTAGAGAAGGGTTTGGATAGGAGGGCCCAGCACAAGCCCACAAAGAATTAGGAAGAAGATTGGTTAGTCTGAAAGAAAGTTTGTCCCTTCCCAAGCCTACGAGATATAATCAAAGACACCAAGTAAGTTTTCTCTTTGTAGCAGCTGTGTGGGCCTGGATGTGGCAGCCATGCAGTGGGAAGCACAGTGTTGAAAGTGGGCAGGAGGGGAACAGAGACTAAGATAGACTACTGAAATTTCAGATGCCAATGCCGGGATAATGGCACAATATCTGTGGTCCCTAGCCCTCCTCCTGGGCTTGGTGAGAATAAGTTTGGGCCTGCAGCTTCAGAGGCTGAACTTTTTTTGCAGCAAAACAGAGCTGAGCCACCTAGTTATGAATGAAGCAGTGCAATAGCCTCTTTAGGGGCACCTCTGCTCTGTGTACCCTTCCAATAAACTTTGCCACTACATCTTAAATCCTCCTATGCCTGTATCCTTGAAATGCATTTCCTGTGATACTGTGAAAGAATTCTATTTCCTCTGGCAACAAATAGACTGAAGATATATTTGAAGATTTAAATAGCTCTGAAATGAATTGGATTAAGAAGTGAATGATGATGGGACTTGGGAATGACTCAAAGTTCTGGCTTGAGAGATCTAAGATGGCGTCGGAGTAGGAAGGAGCAGATTTGGCTTTCCTCTGCTCAGGGGAGAGAGTCCTGACCGATCTTTGGAGTGGAAAGGCAAGCAACCAACATATTTCAGCATTTTTGAGAACGGAGGACCAAGGATTGTGGCAGAACCGAAAGAACAAAGAACGGATCGCTGCATCAAGGTGGAGGAGGTGAACACCAGGATACCCACTGGAAGAGGAAACCCAACAACTAAGGAACCACTAACAGATAACAGCAGAAGAAGGTGAAGGAGGGAGTAGTAACCACACAAACCTCAATCCAGGGCTTATCTGGAAATACAACTAAACAGTAGAGACAGTACTCAATACAAACAACTGAACAAGATTTCTTTAAACCTTGTACACACAGAAGAACCAGCCTCAACACAACCTGCCCTCACCAGCACAACAAAATATAGAAGGTGGTGGACAGAGTGACCCACATTTAACCAGCTGGTGGGAAGGAACCACCAAAGAAAGACTCAACACCAATCAGAACCCAAAGGCAAACAGAAAGCCAACTTAAACGATAGCCCAAGACCAGCGAGCTTGGGGGGTCAAGGAAACAGCACCACTGAAACTCACTGCTACTCCACTAAAGAAGTTCACATCATAAACCGAGGGAGCCAGAACAGATCAATATAAGAAGCTGAGGTGAACAAGAAGAGTCTCACAAACAATGGGAAGACAAAGAAATACTCCCCAAATGAAAGGAAAGGAGGAAGCCTCAAAAAGAATGCTAAATGAAACAGAGGCAATTCAACTATCAGACATTGAATTCAAAGCAGCGATTGTCAGGAAGCTCAATGAGCTCACAATGAGCTACGGGAAACTACAGGGAAGCTACAATGAACTCAATGAAAACTACATCAGCATAAAAAAGGAAATAGAAACTCTCAACAAGGGCCAAGAGGAAATGAAGAATACAATCTCTGAAATGAAGAACACAGTAGAAGGAATGAAAAGCAGGATCGATGAAGCAGAAGATCAGATCAGCGAGCTAGAGGACAAAATAGAAGAAAACACCCAGAAAGAGCAAGAAAGGGAAAAGAGGCTCAGAAAGAATGAAGAGGGATTAAGAGAAATGCAAGACAATATGAAACGTAATAATATCTGTATAATAGGGATACCAGAAGGAGAAGAAGAAGAACAAGGGATAGAAAACCTAGTTGAACAAGTGATGATGGAAAACTTCCCTAATTTGATGAGACAAAAAGTCACACAAATACAGGAAACACAGAGAGTCCCAATCAAGAGGAACCCAAGGAGGCCCACCTCAAGACACATCATAATTAAAATGGCAAAATTTCAAGACAAAGAGAGAATCTTAAAGGCAGCAATGGAGAAGAAGGAAGTAACATACAAGGGGGCCCCAATAAGGCTAACAGCTGACTTCTCAATGGAAACACTCCAAGCCAGAAGAGAATGGCAAGAAATAATCCAAGTAATGAGAACCAGAGGCCTGCAACCACGACTACTTTACCCAGCAAGGCTCTCAATTAAGATAGAAGGCCAAATAAGAAGCTTCTCAGACAAAAGAAGTCTAAAAGAATACACCTCCACTAAACCAGCTCTGCAAGAGATGCTGAAGGGACTGCTTTAAGGAAAGAAAGGAAAAGAGAGAGTGAGAGAGGATCACACGTACATAAAAGGCAATGAATAAGTACCTATCAATAATAACCTTAAACGTAAATGGACTAAACGCTCCAATCAAAAGACATAGAATAGCTGATTGGATAAGAAAACATGACCCACACATATGCTGTCTACAAGAGACCCACCTCAGGATAAAAGATCTGCACAGGTTGAAAGTGAAGGGCTGGAAACAAATTTTCCAAGCAAATGGACAGGAGAAAAAAGCCGGGGTAGCAATACTCATATCTGACAAAATAGACTTCCAAAGAAGATCCATAAAGAGAGACCCAGAAGGTCATTTCATAATACTCAAGGGAAGAATTCACCAAGAAGACATAAATATAGTAAATATATATGCACCCAACATAGGAGCACCTAAATACATAAAGAAAATCTTAGAGGACTTCAAGAAAGATATGGACAGCAACACAATTATTGTGGGGGATTTTAACACCCCTCTATCAAAAATGGACAGATCTTCCAAACAAAACATCAACAAAGATATTGTGGCATTGAACAATACCCTAGACGAACTGGGCTTTACTGATATTTACAGAACCCTCCATCCCAAAGAAGCTAAATACACATTTTTTTCTAATGTACATGGAACATTTTCAAAGATTGACCACATGATAGGACACAAAACAAGCCTCAACAATTTCAAAAAAATTGAAATCATACCAAGCAATTTCTCGGATCACAAGGGACTGAAACTAGAAACCAACCACAAGGAAAAAAACCCAAAACACTCAAATTCATGGAGATTAAACAGCATGCTATTAAACAATGAATGGGTCAAGAATGATATTAGGGAAGAAATCAAACAGTTTTTGGAAACAAATGAAAACGAACTCACAACAACCCAAAACTTATGGGACACAGCCAAAGCAGTCCTGAGAGGGAAGATCATAGCAATACAGGCCCACCTAAAAAAGTTAGAAACATTTCAAACAAACAACCTAACCCTACGTCTACAAGAACTCGAGGAACAACAACAAAGACAGCCCAGAGCAAGCAGAAGGAAGGAAATAACCAAGATCAGAGCAGAATTAAATGACATAGAGACTAAAAGCACAATTCTAAAGATCAATGAATCCAAGAGTTGGTTCTTTGAAAAGGTAAACAAAATCGACAAGCCTTTAAGCAGACTCATCAAGAAAAAAAGAGAGAAAACCCAAATAAACACAATCAGAAATGAAAGAGGAGAGATTACAACAGATACCACAGAAATACAAAGGATTGTAACAAATTACTACAAAGAGCTGTATGCCAAGAAATTTGAAAACCTAGATGAAATGGACAAATTTCTAGAAAAATATAACCTTCCAAAACTCAATAAAATGGAAGCAGAAAGCCTGAACAAACCAATAACAGCAAAAGAAATTGAAGCAGTAATCCCAAAACTCCCAACACACAAAAGCCCTGGACCAGATGGTTTCACAGGAGAATTCTACAAAGCATTTAAGGAAGAACTAACACCTATCCTTCACAGACTATTTCAAAAAATCCAAAAAGATGGAAGACTACCAAACTCTTTTTATGAGGCCAACATCATCTTAATCCCAAAACCAGATAAAGACACAACAAAGAAAGAAAACTACAGGCCAATATCGCTGATGAACATTGATGCTAAAATCCTCAACAAGATACTGGCAAACCGCATCCAACAGTACATTAAGAAGATCATACACCATGACCAAGTTGGATTCATTCCAGGTATGCAAGGATGGTACAATATACGCAAATCAGTAAATGTAATACATCACATAAACAAAAGCAAAGACAAAAACCACATGATCATATCAATAGATGCAGAAAAAGCATTTGATAAGGTACAGCACCCATTTATGATAAAACACTCAGTAAAGTGGGAATAGAGGGAGCATTCCTCAACATAATAAAGGCCATATATGAGAAACCTACAGCCAACATTATACTCAATGGGCAAAAATTAAAATCTTTTCCACTAAGAACAGGAACAAGACAAGGATGTCCACTTTCACCACTTCTATTCAATATAGTACTGGAGGTTCTAGCCACAGCAATCAGACAAGAAAAAGAAATAAAAGGCATCCAAATCGGAAAGGAGGAAACAAAACTGTCACTGTTTGCAGATGACATGATAGTGTACATAGAAAATCCTATAGACTCCACCAAAAAACTGCTTGACCTAATAAATGAATTTGGTAAAACAGCGGGATACAAAGTCAATATCCAGAAATCAAAGGCATTTCTGTACACCAACTAGGAAACAGCAGAAGCAGAAATCAAGAAAAAAATCCCATTTGAAATAGCAAAAAGGAAAATAAAATACCTAGGAATAAACCTAACCAAAGAGGTAAAAGACCTGTATTCAGAAAACTACATAACACTGAGGAGAGAAATCAAGGAAGACACAAACAAATGGAAACATATACCGTGTTCATGGATTGGAAGAATTAATATCATTAAAATGTCCATACTACCAAAAGCAATCTACACATTCAATGCAATACCTATTAAAGTACCAATGGCATATTTCACAGACATAGAACAAACACTTCAACAATTTATATGGAACCATAAACGACCCCGAATAGCTGCTGCAATTTTGAGAAAGAAGAGTAAAGTAGGAGGAATCACAATACCTGACACTAAACTATACTACAAGGCCACTGTAATCAAAACAGCCTGGTACTGGCATAAAAACAGGCACATGGACCAATGGAACAGAACAGAGAGCCCAGAAATAAACCCAAGCCTCTACGGTCAATTAATATTTGACAAAGGAAGCAGCAACATAAAATGGAATAAAAATAGCCTCTTCAACAAATGGTGTTGGGAGAACTGGACAGCTACGTGCAAAAAAATGAAACTCGAGCACCAACTTACACCTTATACAAAAATAGATTCAAGGTGGATAAAAGACTTAAATATAAAGCGTGACACCATTAAAGTCCTAGAAGAGAACGTAGGTAGGAAAATCTCAGATATTTCACGCAGAAACTTTTTTACTGACTTGTCTCCTAGAGCAAGGGACATAAAGGAAAGAATAAACAAATGGGACCTCATCAAAATTAAAAGCTTTTGCACAGCTAAGGAAAACAGTATCAAAATAAAAAGAGAACCAACTGTATGGGAAAACATATTTGCTAATGATACCTCAGACAAGGGTTTAATCTCCAAAATATATAAAGAACTTACACGACTCCACTCTAAGAAGACAAGTAACCCAATTAAAAAATGGGCAAAGGACTTGAACAGACACTTCTCCAAGGAGGACATACAGAAAATCCAAAGACACATGAAGCGATGCTCAATATTGCTAGCCATCAGAGAGATGCAGATTAAAACCACAATGAGATACCACTTCACACCAGTCAGAATGGCCATCATAAACAAAGCAACAAACAACAAGTGTTGGAGAGGATGTGGAGAAAGGGGGTCCCTAGTGCACTGATGGTGGGACTGCAGACTGGTACAACCATTATGGAAAGCAGTTTGGAACTTCCTCAGAAAACTAAAAATGGATCTGCCTTATGACCCAGCAATTCCATTGCTGGGACTCTATCCTAAGAACACTAAAACACCAATACAAAAGAACCTTTGCACCCCGATGTTCATAGCAGCACAATTTACAATAGCTAGGTGCTGGAAGCAATCTAGATGCCCATCAGTAAATGAATGGATCAAAAAACTATGGTACATTTACACAATGGAATTCTATGCAGCAGAAAGAAAGAAGGAGCTCATACCCTTTGCAACAGCATGGATGGAGCTGGAAAGCATTATGCTAAGTGAAACAAGCCAGGCAGTGAAAGACAAATACCACATGATATCACCTTTAACAGGAATCTAAACAACAAAACAAAACAAAACAAAAAACTAGCAAAATATAACCAAAGACACTGCAATAGGGGATAGTCTCACAGTGGCCAGAGGGGAGAGAAGAGGGAATTTCAGGGGGGAATGGGTAGGGATTACAGGAACAAATTTGGAGGACACATGGACAAAAAGTAGGGGTGGGGGGTAATGGGGGTAAGGGGGGAGGGTTGGGTGGAGGGACTGGAACGGGAGTAGGGGGGAGAAAACTGTACTTGAACAATGATTGAAATAAAAAAAAAAGAAAAAGAAAAAAAAAAGTTCTGGCTTGAGCAGCTGGATGCACAAAGGCACTGTTCACTGGGATGGAGAAGTCTGAAGAGAAACAGGTTCATGGATGGGTGAGCAAGTGTTCCATTTGGGATAAGATGAGTTTGAGATCCCTGACATATCCACATGCAGATGTCAAGCAGGTCCCTTTATACAATAGTCTGGAGTTCAGAGGCATTATGTGCAGATAGAAAATCTGTACCATAATTCTTTTTGCTGTTACTGAATTCCATTTTCAGTGAGAAACCAATCTCATCATTGGACCTTCCAGAGCTAATCACCACAAAGTTGCAGCTTCAATTCTAGCATAAACATGGTAGTATGAAGACTCTTTTTAAAGATTCTGTTTTAAAAAAAAAACACTTTCAGAGCAACCTTTGACAAATGAAATGGATTGCTGAACTCAGGACCCAGGGACCCACAACCTAAGGTTTATTGTGTACCTACCATGTGCTAGGCTACAAGCTTTACATGCATTATCACATTCTCATAATAATCTTGCCTACTTCACAAATGAAGAAAACAAGCCTTAGAAAGATTAAGCAGCTTTCTCAATGTTATACAGCATCAGAGCCTAGTTAGTAAGTGACAGAGCCAGGACTAGAAGCCAAGTGTGTCTGACCCTTTCAATCTTTCACTGTTTTCTTGTTGTTATTGTTTTTCATAACATGACAACCTAAAATGACAGCAGTATTTTCTTTCCCTAGAATATGAAATACAACTCCCCTCTGCTGCCCCAAGTCTCCTTTGTCCCTATAGAGTTTTCTACATATTTTTTTCTTTCTCTTTGAAAAAAAAACACACACACAGAAAACAAAACAAAAACAGAAAAGTAATTCCTACCTGAATAATGGATGAGAAAAGCTAGGTAAGATTCAAATATTCCAATGACACTGGGTAAAAGTAGGCTTTTTAAAGGCACTGTTAAATATGCTCATAACTATGAGCTACAGAGGAAAAATATTTTGCCCTGGCACTGCTTGCTGCCTTCACTAAAAAACCATTATGATTTGGTGGATGTGGAATGAACAACTTTTGCAATACTGCTATATTCATTAATTACTCCTGCAGGCGTAGCTATGAGAAAAAGGCAGTCTAATCAGACATTTAACCTGTTACTATTGCAAAAACAACTGACCACACCCTTTCCATGGCTTTCGCAGTCTCATTTTATTGCATGTATGTCAGCTCATAAGTAATATAAAGTAGATGTGAAACTTAGGGACTGCCAAATTGATTTCAAAGTTGGGCTTGAAATTGTTTTTAAAAGTCGTTTCTTGTATACACCCACTCTAGACTTTCCAGAATGCAGAAGGTCAATTCAGCTAATTATATCTCTCTTTAGCCAACTGTTGACACCATACTCTTTAACTCTAAAGACCTGTGAATTATTTTTAAAGTGAAAGCAAGAAAATCAAGAACATAAGGACCATGTTAATATTTCTTAAGTTTAAGAAATAATTTGAGGGGGGTTGGAGGACTGGGTCGGGGTGGAGTGGAAGGATTGAGCAAAAAAAAGAGAGAGAGAGAAAAAGACTCACGGTCATGGACAACAGTGCGGTGATTGCTTGGGCGGAAGGGGAGTAGGGGAAGGTGGAGGAGGGTAAAAGGTGGATAAGTGGTAATAGACAAAGACTTGACTTTGGGTGGTGAACACACAATACAGTGTGCAGATGACATGTTGTGGAATTGTGTACCTGAAACCTGTATAAGTTTGCTAACCAGTGTCACCCCAATAAATTCAATAAAAAGGGGAAAAAGAAATAATTTAAGTAGTTTTGAGCTTTCCTTTTAGATGGTATGGCAGACAGTGTGCATGAACTATACAACATTTGAGACAATCATACATACCATCCTTCCTCCCTATTCATGAACAATAATAGTAAGACTCATAGTTGTCAATTGACATTAGAGTCATTTTCTGTTTTTTGCTATTGCAAACTGCACTGCTATGAATATTCCTATACTTTCTTCATGTCTCCATGTGCAAATGTGCAAGAATTCTCTAGGAGTGGTTGAAACTGATGAATTATGGGAGATTTTTATTTTTTTTTATTCTGAATGGTTATACTAATTTACATTCCCATACACAGTATATGTGTTCCATTGCTTCATATTATCACCAACACTATTTATTGTTAGAGTTTTGGATTTTTGCCATTCTCACGGATAGGGTAACACGGTATTCTGTTATGATTTTAATTTGTATTTCCTAAACTACTAGTGAGGTAGAACATTTTTAAATAGCTTAATTGGCTTAAGCTTATTGGCTTAAGCTACTTTTAAATAGCTTAATTCAGCTTTTTTGTCCATTGTTCTATTGAGTTTTTTTCTGATTGCATATAAGTGATACGTATATCCTGGGTAATGATTTTTTGTCAGTTTTATTGGTTGCAAATGGTTTCTCCCAATTTGTGCCTTGTATTCTCACTCTAAATAGAAATTTTAATCGAGTTGAATTTATAAATCTTTTCCTTTGTGGTTTATTCTTTTTGTATCTTATTAAACAAATCCTTACATATTCCAAGTCATTAAGGTATTTTTCTATATTGCTTGTAACAACTTCAATAATTTTGCTTTTCATGTTTAAATGTTAATGCATCTAGAATTTATTTTCCTCACATGAATAATTTATTTTCACAGCATCACACATTCATTCCTTCCCCCACAGATTTGCTTTATGTTTCCATATACCCTATATGGATCTATTTCTTATCTCTGTATTTTATTGTGTTTTTGTCTGTCTTTGAACTAATAGCTTTATAAATCTTGATATCTACTATTTTGGTAAAGCAAGTGCTCCCATCTTATACTTCTTCAGGATTTGTTTATATATTCTTAGTCCTTTGCATTTCTACCTGAATTTTACAACTGGCTCAAAATTCCAAATATGTAATTGGAATTTTGATTGGAGTTACATTGAATCTGTAGATCTCTTAGGAAAAGTGAATTCTTTACAATAATATGTCTTCTATTCTAAGTAGAGAATATGCTATATTTCTCTGTTTAGGTCTTTTCTAAATATCTATATAAAGTTTTTTTGTTTTTGTTTGTTTTTTATTATTTTATTGTTGCTCAATTACAGTTGTCTGCATTTCCTCCCACCACTTCCCCCTACCCCAGCCAAACCCACCTTAAATAAAGTTTTATAATTTATGCCATAAAGTATTTGGACACTACTCCCTAGAATTTAATATTTCTTAATGCTATTGTAAATTTTATTAAGTTATACTATCTATTGCTATTGTATAGAAAAATATTGACTTTTCAGTATATTTACATTGTGCCCAATAGGCATGCTAAGTTTTCTTATTAATTCAAATAATTTACCTATTGATTAATTTTTAATTCAATCTTTATTGTATTTTTTTTTCATTATTTAGTCCCCTTATACCTTCCTCCCCCTAGCAATTACCGCACTGTTTTCTATGGAAAATAAGTCCCATGTCCATAAGTCCTTTTACCTTTTCGCTCAATCCCTCTACCCCCTAATGCACCCCCCCACTACATGTCATCTGTTCTCCATCTATGAGTCTATCTGTGTTTGCTCGTTTGTTCAGTTTGTTCATTAGATTCCACATATGAGTGAAATCATATGGTTTTTTTCTTTCTCTGACTGGCTTATTTCACTTAGCATAATATTCTCAGATCCATTCATATTGTTACAAAGGGTAAAATAGTCTTCTTTTTTATAGCCAAATAGAATTGCATTGTGTAAATGTCCCATAGTTGTTTTATCCACTCATCCACTGATGAACATTTGAGTTGCGTCCATATCTTGACAATTGTAAATAATGCTGCAATGAACATAGGGGTGCTTACATTCTTTCAAATTAGTGTTTTCATTTCCTTTGGATATGTTCCCAGAAGTGAGATTTCTGGGTCAAAAGGCAGCTCCATTTTTAATTTTTTGAGGTATCTCCATACTGCTTTCCACAGTGGCTGACCAAGTCTGCATTCCCACCAACAATGCAGAAGGGTTACCCTTCTTCTACAACCCCCCCAGCACTTGTTTGTTGGTTTATTGATGATGGCCATTCTGTCAGGTGTGAGATGGTATCTCACTGTGATTTTAATTTTCATTTCTCTGATGATTAGTGAGGTTGAGCATCTTTTCATATGTCTATTGGCCATCTGTATGTCCACTTTGGAGAAGTGTCTATTGGTCCTTTGGCCAATTTTTATTTGGGTTTTTTTGTTTTTGTTTTTGTTTTTGGTGTTGAGTTTTATAAGTACTTTATAAATTTTGGATATTAACCCCTAACCAGATGTATTGGCAAATATGTACTCCCACTCTGTGGGTTGTCTTTTTATTTTATTTTGTTTGTAGATGATTTCCTTTGCCATGCAAAAACATTTTAGTTTGATGTAGTCCCATTTTTTATTTTGTTTCCCTTACCTGGGGAGATATAGCCAATAAAATATTTCTAAGAGCAAAAAAATGTAACCTGACCACCAACTTACACCATACACAAAAATAAACTCAAAATGGATAAAAGACTTAAATATAAGTCATGATACCATAAAAGTCCTAGAGGACAAGATAGGCAGACACATCTCAGACATTCCACACAGCGATATTTTCACCAATATGTTCCCTAGAGCAAGGGACATAAAGGAAAGAATAAACAAAATAAAAAGCTTCTGCATGGCTAAAGAAAACATTAGCAAAATGAAAAGGGAACCAACTGTATGGGAAAATATATTTGCCAATGATACCTCAGACTAGGGTTTGATCTCCAAAATATATAAAGAACTCACATGACTCCATGCCAGGAAGATAAACAATCCAATTAAAAAATGGGCAAAGGACCTGAACAGACACTCCTCCAAGGAGGACATACAGAGGATCCAGAGACATATGAAAGGATGATCAGCATCACTAGCCATCAGAGAAATGCAAATTAAAACAACAATGAGATATCACTTCACACTGGTCAGAATGGCCATCATAAACAAATCAACAAACAATAAGTGCTGGCAGGGTTGTGGAGAAAAGGGAACCCTAGTACACTGTTGGTGGGAATGCAAACTAGTGCAGCCTCTGTGAAAAACAGAATGGAATTTTCTCAAGAAACTAAAAATGGAATTGCCTTTTGACCCAGCAACTCCACTACTGGGTTTATACCCTAAGAATCCTGAAACACTAATTCAAAAGAACCTATGCTCCCCAATGTTCATAACAGCACAATTTACAATAGCCAAGTGCTAGAAGCAGACTAGGTTCCCACCAGTAAATGAGTGGATCAATAAACTATGGTACATTTACACAATGGAATCCTATGCAGCAGAAAGAAAGAAGGATCTCCTACCCTTTGTGACAACATGGATGGAACTGGAAAGCATTATGCTAAGTGAAGTAAGCCAGGAGGTAAGAGACAAATACTGTTGGGAACCACCCTGCCTGGTTTCAGAAGCTGCATTAGTTAGCCAGTGATGGGTTAGATTCCTCAAAGGAGAGATGACCTAAGACAAGCACAGTTGCAAATGGGGCCCTCAGGAAGGACTTGGGGGGCCATAGAAAAAAGGAGTGATGGACGCTCACCCCTCGGCTTTGACACAGCCTGAGTCCTCATTCTGTCTGCAAGAAGTCTCCTAATCTCTTGGCTGCCTTACTTCCCCCACCCTACTTAAGCCTGAAACAATGCCTTAAGTCTGAAACAATGCTGGAGGGTGGTGCAGCCCTGGGCAGGAATGGGCGGGTTCCCCAGGACATCAGGCCTAAGAAAAAAATGCAGAAAATCCTGTGAAATAATTATAGCCCTTTAGTTAACTGACCATGACTCAGAATAAGCCCTCATAGTTCTTTGTATGTTATCTATTGTTTGATCCTTCTGCCTGACAATGATTGATGAGCTTTACCTGTATTCCTGTGCAAATTGAACCCAAGAAAGACCCATTGAGGAAAAAGCTCCTGGCCCTTCTCCTTTGAGAGATCAACCACTTTTCCTGCCCAAGCAGATCATGTCTTGGTAGACTTATTCTCCTCTGTGGCAGCCGGTGGGGGGGGGGGGGGCTGTGGGTGGGGGCCCCCCACATCTGGTGCCCAAATAGGGACCTAAGGATTCAGGACCAGCTTTGACCAGAGGCTATGAGCCACTGTAACACAGAGCACACCTAAGAGGATGGAAATTAGTGCTTTCATCCCCCTGGGGACAGAGGCATCTCTCAGTAAGGCCCACAGTCGTGTTACAGATAAGAGGAAAGGTTTCTGTTGTGCTGCCCTTTTCTTCTTGCGGTTTTCTTGCAGTTTTCTTCTCATTTCTTTCCCTGTACCCTCTTCCATGAATAGGAGTCTTGCTTTCTCTCTCCCAAGCATTTGCTGCATTTCATGGGCAAGGGTCGAGCATTTAAAGGCCACAAGGGCACTTGCCTCTAGAAGACACCCTTGAGAAGATAAGCTCAAAGGTGGACTGGGTGAGAACACAAGGTTTTCTGCCAGCCCCAAGCAAAAGTCCACACAAGGAGAGGCACACTGTAAAAACATTCACAGTCCCATCCCCTGCAGCATGATCCCCACCTAGGTTTAGGCTGGGGAGGAGAAAGCAAAAATTTTCCCTTTAATCAGCTTTAAAAACAGCAACTAGTTACAGGGCTATTTACAAGCATCTCAGCAAATTCTTTCTTTCAAGCCACCTCTAGTCCTTTTGATTTTGCCTTTTCCCTCCACCTGGCTGCATAAGGAAAAACAGATAGTGAAAAACTGGTTTTGTAATTGCTGTATTTGTGGTGGGAGGAATTCAGAAAAGGTTCTTTTATTTGTTAAGGAATTTCTTTAAAGGGTTCTACAATCCTCAGCCATGGAACAGGCTCTCTAAGGAACAGGAGTAAAGTTTTATACTAATTCAGCAGCCTTTTAAGGCTGCTGGATGTCTCCCTGATAAGGAATTTTTAGATTTGGAAATATGGGAAAAAGTAGGGTAGAGAAGCCCTCATAATCAGGAAACCTTAGGCAAAAAGAGAAGGGACCTATGGATGCCACCCTGGCCCTTCCTGTGGGATTCCCCAGCTGTGGCAGGGGTCACTACTACACCTGGTGAGTGCTGGCTCAATTGAGCTCACAGAGCAGTGGGTCAGATCTCTCTGCTGGGGATAGGTGGCAGCAGCAGAAGGGTGGTTGGTTGCCCTCATATCCCCTCCTCCCCGTGCTAGTGGGAGCAACCTTCCCCATGCCCAGTGCCAGGTGTGGGTCCTGGCCCACAGGGTCAGCCTCTGGGCCGTGGTTCCATGCAGCACCTTGCCTTGGCCAGCGCCTAGCAGCAAATTTAGAACTGGTGCAGACAGCAAGTCACAAAGGTGAGTTCCAGCCAGGTCATCTCTGAGGTAAGGGACAGTAGTCCCCTGAGATTTGGGAGGCTGCCGGCATGCTTAATTTCAAGAAAGGGATTTCTATTTTGTTTACATTTCTATAACTGGAATAGGGGGCATTTCTCAGCCCTGCAAAAGTGTATGGACTGTTAAATGTTTTGGTCTGGATGGTCAAGTTAGATGAATTCAGCCTTACGTCCTTCCCACTCCCTTTTTCTATAGGCCCCCAAGTCCTTCCCTGAGGCCCACTTCATGACCATGCCTGTCTTAGGTCGTCCCTCCTTTGAGGAATCTTACCCATCATTGGCTAACTCGTCATCTGCTCAGGGCCAAGCAGGGTGAAGTAAAGGGGGCAGAGGCAGCACTCCTGCCAGGAAAGATAAGCTTTGTCTCCTTAATGGTTTATGGTCCCAAGGTCTTTTTACTTAGCTTTAGCCATGGGGCATTACAGCTTCTGAAACCAGGCAGGCTGGTTCCCAACACACCATAAAGATGTGGGTTTATTTTTGTGCCCTCTATTCTGTTCCATTGATCTCTCTGTCTATTTTTATGCCAATATGAGGCTGTTTTGATTACTATGGCCTTGTAGTATAGTTTGATATTAGGTAGCATGATTCCTTCAACTTCGTTCTTTTTCAGGATTGCCTTTCCTATGGGGGACTTTTGTGGTTCCATTACATTTTTGAAATATTTGTTCTAGTTCTGTGAATTACATCATTGGAATCTTGATAGGAATTGCATTAAATCTATAGATTACATTAGGTAGTATGGGCATTTTAATGATGTTAATTCTTCCTATCCATGAACATGATATGTGCTTCCATTTATTTGTATCTTTTTCAATTTCTTTTTTTCAGTGTCTTACAATTTTCCATGTGCAGGTCTTTTACATCCTTGGTTAGGTTTATTCCTAGGTATTTTATTCTTTTTGCAGCAGTTTTGAATGGAATTGTTTCTTAATTTCCCCTCCTATTAGTTCATTATTGGCATATAAAAATGCAACTAACTTCTCGATATTAATTTTGTATCCTGCTACTTTGCTGAATTCATTGATCAGTTCTAGTAGTTTCTTGGTGGAATCTTTGGGGTTCTCTATGTACCGTACCATATCATGCCATCTGCAAGTAAAGACAGTTTGACTTCTTCCTTTTCAATTTGGATACCTTTTATATCTTCTTCTTGTCTGATTGCTGTGGCTAGGACTTCTAGTACTATGTTGAATAACATAGTAAAAGTGGACATCCCTGCCGTGTTCCCAATCTTAAGGGAAATGCTTGTAGGGAAATGCTTGTAGTTTTTGTCCATTGGGTATGATGCTGGCAGTGGGTTTGTCATATATGGCCTGTATTATGTTTAGATATGTTCCCTCTAATCCCACTTTGCTGAGCATTTTAATCATAAGTGGGTGCTGGATTTTGTCAAAAGCTTTTTCTGCATCTATTGATATGATCATGTGATTTTTATCTTTCATTTTGTTTATGTGGTGAATCACATTTATTGATTTGTGAATGTTATATCAACTTTGCATTCCTGGAATAAATCCCATTTGATCATGGTGTATGATCTTTTTGATGCATTGCTGTATTTGGTTTGCTAATATTTTGTTGAGGATTTTAGCATCTATGTTCATCAGGAATATTGGCCTATAATTTTCTTTCTTTATAGTGTCTTTATCTGGTTTTGGGATTATATAATGCTGGCCTGATAAAATGAGTTTGAAAGACTTCTGTACTCTTGAATTTCATGAAATAGTTTGAGATGGAAAGTGTTACTTCTTCTCAAAATGTTTGGTAAAATTCGCCTATGATGCCATCTAGCCCAGGGTATTTGTTTGTTGGAGTTTTTTGATTATTGCTTCAGTTTCATTAGGTGTAATCTGTTTATTCAGATTCTCTGATTCTTCCTGATTTAGTTTTGGAAGATTGTATGTGTCTAGAAATGTATCCATTTTGTCCAGGTTGCCCAATTTGTTGGCATATAGTTGGTCATAATATAGTCTTACAATCTTTTGTATTTCTTCAGTGTCAGTTGCTATTTCTCCTCTTTCATTTCTGAGTTTATGTATTTGGGTCCTTTCTCTTTTTTTCTTAATGAGTCTGGTTAAATCTTTATCTTTTCAAAGAATCAGACCTTGGATTCATTGATCTTTTGTATCATGTTTTTAGACCCTATTTCATTTATTTCTACTTTCATCTTTGTTATTTCCTTCCTTCTGCTCAATTTGGGCTTTGTTTGTTGTTCTTTTTCAAGTTCCTTTAAGTGTGAAGATGGATTGTTTATTTGAGCTTTTTCTTATTTTTTGAGATAGGCTTGTAATGCTATGAATTTTCCTCTTATGATTCCTTGCCCAGTGTCCCACAGATTTTGGACTGTGTGTCCTCATTTTCATTTGTTTCAAGGTGTCTTTATGTTGTTGTTGTTTTGTTTTTATTATTTTTAAATATATTTTATTGATTATGCTATTACAGTTGTCCCATTTTCCCCCCTTCACTCCCCTCCATCCTGCACATCCCCTCCCACCCACATTCCCCCCTTTAGTTCATGTCCATGCATCATACATATACGTTTTTTGGCTTCTACATTTCATATACTATTCTTACCCTCCCCCTTTCTATTTTCCACCTACCATCTATGCTACTTATTCTCTGTACCTTTTTCCCCTCTCTCCCCCTCCAACTCCCCTGTTGCTAACCCTCCATGTGATCTCTATTTCTGTGGTTCTGTTCCTGTTCTAGTTGTTTGCTTAGTTTGCTTTTGTTTCTGTTTTACATGTGGTTGTTAATAACTGTGAGTTTGCTGTCATTTTACTGTACGTTTATCTTCTTTTTCTTAGATAAATCCCTTAAACATTTCATATAATAAGGGCTTGGTGATGATGAACTCCTTTAACTTGGCCTTATCTGGGAAGCACTTGATCTGCCATTCCATTCTAAATGAAAGCTTTGCTGGATAGAGTAATCTTGGATGTAGGCCCTTGCCTTTCAGGACTTGGAATACTTCTTTCCAGCCCTTTCTTGCCTGCAAGGTCCCTTTTGAGAAATCAGCTGACAGTCTGATGGGAACTCCTTTGTAGGTAACTGTCTCCTTATTTCCTGCTGCTTCTAGGATTCTCTCCTTCATTTTAATCTTGGGTAATGTAATTATGATGTACCTTGGTGTGTTCCTCCTTGGGTCCAAGTTCTTTGGGACTCTCTGAGCTTCTTGGACTTCCTGGAAGTCTATTTCCTTTGCCAGCTTCAGGAAGTCCTCCTTTATTATTTGTTCAAATAAGTTTTCCACTTGTTGCTCTTCCTCTTCTCCTTCTGGTACCCCTATAATTCGGATGTTGGGATGTTTAAAGATGTCCTGGAAGTTCCTAAGCCTCTCCTCATGGTTTTGAATTCTTATTTCTTCATTCTTTTCTGATTGGATGTTTCTTTCTTCCTTCTGGTCCACACTGTTGATTTGAGTCCCGGTTTCCTTCCTGTCACTGTTGGTTCCCTGTACATTTTCCTTTATTTCACTTAGTGTAGCCTTCATTTTTCATCTAATTTGCAACCAAATTCAACCAATTCTGTGAGCATCCTGATTACCAGTGTTTGGAACCGTGCATCTGATAGGTTGGCTAGGTCTTTATTGCTAAGTTTTATTTTTTCTGGAGCTTTGATCTGTTCTTTCGTTTAGGCCTTTTTTTTTGTCTTGATGCACCTGTTACATAGTGAGGGGAAGAGCCTTAAGTATTCACCCGGACGGGGCAACCCTCATAGCTGCGTTGTGACACTGCAAGTGGGGGAAAGGCCTGAGAGGGAACAGTGTTACTTGCTCCACTCTCTGCTGGATTTCAGTCACTTTCCCCACTTCCCACAAGCAAATTGGGCCCTTCTGGTGCTGATTCCTGTGTGGGTGGGCCTGTGCATATTCTAGGACCCTGTGGGTCTCTCCAATGAACTCTCCTGTGAGGCTGGTAGTTTCTCCCACTGCCTCAACCACCACAGGTGTTTTCAATCAGTGGTTTGAGGCTTTATTTCCCCATACTGGAGCCCTGGGCTGTGTAGTCCATCCCGCTCTCCAGTTGTTTCTCCCAGTTTATCTGTGGGCGAATGCAGGACCACCCAGTCCATGATCCACCATCTCACTGGGTCTTCCAGCTGCCGCCTTGCCCATCCCAGTCCTGCAGCTGCTGCCTTGCCACTGGTCCTCTCCACTCATCTGCCCATCTGCACCCTGCCTACCAATCTGGATGTCTTTAACTCGTTAGTTGTCAGACTTCCATACAGTTCGGTTTTCTGTCAGTTCTGGCTGTTTTTTGTTTTTAAATTGTCGTTGTCCTTCTTTTGGTTGTGCAAGGAGGCACAGTGTGTCTACCTATACCTCCATCTTGGCCAGAAGTCCTCAAGGTATCTTTTGATTTCTTCCTTGATCTCATTGTTGACCCATTCATTGTTTAATAACATGTTATTTACCTGCCATGTATTTGTGTGTTTTTCAGTGTTTTTCTTGTGACTGATGTCTAGTTTCATCACATCATGGTCAGAGAAGATGCTTGATATTATTTCAATCTTCTTAAATTTTTTGAGACTTATTTTGTGTCCTAACATCTGGTCTGTCCTAAAAAACATTCCATGTGCACTTGAAAAGTATGTATATTTTGCTGCTTTGTGGTGAAATGCTCTGAAAATATCAATTAAATTCATTTGATCTAGTGTGTCATTTAAGGCTGCTGTCTTCTTGTTGACTTTCTTCCTGGAATATCTATCCATTGAAGTCAATGGGGTGTTAAAATCCCCAACTATGACTGTATTTCTGTCGATCTCTTCTTTCACGTCCATCAAGATTTGCTTTATATATTTAGGTGCTCCTATGTGTTGGGTGCATGAATGTTTACCAACATTATATTCTCTTGTCGGAATGTTTCCTTTATCATTATGTGGTGTCCTTCTTCGTCTGTTACTATAGTCTTGGTTTTAAAGTCTATTTTGTTGGATATGAGTACTGCTATCCCAGCTTATTTATCTTTTCCACTTGCATGAAATATCTTTCTCCAACTCTTTACTTTTAGTCTGTATGTACCTTTTGAACTGAGACGGGTAACTTGGAGACAGCATATATATGGGTATTGTTTTCTGATCCATTCAGCTACCCTATGTTTTTTAGTTAGAGCACTAAGCCATTTAAATTTAAGGTGATTTTTGTGAGATACGTATGTAGTGCAATTTTATTATTAGACTATTTTCCTCTGTTTTTTAAATCTTTCTCTTTTTCTTTTTCTTCTTAGAGCAAGCCCTTTAACATTTGTTGCAGTACCAGTTTGGGGTTAACAGACTCTCAGCTTTTTCTTGTTTGGGAAGCTCCTTATTTCTCCTTGAATTTTAAATTATTATCTCACTGGGTAAAGTAGCCTTGGATGTAGGTCCTTGCTTTTCATCACCTTGAATATTTCACACCACTCCCTTTTCTCCTGAAATGTTTCTGTTGAGTCATCACATGACAGTCTAATTGGTGCTCCCTTGTAGGTAATTGCCTGCTTTTCTATTGCAGCTTTTAGGATTCTCTCCTTGTCCTTAAGCCTTGTCAATTTAATTATGATATGTCTCAGCACACCCCATTTTGGGTCCAATTTGTTTGGGACTCTCTGAGCTTCCTGGACTTTTGAGACTTTTTCTTTCACCAGATTAGAGAAGTTTTCAGTCACTATTTCTTCAAATAGGTTCTCAATCCCTCATTCACTCTTTCCTTCTGGTAGTCCCATAAAGTATATGTTGTAATGTTTCATGTTGTCCAAAATGCTTTCTAAACTCTTCTCATTTTTTAAAACTTTTTTCTTTTTGCTGCTCTGTCTGGATATTTAATTCTACCTTGTCTTCCAAAACACTGATTTTTGTCCTCTGCTTCATCTAAGCTACTGTTTTTTCCTTCCAGTGTATTATTTATTTCAGATATTGCATTATTTCTGATTTGTCCTTTTTAATGGTTTCTATGTCTTTCATGCTGTTGAGTATCCTTATAATCATTACTCTAAGCTATCTGATAAATTGCTTGCTTCCATTTCATCTAGTTCTTCTGGAGAATTCTCTTGTTCTTTCATTTGAGATCTGTTTCTTTGTCTTCCCATTTTGACTGTTTCTTCATATCTTCTGCCTTAAACTATGTCATTAAACTTCTCAGTTATTAATCTAATGAAGCTGGAATCAGCAGTCCAGCTTAAGCACCACAGGATGGAGCAGAGTAATTCCTGGAGGCAGGGCTATTGCTTCCCCTTAGGCTGCTACCACTTGAACAGTAGTGCTTCCCTGAGAAGGATAGCTTCTGCAGTATGGAGAATGGTTCAGCATAGGTATCCTGGTAGCTATTCTTTCAGTTTTCTCCCAAGAGCCACCACCCCCAGACTCTCCTCAAGCACTCTAGCCTACTCTGTTCTCCCACTGCCTGAGCCCGGGGTACGTAGTGGAAATGAAATTTTGTGTCGGCCTTTTATGAGGCTCTCTGCATCTTCAGCCATTTCTCCCTGGCAGACAGAAACCCTGCTGTTTTTTATAGCTGGATGTTATTTGGCTCTGGTGCTATAGGCTGGTGACCTTGGGTTTAGACCCCCACACTTCTCAGGGGAAACCCCCTGGCCACTGAAATATCCCTCTGGAACTTCAGTTGCCACTAATGGGAGCCCAGCCAGCCCTCTGATGCCTCCTCTGCACTCCATACCAGTCACATTGTGGTGGTTTCTTCCATCTGTCCATGGTTATAAGGCTTCTCTCTAGCTAATGTTCAGTTAGTTATTCTGGATGATTTCTCTACAATTTAGTTGTAATTCCAGATTGATCCTAGGAGAAGATTAGTGTAGATTCCACTTACTCCTCTGCCATCCTGGATATATACTGACTAATTTTTAAATCTTTATACATTTATTCTTTTGTTCTTTCCATGTCACAGTGGATAGAACCTTCATACAATGTTGAAAAATAGCAGATAATAAGATCTCTCCTCTTGTTCCTGATCTTAAAGAGAATACTTTCTACATTTCAAAATTGGGTTTGCAAATATTAAGCTGAAGAAACTGAGAAGTAAAGCAGTTGTTCAAGATTATAAGGCCTGTAAGTGATAAACCCAGGATTCAGCACTGATCCAAAACCCATGTTCTTTTTATCAATTTGTGTCAGGGGACAAAAATGTTAACTAGTGAGACTTAAAATAGGTAGAAGCAAGAGAGTACATTTGGATTTAAGACAATCTAAACTATAATAAAAATAAAAGCCTTTGAGCTTTGCCAAAACTTTAGAAAATCTTGGGAATCATTTTGAGAGGAAAATGTGGACATGATCCTTCCTTAAAACCGATGGCTCTCTGCTGTTCACCAGGCTAAGGTCCCAATTCTCAGCAGGCTTCCTTTCCAGATTTATTCCTAGGCTTCCTATCCCCAAATACCTTCAACCCTGCACTATTCATCCTTCCCCAAACTTGTCATATATTTTCATGCTACTGTGACATTGAGCATACAGTCCTTCCACCAGCTGTACAATTAAGACTCATAACCATTCAGTCAGTCAACCAAAACATACTTACCAAGAGCCTCAAATATGGCAAAAGTCATGGTAATCACTAAAGATGGAATGGAACAGAAAACAAAATTGTACATTCGTTCATCAAGGATTCAGAGAAAAGGAAGTTGTGGGAGAGAAATAGAAGAAACAACAGCAATGTTCAAAGAAACACAACCAACATGAGGATGAATGTGTGTGTGTGTGTGTGTGTGTATACACACACATGTATGTATGTATGTATGTATACAGAGAAAGAGATTTATTTTAATTAATTCTTGGCTCATGTGATAGTGGAGTATTGGCAAATCCAAAAATATGATGGGTAGGCCAGCATGCTGGAGACACAGGGAAGGGTTGCAGTTTGAGTCTAAAGGCAGTCTGCTGGCAGAATTCCTTCTTATTTGGGGACGAGTGAGGGAAAGTTGTCCATCTTTGTTCTACTATGGCTTTCAACTGATTGGATGAGGCCTGCCCATCCACATTATGGAGGGTACCCTGCTTTACTTAGTCCACCAATTTAAATATTAATTTCATATAAAACAATGCCCTCATAAAAATATTCACACTAATGTTTGATCACCATGGCCCAGCCAAATTATTATAAAATCATCACACTTCTTTTTCTTTCCTCTCTGTCCTATATCCTTAAATGATTTTTAGAAATTTTATTATTAACATTTTTTAGAGAGAGGGAAATATTGATGTGTTGCTTCACTTATTTATGCATTCATTGGTTGCTGCCTATATGTGTCCTGAATGGAGCTCAAACCCACAACCTTGGCATATCAGGATGATGCTCTAACCAACTGAAATGCTCAGCCAGGGCTTTAATTGATTTTTTTTAAAAAGAACATGAGTAGGAAGGGAGAAAAAGGGATAGAAAAAAATTGGTGTCAAGGATAGCCATCTGAGTCTTTTTCTTCCAGCTTAAGTATGAGGAAGGTGTGGTTGAGGAAGAGCTCCATTATTCAGCCTATTAAACCTGAATCTGTAACACAGAGCAATGTGTTCATGCTGACCTACCTTAGAAGTTCCAAATACATGCATGGATCACTCTGCCAACTTTGGTGCAACTCATGAAAAAAAAAAAACTTATAAAGCAGTGTATTGATTTTACATTTTTTGTGTGTTTGTTTCATCTTTAAGTCAAATTCTCACCTTTTTTATTTTATGTTTTAGGAAATGATAAACATTAATTTGTTTGGGTTTTTTTGTTCACTTGTTTCAAACTTGAAAGGTCTCACTAGACTTCCCACACTAAAAGAAATTTAGTTTTCAATTTGGATTAATAGATATAACAGAAAATGATTAAAGTCCTATAAAATAAGAATATGGAAAAGAAAAACATATTACATACAAAGCAAGAGGGTCCTTTTGGGGACACTAGAAACACATGTGTATGTTTTTCTGAATCTGTCTTCCACACAAATGGAAAAAATAACAAAGAAAAAATATGTCCTGCTTGTAAAATCATTTAAAGCAGTTTCTTCAGGATGGGCATAAAACTCAGTTTATCCACAAAGAAATACCAATCTATAAAGCATGATAAGATAAGGGTGCAGAGAGTTCTGGCCAAGATGAAGGCGAAGATAGATACACTTTGCTTCCGTGCACCACCAAAAAAGGAAACAACCAATTTAAAAACAAAAAACAGCCCTAGCTGGTATAGCTCAGTGGATTGAGTGCGGGCTGCAAACCAAAGCATCGTAGGTTTGATTCCCAGTCAGGGCACATGCCTGGGTTGCAGGCTGTGGCCCCCAGCAACCACACATTGATGTTTCTCTCTCTCTCTCTCTCTTTTTCCCTCCCTTCCATCTCTAAAAATAAATAAATAAATAAATAAATAAATAAATAAATAAATAATTTTTTAAAAGGCCATTGATGTTTAAAAAAAAAACAAACAATAACCAGAACTGCCAGAATAGGCTGAATAATGGAGCTCTTCCTCAACCACACCTTCCTCATTGAACTTCATGGAAGTCTGACAACCAAGGAGTTAAAGGAGAAACAATTCACCCAGACTAGTAGGAGGGGCAGAAAGGACAAGTGTCAAGGCAGTGGCTGGTGGACAGGGAGGTCCCATATTTGCATGTGAACAAACCAGGAGGAACAACTGGGGAGCAAGACAGACCAAGCAACCCAGGTTCCAGCATGGGGAAAATAAAGTCTCAGAACCTCTAGCTGTACAACCTGTGAGGGTTGTGGTGGCAGGAGAAACTTTCAGTCTTTTGAAAGCAGGTCAAGAGCTGAGAAAGCAGCATTGTTCACTCTCTGACCCCTCCCCTACATACAGAACCACAATGCAGAGAGGAGGGTTGCTCTGCCCTGGTGAAAACCTAAGGCTCCTCCCCTTACAATGTAACAGGTATGCTGAGACAAAGAATTATGGTCCAAATGGAAGAACAGAACAGAGCAAAGCTCCAGAAAAAGAAGTAAAGGATGAGGAGATAGCCAACCTATCAGATGCACAATTCAAAACACTAGTAATCAGGATGCTCACAGAAATGATTGAGTATGGCTGCAAAATAAAGGAGGAAGTGAAGGCTATACAAAGTGAAATGAAGAAAAAAAATACAGGGAACCAACAGTGAAGGGAAGAAAACTGGGCCTCAAATTAACAATTTGAAACAAAAGGAAGAAATAAACATTCAACTGGAACAGAATGAAGAAACAAAAATTCAAAAAAAAAAAATAAGAGGCTTAGAAACCTTTGGGACAACTTTAAATGTTCCAAAATTTGAATCATACATGTGCCAGAAGGAAAAGAGGAAGAGCAAGAAATAAAAAACTTATTTGAACAAATAATGAAAGAAAACTTCCCCAATCTGGCAAGGGAAATAGACTTGCAAATCCAGGAAGCTCATATAGTCCCAAAGAAGTTGGACCCAAAGAGAAACAAACCAAGTCACATCATAGTTACATTATCCTAGATAAAAGATAAGGAAAGAATCTTAAAAACAGCAAGAGAAAAGGAGACAGTTACCTATAAAGGAGTCCTCATAAGACTGACAGTTGGTTTCTCAAAAGACACCTTACAGGCCAGAAGGGGCAAAACAAGGATCTCCATCTAAGATTACTCTATCCAGCAAAGCTATCATTTAGAATAGAAGGGCAGATGAAGTGCTTCCCACACAAAGAAAGGTTAAAGGAGTTCATCATCATCAAGCTCTTATTATATGAAATGTTGTGTTGTGACCGTTCAAAGCTGGACAGGTTTACAGGATTCAGGCACATGGAAGAATATTCACAGAGCCATTGGGAATGCTTGACATGCCTTTTTGTAAGGGTGGGCAATTCCTACATGCTGCACACTGCGTGTACCCACAAGTTCTGCATGTCTCTCATGTTACCTGTCCCTGCATGGTGCCTGTCCCCTATCTCTTAATGGGAAGTCCCTCACCCCCTAATATATTAAATACAACCAAAGCCAACAGGGATCCAACAGATTATACAACAGAGCTTCATTCTACATATGTGAGCCCACTCAAGGCTATGGGAACAGTTTACCAGACCCAGTCTCAAGGCTATGAGAACACAGCTTACCAGATTCATTCTCAAAGTTATGGGAAACTGCTTCCCTTAATTGCCCAAACATCTCGGTGAGGAAGCCAGATTACCTCTATTTACCCTACAAATGTTAAAGGGACTTATCTAAGAAAAACAAGATCAAAACCATGCAGAGTAAAATGACAACAAACTCATAACCATCAACAACTGAACATAAAAACAAAAACAAAAACAAACTAAGCAAACAATTAGAACAGGAACAGAATCACAGAAATGGAGATCACATGGAGAGTTATCAGTGGAGAGGGGGAGGGGTAAGCGTGGGGGGAAAGGTGCAGTGAATAAGAAGCATAATTGGTAAGTACAAAATAGACAGGGGGAGATTAAGAATAGTATAGGAAATGGAGAAGCCAAAGAATTTATGTATGGTGCATGGACATGAACTGGGTGAGGGGAATGCTGGAGGGAAGGGGGGTACTGGGCAGAGGTGGATAAGGAGGAGAAAAAAGAATGAGACAACTGTCATAGCATAATCAATCAAATACACTTAAAAAAATTTTTTTAAAGATAAGGGTGCAAATACACAAATCTGAATTTACCTTCACTCAGTTGAATAGTCTACCATCAGAAGAGTTTATACTACCATCTAGTGGTTCATTTAGGGAAAAGACATTTGTGCTCCAAAGTGTCTCAGCTATTCAATAGATAGGCAATCTTGCAGATACAAATAGGTTATTTTGTCCTGAGAGAAAACAGGCTAAGAGCAATAAAACAAACACTTATGTATACAGTAGGCCATGGTGGGCAGATTACTGTGTTAAAAGTCTGAGATTTGAATTCTACCTCTGAGTTCTACCTGGTGATTTGGGACATGTTTTATCTCTCCAAGTTTGTTTTTCTCATTTGTAAAATAAAGTAACCGCACTAGACTGGTGTTTCTCAAGTGGCAAGTTATAACACAGTAGTTATACAATAGTTTTAATGGGTCATGACCAGAATTTTTTAAAATTTAAACATAACAAACATATCTGAGCACATCACAAGTAACTTGATAAAGTAAATAAATGTATGTATATGTGTTGAATGAGTATGTCTCTGCATGTGTATGTTTCCAACAACACAATATAAAATGCATCTGTTACAAATGGGTCATAGGCAAAAACAGTTGGAAAGTCTCTAAGATTCATATCAGCTCTAAATTCCATGTCCCTGTGAATTGTTGCCATTAGTCTTACCTCAGAATACTGATACTGGGTTTGAGCCTTTTTAGTTTATGGGGAGGTATCTGACAGACTTGTCTGGAGACCACCAGGATCTGTGTTTCCCTATTACAGTAACTTAAAAGACTGCAATTAAAACAGTTAAGACATATTTGTCTAGTTTTGTTATGTTTTATTTTCTTTATCCAAAGACTGCTACAAATCTTTCTAATGCAATGTTTCTCGAAATAATGACCTTAGCAGTGCTTGTTTAAAATAAAATTTTTAATTCCCCTGTCCAACTGTTAGATCTACTGAATCAGAACCTTAGGGCAAAGAGTCCAGTAATTTGCACCATCTTCAAGTAAACTGAAGTGATTCTTATGTGCCTTAAAGTACGAGAAATACTAGTTTGATTTTCAATGACATTTAAAAGTAGAAAGCTCTTAGCAATTATTTTTGTTGGTCCCTGTCCATCCTAACATTCTTTGTGCTATCTCAGTCCTTTTCTCCACTTACCTCTTCCAAAAGGACATACTCCTTGCTCATTCCCATCTGAGGAAGACAGATCTCTAGTATCTACAGAATAAGGTCAATGGAAGCCTCAACAATTTCCAGACATAAAATCTATAATATCTAACATACGACCTGAGACCAAATATGGTTTTTAATATATTAGGCTATACTGAACAGATATTAAGTCAGAATTGTTTACTTGTACATATTCATGCTTGATACTTTTAAACAAAGCCCTAATCCTTTATCTTCCCAATTTCCAAATAGTTCTGAATATTTGTTGTTATATATATTCTTACTACTCAAAGTGTGGTCCCTATACCAGCAACATCAGTATTGCCTAGGAGATCATTAGAAATACACTCTCAAGCCTTAACCCAAACTCTGAATCATCTGCATTTTAACAAAATTCCCCCTAAGCAAACCATATGTACACTAAAGTTTAAGAAGTGTTACAGTATAAATAGCGGACATGATGTAGTCAATCCCTAAATGCGTAAGTGGTTGAAGCCAGGATTTTTGATGGGGGTCACAAGGAAAAAAAGTATGGCTTCTATGCATTGCTATGAATTGAATGCTTTTATCTCTTTCATATTCATATGTTGAAGCCCCAACCCCAAATGTGATGCTAATTACCTTGGGAGGTAATTAGGTTTAGATGAGGTCATAATGGTGAGGCCCCATGATAGGCTTAGAATCCTTATAAGAAAGAGAGATACAAGAGCTTTCTTTCTCCATCCTGTGGGGGTACTGAGAGAAGGTAGCCATGTGCAAGCTAGGAAGAGAGACAGCCCTGCAAGCCAGAAAGAGAATTCTCACCAGAATCAAATCTGCTGGCACCTTGATCCTGGACTTCCCAGCCTCCAAAGCTGTGAGAAATAAATAGCTGTCATTTAAGCCAACTTATCTATGGTATTTTGTTATAGCAGCTCAAGCTAAGACAATGTAATAAACAGTGTTTTTAAAGCTGGAGTGTTCTCTTTCTTTTCTAACATCCTTCCTGCCTGTGTTGGAAAGCTCAGAGCAACACACTGCAGGAAAGGAGGGGGAGAAGAGAAAGAGTGAAAGAGAAAATTTTTTAGACAGGACCACAGATTTCCATGTAGTTATTGAAGGTTCTGTACTAAGTGTTGCAGATGGAGAGACTGGAAAATACCTGATATCAGTATGAAGTCCCTGACACAAGAAAATGAGCAAATCAACTCCAGGAGAATCTGACACAGAAAAAAATCAAAGTCAACATAAACCAGTAAGATGCTAGAACAAGATTGTAAGAGCATTCCTTTAATTGACAATTGCAGTAGATTCCATTACCTGCAGTCACCAAAGCAGATATTGTTGTTGTCTGGAGGCTTCATGTTACATAAACCTCATAATCGCTGTCACAATATTTTAGAAAAGCTGAGTCTGCTTGGGTGACTGCAGACTCAGCTTTTCTAGACAGAAAGGGCACAATTTTAAGACATAAGGCCTAAAGACTTGATATTTTTGGTCCGATGGAAATGATAATAAAACTATAATTGTAATATCCTTGACATCAGAGCCACTTCTTTCTTAAGAAATAAGGATGAAATGAGTCAAATGAAAATCACGTATCAATAAATGCCCAGTCAGACCATATGATCCACCTGGATTTGGAGCAAGGTAATCATCTCCTTCCTATTACTAGGTGGTATCTCTTGTATGCTGATATATCCTGTCCTGCTCAAATTATCTCCCAGGTCTGAATCTACTTTTGACTTTTTCTCTGGTCTGATTTTGTTTCTCTGTTCTCCCTTCACAGTTGATAACTTGGCTGGGTACACCAAGGATTCCAGGTTGACTGCTTAAGGCATTTCTTTATTGCCTTCTAGATTCCAATAGGCTCTTGAAAAATCTGTAGCTATTCTCATTCCTAGTCTATTGTACAATATTTGACCCCTCTCTCTCCCTCCCTCTCTGTCGCTCTGTCCCTCCCTCCCTCTCCCTCTCCACATCCTCAAGTACCTAGTGATGTCCTCTCTCTTCTCTCTCATTCCCTCTCTCCCTCCCCACCTCACAGTTTATAAAATCTTCTCTTTGTTTCTTGAGTTCTAAAATTTCACAATGACATGGCTTATAAAATTAGATTGAAACTGATTCCTTTAGTTCTGGGGAATGTTCTTAAATTATATCACTGACAAATTTCCCATCTCTGTTTTTTTTGGTTTTTGTTTTTTTAGAATCTCTAACATTCAGTTGTTAGAGCTGCTAGAATGACACTTGAATATTCTTTCTTTTCTCTCTTATTTTTAATTTTCTTTAATTTTTTTTGTTCTATATTCAGAGACATCATCAATTTCATTGCCTGACCCTTCTATTGAGTTTATTTTCTTGTTATTTTTAGTTTATAAGTACTTATTCCAAAATATTCCTTTTATAATTCTCTCTTCCTGCCCCCTGATTATAATATTTTCTCTTATCTGAGAATTTTAATGATAATTTTTAAACTTTTTTCTTCTTTCTACATTGTCTCTGTTTTCTCCAAGTTTGTGTGTGTGTGCACACGTGTGTGTGATTGCATGCTTTGATATCTTTCTTTTGTGCATGCAGCTTTCCTCAAGTGTCTGATAATCTTTGGTTGTCTTCTCATAGTTAAGAGAGAGGGCAAAAGCTCATTGGAAGCTCTGAGTACCTGAGTGGCACTTGTCCACTCTGAGCTTCATCATTAAATATTTTGAAAGGCCTGTTTAGTTGGCAGCCTTCAATGCCAGTATGTAATATGGTATGCCAAAAGATGTTTGAGAACCAATCTGTTGGCTATTCCTCCCTCCATCCTCACTAACAGAACACCAATTTTTTAGGGTAACAAATTTGCCCAATCCAAAGTATAAAACATAGTCCTATAGAAGAAGCTGGACAGTCTATAGTAAAGCATCCAAAAGGTACATTTATACTTGGCCATGGGTTGGGCAAGCATAAATACCAAAGGAGTGCAATACAGGGGCACAAAACAGAGCAGAGGTGGCAAGCATGCTCAAAGCCACATAGGTAACTATATCTTGATTCCAGGATACATATGTCCATTTGCAACAAGACTACAAAAAAGTGACTGGGGAGAAGGGAGGCTCAAAGGAAGTAAAACACACAAAAAGGTATCAGGTACCAAGCATACTAAGGAGAGAAACTGAGGCAAAAGTGTACTCTACAAATAAAGCTGAGATTGGGGAATGAAAGATCTACAGCACAGGGATTACCTAGACAATCAGGGCTCTTGTTGGAAAGCAAGCACTAGGTTGCTGACATTATTAATCAGACTTCCACTATCTTCAAGACAGGCTCAGGAACTGGTGAGGCCCTGAGTCTAATAAATGGGATCCATCATCTATAGCAAGCTGGGAAAGATACTCAGTAGAAGAAATAAGGCAGTGACAGACAGCATAGGTAAAAACATAGCTTAAAGTAACATCTAGAGCATACTAGGCAGGATAAATAATTCACACAAGGGCAACATGGTTGGAGCAAAAGAGAAAGGTTCAGTGCTGACAATTAGTTAAACATACCATTGTGGCCATACCTACCATAAATTATGAAAATACATCCATACTAATTGGCAAACAGCAGCTGCACTAGATCCTTAAAGTGTCCCCCTCCCCACACCCCTCCCCTTCCTAGACCTCCCCAGTGACACCAATCACCTCTTGATCCAGCATACCAATGGTCCAGCAGAAGGTCTTTTGGACTCTATTCTAGCCACTGTCCATTCTGATCATTAGTGGTCATGTATCAACAGACATTAAATGTTTTGCTATGTTCCCAAGAGGTTTAACCTGAACTGTGAATATAATAAATGTGAACTTGTTCATAACATTGCAGACAAATGAAAAAGTTCACAAATGTTTTTACATGAGCAACCCATATTTAATATCTTTGTGAATATGAGTGAGAGATGTCCTAAGGGGTCATGAAAAGAATTTTCATCGATAAAGGAGCCTTCTTCACACTGGCCTGAGCTAACTTCAAGGCTCTCTGTTGTAAAAAGCCATTGCTTCTGAGTCTGTGAGACATCTGTAGTATTTACCAACCTAACAAGGCCCAGTAAAACAATTTTAAGGTAAAAATACAACTTGGAGCATCCTGTTCAAACTCCACATTCTTCAGTAAACTCGCTAAAATGACAATACAGGGAATTTTTAGACATAGTATATAAGGACAAAGAGATCAGGAGAAGAAATAACCACCACCACAAAAATGAGGAAGATGAAAAGCAGAAGGAAGAGTAATAGCTTACTTAAGAATGTGAATCCTAAGTAGGCAGTAGAGAAAGTCCAGAAACAAAGAAAATTACATTGCACAGCCACTAAAAGGCTCAGGAACTGACAGCACCTGGTGTCTCCTGCAGTAGGAAGAGGAGGGTGGTGGTATAAAAATAGTACCAAAACCATGAAGATTTGGTTGAAAACCCAGTTAGGGAGTTAGGCACTCCTATAACTCTCCCCAGCTCTAGTCAAGCAATTGTAGCAAAGATCATCACAAAATATTGAAGGTTTACTCTCTGGAGGATAAAACAGAAGATCTATAAATTGAATGGGCACTAGGCACAAAGAGAGGAAGAATTTGTACTAAAACAGGGATATAATTTAACAAAACAGCAAAGCCACAGATGGGCAATGAGGATATTTTTAAGTTCAACTAGTGATAAAAAATATATAAACTAAAACAGTGAGAAATAATATTTTCCCTATTAAATTAGCAAAGACTAATGTTAATGAGAAAGCAGAAAAACAAACTCACATTCTGCTGCTGATGGGTAAATTGTTAAAATTTTTCTGAAGGTTATATATATATATATATATATATATATATATATATCTCAAAAATCTTAAAAGTGGGGTTTAGCCACTCTACTTCTTATGGAAATAGATATGCAAAGATTTAAATAAAAGAATGTTTATAAAAGCAAAAAGAAAATCTAGAAGCAAACTAAATGCTTAAAAACAGTTGATAGATTAAACAATTACATATTTATACAACGAAATATTATTGAGGTAGGTATTTTGTTTTGCCTCTGCAGCTTCCACTTTCTCCACTCTTTTCCTCCCTACTTTGTGTCCTGAAAGGCTAGTCTTTGTAGCCTCCCTCAAACAAGTTCCCTTGTCTTCTGGCTTCAGGTTATGTTTGACAGACAGAAAGCATCAGCAATACCAAAGGTGGAAGGAGAGGTCAAGGTACTTACTCCTCCTGCTCCCTCCCTGCGGGACCAGTTTGCCAGTAGCAAGTTGTCTCTACCATAGGCCCAAGGGCTTTCTGTAACCATTCTCTCCTGTTCCCACTCAGGATCAGGAATAGTAACTACTTCTCTGTTGCTAGCCCTGACTGCTGCACTATCCCTCAACCCATTGTAAACTCTATTCAATGTTCATTTTAAGTAAAATCATCTATTTTCAACTAAGACTGTGACTCTGCTGCCACTGTAAATCATGCTATATTATAAGAGGTTGTATGGGTTTGCTACAATGTGTTCAACCAATAACCTACTGAAGAACATTTAAATCGTTTCTAATCTAAGTGAGGAGTCTGACTCCTCGTGGAAAGGGTATGTGTGATCTCTCAGGCCCAACCACAGGCAATTACAAAGGTTTTGCCTGGTAGGTCTCCTGGGAAAAGCTGCCCCCCCCCACATTGGATGTGGTGTACAATCAGTGCACTGCAGTCTCATGAAGGAGCTGTAGGCCCCCAGCCAACCATGGTCTTACACATATCTGCATTCCTAGTCCCGGCACATCTATTTGGAGGGCTCTTTATCAGGGACTTTCCCAGATATTTCTGCTGAGACCTCCATATGAGAGGGAGGGATAGGAACCTTGAAGACATTTCCTTCTACTCTGACTCAGGACTCGGTGAGTACTATTTTTTCATTCCTACCACTTTTCCCAGTCCCTCCTCCCAGCACCTTGGTCCATAAAATGGCAGGAGCCTTGTAATCGGGGCTCCCATCTGTATGGATCCACCTGACCCTCTCTGGGTGTTGTTCCTCAGGGAAGAATGGAACAATAAAGGAGCCTGCACTTTTTCTTGGTTAATCTCTTGCTTTATACTACAGCAGTAAGGAATGAAAGCCTTGACTGTTACTTTCATTTTGGCAGCTGAGCTCTCTCCAGCTCAGCTCTTGACTTTACTATAAATGTTGCTACAAAAAATAACCTTATATATGAGTATGTAAAATTTCTCACATGTGGGAGAATGTGATAAATTCCTAAAAGTATAATTATGATCAAAGAGTAAATGCATAACTTTGATAGCTATTGCCTAATTCCTCTTCATAGAGATTACATCAGTTTATGCCCCCACCCCAGCATTGCATAAGAGTGCCCTCGGTAAGTTATTTAAATTCTCTGTGCATCAGTTTCCTCTTCTACAAAATGGGCATAAAAATAGAATCTATTTCACAGAATTGCTGTGAAGATTAAATGGCTTATTACAATTTAACTATTTGGAAAACTTTATTATTATTATCATCATCATCATCATCATCATCTATATACTTGACAATAAAGAATGCCATTTTATTTTTGCCAGTCAGATGAAAAAATGGTCTCTCAGCATAACTGTAATTTGTATTTCACTTAATATGAATAAAGTAAGCATTTTTATATGTTAAAGGACAAGGAATTTCTTTTTTTAAAAAAGATTTTATTTATTTATTTTTAGAGAGGGAAGGGAAGGAGGGAGAGAGAGAGAGAGAGAGACATCAATGTGCGGTTGCTGGGGGTTATGGCCTGCAACCCAGGAATGTACCCTGGCTGGGAATCGAACCTGGGACACTTTGGTTCCCAGCCCGCGCTCAATCCACTGAGCTACACCAGCCAGGGCTGGTATTTCTGGATACTGATGTAGAAATCCTGATTTGAAAGAATCTCCAAGAAATCTTATTAAGTAAATAAAGCAAGGGGCAACTAGTGAACAAAACATTTGTGTGTCAGAATAGTAAAAATAATAAGTATACGTATTTTTTTTCTATGTGCACAGAATAGCTCCAGAAGACTACACTGGAAATTAGTAACACTGGATCCTGTGGTGGAGGATAGAAGAGCAGGAAGGGAAGCTAGGGTAAGGATAGGAGAGAGATTTTTTTATTGAACACTTTTTCATACCTTTTGAATTTTGTCTTGTGAATGCTTTATATCAGGGGTGTCCAACATTTTGGCATCTCTGGGCCACACTGGATGAAGAAGAGTTGTCTTGGGCCACACACATTAAATCTACAAACACTAACAAAAATTGGTGTGCAAAAACAAAAGGTCAGTGCATAATTTTATGATATGCACCACCACAGATCATCAAAAAAATCCTCACATAATAACCCTTATTATGCAATGGATTTTTCAATAATCATTTAAAATCATCATGTAGGTCCCAAGTTTGTGATGACTAATATAGAAAATGTACATATCTAGTATTAAAACATCATTGATGTTTTTTATATTTTTATTATAAAAGTAAAAGAAAAGAGGGCAACATAAAACTAATTGGAAGTTTGACATCATATCTGAGAAAGGAGTGCATCAATATCTGGTTTGATAGAAGTAGTTGCAATTCTCAGTGAGTTCTCAAGGTGCTCATGAGATATTTTGGTTCTAATTTTACTCTTAATGTGTTTCATTCTTGAAAACAGTTGCTCACAAATGTAGGTGCTGCCAAATAGTGATGACATGAATAAGGCATGATTGTAAAGCAAGGGATATTTGTCTCTGGGAAGATAGGACCTATAAAAGTCCAGTAAAGAGACAAGATCAAATTTTTTCTTTCAGCTGAATGTCAGATCGCAGTTACATGCATTCCCTTTGAAAATTGGCAGGTAACATATTTATGTCGACTGAAAATGGAGTTGCAAATATAGCAAAATATTGATTATTTTCCCAGAAATCTTGATGTCTGTTTTCGAATTCTTTTTTTTATTGTTATTCAAGCATAGTTAGTATCTCCATTTTCACCCCACTATAGCCTAAAGAAAACAGCAGTAAAATGAAAAGGGATCCAACCATATGGGAAAATATATTTGCCAATGATACCTCAGACAAGGGCTTAATTTCCAAAATATAGGAAAAACTCACACAACTCCACTCCAGGAAGACAAACAACTCAATTATAAAACAGTAAAGGACTTGAACAGACACTACTCCAAGGAGGACATACTGAGAGCCCAGAGACATGTTTTCAAATTCTTGTATCAAATCAAAAAGCAAGGTTGCATGTTTTTCACTGTTCACATAACTGTGCTTAGCCAGCATGTCAAAATGTATACAATTGCTTTCCTTAATCTGAACTTGCCATAATTTCAGTTTCATTTGGAATGCTGTTATGGTTTGAAACAAGGTATTGGTATGTTGGTTTTCACCTTGAAGATGCATTTAACCAACTCATTTTAAATGAGTGATTAAATCCACTAAAAATGCTAAATTTGTAAACTACTTTTCATCATCAAGTTCTGGCACAAATTTGTTTTTTGATACTGTAAATGACTTGGTAACATGTTGCAAATCATGAAATCTTTTCAACATTTGGCCTCAACTTAGCCATCTTATTTCCGAAACATAAATGATGTTGCCATAATCAGCATCAACACTTTTAAGGAATTCCTGGAATTGACAATGATTCAATCCCTTGGCTTTTATGAAATTCACAGTCTTGATGATGATTTGCATGATGTTATTTATTTTTAAAGCTTTTGTGTATAAATTTTCTTGAGGTACTATGCAAAGATACTTCATTAAATGTGAGTTTTGAGCAGCAGTTGTATCATCTTCTATTAGTTGTACCAGTCCCTCTCTTTTACCTGCCATCACCGGGGCACCATCAGTAACTATACCAAATATGTTAACAATGGACATAGAAAATCGCTTTCTATGGATTTTCTTATAACAAAGAAAATCGCTTTAACATATTTTTTACTGCTTCATATAAGTCTCTGGACTTAGTTGCGTCATTTAATGGCACTAAAGAAGATATTTCTTCAGTGACATTATATTCATCATCAATACCTCTAATAAAAATGACAAGTTGAGCTTTATCTGTAACATCAGTGCTATCATCAATTGCCAAAGCATAAAATTTAAAATTAGCAACTTTACTCTCCAAACTCCTTTCTTTTTTTTTCTTTTTTTCTTTTTTTAATATATTTTATTGATTATGCTATTACAGTTGTCCCATTTCCCCCTTCACTCCCCTCCACCCTGTACCCCCTCTCCCACCCACGTTCCCCCCCTTTAGTCCATGTCCATGTGTCATACTTATGAGTTCTTTAGCTTCTACATTTCCTGTACTATTCTTGCCCTCCCCTTATCTATTTTCAACCTACATTTTATGCTACTTATTCTCTATACCTTTTCCCCCTCTCTCCTCCTCCCACCCCGCTGCTGCTAACCCTCCATGTGCCCTCCATTTCTGTGGTTCTGTTCCTATTCTAGTTGTTTGCTTAGTTTCTTTTGGTTTTGCTTTAGGTGTGGTTGTTAATAATTGTGAGTTTGCTGTCCTTTTACTATACATGTCTTTTCTTTATCTTTTCTTAGATAAGTCCCTTTAGCATTTCATAAAGTAAGGGCTTGGTGATGATGATGAACTCCTTTAATTTGACCTTATCTGAAAAGCACTTTATCTTCTCTTCCATTCTAAATGAGAGCTTTGCTGGATAGAGCAATCTGGGATGTAGGTCCTTGTCTTTCATGACTTGGAATATTTCTTTCCAGCCCCTTCTTGCCTGTAAGGTCTCTTTTGAGAAATCAGCTGACAGTCTGATGGGAACTCCTTTGTAGGTTACTCTTGCTGCTTCTAGGATTCTCTCCTTCATTTTTACCTTGGCTAAAGTAATTATGATGTGCCTTGGTGTGTTTCTTTTTGGGTCCAACTTCTTTGGGGCTCTCTGCGCTCCTTGGATTTCTTGGAAGACTGTTCCCTTTGTCAGTTTGGGGAAGTTCTCCTTTATTATTTGTTCAAATAACTTTTCCACTTGTTGGTCCTCCCCTTCTGGTACCCCTATAATTCGGATGTTGGAACGTTTAAAGGTGTCCTCGATGGTCTTAAGCTTTTCTTCGATTTTTTGAATTCTTATTTCATCATGCTTTCCTGCTTGGCTGATTCTATCTTCCTTCTGGTCCACTGTGTTGTTTTGAGACTCAGATTCCTTCCTTTCACTATTGGCTCTCTTCCGTATATCTTCCTGCATCCCTTTTATGGTAATCTGCATCTCTTTTTCATGTAATTTGCATCCAAAATCAACCAGTTCTGTGAGCTTCCTGATCACCAGTGTTTTGAACTGTGCATCTGATAGATTGGCTATTTCTTGGTCACTCAAAAGGATGAGTCCTGAGGGACTGATCTGTTCTGCTGGAAACATGTCTTATGTCTTTCCCTATCTCTCCTATTTATTTATTTTTTTTTCCCCTCCGGTATAGTCGCTCTTGTTATGGTAGAAGGCAGAGCCTTAGGTGTTCACCGGGGCTGGGCACCCCAGTTGCTAGATTGTGATGTTATATGTGGGGGCAGGGGCGGGAGCGGGGACAGGAGGGATCAATGGCGACCGTTCTGTACTCCTGGAGCCAGACACTTCCCTGGGCTTCTGGGCCGTGAGCTCTGCCCTGGTCCACAATCGCTGCCCCACTGATTCCCCCAGCCGCTGCTTGCATACTCAGGGATCAGCGCTGCACCGCTGTGCTCCTGCACCCGGGATCGCTATCACGCCGATTTTGCACCAAATTTCCCCCGACCTACTCGCGCCTGCGACCCGCACCAGCCCCGCGCCCACTCGGCTAGTCGTCCCCTACCAGTCTGGATGTACGGGTCTACTTCAACTTCTTGGCTGTCCGACTTCCATTTAGATAAATCCTCTGACAGTTCTGATATTATGACTGCAAATCATTGTTGTAAATTATTGTGTTTCTGTTCTTGGTTGTGCGAGGAGATACGGTGCGTCCACCTATTCCTCCATCTTGCCGGAAGTCTATATCCCCCAAACTCCTTTCAATAGATTTTCCAGTGTTTTCAATTTGCCTGGCTATAGACTGGTGAGACAAACTGATTTTAGAAATATCCCCCTTTTTTTCAGGGTAAATTATGTCTGCCATGCTTTTTATATATTGCTTAATAAACTCACCATCGGTAAATGGTTTTGATATTTTTGCAATTAAATATGCTACCACATAACTAGATTTTACAATGGCTTTTTTAACTAGCTCCACCTGAGTTGTAATTTTGTGAAACAACTTTTGTTGAGAAGACACACTTTTTTTCAGTTCTGATATTTTGTCCTTATGACACAATCCTTCATAAGCATTGAATTTGGCAGCATGTTTTTGCATATGATGCTTTTTCAAATTCATTTTCAAAATGTGTGAGGTGCCACCATGGTGTGGAAGTACCTTTAATAATCAAATAAGAATGCTTACCTGACTTCTAAATAACATTAAATGCCAAACATTGCAATAGTAGGTTGAAATATTGATAATCACTGCCTCACTATGTCACCACGAGCACATGTAATGTCTGATGGTGTCAATTCTACTGTGTGTGCTTGGAAGATAACACACTGAAAGCCACACACCACCATAAAACTGAAGCCATGCATGCATACAAATAGTGAGAGCATACATACATTTATTTTACATGACATTATGACACATAATCACAAAAAACTCTCACAGTGTTTTAAGTAAATTTACAATGTTGTGTTGGGCCAATTTCATAGCCATCCTGGGCCACATACAGCCTGTTGGGATGGGTTGGACACCTCTGCTTTACATATTCCCCCATTGTCACAAAAAAAAACCCCACACAATTTTAAAATAAAATTGCTTTAAATCATTTTAAATTGTTGTAAAAATATATATTTAATAACATAGAAAATGTGATAACTGTTAAGGGAAAATAACAGGTTATAAAACAGAAATGTATATAAGTATAATCCAAATCTAGTAATCATATATGCATATACAAAAGCCTGGCAGGGTATAATCAAAAGCATTAATAATAATTATCTCTGGATAGTGGAGTTACCAGTCATTTTTATTTTTCTATCTGTGCTTTTTCTTATTTTCTAAATTCTCTGATTTAAAAAATGTATTACTTTCATAGCTAGGAGGGAACGTAAGTCTTAAAAGGATATTATGAATAGCAATAAAGACGATATAACAAATACATAACAACATAAATGAATCTTAGACATAATTTTGAATTTAGAAAGCCACATAAAAAGAGTGCTTATTATATGATTCCATTTATAGACTGTTCAAAAACAGGCAAAATTTATGTTCACAGAAGCCAAATCAGCAACTAGCAGTGTGTGGGCAGGTGGGGGAGTGGAGAAGATGGTCATGATTGGAAAGGGGCATGAGACAGTCAACTGTAGTGTTAGAAATACTCTGTCTTGATCTGGGTGGGTGGTGTGCAGTTACATGAGTGTGCACATATGTATAAGTACCTTGAGTTATACATGCAAGATTGTCACTTTATATATCTCTCTATTTTTAAAGTTAAGTACAGAGGGATATATTTCCACAATATACACAAACAAAGATATTATGAGAGTTATTTAGGCCATATCTCAAGAGAAAAAATAATAATGGGGATGTTCTAAGACACATGCAATGGTAAAGAGGATGGACTTTGGAATCAAGTAGACCTAGACCTAGGTTTGAATTCCAGCCCTGCTACATTAGGTCTGTGAATTTGGGAGAGTTACTTAACCTGTGTCTGTCTCAGTTTACTCATTTGTAAAAATGGGAACAATAATAGTAACAACCTCAGAGAAATTGTTGTCAGAATCATGTGAGTTAACATATGTAAAGTGCTTAAAAGACTATGTGGATCATAGTATGTGTTCTATAAAAAGTTCTTCTGATGCTAAAGGTAAATGTGATTATCTTTGTTGATCCAACACACAAGCATTCCCATTCATGGGCACCCATTTGTACACACAGATACAGATACATACACACACACACAAATTCTCATTTGTAAATGACTCTATTCTACTGACCAAAAATACCAAGAAACAAAGCAAAAAGCAAAGAGACAAGCAAGCAGGGTGATATCGTTTCCATAAAAAAATACATTGGACTAAAATATTTTAAAATATGCATGTTTAAGTTTGCAAAAAAAAACATTTTGTGAGGTTTCCAATGAAATTTTTAGAAATCACAACAGCAAAAGAATATATTTTAATATTCAGAATCAGTATTCAAAATTACCACAGAATTGCAAAAAGAAAACTGGAAAGAGCATCAGAAAACTAACATACAGATTTGTAAATACAATTGTCTTCTTTTTTTGTAGGTGTTAAGATCAACAATTAACTATGTAGTGAACAATATTAAATCTTCATTTGTAATACTAATAAATACTGAAACACACCCTGGAACTTTTTGCTTAGGCTAAACAGAAGAAAACAGTAATAACTATTTTTATACATTATCAAAATTTCATCACTGGCCTGGGAAACCAGAAATACACTAGTGGATAAATGGCTAAAGAACCAGTACTCCGATGAGAATTTTTAAATTGTAAAAATTTAATAACTGAATTCAGTTATTAGCACAAGTTTAATAACTGAATTATACAAACAAAATGATAATATAAATACCACAGGAGTCTCCTGCAAAAGATTCTCATTGGCAGATAATGCAAATTTTAAGGAAAAAAATTTGGGGATAATTCAAAACAAAGAAACAACAAGACAAAGATGTTTGTAGTCCTTTTTAACACTGAACACCTATAATTTAATTTTGAGGTAAAGAGCAACAAGTAGACATACATAATAGAAATACACAGATCTCGTGTTAGCCAATAATGGTAATAATAACCAAACTTATATCCTACTTCTTATGTGCCAGACACTGCTCTATGTTCTTTTCATGTTATTTACTAATTTAGTGAGGCAGATGCTATTATTATCCTCGCTTTACAGTTAAGGAAACTAAGAGATAGATTAAGTAACTTTTCCAAGTCACACAATAAATGACAGAGTTACAATCTAAATTCAGTTTTCCAACTCCAGCATCTATGCTGTCACCACCCAGCCACTTAACTAATGATATTTTTAAAAAGTACATAAACTCAGTGATAAGTTATGTTGATAGCATGTAGCCTTGATATAATGTGATAGGAATGGCACTCTCCTATTGGTCATTCTTCCCCAAAGCTATAACCCCTATCTAACCATGATGAAAACATCAGACAACCTCAGATTGATAGGCTTTCTACAAAATACTTGATGAACACTACTCAAAACTGTCCAGCTGATCAAAAATAACATAAGTCCATAAAACTGTCACATACCAGAGGAAGCTAAGAAGACACTAGGACCAAATGTAATGTGGTATTATTGACTAGATTCTGAAATAGAAAAAGGACATTAGGGGGGAAAAAAAACAAAATAGGAAATCCCAACTGTGAAATTTTGACAGAATACAAAATTTGTTTCCTTAGATGCAACAAATGTAGCATGATAATGTAAAAGGTTAATAAGAGAGGAAACTGGGTGAGAGGATATAGGAACCCTCTCTACTATCTTTGCAACTGTTATGTAAATCTAAAATAATTAAAAAGTAAAAAGTTCAGACTTCCAATCAAGACAGTGGTGTAGGTAAATGTGGTCCTCCCACAACCACATCAAAATTACAACTAAACTACAGGAAAACCATCATTCATCACTGCCTGAAATCTGGCAAAATGGAATTCCTACAACTAGAGATTTAAAGAAGCCATATCCAGACTCATAGGAGGGGCAGAGACACAGAACAGGCTGGACCTACACCCATATGTGGCAGATAAAAATCGGGAGGGATATTTCAGCTGCAGAGGTCCCCCTGGAGGAGCAAGGAGTCCCAGTCCCACACCAGACCTCCCAGCCTAGGGTTCCAGAGCCAGGAAGAGAAGTTCACATAATTTCTGGTTGAAAAACCAGCGGGGATTGTGGCTGAGTGAAATGGTCTTCTGGAGTCTCAGGCAGTTCCTTTTCAAGGGACTGTGCATAGACTTATTCAGACTCACTCCTTCTAAGTTCCAGCGCTGGGGCAGCAGCCTGAAAGGAACCAAGGACATACAGGGAGGGACTGAACTGTCTGGCATCAGGGCAAGAGCTGGGGGAAGGACAGCAGACAGCTTTCTGCCAGACAAAAGTGCTGGCAGAGACCATCATTGCTTTTCTGAGAGTCCTCCACCCCATAGAGCCAGCAGACAGGTGCCATCTACCTGGCTCTCACTGTTTGCCCCACCCTGGTGATTCCCTGAGAGCTGGCCTTGCCCAAATGGTGGGCCCACCCAGGTGGTTTCCAGTAGCTATTCCATATAAATCACCTCTCTTTCCTCATAGTTCAGACTTTCCTAAATTCTCTCAAATAAGCAGCATCTGGACTTGGCATGCTCCCTCTTGCCTTGGGCCTTAGGCCTCGGACCTCACACCAGCAGCCAACAGCCTTGGTTAGCAGCTTGGCCTTTCCTGGGCACCTCCAAGCCCAGCACAAGTAGCAGCCGTCTGCAGATCACTCTGTAGTTCATGCCAGGTAGCCCTAGGCAGGGCACATGTGGTGGCTGACCTTGCACCTCCCAGGAGACCCCAGAGCCAGCACACCTAGTGGACAGCTTCATACTATGCCAGATTACAACCCTACCACCTCCACAAGTGACACACTTAAGGGGCAGACTGTGAGAGCACCAAAGCCCCACTGAAGCAAGTCCTGCTCCATAGGGTAAGCTCCTACATAGCAGCTCCTCTGATGTACTCATGACTGGTCCTTATGGCTGATCAGCCTGAGGGTCAGTCCCTCCCAATGACAGCAACAACAATCAAGGAACAACTACAACAGGACACTGTGCACAACCCACATAGAGGCATACCTGGAGCACCTAGCTTGCATGACTGGGAAGGCTGTGCCACTGGGCCCTATAGGACACTTACTGCACAAGGCCAATCTACCAAGTCCAGGAGATGTGCAGCTCTATCTCTTACACAGAAACATGCATAGGAAAGAGCTAAAATGCAGAGCCAAGAAAACAGTTCCTAAATGAAAAGACAAGATAAATATCTAGAAAAAGAACTAATGAAATGGAGGCAAGTAAACTACCAGATGCAAAGTTCAAGGAAATTGTTATAAGGATGTTCCAGAAGCTTAGTGAGAACTTCAAGAACTTAGAATTTCAATAGCATGACAAAGAACATAGAATCCATAAAAAACAAGTCAGAAATGAAAGATGCACTACTAAAATGAAAAATAATTTACAGAGAACCAACAGTAGAGTAGATGAAGCTGAAAATCAAATTAGTGATTTGGAATATAAGGAAGCAAAAATGTACACAATCAGAATAGCAAAAACAAAAAAGAATTTTAAAAAAGTGAAGATAGTGTAAGGAACCTCTGGGACAACTTCAAACACACCAGCAATTGCATCATGGGGGTGCCAGGAGAAGAGAAAGCAAAAAATTGAAAACCTATTTGAAAAAAGTAATGAGAAAATTTCCTTAACCTGGTGAAGGAAATAGACATACAAATCCAGAAAGCACAAAGTCCCAAACAAGATGAACCCAAAGAGGCTTGCACCAAGACACATCATAGTTAAAATGCAAAAGGTTAAAGAAGATGAGAGAATCTTAAAAGCAGTAAGAGAAAAGCAGTTAGTTACCTACAAGGGAGCTCCCACAGGACTGTAAGCTGATTTCTCAACAGAAACTTTGCAGGCTAGAAGAGAGTGGCATAAAATATTCAGTGATAAAAAGCCAGGACCTACAACCAAGATTACTCTACCCAGAAAAGCTGTCTTTCAGAATAGAAGTATAGAATAGAGTGCAAAGAGCTTCTCATACAAGAAAAAGCTAAAGGGATTCATCACCACCAAACCAGAATTACATGAAATGTTAAAGGGTCTTCTTTAAGAACAGTAAGGAGGGAAAAGAGCAAAAATATTAACAATAAAATGGCAATAATACATATCTATCAACAATTGAATCTATAAAATAAAACTAAATAAACAAACAAGCAGGACAGAAATGACTTGTGGATACAGAGAACATTTTGACAGTTGCCAGATGGAAAAGGGGGTCAAGGAAATGGGTGGAAAAGGTGAAAGCATTAAGAAGTATGAATTGGTTGCTACAGAATAGTCATGGGGATGTAGAGTACAGCATAGGGAATATAGTCAATAATATTCTAAAAACTATGTGTGGTGTCAGATGGGTGTAAGATTTATCAGGATGATCACTTAATAAGGTATATATTGTCTGATCACTAGGGTATACACCTGAAACTACTACAATATTGCATGTGAACTGTAATTGAAAAATTTTTAATGATTTAAAAAATAAAATTTAAAATTTAAAATATTTTTTAAAATCAAAAATTAATTTTTTAAAAGTAAGTAACAAAGTAACTTAATTTTTATTTCCAATCACCACCCATCCCTTGAGATATTTTTCTGGTGAGATGTTGAACAGATAAATAGCCAATATCAGAAAAACACAAAGAGAAAACCAATGAGAGGTTTTCTTTCCTATGCCAGAGAACTTACTCCAGGCAAAGAGGGTGGGTTTTATCTTTTTGTTCTTGGAAAGTTTTCTGGAATCTAGCCAAAAGACAACAGATGAAAATAATATGTATTTACCCATCTCTTTTTTTACCAATAAGGATGTGATTTGTGCCCCACCCCCACACTAAGGACATTTTAAAAGTTGGGTACTGACAATTCTGAGTGGGTATTTCCATGTTTCCTATTCATTACAGTTATGACTATAGAAGACTGACATTTTATACAGTCTTTCCAGGCACCAAGTGCAATGTGGGGTTATATTCAGTAATATATGAGTTTGCAAAACCAACTCTGACTAAACACTGAAATGATAGGAGGAAGCTCCCTCTGTTAGCTCAAGCAGAAGCCCCAAACTAGAATTTAGTGTAGGAAGACTTATGTAACCAGACAACTGCTGATAGGTCAACAAGAGTTTGCCAGGAAATAAGCATACCAGGCAGAAAAAGCAATGTGGTCAAAGGCCTAAAAGTAAAATAGCACAAAGAACTTGCAGTTTTTAAAACTGTAGTAATTTGATATGCCTAGAATGTATTATGAGAAGTAGAAGAAATAACACTGGAGCGATAACTCCTCAAATGTTTCAGGATATATTCCAGGAAAAAAAATCATTATGAATATAATATAAAGCCATGTGTGTACGAAAACTTCAAGTGTACATGCAGGAATAGACTTCAGACAAGGCCTAAAGCCTGGGGTAGTACACAGAGAAACTGACCTTCAAATAACTCACTATCTCAGTAAACAGCTTTCATAAACAAAATATATAAATATGTTATGTTATATACAATGAAAAGGAATAAAGTATACCAATGCCACCAAAATGAATGGATCCTAAAAACAACAGGCAAGTCACAGAAGACTACATGAGGTCTGGTTCCATTTACATAAACTTCAAAAATTGTGACAAATGTTAACTAGACTTCTTATAGTCAATAAGTCTAGTTATATATATTATATATATTTCCCAATATATACAAACACCAAATCATTATGTTGTTCAATCTGAAATTGTTATATGTAAATTATGCCTAAATTAAAATAAATAAGCAAATAAGTTCAAAAACAGGTATTATTTAAAAATACATTATTTATAGGTACATACATAGGTGTTAAATACTTACAAAGAAAAAAAGAAGTGATATCTCCAAAATCTGGAGTTGAGTTTAACCGGGAGGACAGAAAGAGCTGAGAAGGACATGCTATAAGTTCCAAAAACATTGGAAACATACTACTTCTCAGTTGAGTGGTGAGTATATAGTTATTTATAATTTTAAAGGTATATATACTTTTGTGCACGTATTTCAGAATTTTTAAGATCTAAAAATGAGGTTTTGGGGTTTTTTAAAATATTTTATTTATTTATTTTTAGAGAGGGAGGGAAGGGAGGGGGAGAGAGAGAGAGAGAGAGAGAGACATCAATGTGGGGTTGCTGGGGGTTATGGCCTGCAACCCAGGAATGTACCCTGGCTGGGAATCGAACCTGGGACACTTTGGTTCCCAGCACGCGCTCAGTCCACTGAGCTACACCAGCCAGGTAAAAATGAGTTTTTTAAAAAACCTAAGCAGCCCTGAATTTATAGATTAATATCCCAAGTTGGCTATGTGATAACTATGTGACTCCATACAAGTTATTCTCTCTTCATCTTGATTTCCTAATCTTCAAAACTGAGGAAACTGAGTCTCAGAGAGAGTAAATGTATTTCTAATAACTACTTTTCAGGAATATTATGAGGATTAAATAAAATAACATGTTCGAGCACTTAGAATATTTCCTGGTACATAATAAGCAGTCAATAAACATTAGAAGTCTCCATTATTTTACTACTATAGCAGATATTTAATAAAAGCTAATTTCCTTCTGTCCTTTCATTCAGAAAGGGAAGAGGAAACAGTGTCAATGAAGGTCCATTCTGAATTCCAATAGAAAAATCAAGCAATATCATTAGTGTTTATAGCTTGTTGCATTACTGTTGTATTTCTTCAACTCTAAATAGAATATTTTGTGGAATTTTAATGTTTCTAAAATTAGGATTGCATCAGAAAAATCAATGCACAACTTAAGATAGGTCTTCCTCCTAGAAACCTTTTATTAGAAAGACGTGTCTTACAATTAATTGATTGTGTCTCAGAATTGAAGAAATAAAGTGATTATGCTGTTGCCATAGCAGGCGTGACAGTTATTGGACAAGAATAGTGATGCAGCCAGGAAGTAGAGACCAGGCCTCAGCATTTGTTATAGCAAATCTACCACAATGGTCATAACCTTTGAAAAGCTGAATTTTCTATAAATAGTCTGGTTCTCCCCAGACCTCTGTAGCCTGTGGATACAAGTGAGTCTAATTACTTTGGCCCCTACACATTGCTGGTTCTAACCCCTCAGTATCAAGCTTTCAAACCTCACCACACACCCCCTGCAAGTCTCCCCACTTTCTTCCATGTGCTCCTCCTCTGTACTCTCTGTAGATGTCCACTTTGTGCCCAGTCACTTCAGGGAAGGTGTATCTCCTAGTAATCAAAATTTAAACATTCTCCAGACAAGTTTTCCTGCTAAATTTTTCTGCTGAGTTAAAGGTAAAGTAATCTGAGTCTCCTGCAGACATTTTAGCTGCAGTCTACATCTTTGTTGAAATTGCATGTAATTCAGGAAGTGTGTTGGAGAAGCATGACAGAGAGAAGCAAGTGTCAATCTTGTCTTTTTGCAATCTCCTGTTCCCCTTTAAGGCATCCTCTGCATTTCTAGATCCTGACTAGAGAAACAAGCCAGGCCCTCAGTTCCTTGACAGAGCACAGACAACCTACATTCATCAGCACATAACTGACCAAGCTTTTCTGGTTTATGTACCAGCTTTGTCCACTTTCTTCTCTTAGATGACCCCCCACTGTTGCCCCTAGGACTTATCTTCCATTATGGTATCCTCCAACATGTAAAAAAGAAAACAAAGGTCAAAACTTCTGGGAAGGGAGAAACTGTTCCCCCGACTTTCTTCACTTAAATGAAAAAAGGGAACAAGAATATTTTCCACTGTGAAATTTCCCCCAAAGTCTGCCCATGTTGTCTTAAAAAGAGGGCAATGGGCTTTAATAAATATTGGGTTGGTCAAAAAGTTACTTGTTATTTTCCCATAAGATGGCTGTAGTAGTGCTTAGTTGTTTTTAACTTCATTCAAAATAATTTGTGAGGTTGTATTGTGACAGCTGTCATATCAGCATGCATTTTAAAAAAAAACAAAAAACTTATCACCCTGGCTGGTGTGGCTCAGTGGACTGAGCACTGGCCTACAAACTAGAAGGTTGCTGGTTTGGCTCTTGGTCAATGCACATACCTGTGTTGTGGGCAGGATCCCTGGTTGGGGTTTGTGAGGGGCAACTGATCAATGTTTCTGTCAGGATGGGAGGGGTAGGACAAAATGGCAGCTGACCTACAAACATGGTGTCTGAACTACAACCCAGACATCAAACCAGGGCATGAGGAGAACCACCGATGATATGTTGCCTCTTTGTTCGAAGAGGACCAATCCCTAGCTCCCACGAAAAGAGCCGACCAGAATAAAACCCTGCCATATTCCCTGCATAACTCGACTTTCTCGGCCCCCACCGTGTGGACCAAGAAACCTCACCTGGGGGCACAAACCCCAATAAAGCTCTATACTGCCTAATTTTGTGGCTGATTAGCATTTATTCCTTGGAGGAGCCTAAGAAAACCTTTCAGTTCCTCTCTTTCTCCTTCCCTTCCCCTCTCTCTCTAAATAAATAAATAACATATTTTTAAAAATAAAATAAAACCATCAAAATTGGTAAATTTTTGTGTTGTCATTTTAATAATGAAGATGAAAGAAAATAAGTGACATTTTTGGCCTATTGTACTTTATTATTTCAAGAAAGGTAAAAACACAACTGAAATACACAAAAAAATTTTGTTCAATGTATGGAGAAGGTGCTGAGACTGATCAAATGTGTCAAAAGTGGTTTGTGAAATTTCATGCTGGAGGTTTCTCACTGGATGATGCTTCATGGTTGGGTAGACCAGCTGAAGTTGATAGTGATCAAATTAAGACATTAGCTGAGAACAATTAACATTATACCATGCAGGAAATAGCCAACATACTCAAAATATCCACATCATTAAAGTTTTTGGTAAAAATGAAAAATGTGTCTTTTATTTTACAGAAAAAAAATGGACTTTTTGGCCAATCCAATAATTCATGGTCTTCCTTGCCCTTCATCTTCAGCATTAAGAGGGCAGCTTCTGGTTCAGCCTGGGAGAATTTCTGGAATCACTAATATTTCTTCAAGCATCAAAGGAAAAGTTCATTCTCTAGGGCAAAACACAATTTTAAGGAGCCCTTGAAACCCTTTGCAAGCTTTTATATATACAGCTTTCATGTTTCCAACAAGAAGAATCTTCATTTTTTTGAAGATTTTTTTGTTTATTTTTAGAGAGAGGGGAAGGGAGAGAGAAACAGAGGCAGAGAAACATCAATGGGTGGTTGCCTCTCATGCACCCTCTACTGAGATCCTGGCTCACAACCCAGCCATGTGCCCTGACTGGCAGTCGAATCAGTGACTCTTTGGTTTGCAGGCTGGTGCTCAATCCACTGATCCACAACAGCCAGGAAAATCTTCATTTTTAACCAAGGGAAGTTCCTACTTCTCTTTTGATCATTTTCCTTTTCTTCCTTTCCATCCCTTCATCTCCCTGTCTAGCCTCTTCTTCTACCTCTGAGGATCTATCTGTACATACAAAATTCTGCCTTAAAAGCCCTTTTATCCTATACACATCAACTCATGCAAATGGACACTAGTTCTTCGGATTCAACCAGATTGTGATTTTAAATTGATTGCCCTGGTGACTTCTGCCACAATTACATATATCACCAAACAGAGTAAATAACAGTAATAAGTTCCAATTTAATAACCTAATATGATGTTTGAGCTTCAGAGAGAAAAATCCTATTGTATATTATACCTAATTTTTAAAAAAGGAAACGCTAATTAGTCCATGTAGGAGGAATGCTGTGAGGAAATGTCACCCTGGTCCTAACTGAGATCAACTCAACTACTGAAATATGAGGATTGCCAGAAATAACACTTGCAGCTGTAAACTATTGCAAATATTCCAGTTCATGCTGGACAATAAGTATGGGGAGAATAACTCATTGCATATATTATTGATGGAGTTAGGCTATACTGCGAGATGACAATGAAAATAACTTGCAGACAAATCAAATGTAATATTCTGGCTTTCCAAAAGAAAATCTCAACTACCAATTTTCTCTTCCTACTCTTGAAACATTCTGACTGGATTAGGATTTCAGCCAAATGACTTATTTTCAGGCTCAATTAAATATTTAGACATTTTCTCTGGTATTCAGCTAAAATGAACAAAATGTTCATAGTAGTAGTTCTGTAGTAATAGAGATAAAGCCTTAGAGAACACAATCTAGCAGTGCAAATGACCAGACTGCAGGGTAAATTATCAGCTTTTTTTTTTTTTTTTTGGAGAGAGACATCAATTTGTGGTCCTCTTATTTATGTATTCATTGGTTGATTTTTGTATGTGTCCTTACTAGGGATCAAACCCACAACCTTGACATATCAGAATGCTGCTCTAACCAACAGAGCTACCTAGCCAGGGCTATCCATCCTTTAGAAACAACTATAACCACCAATGTGGATGACTTTATAAATCAATGTAATTAGGAAGCTCCATATGGATCTTTTATAACAAAAGAAGTCTATTGGTACAAATCCCTAATCATTTCTACATTCAAGTATCAATTACTGCAATCTCACTTCTTTCTTCCCCAAACAACCCAGGTCTGGTGAAAGATATAGCTTTGTTTTTTAAATTTAAGTTTCAATAATTTATAGGCTTCTAAAATTTTTTTTTAAAAACACATAATTTTGTAGTACCAGTTACCTTTATGTTTAGGAAAGATCATCAGTATGAACCCATCAACCTTACTACAGAAATAATTCAAAATTAATTTTTTTACAAAAAAAATGGGTCAATAATGTCTTGCTTGGAAACAAAGGATAACAAACCACTGTAGAATTCAAAACAATTCTTGAGCTTTTTCATTGTAGGTTACTAAATCAATTTTTTTGGCTGTATTTAGTGCCAAAATAGCATCAAAAAGCTTTCAGTTCCAGATGACCCTTTTGTGAACCTTCCTATGTAATATAGATTATTTCATTGTCTAATCTAGAGATGTGACATTCTAAAACTATGGGGCAATGGTTTGATTATTTACTATTTAATAAAAAGGATAATTTACTCAAACAATTGGTTAAAGTCACTGTAAATTAAATGAAATTTCATTTGATAGACCTATGTTTATAAAATATAACTGTTCTTTTATATGTGGTTATGCATAAGTCTAATAAAATTGTTCTATTGTATTACTTATTTGTCCAGGTCTACTCTGGATGTCAGAACATTGCTAGATAGAAAGCCCCTTTCCAGAAGCCATGTTTTGATTTGGCACCTGGAAACTCAGAAAATAAGTTTCTGAGAGAGGTCAGGCCAATTTTGCTACAAGGGAAATCATTACCTAAAGGAATCAAAGTTTAGCAAATAATTTCATACTTTGAATTAAAGGGTGAGGAGCATAGAAACAAGCAAGTGGGCAGTGAAGTTGGTGGCTAAATAATCCAGAGAAGGAAAACCAAGTGCAAGATCAAATCTGGTGATTTAGAATCTCAACTTCTAATGTACAATTTGTTCCATGTCATTTAGCTTAATCCAGGGGGTTCTTGACCATTTATCCTCATGGAAGAGGAGTTCTGGTTCAGAGTCAGAGCATTTCCCAAACCACTAGTGTTTCTGCAGGCAATGGAGTAAAAGTCCACTCTCTGGAACAAAACAGTTTTTAGGCAGTCCTTGCTGCCCTTTCCAGGCCCCTCTATACATAGCAAAGTCCCTCATCAGTCTTCATGTTTCCAATTCTAGTGTTTTCATTGTTCTGAGAACAATCCTCATTTTTTAATCTAGGGAGGAGCAATCAAGGCAAGACAATAAACACTACTGAGATATGTAAAAGGGATACGAAACATAAACCCAAAGGAGAGTTGTAGTTGGTTTGGATGCCCAGCTAGATGCTTCAGTATAGCTCCACAGGCATGACTATGGTGAATTGCTGAAATTTGCTGAGGATCTTATTGTGTTCCACAAGATCATGCCTGCAAAATCCACCAGAATATCCAACAAAATCACTAGAACCTCAGATTTTGCTCAAGGTCATTCCTTGAATTGGCAACCAGGCAATGAGCTATGGGATACCTGACCACCTGCTCTCACTGGATAGAAGTCCTGACTTTTCCACTGTATAAATTAGAATCTCTGAATAGAAATAGGGGGATATGGTGAGTTAACATCCTGACAGGCCCTATTCAACTACTTCTACTTTACTGTGCAGAACACCTCCCACAACTGATAACCATGTATGCGGGCAGGCTTGCTTTGAGAAATGTGAGCAAACACTTGGGAAAGAAAGAAGATACAACTGCAATATTAAAAGCCCATGCACTGTCCATTTGCATATGACTCATTCCTTTTCTCCAAAATTCTCACTCTACAATAGTCTTTGCTTATTTATTAAGCTTAAATTTGACACAACTATTATAGATTTACTTCTTCCCACCAACATAACAGACAATTGTGACTGGTCAAACTCACTTTCTGAGTTCTGCTGGCTCAAGCCTCTGGCACTGTTGATATTTCATGCCATGGGAGCATGTTAGTGACTACCGGACTCAAGAGTTCTGAGAACACTTCAAATTCACTTTATGTGTAGCTCTAGGAGTTTCTCTGGGCCACTTTGGGAACCTGGGAATGGAAAATGGGTAGGGTGTGAGGCCAGGAGGTCTAGACGCCCTGTCCCACTAGGGGGCAATTTTTATTTCTTTTATATATTGGGATTTTTCATAATTTTTTTCTCAGTACAAAGAGTTCAACTGATTTTCAAGGTTTTGAAAATGGCTGGTGTTATATTTAGAGGTCCATAAGGGGAATCAGACTTGGTTAGGAGGCCAGAACCTGTCACTTAGTGTGGCAGGAGGGAAAATATTCAATATTTCTCCTCTGCAATACTAATCTCCACGCTGTCTACCTCACAGGCACATTGTTATGTTGAAACACCACTACGACCATGGGAGGTGTCAGGGCAAAGCCTGGGTTCTACAGCAGCTTCCTTCAGCCAGAGGTCCCGCCTCCATGACCCTCCTCATCCCCCTCATAACCCCCCCACCCCTCACCCGGAAGTTGACCCCACAGGCTGAGTTATCCACTCCGCACTCCCAGGTCTTCAAACCGCAGGCGGTGACGTCGATTCCACCCGCCAAGTTATGGATCCCTCAGGCCTAGCATCCAACCTTACCAGCCAAGAGTCCGGCGCCACAGCCCCAGATTTTGACTTTCCCGGCCAAAATTATTTATCCATTAGCCACGAGTTCGACTCTCTCTATCAAGAATTGGACTTGGACTCTGTTAACGAAGATCATCTTCCTCAGTTGATGACAGGGACCATGACAGAGACCTCTGAGGGCACATATGAACCCCATCTGACTACTCAACCAGAGGATCTCACAGAGGGCGAGCAAAACAAGCTCAAATCCGAGCTCACTAAATTGGAAGCTGAAATTGTAACCCTACGCCATGCGCTGGCTGCCAAAGAAAGACGCTGCGTGGAGCTCAAGAGGAAACTGGGCCTCACGGCCTTGGTGGGACTGAAGCAGAATCTGTCCAAGAACTGGCACGAAGTTCAGGTGTCCAATGCCTACATGAAACAAAAGACCTCAGCTGCCCTGTCCACTATGGGCTCTGCCATCTGCAGGAAGCTTGGAGACATGAAGAAGTCAGCCACCTTCAAATCCTTTGAAGGTCTGGTGGAGACAATCAAGTCCAGAGCTGCAGGTGGCAGAGAGCTTGGCAGTGACTCCCTTCCTTCTTCAGCGGGGTGTAGGGAAGATCCACCCCTAGTTTCTGGGAGTGGGAATGATCCACTTCCAGGGAGTGGAGATGATCTAGTAATGGCAACTGGGGATGACTCTCTTTCTTTTCTGGAGCAGGAGTGAGCCCCTTGAAAACCTTGCCTGGCCACCTGCCTCACCGGTGCAAGAACTCCCTGCCAGCAACACAATTGCAACTCTTCCCATCAAAACAAGCAACCTAACCACAGTGGTAAAGTTCATTCAGGAAATGGACAGTGTCTGGTTTTAAGAAAAGTAATGCCCATTTTTACACAGATATCTGCTGCTGTTGAAATAGAAAATCCAAAGTTTTGTACTAAACTGATTATTTTACACTAAAGTTGATATATGAAATGCATCATTATACAAGCCTTCCTGAGGTTGCATTTACATGGACAAGACAATAGCTCTAGTGGGATCTAAGGTCAAAACCCAAACTCTTTTTTGGAAAACAAGTCTCATCAGAAAGCAAAGTAGGTTTCTGCTTAAAACTGGGAAGAGACATAAAGTAATCTATAAATTTATCCCCTCCTCATCTCCTTCCTTCACAAAATCTCAGAACGAAACTTGAAAGCTTCAGCTGGTGTATGATTTTTAATTTTAAAAAGATGATCAGGAAAACACATTTTTCTCTGAGACCCTCAAAAAGGGGAAAAATGTTAGTAAACTAATTGTTACATAATACTATGACTTTTATAAAATTTGATTTTTTTAAAAGCTTAGGAGCTTTAGCTCCTAAGCAAAATAACCGTAGCTTCAATCTAAGAGATTGTTAATTACTTTGGATTCAAGCTGAAATTGCAACTTGACTTTGCCTTATGTTTTGTTATCTTTTTATATGGCAAAATTAAGGTTTTAAAGTTTAACCCTGTGGGGCATGTCTCTGCCACAGCAGCATACCACCTAAAAGGAAGAAAGTTGCTTCTCAGTTCTGCAGCAATTCCTAGTTACCACCTCCAGCTGAAGAGCTGGAGGGAAAACAACATAGTCAAATTCAAAAAAGATAAATCCCTCTCTTAAGCAACATTTAAAACAGAACACCCATACCCTGTAATGCTGACTGTTATGCCTTTAAATGGGCACAACTAACTGATTATACATCATTTGGTCACCTTGACTCCACACCTGTCCTTGCTTATAGCTAACCTCAACTGAAAGGAAACAGAATCCAACCCTTGGTGTCTGGATAGTAGGAATCTGGTTGGGTTTGTTTGAACTTTCTCATATCTGATTTTTACAAGAGCTATGATGTTTTTTGTTTTTGTTTTCCATTTTCAAAATGCCAGGATCTGTCAGCTTCTTTCATTCCTCCAGTCACACTGCCTGAGGTAGAAGTTTGTTTCTTAATGGCTTTCCGGAGGGGTACTAGGACATTTATTTGCAGGTATATATTGATAACATCTTGCTGCCTAAAGGCAGTCCATCCAGTCTAAGGAGGTAATCCTATTTTGTTGAGTTTTGAATGTTCCCCCTATATTCCTTTGGTTTTTCTATTAGCAGATCCAAATACCACTATAAATGCAAAAGCACTTAGTAAACTGTAGTCACTGATGTATCCCAACCCTCCACAGATTTCTGAAGACAAAGTTTTGCTTGAATAAAAACAAGATGTTCAATTATTTTATGCTTGTTTTTTATTTTGTTGTGTTTTTCAACCCAAATGGTTTTCTATGTTGAAGAACTAGAGACAAACTTTCAGCATACATAAAGCCAAAATAGTCCAACAGGCAGACATGACCCCATACTGCAGAACACCTTGTGTTTGGGGAAAACCTCAGACTGACATCATGGGCCAAACCCAGAATATATTTATTTAATAACTCAAGCAAATATAGTAACAGTTTCTCCTAATTAATCCTCAACGCATTGAGAGCAGTAAAGAACATATCTATTTTTGTACACCATTGTATTCTCATGCCTGGCTTAGGGTAGATATTCAATAAATACTTGTTGAATTAATAAATCTATATCATATACTTCAGATATCAAGTGTTTGATCCAAAAGATTATCAACAGCATGAACTGGTTGGCAAATTTAAAATGCCTTTAAAGAAAGCATTTACTTCTCTATTCAAAGACAATATAAGACCCTACTATGTGTCAGGCATTGTGCCAGGCTCTGAGGGACAGAAATTAATTAGACATTGGGCATGCTCTCTAAAAACAGATTTTCAAATTGTTACAATTCACTTCAGTAGGTGCTAAAACAGAGAAAGTCTGTGGGAAAAGGGGTTCATCTCTGTCTTAGTAGGTTCAAAAAAATTCATAGAGACAGAAAATCTTAGGGGATTAGTAGGAATTTGCTAGACAGATAAAAGTAGAACATTCCAGATAATAGCCAGAGGAAGTAAGTCATGAAGGAATGTAATACAATGTCATGTTTCAAGTAATACCTAAATAAACCATTGTGGTTAGAGAGAAAAGGGTAAGTGGTGAAAGATAAGGATGGAGAAATAAGCAAGATCACAAATAATCTTATGTGCTAAATCATATATTAGTGTTAATCCTGTAGGAAATGGGAAGGAATTGAACATATTTAAATCAAATTTGTGTTTTTGATAGATCACTCTGGTCACCATAGAAATAGATTCAGACCTAAAATTTAAGAGGTAGAATCTCCAAGACTTAGTTAGAAAACAACTGCATGGGCAAGAGGGATGGATAGATTTGTGAGTTGATAAGGGTATAGAATTGAAAAGACTTGATACTAACAATGCTGGAGCTGCACTTCTTTTTTTTTTTGGCTCTTTTACTGGGTTCCAGCATACCTGCATCAATAGCAATGGACAGCAAATAAATGCCTCCATGAGCAGGTGGACTCTGAATTAAAGATTTCCTCCAGATCTCCTTTCTTTCACTTGCTTCTACCTTTCTGATGCATTGCTTACTCTCATTCTGCAGTCTATCTACCTTCACACTTAGATCACCTCTGCTCATCTAGCCCTATTTGCATTTTGTAGCCTAACTTCAGTCTATTTAACTTTAACTTTGCCACATCAGGATACAATTTCCAATAATTCTTGGAATATGTGAGCCCCTCAAAGATGCTCCATACCCAGGTCTGGCTCAACCCATGAGAACCACTGGCTGGGAGGGATATTGGAAAAATATTACCTGAATCTCCCAATTTTCTTTGTCTTCTATCACCCAGATGAGTGAAGGAGTAAAGATGGAAGGTAGAGACAAGGACTGAAAATTCTAATTCCCACAGAGACACTCCCAGGCAGCTGACAAGGAAAGGAGCAGAGTATCAAGCCCTTGTTTATTAGCATCATAACAATACCCCGTCATGTTGCTATCATCACCCCCAAAGAAATTCACCAGCAATTTCTGGAGGCTACCTTACTTCTAAGCTCTAGACTTGGGAGAAACTATATTATATACCTGCTTGCATAGACTGAAAAGAGGTAAGAAGTGATCAGTGATCCAGAACTATATAGCTCTTCTTACAGTGCTATGCAATGTGCTTGATAGCCCTACCCATGAAGGGGACAATGACGCCACTTGTTGATACTGTTAGGGAATGAGGTCAGTTACACCTGTGCCATGGAAATTCAGTTCTTGACCATAAAGTCCAATATAAGAAAAAAAATGAGCTCTGACTAGTGTTGCTCAGTGGAATGAGCATGTGCTGTGAACCTAAGGGTCACTGGTTCAATTCCCAGTCAGGACACATGCCTGGGTTGCGAGCCAGGTCCCCAGTGGGGGCCACGTGAGAGGCAACCACACATTGATGTTTCTCTCCCTCTTTTTCTCCCTCCCTCTATCTCTCTCTAAAAATAAATAAATAAAACCTTTTTAAAAACTTCAAAAAAAAGAAAAAAATGAGTGTCACTCTATGAAAACTATGGGGCCTCAATACAGTCATCATTTGAGACCATGTCCCATTCATACTGACCAGATCCATTGATAGGAGGCTCGGTGATGGCACGACTTCCAGTGCCTACAGGTTTATTCAAATAAGCCAAATGATAAGTGAAAGAATGCCTTCCAGATGATGCTGGAATGGCTAGCCAGTATGAACATATATTATGCCACTCATCTCCCAAAAATTACTAAGCAAGTCACTAAGACAGTCAAAAATGTCTGACAATTCCTGAGAGTTCACCAGGTAGTTTAAAAGTTCATTCTCTTTTTATCTATACTACTACTCAAATAATTGACCACCTCAACAAGGGAAGTGGATTCTTCTGGAATATAAGGTTTTGGTCACCTCAACCCAAGTCATTGCTACCTGGCCTCACCCCCATAAGATCCACACTGATGAATCCAATATGGTGCCACATCTCCAAGGAGACCTTTCTCTTCTTTCTCCTACTTCCAATAACTTGCAGCTAATTGGAAAAGACAAGGTTATCTAACTTAGAGGAAAAATTTATACACTTGGCTAAGCCAAACTTTCTTTCTAGAATATAAGAACTAAGAGATGAAAAAAAAATCAGATGGGAACTGGCCTATACAGCCATATAGATGGGGATTTTGTTGTTGTTGTTGCTGTTTTTGGAACATACCCAAGCACAGAAGATGATCTACTGAAAGGAGACCAGAGCAGACATGCAGAGTTGCCATGGACCACCTAGACTCTACCCCTAGCCAGGGCTGAGAGCAGGATACAATTTCAAAGAAGTGAAGGTGAGCTGGTTGTTGATACCAAAACTTAACCACCACATAAATTCTCTCTAATACTCCTCAAGTCTCATATCCATGCCAAAAAAGAAAATAATCACCCTGGTTTTTAAGGTGACAGAAATCACTTATTCCCACTAATAAAGTTATGGGTCAGAGTGACAGTCTGGGGAAACATTGGGCAAATTAAGGAATCACTGGCACCCTGGCCAGAGAAGAAAAGGAAACTCTATTCCTAAAATGTTGTTAATCTTTTTAATCGTGAAAGAGTTTATTTGCTTACTCAACAAATATTAAGCATCTATTATGTTCCAGGCACATTTTAGATGCTAAGAGTTTGGCAGTGAGCAAAATAGACAAAAAAAAATCCTTGCCTTCATGGGGCTTAATTCAAAATTAAATGATAACAAAACAAACACCCATGCATCCACCACACAACTTAAGACCTAGCATAGCTATTTACCAGTGACTATGAACACTTCATAAAAAGTCCTGGTGAAACTGATTCCTTCTTAATTACAAAAGTTTGGCTTCATATCATAATTAGCTTCTCCTTTGTTTCACATTTTAACTTGGTAGTGTGGCTTCAAACATCCTCATATTGACTTAGAAACTGTGTTGTAACCCAGGCTGCCATACTCCTGACCAACTGCCTACAAAACTTTAGGGGCTCTTACAACCTTTTCAGATTCCATAATTCACTGAAATGACTTGCAGAACTCAGGAAAGCACTATACTTATGATTATAGTTTTATTATAAAGGATATAAATCAAGACTAGCCAAATGAAGAGACACAGGATGAGACCTGGGAGAAAATCTGAAGTTTCCACGTCTTCAGCACACATTGCTATCCCAGAACATCAATATATGATTACCAACCTAAGAAGCTCACTCAAGCTTCAGGTGTCTAGAGTTTCTATTGGGATTTCATTAGATAGGTATGATTGATTGAATCACTGGCCACATAATTGCCTCTACAGAGGTTGGGAGGTGAGGTTGATATCATGTGGCTCACATCCCCAAACCTCTAATCACATAGCCAGATCTTTCTAGCATGACCAGCTCTCACCTACCCAGGGCCCCATCATGAATAACAAAGAAACTCCTATTATTCAGGGAATTCCAAAGGTTTAGAAGCTTCCTCCAAGGAAGCAAGACAAAGACCAGCCAAATTCTTTATTATACAACAAAATCAGGCAATAGAAAGCTGCTTTAACAATAGAAAATGGTCCCCTAAGCTGCACAAACAAGCAAAGGGTACAGTGCCTACAAGCCACCTATTAAATACTTCTTATAATTTAGCTAGCCAACATTCCTCACCACCACAAAAATATCATGTAATAATTCACTGAATTGCTCTACCACCCAAAATACACTATTCTATGGCTCTTCTAACTTTCAGGCCATCATTAACTCCAAATTCCCAAAATACAGGGTCCAGAACAAATAACACCCTTTTTTATTACAAAATCTTTTATTACAAAATCATAAGTATGTAATTCTGTAACATAACAATACCACATTGAAGCATACCATATGACATTTTAGGTGAAATGTTCAAATTAAAACTATAAATTATGACACCCATATTATTACCCTACCAACCACATTCAAGAAGGCATTACTTCTGCTGGTCCTTGTATATGCTAATCATTAACAACACCTTCATTGTTGGCACCCAGAAAAGCCATAGACTACAAATGGAGATATAAAATACCTTCAGATGCACCAATGACCATTAGGTTGAGACAGCACTAGAGATGGAACATCTTCTCCATTCAGCACTGCACAAAACTGGACAATGTCTCTCTTAGCATATTCAAAATCTTTACCTTATGAAAGCTCACATCAAATTATTCCAGTCCCTGCATATTCATCTTGCCTTCCACTAATCCTTGCTGAGCCTGGTCCATCTAGGCTTTATCCACCTTCATGTGTTACCTTCCAGTCCCAAAAACCAGGGCTAGGAAGCCAGAGCATATAGAAGTAGTAGACACCTCCAGGTTGATACCTGGGCTGCTTCTACACTTAATACCAGGGAGAAGTTATGAAGTCCAAAAAATGGTGATGGGTGGCCATAAAAAAGTAGAAAATTTTACCCTTTGTGACAGTATGGATGGACTTACCAGTTTGAGTTGATTATGCTAAGTGAAATAAGCCTGTCAGAGAAATACAAATACCATGATTTTACTCATATGTGGAATCTAATGAACAAACTGAACTAACAAGCAAAATAAAAAGACTCAGAGAGCAGGATGACAGCTAAGGTGAGGGGTAGTGGGTGGAGGGATTGAGCGAAAAGGAAAAAGGACTCATGGACATGGACAACAGTGTGGTGATTGTGGTAGGGAGGGGTATATAAGGGGACTAAATGGTAATGAAAAAAATACAATAAAAATAAAATAAAATAAAATAAAAACATAATAATAATTAAATTAAATTTTTAAAAAAGGGAAGAAAAATGGTGGTGTAAATCAGCTTCCCATGGAGGTATCCTGATGGCATTGGGGAGTTAAGGAAAGTGGGATGAACATTTGCATCAGCCATTCTGGACACTCCCCAATTTATTCCTGGCCTGTTGTTAGTCTGAATTCTCCTTCTTCCTCTGAACTCTACTCAGACTCCATCTGACTCCAAACCCTTAGTTCTCTATACACCAAATTTTGAGTCTACCTCTGGCCCTGTGGATCTGGTATTCATACCAAGTGTTCTGATCAAATGGCTCATGTCTTTTCCTACTGGACTTTTTAAAATGTCGTTTTCCTTTTGATCTTGGACTCTGATGTTGTCTATGAAAGCTTGATAAACTCATCTGAACCATACAGGAAAGGAGATGGGTGAGCCACACATTTGGAGTCACCCAAGACTGGCTACTTTACAATGTGTATAGTTGCCAAAAAGGCAAACATTTATAGAAATAAGAGCTAACAGTGAGATGTCACTTACTATGAACCAGAAATTACTCTAATGCATTATATGCTTTAATTCATTTAATCTTCACTGTAGCTCTTTAATGTAGGCTCTTTATTATTCTAATTTCATAGATTAGGAAAGCAAGATTCAAAGAGATAGAGTAACTTTCCCCAAAATGTACAGTTAGTAAGTGTAGAGCCATCTACAAGTCAGGAAAAGAGATCTCACCAAAAACTAACCTTACCAGCACTTTGAACTTAAGAAATCCAGCCTCCAGGACTGTGAGAAAATAAATGTCTGCTGTCTGAGCCCCTCAATCTGTGCTATCTTTTTATAAAATTTCCTCAAATTTTTACTCAAAAGCCACCCCTTTTAACAAACTTACATACAGTCTTAACCACCATATCCCCATTTTTGGCTTTAACACTATATATCATGGATTATATTTTTGCTATTTACCTTTCTTATTGTCTGCCTCTTCCACCAGAAATGTAAATTCCACAGAGGCAGAAATTTTTCAGTCACATTTGTTCACTATTATACCCAGTTTCTAATGCAGTGTCTGGCACATAGTAAGTGTTCAATAAATAAATGACATGAGGGAAGGAAGTCCAGGAACTATCTGGGTCCTCCTCATATCTCATCCAACTCCATATGACAAAAAGGAGGCAGAGCAGAGCCAGTAAGTGAAACCTGACTTAAAATGGAGTCAGCATGATGACAAATATCAACTTCAACAAAAGATCTGGGTAGCCAGAGTCAGAAAGGCAAACTAAGTCCAAACCAAAAAAGCATACGAAGTCATTAAAAACTTAAGGGCATTTAGGCAGACAGTGACTAACCCTGTCACATACCTGGTTGTTAAGCCTTGTGGCTTTTACTTATGCTTGGTTCACCAGATCATGTATCTGTTTAACAGGCTTCTCACTCCTATTTTTGCACTCTTGTCCTCAGCCCAGGCAGGACTGGTGATCTTAGGAATGATAGGAGAGTTTACTCAGTGCGTTCCAAAGTTACCTTCCCTCTCTAGTGCTTGAGAAACCTAGAAAAGGAAATGGTTATAGCACTCCCCCAGGTAGCACCTGGTAGTGTCTCCAGGCTCCTCTGGGAATCTCTTGCTCTGGCCTAGCTTTCCCCACTGTCTATTCTAGCCTAGCACTTGGATTTCACCTCTTTCCCTGGATCCTTTTCGTGGCATCATAGTTGTAGTATAATTCCTGAATGTGACCTCTTGAATTCCCTCTAGCATTTAGAAGTCTCTGAGCAGTCAAACCTAGCATCTGAGGATTCTGTTGTTGTAGGAGTGTTTAGAGCAAAGGAATAGAGACAGAAAGATTAAGACAAACTGTTACACACCACTTCTCACAGCCATCTCCTCCCACTCACAGCTTCTCCTCAGCACTAGGGATACTACTCACACAGTCATTTTACCCACTACTGTCTTTCTTTTCACTCCTAAACCTCCACTATCCATATCACTTGATGAAATGCTTATCATTACAACCTAACTCTATGATCCCCTATGAAATATGGGTAAACCTTGCACCAGTTCCTTAATTGTTCCTTAACTATTAACTAGGATTTTGACCTTAACTTGTAGAACCTACCTGCAATATTGAGAAGGGAGTCAGGAGACTTTTTTGTTCTTTACTCTATAGAGTACCTGACAAAGTTCATGTATATGCTTCAGGACCAGGCAAGTATAGAGAACTCCTTGTTCTTATCCAAAATGAGAAGAGACAAATTCTTCTTGGAAGAAAAAAATTATCTGTGTCAGTGAAGGGAGAAAGAAGAAGATAAATTATTATGGTCAGTGGATGAAAACGTAAGGAAATGTACCAGGAGCTGCTCTGAAGATGATCAAGAAAGAATTCTCAGCTTCTCACAACCCATCATCTCCTAGCTCCCAAACTCTGAAATCCTCCAGCTCCACATCTTATGTTATGGGAATTGCATGTTCAACTCTCTTTTTTCTTTTCCTTTTTAAATTGATTTTGAGAAAGAGAGAGAAACATCCATTTGTTGTTCCATTTATTTATGCATTCATTGGTTTATTCTTTTTTTTAATATTTTATTTATTTATTTTTAGAGAGGGAAGGGAGGGAGATAGAAAGAGAGAGAGAAACATCAATGTGCGGTTGCTGGGGGTTATGGCCTGCAACCCAGGCATGTACCCTGGCTGGGAATCGAACCTGGGACACTTTGGTTCCCAGCCCGCACTCAATCCACTGAGCTACGCCAGCCAGGGCTCATTGGTTTATTCTTGTATGTACCCTGATTGGGAACAGAACTCGCAACCTTAGCATATTGGGACAATGTTCTAACTGTTGGGCCATCTAGGCAGAGTTGCCTGTGCAAATCTCAAATCAGAGGAAGATATATTGATGTCTTTGAGTACTGTTAGGTCTATAGGACAAAGAGAGATTACATGTCCTTTTTGCTTGAGAGCTTTTGTGTATTGCCTTTTGATCATTCTAGAGATAAAGAAACATGTTCCCTTCCTTCTGGCTAGGTCTCAAAGGATTCTGAGGTCATTGACCAAAAATTCCATTGATTCCTGTAGAGCCAAAGCAGAAGTGTTGCTTCGAAATCTAAGAGAAAAAGTAAAAGTAAGAAGGAAGTCTAATTTTAGCTTCTTTTTTGCATTTTGGTCATGAGAAACACTAAAGCATGCCTGATAAAAGTATACTTCTTTACCAAAGCTCAGAGATTTTAAGTTTATCTAAATTCAAATTATTAAACTGTATTTTAGCCACAGGGTTGGTGTGAGGGGATGACTCATGCAGCCTTCTCAGTGAAGCTGAAAGTCTAGTTACTAAGTGAGCTATAGCTTATTGTTTATATGCAAACTAGCCAACAAATCATATTTATCCTTTTTGGGAGATAGACACAATGCACTTAACTTTTAATACATGGAAATATTTCCAAGAGAAAATATACATGATTTGAAAATAGCAAGAGATGAAACAGGCTTTTTCATTTGATGCTTGGGTAATAGATATTGTTACATGTAAGAACTGTCCTGCAAGTATTTAAAGAGCATTCATAAGTGTGAAGACAGTGACAAAGTCCAATAAACCTTGATATCATGCATTTGAGGATATACTATGTGCTAAGGAGTTTACATCTATTATTTTCTATAATGCTCACTAAAGCTCTTTGGGGAAGAAATTAACACTCCTATTTCACAAATGAGAACATTAAAGCAGAAAGATTAAGGAATTTGCTCGTCTTAGCAGCTTGCAAATGGCAGAGTGGACATCTGAATCCAGGTGCATTTGACTCAGAGCCAGGCTCTCAGCTAAGTTGCTGCCTACCAAATGGCAAAGGTCCTGCTGCCACTATTAAACATTAGCCACTATTGCCAAGGATTGCTCAGGGGCATCTTTATAGCATAAACATCAAAGTGCAAAACATTGCCAAAGGTTTTCTCCATAGGAAAGAGAGCACTTGCAAGAAGAAGGTGATCTTGAATATTATTGCTAATAACAAATCATTAAAATTAATCCATACTTTTGTGCAGGAGATGGTCTTTAAGCAAGTATCTTTTAGAAGTAGAATATGAATAATGTAATCTGCATAAAAACAGGCATAGCCCTGACTGCCATGACTTAGTGGGTTGGGCATCATACCACAAACTGAAAGGTCCCTGGTTTGATTCCTCGTCCAGGTACATGCCTGGGTTGGAGGCCAGGTCCCTGGTTGGGGACACGTAAAAGGAAACTGATTAATGTTTCTCTCCCTTTCTCCCTCCCATCCCCTTTCTCTAAAAATGAATAAAATCTTTTAAAAAACAGGTATAATGTATTGTAGAGCTATAGGTGCCCTGCTTGGGGGAGCTGGCAGACAAAGGGGCACAGGCATGCACATATGCACATATACACACACATACATGCAACTTGGAGAGGGGCCTTGCTACCATGCCACAGAAAGAAAGAGGCAAGGTATGTGTGTGTATGATAATTCCATCTCTAGCCTTGTTCAGAGGCTTGCCACCATATTTTTTGGACCATGAGATGCACCTAGGTTTTAGAGGAGGAAAATATGAAAAAAAATTTGAAGCAAAATATGTGGTAAAATATTTAATAACATAAATAACATAATATTTCACCAATGTAAACAGAACTCAATAGCAGCATTAACAACCATTATTCCTCCCAAATTTTGCAGGGGGAGTACGTCTTATAGTCCAAAAAATATGATAATATTGGGAGGTTCAAGCCTGGTGACCTGAGCTTGCTCACTGCATAATACTCTCTTGAGGCTATGGTTAAACTGTGGGTAGAAGTTTAGGTCACTTCTCATTTTCCCAGGATAGCCCATGAAGCTTTAGAGGTATAGTCCTTCCTCCTGGCAGGTGAGCAATGTCTATCAGTTCTTGTGGGCAGACTTTTGTTGCTCTCCATTTGAACATGTGAACAGCCATTTGAACATGGCTGTTGGGATTCAGAAGCAGAGCTATAACCCTCTATGTCTCCTAAAATTCAATATGTTAGAAATGCAATCAGTTTGTACCCACCAAAACCTCATCCATCCCAATTTCCAACCAAAGCTCTGGATATTCATGAATCATTATGACTGCATAATTTCAGTTCTGTTGAATTGCCTCTAAATTTCTCTGGATGAGTGAATAGGGGTGGGTTTAACTGCCCAGAGAAGAAGCTGCTAGCTCCAGTATCTGTGAAAGCAGATTTGTACCTACATCCCAACCTCCACTGGCTGGGTGGACCCAGCAGGAGCTTGTCCTCAGGGCTCTGCATTTTCTTTCTGTAGTGTCATATTCCCCAGGCCCAGGGACTAAAGAAAAGCAGAGCCATTGCCCTGTTGCTAGGACAACCAAGCAGGTGCTCTGAATCCAGTGGTTCATAACAAAACACTAAGTTGTTCTTGGCTGGGAGGCAGAGGTTGTTCCAGTTAGGGTAGAAGTTAGATTCCAAGTGGTCAGAACTGGAACAGTGTTTGCCATGTGCCATCAGGAGGTCAGACAAGCCAGCTAAATAAGCTTACATTGGGGAGCTGGCAAGACAAAGAGTTAATATGTAACCCAAAGGCCAGAGGTTGGGATTACAGAACCAGGACTTGAGAATCAGGCAAACTGGAATTCAGTTTACAAAAAGGTAAGGAGCAAAGAAAGGTGTCCAAGGGCACTGCTGCAAAGAACATCAGAGTGTTTAAAAGTGAAATCAAGACACTATGAAACATCAAAGGATACATGGGTAGATTTGTTAGCTTCACAGCAAAATTTGCAGCCTTCTACCTCCTGCCCAGTTTGGGGTAGAGTTGGAACATCTCCATCCATTTGTCTCCATTCACTTACAGGGCCAGGGGTATACATCAGTGAATCATACTATAGAAAAGCTCCTTCCTCAGAGCTGTTCACCTCGGCTCCAGTCTGGTGACTTCGGTCTACTTTAATCCCTGCTTGACCACAAATTAGTTGAAATCTCATGTCTTCTTTCAGAAGGTCTCCTGTCCCAAAACTTTCAAATAAGTCTCAGACAAGATTCCAATCAGCTCCCACTTAAGACACTACCAAGTGCATTCTGTCTAACAAACCAACATACCAACAACAACAACAAAAAAATCCAAATACATTGTCATGGTTTTCCAGGCTTACCTCATCAATTTCATCTTATTATTACAGCCTCCCATGCTTACCTCGTTCCAGCTTCACCAGTATTTTTGGTCCTTGACCATGCCAAACTCCCATACCACCCCTAGACCCAGGGTCTGTTCTGAGTCCTGCACATTATGTCCCGTCTAGCTTTCTTTCATACGTGCCCCTCCCTAAGGTGAGGTCCACAGACCAAAAGACAGACACCCAGTACTTACCACCCTTCTAGATCACACTTGGGATTCCTGGGACCTCAAAAGGCCCTGTCCAAACAGCCTCAAGCCTGATCCTAGAGTCTGTAGATCCATCCTCCTAATGGGACCATTCCCATTGGTATGTACATCTCTAGACTTCATGTTGCATATCACAGGATACAGTGACATAGAAAATAATTATTGAACAAAGAAATAAAATTATTCATCATGTTTGGTTAGGTCTGCCTAGAAAAAAGAGGGGAGTTTAACTTAAAACAGTGCTTTCAGATGTGTCCTGAAGGTCAACTCATTAAGGCTTTGCTAAACCTGAAAGCCAGGGAACCTCAGAGCTGAAGTTTCCCCAAAGACAGGTTTAGTTCTTGCTTCTTTTGATGAAAATCTGGGAAATTGGTCCTACTCTTCCAGTATACTCAGTGCCTCAGAGGTTTTATGATTAAACCCAAAATTTCACAAGTCCACTGATAAACTAGTGCTACAATACAAATTTTATCATTGATGGTCAAGACAGTTTCCTTAAAATATTTTCCAAGTCAGAATGTCAATTATATTTGGATTCCAGTGCAGGGATTAGAATATGTAGCACTTGCAATCTTGAGAGAGTCATTCATAGACACTGGCTTTCTGACACAAACTAAATGATAAATGTAAATAAAAATGACCAGATGATATATGGCTGTCAAAAGGTCTACAACTCTAAGCAATACTCATTTTATTAAGGAATAGTAAGTTAATTTATAGTCTAAGATAGCTGGCTGGTTATTACAGAGGTAAACAGAACTTAGGTTTCTATTGTGCAAATATTTTTAAGTGCAATCTGTAGTTATCTTTTAAAAGTAATCTATTTAACTTTGACTTTATCTTCTCCATTAATGTTCATAGAAATAGTAAAGAGCAGCTGTCTTTCAAAACTTACAGCTGCTTACCTATGTATTTATTTCCCTTTCTAAATTCAACCATGTGTTGTTGGGTATAAGAGAATATGGAAGGTCATTTTCTTAGCTCAGATTTCTTAGGAAGCAACATGAAGCAAAACTCTGTGCCAATTCTTTATTGAAGAATCAGTCCCAAGGAGGCAAGAGTCAGGGGTAGGGGGAATACAAGTGAGACAAAGAAGGAGAAAGAGGTAATACAATCTTTTGCGTATTTATGGAGCTGGCCATACTTTTAAAAGAGACTTAACAAGTTGTTTGGTAATGTGGGATATCTCCAAAAAGAAATTTGGAATTACTACATCTTGGAATCTTCGAAAGGCAAGAATTTATCTTTCGGCTTTTTTCCAGCTCCTCTTTCCCATTGGTAAAAATTTGACACATAGGACATTAAATATTCCATGATGTTTCTGCCATGTAAAGGCAAACAAATATTGATTCCCCTAGAAGAAAAGCTTTCATTAAGCTGATACCTGCATTGTAAATGCCAGACAATAAATTGCACACTTCTTTAAAGATAACCATATCCAACTAACAGGGAGTTCTAGCTAAAATGGAGGCATAGGTAGAAACACTTCGCTTCCTCGCACAACCAAAAGAAGGACAACAACAAATTTAAAAACAAACAACAACCAGAACTGACAGAAAATCAAACTGTGTGGAACTCTGACAACCAAGGAGATAACGAAACATTCATCCAGACCAGTAGGAGGGTCAAAGACAGGCTGGGCGGAGAGGAGGTGTGGCAAGGCAGTGGACCACACAGGTGAGTCAGGGGCTGGTGGATCGAGTGCTCATACATTCATGGGAAGATAAGCCAGGAGGAACAACTGGGGAGCAACAAACCAAGAAACCTAGAGTTTCAGAGAAGGAAACGGAAGACTCAAAACCTCTGGCTGTAAATTTCTGTGAGGGTTGTGGAGGCAGGAAAAACTCCAAGTCTCTCAGGAGAGTTCATTGGAGAGACCCATAGGGTCCTAGAACATACACAAACCCATTCACCTAGAAGGGCACAATATGCTTGTGGGAAGTGAAGAAAGGGACAGAAAGTGGGGCAAGAGCTGAGCAAGTGACATTATTCCCTCTCTGACCCCTCCCTCACAGACAATGCCACAATGCAGCACAGAGGGTTACCCACCCTGAGGAATACTTAAGGCTTTGCCCCTTACAATGTAACAGGTGTGCAGAGACAAAGAAATACAGCCCAAATGAAAGGACAGATCAAAACTACAGAGAAAGGACTAAGCAATGAGGAGAGAGACAACCTATGAGATGCAGAGTTCAAAACACTGGTAATCAGGATGCTCACAGAAATGATAGAGTTCAGTTATTAAACAAAGGAAGAAATGAAGGCTACACAAAGTGAAATAAAGGAAAACATATAGGGAAACAACAATTAAGGGAAGGACACCTGGACTCAAGTCAATGAACAAAAGGAAGAAACAAACACTCAACTGGAACAGAATGAAGAAACAAGAATTCACAAAACGAGGAGGCTTAGGAACCTCTGAGACAACTTTAAACATTCCAACATCCAAATCATAGGGGTGCCAGAAGGAAAAGAGGAAGAGCAAGAAGTTAAAACCTTATTTGAACAGCCAAAGGGTCTTCCTGCCCCTATGACAGCTGCTTGGAGGCAGCTCCTATATCATAGGGCCATGCTTCCACGAACTAACAATGGCAGCAGAGAAAGGCAGAAGAAACCAGCTGACTGGCAGGTGTAACCCAGTGTGGGAGGAGTCAGAAATGGGGTTACAGGGGAAGATCCATGCCAGGATTTAAACTCAGGTAAATCTGCAAAGACTCTGATTCAGACCTATGTCAGACACTGCCTGTGACTGGCCCTGGTAAACCTGTTAGGAGCTATCCACAGTTTGTGACTCCCTCTACTGGGCTTGAGGTGCGCAGAAAGAGACAAGCTGTATGCCAAGGCTGGCTTTTACCAGTACCCTTGCCATTTCTTTCTCTACTTCCCCAACTGAACTGTTTCCTTTGGAAGGAGTGGACAGTGCTATGCTTCAGCTTCCCCTGGACCTCAGAAGTTCCTTGTATATTGAGGCTCTATTAATCTTGTAAATTATTAAGTTCCAGCCAAGATGGAGGCATAGGTAGAAATCCTTCGCTTCCTTGCACAACCAAAAGGAGGATAACAACAAATCTAAAATCAATAAACAACCAAAAGTGCTCGAAAATCAAACTGCATGGGACTCCGACAACCAAGGAATTAAAGGAAAAATCAACCAGAACAACCAGACTGATAAGGAGGACTGCGCTGGTGGACTCAGAAAAATTGCTGGGAGGTAGCTGGAGGGCAGGACTGACTGCCGGGCTCGGAAGAGCTGCATGGGAGAGACTGACTTAAGGGGGAAACTGAGACTCAGGGCTGACTATGGGCTAAGGTGAGGGCTGCTACGGCAGGAGATTCCCCCAGTCTGACAGGAGAGTCTGTTGGAAAGTGTGCTAGAGACTAGCAGGCAAGCTACATTGTTCTCTCTCTGGCCCCTCCCACACAGGCAATGCAGCAAAGAGGATTCCCCTGCCTTGGTGAATACCTAAGGCCCGGCCTCCTTACAACTTATCAGCCGCACCAAGACAAAGAAATATGGCCCAAATGAAAGAACACAGCAAAACCTCAGAATTAAGCGATGAGGAGATTGCCAACCTATCTGATGGAGAATTTAAAGCCCTGGTAATCAAAATGTTCACACAACTGATTGAGCTTGGTAAAAAAATGAAAGAACAAATAAAAGATACCCAAGATGAAATAAAGCAAAATATTCAGAGAACCAACAGTGACAAGAAGGAAACCAAGATTCAGAGCAACAATTTGAAACAAAAGGAAGAAATAAACATCCAACTGGATCCGAATGAAGAAACAAGAATCCAAAAAAATCAAGAGAGGCTGAGGATTCTCTGGGACAACATGAAATGTTCCAATATCCAAATTATAGAGGGGCCAGAAGGAGAACAACAGCAAGAAATTGAAAACTTATTTGAACAAATAATGAAGGAAAACTTCCCCAATCTGGCAAAGGAAATAGATTTCCAAGAAGTCCAGGAAGCCCAGAGAGTCCCAAAAAAGTTGAACTCAAAGAGGAACACACCAAGGCACATCATCATTAAGTTACCCAAGATTAAAGACAAAATGAAAATCCTAAAAGCAGCAACAGGAAAGGAGAGAGTTACCTACAGAAAAGTTCCCATAAGGCTATCAGCTGATTTCTCAAAAAACAAAAACAAAAACAAAAACCCTTACAGGCAAGAAGGGGCTGGAAAGAAGTATTTGAAGTCATGAAAGGCAAGGACCTACATCCAAGATTACTCTATCCAGAAAAGCTGTCATTTAGAATGGAAGGGCAGATAAAGATAGGGTCAAGTAAAAAGAGTTCATCATCATTAAGCCCTGGCTGGTGTAGCTCAGTGGATTGAGCGCGGGCTGGGAACCAAAGTGTCCCAGGTTCGATTCCCAGCCAGGGTACATGCCTGGGTTGCAGGCCATAACCCCCAGCAACCGCACATTGATGTTTCTCTCTCTCTCTCTCTCTCTCTCTCTCTCTCTCTCTCTCTCTCTCTCTCCCTCCCTTCCCTCCCTAAGAATAAATAAATAAAATCTTAAAAAAAAAAAAAGAGTTCATCATCACCTAGCCCTTGTTATATGAAATGTTAAAGGGATTTATATAAGAAAAAGAAGATAAAAATGTGAACAATAAAATGACAACAAACTCATAACTATTAACAAATGAACCTAAAAAAAAGAAAAATAATGAAAACAAAAACCAAGCAAACAACAAGAACAGGAACAGAATCAGAGAAATGGACATCAGGCAGAGACAGTTCAGTGGGGAGAGGAAAGGGAGGAATGCGGGGGAAAGGTACAGGGAAAAGGAAGCATAATTAGTGGACATAAAATAGATGGGGAGAGATAAAAACAGTATGGGAAACAGAGGACTCAAAGAACCTATATGTATAACCCATGGACATGAACTAAGGAGGGGAATGCTGAAGGGGTGGGGGGGGGCAGGATGGAAGGGGGATAAGGCAGGAAAATTGGGAAAACTGTAATACTATAATCAATAAAAAATACTTAAAAATAAATAAATAAATAAATTTAATTTTCTTAAAAATACTTATTTGAACAAATACTGAAGGAAAATTTCCCCAATCTGGCAAAGGAAATAGACTTGCAGAAAGTCCAGGAAGCTCAGAGAGCCCCAAAGAAATTGGATCCAAGAAGAAACACATCAAGGCACATGACCATTAAGTTATCCAAGATTAAAGATAAGGAGAGAATCATAAAAGCAACAAGAGAAAAGAGAGAGTTACATACAAAGGAGTGCCCATAAGACCATAACTTGATTTCTGCAAAGACCTTACAGTCAAGGAGGGGCTGGAAAGAAGTATTTGAAGTCATGAAAGGCAAGGACCTACATCAAAGATTACTCTACTCAGCCAAGCTATCATTTGGAATGGAAGGGCAGATAAAGTGCTTCCCAGATAAGGCCAAGTTAAAGGAGTTCATCATCACCAGTCCCTTACTATATGAAATATTAAAGAGACTTACCTAAGAAAAAGATGATCAAAAATATAAACAGTAAAATGACAACAAACTCACAAATATCAACAACTGAACCTAAAAAAAAAAACTAAGCAAACAACTAGAAAAGGAACAGAATTACAGAAATTGAGATCACAGGGAGGGTTATCAGTGGGGAGGGGGAGAACAGAGGAAAAGGTACAGGAAATAAAAAGCACAAATGGTAGGTAGAAAATAGACAGGGGGAGGTTAAGAATAGTGTAGGAAATGGAGAAGCCAAAGAACTTATATGTATGACCCATTTGCATGAACTAGGGGGGGAATGCTATGGGGAATGGGTGCAGGGTGGAGGGGGATAAAAAATTGGGACAACTGTAATAGCATAATCAATAAAATGTACTTAAGAAAAAGAGATCCGTATCTTACCCACCAGCCATGACTAGGACTGTCACCAGACTGAAGGTATGGTGGCCCACCATCATCTGGTTTTGAGAGAATGGAGAGGTAAATTGAGAGTAAATACAATGGGGACCACCCTGCCCACAAACACATCCTTCAAGTCCGATAGTGGCACAAATTGCTGCAATCCCTTCTGGGGTGAGGCATTTTTTTCTAATTTACAATCTTGATAGTGGAACAGGGTGTCAGTTTCTGGCCCTTCCATTTGGCCTTTCTGAAAACAATGGCTTTTAATCCACACAGTGCAGGTAACCTGTATAAGAGTTCTGGTATCTACTCCTGCTGATACCTATTCCCCGTATATTCAAGGAGGAAGGAGATAACTATAGGCATGCCTGCTGACTTGTGGATCTTACTGTGAATTGGACTTGGGCTAGCACCCCATTTATCATATAATACCATAATTCTCATTCTAACCAGAGACCGAGATGGCATTTTGGGTCTCCTCAATACCAATGTGAGTGCCAGCTCAGATCTCGTAAGTAACGGATTTGAAAATCCTAAGTATTGTCCTTTCCCCTGGCACACTCTAGTAAATTACTAAAGGTTCCCTTAGGGGAGGATCAGAGAAAACATTTATTATATACACTATGGTGGCATTTCCAGGTTTTTTCTTAAGAGGACCCGGTCTCCCTTTTAGTCAATGAACTCTGGGTTTATATACCAAATTAGTTCTAGAAACTGGGTGACTTTTTCATTGCACTACTGATGTCAGCTATCAAGCTCTCAACTTTTTATTATACAAATCAAACAGCACCCTGATCAGAGCTCCATCTATCTTGCCCCTAAAGTTACCATAGATCTATGTAGGCCAATGGGCTTTAATTGCTACTCTGATTTTGATGTCCTTCACAGTAATTCTGTCCATTTTTCCTCTGAGAGTTAAGATTTGCCACTGGCCTTTCATTCTGAAACCTCATCGTCCTCATTTATATGAAGCAGCCTAATTTACATATCACATCTGCAGGCATGGCCTGCAGAGAACAGGCATCACCGAGCTTCCTGAAGAAATGGATATACCCCCCTGACTGGTGTGGCTCAGTGGATTGAGCTCTGACCTGTGAACCAAAGGGTTGATGGTTCAATTCTCAGTCGGGGCACATGCCTGGGTTGTAGGCCAGGTTCTCCAGTGTGGGGTGTGTGAGAGGCAACCAAACATTGATGTTTCTCTCCCTCCTATTTGCCCTCTCTTTTCCTCTGTCTAAAAATAAATAAATAAAATATTTTTTTAAAAAAAAGAAACGGATATACCCAGCACTAACATTTTCTATTGCCTCAGAGATGGGAGTGAGCTCTGGGTCTGCACAGAACATAATCAGTGATAGGTTCTCAGGTTGTACAATAGCAAATCCATTCTAACATTTCTGCTTCCCTGACTCATAGTTCTCTTTGCTCAACAAAATGTCAAGATGACTGCCAACTTTACCTCACATATTCTAGACTATTGTCATGAATAAGTTCCAAGGAGGCAAGCTGACAGTGTGTTTAGACCAGCTCTAGGTACCAAAACATAGAATCCTGAGTCATGGGAGAATACCCCCATACCAGTGAATTTTTCCAGCCTTATATTCCCCTGATCTATCATCAAAATCCACTCCTACATATATTCCATTGCCTGCTAGTACACAGTAGCCAGATTCTGCCATTTGTGTGATAGGTAGTCTAAGCAGACACTGCTCCTTCCCTCTCAGGCTGTGCCAAAACATGATCCTGGTTACTGTCTTGAAGGCAGTGAGGTATGGTGGAGGCAGGTTTGAGGAGAATAAGTATCACCTTGTTAGACACCTGTTTCAGGGAAGGCCATTGCACAGCCTTTAGGGAAAAGGAGGCTGATTTCACTTGGCAAAAGAAGCAGGTGGATTCCACTGGCCCAGGAACATTCCAGGGAATTTTCCAGTTCAGGATTCTTAGGTTGATCCACTCAAATATCTGCATCTCTTTGCAGATATTTGTGCCCTCTTCCCCATCCAGGTCCTGGTTTTAATATAATATATTCATGAATGCTACACATTTAATTTCCTTCATATCTCTATTGTCCTTACAGTTATAATCTAGATCTGATTTTCAACCCATCCCATCCTGAGGCTAGGCTGCCATGGACAACTGTGGTTTGCAGAGGATCCCTTAAATTAGCAATTTGCTGCCCTGTATCAATCATTTTCTTTTTATAAGACTTCTACTGCCACCAAAAGCAGCTACAAGTCTTATAATGATCATTTTCTTTTTTTTTTCTCCATTCTTTTTTTTTATTTAAATCATTGTTCAAGTACAGTTTTCTCCCCCCTACTCCCGTTCCAGCCCCTCCACCCAACCCTCCCCCCTTACCCCCATTACCCCCCACCCCTACTTTTTGCCCATGTGTCCTCCAAATTTGTTCCTGTAATCCCTACCCATTCCCCCCTGAAATTCCCTCTTCTCTCCCCTCTGGCCACTGTGAGACTATCCCCTATTGCAGTGTCTTTGGTTATATTTTGCTAGTTTTTTGTTTTGTTTTGTTTTGTTGTTTAGATTCCTGTTAAAGGTGATATCATGTGGTATTTGTCTTTCACTGCCTGGCTTGTTTCACTTAGCATAATGCTTTCCAGCTCCATCCATGCTGTTGCAAAGGGTATGAGCTCCTTCTTTCTTTCTGCTGCATAGAATTCCATTGTGTAAATGTACCATAGTTTTTTGATCCATTCATTTACTGATGGGCATCTAGATTGCTTCCAGCACCTAGCTATTGTAAATTGTGCTGCTATGAACATCGGGGTGCAAAGGTTCTTTTGTATTGGTGTTTTAGTGTTCTTAGGATAGAGTCCCAGCAATGGAATTGCTGGGTCATAAGGCAGATCCATTTTTAGTTTTCTGAGGAAGTTCCAAACTGCTTTCCATAATGGTTGTACCAGTCTGCAGTCCCACCATCAGTGCACTAGGGACCCCCCTTTCTCCACATCCTCTCCAACACTTGTTGTTTGTTGCTTTGTTTATGATGGCCATTCTGACTGGTGTGAAGTGGTATCTCATTGTGGTTTTAATCTGCATCTCTCTGATGGCTAGCGATATTGAGCATCGCTTCATGTGTCTTTGGATTTTCTGTATGTCCTCCTTGGAGAAGTGTCTGTTCAAGTCCTTTGCCCATTTTTAATTGGGTTACTTGTCTTCTTAGAGTGGAGTCGTGTAAGTTCTTTATATATTTTGGAGATTAAACCCTTGTCTGAGGTATCATTAGCAAATATGTTTTCCCATACAGTTGGTTCTCTTTTTATTTTGATACTGTTTTCCTTAGCTGTGCAAAAGCTTTTAATTTTGATGAGGTCCCATTTGTTTATTCTTTCCTTTATGTCCCTTGCTCTAGGAGACAAGTCAGTAAAAAAGTTTCTGCGTGAAATATCTGAGATTTTCCTACCTACGTTCTCTTCTAGGACTTTAATGGTGTCACGCTTTATATTTAAGTCTTTTATCCACCTTGAATCTATTTTTGTATAAGGTGTAAGTTGGTGCTCGAGTTTCATTTTTTTGCACGTAGCTGTCCAGTTCTCCCAACACCATTTGTTGAAGAGGCTATTTTTATTCCATTTTATGTTGCTGCTTCCTTTGTCAAATATTAATTGACCGTAGAGGCTTGGGTTTATTTCTGGGCTCTCTGTTCTGTTCCATTGGTCCATGTGCCTGTTTTTATGCCAGTACCAGGCTGTTTTGATTACAGTGGCCTTGTAGTATAGTTTAGTGTCAGGTATTGTGATTCCTCCTACTTTACTCTTCTTTCTCAAAATTGCAGCAGCTATTCGGGGTCGTTTATGGTTCCATATAAATTGTTGAAGTGTTTGTTCTATGTCTGTGAAATATGCCATTGGTACTTTAATAGGTATTGCATTGAATGTGTAGATTGCTTTTGGTAGTATGGACATTTTAATGATATTAATTCTTCCAATCCATGAACACGGTATATGTTTCCATTTGTTTGTGTCTTCCTTGATTTCTCTCCTCAGTGTTATGTAGTTTTTCTGAATACAGGTCTTTTACCTCTTTGGTTAGGTTTATTCCTAGGTATTTTATTTTCCTTTTTGCTATTTCAAATGGGATTTTTTTCTTGATTTCTGCTTCTGCTGTTTCCTAGTTGGTGTACAGAAATGCCTTTGATTTCTGGATATTGACTTTGTATCCCGCTGGTTTACCAAATTCATTTATTAGGTCAAGCAGTTTTTTGGTGGAGTCTATAGGATTTTCTATGTACACTATCATGTCATCTGCAAACAGTGACAGTTTTGTTTCCTCCTTTCCGATTTGGATGCCTTTTATTTCTTTTTCTTGTCTGATTGCTGTGGCTAGAACCTCCAGTACTATATTGAATAGAAGTGGTGAAAGTGGACATCCTTGTCTTGTTCCTGTTCTTAGTGGAAAAGATTTTAATTTTTGCCCATTGAGTATAATGTTGGCTGTAGGTTTCTCATATATGGCCTTTATTATGTTGAGGAATGCTCCCTCTATTCCCACTTTACTGAGTGTTTTATCATAAATGGGTGCTGTACCTTATCAAATGCTTTTTCTGCATCTATTGATATGATCATGTGGTTTTTGTCTTTGCTTTTGTTTATGTGATGTATTACATTTACTGATTTGCGTATATTGTACCATCCTTGCATACCTGGAATGAATCCAACTTGGTCATGGTGTATGATCTTCTTAATGTACTGTTGGATGCGGTTTGCCAGTATCTTGTTGAGGATTTTAGCATCAATGTTCATCAGCGATATTGGCCTGTAGTTTTCTTTCTTTGTTGTGTCTTTATCTGGTTTTGGGATTAAGATGATGTTGGCCTCATAAAAAGAGTTTGGTAGTCTTCCATCTTTTTGGATTTTTTGAAATAGTCTGTGAAGGATAGGTGTTAGTTCTTCCTTAAATGCTTTGTAGAATTCTCCTGTGAAACCATCTGGTCCAGGGCTTTTGTGTGTTGGGAGTTTTGGGATTACTGCTTCAATTTCTTTTGCTGTTATTGGTTTGTTCAGGCTTTCTGCTTCCATTTTATTGAGTTTTGGAAGGTTATATTTTTCTAGAAATTTGTCCATTTCATCTAGGTTTTCAAATTTCTTGGCATACAGCTCTTTGTAGTAATTTGTTACAATCCTTTGTATTTCTGTGGTATCTGTTGTAATCTCTCCTCTTTCATTTCTGATTGTGTTTATTTGGGTTTTCTCTCTTTTTTTCTTGATGAGTCTGCTTAAAGGCTTGTCGATTTTGTTTACCTTTTCAAAGAACCAACTCTTGGATTCATTGATCTTTAGAATTGTGCTTTTAGTGTCTATGTCATTTCATTCTGCTCTGATCTTGGTTATTTCCTTCCTTCTGCTTGCTCTGGGCTGTCTTTGTTGTTGTTCCTCGAGTTCTTGTAGACGTAGGGTTAGGTTGTTTGTTTGAAATGTTTCTAACTTTTTTAGGTGGGCCTGTATTGCTATGATCTTCCCTCTCAGGACTGCTTTGGCTGTGTCCCATAAGTTTTGGGTTGTTGTGAGTTCGTTTTCATTTGTTTCCAAAAACTGTTTGATTTCTTCCCTAATATCATTCTTGACCCATTCATTGTTTAATAGCATGCTGTTTAATCTCCATGAATTTGAGTGTTTTGGGTTTTTTTCCTTGTGGTTGGTTTCTAGTTTCAGTCCCTTGTGATCCGAGAAATTGCTTGGTATGATTTCAATTTTTTTGAAATTGTTGAGGCTTGTTTTGTGTCCTATCATGTGGTCAATCTTTGAAAATGTTCCATGTACATTAGAAAAAAATGTGTATTTAGCTTCTTTGGGATGGAGGGTTCTGTAAATATCAGTAAAGCCCAGTTCGTCTAGGGTATTGTTCAATGCCACAATATCTTTGTTGATGTTTTGTTTGGAAGATCTGTCCATTTTTGATAGAGGGGTGTTAAAATCCCCCACAATAATTGTGTTGCTGTCCATATCTTTCTTGAAGTCCTCTAAGATTTTCTTTATGTATTTAGGTGCTCCTATGTTGGGTGCATATATATTTACTATATTTATGTCTTCTTGGTGAATTCTTCCCTTGAGTATTATGAAATGACCTTCTGGGTCTCTCTTTATGGATCTTCTTTGGAAGTCTATTTTGTCAGATATGAGTATTGCTACCCCGGCTTTTTTCTCCTGTCCATTTGCTTGGAAAATTTGTTTCCAGCCCTTCACTTTCAACCTGTGCAGATCTTTTATCCTGAGGTGGGTCTCTTGTAGACAGCATATGTGTGGGTCATGTTTTCTTATCCAATCAGCTATTCTATGTCTTTTGATTGGAGCGTTTAGTCCATTTACGTTTAAGGTTATTATTGATAGGTACTTATTCATTGCCTTTTATGTACGTGTGATCCTCTCTCACTCTCTCTTTTCCTTTCTTTCCTTAAAGCAGTCCCTTCAGCATCTCTTGCAGAGCTGGTTTAGTGGAGGTGTATTCTTTTAGACTTCTTTTGTCTGAGAAGCTTCTTATTTGGCCTTCTATCTTAATTGAGAGCCTTGCTGGGTAAAGTAGTCGTTGCAGGCCTCTGGTTCTCATTACTTGGATTATTTCTTGCCATTCTCTTCTGGCTTGGAGTGTTTCCATTGAGAAGTCAGCTGTTAGCCTTATTGGGGCCCCCTTGTATGTTACTTCCTTCTTCTCCATTGCTGCCTTTAAGATTCTCTCTTTGTCTTGAAATTTTGCCATTTTAATTATGATGTGTCTTGAGGTGGGCCTCCTTGGGTTCCTCTTGATTGGGACTCTCTGTGTTTCCTGTATTTGTGTGACTTTTTGTCTCATCAAATTAGGGAAGTTTTCCATCATCACTTGTTCAACTAGGTTTTCTATCCCTTGTTCTTCTTCTTCTCCTTCTGGTATCCCTATTATACAGATATTATTACGTTTCATATTGTCTTGCATTTCTCTTAATCCCTCTTCATTCTTTCTGAGCCTCTTTTCCCTTTCTTGCTCTTTCTGGGTGTTTTCTTCTATTTTGTCCTCTAGCTCGCTGATCTGATCTTCTGCTTCATCGATCCTGCTTTTCATTCCTTCTATTGTGTTCTTCATTTCAGAGATTGTATTCTTCATTTCCTCTTGGCCCTTGTTGAGAGTTTCTATTTCCTTTTTTATGCTGATGTAGTTTTCATTGAGTTCATTGTAGCTTCCCTGTAGTTTCCCGTAGCTCATTGTGAGCTCATTGAGCTTCCTGACAATCACTGCTTTGAATTCAATATCTGATAGTTGAATTGCCTCTGTTTCATTTAGCATTCTTTTTGAGGCTTCCTCCTTTCCTTTCATTTGGGGAGTATTTCTTTGTCTTCCCATTGTTTGTGAGACTCTTCTTGTTCACCTCAGCTTCTTATATTGATCTGTTCTGGCTCCCTCGGTTTATGATGTGAACTTCTTTAGTGGAGTAGCAGTGAGTTTCAGTGGTGCTGTTTCCTTGACCCCCCAAGCTCGCTGGTCTTGGGCTGTCGTTTAAGTTGGCTTTGTGTTTGCCTTTGGGTTTTGATTGTTGTTGAGTCTTTCTTTGGTGGTTCCTTCCCGCCAGCTGGTTAAATGTGGGTCACTCTGTCCACCACCTTCTGTATTTTGTTGTGCTGGTGAGGGCAGGTTGTGTTGAGGCTGGTTCTTCTTGATGCAGCACTCCTCCTAGGATCCGTTCTTTGTTCTTTCGGTTCTGCCACAATCCTTGGTCCTCCATTCTCAAAAATGCTGAAATATGTTGGTTGCTTGCCTTTCCACTCCAAAGATCGGTCAGGACTCTCTCCCCTGAGCAGAGGAAAGCCAAATCTGCTCCTTCCTACTCCGACGCCATCTTAGATCCCCGAATCGATCATTTTCTACATAACAATCTCTTCTGCCTTGCAGTCTGCCTTGTACCTCCTCCCACTTAACCACAGGTAAACCTTCATTAATGTGATCTCACTCTTAGAGGTTATTATTGCTCCACTTACCACCAGCAATGTGGTCTCTATTGCCTATAGTCAAGTAGGCAATCCAACTCCAAAATTCTATCCTGAGAGTCTGCTTTTTAGGACTAATTCTGGAATCCATATTTATAGCCTCTGTTCCCTAAAAAAACAGAGCTGAGGCAAAGTTTTTGTGCTAATATTTTATTGGGGAGTGCAATCCCAGGAAAGTAACAGTGAGAATAAAAAGAAGTCAGTCAGGGAAGGAGAGAAGGCAAATACTAAGCTGGCCATAGCTTCATAAGGCACATAATGAATTAGTTTTTCTGTGTCATGGGACCTCTCTAGAAAGACACTGTTTTGAAATTATCTGTTAGGGAGAAGAAGGGTGGAAAATTTATCTGCTGATTCCTTCTTGATTCCTGTTTCTCTTTGTTCAAGTTTATGCCATATGGAATTGATGCCCTTGTATTTCCACATTTCCTCTGACCATCCACTGGTTCCAGACAGAACAGACAAGGCCCTAGAGGGACTGTGATAAACAGCTAAGAACCTTGGAATCCATGGGGTTGAATGGATCTAGAAAGCACAGAAGCTAGGTCTGGTATAGCTATAGAATAAATGTGGTGGGGAGTATCGCACAATAAGAGCCATTCAAACTTAATATGAAGACTGTCAAAAAAGAACTTTGACATTAGTTAAATTTTTGGCCAGACATTAATTAAGGCAATAAAGGCAGTTTTACTCAGTAGCTTCTGCAGCACAGAAGAGAGTCCAGTGTAAAATAAGCTCAACATTGATTTGTGTAGAAGTGACTATGTGTCTTGAAGGGGGAATGTGGGGATAGGAAGAGAGAATAAGTAATTCAACAGAGTTAAGGAAGTGAAAAACTACAAAAAGTATGTAGGGAGGTTGGTCAATGTGATTAAGCCATTGGAGTTTTCCAACTGGTGTTTATCAAAGTTATGCTCCTGCCCTCATGCAGACACTGGGATACAAGTGTTAACTGAAACAAACAGTAAATTCTTTGAGCAGACTTGAGACCCCAGACAGGAACTTAAATGGTGCTTGATCATCCCAGGCATATGTACTTGAGTTGTTAGGAACAGGAGGAGGAGGCAGGCATGTAATGAAATTGTTTGTGCTGAGAGTCTGCAGTCTTTATAGGCCAAGGTTGAGGTCTAGGCAAAAAGAGCATTCAGAAGAGCTTGCATTTGGTCAAGAAAAGAGTCTTTGTGAGTTTATCCATGAACTAAGGACTATGGCGCCTGATACATATCACTATCTGATATCAGCCAATTCTCTAGTCTAGAATATTGCATACTATTGATGCAAAAGCAAGCTTTATAAAACTGTTGCCTTCTACTGCAACCCTTTTGTCTTTTAGTTGACCCATTTTTTATCTGTTTGGAGGGATGATGATAATGTTAAATAAGAAGATGTATTGAAGTATATAAGAAAGCATTCCATAAATGTTAGTTCCCTTACCTGTTAAATTTTACTAAAACACCATCTGATTACCAGCTCTTTGTTCCCACAGGTGATTCCCTCAACAAATGTGCTCTTCAGTGGAGCCCTGGACTTTCAGAATAATGCTTATATATATTTAACCCCACAAGTCTCTGATAAGGCTGGGTTTTTTAATAGTTCCTGCCTTACTTACCAATGGAAGCCTCAGATACCTTAAAATAAGAACCCTGGTTCAGTCAGCCTCCTAGAGACACAGGAAGTCTCTCCAGATTTCAACTTCACACTGACATCTGGGCATTTTCATCCTAATATCCATTGGATCTAGCAAGCCAGCCCTTGCTGTCCAGGCTAACTCAGTGTTCAGAAGGAAAGTTCAGAAACATTCATGCTAGTAAGAAAACCATCTTCCTTTGCACCTGAGTACCATTTCGTCAACCCTGACAAAATAACAAGAAAACCCGATGAATATCCCCTCATCCCCAGTGTTCTGTGCAAGACACTGGGTAGCTAAACTACAGTTTAGTCAGAATTAATTAAGTCCCTAAACCTTTAAAGGTATTAACAAATTAACTCTGGTTTTCTATTATGCAAAAGAAATAAGTATTTTGCAGCTACTGCTGCTGCTGTTACTGTTCCTACTGTTGTTGTTGTTCTTTGGGGGACAATAAGTATTACTCCTGCTTATTAAAACTTCAAGTTTTAGTACCATTGACTTATTAGAGACATGATATTTAGAGAACAAATTCCTTCATTTACCTGTCTGTGAGTTTATTTAAATTCAGCTTAATAGCAAAGTGACTAGCATAAAAACTAAGTTGCCCCTCTGAAATTGTTTAATACAGTGTATAGCCAAAAATCTGAGTTACCTCTGAATTCTAATCCAACTCTGTTAAAAACCCACTTGGCATGCTTAATAGGATCAGCCCCCTACTGCTAAAATATATCAGGACTTTTCAAATAGTTAGCTTCATTTTTAAAAAGAAATCTGACTATTTCACTGTCAAAATCTCTATCATAGAAAAGCTGAACCAACAGAATTCTGAAAGAGAGAGAGAAAAGAAAGAGAGAGAGAGAGAATTGTTTTCCTAAGAGTTGTTTTTCTAAAAGTAATAGGTTGGATCAAAGAAAAGAAATGACCTATATGGGTTTTCTGTTATCTTAACCAAAGTTTGTTAGAAGACTGTGGACAAATGAGAATCTAGAATCTCACCTTTGAGTTAAATATTTTGAATGATCTCTGCCCAAGAAATACTTGGTAGATATTTTTCAGATTCTTTGGATGTGCCCCAGATCAGAATCTATTAGAATGGTGTGTCAAGAACCTGCCTTTTAAACAAGCTCTCCTAGTGATTCTTATAGCCACTGAAGTTTGAAAACTAGGATGGAAGGAGATGAGAACTTATATACACTGGAGATCAGAGAGCAAGTCAATAGTACTTTATTGGAAGGCAGTCTGGTAGGAACTCTCTCAATCAACCCTGAATTAAGTAAATTTATAGATAAACTGGCAATATTCCTTCTACGAAACACTCTGCTGGCCAGGACCCATCAAGTCCTTGATACCAGTAGGTTAGTGTTTGATCTGCTCTCCATTTTTTAAATATCTCCTCACCAGAAGTCAGAGCTTTCTAAAAAAATTTTTATGATCTGGGCATCAATCCCTCCCATTGAATTGCCAACAGCAGTCAAGGCTCAACTACAACAGGAGAGTGCACACAGCCTACATGGGTAGGGGGTACCTGGAACACACCACTCAGGTGACTGGAGAAGCTTCACCACTAGGCCCCACAGGACACACACTACATATGGCCAAAGCTGGGAGATGCAGCAGCTCTACTTAATACATAGAAACAAACACAGGGAAGCAGCCAAAATGAGGAGACAAAGAAACATTCCCAAATGAAAGAATAGCACAAAAACTCACAGAAAAGAACTAAATAAAATGGAGATAAACAATCTACCAGATGCAGAGTTCAAAACACTGATTATAAGGTTGCTCAAAAAACTTAGGGGAAGAATAGATGAACTCAATGAGAATTTTAACAAAGAGATAGGGAACATAAAAATAGAGATAAAAAAAAAAGAAAGAACCAGTCAGAAATGAAGAATACAATAACTGAAAGGAAGAATACACAAGAAGAAATCAATAGTAGATTAGATGAAGCAGACGATCAGATCAGCTATTTGGAAGATAAGGTAGCAAAAACAATCAATCAGAAAAGAAAAAAGAATCCAAAAAATTCAGGATAGTTTAAGGGGCCTCTGAGACAACATCATGCGTATCAACATTTGCATCATGGGGGTATGGGAAGGAGAAGAGAGAGAACAAAAAATGGAAAACCTATTTGAAAAAATAATGGCAGAAAATGTCCCTAACTTGGTAAAGGAAATAGACACACAAGTCCAGAAAGTGCAGAGAGTCCCAAACAAGGTAAACCTGAAGAGGCCCATACCAAGACATATCATAATTAAGATGCCAAAGGTTAAAGATAAAGAGAGAATCTTAAAAGTAGCAAGAGAAAAGCAGTTAGTTACCTACAGAGGACTTCCCATAAGACTGTCGGCTGATTTCTCAAAAGAAACTTTGCAGGCTAGAAGGGATTGGTAAGAAGTATTCAAAGTCATGAAAAGTAGAGACCTATAGCCAAGACTGTACCGAGCTGGGATAAATTTTAAATTTCTAAATTATTTCTGGGGGACCTTCTGATAGTAATTTATCCTTTACTTAAGGTATTTTGCTATTTATAATCAGTAGTAAGTTGTAATCTTAAAAGTAAAGAGGGTGATGAGAGGATTTCAAGTTCATGAGTATAGCAATATCCTGTGAACTGTATTGTGTTTCCCTCTTCCCAAAATTCATTATGTTGAAGTCTGAGATAATAAAAGAGAACTCAACCAACATTGGAGTCATGATGGTCAGAAGGGAGAGGTCTCTTGCCCTATCAGTCATTGTGGGCTATGTCAAACAAAAAGAGTGGTTCCTTGCATCTCTCCAACAGGAAAATGTTTTCTATTCTACTACCCCAGCAGTAGAAAGGAAGTTTTCTCCTCCACTGGAACCACTGCCCAGCCAATGAAAAGCCATTACATTTCAAACTCCCTGTTTCCTCTAATGAACACTTTGTAACAGCTTCTCCCAACTTCTCCTTCCCTCTATAAAATAATGCACCTCTCATTTTTTCTCTAGATTTGTGTATGGTTTTGTCCCAAATTGCAGCTCTCTGCTATTCCTGAACAAACTGTTTAATTTTTTAGGTCAAGAATCCTAGCCCACAATGTCACTATGTTTAGACATAGGGCTTTTAAAGAGGTAATTAAGGTTAACTAGGCCATAAAGGTGAGACTCTGATCCAATATGACTGATGTCCTTGTAAGAAGAGGGAGAGACATCAGAAATGCACACATACAGATAGAAAACATCATGTGAGGACACAGCGAGAAGGCAGCCATCTGCAAAGACAAGAAGATGGGCACCAGGATATAAGGAACCTGCTAATACCTTGATCTTAGACTTCTAGCCTCCAAACTGTGAGAAAATAAATTTCTCTTGTTTAAGCCACCCAGTTTACGGTATTTTGTTATGGCAACCCTAGCAAACTAATACAATATCAAAAGCATTTAAATCACCATGTATTTTTAAGCCACAGATAAACAAATGTCCAGCAATGAGAATACAAAATAATCACTTAAAGAATCTCCCAAATTATTTACTAGAAAATAATCACTGTTTCTAAACATAGGATCAAGTAATATAGAATGACCACATGAGCCTAGATATTTTAATGACTACACCATAGTCTGCTACATTGCAGCTACATTGGAAGTGACTGCTCCCAAACTGGGCCACATTCAGAGTTACCATCTTAATCACTAGGTATAGATTAGAACGAAGCCCAGAAAAGATACAGGGAAGTCATATTTTCTCTGTGTACTACACTACCTCCAGTATTGTTCTCATTGGACTGTCTACTTCAAAAGAGACATTCAGTGACATTTATTCTATTTCTACCTAAAATCCAAGACTACAGGATGTATAAAAATCTTCTAGCAATATTGTGAGAGTTGCTTTGTTGAAGTTATTGGATACAAAATCTGACAAGAGTATGCCCTTGACTCAATTACATTTACTCCACTTGAGTTCATTTTGACCTTTTTAACAATCAAAATTCATTTAGCACATTTGCTGATTTTGGATAAGGTTGTTGAAGATATACACAATTTTAACCACATTCATTTCTAATCCACAGTTTTTCCCCATTGATCTATGAATAATTCAGAATAATTGAAATCTTCAAGCAATATATTTTAAATAAAACCTCACTTTTTAATTTGTATCTCACTTCAATTTGTCCCCATAATCTCATGATATCAAGAAGCTAAATGAAAATGAATTTTAGCTTCCGGCAAGATGGAGGAATAGGTGGACGCACCGTATCTCCTCGCACAACCAAGAACAGAACCACAATAATTTACAACAATGATTTGCAGTCATAATATCAGAACTGTCAGAGGATTTATCTAAATGGAAGTTGGACAGCCAAGAAGTTGAAGTAGACCCGTGCATACAGACTGGTAGGGGACGACAAGCCGAGCGGGCGGGGGGCTGGCACGGGTCGCAGGCGCGCATAGGTCGGGGGAAATTTGGCGCAAAATCGGCGTGACAGCAATCCGGGGCGCAGGAGCGCAGCGGTGCAGCAGTGATCCCTGAGTACGCAAGCAGCGGCTGGGGGAATCAGTAGGGCAGCGATTGTGGACCAGGGCAGAGCTCACGGCCCAGAAGCCCAGGGAAGTGTCTGGCTCCAGGAGAACGGAACTGTCGCCATTGATCCCTCCTGTCCCCGCTCCCGCCCCTGCCCCCACGTATAACGTCACAATCTAGCAACTGGGGTGCCCAGCCCCAGTGAACACCTAAGGCTCCGCCCCCTACCATAACAAGAGTGACCAGACCGGAGAAGAAATAAATAAATAAATAAAATAATAGGAGAGACAGGGAAAGACAGAAGACATGTTTCCAGCAGAACAAATCAGTCCCCCAGGACTCATCCTTTTGAGTGACCAAGAAATAGCCAATCTATCAGATGCACAGTTCAAAACACTGGTGATCAGGAAGCTCACGGAACTGGTGGATTTTGGATGCAAATTACATGAAAAAATGCAGATTACCATAAAAGGGATGCAGGAAGATATACGGAGGAGAGCCAATAGTGAAAGGAAGGAATCTGAGTCTCAAAATAAAACAGTGGACCAGAAGGAAGATAGAATCAACCAAGCAGGAAAGCATGATGAAATAAGAATTCAAAAAATCAAAGAAAAGCTTAAGACCATCGAGGACACCTTTAAACGCTCCAACATCCGAATTATAGGGGTACCAGAAGGGGAGGACCAACAAGTGGAAAAGTTATTTGAACAAATAATAAAGGAGAACTTCCCCAAACTGGCAAAGGGAACAGTCTTCCAAGAAATCCAAGGAGTGCAGAGAGCCCCAAAGAAGTTGGACCCAAAAAGAAACACACCAAGGTACATCATAATTACTTTAGCCAAGGTAAAAACGAAGGAGAGAATCCTAGAAGCAGCAAGAGATAAGGGGACAGTCACCTACAAAGGAGTTCCCATCAGACTGTCAGCTGATTTCTCAAAAGAGACCTTACAGGCAAGAAGGGGCTGGAAAGAAATATTCCAAGTCATGAAAGACAAGGACCTACATCCCAGATTGCTCTATCCAGCAAAGCTCTCATTTAGAATGGAAGAGAAGATAAAGTGCTTTTCAGATAAGGTCAAATTAAAGGAGTTCATCATCACCAAGCCCTTATTATATGAAATGTTAAAGGGACTTATCTAAGAAAAGAAGATAAAGAAAAGACATGTATAGTAAAAGGACAGCAAACTCACAATTATTAACAACCACACCTAAAGCAAAACCAAAAGAAACTAAGCAAACAACTAGAATAGGAACAGAACCACAGAAATGGAGGGCACAGGGGGGGCTAGCAGTAGGGGTGGGAGGAGGAGAGAGGGGGAAAAGGTATAGAGAATAAGTAGCATAGAATGTAGGTTGAAAATAGATAGGGGGAGGGCAAGAATAGTACGGGAAATGTAGAAGCTAAAGAACTCATAAGTATGACACATGGACATGGACTAAAGGGGGGGAACGTGGGTGGGAGAGGGGGTACAGGGTGGAGGGGAGTGAAGGGGGAAATGGGACAACTATAATAGCATAATCAATAAAATATATTTAAAAAATGAATTTTAGCTCTTTATTTTGGATTTTAAAAATTATACACATGAGGTATTTCAACAAATGAAAAAAATCCAATAGGTCTCATTCTTTTCTATCTTCTCACTTATGTGTCATTCCAGTGTCTTTATCAAAGACACTAAACCACACTGTAAGCCAAGGGTCTGCTCACTCTCCCTCACCTTTCCCACCCCTGCCACACTTCAGAAGTTGGTATGCCTTCCCCTCCTGCATTTGTCCATGTTACAGCAGCTTCTATGTTGTTACACAGCCCCTAACCACCTCTACCACGGTGGGGTTGGGTTCACTTCACTTCTGATGGCCTTGAGAATTCTAGGATCACTACCCTCCTCCTCTTTAGACCCAGTGGTTACACTTACATTGGCTTCAGGGAAAGATAAGGTGGAAAGGCTGCTCTTCCAGTTTTTCTGCCTTATCTCTTAATTCAGTGCCCATTGATCCCACAACACTACTAATATAAAGCTGAAGAATGGCTAGTATGCTTTTCTGAAGGATTGGGAGAGACACAGCATGAATTACAATGTAGGAAAAAATAAGGAATGGGATGTTAAAGGTCCAAAGGAACAAAAATAAGGGTCCCCTTAGGCAAGTACCACACTTTCTAGACTTGCTTCCACCACCCTTCTCCAAAGTTCACTTTGCCCCAGAGAGCCCTTCCTTTCCCTTCCACAGGGAAGGGGTATTTCTAACCCTACTTTAGAAACATCCTACTCCCTAAAACAGGAGTAATGATCTAGTCCTAGGCTCTGTGCTCCATCTAGAGCAATTCATCTAAAACTGAACATCTCCCCATATGCATTTATATCCACAATAATAGCACTTGGGATCTTCAGCAAAATTTTAGTACTCAAAGCAATATATCCTTTCATTGAAATATTTGCTAATTTAGAGGGGAGTTATACCTCCTTGCTTCTCCTATAGAAATCTAGTAGAAAAAGCACATGCACATATATTATCACCACATACGCTCACAAAGCATATACATATACATGGTCACACACATACGTACATATTCACACACATGCATGTGCATGCACACACACTACCATACCTTTCAAACAACGAAAGAAAACAACCAACCAACCTCTTATCAATATCTTTAATGCAAGAACCTGAAGAAGCTTTTAAATTTAGCTTTACTTTCAATGAGACCAAATTCTTAACAGGCTTTCTCCCTAATTAATCTCTGAAAGAAGAGAAAGAAGAGCAGAAAGCTTTGTATTTCTCTACACAGATCAACCCTGAGGCCAGATATAGGATTTATGTTTTCATTTATATCATTCATATATATATATATATATATATATATATATACATATATATATATATATAAAGTCTACTTTTTCTAAGAACATCTATATAATTATGAGTATAGACATATACAAACATTTAATATACACAGTAAAGTGTACATAGGTGTATAGTTCACTATTTTCACATGTATAAACTCTCTTGTGTCCACTATCCAGATTGTAATATAGAACAGCAGTCCCCAACCATTTTGGCACTAGGAAGACAGTGCCATGGAAGTGGCAATCAGTTTCATGGAAGACAATTTTTCCATGGACTCAGACCAGGAGACGGCATTATAGCTTGCCACCAGACGCAGCATAACTGGCACTTTGCCACTCACTGATAGGCTTTTTTTTTTAAGATTTTAAAAATTAATTAATTTACTTATTTTTTAGAGAGGGGAAGGGAGGGAGAAAGAGAGGGAGTGAAACATCAATGTGTGGTTGCCTCTCGCATGCCCCCTTACTGGGAACCTGGCCTGAAACCCAGGCATGTGCCCTAGACTAGGAATCAAACCAGTGACTCTTTGGTTCACAGGCTGGCACTCAATCCATTGAGCCACACCAGCCAGGGCTCACTGATAGGGTTTTGATATGAGCCTGCAAGCAATTGATTTATCATGATCTCTGTGCAGTCAAACCTCTCTGCTAATGATAATCTGTATTTGCAGCTATTCCCCAGCACTAGCATCACCACCTCAGCTCCACCTCAGATCATCAGGCATTAGATTCTCATATGGAGCATGCATCCTAGATCCCTCTCATGCACAGTTCACAGTAGGGTTTGTGCTCCTATTAGAATCTAATGCCCCCACAGATCTGACAGGAGGTGGAGCTTAGGCAGTAATGAAAGCGTGGGGAGCAGCTGTAAATACAGATGAAGCTTAGCTTGCTCACCCACCACTCACCTCCTGCTGTGGGGACCTCTGATATAGAATATTTACTATCAACCAAAAGTCCCTTTTTTTGCTTTCCCCAGTCAACACTACCAATTCCTCCACTCCCCAAAATTTTGACTTCTAATAATATAAATTAGCATTTTGTTGAACTTTATATAAAGGGAACCATACTGTATGTGCTTTTTGTGCCTGGCTTCATTTACTCAGCATAATTATTTTGAGATACATTCTAGTTGTGGCATATATTAGTAGTTCAATCCTTTTTTTATCGCTGTGTAGTATTCCATTGTATGTCTGTACTGAACTTGTCCCTCCATTTTCCTATTTTTAACATTTAGGTGGCTTCTAATTTGGAGCTATTATAACTAAAGCTACTATGAACATTCTTGTATATACTTTGTTGTACATATACACTAGTTTCCATTGCATACATACCTATAAGTACAATTGATCCTAGGGTAATGGGTATGTAAAAACTTCACAGCTTTCCAGTTTGATTGAATCAATTTGCACTTTCACCAGTGATATATGAAAGTCCCATGTGCTCTACAGTCTTGCTAATACTCAATATTATTAGTTCCTAAATCTTTAGTACATTCTACTATAACTTGTAATAAATTTTAAGAAATTAAATATTACTGTGATATTCTTAAAAGCAATTTTATTGTTATGGATTTAAAAGAAACAAAGTAATAATTTCTAATGTCTTATAGATTGCACCATGGTATATTCTGATGGGTCATCAAAAAACTATATAATTTTTCCTTAGCTGGGATTAAATAAAATTATAGTAGGTCACAAGTTTGAGGTAGACCAAAGTTTACTAGCATCAACTGGACGTGTGACAAAAAATCCAGCCTGAACCAGCAAATACATGAAGCACAATTACAGCAATAATATGTGGTCAACTGAGAGATTAGAAGAGTATAAGAAATATAGTAACAATATCACTAATGCCATAAAAGGTCACCAATGGGTAATCTATTACAAGTAAGGTTAGTAGGAGATTATGTTTTAGATTACCTACAAAATGGCCATAATTATTTCCCTTTCTACCTCTTTACAATGAGTCTGCAGCTCCTTCTTTTAAGAACGAGAGCTGGGACTTCTGGCCAAGATGGAGGTGTACATAGATGCATTGTGCCTCCTCGCACAACCAAAACTGAGGACAACAAAAATTTAGAAACAAAAAAACAACCAGAACAGAGAGAAATGGACCAAACGGAAGTCTGACAACTGTTCATCCAGACCAGTAAGGAGGGACAGAGTCAGAGGCCTATGGAAAGGGGTCGAGGGGTCCTGGCAGGAAAAAGTGGTGGCTGGCAGACACAGGTGCGCAGGGTGCAGACGTCAGTTGGCGGACCCCAGAAGTGCAGGGGCAGCTGACAGACCCTGTGGCAGACCCTGGGCATGGGAGGCAACGAGTAGACCCAGTGAGGTGCGCAAGGCAGCTGGCTGTCCACAGTCACACATTCACATGCAGATAAACTAGGGAAAAACCGGCAGCGACACAGACCGCCCAACCCAGGGACCCAGCGCCAGGAAACAAAGCCTAAAAGCACCGATTGAAAACATCTGTGGGGGTTGAGGCCAGGAGAATCTCTCAGCCTCACAGGAGAGCTCCTTGGGGAGACCCACAGAGTCCTAGAATGTATACAAGCCCACCCACCCGGGAGCCAGCACCAGAAGGGCTCAATCTGCTGGTGGAAAGTGGCAGAGGGGACTGAAGTCCTAGAGAGAGCGGAGCAGGTGCCACTGTTCCCTCTCAGACTCTGCCCCCACATACAATGTCACAACCCAGCAACTGGGGTGCCCTGCCCTGGTGAACACCTAAGGCTCTGCCCCTCATATGTAACAGGTGCGACCAGACCAAAGGGGGGTGGGAAAGATGGCTCAAACAGAACTGAAAGCCCCTCATCCAGTACTTTTAAGCAAACAAGAGTTAGCCAACCTACCAGGTGCACAGTTCAAAGCACTGGTGATCAGGATGCTCACAGAATTGGTTGATTTTGGTCACAAATTAGATGAACAAATGAAGGCTACAATAAGTGAAATGAAGAAAAAAGGCACACGGAATGAATAGTGATGGAAAGAAAACTAGGTCTCGAATCAATGAAGTGCACCACAAGGAAGAAAGGAACAACCGAACAGAAAAGAATGAAGAAACAAGAATTCAAAAACATGAGGAGAGGCTTAGGAACCTCCAGGACATCTTTAAATGTTCCAACATCCAAATTATAGGGGTACCAAAAAGGGAAGAGGAAAAACAACAAGTGGAAAAGTTATTTGAACAAATAACAAAGGAGAACTTCCCCAATCTGGCAAGGGAAATAGACTTCCAGGAAGTCCAGGAAGCTCAGAGAGTCCCAAAGAGGTTAGACCCAAGGAGGAACACGCCAAGGCACGTCATAATTACATTGCCCAAGGTAAAAATGAAGGAAAGAATTCTAGAAGCAGCAAGAGATAAGGAGACAGTCACCTACAAAGGAGTTCCCATCAGAATGTCAGCTGACTTCTCAAAAGAGACCTTGCAGGCAAGAAGGGGCTGGAAAGAAGTATTTCAAGTCATGAAAGGCAAAGACCTACATCCAAGATTGCTCTATCCAACTAAGCTTTCATTTAGACTGAAAGGGCAAATCAAGTGCTTCCCAGATAAGGCCAAGTTAAAGGAGTTCATCATCACCAAGCCCTTATTATATGAAATGTTAAAGGGACTTATCTAAGAAAAAGAAGATAACAAATATGAAGAGTAAAAAAAGACAGCAAACTCACAGTTAGTAACAACCACACTCAAACAAAAGCAAACTAAGCAAACAAATAGAACAGGAACAGAACCACAGAAATGTAGATCACATGGAGGGTTAGCAACAGGGAAGTGGGAGGGGGAGAGAGGGGAAATGGTACAGAGAATAAGTAGCATAGACAATAGGTAGAAAATATACAGGGGGAGGGCAAGAACAGTATGGGAAATGTAGAAGCTAAAGAACTTATGACACATGGACATGAACTAAAGGGGGGAATGTGGGTGGGAGGGAGTGGGTGGGAGGGGAGTGAAGGGGGAAAATGGGACAGCTGTAATAGCATAATCAATAAAATATATTTTTTAAAAAAAGAACCAGAGCTGGCTCAGGCCAGAGTGGTTCAGTTGGTTGGGCATCATTTGGCAAATTAAAAGGTTGCTGGTTTGATTGCTAGTCAGGGTACATGCCTGGGCTACAGGCTTGGTCCCCAGTCGAGGTGCATGCAAGAGGCAACTGATTGAGGTTTCTCTCTAACATCACTGTTTTTCTCCTTGTCTTTCTCCCTCCCTTTCCCACTCTAGAATCAATTTTAAAAAAGAAGGGGAGGTGGTTTTCTCTCTTCTTGAATTTGGACTAGGCTTATAACTGGTGAATCAACACTGTGCCAATTCCAGGTCTAGGCCTCAGAGAGGCCTTTAGGCTCCACCGGCTGTCTTAGAGCCCTGCACATCCACCATGTGAATAAGTCTAGGCTAGACCTATGAGGAACAGTGACAGATCATCTCAGGTGAGACCGTTCTAGACCATCCCATTATAATTTGAGAGCTTAAGAACTGCTCAGTGGAGACCAGCCCAAATTGTTAACATATAATATAATGAGATAAATAAATGGTTGTTGTTTTAAGCCTCTAAGTTTTAAGGTGCCTTGTTATGCGGCAAAAACTAACACATACAAGTATAGCACAAGTACTTGATGGAGACAGAATTCTTAATTATTATTATGAAAAACTCACACATAAATTGCTTGAGTCTTGCCAATAGCTGCTGCTGATAATGACAGTCACTATTCACTAAATGACATTAAGTAATTACATGTAATATCTCATTAATTCTGACAACAAACTTATTAGATACCTAATAGATTACAATTGAGCAAACTGAAGTTTGCTTTACACAGTTGACTCCAAAGCTAACTCCAAAGCTTAAGCTCTCAACCATTGCATCACCAGTTAAGAGCTAGTGGTTTACTCTAATCCAGTACAGGCATTCCTTGTTTGATTGCACTTCGCTTTATTGCGCTTTGCTGTATTGTGCTTCACAGATGTTGCATATTTTTTTACAAATTGAAGGCAAGACTCTCCATGAGCAAAATGATTACAACTCACTTTATTGCTATAATTGCTTTATTGCTATACTTGCTTTATTGCAGTAATCTAGAACTGAACTTGTCTCTGAGGCATACCTGTCCCACCTTTCCTGCATATCTCTATTTACAGATAGACAATTGATAGCCACAAAAGCTACAATTTGCCCAAAACAGTGCCTTATAATTCTCAGTCTAATGTAGTCATTTGCTAAAGTGCTTTGTAGTTTATAAAAGCTCATGATAAAAAATCTCTATGGCAGTTTGTAATTTTAACTGGAGTAGGGAGGGTCTGTAAGGGGATCTCTGGTGCCCTGCCACTCATTGTCAAATACAGTAAACAGAAAGAGAGGGACTTTCCACTTCCAACAGAAAGATGTATTTCTACTCTACCACTAAATATCTTAGACAAATTCTCTTTCAACAACCTAGAAGGGATAACAAAATTTCCTCACTGTATGAAAACCTTATAAAATGCAATTTTAATATGTAATTTTGGAAAGAGTGCATTAGATGAATTTGGTTTATTTGCATTGTGTAAATTTCATCTCAGGTAACAGAGAAAATGAGACCTATGTTGTTATAAATATTTTTTGCCATTGGATTGCGACTATTATTATTTTGGGCTTTATAAAGTTGTTTTAGGTGTTAAATTTGGGGTCTGGGAGTGGGCAGAGAGAAGGCAGACAGAAGATCTTCAGAGTTTTGGAAATCCTCTGGGATTTTATAAAAAGATAGAAAGCTGTTTAAAGTGCCTTAAAACATTATGATTTGCCTGTTGAACTAATAAAACACCAAAATAATTTAGATATGTAAGTTTGCCAAGCAGAAATTAGCACTTTATAATGTATGTCCATCTTGAGCTGAGCTGATTGGACCCTATAAGAAAAAGCTTCCTCAAACTCATAAACCCAAAGCCATAATAAGATACTTTTTTAAAATGACAACAATGCTTCCCATTTGAAATTCTTTATTGTCTCAAATCACCAACAGAAAACCAGAATAAGTTCTATTGATTGAATGCACTAAGATATTGCAACAAAAATGGAGAAAAGTATGCATTATTGAGTGGCTATGCAATGAGATTTGGTCTTATTTAGTTCTTGTGGCACTATGAGAGGTATTATTATACCCATTTCAGATACAGAAGTCAAGCCTCAGAGAAATTAAATAAGTTGCACAATGACATAATGCTGATAATTAGCAGATCCAAATTAAATTCAGGTCTGACTCTAAAGCCCATGTTTTTTCCATTGAGCTACACATTTTCACTAAATCTTCATTAAACAAATGAATTAGTAAATGGATGTAGATAAGTTATATAGGATTTCTTGTTTGTGCAAATCAGCAAAATAACATCAACATGGGTTTTCAACAGAAAAACCTAGAGAAAATACCTTTCTATAGAATGTATTTTAATATCAGTAGCCTTTCGTCTTCATAGGCAATAATCATAGTAGCAAACTAAATATTATACTGGTGAAACTGGAAGATTAATTAAACAGAAACCTAATTTTAATTGGAGTTGGGAGGGCATGTAGGGGGATCTCTCATGCCCTACTATTCACTGTCAATTACCCTAAACAAGAGGAGACAGACTTTCCACTTCCCACAGGAAGATGTTTTTCTACTCTATTAGTCCAGCAAGAAGAATGAGGATCTTCTCTTCTCTCTACCAGCACTTTGAACCAATGGAAGACTGTTACAACTCAGCCAATGGAGAGCTACTGTATTTCAAATTCTGTTTCCTCCAGTGGACCCTTTGTTTATAGTAGTTCCACTGAACTTCCCCTTTCCTCTACAAAAGAATGTTCTTTTACCAGAGACAGGGAAATAAAGAACAGACTGACAGTGACCAGAGGCAAAAGGAGAGGAGGATAACAGGGTAAAGAAGGGGAAGGGTCAAGTCAAAGAACTTGTACAAAGGACCCATGGACAAGGACAATGGGGTGAGGATTGTCTTTGGGAATGGGGATTGGATGGAGCAGGGGAGAGCAATGGGGAAAAAAATGGGGACACCTGTAACTGAAAAACAATTAAATAAATAAACAAATAAATAAACATCCTTTTGTTCTTTGAACTTGTTCATGGTTCCCTATTAGACCACAGGCCCTGATTGCAATTCTTTGTTGTTCCCAAATAACCCTATTCTGTTGGAGAAATATTTGACCATTTGTTTAAAGTCAACAGACTAAAACATTATATTTTCCCTTTAAGCTGGTCTGGAAAAAAATCTATTTTTAATTACCTCAGTTTTCTTATCCTTCTTCATAAATAGTAATAGCTTTGAATGTGTTCAACCCCTTAGAATCTGGGGATTGAGATTATAAGAAAATGTACAGGGAAGTGTTTTCTATGCAATAATCATGGTTATCTGTATAAAAGAAGATGTGATTTATCTGACTCCATGAAAAGAGGAGGTGGGAGGGCATGGTGAAATGCTCTAAAGTAAGAATGATGAACAGAGTGCCCTCTCCACCTTTAGAGGCCTGCAGAGGCCTTCCATCCCACATTTGTTTCTTGTTCCAAGTAGACACCTGAATAGATTCTAGTTCCTCCCTCCCTCTCTTCTATCCTTCAACACCATTTATTAAATGTATCTAAGTACCAAACTCTGAGGCTTGCATTGGAAAGAAAGATAAATAGAACACATCTCTGTCCTCTAGAGAACCAAAAATGTAATGGGGAAGACAGTCATGTCAACAAATAATTATAGCTCAACATAAGTGTTACAGTGGAGCTATGGACTAAGTAGGGAAATACAGAGGAAGCATTTCCTTCACCTGGGAGGTATCAGAAAAAGCATTCTGCAGAAAGTGGCATTTGAAGGAAATCTTGACATTTGAGTTGAAGTTTCTACGCTGAGACGGCATGGTAAGAGAGAACCAGCCCAAGTTCAAAAGACAGTGGCTACAGGGGTCTAAAGGCAGGAGTTACTCTTACCCTCAAGAATAAAAGATAGAAACTGGAATCCAATGAAGCTTTTCACAAATCAAAATCTAGAAAATCTTTCAATTTTACTTTTAAATCAGCGTTTCTCAAAATTTCTTCTTAAGGCAGAGGAGCATGATAAGGATGGGGTTAGGGATGGGTTATAATCTAAAGTACCTTTCAGAGAACATAATATATCTGAAATGTGATAAATTTTCTACCAGAGGTGGGGTCAGTAAACTATGGTTCACAGGCCAAATTCTGTACTCTGCCACCTATTTTTGTTAATAAAATTTTATCAGAACACAGGCACACCCATTCATTTACATAGTGAATAGAGCTACTTTTGTACTTCAACTACAGAAAAGTAGTTGCAGCAGAGATTCTCTGCCCACAAAAACCTAACATATTTACCAACTGAGCCTTTATGAAAGTTTGTATTAGAGCTATATAGCAACATGAATATATCTCAAAAAATAATGTTGAGTTTAAAAAATAAGTTTCAATGTTATAAAAAATCATGTTAAATAAAGCTTTAAAAACACCCTAATTTCACATGTATTGAGATACATGTACATGTAGAGTATTGAAAGTATAAAAACAGGCATGCCAATAATAAATACCCAACTGAGGACAATGTTTATGTCTTTGGAAAAAGGAGAGAAAGAAGAACATATGCAAAGAGGGGTTTTAACTATTTGAAATGTTTCATTTCTAAAGAAAAGTGGTGAATAAAAAAGTGTTCATTATATTATGCTTCATACTTTTTTGTGTGACTAATATATTTCATAATTTAAAAACTCTTTGGTCACACAAAAAAATTACATAGAAAAAAATTAGATAAAGGAGTTGTGCTGCATATTCTATTTCCTAAAAAAAGGTTACAACAATATCTTCTATCCCACATACTCTTCTTACAATATGACTTTGGTACCCATCTAATTGAGAGGTAGGGTCTCTCTTCCTCCCCCTGAAACTGAGTGGGCTTTTGTGAATGTTTTGGTCAAAAGAATATGGTAGAAGTAACACTATATGACTTTCAAACTAGTCCATAAAAGGGAACACAGCTTACACTTTGTTCACTGGAATTATCACCCTCGAAGTCTTCAACTACTGTGTAAACAGCCTACTGAGGTAGCCATGCTGTGAGAAAGCCCAAACTAGTCCACAGTGAGAGACCATGAGACTTCTTAGGGAGAAATGCCTACCTAGTTCCCAACTGCCCTGGTCCCCCTTCTTCCAGTTTTAGCTGCACCCTACTGCAATGGGTTGACAGATTCTGAGCCAAACTCGGGATTTCCAAACTAAGCCATTTCAAAATTCCTGTCCCACTATGAACAAAACTGTGAGAAATAGGAAAGTGATGGTTGTTATTTTAAACCTCTAACCGCCTTCGTGGGAAATATGAGCTGAATTGATCCAAAGACCCTCAGAAAGGTTCAGCAATAGGAAGGACCAACATCAGAAGGCAGAAGAAGGCATGTGACTGAAAACAGAAATAAATTGTAAGTCTTTTTAAATTTAAAATATATTTTATTATTTATTCTATTACAGTTGTCCTAATTTTCCCCCCTTTGCATCCCTCTACCCATACAACCCCCCCCCCAAAACACACACACACACACACACACTCAGGTAAACCCTGCACTGTTGTCCATGTCCATGGGTCATGCACATATATTCTTTGGTTATAATGCCTATGCTATACTTTATATATTCATGACTATTCTGTAATTACCAATTTGTATTTCTTAATCCCTTTACCTTTTTCATCCATCCCCCTAACCCCACTCCCATGTGGCAACCATCAAAATGTTCTCTGTATCTATGATTCTGTTATGCTTGTTTCTTTTGGTTTTTAGATTCATTTATTGATAGATATGTATTTATTGCCATTTTATTATTCATATTTTTTATCTTCTTTGTAATAAAGAAGACCCTTTAACATTTCATAAAATACTGGTTTGATGAACTCCTTTAGCTTTTGTTTTTTCCTCTGGGAAACTCTTTATCCTTCAATTCTAAATGATAGCCTTACTGGGTAGAGTAATCTTGGTGGCATGTCCTTGCTTTTCATCACTTTGAATATTTCTTGCCAGTCTCTTCTAGCTTGCAAAATTTCTTTTAAGAAATAAGCTGACAGTTTCATGAAAGCTCCTTTTAGGTAACTAACTGCTTTTCTCTTGCTGCTTTTAAGATTCTCTCTTTGTCTTTAAACTTTGGCATTTCAATTATGATGTGTCTTGGCGTAGGCTTCTTTGAGTTCATCTTGTTTGGGACTCTCCTGGACTTGTGTGCCTATTTCCTTCACCTCCTTAAGGAAGAGTCCTTACATATCCTCATTTTTTTTTATTCTTATTTCTTCTTGCTGTTCTGATTGGGTGTTCTTTGCTTCCTTATAAGGAATAAACTACAAGCCTTTAACGAAAATCCTAGGTCCCAAGTCCTACCTGAGCCATCAGGTATTCCAAAGAACCAGGGGCATTTACCACAGGAAGGATGAGGATTATTTTCTGGAAGAAGTGAATGAGGAAGCCTCCAGAGAAACAAAAGAGGGGCAGCTGAAGGGTAAAAAACATTGGCTGGAGAGGAAGGACATGGGGGATTTAAGTTCTTATACTGTCACTCATTGATTGCATGTCTTTGTCTAATCATTTTTTCATTTAAAGAGAAGCTCAGATGAGAATGATCTTTAAAGTAGATGTCCAGAGTAAAAATCTGTGATTCTATTAAGAAGAAAGAGCACACACTTGAAAATGTTGCTAGTTTAAGTAATGAACCACAAGATGAAGTGCTTTTTAGTCCATAGACATTCTAATTTGCTTTTTATAACATGTAGTTTTTTAAAAAGTAGCATTACAGATTACAACAGAAAACTTCCAGTTAAGCTACTTTAAAGTTTCTACCTCCCTCTCCCAAGGGACCAATTAGAAGGGTGTGGGCCAAGTTATGGGGAACTGATGGATTATGCATGAATCTAGGAATATAAAGTTGGTACAGTGCCTAGACCCAAAGCAAGAAGAAGAGGAAGAGGTTTCCCAAACATGAACGAGTGAGTCATGTAAAGCAGGCAACTTTAAGAGGAATGAGTAGTGACAAGGCAACAGACAACCAGGAGTAACCTTTCAGGGAGAAAACCAGAAGAATAAATACACTGACCTCATTCTCTTCACATCCTGCATTTTTGTCTGTGCTTCCTCTCCTCCAGCCAAACTCAGTTGGAAGCCTTGCCCTTGGACTCAGGACAGAGAGCAGGTTGAGAGTGGCCCTAGAGGAGCAAAAGGAAGACAATCAGCATAGATGTTCTAGTGAAAAGTTGGTAATTACAGCTTTAGAGAGCAGATTAAAATTAATTTTATGTATATAGACACATACATATATGTGTATATGTGTGAATGTATATCACACACATACATATATGCACACATATACACACTGGAGATATTCTGAGGTGTGATAAGATTCTAGAATAATTAGTTCTACGATCAATCTTACCTTTCTGTTTTGCCTATTGTGACTTCAACAAATATTAGATCGTAACTGGTGGCATAAACTTTAGTATTTGCTCTGCATTCATGTAAATAATTTATTTTTTACTTCTCTGTTCACATCCAAATTGTTTCAGCTCCACATCTGGTAATAAGGCATGGCATATCTAACCTGTCAGAATTGTGGTTTTTGTCATAGAATTTTTATCTTGTTTCTACAACTGGGAAGTTTGCTAAGCAGACCACAACAGTCTTGGAGGGAAGGAGAGAAAAACGTTAGTTTGTCTTTGCTTAGTTACAATATGTACTGTGAGGGGAAACAGAGAGATGCATTTTGTTACATATAGAATCACTGTTTGCAATTACTTCTTTGTATCTTAAGTAAATTACTATATACCTGAGTTTATGTTTTCAGAAGTAATTAACTTGGTCTACACAGGACCAATGTGTCTTTTCTGAGTCTCACATCTCTAAACTCTGGCCTGCCATTCCTTTGAGATATATTTTGACTGGATTAACACAGATCCTATACAGTCCCCGTAGATACCTAATTTTTATAGTAGTCTCCCCTGTCCCCCTACCCAAAGAGTTCCCCATTAAAGACCCACCACGTTGGGAAGAAAAAAATGCCACATTTTTTTCAGAACTTTCCTACTTCATTTTAAAGCTTTGAGCTTATATTTTCATCTGTCAGATATCTCCATCTAGATATATTTTGAATGCATTTCAAATGCAACACAGCTCAAATGGGAATCACTGCATTTTCCCCAACTTGCTTTCTCTTCTAGGTCAGTTAAGAACATAACTATCTCCCTACCCAAGCCATTAATTTCAGTTTCCCAAACTAGAAACTTGGGGATTATTCTCAGCATTCCATTTTCCTTATCCCTCATATTCACACATTACAAGTGTGATAGGCTTGATTTTCTAGAATACTCTGCAATCTACCCTTTCTTCTCTTACCTTCTATCACAAATTTCACCAAAACTGACACAATCATTTCTTCTTTAAGCTTTTTGACATCTCCCCTGCCTCTCCTTCCCTTAGTTTTTCCCTAAGGCATCCTTCCACACTCTTCCACTGTCTTCCCAAAGGCTTATTTAATCTCATCAGTGAACTCCTTTAAAAGCCTTAGTTTCTCCCTGGGCCCACAAAATATTCTGCTTTGAATGCTAATCTTCCCATTCTGCCCTTTTAATTTAGTCAGTCAGCCTTTCTTGGATATGAAATCTCTTCTGATCTGCAAAAATGCATATCTTTTGTCTTTGCTTCAGCACTCTCCCCTTTGGACATTCTCTGCTAAATCCTTTCCATAATAATGGCCTGAAAATTTGTGTACTACCAAGGGATAGGCACTATGCTAAACACTTGACATTCATTATATTGTTATGAGTACTATTTTCCATTGAGGAAATGGAAGCAAATAACTTGTCCAAGATCACAGTTTAATTAAATAGTAAAACTGGGATTACAGTTCAGGTTCATCTCAATCCACAAACTGAACATTTAAATGCTGCCCCCATTTCGATATACCTTCTAACTCAGTTCAAGTTGTACCCTTATCCTTAAAACTTCCAGATCATTCTAGTCTTCCATCTCTCATCTCTAATTGCTGTTTTAACCAACAGCATACTTTTTAGCACTAAATTATTCCTTAATATTTTCATTTTTCTAAATCTTAGTATTGTAAATTCTTAGAATGTAAAATCATTGTGTACAGGGAATTACATTTTTAATATGCCTCCACAAGAGCATAGCATATCCTTTAATAGCAAATAGCTATCTCAGCTGGGCAGGCGAAAAGAATGCTTTACATATCTCTATCATTGCACTTACACGTGTAATAAATACTCAATGTTTGCTTTACTTACATAAGGGGAAGACAAAAGAAATTATATTTAGAGGATATAAGTGAATGCAAAATTTTTGGCAAAGGCAGAGACACGATATATCCTTTTTTCCCCGCCCTCCCCCCCGCCGCCCCGCCCCGCCCCGCCGCCATGTCAAGTCATCTTTCTTTCTTTCTTCTTTTTTTTTCTACAACTAGATTTCTCTGTACTTGAAATTACTTTAACTGTTTATTACAAAAATGATGCTCTATTACGGTAATAATTTCGCATTGGTCTCAAAATTCAAGTTATGTAAAGTCCCAGTATGTATGCGTGTGCGTGTGTGTGTGTGTGTATTTCTACTTTCATATGCTCGTTTCCTTGTTCTGAAAATATATTTTCATTTGAAAAAGCCAAGTTAGGTAATGCTGCGATGGACCTATTTCTGAAGATTTATTCCTAGTAGGACCTCTGGAGTTCTTTCTTTGGAGGTGTGTAATTTTTCATTCTTTAAAAGTGTTTTCCATGACCCTGCAACTCAGAAGCCAAAAGCGCACTAACACGAAAGGTCCACACGCGGAAACGTTGGCTTCTCAAGTGACCCTCCTGCTGGCGGCACTCGCACCACCGGGGCCCGAGGTCCGGGCGTGAGCGCCCAGGGCCAGGAAGGGCGATGGCAGCTGGACCCACGGCCTATGGGCCTGGAGCCCCCGTCTCCGCCCAGCGGCGGGAAACTCCCGGTAGCGGTTTCCGAGCGCAAGTAGCTTTTGGGCCAGGCGGTAAACGAGTTGACGAAGCAGAAGGGTCCAGAGAGCCTTTCCAGGGCGGCCAAACCCACCAGGCCGCATGGCGGACGGTGTCCTTGTGCGCGTGATAGAGCGAACTCATTTCCTTATGTGCTTTCTCAGAAATTTAGGCCGCGGCCACCCGCACTTCAGTTTTCATGATCATATATGTGCACCTCAGATTCTCTTATTTTTGGTGTGTTTTTGAAACCACAGAACTGTTGTTGCTCGCCCCCAGAGTGCCGAAACAAAGGCCAAAACGGCAACCAGTGTGGGTGGCCTCGTAACCGCTCAAAATCCGAAGGCGAGAGGGCGTGTCAAAAACCCAGGTGTAAGCGAACGAACGAGCAAGTAACGGCTCTGGGCAGCCCCGCCCCTCCGCCCCGCCCACCTCGACCCGCCCATTTAGCTCCCTCTGGTCTACAGTCACTTCCCCGGCCGCTTCCTCTTTAAGGCGGAGCCCGGTGTGAATCTCGCGAGATCCGGGTTGGCGCCGTGACCTCCATGTGGGAGCTAGAGCTCTATAAGTAAACACTCCGCGCGGTGCAGACAAGGTTTCTTCCTATTTGTGAGGCGGTGGCTGTAACAGCGGCGCCTCAAACTAGTTCCGGTTTCCTTTCGTTTGAGCTCCGCTGCGCGGGTGCGCGGTCTAGGAGTTGCGGCCGCCTATCGGGCCCGACGTCCGAGCGGTCTTCTTCGCTTGTGCACGCGCTCGCCCGCCTGCCGCGGAGAGCGGGGAAGCGGCGCGGGCCAGGCGGGGCGCGGCGCCTTAAGCGCAGGGGGAGACAAAGCAGAGCCGGCCCCCTTTCCCGGCGCCAAGATGTGGATCCAGGTTCGCACCATCGACGGCTCCCAGACGCGCACCATTGAGGACGTGTCTCGCAAAGCCACAATCGAAGAGCTGCGCGAGCGGGTGTGGGCTCTGTTCGACGTGCGGCCCGAGTGCCAGCGCCTCTTCTACCGGGGCAAGCAGGTGAGGCGTGCCCACCGCAGACCTCGGGAAGCCCGGGGCGAGGGCAGCGGGGCGCCCCTAGGACGCGTGGGCTGGGCGGGCCGGAGGGCTTGGTGCGCCGCGTGCGCAGAGCGCACCTGGCTCCACTTGGAGTGGGTAGCCCGCGAGCCTCAAAGTGTGGGCCTGGGCCCGCTGAGGGGGCGCAGCAGGGTTCCTGCCAGTGCCGAGTGCAGGTGCGCCTGGCAGGGTTGAAAGTGGGGGTGCCTAGAGCACTGAGACCTCGTCTCCCTTTTACAGCGGGGCTGCAGCCGCAGGCACAGTGGCCAGAGCGCGTGGGTTCTTTCGCTTCCCGCGCTCGTCCGGGTCTGGGGCCCCTGGAGGGCGGGGAGGGCAGCGGGCTGTGGCGGCCATGCCACAGTGCAGGTGGGGAGGGCCGGCGGCCCCAGCTAACGGCTCTCGTCGCTTCCGTGGCCCTTCCGCGCTCTGGTTCCCTAATAGAAGAGGAGGAAACTTACACACTGGTCACAAGAACCCTAGCCCTGCCTCCTCAGAGTGGAAAGGATTTGTAAACTGGGAAAGATTCGCAGGGTTTCTAGAACTTCCAGAGTTTCCCGTCTCTCACCCTCCTCTCTTTCCCAGAATTGAAATCTGTCTTGGGGAAGATTAGAGACCTGGGCTGAAGGAGCTATTGATGTAACCCAGGGCCGTGTTTAAACTGCCCAGTATAGGCCCTAGGGGTTATTCCTAGAAGGGAAAGGAATATAAAGGACTGTTTTGCTCCTCTTGCTAATAGTCCCCTCACCGAAGTTTTTTAACACGGCAACTGGAGCATAGCCAGCGGTACTTATTGAAGGCTGAAAGTGTTTTTGGCGGTGAAGGTATCTGTGGGCGTCTCCGGTAGTTGTATGGTATGGCCATGCACTGGCCCATTGTAGGTTTTTCCTATCCCACAAGTCTCTTGGTCTAGGCCCACAGACCCAGACCCACCCTATTTTTCTTGTCTTTTTTTAAAAATGTAATCCACTAAAAAAAAGTTGGCATCCTCCCGTTGATAGACCACAGTTTGGCTCCAATCTTGTGGTTTGAAATAAATGTAGCTCTCTTGGATTTGATGGTAGCCGTTTTCTACAACCACAAAGGATTTGAAAGGAATATTTTTCTGTCCTTAAGATGCTTACCCTTCTAAAACTGTCCAGACATTTCAGAGTAAGAAGATTACACTGAGAAGAAAGTGAGCCATGAGATGTTTTAATGTGTTTTTAAATAACTGTTATAACATCTTTGCTATGTTCTTGCAGCCAGTTTATATTGATCTTTTAGTGTTTGACTTGTAATAAAAACAGGTGTTCAAATTTAGTTGTAAACTTTGCTTTTGAAATGATTGCATAAAACACTACATAGATTTATATTGCTGTGCTGCCAGTGGCTGATACTTTTTATATTTTGGTCAAAGGTGAAAAGACTATAACCAGTCTTCTGAATTTCATTTTTACATGAATGCGTGGGGTACTTGGGTGACTTGAGCATCAGTAATAGAAATGAAACATGAGTACGTATTCCTGGGCAACACCCCTAAAGTCTTATTATCTTTGGTGTGCATCAGAATCACGTGTGAATATTTTAACTACAGATGCTCAGTTCACCCCAAAATTGCAAGTAGTTGAATTTAACAAGACCCCATGAGAAATTCTGATGAACACCAGAGTCTGAAAATGAAAGTTGAAGGATAGTCAGTTTCCTACTAGTTTCTTATTATTCAAAGTATGGTCCTTGTATTAGCAGGGACCAGCAGCATTAATTTCATCTGGGAGCCTCATGCCAGACCTACTGAACTAGAAATCTGTATGTTAACGAGCACCCCAGGTGATCTGTATGCAAATTAAATTTGAGAAGCGTTGTAATTGACACCACTTTTTTTTTTTTTTTTTTTTTTTGAGGGCCAAAATGGAGAGTAGCAATTCAGGGTTGTTAAGTTCTGGTTAGGGCAGGGTAACCTTATTTGGATATCCTTTTGTGGGGGGCAGTGAGTTTGAAGCACCCTGAACATTGTTTTGTTGTTTTTTTTTTTTTTTAAGAAGTTGTGTTGGTGGATATCTAAATATTTTGAGAATCCAGAGCTTTTCCTACTTTGAAAAGATTTTCTGCACTCCTTTCATTCTTTCCCCTATACCACTTAGAGATAACCTTAAAATAGATTGTACATATCAGAGCTGAAAAAAAAACTGACTAGTTAGTTACCTTTGCCTGTGGACTTTCTTTTTACACAGAAAACAAAAGTAAAAGTGTTTGCCTATTCTTAATTTTTATTTATTGAATTAAAGGGAGAAACATCAATATGTTCTACTTAGTTATGCATATAGGCTGAACCCACAACCTTGGCATATGGGGACTATGCTCTAACCAACTGAGTTACCCAGCCAGGGCAAAGTGTTTGCCTATTCAAAGGCGCGCACACGTGTGTGTGTGTGTGTGTGTGTGTGTGTGTGTGTTATGTATTGCACATATTATATATGAGAGTCACATGAAAGTTGCTAACTTAATCCTCTCCGTCTGTATGCTTACCATTAGCTTCTTGTTAATGACTTTCCCACTGCCTTCTCAGTCACTGCCACTTGTATTTGCTTTCTAGTTTCCCCTTGCATTACTCTTAATGATCCTTTCTGTTACCTCAGTTTCTTTTCTTCAACCCAGTAAAAATTCAAGAGTGTAGCCTGGCAAAACAGAAAATTCTGGGACCATTCTTGCCTCTCTAGCATTATAAATGTTGCGGCCCCATCTGCTAGGGTGGCAGTTCTCAAACATTTTCACCTGTGAGACATTGATGGCCTATATACCTGAAACTCATAGGTGTTTGTAATTTCTAAGTAATCCAATCTTTTTCTCCCCACTTGGAGCATAATTTAAGTGACAGGTAGCTTTATTTTTTGTAATGAAAATTTGCACTTCATTAAATTTGGGAGAACTTCAGTACTTTTCAAGTAACAAGTCATTCCAACATTCTTCACAACTCTTCACAATGGCTTAGCTGTGTGGAACTTGGTGTGCAGTGGACAATAATTGTTTTAGGAACACTGGACGGGCACCTATGAATTAGGGAAGGGAGTGGATAGTATGGGTAAAAGTGGCTATCATAATAAGCATGAGTAATTGGAAAGGTCATTACAATGTTAATGAGAGACTAACTTCTGTTTTAGAGCCTCATTCCTTGAAGTGCTTAGTGTTTAACTTTCACTCAGACACTGCTTTTCCTTTCAGACCAAATATCCTTTGAAGCAGCTTGAATTTACTGACAGTTGGTAGAAACTAGTCAGAGAGGTTGAGTATAAGAACACCCTCAAGTTTCCTTTAACTCTTATGCCTCAGAATTTCAGTGGAAAACTGTTTATGGGAACATGTTGGATTTCCACATTATTTTACCACTTTAACAGCTCTTTTCATTTTGGTGAATGCCCTACTAATTTGCATGCTCTATGCTATTAGAGAGTTTATTTTTATTTTCTACTTTAAACACTTCCATTTTCTATAATTGTCATAATATGCAACAGTTGTATGTTTAATCAAGTTGTGCTTTTTCACCTGCTGCAAAATTAGTGCATTCTGTTTCTTTTTTTGTGGGTGGGGAGTCTCTTGGAGAATGTCAAAATGAAGATGTGAAAGTATAGGGTTTTTTTGTTCCTTGAGATATCCCCCCCCGCCCCCCGGAGTCCAGGATTAGAAGGAGTTCTTGTTTATCTTTTAATAACATAAGTAAAACACACAAATTATCTTCTACAGGATGGGCCCCTTGTAGTACAGATTTCCCCCCACTAGATGAGTGTTTTAGGAACCCATCTGTATCAGTGCACCAACTGGCATTGTTGTGAGGGGCTGTGTTTGGCTTTAGTGAATTTTTTTTTTTTTTTTGAAGACTCAAAAGTGTACCTGCCCACAGTGAGCTGAGTGTTCAGCAGTTTTTGAGCAAAAACAGCATGACCCCTATCCCCCACCCTCCCTATTCACCTGACCTTGCCCTGAGCAACATTTTTTTGCTCAAAGGGAAACGTTTTGCTAATGTGGAAGAGGTGAAACAAAAAAATGGCAAAGGCACTAAAATTGACAAGTTCAAGAATTGTGTTGAGCAGTGGAAAAACTGTTTCGATAGGTGTATTGCATTAAATGGAGAGTACTTTGGGCCTGTAGCTCAGTGGATTGCGTGCTGGCCTGTGAACCAGAGGGCTGCCGGTTTGATTGGCAGTCACGGCAAGTGCCTGGGTTGCGGGCAAGGTCCACAGTAGGGGTCATATGAGAGGCAACCACACATTGATGTTTCTCTCCTTCCCTTCCTCTCTCTAAAAATAATAAAAATTTTAAAAGTAAATTTTTGAAAAATAGAGGGGATTTTGAAGGTGACTAAAGTTTAAACACATAAAAATAAATGCACATTTTAAATAAATTTCCATTTTTAGGGGGTGGGTCCCACCTTGTATTAACTTTGCCATCCCTATAAAGGCATATCTGTTTATTGACTTTTGGAAAATTCCTTAGGTTTATTTGGAATAAGCATATTAATTAACCTGTGAGATAGTGTGTAATTTAATTCATCCACTGAGAAATTTATGAATTTCTTGATTTCTTTTTTTAACAATTGCTAACACCTCCAAGGTGTAGGATTGTGCTAGGTGTGTTCTTGGACCACCATTCAAGGATAGACTTTCATTCTTTGACTTCTCAAACATGGTCTTATTGTGATAGAGAGTTGTTGGTGATGATATTACACACACAGAGGGGAAAAATGACTGAGTAAATTGGTAATGGTGCTGGGGAAATGACTGTTCTAATCTTGAAGTTTAGTTTTCTTATTGTAGCATAGTGAAATGGCCAACTGAATTTTATAAAGAAACAAAATGGAAACTTAGTTTCATAGGGCTTTGTAACAAAGTACCAAAACCTAGGTGGCTTAAAAACCACAGAAAATTTTGTCTCAGGTTCTGGAGGTCTAAGTCTGAAATCAAGAGGTCAGTAGGGCCCTGCTCTGTCTGATAGCTCTAGGGAAGAATCTTCTCTGTTTCCTTGAGTTTTTGTGTTTGCTGTCAATCTTTGGTGTTTGTTGGCTTGTCAACGCATCACTCCAATCACATAGCTGTTTCATCCCTGTATGCCTTTCCATCTGTCTGTCCAAATTTCAAATTTGTGTAGGAATACCTGTCACAGTAGATTAGGGCTTACTGGTGTGACCTAGTTTTAACTTAATTACCTCTGAAAAGACCCTGTTTACAAATGCCACATTCTGAGATACCTGGGATTAGGACATCAAATATTTGGGCAGAGTAGGAGGGGATGGATACCCTTCAGTGTATTATAGAGACCTTGCCAAACTATGGGTAAGTTGCAAGATAATTTATTCGCTATTCATCCTGAAAGACTTTTCATGGAACAACCAATAACCTTTAGAAATGGATGGAATCAGAAGTTTAGGCAAGTGGAATAGTATGAACAAGAATTGTAATTATTCTTGTTTGAGTGATTTTTTTCCTGCTTTATTTTTTTAAAAAAATTTCCGGCAGTCTTCAGAAAGATGAAATGCTTAAGTAAAGTCTTTATGAACACAAGGTCATAAACCAACTCATTTTCAAAATCCACCTTTTGTTTTTTGCAGTGGATTCAGGCACTGTTCATTGAAATAAAACTTTGTGAGAAATCTAGAGTTTTACTGCTTAAATGGTGAGGTAACAACAGCAGTGATGGTTTTTTGTTTTTGTTTTTTATTTCAGTGGCTATCAGTGTACCCTGTAGTTAATGTGGAATGATTTTTAATTTAATGACATTTTGAGAAGATATTGATAACAGAGGCCATAAAGCAGTAGGAATGGTTTCAGAATCACTACTAATTGCAGTGCTGTGAATTTTATTTTAATAATTTGGCTAGGACCTTTGGGTAACTAAAGATACAGAAAGATCAAGTTTTGAGAGAAATATTTTGATCTTTTTTATTTCTAGTTGGAAAATGGATATACTTTATTTGACTATGATGTTGGACTGAATGATATAATTCAGCTACTAGTTCGCCCAGACCCTGATCTTCCTAGCACATCTAAACAGACTGATGTACAGGCCAAACCCTCTTCTAATACTCCACCTAAAGTGAAGAAAGCACCAAGGGTGGGATCTTCCAGTCAGCCATCTACATCAGCTCGTGATTTTCTCATTGATCCTGGCATTGGACTATATAAGGTATGTTGTCTTCTTCAGAATTCTTGTTAGTTATGAGAGTACAGATATCTGTTCTCTCAGGATATTGTGAACAAGTACGTTGATTGCCATTTGAAAGTAAAGGGCTGTTGATACTTTATAAAGTCTTTTTTAAAATTGTAAAATATAGCCCTGGCTGGCGTAGCTCAGTGGATTGAGCACGGGCTGCGAACCAAAGTGTCGCAGGTTCGATTCCCAGTCAGGGTACATGCCTGGGTTGCAGGCCATGACCCCCAGCAACCGCACATTGATGTTTCTCTCTCTCTCTCTCTCTCTATCTCCCTCCCTTCCCTCTCTGAAAAATAAATAAAAAAAAAACTTTAAAAAAATTTGTAAAATATAGCCCTGGCTGGTGTGGCTCAGTGGATTGAGCACCAGCCTGTGAACCGAAGGGTCACTGGTTTGATTCCCAGTCAGGGCACATACCTGGATTGCAGGCCAGATACCTGGTTGGGGATGTGTGAGAGGCAACTGATCAATGTCTTGCCCTCTCTTCCTCCCTCCCTTCCTCTCTCTCTAAAAGTAAATAAATAAAATCTTTTAATAAAAAAAATTGTAAAATATATAGGTGAACGTGTAAAATGTATATGTACACTTTAGAACATAATACACCTGTGTAATTCCACCATGGTTAAGGAGTAGAATGATGCTAGTTCCTTTTTAAAACCTCCTCTCTGCCCCTACCAGAACACATCTCCCTCTTTTTCAGAACTAGAAAGGAACTTGTTCTTTTATGGTCATTTTCTTGTTTTTCTGTAGTGTTATTAATGTACATATCTCTAAACAATCATGTTTTGTTTTGCTTGTATTTGGGTTTTATATAATGGAATTCTACTTTTCCTCAACTTTGAGAGATTTCATGCATAAAGCTTTATTTTTCATTTTTGTTATTTCATTTTATTAACACGTCACAATATATTTAATCTGTTTATGAGCTATTTGAACTGTTCCATTTTCAGTTATTTTAAACAATTCTGCTTTGAACCTTCTATGTGTATCTTGATGCACATGTTCAAGAATTTCTTTAGGAATTTTTATCTATAAATGGAAGTGCAGGTCATTCACTCATAGGACAAACTGCTCTTTATGCCATTGGTGTGTTTGCCTGTCCCTGTGGCCATACTGTTCTAAGTACTGTAGCGCTGTTTTGTTACCTCCCTTTCCTTCATCTCCAAATTTAATATTCCTTCAAGGGTGTCTTGATTTGGGGATTTTAACACTTGCATGTAAAAATTTTAGAATTAGTTCGTCAAAACTCTACAGATAAATAATGTGGGGTTTTGATGGGGGTTGTATGCAGATCAGCTGAGAGAACTGACATCATTATAATGATAGTCCTTCATTCATGAACATAAACAATATCTCCATTAATCTAGATCTTTGATATCTTATTTTTCTCTTTATATATCTTGTTTTATTTCTAATAGCTTTCTTTTTTATGCTATTATAAATGGATATCTTTTAAAAGTGTGGTTTATCTTGATATATAAAAATAGAATTGATTTATTGACCTTTGTATTCAGGAACCTTTTCAAATTTTAATAAATTTGGTAGAAATAATCGAATGACAGTTTTGCTTCATCTTTCCTATCCTTATAACTTTTTTCTTAATTCTTATCAGTTGAGGTAAATTGAGACCAAGACTCAATTTTTGTGAGAATTTTCAAGGTTAAAAATTAAAAATTGGTAGATGAAGTGAATTGTTTAAGAAAATGAAGATGATTTTGGATCTATGAAAAAAAATGCAAACAGATCCATAAAAATGGAAAGAATCCAGAATACTGGCAAAGAGCTATATATACCTCAGAAGTACTTGATTTGGGTGGCTACATTGATGAATTGCTTTAAATCTATGAAGAATGGCTTATTATGTTACCTAATTTTTTTTTATTGTTCAAGTACAGTTGTGTACATTTTCACCCCACCTTGGAACCTACCTCCTTTGGTTTTGTCCATGTGTCCTTTATACATGTTCCTTGATGAACCTTCCCCTATTTTCCCTCTCTCCCCTCCCCTCTGGTTACTGTAAGTTTGTTCTTTAATTCAGTGTTTCTGGTTATATTAGTTTTCTTGTTTGTTTTGTTGGTTAGGTTCCACTTATAGGTGAGGTCATATGGTATTTGTCTTTCACCACCTGGTTTATTTCACCTAACATAATGCTCTCCAGTCCATCCTACAACATAAAAAAATGGGAAGCTCCCCCCTTTTAAAAAAAAAAAATAGTGTAACACTGATAACAAACACATGACAAAAAGCACACCAGTATTGCTACATATTGATGTAAAGCCTAAGTTATATTTAGCAAATAAAATTGTCACAGTATATTAAAAGAACATAATACCTTGATCATGTATGGTTTATTAAAGCAAGATAGTTTATTACTATAATGTATTTTAATATAATTCATCACATTAACAGACCAAAGAAAACAAATGGTCTAATCTGAAATGTTTTCTAAAAACATCTAAATATAAATTTGAATTCATTTCTGATTTTTAAAAATCTTTGGTAAGAGGAACAGATGGAATAAATGAATATTTTAAACCACGCCCAGCATTATGTTTAATGGTGGGAAAAAGCCAGAAGCATTTCCATTAAATGTGGGAACCAGACAAGGAAGCCAGTAAATGCTGCTATTATTTAACACCTTTCTAAAGTATTAGATAATACAGATACGCAGGAGAACAATAAAGTGTGAATATGGAGAAAGCAAAGTTACTACTTATGGATACCTGAAAAAGCTGAGAAAATCAACTTTGGAGCATTATGAGCAATCAGTAAGGTGGCTGTATAAAATACCAATAGCTTTCTTTGCTACAGTCATTTAATAAAAGAGAGAAATTTTGCAATAACAAAACAATTTGGGAATTAACTTACATGATATGGGCAAGACATACATTAAAACAATGCTTTATGTAATTCTCACAAAAATCAGACAGGGACGTTAATATTGAAAGCCCACTTGCCATATTGTTTTCTATTACTCATTGATTTCATCCCTCTTCAGTTATCAGATACTTTCTACATTGATATTTTTTCACATTGTTACTTTTAAATAACTTGTTAGTTTAGAAAAATTTAGATTTATAGCATAGTTGGAAAGATACTAGTTTCCATGTTTTCTATGCCCAGTTTGCCCTTTTATTAACATCTTACATTAATATGGTACATTTGTTAAAATTAATGAACCATATCTCCTTAGCTTTTACCTAATATCCCTTTTCTGTTCCAGAATTCCATCTAGGATACCACATTACATTTACATTAGTGTTATACTAAATAGTTGTCACATCTCCATAGGCTCCTCTTGACTGTGACAGTTTGTCAGACTTTGATTTTGATGGATGACACTGACAGTTTTGAGGTGTACTGGTCAGGCATTTTGTAAAATGTCCATCTGTTAATATTTGTCCATTGTTTTCCTCATCATTAGACTGGATTTGAATATTTTTGGGAGGAAGAACATAAAGTGATGTTTTCATTGTATCATACTAGGGGCATGTACTATCAATATTCTATTTACTAATTATAACTTAGGTTTACATCAGTAGTAACTTATCACTGTGAACTTTAGTTACCTGGCTGAGGTAGTGTTTGTCAGGTTTCTTCACTGTGAAGTTACTCTCCCACTCCCATCCCCTGCACCCCTTTTCATACTATATGTAACCTTTGAGATGAAGTCTCTATATATTCGTAGCCCACAAAATGGATAGATTAGTACTTCACTTCCTTGAGGGCAAATTATCTACAAAAATTATTGGGAATTCTTCCACATGGGAGACTGATCTCTTCTGCTTTATTTATTTAGTCAGCCATTTATTTACATTAGTATGGACCTTTTTTCCTGTGTCCCTATGACAAACCCTCATTATTGTGGGTTTTTTGTTTTGTTTCTTGTTTTTTTGTTAAAGCACTTTCTGGTGCTAGAAGGACCACCAGGCTCATATTGTGTATTTCATGCTCCAGTCCTGGAATCAACCCTATCTCCAAGGAGCCTTGGCTCCTTAATTGGAGAATGGTATTAGAAACCAAGCCAGACTCCAGGGTGTGCTCCTTGCTACGGGAGTCGTCACTTAGCTGACAGAGCAAGGAAATATATGTATGTATAGTAACTCTTGTATATCCATATGTCAATATTTATGTAACCATCTGTTTATATTAATCTTTAAATTTTTAATCTTACACTATTTTTAACTTTGGTTAAGGGCAGCAGTTTAGAAGCTGATACTTTTGAGTTGTTTTGGACAGTGAAGATATGAATTTGTTCTCATAGGAAGACCAGTTTATGTATATATCTACAGATCAGGGATTAATCAAGGTTAACCAGTTTTGGTCAATTTAAATTCTTTAACACACTTCTCAACACCCTGTCATATCCCCTCCCCCAAATCTAATTTAGAAGTGCATTATGAAAAACTACTTCCCTCACCACATCCTTGCTCTTTATTTTCAGTGTTAGTTCTTTGGCTATCAACTACTTCTGGCACCTTTTCTTTTTAACATCTCTTATATTTTGTATTAATAAGTAGCAAAGATGTTAAGGACCTTAGCTTTGTCATTAGACTTGGTTTCAAATCCCAATACAGTGGTTTCTGAGTTTTACAAAGTTGGTTGGTAAATTTTACATTGTCTCTCCTTCTTCATTTAGAAACATTTGTGAACCCAGCACTTAAATTCTCAAAAGGCTACTATGTTTTGTAAACACATTTAGCCAAAGGTGCATTTAACCTTTTTTGTTAGTTCAAGAGTCTAACACAGATTTACGGATTGCTTTTTTTTTTTTTTTTTTTTTTTTTTGTGAAGCTCAGTAATTGTCATAGGTATTTGAAATTTGGACTAGTGACCTTCTTTCTGGATACTTTATTCATTGAATGAATATTTGAATATGTAGTATATATGTGTACTAGGTATTAGAAATAGAGAGGTAAGCAAATGATATTGCCCCCTGCCTTTGTGGAATTTTATTAGATATTTATTTTTAGCTAACCTGAAAATGCTGAGAAGCTGCTACTTTAAAAAAATTGGTTTTAGAGAGAGAAGAATTGCAGGGGGGGGGGGGAGGAAGAAACATTGATTTGTTCTTCCATTTATTTATGCATTCATTGGTTGATTCTCGTCTATGCCCTGACTGGGTATCATACCTGCAACCTTGGCATATCCAGATGATGCTATAACCAACTGAGCTACCTGGCCAGTATAAGCTGCTACTTTTTAATTGATTTATTTTGAATTTGCTTTAATTTTGTCTATTATCCTTAGAGTAGGTCTCTATAGTAAACATATTAAAATTTCATTTAGTTGTTTCTAGCACTTAAAAATTGGGAGGCTTTTTCCCACCTTTATCTTGAATTCTTATGTGTGTCACTTTTGCTTTGCAAAGATTTTCCTTTTATAGACATAAGAGCTCTCTGTAAGTAAAAAATTTTTATGGTTGAGCCAATAAGTTTTGGGGCTTTTCCTTCCTTTTGTATAAAATTGTCTTTGGACCTCATAATAGGTAGGTACAAAAAGAGAATTTTCAAGTCAGCATTAGGTAAACACTAAACTTAATACATTAAAATGAAATTTTAATCTGAAATTATAATCCAGTATCATTGTTCTTTTTCTATTTGGTGACTTAGAGCAATATTTGGTCAGTTTCAAATATCTTTTCATATGTAGTAAGAAACTAAGTATCACTTCACCTTTGGAGATGCTGTGGAAGATTGTGCAGAGGCTGGGTCCACTCATTCCCATTGTATAACACAAATTGGATGACACTGACTTTAGAAAGTAATTTATTTTTCTGAAACAAGGTGGACTTTTGAGATGTTAATTTTGGCTTTTGGGTGTAGAGAGCTTTGTATGACTCACATTAGATCCTACTTTGAGATGACTATCATCATTGCCTAAATAATATCTATTTATACTGATGGTAGTAAGCTTTTAGGATAGTAAGCTTTTTTTCCTAGCTATGTGTCTGTCACTGCTAAACATCTTATGTGTTTTCTTACACTCATACAAAACAGAAAGGAAAATTACTAATAATTAGCACTAAGTAAAAAATCACGATATCTTAGTATTTCCTGACTTTTATCTGCAAAACAACTCTGCTTGATATTTAACCTTTTTTAGTATGAAACTTAATTGATAATTTTTTTTAAAAAAGGGGCTTAATGAAATATGAAATCAATGTCCATAAACACCACACAAACTAAGAAATAGAGTAATTTTCCCCAGGAACTTCATATGTGCCCTCTATTGATTATAACTCCTTCTTCCCTATTATAACTATCCAAACTTCTAATCATTTCTTTGCTTTTTATTAACTTTATCCTATTAACCCTTTAAAAACTTCTTAAGAAACTTTAACTTGTGTGTGCATCCTGATTTTCCTCTTTCTGAACTTCATGTAAATGGAACATATTGCATTTTGATTTGTAACTGAAGAAATATGGTATATAATCAGAAAATCAAGGTCAGAGTTGGAGAAACCTTTATCATCTTAGCCCCCACTTTTAGATGTGTTATCTCCTGAGGGCAAGTATATTCCACTTATGAATCTCATTGGAAAATAAGAATAACTTTATATTGTAATTTTAAAGGAGGTAATGTACATAACAGTAAACTGCTAGTATGTTTACTAAGCAGAGTATGGCAATGAGATGATATTCTTGAGTTTTAATGAGTCTTAGCATTGAACATAATTGATACTTCATGGAAGGAGGTGGTTGTTCATTTGTGCCTACTATGTGCTGCTAAATTGGTACGTCATTTGCATTTTGTCACCTAAAATAACCCTGCTAACTGTTAAGTAGCTGAGGTGGTTAAGAAAGGACCCAGAGCCAGAAAACTCCAATTAAGGGCTTTTATTCCAGGTGGGACACTGTGATGGCAGACCCAAGGGAGAGGGTACAAGGGCTTTTAAGGTTGTAGAAGACCCCTGGGGGAGGGTGAGTCACCCCAGGGTGATCTGCTGATCTGCTACAGGTATCCTGGGTATCTGATCAGGAGGGCCGATTCTTTAGAAAGCTTGCAGGAGAGGGGAGGGCGCGGTGTGGATTCAACTGGCTTCCAGCAGGATGCCACTGGCTGTGCTTCAGTTGCTTCTGATACGAGGATTCTCGTGGTCAGGTGTTTAGTGGGTGACGTATACCTTCTTTGTTCCAGCATAGGTGGTGGCTTAGGTCCACATCCCCATACTTTCTAACACTAAGTATGTTATTTTATAAAAAAGGTGAGGTTGAGACAGCTTAAGTAACTTGTCCAAGGTTATACCTAGTAGGTAATAGACAAGGAGTTACACCTGTGTTTATTTGTAGAGCTGGTGTGTTTTCCACAGGACATAAAAAGTGTCTAGAAGTATTATCCTCCCTTTCCATCCCCCAAAAAACAGTATACCAGCATATATAGTACATCCTCAAATATTTGCTATTGGTATTGTTTTATTTTTTAATGATTTCTGTTTGTGTTCCATACTTAGATTATCTACAGATATATATCTGTAGATGTATCTGTCAAATACTTGGACATGGAAGACTCTTCTCTAAATGGCTACATTTTTGACATTGATAAATTCAGATCTTAGGCTTAGATTGATATGATTGGGCTTTCTTTTTAAACTTAGGACTTGTCAGCTCAAACACCTTTTGAGGTGACCCATGAATTGTGTGAGTTGGGGTTTTTTTTGTTGTTCTCTCTTACGATGTTTTAACATCTTCTGGAGTGTTTGGCTTGTTAGCTAAGGATAGACTTTATTTTGGGGCTAGGTGGGAAGAAACAGTAAGCAACTATGAACCAATCCAGACTCTACAACCCCAGCTATCTTCTTTATCTAACTCTTTCATACCAACCAATATTCCTGTGCTCTAACCACCCAGGGTCAACTACCAGGCAACTAGAGATCACCCCTATAGCCCAGAGCCTGACAGCATTATTCAGGTTAGCCAATCATAAACCATTTTCTCTATCCTGCCTTGCCTTTTACATGGAAGACAGCAATAGTCTCTGGACAATGCTTTCCATGCTCCTTCTGACCAAACCTGGTGCTTTCCCTTTTTGACCCTGCCTGGAATGCTGCATTCTCTTTGGAAATGCAGGTAATTCTTCAAGTGGCATTAGCCTCTCCATGCTTGTCAGTTACCTCCACAAATTAAAGTCCATAGGTGCAATTGAGGCCCCCCCACACACAAACATATTATTCTCCTCTTTATCATTTTGTCTGTCTCTTTTATTGCTCTTTTCTGACTACTTTTAGATTTTTTTCCTTTTCCTTTTTTTAAAAATAGACTTTACATTTTAGAAGTCCTAGGTTCACAGCAAAATTAAATGAGAAGTACAGAGATTTCACCTACTGACACATGCATATCCTTCCTCATTATCAACCTTACCCACCAGAGTGGTGCATTTGTTAGAACTGATTGACACAGCATCACCCAAAGAACATAGTTTACATTAGGGTTCACTCTTGAGGTGAACCCTACGTATGTATTGTGGCTTTGGACATACTTTTTAGTTCTTAATTTCAACTGGATACTAAGAAAGTTACCGTGGCGGTATCCTCTGTTTTCAAGTTAATCATACAAGTTTAAGTATTCTCTTCTGAACCATCTCTTCAATCCCCAGGCTTTACAGAAGAACTTAAACCTCTTGTAGGCACTTTGACCCATTCAAATTTGGCATACATATGTCTGTGTAATGTGCAGAAACTTGATTTTTGAATTTAAAAGCCTTTTTCCCCACCGTTTATATGCATATCATGAATGGTTATACTTAATAGAAGAATTTGTAGTTCTTGTTTCCAGTTATAAATCTAGGGTTACTCAAAAGAATGCCTTATCTTTATGAGCTGATAAGTTCTCTGAGGTGTGATATTTAAGTGGTAGCAGTATTTTTAGATTGACTTAGGTTTCAGTTAACTCTAACTGTATTGTCAAATACTAAGGTATCCAGACACTAGATTTGCATGCTAGTTTCTTTCTGGTTTTAATTTACTGATTTTTAGAGAGAAACATTGTGATTTGTTACTCCACCTATCCATGCTTTCATTGGTTGCTTCCCATAGGTGCCCTGAGTGGGGATCAAACCCACAATCTTGGTATATCAGGACAACACACTAACCAACTGAGCTGCCCAGCCAGGGCTACATGCTAGTTTCTTATTTTTAATATTCAGATTAAATATTTCATCTGTACCTTAAACTGTTCCCCAATGAGGTTTACGTTGTTAAATGTATTTTTGCTATGACTGTTTTCATACCAAATGTGCTCCATTCTCTTCTAGAATAATAATGTGTAGTGCTATATGAAACGTCTTACATCTTGCTGTGAAAGAGTAGTAGCCTCAGTTTATTCTCCTAAGTATGATAGACCTTAACATTATTTTTTGTTTTAGCTAGTGTTGCCTGTAAGAAATTAAAGTCTTTAAACTGGACAATAGCTGTTAACAAACAAAAGACGCTGTGTCTGTTTAATGCATGAGTTAATTTATGCAATATATACCATGTTCCATCTCTAATCTTTGCAGTGTTTAGCCTAGTTGGCCCTTAGGTCTTTTCCTTTTCTTCTAAATTCTTCATTCTTAATGTTATATTAAACTATGTCTTTCATAGTTTAATATAACTATGAAATATAACTATAAAGATGTTTCACTGCTACTGTGTTCACAACATTCAATTGTTTTGGTCAAATGTGGTACCTTTTCTGATAGTGATAGTTAATAATTTTTTGTTTTGTCTGTATTCCCTCTACTTTCTATATTAGTTTGATGGTTTGAAACCTTTTTATATTTTTAATATGTTTCTTAGTTCACCACTTAACCTTTGAAGTTCCTATTTACCTGCTTTTCATCTTGTGGCAAAAACATAAACTTCAAGGTCAAAATGTCTTCAAATCATAGCTTTACATTTTAGTAGCTTTCACTGGATGGAACAAGTTAACTTGTAAGCCTTTGTTTCCTTATCTTGTAAAATAGCAATTATTAATTATTAAGGTTGCTAGAGTTATCCAAGCCTAAATAAAGGAGCCTTGCATAATATCCAACAATGGGTATTTTTAGTATATACTCTGCCCCCTTACCCCTACCCCATCTGTCACAATTCTTTTGGATACCTTAAGTAGTCTCTTACACCCTCAGGAGGACCTAGCTTGACTTGGTGATGATCTAGTATTAGTGATGCCATTTTCTTTCTTTTTAATAGGCTTTTTAAAAAAGTTAAAGGGATGTCTTTTGATTATTGCTCCTGAAAGGACTTTGATCTTTACATCAATTTCCTCGGATTTTTTACAAGAGTTTTGTTTTGTTTGTTTGTTTGTTTTTTAAACCAGTTTCCATATTGTAACTCTTCTGGTATACTGCTTTTCCTTTTATTACATTGCATAGTGTAATTCTGGATTACCCACTAAACTTAACTATATCTCTTTTACATCTTACAGCTCTGTTCTTTTTATATTTTACCTTTGTTTGGGGGGTGTACTAAATAATGCATTTACTAGTGAGTTACTAGTAGAACTTACCCATTTTTTTATAAGGATTTACTAAGTTCTTCCATTTGTACATGTGCGCAGTTCCCTCATTTTTTTTTAGTTTTCTGCTTAATACCTTACTGTAAGTTATCTTTAAGATTCAGAAGAAATTAATGGGACAGATTAATAACACAATCATAACACTTTGAAGTCCTGGTTTTTTGTTGGTGACATTCTTAACTGAATGACGTTGCAGAACACCCTTGGGTACATAAGAATTATATTTTTTTAAAGTCAAATGTAGAGCCCTGGCCAGTGGCTCAGTTGGTTGGAGCATCCTCCGCTGCACCAAAAGGTTGCAGGTTTGATTCCCCATTTGGGGCATGTACAGGAGGCAACCAATCGATATTTCTCTCTTACATCATCAGTGTTTCTTCCTCCTCCCCTTCCTCTGTCTCTAAAGTCAATAAACATATCCTTGGGTGAGGATTAAAAAAGAAAAAAGTCAATGTAGACATGGGAGTAGTAAAAAAAACAACCATTTCATTAAAGAAAATTTGGAGTAAAGTTAATTTTTGTATTAGTATATAACAGATTTACAGTATAATACGAAAAGAATAGTTTTGATCTAATCTTTGAAATTAGTTTAAACCTGAGTAGCTGCTAATATTGTTAACCACGATAACCATAAAATAACCTGAGTTATATATTAAAGTTTTTGAAGCACTAACTAATTTTAAACTCTTTTTAGGTAAATGAATTGGTGGATGCCAGAGATGTCGGCCTTGGTGCTTGGTTCGAAGCACGTATACATAGTGTTACCAGAGCTACTAATGGACATTCACGTGGCAAAACTCCACTGAAGAGTAGCAGTTCTTATAAAAGGACTAAAGGAAATGTAAATCATAATTCCAAAGAGAACACAAATAAATTGGACAGTGTACCCTCTACTTCTAATTCAGACTCTGTTGCTGCTGATGAAGACGTTATTTATCATATCGAGTATGATGAGTAAGTGCTCATGCTATTGAGGAATTCATTCATATTTTTGTTTATAGAAGCAAAGCCTTCCATTTCAAGATTGCTTTCAAACAATAGTCTTTTTGAATAAATCATTTGGGGGTCTATTTGTTTTGTTTAGTGGTTGTAATATAAGGGCTTCGTAACACTCAGTTATCTCTGACTTCTAGGTGATTTGTTGTTTTTGGTATCCTAATACCTGGTTTAATATAGTAAGGGTTTCTCTTTGTTTCTTCCTCTATAATCTTTTTTTATCTATATTTTAATATTTTAGAAAGCATATAGTAACATTAGTATAATACCTGTTAGAGTGAGATTGAAGTATTTTTAAACAGCTTATTGTTGAGATAATTCACAATTTATTCATTTAAAGGGTACAATCCATTGATTTTTAGTATATTCACAGGGTAGTGCATTACCACATGCTAATTTTAGAACATATTTATCTCCTCCACGTCTCCAAAAACATATGCATCAGTAACTACTCAGTTTCTCTCCCCCAATGAAATATTTTTAAATGCTTGTATGAAGACAGTATTAAGAACTTACCTTGATTCTACACTGAATTTTCTTTACCTATTTGCAAAATCTTAATATAAAAGTTACTATTGTGACAGATTTAGTATTTATTTGACACACTAAATGGACTTAAGTCCTCAGTCAAGTGACACCTTAATATGTATGCAAAATACTATGCTACCAAATCCTTATCACATATAAGAGTTCAAGATCCTAAAGTGGTTGTGATTTTTCCTACCACAAAAATGGTATAAAAGTCTTTGGCGTTCACTCAGATTTTCAGGATACCTGAAAAGGGATCAAAAGTAGGTTCCTTTTAATATTAACTTTTCTGATATTTCTTGAATGATTGTGGCTAACTTGACAACAAGGCTTGTTTCAAATGAGCTATCCTGCTTTTTACCATAGTAGATGGTAATAGAACTAATAACCAGATGACTGTTAAGATCTGAGATTGGCCAGGACTGACAATATTGGTAAATCGAGGCTGGAATAATTTGTTCATTATTAGCAATTAGTCTCTGGGTTACTGAACACCATTGCAAAGAGTCAAGAAACTATAGTATGGGGGCCTTTAGCTATCTGTATATTTGCTCTCAACAAGTAGAGTTCTTGATTTGAGTTTTATTTCTTGAATAGAATAAATAATTAGGAAGACTACTACCGAGGGTCTGATTCTGGTCAATAAAGAAGTTATTCTTTGGCAAGAAGTATTGTACAGAATGGCACAGCATATAAATAGGGTAAAAAGCTTGAAACACTAAATGAACTAAGGTTTATTAAATTTTTACAGTTTCAGAGGCCCTTAGTTTTGGAGTAAGACCTTCCAAGGTGTAGGCCTGAGTTTCATGTAACAGAGCTCAAATCACAGTACCTAAGTGATTTTTTAAAATCACTTTATGTTTGTTGTTTTTTAAAATGAGAAAGTTGTCTTGATTAGAATGAATGTTGGTAAAAGAGTCTAAGTCCAGTATTCATGAGGACTGAAATTATCTGTCCTACATAATTTTTCATGATGGAATTAAATGTATTATTCAGTGCTGGCAACTTAAAGAGAATGATGGTTGAACTTTCTTTAAGAAATAAAAGATAACAGAAACTTAATGGTAGGTAAATATTATTCTCTTATTTTCATTATTTTTAATATATTTTATTATGCTATTACAGTTGTCCCATTTACCCCTCTTCACTCCCCTTCACCTTGCACACTTCGTCCCACCCACATTCTCTCCTTTAGTTCATGTCTATGCATCATACATACAAGTTTTCTGGTTTCTACATTTCCTATACTATTCTTGCCCTCCCCCTTCCTATTTTCTACCTACCATCTATGCTACTTATTCTCTGTACCTTTTCCCCCTCTCTCCCCCTCCCACTCCCCTGTTGCTATCCCTCCATGTGATCTCCATTTCTGTGAGTCTGTTCCTGTTCTACTTGTTTGCTTAGTTTGTTTTTGTTTTTCTTTTAGGTGTGGTTGTTAATAACTGTGAGTTTGATATCTTCTTACTGTTCACATTTTTTATCTTCTTTTTCTTATAGATAAGTACCTTTAATATTTCATTTAATAAGGGGCAGGTGATGATGAACTCCTTTAACCTGGCCTTCTCTGGGAAGCACTTGATTTGCCCTTCCATTCTAAATGAAAGCTTTGCTGGATAGAGTAATCTTGGATGTAGGTCCTTGCCTTTCATGACCTGGAATACTTCTTTCCAGCCCCTTCTTGCCTACAAGGTCTCTTTTGAGAAATCAGCTGACAGTCTGATGGGAATTCCTTTGTAGGTGACTGTCCCCTTATCTCTTGCTGCTTCTAGGATTCTCTCCTTCATTTTAATCTTGGGTAATGTAATTATGATGTGCCTTGATGTGTTCCTCCTTGGGTCTAAGTTCTTTGGGACTCTCTGAGCTTCTTGGACTTCCTGGAAGTCTATTTCCTTTTCGAGATTGGGGAAGTTCTCCTTTATTATTTGTTCAAATAACTTTTCCACTTGTTGCTCTTTCTCTTCTTCTTCTGGTACCTCTGTAATTTGGATGTTGGAACATTTAAAGATACCTTGGAGGTTAGGTTCCTAAGCCTCTCCTTATGTTTTTGAATTCTTGTTTCTTCATTCTTTTCTGACTCTGTTTTTTTTTTCTTCCTTGTGGTGCACTTCATTGATTTGAGACCCAGTTTTCTTTCCATCACTATTGGTTCCATGTGCCTTTTTCTTCATTTCACTTATTGTAGCCTTCATTTGTTCATCTAATTTGTGACCAAAATCAACCAGTTCCGTGGGCATGCTGATCACCTGTGTTTTGAACTGTGCGTCTGATAGGTTGGCTATCTCTTGGTCGCTTAAAAGTTTTGGCTCTGAGGCTTTGATTTGTTATTCCGTTTGAGCCTTTTTGGGAGGTGGGGGCCTGGTTGCACCTCTGTCGTAGTGAGGCGGAGCCTTAGGTGTTCACCAGGGTGGGTCAACCCAGTTGCTGGGTTGTGATGCTGTATGTGGAGGCGGGGTCAGAGAGGGAACAATGGCACCTGCTCTGCTCTCTGTGGGATGTCAGTCCCCTCTGCCCCAAAAGCAAATTGGGCACTTCTGGTGCTGATTCCTGGGTTGGTGGGCTTGTGTACATTCTAGGACCCCCTGGGTCTCTCCAGTGAACTCGCCTGTGAGGCTGGGAGTCTCTCCTGGCACCTCAACCTCCACAAGTGTTTTCAATCAGTGCTTTTAAGCTTTATTTCCTGGCGCTGGGGCCCTGGGTTGCGCAGTCTGTCTTGCTGTCCACTTTCACCTGGTTTATCTGCGTGTGAATGTGTGACTGTGGACAGCCAGCTGCCTTGTGCACCTCACTGGGTCTGCTCATTGCCTCCCCATGCCCTCCCCACGCCTGGGGTCTGCCACCGGGGTCTGCTAGCCACCACCTTCACGCTCCGGGGTCTGTCAGCCACAGCTTTTTCCTGCCGCAACCCCTCTCCACTGGCTGCCGACTCCACCCCTCTTACTGGTCTGGATGAATGGTTGTTCAGACCTCCGTACAGTTCAATTTTCTGTCTGTTCTGGTTGGTTTTTTTTTGTTTGTTTGTTTCTAAATTTTCTTAATTTTGGTTGTGTGAGGAGGCACAGTGTGTCCACCTATGCCTCCATCTTGGCCAGAAGCCCTCATTATTTTTTTATTATTCATTCTTTTCTTTAAAAAGAGAAAGGAGTCCCCTGGCTGGTATGACTTAGTGGGTTGAGCACCAGCCTTGGAACCAAAGGTCACTGGTTCAGTTCCCAGTCAGGTCACTTGCCTGGGTTGGGGGCCATGTCCCCAATTAAGGGCATGCAAGAGGCAACCAATCGTTGTTTCTCTTATATGTCAATGTTTCTCTCCCTTTTGTTGCCTCCCTCCTTACCCTCCCTCTAAAAATAAATAAATAAAATCTTTTAAAAAGTAAAAAGAGAAAAGAACTTTATGAAGTTAAGTATAAAATAAATAAAATAGATGAACTAGATAAGAGTCTCAAATTTAAAAAAAAAAAAAAAAAGCCTGGTGTAAGCACCTAGAAAGAAACATAGTGACCCAGTATGGATGTGATAACAAATCGTGTTCAAGTTTCATTCTTTGTGGTTATTAGAAAAGTAAGTTAGAAACTACTGTAAAGTACATACTCATTTCAACGAGTTATTAAACAAGTTCTTACTTCCTTGACTGGAGGATGCATTGAAAAGAGCTTTTGGAGTGTATGGCTTAAGCAGTAGAATTAGAGATTTTTATTCAGTAGTAAGCTCCAAGTGGGTCAATAGAATGTGGCTATCAAATAGTTCTATTGTAAGGATATTTTATCAGAAATAGGGTATTTAGAACAATCCCAGTGATTCTGCTATTTTATGAGGCTGGTTATTCCCTACTTGGAATGTTTTTCTTCTTCCGTGCTTTAAGAACAATATTGACCACAACATGGTGCATCCTTAGAATAGAACCAAAAATGTGATCATGTAAAACCATCATGAAGAGTAGCTTAAGGAACTCTAAATATGTAGCTTGAAAAGATTTGGATCCTGATAGATTTCATATTTTAAAAGCTCTGTTTAGTGAGTTTCAGGATAACCTAAACTTTCTACCAGTCAGATCTCTAAAGACAGAAAATAGTCTGCCCTGAGAAGTAGTCAATAAATATACATTGGCCATCTTTAACCATAGGCTGGGAGAATCAGTAGAGATGTTATATTGCAAAGAGAGCTTTTTAAAGTTGGAGTGATTGGATTAGGTGACCTCTTAGTTCAGTATAACTTTTGCTTCCAAGGTAGTATCTCTTAGGTAATTTTTTTGTGCTTTAACTTAATGAATAGGCTTTAGGTACTTATAGGGTATCATACCATTCTGTTTACAATACCAATTAAGTATTATTTTGCTCAGTGAAATAACTTCATTTTTCTTCTACCTTAAGCTGAAAGTAACCTTTGAACATAAATTGAAAATTAATCTGCTTCATTAATAATCATATCACCAAATCTCAGAGTACAGTAGTGCAATTTGAACACGTCATTGAACCAAAGCAGAGAAGTATCGGATATGGTACCAGGGAACTTGCCTCAGGAATTCTTTTAGGATATACAGTGTTTGTCAGTTTAAAATGGCATGGTTTAAAAAGCTATTTCATAGTGACCTATAGAGCTAACATATTACCAGACCAGATGAATTCTCAATCTTTGTAATGAGCTTGTTGCTGGCCCAGAGCAAAATAATTAGGTACATACACTCCTGTATCTTCAGCCCCTACTGTAGATAGATCAGACAGTTGAAAACACTTTTTAATCTGAGGAATGGTAGGTATTACAGATTTATGATATATTATTCCTAGGTAGAGGGGTTTCAAAAACAACCCCCCAAAAGTCCAAAATCTAGTAGTGGACATTGTTCTAAAATGTAAATGAAATAATTTCATCATTTTTCTCCATTTTTTTCCTTTCAGAATCAGATACAAACATTGTTGAGCTCATAAAAAGAGATTTGTTTGAAATGTTTTATGATTGAGTTCTATTGTTTGCAAGGGTCACTGTAGATTCCTTGATGAACATGGACTAAATTATTGAGTGCTTCTTATGAAGATTTTGTAGTTTGTCAATCATAAGGCCTAGATTAAGCTTGTCAACTTTGATTCACATCTTGATGCAAAAAATATCTATATAAAGCAGACATGGAGTTAATATCAAAGTTCCTGGGACAAAGATATTTGTGGGATTTTCTTTCTGATTGCTATTCCGTAACCATGCATCTTTTGTCACCTTTGTCTTAGCAGACTCTTGTAGTTTTTAGAACTCAGCCAGCCAAGGAAGTACTTGGGGAGAAAGAGTTGACAGTAGGAATGTTATATTTAGACTTTAGAGATTTAGATTCCAAATGATTCCTAAATCCTCTTTAAGTTTTTTTTGAAAGCACCCCATTAGAGGGCATTCGCAACTTGGCTGGGGGGAGAGCTTTTTTCCTCCCAGAGTTGTCATTACAGGGGAGAGACTGTGCTTGATTGAAACCTGTGTTTTTAGTGGTATTTTGGACAGAAACAAGGGACAGGGAATTCAGAAATGGCAAATGTCAAGGTGTAATACAGGCATTTAGAAATCACGCAGTGGTTAAATGATCAATTTAAAAAGAGTGAGAAAACATAGAATTTTACCTTATTTCATAGTAAGCTTATACTGTGAAAGTTTAAAAATTTTCTTCCTGGCTGGTGTGGTGCAGTAGATTGAGCACCGTCCTATGGATGGAAGGGTTGCTGATTCTATTCTTGGTAGGGGCACATGCCTGGATTACGGGCCAGGTCCTCAGTTGGGGGTGTGCGAGGGGCAACCGATTGGTGTTTCTCTTTCTCCCTTCCTTCCCCTCTATCAAAATAAAAATTTTTTGAGGACTCTGTGACTGGTCTTGTAAGAGGAGAGATCTTGAAGACATTTTGATGGAGACACAGTGTTGACCAAAGGGAAGAAATAGAGTGGGAAAAAGACATTGATTTCCTTAGTGTTTCTCATAGTTTCTATATCTGTGGCATGGCTTATAGCAATTAGATCACATTAAATCTTGTGTGCCAGACTCTGAGCTTTTACATGGATGTTCATGTAATCTTTAGCGTAAATATAGTGTTAATTATATTCCTACATGAAGAAGCCATGTTTAATTAAGTTTCCAAAGATCACATCTATTAAATGATCTGACTTCAGAGCCTGATAGTTAACCAATATGCAAAATTGCCACTCAGCATAAACATGGTACGTGTGATTGGTAGCAGCCCACAGTTATGTTGCCTTCAAAGGTCAACCATTTTGTATGACCTCTCAAGACTTGCTTTAGACTTTTGAGATTTAAAGACAGCAGCACACCTACAACTTCTTCTCTTGAGTTAAACTAGGGTTTTGTAGAACAGCTGAGTCTACCCTATTGAATAATCCTTTTCCTGCTTTTGTACTAAGAAACTTCTGTTTTTAAGGGATTTAGATGCATTTGAATTAACTAGTTTTCAACACTGACTATACAGAGTCTGGCAGAAGTAAGACCTGCTTGAGTGTGGTTGGTAGGGCAGTAATATGGGTGTAATAATTTATAGTTTTAATTTGAACATTGCATTTAAAATGTCATATGGTGTGCTTGAGTGTGCTATTGTTATGTTACAGAATCACATGCTTATGATTTTGTAATAGATTTTTGTGATAAAAGGGGGGGTGTATTTTTGCCGGACCCTGTATATCAGTTTTCTAGGAAGCTTTAAAAAATATCAGTGCCTATAGAACCTACCCTCAGAACTTCTGGTATGATTGATCTGAGGGACCTCCAAGGCACTGGTGTTTTGAAAAGTTCCCCTGTGCTTCTAGTGTGCAGCCATGATTGAGAGCCATGTAAAAGCTCAGAGTCTGGCACAGTGGTTTGGAACCACTGCCTTAGACCAGTGGTTCCAAAAATAATCCTTGGCTAGGACCATCTGTATCACTTATTATAAATGCAAGTTCTTGGGCTTGCTTCAGACATAATTAACCAATCTATGTGGTGGCCCAGATCATCTGTGTTTTAGTAAGTCCTCTGGGCAGTTGTGATGCACACTCAAGTTTGAGAACCATTCATTGAGATTGTCTTTGGCCCAGCTTTATCAGGCACATGCTATTAAAGCACAAAATGGCGAAAGGGGGTTGATAGTTTAACTAAATACAGTAAATATATTAAAGGCCAAAGACGATATGTACCTGACAAATCTGAGTGTCCATCCTTACTTTAGTACATGTCTGGGTGGTTTATGGTTTGTTCATTTTTCTGTTTTGCTTCCATATAGACAAAATTATTTGAATTAAGTCTTTTTCAAAAAGAAATTATATTTCATTGAAGCTAAATGATCTGTATGTGACTTTAAAAGAGGGGTCCGTTTTACACTGTGTAGCCTTCATCTGTACTAACTTTGCATAGAAAGTAATGTCCATAATGAGTTTATGGGGAATTTATCTATTGTGATGTATTGGTATATCCTTGAATGGGGGGAAATACTCTGTAATAGATGCATATTTGTTCTGAGATCTAGTCCTGATTTTCCTGTTAAAATACGCTCTTAAATATACCAGTCATTCTAAGGCAAACTTTCTGAATTTGACATAGTGTTGAACAAAAATCTTTCCTGATACTTTCATGCATGTAAGGATTCAGCATGTACCTTTAGTTAGTCTTACAGGCCAGTTAAAAAGGTGAATTTGAGAATGCTATTCTTGTTAATGATTTGCTTTCTTTAATTACTTTATTAAATTTAGTGGTCTAATTTAGAGATCTTGATTTACAAATTTTAGCTGATTTCTATTAAAGAGACATAAGCTAGAAAACACCTGATAGTATGTACATGGAAATACATATTTAAAGAAGAAAATGTTTGTGGAAGTTTACCATATCTTCAGAATGAATAATTATTGTCTGTAGCTAAGCAAAGCTGATATCCTTTAAACATGAATAAATGATTGCTAAGAGTTTTCATGTCATGAAAATTACTATGTGATCTTCTATGCTCCATAGTTTCACATTAAAATAGAACTGTCAGTTTACCTCAGAAACAAAGATTCGTTTTGTTTTGACTTTTTAGTAAATTATTCCAAAGTACCCTTTTAAAAGTGGAGTAGCTTAATCCAATAATTGTTAAAATAACACTATGTGCTAGGCACTGTACAAGTACAGTACCATACCTGAATTACCTCATACAGTCTTCATAAAAATTCAGTGATGTACCATAGATGCTTTTTATGTGTACATTGGGAATAACTGAAATTAGAGAGGTTAAATACTAACTTGCCCAATGTTGGATAGGTAATAAGTGGTGGATCTGGATTCAGAAAAATACATATTTGCAACCACTATACCACAGTATCTCTCATTATGGGAGAAGCATGCTTCCAAATATTATGAAATGGTTATATAGCATATAATGTTGTTTATATAATTTGGAAATTTTCTGTCAAGCTTTCTAGTTATGCTTTTGTAGAACAGATAACCTTAAACCAAATTTTTTTTTTACTTGGCCATAAACACCTGTGTGCCTTTTTCTGTGGGGAGAATCCATAGTTTATTAATATTAAAAGGATTTTTAAACCAAATAGGTTAAAGTGCCTTTGTGTCACGGGAGTGATATCAAATGCAAATGTTATAGCATCACTTAAGAACTTGGGGGGTAACTTATGCTAGGCTATAATGAGAAGCTCATCTGGCAAATATCTTAAAACAATGTTGTCATTGCTTCCAGCATTCTTTAAGATTTTTTGAGCTATTCTCAGTGTGTGGTGCATGTTTTTGGGTAGCTTTAATTATGACTACTGCAAATAGAAGTCAGTGAGCCAATTCTGAATAAAATCAAGTGGTATTTTTAGATAAAAGTAGTTTTTCTATAAAGCAACAAAACTCATTTTCTTGAATGTATCAATATAGCAATCTATTTCTAAAGGAGTCCCAAAAATGTTCTGAGCAATGTCAAAATAATGATTTCTAGGTTTTGGTCAGTGTGGGGAGTGGGGAGTAATAGGAAATTTTCCTGTAAGCAAGCCAAAATGTTCTGTTGGTCTTGAATATGAAGACCTAGAAGATGAGGTTTAGTTCTGGAACCCTGGTGCAGTGACCAGTTTGCTCTCATTCTTTCTTGGTTGCAGCTTGCCCTCATTCTTTCTTGGTTGTTACTAATATATTTACCGAAGTCTGAGAATAATGTCCTCTAACTTTGTATGACTTGCAGCATTCTGAATGGATGATAACCAAAGGAGGACTGAAGAAGTTAGGTCTTGTGACCTTAACCATTGCTCTTCTGTTGTGTTATAAGATCACTCAGTGCTTAGAAAAATGACTACAAATATCCATTGATTTTTATATTTTACCTTTTCATATATACACATCATCCCTTTACATTAATTAGTGTTTCTCAAAAAGATGGTCAACACTTGAAATTCACCCAGGTAAGGTGTTTAAAGTACAGATTCCTGAGAACCTCACCCTCACTCCCTGCATTGGGTGGGTCAGGGGTAGATGCCAGGGGCCTTTTAAGTACACTGAGTAGTGATTCTCTTACTGGCTGTAAACGAGTAGTTCAGGCATTAGAATTAGAATTTGGTTTGGATAATCTAGGGCTTTGGTTTATCGGTAATTTTTTTGTTTAGTTTGAACTCTTTCAGCTTTAATTTTCTCATCTGTAAATATGACTGACTTTTTTTCCCTAATAACCTTGAAATGTACTAATACTCAGATTTCTTGGATTTCATTTATTAATAAAGCCAGGTTATTTTGGTGAGTATTCTTAAGTAATAGGGATTTATCTTTGGTGTAGGTATTTTAATCTAATTATATTGTTTCCTAATCTAATTATATTGTTTCCATTATCAAAATAGTTATTGAACATTGTTATTATGTTCTACACATGAGATTTATTTCTATGTAAAATGCTACTGTAAGCAGTTGTAAGTAAGTTATTCTTGTCTGTGAGTGAGCTTTACATTTAAGGTGTGAAACTTAGTAATGTTATCTATTAGAATAAGAAATGCTTTCTTTTTGCATGTGGTATGATATTAAAGATTTGCCAAACTAGAACATGCCTCCAAATGAATGGTGTCCTTATTTAAGCATATTAACACCAGGAAGCCATGTTTTGAAGGAAGATTTCAATACTATTAATACTTAGTACAGTTTGAGTTTCAGCTAAGTGTAGGTGAAGTTGGTCCTACCTCTTTATGCTTCAGGTCTTTGAGGATATCTTGAGCCCTATTTTAGAAGTTGTTCAAGCTTCTAATATACTTCCCAAAATGTTTCATACAGTCTCCTGCACAGTTTTCTCCGGTACAAATGCTGGAAGGAATCAGCTGCTTAGGCTAGTTTTCCACTGGTTATCTTCAGCCATACATTAGACCTTAAGGGGATGAGGGAGAATGCTGTGTTGGAGAACTGCCCATACTTTTTTTTTAAAAAAAAGAGTACTGAACATACAATCTTTAACAAACCTTTTTCTTAGTGGCTCTGCATAAAATTCTGTGTTCCCATAGATTTGTAACTATTTAGATCAAGATTTCTCAAGTAAGAATAGGAGACACGGCATAATCGAGTAGATCTTTTTGAAATACAGTGATCATAGTTTATTATATTTAAGAGCTTTAGTTATATAAGACCTTTTTAATGGTTTGCGTGTTTCCAAATACTTGTAGGCCTAGTATACTGCAAACACACTAAAGTTTCAACGTATCTTCTCCTTGACAGAAACTTGCTGTTTTACAGTTAACTGTGATAGAAATACACATACCTACCTTTTAGGGGACCTAGAGCTCTAAGGGGACAGGTAGAAGAGATACTCTTGTATTTCTGAAGAATAGGATACCAGCATAAAGAAGTAGGAGGAAATATGGGGTTACCTGAGGGTGTAGGAGGTATATGGTGAGTAGTAAATGAAACTAAAGGTAAATAAAGACTTCCAGTTAAAATGATAGATTAAGATACATTTGTCTTCACTCCTTAAACCCTCCAGAAGACAGTAAAAGAAATAAATGCTTAAATCCCTACGGATAAAAAATGAGATAGAAATAAAAGACACAGAAGAGAAAACAACAAAATTTTTGGAAGGTAAGCTAATGGATAAATGACACCTTACTACCTAATTCAGCAGGCCAGAGAAAGCTGAACCATAAGGATGTGAAGCCAACAATAAGCAGGTAAATTGTCATAGAAGAATAATCCTTGGGAGGCTCAGACTTTGGACTTACCAGGTACCTTGGAGATAGGCATACAGAATAAAACTGAGAACAAGAGTATTGGTTAATTTGTATGAAAGCATTTAAACCACTCTCACCCCACTCAAGGTGGGGGAGGGGGAAGACATGTATTTAGGAAATAGGATTCGACATAGGAAGTATTGAAAGCAGATTCCAGCATAACAGCTGTGGAACAGGTCTAGTTCTACAGAGCAAGCTGTCTGGATTACTATAGGACACAGGTCTCTAAAAGATGTTTTGAAGCCCAAAGGGTAAGTAGAGTACCTGATATGTCTGAACGTTGAGTTTTACAACTGTGGCAGAATGGGAAAAATTTTATGATAGATACATAGAAAACTTAAGCAAGTTAAAACTAAAAGCAACTGTTAAGCATTCAACAGAAAACAAAGTTTTGGAAGGAAGGACATGTAATTAAAGCATACTTAATTATTTAGCTGTGAATACTATTCAGTCAACATGTAAAAAAATTTATAAAATACTGATTTTTACAACCAGCTTAGTTTGTATAATGTGCTTAAGAGCAAGAAAAGGTTTGTCAATCATTGTAAGAGTATGGGTCTAGAGCCAGATGATCGGGGTTTGAATTTAAATTTTGCCTCTCTGTCTAAAGAACTCACTTCACTTCTGTGCCTCATCTGTAAAACAGGGATACAGTAGCACCTACCTCTCTAAGAGTTAACTTGTGAACACTTGGAGCAGGGCCTTTTCTTAGCAATTACGAGGAGGAGGATGGAGGCAAAGGAACTGTACATGAGGGATGGGCTGAATAACAGTTTAAAGAAAAAGCAAAGTATAAGCATGTTACTTAAAAATAAAGTTAAATAAAAGAAATACCTATTGGAAAAGCGTGCATCTGAGAACAGAAGTCAGGAGTATAGTGGTCTGGGGCAGGAGGCCTTTTGTTTGGATTTTAACTTGAACCATAAAGCATTTTATTTTCTATGGTAGAAATCTTTAAACTTAAGGAGAGCTTGACAGAATAGTATAATGAACCCATCAGCCAGCTTCAACCATTGTGAACTCCTGGCTGTCTATACCAGCATTCCAAGCACTACTGGATTATTCTGAAGCAAGCCCCAAACCTTGTGTTATTTCAACCAGAAATGGCCTTATGTATGACTGTAGCTTCTATAATGGGAGCATTGCTCAGAACTCCATCAAAAAAGAACTTACTGGCCAGGTAGTTCAGTTGGTTACAACTTTGTCCTGATACACCAAGGTTGCGGGTTCTATCCCTGATTAGGGCACATACAAGAATCAACCATTGAATGCATAAATAAGTGGAATGACAAATTGATGTTTCTTTCTTTCTCTCTCTCCTCCTCCCTCCCTCCCTCTATTCCTATCTCTAAATCAATAAATAAAAATAATGAACTTGCTGACCAGCTGTAAGGAATGAATGCAGTTAGCTGATAACTTTTAGCTATAGTACTTTTGAGATCTGCCACAGTGTTTGATCAGAGTACACTGTTTTCCTTACATCCTCCAGCCATTGACTAAGTATGGCAGCAGTTCTAGGGTCTGACAGTATGGAACTGTATGGTCAGTCTCTGGACTATTGCTCACCTTTAGGCTGGTCAAGACTTTGTCAGACTTGTACCACATACACATTCATGCTTTTCATGCCTCACTCTTTCCTCTTTCAAAATGACAGACCAGAATCATAATAAGGGCTTTTGCTACCTAGTCCTATTCTTTCTCCCTAATTTTCATAGGTTCATTTTTATTTTGTCATCATTTCAGAGCATTCAACTGACAAAATCACTAAAAGCATACTTTTTGTTAAATATATTCTATTGATTATGTTATTACAGTTGTCCCATTTTTACCCTCCTTCATTCCCCTCCACCCTGCACACCTCCTCTCACCCACATTCCCCCCTTTAGTTCATGTCCAAGTGTAATCCTTACAAGTTTTTTGGCTTCTACATTTCATATACTATTCTTGCCCTCCCCCTTCCTATTTTCTACCTACCATCTATGCTACTTATTCTCTGTACCTTTTCTCCCTCTCGCCTCCTCCCACTCCCCTGTTGCTAACCCTCCATGTGATCTCCATTTCTGTTTCTGTTCTGTTCTATTTGCTTAGTTTGCTTTTATTTTTGTTTTTGTTTTAGGTGTGGTTATTAATAACTGAGTTTTCTGTCATTTTAGTGTACATGTTTTTTATCTTCTTTTATCTTTTTTTTTTTTTTTTAGATAAGTCCCTTTAACATTTCATAAAGTAAGGGCTTGGTGATGATGAACTCCTTTAACTTGACCTTATCTGGGAAGCACTTTATCTGCCCTTCCATTCTAAATGAAAGCTTTGCTGTATAGAGCAATCTTGGATGTAGGTCCTTGCCTTTCATGACTTGGAATACTTCTTTCCAGCTCCTTCTTGCCTGCAAGGTCTCTTTTGAGAAATCAGCTGACAGTCTGATGGGAATTCCTTTGTAGGTGACTGTTCCCTTATCTCTTGCTGCTTCTAGGATTCTCTCCCTCATTTTAATCTTGGGTAATGCAATTATGATGTGCCTTGATGTGTTCCTCCTTGGGTCCAAGTTCTTTGGGACTCTCTGAGCTTCCTGGATTTCCTGGAAGTCTATTTCCTTTTTGAGATTGGGGAAGTTTTTACTATTTGTTCAAATAACTTTTCCACTTGTTGTTCTTCCTCTTCCCCTTCTGGTACCCCTATAATTTGGATGTTGGAACATTTAAGGATGTCCTGGAGGTTCCTAAGCCTCTCCTCATGTTTTTGAATTCTTGTTTCTTCATTCTTTTCTATGTTTTTTTTTCTTCCTTGTGGTGCACTTCATTGATTTGAGACCCAGTTTCCTTCCCATCACTATTGCTTCCCAGTACATTTTCCTTTATTTCACTTAGCATAACCTTCATTTTTTATCTAATGTGTGACCAAATTCAACCAATTCTTGAGCATCCTGATCACCTGTGTTTTGAACTGTGAATCTGATAGGTTGGCAATTTTTGTTGCTTAGTTGCATTATTTCTGGAGCTGTGATCTGTTCTTTCATTTGGGCTATTTTTTTGTCTTGTCACACCTGTTATGTACTGAGGAGTGGAGCCTCAGGTGTTCCCCAGGGCAGGACAACCCATGTCGCTGTGTTGTGATGCTGTATGTGTGGCTGCGGTCAGAGAGGGAACAATGGTGCTTGCTCCGCTCTCTGTGGGATTTCAGTCCCCTCTGCCACTTCCCACAAGCAAACTGGGCCCTTCTGGTGCTGACTCCTGGGTGGGTGGGCGTATGCACATTTTAGGACCTCATTGGTCTCTCCAACGAATTCCCCTGTGAGGGTGGGAGTTTCTCCCGCTGCTTCAACCACCACAGGTGTTTTCAATCAGTGTTTTGAGGCTTTATTTCCCCCACTCTGGCACCCTGGGTTGCGCAGTCTGTCTCGCTCTCCAGTTTCACCTGGTTTATCTGTGGGCAAATGTGGGACCACCTGGGCTGCCAGCCACCTTGTGCACCACGCCCCTCCACAATCCTCTGCCTCACAGGGTCCGCCAGCCACCACTTTGCTGTGACCCTTCTCCGCCCAGCCGCCTGACTCCTCCCCTCCTACTGGTCTGAATGAATGTGTCTACTTTAACTCCTTGGTTGTCGGACTTCCATATGGTTCAATTTTCTGTTGGTACTGGTTGTTTTTTATTTCTAAATTGTTGTTGTCCTTATTTTGGTTGTACAAGGAGGCGTAGTGTGTCTACCTACGCCTCCATCTTGGCCAGAAGTCGAAAATCATACTTTTAAAGTGTGTATTCCACCTGAGACTGCTTTTTTTGAAAGGTCACTTTGTGTGGTTGACCTTTGGCTGGTGTTTGGGAACTTGGCATTTAGGAGGATTTTCATTCTTCCCTGAAAAAATGGTTCATGGTGCCTAAACTGTAACAATATGGTTTATGCCTAACGCTTGCTTCCAGGAGTCAGGAACTTTGGTATGTGCTGGGCAGTGAGTGCTTACATGACTACCCCCTAGTAAAAATCTTGGATACTCTTTACTGTACATCCCTGGTAGATGGTATTTCACATAGGTTGTTAAAACTTGTTGCTGGAGGAATTAAGCATGTTTTGTGTGACTTCACTGGGAGAGGACTCTTTGAATCTGCACCTGGTCTCCTCTGGACTTCACCCCATGTGCCTATTTCCTTTGCTGGTTTTGCCTTGTATCCTGTGTCTGCAGTAAATCATGTAGCTCCTACGAACAACTAAATGCCATCCTGTGGGAATGAGTCCTACGAGTTCCCCTAGCAACTCACTGAACCTGGGGATGGGCATGGGGACCCTAACACATTTAAAAAAAAAAAAGCCAACAAATCTCAAATGAAATTCATAATGATTCCTGAATATCAAGTAGCCAGCCAGTGTTTAGACTTCCTTAATTGTACTTTTTAAGAAATATATTTAGGTTGTTCAAATACGTATCAAAAAAAGATCTACCCATTACATTTACTTGATAGGCTGTCTCAAACTATAGATTCCCCTTTTTTTCCTTGCTATTTATTTGTACAAGTGACAAATTATTCAGTTTTCCCATTGCCTGGACTCACTAATTACATTTCTGTAATGGAATTTAATATGTTCCTCCGTTGATATTAGTTTCCTAAAAATGCTTATAGCTATATCTAGAAGTTTGATTTGGTTTAAATTATATTATTTGATGAGTTGTTGACAGGTGGTGTTTACTTATTGTATGTCATTGAGAGGCACATAATATCTGCTTTTCTTTTCTGTGGTAAGATTTCAGGTGTTTTCCATTTGACCATCCATTGTGCAATTTACTACCAACTTGTAATGGTTTTAGCAGCTATTAATCTTTACCTAGATCTATTCTTTTATTTAAAAAAAGTGTTGCAAAAATGATACCTTATTCTGTCTTTCCTTCATTTATTATCTAGCATTTTTTCATAAAGAACTTAACCAGTTGGTTCATACATGAAAGGTAGGATAAATTATTGATTCTTGAACTTTTTCAGTGTTCAGAGTTGTTCCTTAGCATCTTCTAGAATTTAGCCAGTGAGATTTTTGCTTTTAAGTATCATGAACTAATGAATTTTAATACTTGTTTTCATCTCAGTTTTTTTTGTTGTTGCATTATTATTTGCATGTGTGTGTGCCCAAATTGCCCCATCTCTTGTCTGTGACAGCTCCTTCATGTTGAACCTGACATAGTTTTTGAGGGCTTCTTTGCATTCTGGTACAAGAGGGTGTCCCAAACTGTTTTTCTATTTCCTTTCCAGGTTTGGATTCAGCTAGTTCTTCAAGGATTCCCTAGTTCTTTTTAGTTAAAGAAAGTATTTAGAGCACATAGTCTGGGCTGCTCATTTATTCTTGTTTGATCATGTTGCTGGGTCTTCTCTATAGACCCAGCTAGGAAATACTTAAGTATGTGGTAGGTTTTTATTGATATTTCCAATTAAATTTGGAGTTAAAGGTTTATAATTCAATCTCTTTAATTCCCTCTCTCTTTTTTTTTTTGCCTTGAAAATGAAGGTTTCTAATAATATCACCATTGATTTACTTCATCCCAGTGGTTCCCAACCTTTTTGGTACCAGAGACCATCTTCATGGAAGACAATTTTTCCATGGACTCTGGCTAAGGGATGGTTTTATAGCCTGCCACCAGATGCAGTTTGATTGGCACTTGCCACTCACTAATAGGGTCTTGATATGAGCCTGCAAACAATTGATTTATTATGGTCTCTGTGTAGTCAGAACCCTCTGCTAATGATAATCTGTATTTGCAGCTGCTCTCTAGCCCTAGCATCACCACCTCAGCTCCTCAGCCATTAGATTCTCATAAGGAGCGTGCATCCTAGATCCCTCTCATGCACAGTTCACAGTAGGGTTTGTGCTCCTATGAGAATCTAATCCCCCTGCTGATCTGATAGGAAGTGAAGCTCAGGCCGTAATGCAAGCATGGGGAGCAACTGTAAATACAGATGAAGCTTTGCTGTCTTGACCTCTGCTCACCTCTATGTCCTTAGGAAATAAGTCCACTAGGGATATACAGTTAATTTAGTATGTTTCAAGTATCTTGTAATAATTCCTCACTGGGTAGTTAAGTCATTAATTGCGTACTTTTGTTTCAATTTGCTTTTTTACTTTTTTATTGAATTTATTGAGGTGACGTTGTTAATAACACTATACAGGTTTCAGGTGTACAATTCTATATAATGCATCCTCTGTATATTGTATTGTGTTCTCACCACCTCAAGTCAAGTCTCTGTCCATCATGATTTAACACTCTATAAACCCTGCACTCTTTATCTCCCTAGCCCTCCTTTTCCTCTAGTAATCACCATACTATTGGCTGTGTCTTTGAGTTGTGGTGGGTTTTGGGTTTGGTTTTGTTTTGTTTTGTTTTTTGCTTAATCCCTTTACCATTTTCACCCGGCCCCACAACATTCCTCCCCTGTGACAACTGTCAATCTGTTTTCTGTCTGTCGATCTTTCTATTTTGTTAGTTTATATTATACATTATATTCCACATATGAGGGAAATCATATGGTACTTATCTTTCTCTGACTGGACTATTTCATGAAGCATAATGCTTTCCAGGTCCATCCATGCTGTTGGAAACTATAAGATATTCCTCCACCTCTTTTTTTTTAAAGCTGGGTATTCATTGTGTAAATGTGCCACAGATTTTTTTATCCACTCATATACTGATGAAAACCTGGGATTGTTTCATTTTGATTTTTAGGGACTTTTCTTGTTTTAGTTATATTTTATTGATTATACTATTACAGTTGTACCAATTTTATCCCCTTTGCCTCCCTTTACCCAGCACCCTCACTCTCCCCAGTTCTCCCCCATTCTCTCAGGCAATCCCCACACCATTGTTCATGTCCATCAGTCATGTGTATAAGTGGCTACTCCACTTACTATACTATACTTTACATCTCTGTGACTATTCTGTAACTGCCTATTTGTACTCACCTCTTCACCCATCCCCCCACACTCCCTTCCCATCTGACAACCATCAGAATGTTCTCTGTATCCATGATTCTGTTTCTGTTCTTGTTTGCTTAGTTTGTTTTTTAGATTCAATTGTTGATAGATATGTATTCATTGAAATTTTATTGTTCATACTTTTGATCTTTTTCTTAAATAAGTCTCTCTGATATTTCATATAGGCTTGGTGATGATGAACTCCTTTAGTTTTGTTCTCTGGGAAACTCTTTTTCTGCCCTTTGGTTATAAATAATAGCTTTGCTGGGTAGAACAATCATGGCTGTAGGTCTCTGCTTTTCGTCATTTTGAATACTTTTTGCCAGTCCCTTCTAGCCTGCAGTTTCTTTTGAGAAATCAGCAGTTGACAGTCTTATGGGAACTCCTCTGTAGATAATTAACTGCTTTTCTCTTGCTGCTTTCCCTCCCTATCTTTAAACTTTGGCTTTTTAATTATAATGTGTCTTGGAGTGGGCCTCTTTGCTTCTTGGACTTGCATGTCTATTTCTTTCACCTAATTAGAGATGTTTTCTTTCATTATTTTTTCAAATAGATTTACAGTTTCTTGCTCTTCCTCCTCTTCTGGCACCCATATGATGTGAATATTGGAACACTTGAAGTTGTCCCGTAGGCTGCTTACACTATCCTCATTTTTTTTTCTTGTTGTTATTCTGATTGGTTGTTTTTTACTCCCTTTTGTTCTATATCATTGATTTTATTCTTGGTTTCTTCCACTCTACTGTTGTTTCCCTGTAAATTGTTCATTTCAAATCGTGTATCCTTTGTTTCTAACTAGATCTTTTTTATGCTGTTGAGGTCCTCACTAAGTTTTCTGAGCATCTTTATAACCAATATTTTGAACTCTGCATCTGATGGATTACTTATCTCCATTTTGTTTAGTTTTTTTCTGGAGTTTTGATCTGTTCTTTCATTTGGGCCATGTATCTTTGTTCATTTTGGTAGCCTCGCTGTGTTGGTTTCTATGTGTTAGGTAGACACCTACTATGACTCCCTCCCTATCTTGGTAGCATGGTCTAATGTAGTAGGTGTCTTACAGAGTCCAATGGCACAGCCTTCCCTACCACCCTAGTTGGGTACTCAAAGTGTGCCCTTCATGCACCCTTCTTGTAAGCTAAATACACTCTCCTCTTGTAGTTGAGCCATGATTGCTTTTTACAGGTCAGTGGGAGGGATTTACCCAGGCCAATCAGCTGCAGTGATTGGCTGTGTACACTAACCACCAACCTGCACCCTCTGTGGAAGATCAACTGTGCAGGGGCAGGGTGGTGGTGCTCCAACATGGTCTGCAGCTATCCACGGATGCACAGACTCTAGGGTTTCTCAGGTGGTGCAGGCCAAGGTCAGTTCCCACCTGTGTTTTGCTCAGGGCCACCCTGCTGAAGCTATAAAGCAATCTGAGGTGGGCTTGGAGATTCCCAGGCAAAGCCAGGCTGTGAATCTAGGCTTGAAGCTGCTAGTGCCAGGCTGGAGACTACTTAGTAAGAGGGATGGAGGCTGGTGGCTCACTGAGGCTGACTGTTGCTTGTTTGAGAGGATTTTGTAAGTTGTGAAGCACAAGTCAAGACTAGCCATTTGTATGGAAAAGCCTCTTAACAGCTTGGGTGGACCTGTAATTTGGGTGGGTCAGAGCCTCAGGGGTCTCCAGAGTGGGGCAAACTGTGTGAGCCAGGTTAATGGAGTCTCTGATATGGCATCTGCCTTCTGGCTCTGTGGGTCTGTGGCTCTGTGCAGGGAGGCTTCAGAAAAGCAACAGTTGCCTATGCTCCTACCTTTCTGTCTGGAAGAAAGCTGTCACCCAGCTCTCATCCTGATGCCAGACACTTCAGTTCCTCCCTGTATGCCACTGGTGACTTTCAAGCTGCTACCCTGTTGCTGGATCTCAGTGAGTGAGTCTGAGTAAGTCTGTGTGTGGGTTCTTTAAGAGGAACTGCTTGGGACTCCTGAAGTTTCTTCCACCAATTCAGTTTGTGCTGGTTTTTGCAGACAGAAGTTACAGGGACTTATGTTCCTAGCACTGGATTCCTGGGCTTGGGGGGCCTGGTGCAGGACTGGGACTCGTTGCTCCCAAGATACCCCTCCTGAATTTTTATCCTCCACACATGGATGTGAGGCCAGGCTGTTCTGTGTCTCCATCTCTTCTACCAGTCAGGGCAAATGTTGTGTTGTAGTTGTCAGATTTCCATTCAACTCAATTTCTGATAGTTATGATTGATGATCTTTCTACAATTTAGTTGTTATTTTGGTGCAGTTGTACAAGGAGGCAAGCAATATTTACCTGTGCTGCCATCTTGGCCAGGAGTCCTGTAGATTTTATTTTTTAGAGGGAGAGAAACATCAATTGAATGAATGCCTCTTGTACACCCCCAGGTGGGGACTTAGCCCACAACCCAGGCATGTGCCCTAATTGGGAATTGAACCAGCAATCCCTGAGTTTGCAGGCCAGAAGTCCACTGAGCCACACCAGCCAGGTCTCATATTCCATTTTATTGGAGCATAATTCTTTATGTAATTGTACCATGTTATTTTAAGTGGTTTCCTATTGTGGAGATTATATTGCTTCTAATCCTTTTATGTATAATGCAGCTATAAATAGCCTTCTATGTGTGTCTTTTCATGGGGGTTTTTTTGTTATTTATATTTGGGACACATATCTAGAAGTGGAATTTCTGGATTTAAAAGATAAATATATGGGCAATTTCTCTGCCTGTGGCCAAATTTCCCTGTACAATGAGACAGTACCACTTAGTGTTCACATCAGTAATCTATGAGAATACTAATTTTCCCACAGCCTAAGAACATCCTGTTATCCAACTTCACAAAATATTTTAAGTAGATCTCTGTTGTAGAATCTTCGGCAAAAAGTACGATATGGACCACAAGGTGTGATTCTAACAAGGGGGATATTTTGGGCCTTAACAGTAAAATCAAAGAAATGTAGGTCTTCACTAAGAGGGTATAGTTAAATTAAAGAATTGTTAATGGTATAGCATAAGGAGGACCTAGTAACTGGATGGAGAAATTATGAAGAATTGGGAATAACTCCTAAATTTTTCTGGGAGTATGAAAGATTTCCTCTAGAGAATACTTAGTATCAGCAGATTATCGGATGTGGGAATTCTGTCTTGGACAACCTGAATTTCAGATGCTTCTGAGACATCTGTGTTGGAAATGTAGTTAGATATATGAATCTGAAGAGAAAAGTTCCGGTTAGAGTGGAGCTTCTGAGTCATCACTCTGTGTGGTGTTGTGTGTAGATGAAGATGCCCAAGAAAAGAATAATAGTAATGTTTGAGCACTTAGATGTTCTTGACTTTAGTAAGAGTAGTTTGTGTACTCTTTCCATGTTTGTTTTTTCATATAACAATTGACTTAACATCTCTTTTGCTAGAATTAGAAAAATATACTTTATTTTCATGACATTATTTAGACTATACACACACATACACACACACACCTATACCTTTAAATACAATTCTGTTCTGAAATCCTACAAATTTATTTCAGGGCAAACATAGCTTAAATTCTTGTGCTCTGAAATATGGATTTATTTTATCTTAGCTTCTATAAACATTTTGTATACAACTTTGAAGCATTGTTCAAATTCTCTACTTTGTTCAAAATATTTCCATTCTTGGCATCTAATTTTGACAAAATTACACATATAAATGGAGAATTTATTTCACCATTGCAGTGTTTTTTTACTGTATTATACAGAAATACATGATAATATGTTGAAATATAATTTTAACATTAAAGCTGAGAAAAGAGTTTTCTATTCTACGTGGCCTTAAAAATATTGAGGCAGGAAACAAATTCACGACTTTAGAATTAGGCCCTAAAAGATCTAGATTAACTTCTTTGTTTTATAGATTGGGAAAGTATTGGTTATTTTTCTGACCAAACTAGTGTGAAATGACATGAGTATATAAACTCCAAGTGTTAGACTAGAGACCTCTAAATTTAGCTTTTACCATTAAAATGAGAGGAGAGTAGAACTATACACATGACCTTGTACTTATCAGTTTCTTTAGAATTATTTGTGTGATAATGACAAAAAATTAACAACTGACATTTATTTACCCTATCATATACTGTTTTAAGCACTGTACAGATTTTCTTATTTTAGTTCTTAAAACAACCATATGAGTACAGTTAGTTACCATTAGGTAACATTTTACACATGAAAGATGGTCACAAGAGAGGTTTAGTAACTTTCCCAAGGATATGCAGCAGTAAGAAGCTAAACTCTGAGGGGTTTAAACCCAGGCAAACTGAAAATAAAGCATTCTGAGTGATGATAAAGGATTCAAAATCTTGCCATACAAGTTGAAGGGAATTCATTTAAAATGTTTGTATTTAGGAGAGAAGATTGGGGGCGGCAGGGATATTTTGACAGTTAAGACCTAACAATCTCTTGTGGAGAGAGTATATAGATTTCTTCATAGAATTTAGGTATACAATGAGTGAATTCCAAAGCTTGTCTTTGGTCCAGTGTCAGTATCTTCTCCTTTTAGTGTTAAAACTGACACTTCATCACTTACTCCCTGAGCAAAGGTTGCATGGTTATTTGGAAGGCTTGTGGTAGAAGGGAATTATGTCACTGAGAGGGTAAAATGGGCCCCTTGCTAATCCTGAGCTTTTTTTTTTTTTAATTAACTATTGCAGAATTTGAAGAGACTTGATAAAATTGGAAAATTAAAGATCCCACCAATGTTTAAAATCCATGTATTCTACATGAATTAGATATACTGTTTGATTCAGAACAACCAAGGCTAGCTGCCGCAGCTGCTCCCAACTTCAGACCCACTTATATTTTGAACAGGCCACTCAGTTGGTTAAGGGTTAATGGTCTCTTTGTAGTTTTGTCTGTTAATGCTGTCACACTAGGATGTGATATTTAATTATTTTGTTCCTATAGCACAATAAGTTATCAAACTTGAGCATGCTTTAGAATTTCTTAGAGGATTTATGAAAGTAGATTGCTGGGCCTCATTTCCAGAGTTTCTGACTCAGTAGATCCCAAGCAGAGTACAAGAGTTTGTCTTTCTACCATGTTTCCAGATGATGCTTTATGTTGCTGGTCTGAAGACCACACTTTGAGGACCACCGCTATGGTAGTTTAGCCTGCCCCAGTAGAATTTTCCAAGAGCACAAACCAGGTATTACTCGTTTCTTTTTCCTCCTACTACCAAACAATACACAAAGGCTACAGATCTTAATTTTATAGAAACCATTATGGACTGTTACATTGCTGTCTTTGATCTGTTGAAAATAGAAATTAGGCCTAAAATTGAGTAACTTTGTAAGCTTCAGGTTCAGGTCAGCTTTAGTTTTATGTTAAGCTTACATTTAGAAACACAAAAATCAAATTCTGCTGGAATTCTTTCACATGGTTCTACTTTATGATACTTAAAAAATCTAGTTATTTGTTTTTGCCATTACTAGGGAGTTAGCTACCTATAAGATCTACAATTTTACCTTTTCTTCCTGGAAAAATTGAGGCTATTGAAATGTACTGGGTTTATGTTCTTAGTATGTGTAAAGCAAATGGCGAGACTGAAACTGGTTCCAAATTCAAGAAGAGGTCAGCATCTACTCCTGTTAAAGTAGTTAGTTCTTAAACTTTGGTTGATAAAATGTGTAGGAGAAAGAACCCATGTTTTTTTTACCACTTCTTCCCCACCCCCACCAAGTTAGCAAAGAATGTCTCACTAAGATTTTAGCAAGAATTATTTATTCTGGCAGTTAATATCATGGATAAATATGTTACCTGTGCTATTAAGAATAATATGATTAGGCCCTGGCCCCTGTGGCTTAGTTGGTTGGAGCATCATCTCATAAACTGCAAGGTAGAGGGTTTGATTTCCCAGTAACCCCGGGCAGAGCATGTACAAGAGGCAACTGTTCAATGTTTCTCTCTCACACATTGATATTTCTCTCCCTCTTTCTCAAATAAGCATGTCCTTGGATGAGATTACAAAATAATAATAATAATAATAATATAATTAGGTTTTTATGTATGTTGCATACCTTTTTAGTCTTATTTGGCAGTTAATAAGCAATGTTCTGTGATTTTTTTTTCTTTCTTCTCAGATATCCGGAAAGTGGTACTGTAGAAATAAATGTGAAGGATCTTCGACCACGAGCTAGAACCACTTTGAAATGGAATGAACTAAATATCGGTGATGTGGTAATGGTTAATTACAATGTAGAAAGTCCTAGTAATAGGGGATTTTGGTTTGATGCAGAAATTGCTGCATTGAAGACAATCTCAAGGACCAAAAAAGAACTTCGTGTCAATATCTTCTTGGGGTAAGATTCTCTTCACTGATGTAATTTTTAGGTATTAAGCCCACTTTCTTTTTTTAAAAAAACTGGAATCTATGAAAGATGGAAATGTACACACTAAAGTAGACTTTTTAAAAAATGTTGAGAATTTTTAAATTAAGAATGGCCCTTAAATCTCCATAGCTACTTTATGGTTGGAGATATTTGAAAGCATCTTAGAATTAACAGTGTTTTATTAGAAAGATCCTTGCTTATCTCACAGAATTTTTATAGACTAATCCAAATAATATACAAGAGCATTTCAATGGCCATGTTTGCTATGTGGATCTATGTCAATATAACAGCTGTGACTGTCTACCTAACCAGCTGTCTGCTGGTCTTACAAGACAATCTGAAACTTTTCTTTCTAGTAATTTTCTTCAACTTAGAGAATTTTACAAGCTAATGAAGAGCATTCAAAAGGTAAAATGTCACCAAAATATCAAATCATTCAGATGTTTTTATCAATAGTTCTTTAAAAGAAGTATTTTTAGATATTTCCCTCAAGTGATGTAGTACTATGCATTGTTTCACAGCTACCTTTTTACACTTAGGAAAATATTATCACCATCTTTCTTAGTCCATTTCTTCTGAATAGAGTTTATTGGATGAATAGCCACTAATTTGCCTCGAAAGTTTGTTAAATGGTTTCCAGTTCTTTATTATAAATAATGTTTTATGTAAACAATTTTGTAAATGCATATTTGTGCTTTTTTTAAGAATGAGTTCTTAGATGTACATTTGCTGTTGTTAAGCACTGGAGATCCTAGGGTAACCCTGACAGTTTTCTTTTATATAAGGGAAACAGCCAGACTAATATTTCTTTCAAGTTCTAGTTGAATGGATTATTCCATAGTATTATAATATATACAGTGCATATATAACATGATGGAGTATATATTGTACATAATGGATATATCCGTGATAACATTTAGGTGACAAGTATGGATTGAAGCATCTATGTATGGTGAATAATAACAAAGCAGAGGTCTGTAAACTGTAGCCCACTGGCTGCCTGTTAATGAAAAGTTTTATTTGAACACAGCAGTACCCATCCATTTATTGTATTCTCTATGGCTATTTTTGTACTCAACAGCATTGTTGAATCATTGTAACAGACTATCTGGCTTGTAAAACCTAAACTACTTACTGTTACCCTTTGTGGAGAAAGTTTGCTGACTCGTAAGATAAAGAAAAGTAATGTTTTGTGAGGTGCTAAAAATAGCTTATATTTTAGAAAACAGTTGCAGGACTTTATACCAACACAAATTTGATTTTACTGCCAGAATAGGATGTTAAATCAATTACAGACTTCCAGGCCACTTGAAATTCTGATATGGATATAAAACATGAAGAAAAGGAGAAAGCATCTATATAAATCAATTATATAGGGAGCCTTATAAGGTACTTGAATTCAGGAAGTACAAAAAAAAACATTTGTATCCAGTAGGAGGGGCTAACAATACATCATGTTGAGCTAAAAAATAGCTCACCATTAAAAAAAAATTTCCCTGAGTGATTCTGAGGTAGAGTAGAACACCCTGGCTTTAGTGACTAGAACTAAGATTGGATGGAAATAGTCAAATATTGGCTCACTAGAGAGAAAAATTATATGATAGCTATCCCAACAGTAAAACATGCTATCCTATAAAGTATTGTGTTCTTTGTCATTTAACTTTCTATTAGACATATTAGGAACACAAAGCCAATAAGGAGCCAGTGTGGCTTGTGGATTGGAATTTTTTCATGGTTAGAAATCTTTATCCCCTCACTGGACATAATGGGTAAATAATTAGAGTGAAGGTATAGAGAGGTATTCATTCTGTTAATAGACAGTTTGGGACTGTTACAAACAGTGCTGCCATGACATTATACTGTGTCCTGGTGCTTATGTGCATTAGTTTTTGTAGTGCACATCTTGTGTAGAAGTAGAATTGCTGGGTTGTAAAAACCTGTACATCTTCAACTTTAATAGATAGGACCAAATATTTAAGTGGTTGTACTGGGTTATACTTACATAGCAGTATAAGAATTCCCACTGACCTGCATTCTCATTCACACGTTGTCAGACTTAAGTTTTTACTAATCAGGTGGGCTATATAATAAAATAGTATATCGTGTAGCTTTATTTTTCATTTCCCTGGCCACTAATGAGATTGAGAACCTTATGTTTATTGGCAATTTGGTTGTCTTTTGCAAGGACCCTGTTCCAAACATTGGCATTTGTTCTTGTTTAATTGGGTAGTCTGTTGTAATTGATTTTTAGGAGTTCTAATTGTGGAAACTTGACCATTTGAGTTATACGTGGAGAAAGTATCTTCTCCTTCTATGGCTTATCTTTTCTCCATATGTTTGAATAGTGTTCTTAATTTTGAATAGCCAAGTTTGTCAAAATCTTTTTCTTATGTTTATACTTTCTGTGAGAAACCTTCTTGTTTAAGAAACTTTCCAGGGTTGGGGAGTTAGGGTTGGGGGGAGAAATGGGTGGAAGTAGTCAAAAGGTACATACACTCTTCCAGTTATAAGACATAGAAGTTCCAGTAATGTAAAGTACAGCATGGTGACTGTACTGTATATTTGAAAGTTATTGAGAGAGTAGATCTTAAAAATTTTCATCACAAGAAAAAGAATGTAACTATGTAAGGTCATGGATGTTAACTAAACTTTTTGTGGAAATCACTTGTCAATACATACGTGTATCAGATTGTTATGTTATATACCTTAAACTTACACAGTAATTTGTCAGTTATATCTCAATAAAACATAGAATGGGAAGGGAGAAACTTTTCCCTACCCAGAGAGCATAAAGGTATTCTCCATTCTGACCTTTAAAAGCTTGTGTTTCTCTGCCTTTCTCTAGGTCTTTAATCTACTTGAAGTAGATTTTTATGTATAGTGTGAGGTAAGGGTTTAACTTACCTTGACATATAAATAATCATTTACCATTATTAAAAGCATACTTTTTCCCTCATTGATCTTAATAAATATCACCTCATAACAAGTATCTTTATATTTGATACATCTATCTGGTCACTGTCTTATGCATCCTGATATCAGTTCCACACTGATAGAAGTCCACACAGATGGAAGAAAATAGGTAGTGTTTTTGGCATATGATTTATTATTTCAAGAAAGTTAAAAACGCAACTGAAATGCAAAACAAGATTTATGCAATCTATGGAGAAGGTTCTGTGACTGATCAAAAGTGTCAAAAGTGGTTTGCGAACTTTCATGCTGGAGATTTCTCTCTGGACAATGCTCCACTGTCGAGTAGACCAGTTGAAGTTGACAGCAGTCAAATCAAGACATTAACTGAGAACAATCAACATTATATTATATGGGAGATAGCTGATATACTCAAAATATCCAGATCAATAAAGTTATTGGTGAAAATGAAAAATATGTCTTTATTTTATCGAGGGGAAAAAAAAACAGACTTTTTGGCCAACCCAATAGTTTGATTTGTCAGTTTTGCATGGTGCAATCGTAACCACTAAAAGTTACTAAACTGTTAGCAAATAAATAGAGTAGAAGGTTAATAATGAATATTAGAAATATCCAAAAGAAGGCAGTTAAAAAGAGTAAAATAAATGAAAAGGTAGATGAAATCAAACATATAATGGTAGAAAGAAACCTAAATATATCAGCCATTATATTAACTATATGAGAACTAAATATTACAATTAAAAAATCAGACTAGATTAAAATGAAAACAAAACTCATATGGTGCTTTCTAAAAAGACTCTCTACAAAGTTATAGAAGTTGAAAATACAAGAAGGAATGAACTCTAGGAAGATGACAACAGCAAGATTTTTTTCATCTCCCTAGATGTCCTTATAAAAACATAGAGCAAGTAAAATATCCCAAAAATCATGGACAACTATTTTGGATGATGTGGCATTCCACACAAACACCTAAATAGCTGGTGGGATAAACAGCTGAAAGCTATAAGACCTGTGTGGTGTCAGTGGCTGTATAAGAGGAAGAAGAAGCTAACTACTGGATATATGATGGACTCAAGAACTCTAAAATAATAAATTAACTAAGCAAGCAGTTTCAAGAATAGCAGTTTGGTTGCCACCTTTCAAAATGACCCTCAATAATTCCTGCTTCCTGATACACCTTGCATAGTTCCCTGTCACATTTTACTAGGGTTGCTTTGTGTGACCAACAGAATATGGCAGAAGTGATTGTATACAACTTCTGTGATTGGATTATAAAACCACTGAAGCTTCCATTTTGGGCTCTCAGATCACTTCCTCTGGGGGAAGCCAGCTGCTGTGTTGTGAGAATTCAGACAGCCTGTCGGTCTTTCCCTAGTTGAGCCTTTAGATGAGACTGCAACCCTGGTCAACAGCTTGACTGAAACCTCATGAAAGATCTTGAACCAGACCTACCCAGCTAAGCTGCTTCCAAATTCCTGATCCACAGAACTGTAAGGTAATTTTTGTTTTATGCTGCTAGTTTTAGGGTGATTGTTATGCAACAGTAGGTAAAATTAATATAGCAGCTGAAGCTAGAAGGGGTAGGCACCCCAGCTTGGGTAAGTACAAACAGTTTGCAGTGCGGTCTAAAGGGATTAGAACTCTATGAACTCTCAAAATTAGCTATAGCTCCATGCCAGGACAAAGCTCCATATTGAGAAGAAACAACTGTGGATGCAATTCAAATTGAACAGGACAGGGACAGTATAGACAAAGGAAAAAAAAGACCCTATTTATTGTTATAAATAAGGGAGGGGAATAGTGCCAGGAGATTTCAGAAAGTAAACTTCATAATGTCTTTTTAAAAATAATTTTTGAGGCATAATTTACAACATATTAGGTGAATATTAACAAGTGTATGTACCTGTGCCACCACTGTAATCCAGACATACATTTTGATCACCCCCAAAAAGTTCCTGTGGGCTTTGTCAAAGTCACCATTACCAACTTTAGCCTTGGCCCCAGACAGCTACTGATTTGATTTATGACCTATTAGATTTTAATTGCCATGGTGTTGAATGCTTCTCCAAAAAGCAGCAATGAAAATAGTGAGCTGTGTGGAACACTAGCTGTGAATTAGCAAAGCTAAGTGAAACTATACCTCTAAAGTTCCAAGAAAATAAGAGAAGAAAAGCATTGATGTCAAATACCATATAAAAGTAGAAGGAAGAAAAAAACAAGGAACTAGGATAACACCCTTACAAAGAAAGTATTCCAGAAAGACATACATGAGTCAAGAAAAATGTGGGCTAAAGATTTTAAGTCTAGCCAAACTGGCTGTCAGTATATTAAGGCTGGAAAACAACTCACTGACTTGTAAGAACTAGGGGAGGCATCGTTTTTCCTGAGCCTTCCAGAGGACTAGCTTCAGACCATTGAGATGACTAAAGAGAATTTGACGGAGTGGTTGTGAACTTTAAAATATTGCTACATTTACAACTAGGGCTACAGGAGATATAGAAAGGAGAGAATATAATATGTATAGCATTGTCATATGATCTGACACTGTAAATATAACTAAGATATGGAAAAGTACAGAGAAATTTTTTAGAAGACTTTATTTCTTTTTAGAGAGAGGGAAAGGGAGGGAGAAGAGGGGAAACACTGACATGTGAGAAAAGCACCAATTGACTGCCTCGTACACTACCCAGCCAGCGATAGAGCCAGTGACCTTTTGCTTTGTGGGATGATGCCAAACCAACTGAGCCATGCTGGTCAGAGCTGTACAGAGAAATTTTAAAGCATTCTCAGAAATCATAATGACAACTGGTGAGAGAATGTCTTGTGTGTACTTTCAGATAAAGCAAAGAAGTATTTGTAGCATTCTAATTTAGGCATCACTGGTGTCTTTTCTGGTTGAAGAAAAAGGAGAAACAGATAATTATTTTTTAAAAAGTAAATTCACCCATTAGTTCTGAATTTGAACAGAAAGTTTGTATTAACTCATGAGGTATTTTATACATGTGTTAATGTGTACATTTCAGTTCATATAGCTCTGTTTCTAAAAGCCTAGAAACACTGATCAGTCCAGTTTCGGTAAGCTTCTCTAGTGCCTGAATTCTGGTCTTGAAATACCATGTTTACCTAAAAGAAACCAGGCTTCCTTGAAGACAAGAATTCAGGCTGGAGGCAGCAAGTGTTTGAGGTGAACTTGGAGCATCTTGTGTTATAGGTAACACGGAAGCCCACAAAGACTGAGAGGTTTTGTCAGAAAAATTTGGCAGTCAGCTGGCCAGAGATCCCATTGGCCACAGATGAGAGAGTTTGAACATTGATAAGGAAAATAACTACAGTGGATTAAAACACTTCAAATATGTGCTTTCCTAGTAATATAGAAACTCATTGGTCATCTATATAGGATGTTAGGGGAATTATTCCTTTTAAAAACTGCAGATAATTTTACCCAAAAATGAACCTGGATTTGATTAAGCATTTAAAGCCAGGTCCAGACCTTTTAAAAAAAATTTTAAGGTCCAAATAATGAATAGTTTACCATTGGTGGCCAGATGGTCTCTGTCAAAACTACTGAACTCTGCCATTGAAGCAGGAAACCAGCCATAGAGAATACATACATAAGGTAGGTGTAGCTGCTCCAGGAAAACTTTACTTACAAAAACAGGCAGCAAACCAAGTTTTTTGACCTCTGCTCCAGATCCAACTACCAATTTACTGAAAATACAAACAACAATAAAAACTAAACTATACTTTGGGAATGCAAATATCAAAAATCAAGACTGAGAAACTATAGGACAAATGATAATGGTTCTTCAACAAATTGCAAGAAAGAGATCATGTGGAAATGTATAGATTAGAATCTTGGAAACACAGGCAAAAATGGTACATTTTTCTGTGCAGTTTCTGCACTTGTATATGTTTAACATTAACAGTTTTAAAAGAAAAGGTGAAAGGATGGGAAATGTCATTAAGCAAATGCTAATAAAAAGTATACTTTTGATACTGAATGTATTAGTAGATACACATTTTATAAGATTTAAGGATTTTTTTTAAAGATTTATTTATTTGTTTATTTATTTATTTATTTATTTTTAGAGAGGGAAGAGAGGGAGAAAGAGAGAGAGAAACATCAATGTGCAGTTGCTGGGGGCCGTGGCCTGCATGCAACCCAGGCATGTGCCCTGACTGGGAATCAAACCTACGATGCTTTGGTTCACAGCCCGTGCTCAATCCACTGAGCTATGCCAGCCAGGGCAAGATTTAAGAATCTTAAATTCATATACATCCAGTGACATAGCTTCGAAAATATAAGCAAAACTTGACAGATTAAAAGGAGAAATGTACAAATCCAAAGTCACAGCAGGAAACTTTGAAGAAGTTTATGCAAACAAGTATAGATTATATCTATGAAAAATATAGCTTAGTATTTGAAAGACTTTTTAGTGATGTCATCTTTTTACCTAGAAACTCACTGTATTTATTGAAAATATATTTTGATCTTTCATTTTAATAGAGTATCATTTTATCTGGTCTTTAAATTAAACTTGCAAGACAGCTGTCTTACCAGATAATCTAAGTGCTGTTTCTTATTTTTTTTTTCCCTAACATAACACTAAGGTTACACTTAACTTCGAATATTAGGTACTTAATATTGGACTTTTTTTTCTATTGGAAACAATAACTCAGAGTAATTGGAATAACTATAATCCCAATTTGTAAACAAAGTTTAGTGAGTTTTCACACTGACTTTATTATTTGCATATGGTTAGGTTTGCTGACAGAAGTTAACCTTTCTTCCTTTTTTAAACAGGGGTTCCGAAGGAAAAATTAATGATTGCCAGATAAAATTTGTAAATGAAATCTTCAAGATCGAGAAACCTGGAGCTCATCCTCTTTCATTAGCAGATGGAAAGTTTTTAAGTATGGCTATTTTTATGGGCTTAGACTATATATATTGTACATGATTGCCCTTTTAATTGGCCAGGGAATAACTTTTGAGAGAGGATAAGATTTAACCCATACAATTTTACTTTCAAGACACCATTTTTTTTTCCTTCTTTTTCCCCCCATTGATCAACTATCTCATGCTAGCCCGTTTAAAGGTCAGAAATTGCTTCAGTTTGGGCACCCTGTCTTTATTTATGTGTCCTTGAGGATCTCTGAGTTCCTGCAGGAGCTCCACATTGTCATTCTTATTGTGGTTATTGGGATATTGTTCACATCCTGTCATATTTTGTTTAACTAAATGTGAAGGTGATATCTGATTGTCACCTTGAGGATCTTTTAGAATGCATAATACAGAGGAGTTTCATGATGTCCATGGTAGCAGCCTACCCATGTCAAAACATTCTCAAAATGATGATCCACCTGTTCATTTGTCTGGTATTTAGTATAGTACAACATATCCTATACCGGCTTTTTACTATGTGAGCATTAGCCATGTCCTTTGTATCATGTGACTCTTCCCAACAACAGGTTGTATCCTGGGAATATCCCTTATCTCTCTGAGGCTCGGTTTGCTTATATACAAAGTGGGTGTTAGTAAGCAAACATTGTATTATTTTGGTAGAATCAATTGGATCAGCCATGGCAGGTGCTTACCTATTACCTGGTCTTGCAGTATATACTGCTGGATCTGCTGTCAGTTTTCATCTAAATAAAGTTTCACTCACTCATGAAAAGCTATCTGCCTTCTTTCTCACTGGTTTGTGGACCTTGTGAGTTTGAAAAAGAGGTAGAATGCAATTTTTCAAGGATTTTGAGATGGTTTCCATCTTGTCAAGACATCATTTTTGAACTAAGTTGCATTTTGGTCTGATGGTTTTTCTCATAATAAAATTTGTTTTCAAGGAAATATTTTCTCATAGTAGCATTTTATTGCCATTTTCTTGCTGTTTTCTCTACTATAGGTTCTGTCCAAATAAAAATCCCATTTCACTGCTTTTATGTCCATCCAAGATTTATTTTTTAAATATTTATTTATTTTTAGAGAGAAGGTAAGTGAAGGAGAAAGAAAGGGAGAGAAAAACATCAATGTATGGTTGCCTCTCATGCGTTCCCCACTGGGAACCTGGCCTGCAACCCAGGCATGTGCCCTGACTGAGAATCAAACCAGCAACCCCTTGATTCACAGGCCCATGCTCAACCCACTGAGCTACACCAGCCAGGGCCATCCAAGATTAATTTTTACTAATGAGACATTTTTATACTGGTAGAGCCTACGAATAATAGTGCTGACTGATCCTTGAATATCTGGGAGATAATAAAGGAGATTTATATATATCCCTACCTCTTCATTGTACATATTTTACTTGCTTAAGATCACACATCTAGTTGGTAACAAAGTTATGACTAGATTCTAGGTTTTTTCATTCATGATTCAATTGCTATCTTTTCAAATAGATTAGAGTATCTCACACTCTCAATTCTGAATTTTCTTGTGGAGAGCAACCCATTGACTTTATGCCACATGTCAATGTCTAGTATATTCTGGAAAAGCTATTCAAGACAAAAGGGGTCCTGCCTAACCTCTTCTTACCACAATTGTGCAAGATTATAAAACAGATCAAGAAACACTTTCATGTTACTGGTCTAGGCCATTCTCTCTTTTTTGAGGCTGCAGTGCTAATATATCTACATTTGAGTTAAGACCCTCAAGGCATAATTTGTATGACTACTTATAGGATTATATCTTAGGAATGAAGATAAGTTGACGAGTAAACCTATTTAATGTGCCTTAGTCTTTCTCAGTAAAACACAACAAAAGGCCAAGTTTGACTAGGTTTTTCTCACATGTTTCTGTTTTCTCCCACTCGGTACACTGCATATATTTTTTGTTCTATCTGATGCTAATCACATTATAGCTACAATTTTGAACTTGTATGTTAAAGAAACCATTTCAGAGCCACAGCTGGATTTCCATTGGTCAGATGACTCTCCAAACCAAAAATCTAAACGTGTCTTTTAGGTTTGTCATATTTCTATTACTTATATGTTGTCACAGCTACTTTAGTGCAAATGAACAAGATTATTAATCATTTTCATTAGCAACAATAGGCAGTGATCAATCAGAAAATTAGTATTAAAGTGAGTAGCCTTTTCCTTCCTCCATCTCATTTGAGAGATACTTTTTCCCATTTCCCTTATATGCTAGATTAGTTCTGTACCAGTAAATTTCTTCACAAATGTACTGTGTACAATTTGTAAGAAATTTAGAATGTAAAACTGTATAAATTCAAATAATATAGAACTCCTAGGAAGTAATTATTCTAACAGCATGTCATTCTAGACATCATCCTGTATCTATATAATTTATCTTTGTTGAAACAATTTTGTTTTTTAAAGCAATTATCCAATTTCTTTTTTGAATTTAATATACCTGACTTCCTCTGTATTAATAGTTCTTACGAATTTACCTGTGTTTTTTTCATGAAAATCTTTCCAACTGTTCCTCTTTCATTAACATTTAAGTTTAACTTTTGGTATATGAACATTACTATAAGACTTTTTGTACCTATGTATATTTTAAAATTTCAAGGGAACACTTTGTCAAAAGATGTTTGGATTTAGGTGGGGTAGGTGCAATAAATGGCACTCCTGAACTTGCCGGAGTTCTGAACCAGTTGACAAGTAAGATGAAAATCAACTGAATTAGAAGTGCCACTTACATTACTAATAAAGTGAATGTTGGGGGCATAGCTTGTACGGGAACTAAAATGAGCTTGCTGACTCCAAACAGCCCTCCCCCTCCTAGTTCAACCCAAAGAAAGGTTTGGATCTGTAGGACAGATGGTACTTAACAATTTCTTTTATCAAGTAATGAGGTCAAAACAACTTCGTTTGACAAAGTATTGTATTTCCCTTGAAATTTTAAGATAACTTTATGGTGCCCCAGTGAGTTCATCACAATGGTGCATATTTGGTTAACCATGAGTTGATATAAATTTAAAAAATTTTAAAACAAAAGTTCATTATCCTCATTGGCTGGTGTGATTTGATTTATTACTGACACATGCCTGGGCCCCATTCCTGAAAATTTGATTCATAAGTCTAGAATGAGGCTCAGGCATTTATTCTTAAAGTCCTATGCTTGAGGGTTTCTTTTTCTTCATTAAAAAAAGCTGTGATATTTTCATAGGCTTTTCTTTAGAAGATTTATAGATATAAAAATGATTTTAAGGCTAGGCTTACTGTATTTTGTTCTTAATAGGAAAAAATGACCCCGAATGTGACTTATGCCGTGGAGACCCAGACAAGAAATGCCATTCTTGCTCCTGTCATATATGTGGTGGAAAACAGGAACCCAACATGCAACTTCTATGTGATGAATGTAACATGGCCTATCATATTTACTGCCTGAATCCACCTTTGGATAAGGTCCCTGAAGAGGAATACTGGTATGATTATTAGGGTATTTTTGTTGTTGCTATGTTCAAAATTGAATGTGAAACAGGTATTTAAACCACCAAACATAGATTTCTAAAGATATATAATGTATATTAAAGTACTTAACATTTTATAGCCAATGGTTGTTATTAATACCTTTATTCAAGTATTACCACAGCCTCTGTACCAGTCTCTAACTCCATATTTAATCCCTCCAGTCTTTTCTCCAGTACAGAGTCTGTTCTTTGAAAAATGCAAATCCAATTGTGTTACTCCTTTGCTTCAGAGGCTTTATGTTGCCTTACAGGGTCCTGCACAAGTATTTTCAGTTGATTTCTCCAGTTGTATCTCTTACTACTTCCCCCTTCCATTTCTCCAAATATTCTGTGCTCTAGCCAGATTATATAATAATGTTTCTTTCTTATTTTATTTATTGTTTTTAGAGAGAGTAGAAGAGACAGACAGACATTGATTTGTTATTCCACTTAATGCATTCATTGGTTACTTCTTTCCCTAACCGGAGATCAAACCCACAACCTTGGCATATTGGGACAATGCTCTAACTGACCTACCCAGCCAGGGTTACTCTAACCAGATTAAATATCTTGTAGCTCTTTAGGTCTTTTTCTTTCTCACCTCTGGGCTTTTACACCTGACACATTTTCTCTTGGAAACATTTTCTTCTTTGCCTAACTTCAGGATGATATTAATTCTTCTGGTTTTTACTTAAATATGATGTAATTGGGGAAGCCTTTGTGGATGGTTCCCTCTAACCCCCAATTATTTTAGATGTACCTATTATGTTCTATAATAGTACTAAATAGTTATTAAGCACTTAATAAGTGCTAGATACTAACAAAGTGCTTTATATGGATTATTGTATCAATATTTAATCCTATGAGGTTAATAAGTAGACCTAGGCACCCAAGTCAAATACACTTGACAAACTATTTCTTCTGTTAGTTACAAAAAGAAATAATTAGGAGACTGGGAAAAACATGTCCAGAGTTATAATGAACTTTTTTCTCTTTACACTATGGGCCATATTGCTAGCATAGAGGGTTTTTAAGTTGGAAGAATGACTTACCCAGAAATATTAACATCACGATGAGGTAGCTGGTATCACTGTAAAGAATAGATTGTTCTCCATCCCTGTGATGCCCCCCACTCAACCCCCCACTTTTAGGGAGGTTTTTATTGTATTATAACAGAGGGTATAGGAGTGATAGAAGAAAGGAAGGGATATAAATTCTTTTTTTTACCCCCTACTTCTTATGGTCATATCCCTGAATTTTATCACCACCAGTAACTTATATTTTCTCCAAAGTCTCTTATTTTTCTTTTGTTTCCATGGGTGATATTTTCTTCTCTAAAATGCAAGCCCTTCTACTTTCCCTTACAGTTCCATATCCTTTGCATTTTCAGGAACTTTATTTCTATATTGAATTCCTCTCCTGAATTGCCATTACTAGGTTATTCTCATTAGTATCCTAGAATCTTGAGTTTTCAAAATGCACAGACACACACCTCTCCCTTGATCCCATTCCTCCTATCAGCTGCCTATCCCATTTCTCTGCTCCCTTCATGGCAAAGCTTCTCAAGAGCATTCGCCACTGATTATTTTTATTTCCTCTCCTCCCATTCATATCTCAACACTGCAGTCTGACTCTTCCACTACTCTACTCTATCAGCTTAGGTCAAGCTCACAAACACATTTCATTGTCAAACCTAGTGGTGACTTCTCAGTCCTCCTTACTGTTCTGCTCAGCTGCTGACTCTGTTTTTGTAGATTGTATGATATCGTATGATCTAATTTTTCTCCTACTTCACTTTCCTTCTTAATCTCTTATTGATCTTCTCTCACCTACCAGATTTCAGAGTTTCTGAAAGCACTACTTGTTTACTGTCTTCATACTTGCTTCCTAGATGACCTCATCCAGTCCTGAGACTCTATATACCAACCTAATGGTTCTGAACTTACACCATCAGATCTAATCTCCCCTGAGCTTTGTATTCCTATATTCAGCTACTTGCTTCCTGATATCACAAAATTAGTGGGTCCAAAATTAGTGAGGGAATCTTTGATTCTCTTTACCACCCCTTTTGTATACCCTACATCCAAGAATATATGAGCATATCTTGTCAGTTCTCCATAATCTTTTTCTCTTCTCATCCCCCAACACAAATCATCTTCTCTTTCCTGAACTGCTATAAAAAATGCCTAACTAGCCTCCTGGCTTTCACATTGCTCACAGCTTCCTTTCACCCATAGCAGCAGTGTGATCTTACAAAGTTCTAAATCAGGTTAAAACCATCTAATGTCTCCCTGCTGCACTTAGAATAAAATCTAAGCCCTTGCCATCCAAGACCTAGCCACAGCCTACTCTCTAACCTCATCACTTATCCATTTTATTTACTGAACTTAAACTCTATCCATGTTTATGTTCTATAAAGCATATTATTCCTTCCTTTCCTTTTCTTAGGACCTTTATACTTCATGTCTCTTTGCCTGAAATCCCTTCCCTGGCTTCTTATCACTGACTCTTCTGGTCTCAGCAGGAATACCACCCCAAAAGCTTTAATTATCTAAAGACACAAAGGGTTTCTAATCACTATTAGCACACCCAGAACACTAAAGTATTTCCTTTATAGCATGCACTTACCACTTTCTGAAATTGTTTCATTTATGTACTAGTTTTCTTTAACTACTGTGTACAGGCATTTTGATCACAAATATTTATCCCAAGCATCAAAATAGTACCTGGTATGAAGTTCTGAACAAACCTGATGAAGGAATAGATCCAGGGATGACTTTAGGATCGTATAATTAAGAGTCTTAGATTTCTCTGTGGAATACCTCTACATTCATATCGAAGTTTTTCATTTCACCTGGAACTCCTTAACCTAAATCTTTTCTTCTTCTCTAAATCATGTTGTCTGAGTATTTTCCCATCAGACAAAGATAATACCTGTTTTAATTATAAGATCTTTGATAAAATTATTGTTGTAAATGCTAGCACATCAGGTAAAATACTGTCTTACCAAATTGATTTTTGGAAGCCTTCCTGGTTTCTTCATCAGGGGAGATTTCACTTGATAGTATTTCTTGCCTTCTCATAGTTAATTTTGCCTTGGATTTGTGTCTGTATCTCACTGTCCAATTTTCTCAGAATCAGGGACTAAATTATTTACATTTGTCTTTCATAAAGCACTAAACAAGATATCTTGTAATTAGGCTGTTAAAATTATCTAGTTGGGTATAAGTGTCTTCTTCTATAAGCTAAATGGAATGGATAATTATGAAATGGAAAATAGAGACAAAAATGTTAAATTAATGGGGGAAGTGGCCAGCCAATCCTTGTTAAGATATTCCATTCATTGGTAACATAGAATAGCTCATTTCATTCTGTAGATACTCATACTTTGTTTTTTAGAAATGATTTAAGACCGCTTATAATAATATGTAGGCGTACCTCATTTTATTATACTTCATAGATGTCTTGTGAAGTATGTTTTTTTTACAAATTAAAGGCAAGACAGTCTACCAGCAAACAGATTATAACAATACTCACTTTATTGTGGTGGTCTGGAACCAAACCCACAGTATCTCCAAGATAGCCTGTACAGGTTATATCAGTGTGGCTAACTGCAAATAAGCTAAAGGAGAAACAAGTATAAGCAATTAAAATTGAGCTAGGGACAAGGCTAATATAAATAAACATCCTTGAAATTTTTTATTATAATAGACTGTACATTTCATACTTTGAGAATTCTAATAACCAATTTAGACAAGATGTGTGTGAGTCTCATATTTCAATGTTCAGTGTAGAAGAATCCTACAGTGTAGAATTCTTGTTCCTTTTGTTTTAATGATATGAACATGAAATGAATAATTCACATTTTCAGAGTTAATGATAAGATCATAGTACCATTTGAATTGGACAACTGTGTCTGGCTTTTCAGGTAAATTTGAGAATTTATATTAAAATATTGAGTTCCCTAAAAGAATGACGACTTCTTTAAGTACCAGCTGAAACTCTGTAATATATACTAATTACAACATCTTAAAATTTGTTCTGCCCTAGAACGGTCATTATTCTGTTACTGGCTTTAAGATGGTATTATCAGAATTTTTTTTTCTTTTAAAGGTATTGTCCTTCCTGTAAAACTGATTCCAGTGAAGTTGTAAAGGCTGGTGAAAGACTTAAAATGAGTAAAAAGAAAGCAAAGATGCCCTCAGCTAGTACTGAAAGTCGGAGAGACTGGGGCAGGGTAAAGATAAAAGTCTCCTTTTCTTCCTAGTTAAATGTTTATAATAACTATAGTGCAAGTTATAATTTTTCTTAAGATTTTATTTTATTTTTAAACAGAGGGGAGGGAGAGAAACATCAGTGTGTGAGACAAACATTGACTGGTTGCCTCTTGCATGCCCCCCGACTGGGAAACCTGGCCTGCAACTGAAGCATATGCCCTGGCTGGAAATCTAACCAGCAACCTTTTAGTTCATGGGCTAACACTCAATCTACTGAGCCACACCAGCCAGGGCCAAGTTATAATGTTTTAATAACAATAGTAGTAATGGTATAAATGGTACTTGAAGTATCAGAAATACTAACAAATAACTGTGTTGTTTAATGCTGTTAATTTATATTTGTTAATTGAATTTAATAATATAAATTGTTATGTATTGTTAATCATACAAATAGCCAGGTTTCTATTTTATTTACATATTATGGGATCTAAGGGCTTTAAGATGTAGCACAACTGATTTCTCAAACAGCTTGCTCTGTGACTTGTAGGGAATGGCCTGTGTTGGTCGAACTAAAGAATGTACTATTGTTCCTTCTAATCATTATGGACCTATTCCTGGAATTCCTGTTGGATCGACTTGGAGATTTAGAGTTCAGGTATTTTTAAAATTGACTTAGTTGAAAGAGTAGAATTGAGTATAGTTCAAATTGTGGCAAATATCAGTGTCTATTAATTATAAATGGACTAACCTGGCTAGGTAGTATCACATGGTGTTCAGTTAGAATGAAAGATTTTCTATTACAATGGTTAGGCTATTCCCCATAGCTTGACAGACAGAGGAACATGCATCATGAATAGGCACCAACTATGCCTTTTCATCATTTTGTTCTACTCTTCTGTTACTGTTATGGTAGTTAACATTATTGGTAAGTTTTCTAAAGAATTTTTTGCCAAGATAATATTTGCAATATTAATTTTTTATTTTTGTCATGTATTAGTAAGTTCTCATCTAGTGTCATTGAACTACAAGAAAGCTCACTTTAGGTGTTTTCTTTGAGTCTAAGCTTTCTGAATGATTATTAAGTCATTGGTCAGAGGAACTGCCAGATAATCCCAGGATAAAATTACTTCTTTTTTCCCCTCAAAGAAGGCTGTATTGTATTTACTCCTGATTTCTTCTTTAGAAAGGTAATTTTATCATTACGGACAACTTAATGTGAGGGAGGGGAAATCTTAGGTAGAACATTTTGCAATTAGAGGAGCTTGAATTTTAATAATATAGAATGGTAACATTTTAAAGTTAAAATAGTGTAATATATAGCTTGAAAAGTTAAATACTAGTATATGGTGTATTTTCAAAACCCACCCCTTTTATGTCCCCATTTTCTGTTCATCAGAGATAACTACTTTTTATACTGCCTTTGTCTTCATATATTAGTTTTATTAACCTCCTTCTATAGAAGATGAACAATTTAGTTTAACACATTCTATCCTCCCATTGCAAAATAAAATAATTTGGTTAAGTCACTATTCAAGGTTTGATATTATTATGACTGGATCTATAAATACAGTAAAAATACACTATTTTTAACTGTCTTTTTTGTTTGCTTTATTTTTTTGTATAGGTGTCACTAATTCATTTCTGAACTCTAAAAGTCCTATTAATACAGTCTAAGAATATTTTGAGGTTGTTGGCCTGAGCAACTGGAAAGATGGATTTGCCATTTAGGAAGTAGGGAAGATTTAAAACAGGTTTATTATTTTCAGGGTTGGAGAGTTTGGGAGTCAAGTGGTCCTGTCTTCTGAAATACCTGGTATTTCCAAGGACTAAATCCAGGTTCTGTTGTGCTTAACAGCTTCTTGTGGGCTTCCACTGTGCCTTCTTCCCTAGCCCCTCTATTCAGGCTGGGATTTTAGCTCCTTTTTCTCTGCTAAGAACAATTGTATATTTTGGGTTTTTTGTTTGTTTGTTTGTTTTTTAATTTTTTAAGTATTTATTTTTAAAGAGGGGGTGGGGGTAGTAAGAGAGGGAAGGGAACATCAATGTGAGAGAAACATCGATCAATTTCCTCTCACACATGCCCTAGCCAGGGATGAACCCACAACCTAGGCATGTGTTCTCACCCGGAATCAAACCGGTGACCTTTTGCTTGCAGGATGACACCCAGTCAACTGAGCCACACTGATCAAGGCAAACAATTGTATGTTAAGTAGATGAATTACATACAGTACTTAGGGAGTTTGAAGTACAGAAAAGAAGTGACACGTGTTTCAGTGAGCCAGATTTGATGATATATGGGAAAATAGTAGGCCACTGAAGTAGTAAAATAGCATGAGTAAACTAAGAAAATGGGTAGCATATTTGGGTAACAATGAATAGTTTTGGTTGAAACATAGAGGCTCCATGAAGGAGAAGCTGGAGATTGGACCTAGCCAGATTGAGAGGATAATGTGTAATACTTAACTTGGGCTCTGTAGAGTGACTATTAGGCCATTTATTTTGAGCCCTTGAAAATTAAAAGCTCATTCTGTTAAAGGATCATTCTGTTTGTGATGGGTAGAATGGAATTGAAGAAACAAAATTGGAGGCAGTGAAAGAGGGTCTAGTTTAAGCATTAATCACTCAAACTAACATTACAGCAGTGGAAGGAGGAAAGAAAATGAATTTGGGAGATCAGGTCAGCAATATTTGTGGCCAAATAAATGGGTTTGGACATTGAAGGAGAAGAATGAGGCTAGAATGACTCTTGCCTATCTGACATGCCTAGGAACAGTGCCGTAATCAAAGACAAGACATAAGAAGAGAAGAGATGTGTAGCACTGATAGTATATCCTTGTTTACCCAGATTGAGCTGTTATTAGCAATAGATATAAGATGATTATTATTTCAAAACTCAGAATTCCAAGCCTGAGCACTTTTAAGAGTCATCAGCTCAGTGCTTAAGAGTTACATAGTTGGAGAAAAGTAGAGTCAATGAGCAAAAAGGTAGAACTCTGGGTGACCTGCAGTTCTTAGTTGGAGGCTTTTAGGTCCAATGATATATGTGAAAGCATTTTGTAAATGTAACTTCACTATTTAAAGGTATTTTGAGACCCTATTTATTTTATAGGTGAGCGAAGCTGGTGTACATAGGCCCCATGTTGGTGGAATTCATGGCCGAAGTAATGATGGGGCTTACTCTCTTGTCCTGGCTGGTGGATTTGCAGATGAAGTAGTAAGTCATAACTTTGTACTTTAGAACCTGTTTTGATTATTCAGTAAAATACAGAAGTTTTGTCTAGGGTATATCTAGTCCTATCTCTTTTTAGCATAGAGTTTATGTTAAAATAGCCAGCTCTGTACAAGTTACAAGGTAAATCAATTGGCAGTATTTAATCTTTGTGTGTACTGTTTTGATTTACATATATGTGGTACTGATTATTGCAATGAAAATACATATTCTATAGAGCTCATTTTTTAAATTAAACTTACAATTATGGAATAATTTTAGATTGGCATGTAGCATTAGAAACAGTACAAGATTTTTGTGCCCTTGTCTTCTTCCCTCAGTGGTATATTTTACAAAATTACAGAACAGTATCACAGCTGGGATATTGACATGCTACATTGAGGACACTGAACATTTATTTTCCTTACCACAGGGATCTCTTGTGTTGCCCTTTTATAGCTACATGTACTATATCTGCTCTCCACGCCCCCCTTCTTAACCCCTGATCTCCACTAATCCATTCTCCATTTCTAAAATTTTGTCACTTCAAAAATCTTTATAAGTGGAATCACGTAGTGTATAACCTTTGGAAATTCTGGGTTTGCTCAGCATAATTCTCAAATTATGCCATGTATTACCAGTTCATTCCTTTTTATTGCTGAGTAGTCCATGGAATAGGTGTACCATGGTTTGTTTAATCATTCACCTGTGGAAGAACATCTGGGTTATTCCCAGTTTTTGTCTACTATGAATAAAGCTTCAATAAACATTTGTGTGCAGGTTGTTTGTTTGTTTTTCCTCAACAAAGGTCTTCAATGCTCTGAGATAAATGACCAGAGTATAATTGCTGGGCTCTGTGGTAGTTGACATGAATATTTTGAAGCTGTATGTTTTAAGTATTTTTCAGAAATACAAAAATGTTATATAGCTTATTGAAATCAGCACTTACTTTTTTTAAGGCTTTGTTAGAAAACAAACCAACTGAAGTGGAGTCTCTAACATGTTTTTAGTGGCTAGCCAATTGTATTTTATCTGGGCTCTGACATTTGTGTGTGAGACCTTGACCAAATTATTTAACTCCACTAAACTTCAGTTTCCCCATGTATAAAATTAAAAAAAAATAGTATTGTAATTTTATATCAGAAAGTAATATAACTGATTTTAAATGAATTAATTTATGTAGTCCTGGGCATATAATAAGGACTCAGACAGTTCTATAATATGGATCAGAAGCTTATCTTAAATATATGAAACATATAGACATATATTTGTAGAGCTAAAAAGTACCAAGTTGAAGTAAGATGGGTGTTATTACTTCATTTTTTCCCATCTTTTGAATATAGTTATTAGACATTAAACATTTGTGGAGAAAAATACTGGTGCAGTGTCATAAGCTCTTAATTCTGTTATATAATGTAAAGAATAATTTTTTTTAGTAAATACTTTTTTCTTTTTTTTTTTAATTTTAATCATTGTTCAAGTACAGTTTTCTCCCTTTTACTCCCATTCCAGCCCACCCACTCAGTCCTCCCCACTTCCCTCCCATTACCACCTTCCCCCTAGCTTTTGTCCATGTGTCCTTTAAATTTGTTCCTGTAAACCCTACCCATTCTCCCCTGAAACTCCCTGTTGTCTCCCCTCTGGTCACTGTCAGTCTGTCCTCTATTTCAGTGTCTTTGGTTATATTTTGCTTGTTTCTTTGTTTTGTTGTTTAGGTTCCTGTTAAAGGTGAGATCATGTGGTATTTGTCTTTCACTGCCTGGCTTATTTCGCTTAGCATATTGCTTTCCAGCTCCATCCAAGCTGTTGCAAAGGGTAGGAGCTCCTTCTTTCTTTCTGCTGCATAGAATTCCAATGTGTAAATGTACCATAGTTTTTTGATCCATTCATTTACTGATGAGCATCTAGGTTGCTTCCAGCTCCTAGCTATTGTAAATTGTGCTGCTATGAACATTGGGGTGCATAGGTTCTTTTGGATTGGTGTTTCAGGGAAGAATAACTTCTTTTAGGACTAAAATACTTAGGCTTAATTGCCAACTAAGACGTAACTGGAGATGTTCTATTTTGTAAGCATTTTTAATCTTTTGATCTTAATCATACCTACAGAAAAAGGTAGAGGAAGCCTTAATAAACTTTTCTCATTCAAGAAAAAATTTGTTCTGAAGCCTTTAATTTGGTATGATATTCATGGAGCCAATGATTTCTTTTTGTTTAGATGATTGGACATGAAGCTATTGAATACCTGCTGATAAAGCAGTTAACATTTTAGTCTAGTAACTTGAATTAATCACATGCTAGCTTAGTGCCTTGATTTTGGTGACCTCGCTTGAGAAAGAAGGTGATCTGTCTCTTAGAATTGTCATGAGAAGTAGTTTACTTAGTGATCAGAAACAGACTGAAGCCAAGCTGTGTGGGTTTGTGTCCTGGTGCCATCTGTTACTAGCCGTGTGATCTTAAGCAAGTGACTGCACCCTCTGCCTCATCTATAAAATAGGGTTTATAAGACCTACCTCATAGGGTCGATGTGAGGGTTAAATGAACTAATCATATGTGAAAGGCTTAGTCTAACCCTCATATGTAGTAAGTGTTAGGTTGGTATTATCAGTGGTAGTGGTAGTACCCAGTTTTACGGACATGGAGGGGGTACTATGAGAGAGAAACTGGCAAAAACTGAGACTATATTCTAGATAGCCTTGAATTAAGGAATCATTAAGGGTGTCTGGGAAAAGTTTAATAATTTTAATTGTGCTGTAGGATATTTTTCTGGTAGTCTTTTGGGTTGAGGGGCCAGTGAGAAGACTGAGATAAAGGTCTTTTACCTGATAAGGGTGATGGCAGGACTGGGAGCTCCTGGCTTATTGTAGTAGGGAGCTGCTTTCTAGCTTGGAGAAGAGTAGAGATTGGAAAATCTTGGGAAGTTTAGTCATTTTGGGGCAGACTATATCCCCTGTGTAAATGATAGCTTCTTTATGTGAGCTTTCCCCAGGCAGCAATCTTGCATTTAAGCTACTGCTTTACAGGAGTACAGCTTAGTAGAGCATGAAGTAGAAAATGCAACAAATTGAGGCTGATCATTTTTCATGGGGAAAATAGTCTGAAATCATATTGACAGTTCTGATAGTCTGGCAGTTTTTTCCCCACAAGTGATGATAATTAAAAGTTTTTATTGTTATAAAGATTAAAGTATAGAAGAGTTAATGACAGGATTTTAATCTTTTTTACTTGATTATTAGCTGCTTAAAGAATAATCCGAAGTGCTTTTGTTCTGTCTTAAACATTGTTTAGCTTAGTTTGTCCCTCTTATGTACTCCTTCCTGGTTTCCACTACTTTTTCTCTTATAGAACTACCACAGTTATAATTTCAAAGTTGACAGGATTATGAATAATGAAGTCAATCCAGACATCATTTGGAAAACTTTCTCATCACTTGAAGTGTTCTGGGCTATACTAGTTGTACTTATTAGAATTACTTCAATAATATCTATATAAATTTATAGCTACTACAGAAATATTTTTGGAGCTAGTTCATGTAGCATCCACTTCTTTTGGCTTTTTTTAATTTGTCACATGAGGTAGACACTTTATGCAACTTAATGATAGGTAATTATTTTACCTTAATGTAATTTGAGTTAACTCATAGAATGTGAAATGTGGGAACTTAACATGCTGTTAGGATTTTAAAGTTGAAATACAGCAGCAAATGCGGGTGTGGTGTAGATTGCTCTTGAGAAGTCAGTTATGATGTATTTATTAAAATGGTACTCCATAAAGACGCTAGAAGCTAATGTTGATAAGTTTATTTTAATAACACTGAATTAAGTGAAACAATATTAAGTGAAATCAACCCATCAGAGCTAATTTTGTAACATTCTGTAGAATATTTGATTTTATATCTATTTATATATATATATATCATGAGAATAGCAGTGCTTGGAGGTATATAACTTCAAAATGAAATCTTTAAATCAAGTGATATAACTTGACAGTATACTACACATAAGATTACATTTGAATTGGGCCTAATTTCGGTAGATACCTTGAGAAATTATGTTAATGTACAACATCCTAACCAAATGTTCTGACTCTAAAACAAGACTTGATGAAATTATACTTGGGTTTAGGTGTCTTAATGATGAAAAATCTTCTGCTACAGGACCGAGGTGATGAATTCACATACACTGGGAGTGGTGGTAAAAACCTTGCTGGCAATAAAAGAATTGGTGCACCATCGGCTGATCAAACATTAACAAACATGAACAGGTACTCTTTATTGTTAGAGTTTGTAAAGACTATTTAGAATATGGATTTTGTATAAATGTTTGGTTATAGGACTATATAACTTAGACTGTAGAGAAAAATCTTAAATTGAAAGTTAAAGATCTAAAATTAAAATCCTGTTACCTGATAATATAATTTTTTGCAAGCATCTTATTTCTTTGAATTATTATTTCTAAAATGACAAACACATGTGCTTTGCATTTGAAAACATGTTGAAACCTTTGAAGGAAAGGAGCCTATATAAGTGAAGTTGAGGATAAGGTGGCTTATCTACTACCCTATAGGTCAAAGTTATATTCTACTCAACACAGATTTAAAGTGACAAAGTTCTTTTTAGAAGAGACGCACTAATGAGGAACACAGTTATGTTTGGGAGCCACATTTAAACACATCAAATAGCTAAATCAGAACTACACTCAAGGTGTTTTTAGGATTTATAGTAATCAGATTCTTTAAATGTTATAAGCGAGAATCTTTAGTGACAAAAGTGACCTTTTTTAATTAAATGCTTGTAAGGCGTTTACGAAAGAGCCACCTTGTGTTGACCTTAATTCTATGGAAGTATCGATGACATCCAGCTTCCATGGGAAAGAAAATTTAATAATTTCAAAGTTATTTTACTTCATAAATGCATGCTAATATCAAAAATAAAGTAACCCAAGCAAACAATCCAGTAGCAATGACTACATTATAACCTATACTGATAGTTTTGTAATCATTTCATAAAGTTTAAATTTTTGTATAAGGGTACATTATTAATAAGGGTATTTCATGGGTTATTGAGTAAAAATGAGTATTTTTAACTTTCTTGAGATTAAATCACGTGGTTTTAAGTAGTGTGCCCATAATTTCTGATTAATGTGTGAAGTAAAGAATATAGCAGTATGATTTCAAGACTTTGTTGCATACCAAGTTATACAGAATCTGTTTTCATGTCTTCCTTCTATATTATTTCTGACAGTAGGATTATTTTACTGAACCAGCAGAGGAGACAGGTCAGATTTGCTGGTGAAAACATTCCTGAGGCAGGAGTCCAGTCACTAACTAGTCTTTCAAGCAAGAGAGCAGCTCTTTAGGAGGAATGATCTTAAAAGTAGTTAGAAATATTTTGATATGTTTTTGTCAGTGAGAATGTGACTTGAATTTGCAAAAGGCTTTTCTAGGTTGTCAGATATGAAAATTATATTTTCCCCTTTAATAATAATAGAGTTTTTTGCTTGAATGAAATTTCTTTCATAACTACCTGCACTTGAAATATACACAGTAGATTCTTTTCAACCTTTTGAAAAACCTAGTAAGTGTACCTGGTTAACCATGTTATAATCTTATTACAAAATAATTGTCAAGTAGTAAAAATGTTTTAAAAGGAAAGTAGTGAAAATGAGTATTAACTCAAAATACTTTAGGACTGATATATCATAGAGATGCTAACATCCATTTAGTTAATTTGTACATTAAGCTGTGAGTATCCCTTGTGATTGATTGTAATGACCTCTTGGGCAAAGGTACTATAATGTTTTATAAACATGAAAACTGAAGTGAAAGGTCCTTAGCTCTGACCTACAGTATACTCTTTCCTGACTAGTATATAGTCCGATTCATTTTTGCTACTCTGCTAAGAGGTAGCTTGATACCTGCTTTTTGCTTTTGAAAAGTTTGTTCCTATTTTTTCTCTGCCCTTCCACTTTATGAAACTGAAATGGGCAGCAAGGTAACCTAGCCGTCCTTTATCAGAGCAGTTAGAGGCAACCAGTTGAGCTGGGGATAGAGTAATGGAAGAGCCTTGTTGTTTTGACTAGTTTCATCCTCTTGGACTCTTCACATACTTGAACAGCCTGAATATTTATATGAAGCTAGAAGTGAATTAATGCCATTTAGTGGTGGCAGTCATTGTGACTGAAGGTAACTGTGAGCACCACAGCATTCCACTCATGAAGATAATATTTATCCTATGTTAGCTCTTTAAGAAGATGATGTATTGAGATAACTATTCCATAAATAAGATATAATACTAGCTCTAGAGTTGATGGCTGCATTTTCTTCTACCTCCTAGAATTTTAATGCGTTTTCCTTTGAGATAACAGATAACTTGGTAAGCTTTAACTCTTTGGCCACATCTATAAAAGGTTTTGTTTTTTGTTTTTATTTTTGTGTGGGTTTTTTTTTTTTAAGAAACACTTAAGTTCATTTACTTTAACAATATAACACGGTCAAGATATTTTTTTATCCAGGTATTTTAGTGGATTAGTCATTTACTCTTAAGGCCTATTTTTTGAGCCTGCAAAAAGAGAACTATACTCTGAACAAGTATTTTGTATCATTACAAGATTGTGTGTATCTACATAATTTTTTAAAAGATTTTCAAGAGAGAGGAAGAGAGGGAGAAAGAGAAGGAGAGAAACATTGATGGGTTGCCTCTTGCATGCCCCTAACCCAGCCCAGGCATGTGCCCTCACCAGGATTCAAACTAGTGACCTTTCCATTCACAGGCCAGTGCTCATCCACTGAGCCAACGCCATTCAGGGTGTGTCTGTGTATTTTTTACTTCGTGTGTTCCCAGTGGTTTCTTTTCACCTAAGTTAGGAATTTGGTATCTTAGAGGAAAAATACTAATTTTAAGTAGATTTTAGTTTGGTGGGGTTTTTTGGTTATGCTTTTGTTTTTTGAGGGGGGAAAACTAAGTCCCCCAAGAAAGGTCTTCTGACATCTAATAACCTTACTGATTAATTACTACTGAGTATGAATACTGAGGAAGCTTTAGCTAAATCAAGCGTTGCTTCCAGCTCACTGTTCCTCCTTGTTTATTTGTCTTCAGCAAAATGCAGTGATCTTGAGAAGCCAAGCAGTCTTCATTATGATTTAGCACAGACCTTTGAATGCTTCATTTTTATTTAAACTTACGTTTTTTACCAGAGGTCTTTAAAGGATATTCTCATATTGAATTTGTTCTTAATATCTTCTAAACTTTAAGGAATCTCTGTTGTCTGGAATGTGGAAAGTGGACCTAGAGAGGTCATTCATACCTTGCTGCCAAATTTATTTTTCTGAATTTCTTTCTACATTATTCCAGCAATTTACCTCACTCCCTATCAAAAATAACTATTACAACAGTCGGTTGCTTTAGTTTTCCAACTTTTTCCCTTTCCTCAACAAACGTTATTTAAAGAAAATTCCATGTATTTCTAGTTGTTTTCTATTATACGTGGCACAGATGTTATTACTTTCAGAAGAACCCTACAGGCTATCTGAGAACCAATCCCCTGGCTTGGGGGTGACATCAGAAAACTGATTTGTCTTCTCTGCTGGTGGGGGAAAGCATAATCCTATTATCTGGAATAATATGGAAAGAATCATAGAATCTTAACCATCAGGTAAGGCATAATTCACCTTATAATTGAGCTAATGATGCGATTATATACTTGAAGAAAGATTACTTGGTATAAAGACTTTGCTTTATTTTTTAGGGCATTGGCCCTAAACTGTGATGCTCCATTGGATGATAAAATTGGAGCAGAATCTCGGAATTGGAGAGCTGGTAAGCCAGTCAGAGTGATACGCAGTTTTAAAGGGAGGAAGATCAGCAAATATGCTCCTGAAGAAGGCAACAGATATGATGGCATTTATAAGGTGCTCTATCTGGCATGACCTCTTGTTAGTCATTCTTCCCGGGCTTTCAGGACAGGGTTACTACCACAGGGAAATCCTCTGCTATGGGTGGGCTGGAGGAAACATTAGACCATCCTAGTTGGTATTTCTACTTTTTCTGAAACTATAACAGATACACAAAGAGAGCTCTTAACTTTGATACTTTTCTTTTAAGGCTAATTTCAAGTCCATAAGGGCAAAGCAATATTTTGGGTTAAGCTTTTTATAAGTTTATTCTCTGTGATAAAACCTTTAAATAACTTGGCCATTATAGACCTTGATTCTTATATATCTTTCAGAATGATTTTAACTACAATAGATTTTCAAGCACAGCATATTATAATTTTTAAAATAGGTTATAGTCTTTGTTTAGAAAACAGGCATCTACTGCTGCCATTTCTACTTACTATTATGCAAAATTATATTAATAGACATAATCTTGTAAGTATTTCAAATTTGTAGTAATCTATACATATAAAGGAACTATCTTAATAAGAAATAAGGTCAAAATAATATTTTGGTAATATTCTTAATTCATTTACTGTTGCAAAACAAATACCTTTTGAAGTTAGATTTAGTTTTGGCAAGTTTAAACCACTAATATGATGACATTATAAGTTTTGACTTTAAATCTCAAAGCAGTACTGAATACTATGATTTAGGTGGTGAAATATTGGCCAGAGATTTCATCAAGCCATGGATTCCTGGTGTGGCGCTATCTTTTAAGAAGAGATGATGTTGAACCTGCTCCTTGGACTTCAGAAGGAATAGAACGATCAAGGAGATTATGCCTACGTTTACAGGTTAGATTACATTTGTCTAGGCTACTTGTATATTCATAAAAATGTACACCTCTACTATCAACGTGCTTTAATACTGGATATAACTCACAGCAGTTGATCAGTGGATGGTAAGGGGTGAAAATGAGATCATGCAAGGATACAGAAAGAGAAACAGTAAAAAGGTAGTATCCTAGATGTCGAACTGCCCTCAGACCAAGATTGTGCTTGGGAAAAGTTGGGCTGGTCAATGAAAACTATTTTCAATTCAATATGGAGATCACTTGAAGTATGAGGGAAAGGGATATAAAATTTAGGTGTAGGAGACCTCAAGAAGGGAATTTTATCCTGGATGGCACAGGGGGTGTCTCTCTAGTAGGGGAAGGGGGGAGGTGGCTTGTAAGAGTGGTCTGCTTCCTACCCTTCTCACTTTTCCTCACCCCTTTTCTCTCTTCCCCCTCAAAGCTGCTTCCCTGTCCTGTCACCACCTTTAGTGTTGTGCCTTTTTTTTCCCTTTGCCCATGCTCAGCTGTTAAACCATATAAGACTTCGTTGGTTTTGTGTGCATAGTGGATGGTGTGGCTGCATTCCCCCTCCACTGCCTATACACCCTAGACTTTGTCCCTGACACTGACTTGCATGGTTTGAGTTCATCCTCCATCATTCCCCATTGTTGTGCTTTCCGTAAAGACTGCCAGCTTGTCATTTTCCCTGGCTCTGCCCACACTGCATGTGTAGGGGCTGAACTATGGGCAAGTGTCTGACCACCCAGGCAGGTGAGTGTGTGTCTTTTAGTGCAAGTCTGTTTCTATTTTTGTTTTCTTTTTAAATTCATAGATTTATTGTTTAAATGAGACCCATCAGCTGCTAAAATAACTACCAAAATACAGTTGACCCTTGAACAACATGGGGGCTAGGGGCATCAACCCCTACACAGTCAAAAGCCATGTATAACTTTGATAACAGAAAAAAACTTAAGTACTAATAACCTACTGTTTTCCAAAAGCCTTACTAATAACAGACTATTGACACACATTTTGTATATGTTCTTACAATAATGTAAGCTAAAGAAAATGTTATTAAGAAAAAAAGAAAATATATTTACAGTATTGGATTTATTGATACTGTAAATTTGTCATCTGTTTACAAGATGAATTGTCTATCAGTACCTACTGACAGACATTGATATTATCTTACATGATACAAAACACTGTCAATATTAATACATGTTATAACAACAGGCATGAAAAATAAAAAGATAATATGAAAAAAATTAATTTATAGGTATAGAAATTCATGTAATGAAATCTCCAAAAAAAATTCCAGTATCTTTATTGAAAAGAATTCACACATAATTGGATCCACACTTGTCAAACCTTTGTTCTTCAAGAGTCAGCTCTAAGTCTTTTGTAACTGATATTTTTTTTAAAACTTTTTTTGTTAAATCCATTTTTTAAAGACTTTCTGATCCACTGTTCATCAAAGAATGTTCTAGAAAGGTTAGACATGAAACTGAACAGAAGCATATAATCCCATCTAATGTGATGAGTTAATGTATCATTGATGAAGATGGAAACATACTGAGCTTTAAACAAGAGTGTATCACAAAGCATATCCCAAAGGAAAAAAAGATAGCCAGTAAAATCCAAAGATAATAGATAGAATTTATTCCTTAAAGCTGTACCTTTGGCTGATAAAGAATTCAGTAATTTAGTGGCTTTCGGTCTTCTAAAAGCTTTTATTATCCACTCACCCCCAATTTTTAAGAGATAAGAAATTTGGCCCTTAATGTTTTGGTGGGGTTTTCTTTTATTTTTTTAGATTAGCCCCACAATTTAGTGTAATCCCATCTATGTGAGTACCATCTGTTGTGCTCTGTGGTTGATCTTCACTTGTCTTCATATCAAGATTCTACTTTCCTTTCTTCCTCCAAATTCTCAAGCCACCTAGTCACAACTCCTATAAAACTTAGTCTTTCCTGTTTTAGATCTGAAACTAAGATCATTGTATTATAAAATGGAATTTCTTAACAATCAAAACTACATGGTTTTACACTGAATTTGGGATTGTAATAATAGTCTTCTGTCATTTGAATTTTGTTTTTTTTTTTTTAATGTCTGCTTCCTTTATATAAATTGTTCAGTTAGGGAAAAAATGGATTCCTCCTCTCTCCCCTTTTTAAATTTCTCACCAGGATCTAGAAACCCCCCTTCTCTGTGAAGTTTAAGTCTACATTGTACTTTTCCCCCCCATCAGTATCCAGTAGGTTACCCTTCAGATAAGGAAGGGAAGAAGACTAAAGGACAGTCAAAGAAGCAGGCCAGTGGAGCCTCAAAGAGGCCAACTCCAGATGATGATGATGATGATGGTAGGTAATGATTGCAACAAGTAAATCCTAATAACATAATTTCTAAAAAAGAGAAATATTAACAGGATAAATTGAGAAACTCATAAGAAATCAAACAAAGCAAAGGGGTTATAAGAAATCAAATAAAGCAAGGGGGTTTGGGTGTGGGGTTACTTTTTTTGTATTTTAATGGTGTCAGGATCAAAACAGCAGTATATATAATATCCTGAACTCCAGGGGAAGTTAGATACTACTTTATGCAGGTTATATTCATGCTAAACATTACTGGTGCCAGTTAACTCTTTTGTGTCATAGTTCTGCTTAGAACTACTTGCAGGTTTTCTGATGTATTTTTAAATAAATCTAGATGATTGTCCAAGTGCCTCAAAAGTATTCAAAGCATCAGATTCAGCAGAAGCAGTTGAAGCTTTCCAGCTAACCCCTCAACAGCAACATCTAATTCGAGAAGATCATCAAAACCAGAAACTATGGGATGAAGTGCTTGTACATCTTGTGGAAGGACCAGTAAGTAAAGACTTTTTTGTTTTTCATATAATTACATACCTTTATTTTCTAATTTTAAGTATAGTTGACATTCAATATTATATTTATGTCAGATGTACAACACAGTGATTAGACATTTATATACCTGGCCACCATAGGCCTAGTAATTGTCTGTCACCATACATAGTTATTATAAGATTTTTTAAATAATAATGTCCTGATATTAATAAATGGTGGAAAGTAATTTCCCTATGAAGTATCATTTTCACAAGCCAGTCAAAACTTGATCCTTTAATCTTTTCAGTCAGTGCCTGCAGCTTTCAGAAACAATCTGAGGCAGAACTTAAATGCTTTTAAATTTGTTTTAGACCTCTTAGATATTGGTTTCTGACTTCTCTGTGCCTAAACTTAATAATTAATGTTGAGGTACTATTCATGGGAAAAATTTTCAGTGTGGAACATACTCAAGTTAATCTAAAACTCTTTAGGAGAGTGTTTTGGTTTTATTTTTTTATTGTTCTGTTACAGTTGTTTTCATTTTTCCCCCAGTTGCTCTCCCCTGCCCTGTCTAACCCCTGCTCCCAAAGACAATCCCTACCCCATTGTTCTTCCATGGGTCCTTTGTACATGTTCCCCTTTTTTTCCCTGTTGTCCTCCTCTCCCCTCCTCTCTGGTCATTGTCAGTTTGTTCTTTTATTTCCATGCCTGTGATTCTTTTTTTCTTGTTTGTTTTATTGATTCTGTTCCATTTAGAGGTGAGATCATATGGTATTTGTCTTTCACCACCTGTCTTGTTTCACTTAGCATAATGCTCTCCAGATCCAGCCATGCTGTTGGGAAGGGTAGGAGCTCCCTCTTTCTGCTGCATAGGATTCCATTGTGTAAATGTACCACCAACATTTTTTTTTTGATCCACTCATTTACTGATGGGTACTTCAGCTGTTTCCAGCACTTGGCTATTATAAATTGTGCTGCTATGAACATAGGGGTACATAGGTTCTTTTGAATTGGTGTTTTAGGATTCTTAGGGTATAATCCCAGCAGTGGAATCTCTGGATCAAAAGTAGTTCCATTTTTAGTTTTTAGAGGAAATGCTATACTGTTTTACACAGTGGCTGCACCAGTCTGCATTCCCACCAACAGTGTACTAGGGTTCCCTTTTCTCCACATCCTCACCAGCACTTGTTTGATTTGTTTATGATGGCCATTCTGAACTGTGAGGTGGTATCTCATTATGGTTTTAATTTGCATCTCTCCAATGGCTAGTGATGTTGAACATCCTTTCATATGCCAATGGGCCTCTGTATGTCCTCCTTGAAGTGTCTGTTCAGGTCCTTTGCACATTTTTTAATTAAAGTGTTTGTCTTCCAGGTGTGGAATCACGTGAGTTCTTGATATATTTTGGAGATCAGACTCTTGTCAGAGGAATCATTGGCAAATATGTTTTCCCATGCGACTTGTTCCCTTTTCATTTTGCTAATGTTTTCTTTAGCCATGCAGTAGCTTTTAATTTGATATAGTCCCCTTTGTTTATTCTTTCTTTTATATCCCTTGCCCTAGGATATATATTATCGAAAATATTGCTGCATGGGATATCTGAAATTTTACTGCCTATGTTTTCCTCTAGGACTTTTATGGTAGTTTTTTTATCCAGCTTAAGTTTATTCTGGTGTATGGTATAAGTTCGTGGTGTAGTTTCATTTTTTTGGCATGTACTTGTCCAGATCTCCCAACACCATTTTCAAAGAAGCTATTTTTACTCCACTCTATGCTCCTGCCCCCTTTGTCAAATATTAATTGGCCTTAGAGATGTGGCTTTATTTCTGGGCTCTCTATTCTGTTCCATTGATCTATGTGTCTGTTCTTATGCCAACACCAGAGTGTTTTGATTACAGTGGCTTTGTATTATAGTTTGATATCAGGTATTGTGATCCCTCCTACTTTGTTCTTCTTTCTCAAAGTTGCTGAGGCTCTTCAGGGTCATTTATGGTTCCATATAAATTTCTGAAATATTTGTTCTATATCTGTGAAATATGTCATTGGTATTTTAATAGGGATTGTGTTGAATCTATAGATTGCTTTGGGTAGTATGGACATTTTAATGTTCAGTCTTCAAATCTGTGAACATGGTATATACTTGCATTTGTTTGTGTCTTCCTTAATTTCTTCAGTGTTGTATAGTTTTCTGAGTACAGGTCTTTTACCTCCTTGGTTAAGTTTAGTCCTAGGTACTTTATTTTTCTTGTTGCTCTGGTAAACGGGATTTTCTTGCCTAATTTTTGTTTCTGATATTTCATTGTTGGTGTACAAAATACCTTCATTTCTTGATATTGACTTTGAATCCCACTGTTTTGCCAAATTCACTTATTAGGTTGAATAATTTTTTGGTGGAATCTATAAGGTTTTCTATGTACACTATCATGTCATCTGCAAACAATGACAGCTTTACTTCTCCTTTCCTATTTGGATGCCTTTTATTTCCTTTTATTTTCTGATCCCTATGGCTAGAACTTCCAGCATTGTGTTGAATAGAAGTGGTGAAAGCAGATACGCTTGTCTTGTTCCTGCTTTTAGGGGGAAAGCTTTTAATTTTTACCCATTTGAGTCTGATATTGGCTGTAGGTCTCTCATATATGGCCTTTATTATGTTGAGGAATGCTCCCTCTGCTCCCACTTTGGTGAGTGTTTTTATCATAAGTGGGTGCTATTCTTTATCAAATGCTTTTCAGCATCTATTGATATGATCTTGTGATTTTTGTTTTTTATTTTGTTTACATGATGTATTACGTTTATTGATTTGTGAATATTGTACCATGCCTGCATCCCTGGGATGAATCCCACTTGATTGTGGTGTATGATCTTTTTAATGTATTGCTGGTTTGCCAATATTTTGTTGAGAATTTTAGCGTGTATGTTCATCAACGGTATTTGGCCTGTAGTTTTCTTTCTTTGTTGCGTCTTTATCTGGTTTTGGAATTAGGATGATGCCAACCTTGTAAAGAGTTTGGGAGTCTTCCCTCTTCTTGGATTTCTTGGAATAAGGAGAGTTTTTGTTATATTTCAAAGTTACCTGATAGCATTAAGTCTTACGCAATTCAGCACAATTTTAATGCCTACATGTTCAACCTAGAGGTAAATAAACCAGCATTGATCTGTTTAAATACTTCATATGTTTTGGATTTTTTGCAGGGGGCAGGGGGGGGGGGGCGGGTAATCATAAAATTTGAAAGTGAAAAGGACTTAGAGTTAACTGATGTGTAGATTTTGTATTAAGCTGTTTTGCAGAGGTTTCTTATCAGATCCCCAAAGCTTAGAGGTTTCGAATATAAATTGTTCATTCCTTGCTTGCTCACTTGCTTTTTATTGTCTTAAATTTGCTTACAAATTCAAATAGTCTGTTTTATTACATATTAACCTCTTGTCATGTGAAATATAGTTACTTTTCTGCTTTTTCTCCAAAGTATTGTGATGTGCAGCTATTGTTGGTGACCTCTAGTATTCTCTCTTGAAATTCCAAATTATCTCATCATCTTTTAGTCATTTCTTCTTTCCAGATTTCTTTTTATTTCTCTCTGCATTAGCCAGAACTTCTGTGTGTCTGATATGGGATATTAATGAATATCTATCTGCTTTGTATCTATATTTAAAGGGAATTCTCATAGAGTTTTTGCATTGCTTTCTGTTTCAGAAATAGTCATTATATTAAGGAAGAATCTTCCTGGTATAATTGTTAAACTTTTAAAAATGGGTAAGGTTTATCACATACCCTTTGGATTTATATTGCAATCATTATTTCCTTTGCCTAAAGATGTGATATGTTGAGTTATCCTTGGTAGAATGAGGCTTACATGTGTGGCAGACAGAAGTAGAGTGATTTAGCTCTGTGAGAAGTGTTATTTGATTTTTTAGCCAAGAAACCCAGGCATAAAAAAAAGCCAGACTCTGACAGTAAGATACAGCAAGCAATTGATCATGGTCTAATTACACTCTGGTTAGAGGGGATACAGCTGGTTAGTGATAAGTCAGGTGAGTTCTGGCTGTGGGTGGGCAAGGGACAAAGTGACAGGTATCAGTGAAGAGTCACCTGAGTACAGACAGAAGTTTTCTGCACATCTGTTTTCTTGGTTGGACATGTGTATTATGCCTCAATGTGAGGCTTTTAATGTGTATAGTCTATTATCAATAAAAAAAAATTATTAAAGTGGTTGAATCCTGTGAGACTTGGCAAGGATGTAAAAATCAACTATACTTTTCAATCTCTTCTTTCAATATAACTTCTATATGAAATTAAGTCATCAGTTGACAATTCTCAAACCAAAAACAAGGGCTCCTCCACAAAAAAAAGTACTGCCTGCTGGTGGAAGTATCATACATGCATGAGTCAGATGACTGTGATGTAGCTTCTAGTGATTACTTTGGACATTTATGTACTATTATTGAATGCACTGGGCAGGTTTTATGCACATTCTCTTCACATAAGCCAGGAACACATTTATTAAGCCACAAAATCAGGTGTTGGCCATGGCGACTTTCAGATAAATGATCATATATATAATATATGCATTTATATCCAGACACCTTCCCAAGGCCCTACATGATCTGTCATCCCTACCTACCTCAGCAGTCCCCTCATGCTACTCTCTCAGGCCCAACTTGCTTTGGCTACAGTGATCTGTGTCTTTTAACACCCTGAGCCCATTCTGGCTGCTAGGCCTTTATAAACTGGAATTCTCTCTCTACATCTTCATGTGGCCTACTCCTTCAGGCCTTGTAAGTCTCTGCAGTAGTATCACACTTCTTAGAGAGGTCTTCGCTGATGGCCCAGAGTAAAGAGGTAGTCTTTACTCTGTTGCTTTAATTTGCCGTGTTTCCTTAGTTATTACTATCTGAAATTGAATGTTTTTAGTTTGCTCTCCTAGAGGAATATAAAATTCCATAAGAGCAGGGATTTGGCCTTTTTGTTACTGCTATGTAGCACATTATGGCAACTCAAAATACCTCTAGTACATATACTCATATTGTAGGCACTACAATATGGAGGGGAAATACCAATCATTAACAAAGGCATTTGTCAGGGAGAAGGTACCTGGTACGAAATTTATAATTTTTGCCATGTCTCCCCTAATTGGTATATTCTTTTAATGTGTTGCATACTACTTTGCTGATAATTCACTTGACTTTTATAATCCACATTTATAAATAGTATCAAAACATAACTTTGAAATGGGATCTTTGATTTTTTTTGAGATATAATTAACATACAACATTAGTAGTTTCAGTGTACACAACCAAAATGATTCAATATTTGTATTTTTGCAAAATTATCACTGTAATAAGTCTAGTTAACATCTGTGACCATACATAGTTACAAATTTTTTCTTGTGATGAGAACTTCTAAGATTTACTTTCTTAGCAACTTTCAGCTATGCAGTACAGTATTACTATAGTCACTTTGCTGCATATTAATATCACCAGGAGTTATTTTTATAATAGGAAGTTTGTACCTTCTGGCTGTCTTCAACAATTTTGCCTATCCCAACCCACCCCTGGCAACCACTAATTTGTTCTCTGTATCTATGAAGTTAGGTTTGTTTAGATTCCACATATAAATGAGATCATCTGGTATTTGTTTGTACTTTGGGATCTTTGTTGTTTTTTGTTTTTTATTATGTTACGTTCTTGTTTTTTTAGTTTTACTTGAAATTATAAATACTACTTTTTCTATTAACATAAAATAAGAATATAAAATATACTCCCTTACTACCAAAAATAACAGAATAGAGGATTATCCTTTCAAATATTCAAAAAACTGCTAATCCTCCTAGTTTAAAGGGTTTTTTTTTCTTTTAATTTTTATTCTTAGAAATGGGAAGCAGAGAAACACAAATGTGTGAGAGATACATCAATTGGTTGCATCTCGCATGCCCCCAACTAGGGTACCTGGCCTGCAACCCAGGCATTGGCCCTGACTAGGGATTGAACTGGAGACCATTTGGTTCGCAAGCCAGCACTAGTCCACTGAGCCACACCAGCCAGGGCTTATCTTTCTAGTTTAAAAGTAACAAACAGCTTGGGTAAAATGGAACTAATAATGGTTTTGAAGAGTAAAGAATACCCATATTCAAGTTTTGTAGCAAAAGATTGAACAAATAATGCATATCCATGTATTGGAATACCATGCAGCTTTTTGAAAAATGTATGTAATGACCTTGAGACAAGTTGTAATTTTTTTAACAGTGAAAAAATAATCTCTGGAATGTGATGTTGGGGGCAGGGCACTTATATTTTAATGTTGTATATCTGCCTTTGCAACCTTTCCAACCCAATCCTAAATTTGAAACTAATATGTATAGCTAATGAAATGGATTTTTTTCAGTTTCCATTATATATTTGCTAGTCATCACAATCACTACTTGGTTTTTTTGATAGAAAACATATTGAATGTGATGAAGACACTTTTTGAATTTTATTAACATATTATGAAATGCTAACCTCTTTTTCTTCCCTTTTGGGCACCATCTAGAATTTTCTAAAAAAATTGGAACAGTCTTTTATGTGTGTGTGCTGCCAGGAGCTAGTTTACCAGCCTGTGACAACAGACTGCCTCCACAATGTCTGTAAAGTAAGTAGAATTTCTTTATCATTTTCCCTTATTAGGCCTGAAGGCACATTAACCTCCAAACCTGCTTTTAGCATGTGAAGAAGCACTTTTCCATAGAACAGAATAGTAATAGAACTTTGCTCACAAGCACTAAATTATATCTTGGTGGTAAATGCATGTTTTATTAGACAGTAATAGTAATTCAAAAATATATATATAGTTGTGGTAATCTGTCATTTTTGCCATTGTGGGGAGGGTTGAAATGGAGAGGAAAAAGTGAGATGTCATTGCTGTTTTCTCTTAGAGCTTTTATATGTTTCCTATAGCATAGTGCAAACTGAACTGAAATAGTGCCATGTACTTATGCAATCTTAAAAACAGATTATATCTGGCAGCATGCCCAAGAAGTTGAATATTGTGTTATCAGTGTGGTGTGAAAGGAAAATTTGAGTTATAGTAAAAATAAGGTGGGAATCTTGCTCTACTGCTTGGTGGTTTTTTGCCCTGACCTAACTTCACACTTAAGTTTCTTCTGTAAAATGGAAACAACCCATCCACCTATGTGTTTGCGCCTGGCCTTGAGTTAGTTAACTGTGTAATATACTTAGTACTTTTTAAATATATTTTTGGAAGACACATTATATGTTAGGTGATTTGATAAAATGTATAACTTAGTTCTAAGCAGAGGAATCCTGAATTTTTTTTTTCTTTAGTGCTTAATCAGAAAAGAACAGTATTAAAATCCAGCCTAGAAGATGAGGCTAGTGAGAACCATAATCTCTAACACCCTAATTCCATTGGATGAGTAGATTAAAGCATACAAAAGTTATTTACCTGAAGTCTCACAGTATGTATTAGAATAGCAATTTTCAACAGGTATGCCCCACAAGATTTGTAAACATGCAATACCTTACTACTTAGTCAAGGCCACTGACCTCTTTTCCCATAAATTGTCAAATTAAAAAATGACAACAACCAACACAGCAATACCTGTCTGGTGTGAATGCCCTGTCCTGAACCATAAATATATATAGGTCATATTATAGAGTTGCATCTGATTGTTTAATTCTTGGTACCAGAAATTCTTTTATTATACAAGTACAGGCACCTTTTTTTTTTTAAGTCACTTTGGAGCAAAAGGGATAGGTAACTGCTTTTGGGGGGGGTATAAAATCAATCAAAATTATACCTATGTACTGATCAGCAAAAATAGTAATTTTTGGCGTGTCACAGAATTTTAGTAATTAGCTTAGGTGTACCACAAAATGAAAAAGGTTGAAAAATCACTGTGCTAGAGATAGAATTAAAGCTATGTCTTTAGACTAGTGTTCATAGGTATTATGGATTTAGGCCTTTATAGTTATTCATCTTTTGGGGGGTTCTTTTTGTGGCCAAACAATAAGTTTCTATTCAATAAGTGCCTATTTAAATTTAAAAGCATAAGTTGTTGAGTACTTTTCTACATGCTTTACCCTCAGATGCAATTGGGTGTATGTTTTGATTTTTTTGTGTTTTTTTTGTTGTATTTTGCCTTAGGATTGTTTACAGCGTTCCTTTAAGGCTCAAGTTTTCTCCTGCCCTGCTTGTCGGCATGATCTTGGCCAGAATTACATCATGATTCCCAATGAGATTCTGCAGACTCTACTTGACCTGTTCTTCCCTGGCTACAGCAAAGGACGATGATCTGTCTACTTCCACTGTGTTGCTCCTGGTGAATTTTTTGGACAATAAAGAATCTAAAATGGTTGGGGGTGGGTGGGGGTGGAAGCAATGGTGGACCATATCTCATGTTCTGAAGCAGCTAATCCTCTTTCCTACATAGCCATCATCTTGTATGTGTAGTAAGAGGCCCATTTCTCAACTGTCTTTTAAATATCAAAAGGTAGTTCCTGTCAGTAACAACTAGTTGTAATGAGTTAAAGTCAAAGCCTCAGCTCTAGTTGTATCCAAGTTATGATTTATTTTGCAACTACCTCAGGACAGAAAAGATTTATGGGGGTTTTTTAAATCATTGAATAATTAGTTAAATGAAATTTTAGCTACACACTGCCTCCCAAATATTAGTTGTGCCTCGTTCATGTAATTTGATTTTACAGAAAAGGAAATGACACTTGAGATCATTGGAATGAACACAGCTTCTGTAGTGTGTGTAACACAAGTTTAATATCTTCCATTACAATGTGTGTTTTGCAAGGGCAGGTTCATTTTTTAGCCCATTTTGTGAGCTCCATTGTGCTTTTTTCTGGTGTTTTATGCAAGTTGACTACTAATGATTAATGAGAACAATATGAATGCATTGTTGCTGCATTAGTGTAATGTGGTGTGGTTTTGCACTTAAAAGAGGTATTCGGATGCTCTAATTGTAAATGTTTATGAAAAGCCTCTTCTGTACTAGTCAAACTGCTTTTAGTGAGTCTCACCGGTGGGTTTACAGCTGCAGAGCATTGAGGACTGGGCTGACTTTTGAGAGGGCTGAAATTGCTTCATATTGTGATCCTAAATTTTATATTCACTATATCCCCTAAAGTATACCTTAATAAATATTTTATGACTAGCAAAATAAATAGCTCATCTTGCTTCACTGTTTTACATTTGTCTGGCTTATAGTATGTTCTTTGAAGAATCAGTCATTTCCAGAGTATTTCATTGTATGTTTTTATTGAAACAGACATCTCACACAATTTTTCACTCTTGATTTTTTTGGCAATGAGAACTAATACAAAATCTTAAGCACTAAGGACAGATTTCATCCTACATATGTTTTCTTTTTTTAATTTCACTAAATTGGAAATTTTTTTAATGTAACAACATAGTGTGTTTATAACAACTTTAGTCTTATGTCAATTTTAGCATAATCAATGCTACTACTTATTTCACAGACACAAAAATATTCTAAAACATAGTTCTCATCTCTGTACCTGTATTGTTATGTTTTAATCAGTTTTAGTTTTATTGAATCTGTTTTCCTACCCCTGAATTTAGAGCCATGTATATAGCCAATATTTACTGAATATTTGCTTTGCACTAGTCACTCGTATGTTTTTATGTGTATGCATTTAACCCTACTTATAATCCTCAAAGGCAGATGCTATTGTCCCCATCTTGTGGATGAGTATCAAAGGCAAAGAAAGTTTAAGAAACTTGCCAAAGTTCATACACCAAGGAAGTGGCAGAGCTGTAAATTTAGGCAATCTGAGTCTAGACCTGGCAGTCTTTACTTTTGGACTATATAGGCTGTCTCACATTTCAATATAAGCCAAACTAATTTCAGTGCTTTTCCTGTATTCAATTAAATTCAAACCAGGTTCTGGTTTATAGTATAGTGATTGGAGCTGTTGTCACTTAGGACTGCTTATAAACATTGGAATCATTTTTTATTCTGAAGAATCAAATTTAAGTCAAATTGAAAATGGAACATTAAATTGCATCATCTGGTGTCATAATTACCTCCTGCATTGGCCACATCTCTGCATGAAGGGTGGGGAATGTCTCCCAGATTCAGCTGCTTGCACTGGTTTGTTTCTACCACCTATGTTAGTAAGATAAATGATTCCCTCACTCTATATATTGTCTTAACTCTGCTTATAACATGATAGACTAGGAAACAAAGCTGATGACAGCTTAACATGTTCAGAAGTGTCAAGTATGGTCCGAAACTAAGCACTTTTATGGTGCTTCTAAACTTTTTTAAAGACTTTGTTTTTTTTACATAAATATTTTAGTTTCTATCTGAAAGATACAGACTTTTAGAAAGTGTAACCACAATACCATTGCCATACATGTATGAGAAGATTAATCCTAAAAAAAAAAGATTAATGCTAATTATACGAAATACCTAGTAAATGTTCAAATGTCCATCGTCTCAAATGTCATACATAGGTATTTTAAGTCAGTTTCCAAAGAATCCAAATCAGGATCCAAATCAGGATCCAAATAAGGACTTGCCCTGTTATTAATCACTATATCTTAAGTGTCTTTTAATCTGTATATAGTCCCTCAATCTTTGTTTTCTTTTCCCTGTTACAATTTATGTGATGAAATTGTTCTGAAGTCTTTCTGACAGAATAGATTTTTCTGTTTATGACCATGTGGAATGGTTTAGCCTGTTTCTCTTTATTTTCTGTAAATTGGTAGTTAGCATGACCAGATTCAGATTTGATTTTTTTTTTCAAGACTTAGTAAATTGTGTGGTTGTCCTTCAGGGGGTTCATCATATCTGGTTGTCTCTTTAGCTTAAGTTTGAAAGATGAGCGTTTCACTGGACTCTGTTACATTTTAGTAGGCTACAGTGATTACTATTAAGTACTCAGCCACTTTAATATGGGCAGGATTGTTTTCATTAATTTTTTCTAGTATATATAGGCCAGACCTCTAGTTTTAGAGCTCACTTCTAAATAACATGGTTTATTCAACAAATATGTGCATGCTGGTATGTTTAAGGATAGTAGATAATCTTTCAGAAGCTGACAATCTAAAATATCCTTAGTTCTCTCACAGCCCTGTTGTGACAGTTTGGCTAACAGGTAGGGGCCCTCTCTATAACCTAAAGCTTTGGGTTTAAAGGTAGATCCTACTTACAGAAGCTGGGTAGAGATGTGCTCTGACTTTCCTACTGTCTGCTATTTCTGTCTTTGTCCATTGGGGATCAAATCTTGCCCCATTCTTCTTCAGAACACCCTAAAAGACAGAGTTCATGGCCATCTACCTAATTTGAAGGAATTGAGTTTGATGGCCTGCTTGCTACCAGCTCACATTGGGAAGACTTCTTCTAGCTTGTTCAGCGTCTGCTGACTGGACCCCATACCAGACCTTTAAATCCCTGAAGGAACTGATATTTAGTAACTTAGATTAATCAGGCACTACAAGGAAGGGGGTGGGGGGAAGATTAAAACACCAGTCACTTGACACGAGGAAATAACAGCCAGCTAGAGGAACCAAACAGGATGACCAAACCACTACTATTGAAAAAAAATGAATGAAAGAATAGAGTTTTACAGCTATATCCATAAGTGTGAAATTGCGTTGCATTGATAGAAGAACAAGCTGCCCTGTGAAGAATAATTTGAGATTAAAATTTTTAGAAATAAACATGATTTTGAAAAGAAATGTAATGGACAAAACAGAATGAATACTGCCAAGGTTTGAACATACTGCTGAGTAATCCATTATATATGAATATCCTACAATGTTTTATCTATTCATCTGCTGACAGTTATTTGGGTTGTTTCCAGGATTTTGCTATTATAAATAAAGCTCCTATGAACCTTTGTGTATAAGTCTTTGAGAAACAGTTTGACAGTTTCTTACAAAATTAAATATATGCTTACCATACATATCAATTTCATATATAAAAAAAAGATGTATTTCCAAAGTAGTTCATATCATTTTATATTCCTGCCAGTAGTTTTGAGAGTTATGGTTGCCCCACATACTAACACTTCATTTTGTTTTTTCTTTTCATTGTAACCATTCTAGAGGGTTTCTGTGGGAGATGAAAGCTGAATATTTACTGACCAGAATGCCTATGGTCGTCACTTGTACTGTTCACCAGCTATTTCTGGGTCTCATGTGCATGTATTAGGACTGCACATCCTAGCCTCCTTGTGGTTGGCTAGGTTATGTGATCAGTTGGTCACTTAGTTGTGACAGAAAGGCTATGTCACTTCTAGGCAAAGCATTTCATTCCCTCCAGAATTTTATTTCCCCTCCCATGGAGACCAGTAGCATCATCCAGGTAGAACTTTCATACCAGCCTGGGTTCCAGTATAAGAATGATTCAGAGCCCCCAGCCAACTTGGCATGACCATACAACATGAGTGAGAAGTAAATCTTTAAGACCCTAAGGTTTTTGAGTTGTTAATACATGACCTAGCCTCTCTTGTGGATTGAAGCATTCCTAAATTCTTCAACCTACCAGTAGCCAAGGATTGAATTTTTTAATTGGTCTTTTAATAATAGAGAACTAGAACTAACACTATTGATAAACTTGTTAATAGTGCTATAGGCATCCTCTAAGATGGTCTCCAGTGATCTCTACCCCTTGGTTCTTCATGCCCTGTTGTGATCTCCTCCCTTTGAGTGTGGGCTGGACTTGTAATTCCGTTGTAATGAATAGAATGCAGCAGAAATGATAGGATGTCACTTTGAAAGTTAGGTTATGAAATTACTGTCTTTATGTTGGACAACTTCTCTTGCTCACTCTGAGAGAAGACAACTACCACGCACTACTTTATGGAGAAGCCTGTGTCGCAAGAAGCTACACAGCCAACAGCCAGCAAGGTCCTGAATCCACAGGAATGGAACTGGACTCAGTCAAACCTTGAACCTCTGTGGTTTCTGATAAATCTGCTGTTATTCATATTATAGCCCCTTATGGGTAGTGGATAATTTTTCTGGGTTTTTTTTTTTTTTTCCCAAGACTGTTGTCTTTAATTTTCAGAAATTTAATGATGTGTTTGAGCATGGATTTCTTTGAAGTCATCTTCTTTTGGGTTCATTTGAATTCTTGAATCTAGAGTATATCTTCTGTCAAATTTGGAAAGTGTCCATTCATTTTTAAAAATATGATTCAGTCCTGTATTCTTGCTCCTCTCTTTCTGGAACTCCAGTAGCATGAATGAATATTAGCTCTTCATTATTGTCCCACAAGACTGAGGTTCTGTTCCTTTTTCTTCGATTTATATTCTCTATTCAGATTAGATAATTCTCAGGCTGCAGTTTTAGTGACGCTTTGTCACCTACAAGGGGGGGACCCAAAAAACTTTTATTTATTAAAAAATATGTATTCCATGTTTATATTTCAGCCACCTTCAATCCACTCTCCATTTGATTCAGTATACCTACTAAGACCTTTCTCCACTGCTCAAAAGTTTTTGAACAGTGCCTTTTAGTGGTTCTGCCATTTTTTGTTTCACCTCTTACACATGGGCAAAAGGTTTCCCTTTGAGGATTTTTTTCATCCAGGGAAGCAAAAAGTTACTCAGGCAGTGAATAGGGTGGGTGGGACAGGATCATGCCATTTTTGGCCAAAAACTACTGAACGTTCAGTGTGGGTAGGTATGCTCGTAAATCCCCCATCATGAAATGGGCAAACACTTTGAAAGAGTCTTCAAAAAAATTTCACTGAAGCCAAACATGGCCTCTCACAACACCAGCTGGTACACCGATGCACTCACCTTGCAAGGGAAGCCTGTACTACAAGGGGCCTGCCCTGCAGAAGATAATTCTGGGCTTCTAGAGGTACCCCCTCATACAGTCTGCTATTGAGCAGAATGTAAGTTTTTTTGTTTGTATTGTTTTAGTTATTGTATTTTTCTGTTCTAAAATTTCCATTTTGGTCTAGTATCTCTTATTCAAGGTGAGATTTTCCTGGTTATCAATAGGAATAATTTTGTGTTGAATCCTGGACCTTTTGAGTATTATGACAATATTGTTTCTATTTAAGCCTGTTTGGTAAGAGAAATTCTGTTCATTTTTATCTTTTAGTTCGTAATTCATGTCCTAACCCAGTTTTATGCTTTAATGTCAATTTAATTTTCAAAGTCTTGGCAATGTTATTCTGATCTGCCCCCACCTGGATGCTAAACCAGGAACCAGTCTGAAACCTGGACAGTCCACTCATAGTTCATTTTGCTGTATTGATTATGGTCAGTTTCCTGTATGGTATGCTTAGGGGTCTGTTCAGGACAACATACACAGATTTCCAACTCCCTTCTCTTCATAATCCTCCCTCAGTCTCTAGCTGGGACTGTTAAGATGCTGCCTCTTTGCAGCTTAGGGTAGGGATGGTTCACAGGGCTCTTCCCAGTCTCGGTGCCAGGGGAATGGGTGTTTACTTGGAGTGGAGCAGATATAATCAAATGGGTTTTTTCCTACAGGTCTCCTTTTTCTAATATCTTCGGCTTGTGAGAGTAGGCCTTTCTTTGGGTACAATGATGTTTTGAAGCTGTAGGTTTCCTTTGCACCTACACCAAAAGAACGCAAAAGAAATACTCCAGGAAACTTCCAGGTCAGCCCTCAAATTCAAAATGCATACCCAAGCCATCTTTTTTCACCTTTCCAAGTCTTTTGCTAGCTACTTTGCATGTTTCATTGAGGGTTTTTAGTTGTACAGTACCCACCCCCTCCCCACCATTCATGGTTTTACTTTCTGTGATTTGTTACCTGAGGTCAATTGTGATCCAAAAATATTGAATGGAAAATTTCAAAAATAATTCATAAGTTTTTAATTGCACACCATTCTGAGTGGCATAATGAAGTCTCTTGCAGTCTGGGACTTGAGTTGTCCCTTCGTCCACCCTATCCCTGTTTACACATCCTGCCCTTTAGTCACTTGGTAGCCACCATCTTGGTTTTCAGATCAGCTGTAGCAGTATCACAGTGCTTGTGTTCAAGTAACAGTTATTTTACTTAATAACTGCCCCAAAGTGCAAGTGTAGTGATGCTATTTATTTGGATATGCCAAAGAGAAGTCATAAAGTCCTTCCCTTAAATGAAAAAGTATATATGTTTAGGAAAAGCCATAGTATATGTAGGTACTTTCTATATTTTCAGGCATCCACTGGGCAACTTGGAACATCTACCCCTCAAATAAGGGAGAGTTTTTGTGTTTAGCAACTAAGGAATAGGGTGGAATGTATTTGCTGCATCTGTATTTGTGTGGAACTCGAAGTCTCCCAAGTAGCTTTTCAAAGACAGGTTTAACAACAAAGAAACTATTTGAGAGGAAGTGAACATTTATTAAGCACTTAAGTGTCAGATATTACACCAAATGAAACAAACTTTCCAGCATTTCACTGCTAGTAAGGAGGTCTGTGTTGAGCAGACTGTAACTACCATGTCTTCAGGGCTCTGAAAAAAAGGTGCATGGCCATGTGGCCAAGCGTCTGCAATTTCATACTGTCGGAGCTGTCAGTGTACCCTGGGGTGTGCAGCTTTCTGTAAGTTTGCTGTGCCTGAGCCAAGAAAGAAGGCAGACACAGGTTTCTGCAGAAATTATGATTCCATGGAAGATTTTGAGGAGATGGGGAAGGCTGGTGGTATCTTTCAGAGTGCAAAGTGATTTTGGAATGCAAAGAATTTCTTTGGGTTGAGTTCCATGAAAGTTTGTCACTGATCCGTACTTCTGAATTATGAAACATGACTATGTGAATTAAGGTAAGGATAGTTTGTTTCTCTTAATAAATAAGCAATTAAGAAATACTGTGGAGAGTAAGTGTGCTCAGTTTTTCTTCATGCTATTAATTCTGGGCACTTGCATCAGAATTGGTAAGGGATTTTAACTGTTTATGAACCTTACAAAGATAACAGTTTCAGTATTAAAAATTTTCATTATTTTAGGGGAAAAACTTTCCAGCAATACAACAAAGAAAAATTTCCCTTTTATAATAAAGAAACACAAGCCAGAGAAAGAAAGTAACATCTATACCATACTCTATGTTTATTGGGCTTTTTGTTTTTCAGTGTAAAAAATTACAAAGAACCTAGTGAACACCATGCATACAGACTAGCCAGTATTGGTCACTGTCAACATTTGTTCTTAAATAAAGGGAAAAAAATACTACAAACAAAGCTGACATGCTATCTTCACCTCCCCACCTAAGAAATTACGAATTTAATGATGCCTTTTTGCTTGATATTTTAAAATTATTTTATTGTTCAAGTACAGTTATCTGCATTTACCCCCCCACCACTCCCTCTGCACCCCAGCCATCCCTACCTCCCTCCCCTGCTTCCACCCGCCCTTGGTTTTGTCCATGTGTCCTTTATAGTTGTTCCTGAAAACCTTTCCCCCCCATTATCTTCTCCTACCTCCTCTCTGGTTATTGTCAGATTGTTCTTAATTTCTATGTCTCTGGTTATATTTTGCTTGCTTGCTTGTTTTGTTGATTAGGTTCTACTTTTCACTTGATTTTTATAAAAGTTTTCACGTATAGGTATTCATAAAATACAATATTTCGAGTGTTAATTTATACAAGTAGTGATGTATAAATTCTGCAAATTTTTTCAAGTTTTATGTTTTGGCGTAGTCTGATAGCTAAATTGGTTCTCTTTAGATTTGTACTGAGATTTTAGATTTGTTACTATCCTTGCATTTTGTTCTCTCATAAAGAGGGCAAGGGTATTTTTTTTTTCTTTTTCTCCTTGTTCTTATATAGGCTGTGGCACAAACAATGCCCATTTTTATTACAAAATCTTTTATTACAAAATCATAAGAATGTAGTTCTGTAATGTAACAATATCACACTCAAACACACCATATGACATTTAAGGTGAAATGTTCAAATTAAAACTATAAATTATTACATCCATATTAATTGCCCTACCAGTCACACTCAAGCATGCATTCGTTTCTGTCAGATCCTGTATTTAAAGAGAATCAGATCCACCCCAATTGCACTGAAAGTTACTCAATTCAATCAGTTTCTTTTATTTTTGTAGTCATTCTTAAGCTTTTGACATACCTATGCATTAGAGCATATTGATATTTATAAAATGATCAACACATCAGTTTTTTTCCTGGTTAAAACAGATAGCTTACTATATTTTTATTCCCTTCCTATTATCTTTTCTGACCTATTTTCCATATCAATGTTTACTATTTTGGTTATACCTATTTTTTAAGATTATAACGGTGTATTTTGTTATGCCATTACAACTGTCCCAATTTTTTTCCCTTTGCCCCCTCTCCCCAGTACTCCCCTTCCCTCCAGCAATCCCCACCCCTAAGTTCATGTCCATGAGTCTTGCTTATAATTTCTTTGGCTTCTACATTTCCTATATTATGCTTAACATCCCCCTGTCTATTTTATATCTACCGTTTATGCTTCATATTCCCTGCACCTTTTCTCCCATTCTCCACCTTCCCCCTCCCTGTGATAATCCTCCATGTGATCTCCATTTCTGTGATTCTGTTCCTGTTCTACTTGTTTGCTTAGTTTGTTTTTCTTTGCTTTTGGGGGGGGGGGGGGCGCTCAGTTTTTAATAGTTGTGAGATTGTTGTCATTTTAGTGTTCATAGTTTTGATCATTTTCTTAAATAAGTCCCTTTAACATTTCATGTAGTAATGACTTGGTAATGATGAACTCCTTTAGCCTTACTTTGTCTAGGAAGCACTTTATCTGCCCCTTCATTCCAAATGAGAGCTTTGCTGCATAGAGTAGTCTAGATTGTAAGTTCTTAACCTTTAATGATTTTGAATATTCTTTCCAACCCATTCTTGCCTGTCAACTTTCTTTTGAGAAATCAGGTGAACTCCTTTGTAGTCTTCTGGGAACTCCTTTGTAGGTAACTGTCTGCTTTTCACTTGCTGCTTTTAAAATTCACTCTTTAACCTTTGGCATTTTAATTGTGATGTGTTTGGGTGTGGGCCTCTTTTTGTCCAACTTGTCTGGGACTCTCTGTGCTTCCTGAACTTGTATGTCTATTTCTTTCACCAGCTTGGGGAAGTTATCTTTCATTATTTTTTCAAATAAATTTTTGATTTCTTGCTCTTTCTCTTCTAGCATTTTTATGATTTGGATGTTGGCACGTTTGGAGAAGTCCCAGAGTCTTCTTATTCTCCTCATTTTTTTGAATTCTTATTTCTTCATTCTGTACTGGTTAACTGTTTCTTCCTTATGTTCTAAATTTTTCATTTGAACCCCAGCTTCCTTCCTTTCAGTATTGGTTCCTTGTGGATTTTTCTGCTTGCTTCTCGCCCTGTTTCCAGTCACTTCTCCCACTTTCCGTATGCAACTGGCACCCTTCTAGCTGCTGCCTTGGTGCTGAATCCCAGCAAGGGTGTGTTTACATGGGTTCTAGGACTGTACAGGTCCTTCAAATGGACTCTCATGAAACACCAGCAGTTTTCTTCCACTCCCCCAACCCCTACTTGTTTTTACAGCCAGAAGTTATGAGGCTTTATTTCCCTGGTGCTGGAACCCTGGGCTGCATGGTGTGGCCTGGTGCTAGGATCACTTACTCCCCACCTGGTCCCTCTCTGTTTTTATCTGCCAGATGTGAATGTAGGGCCAGACCACCCAGAACGACAGCCCCTACCACTGCCTCGCCACCAACCACACCACATCCTCTCTGCCACACCTACCCATCTGAATATTTCTTTAAATCCTTAGTTGTCAGACTTCCATACAGTTCAATTTTCTGGAAGTTCTGATTGCTTTTTGTTTTGAGTTTAATTATGATCATTCTTATGGTTGTGAGAGGAGGCAAAGCATGTCTACCTGCACCTCCCCATCTTGGCCAGAAGTCTCTAGTTATAACTTTTTTTAAAACCCAAGTTGTTTTTGCCCTGACTGGTGTGGCTCCGTGGATTGCGTGTCATCCTACAGACCAAAAGCTCCTGGTCAGGACACATGCCTGGGTTGTGGGCCAGGTCCCCAATCTGGGGCATGCAAGAGGCAACCAATCGATGTTTCTTTCGCACATCAGTATTTCTTTATATCTCTTTCTCCCTCCCTTCTCCTCTCTCTAAAAATAAATAAAGTCCTTTTTTTTTAATCCACATTTTTTAAATGTTTGAGTTCCTGATTTACTGACAAGATTCATCTCCCTTTTTTTGGCTATTTCATGTTGAATACTTCAAGATGCTTTTGTATCATTGACCTTTCAATGAAGGTCTAGGAACAGTAAGTTTTCTCAATCTTTGCAAGTCTGAAAATGACTGTCACACTGATTTTTAGATAGATAAATTGACTGGGTTTAGAATCTAGATCCCTAGTTATCTTTATTTAGCATCTTGTAGGTATTCCATTGTGTTCTGCCGTCTATTGACCAAAAAAAAATTGAATGTCAACTTGATAGTTCTTTGTGTTTTCCCTCCATTGAGTTTTACTGAAATTTTTGTAGGTGTGGATTAATTACTATTTGCTTTGTTTGGGATTCATTGTACTCCTTTAAATTAAAAATATATGATTCAGTTCTAAAATTTTTTGTTTTCTTTTAGAAATATTGCTCCTCTCCCAAATTCTCTGTCTCCAATCTCCTAGAACTTTTCACAGCCTAACCTCCATACCTCAATGTCTCTGAAATCATTCATCTCTACCCCTCTGTGCTAGGTTCTAGGTGATTTCCTCACATCATTCTTCCACTTCATTGAATTTTCTTTTTGAGTCTAGTCAAAGTTCAACCCATCTAAATAAGTTATTTTAAGAACTATATTTCCTGATTTTGTTTACGACTTTATCTCTTCTAGTTTCATAATCTCTTGTATTCATTTATGAATCTTAGTGTTTCCAATATGTCTTTGGGCATTTAAAAACTTGTTTCAAAGTCCCTTTAATCTTCCTCATTTCTGGTTCTTAAAGTAAGAATTCTGCCAGTAATTGTTGTTTAACATTGAATTTCATTGTGTTTGTAAACTTGTGAGTTCATTTTCTGGGGAATTTTCTTCTCAGAGTGTTTTCTTTAGAGCTTTGTTTTGTGTAGACACTATTGCCTCCTTTGGAAAAATTTTTAGATGGTTTCTTCTAGGGTGGAATATGTTGTCCTGAAATTGAACTGTTTGTTATGTTAATTTTGTTGAATGGGAGTCCAAGATGTAACTGGTATGAATCTGGCTTCTGCATTCACATGTAGCAAAGCCTCTTGTGAGTGACCATGGTCTGGGACGGAAAGCTTGTTTCCTACCGTGACCCTGGGTTTAGTAGATACTGATTCTTTGGTCCTCATTGGAACAGGGCTTTCCCAGTTCTGAAAATGCCCCATTTCTGCTCCTTACTGTCCATTCTTGAGAACATACATTCGTTTTCTTAATGGGGGTAAGAGGACTGTTTTACCATCAAATCCATGTCTTTGGAGCAGGGATGGCAGTATTTCCTACACCTGTTCAGTTTCTCCAGAAAGAAGAGTGCTGTCAGTATTTCTGTATATCATTTCACTTACTACTCTCACCACCTGTGGAGTAAATGGCATTATCTCCATTTTGCAAACAAGGGAGTGGTTTCAGAGAGTTAGTTACTCACCCTAAATCACAGGTGCAGACCTGTGCTGTCAGTGCAGACCTAGAATTTCAACTCAAGACTGTGTTACTTTCCGCTACGTTTTCTGCTTCACTGTGTTATTTAATTTTATTTTATATTATGTCCTCTTGCCTTTTGAAAACTAGGTTTGGTCACTATTTTAAAGAGAACCAATGTGCAACGTGCGTGAATTTCATTTAAAAATATATGAAAGGTTGTAGTATGGCACATCCTTCTTTCACAACTCTTCTCATTTTCATACTTTAAAAAACCATGGGCGGCATTCTGAAATGCACCTGTGACACCTTTCAGCCTCTCCTCCCAGAACTGCCTCATGCTTACTGGCATTGAACTTCAGATTGACAACGCTTCTCTCATGGTGGACACTGTCCAAGACAAAAAGCTTCCTTTTTTACTAAATGCAAAAATAGTGCTAACCCTCCACACTCCTCCCCCGCCCCCCCCCCCCAACATGGCTGGCATCACACACTACACTCACTTCTTTGCTATTTGCAAGTTTATTTAACAGCCAACCCCACTGTCTCCTTCTATGGAAAGTATTTTCCTCATTGTCTTTTGGAATGTTTCTGAAGCAGCTTCTTTTAACCAATAAAAACATTTAGTTCTTCTATTTTGGGAAAGTTAATATTCCTGTGTATTTCATGTTGGATAAAATATGTTGAATGCAAGCGACTTACCTTCTTTTCACCCCATTCTTCATGCCATTCTTTTAAGAAAGAATGCTTGCATCTCATTCTACTTTGGTCACTCCTGCAGCAGTGAGAAACACTTTTGGATCAAGTTTCCAGTGGCAGCACCGTTGGGGGAAAGTCTGCATTTTTTTTTTTAGGATGACTGGCATTGCTCCTAGTGCCATTGGATCTCACCCTGCTTCCGGGAGTGGGGCTGTTATTTTAAAACACTTAAATCTTCTGAGTCTCACCAAGTGTTTTCTGTTTTGTTTTGTTTTTTTCAAATGATCTTCAGAAGTGCTTTTAGAGAAAATTTTAAATGTCACACTTGAACTATGTACATTTTTACTAGTGACGTTAAAGCACAATGCGGTAATCAGATCAAAAGCACACTAAAATTTCTCTTGCATTGCTTCTGAAAACCCCAACCTCTACAAGAGAGAGGTCTAGACACCCAGAAAGTCCTGTAGGGCCATTAAAAAAATAACTTAGATTTTCTTCAAACCTCCATCAATTCTACTGAATTCAGAAAAATCGCAGGCAATCTCCAACTTGCATTTCAGAAGTTGTCAAAGGAGATCCCTGATCTGTGGCTCGAAGTAGGTTGAAAAGGAAATAGTCTTGCTTGTGCAACTTTGTACAGATGTTTCCCATAGGAACAGTGATAGACAGGAAAGAGGTAGCTTCCCAGTTTACCCTGTAAAGCCAATTAACCCAAAAGCTCTCAGCACTGCTTGAATGGAAAAGGTGCCCACTAACCCTTGCTACTTCCAGGCACCAGAGACCTCCTCCCACCCCAAATTAACTCCATTTCCAAACAAACTTTGGGATGGGTGATCTGACAGCTAGGACTCTAACTCTAATGTCAGGGACTTATCGCCATCCCCAGGGAGTTGTGAGTACGAAAGGTGTGGAGATGTGGGGAAAGCTCCAGATGCACAGTGGGTACGGGTATGAAGGCTGAGCACCAACTCCTGCTTCCTGGATTCCTTATTTGTGGAGCGACCACACTCCTGTCCCTAATAAGGTAACACTCCTGTCTCTAGCCCCACCTCTTACTCTTCTCTGTATAGAAGACTGAGAATGACCTCCATTCATCCCTGTTACTGCATCAGCACTGGGGAAACCTGCCTTTTTATCTTCCCTCTTCGACTGGGGTCAGCACGGGGCAGTGAGTCTGGGTTGGAGCATCTGCTCTACAGACTCAGACTTTCCCTTGGGTGGGTGTCTCCCAGCTTAGACTGGTGAAGAAGCACCAAGTGCAGAAATGGAGCAAGCCCTCTGGCTAGGAATCCAAAATCACAGTCTCCAATCTGCTTTATCTGTAATAAAGCTATATTTTGATCTTAAAAAACAAAAACTTGTAGATGCAGTGCAGGCAGGCGCGAGTCTAGCAGATCAGAGAACTAGGCCAAAGCGCATGTGGTGCCAGCTCTGAGTCTCCCCCAGCGGTGGGAGCCTCAGCCAAAGCCCAGAAGGAAGGATTTTTCTCTCAAGGTAGTAAGATTTGCATGAGAAATACTGCCTTGACTAACTTCTGCATCTTTCCCACCCTCACCATCCCTTAAAGACTTAAGAGTTCTGGAAAATCCCTGAAATGTGAAGAAAGCTCAGACAATACCTGGAATTTTAAAAAATGGAAATTCTCAGGCCACACTGCAGATGTACTGAAATAGAAAGTCTGGAGCCAGAGCCCACTGTTCCATGTTAACACACCCTCCCGGCTATCTGGACACACTGAGGGTTGAAAAGTCGCTGCCCTAGGAAACCTCTCTGAACCTGCCCAATGTCCTAAAGCCCTGGGAGCCTCTAAAAGTGCGAACATCTCAGCTTCCAACTATTTGTCCCAGAAGGCTTCTCGCACCCAACAGTGACAACTACATCCTTTATTTCGATGGAAAATACAGGATGCCATTGTCATTGACCACAAGTCTTGTCATTGGAAAAATGGCCCCTAGATGCATCTAGAGCTTTCACAGGGTTTCCAGGCTGGGCCCATGCCCTCTGTCACACGCCTGCAGGCAAGGATGGTTCCCAGGATCCTGTGGCCTGTGCCAGAGCTGTGAGCAGGCTGAGGGGATGCCTGAGTCACAGGTCACGTTGTACACGTCTACCTCAGGCCTCTCATCTTCAAAACTGGGTAAAGGCCATATCCTGCACAATATCGTGAAGGTACTTGATGTCACTGAACTATAGAATTTAAAAAGGTTAAAGTGGTATATGTAATGTGTGTTTTACTACAATAGAAAAAGGAGTGAAGCCCTGGCTGGTGTGGCTCAGTGGACTGAGTGCCGGCCTGCAAACTGAAAGGTTGCTGGCTCAATTCCTGGTCAGGGCACTTGCCTGTGTTGTGGGATGTACAAGAAGCAACCAATCAATCTCTCATACATTGATGTTTCTCTCCATGTCTTTCCCCTCTCCCTAAAAATAAATAAATAAATATCTTTAAAAAAAAAAAAAGGAGAGATCATCCTACACAAAGTCTGTCCAGAGACACTGTTTCAAGGCTCAGCATTTTGTACTTTGCTTGAACAGAATTCACAGAAGGCATTGAAAATACTGGTTTCTGTGACAGTGCCACTCTTTGAGGTCAAGGACAACCCTTTATTGATTCCATTCCTATTTCTTTGTTGAACACATACTACAGGTGGAACCCTGGCTCAGCACTGGGAACCCACTGATCTGGTCCCTGCTCTCAGGGAACTTGGTCTAATGAGGCAGGCAAAAAACAAATCAGACAAAATAAACCTACCAAAAAAAAAAAAAAAAACACCCAGGCCAATAGAGTAATCGCTAATTTTGCTAAGAGTATAGGAAAAAAATCTGAGTGCTAAAAAAGAACATGATAGAGCAGATTTCCTGGAAATGTGTGGAAGACCTTTTGGAGAAGATACTGAAAGATGAACAAACATCAGCCAGCGCAGCAAGGCTGGCAGGGAGTGCTCCAGGTGGAGGGTACCACACAGGGAAGGACCCAAAGGCGGGAAAGTTGGGCGCACAAGTGTCAGGTAGAAAACATGAGTGACTTAATAGTAGTGAAGGACAAATAGTTCACTTCAACACTTCATCACTTGCCTTTGCCCTGATAGATTTGGGGGGCAAGCAATGGATGCACTATTGTGGAAACAACTTTCGTGTTCAACCACTAACACCTTACAGCCTGGTAAACACATTAGAAAATGCTGTTTACCTCCATGCTTAGTTTTCACATCCTTGTCGTTCCTTAGAAGGGGCGACTCCATACCCTGATGGCTAGCTTGTATTGAGAGCCTGGTTTTCAGCACAGGAAGAGCAGTCTCTCAGTCAGCAGTGACTGTGGAAGTGGGGTAGCCTGCTGTCACTGGTGGGCACTGGAGCTGTTCAGCCTGGGTTCAGGCAGTGGCTCTCCCTCACCAGCTGTGCGACCTCGGGCATCTCTCCATACCATGCCCCTCATGTGTAAAGTGGGGTGTTATGAGGTTCCAATGAGATAATATATTTTATAACACTTAGTAGTACCTGACACCTGAGAAGTACTCAATAGATAGCCATCACTTAATTATTATGTTAATAAGGAGCCACAGATCCCCTCATTTCTGTACTGCTTAGTTAGGCTGAAATAAATTTTCACAAGCTTTTTTTTTTAAGTGCAAAAACAAGTGGACCATTTGCAGAGCACTAAGACCTTTTGTCCAGATCGCTGTCATACCTTGTGTAAGAGTTGAGCAAGCTGCCACGTGAGGAACCAAGTAGCTGGGCTAGAGCAAGTGCTTAACAATCATCAGGGGGGAACACCTGAAGCATTTGCTATGTGCAGGAGAAACATTTGTGGCAGGCCAGCTACTTGCCTACCTGAAACCCATTCCCCTTTTCTCTAGTTAAACCCCTGATTTCTCTTGGGGCAGTCACATGCCCAGGTAAAAGAACTCCCCGTGACCCTTCCAGCGAGAGTGGCAATTTGAACCAATCTTGGCCAGTTAAAAGCAAGCAAAAGTTACCAGGAGGAACCTTGGGAAGGCATTTCAAAAGAAGCTGACTTGGATGGAATTTGCCTTTTGTCTCTTGTTTTTCCTCTTTTTTCCTATCTGGAATGGGTGTGTGATGCCTGGATATGCAGCAGCCATCTTAAGACTATGAAGATGAAGACTATCTGCAAAGAAAGGCAGAATAGAGAGACTGAAGGAGCTTACCCCTTGGCTTCTCACTTCTGGATTTATTGCTAGATGAGAAAAAATAAAGCACTGTTTGATAAACTTCTGTAGTTGAGTTTCAGTTACCCACAACCTAACACATTCTAACAAAAAGAGCCAAAGTGGTATTCACTGCTAAAGAAGATATACACACTGTTTTTTCAGCCGGCCAAAGGTAAATTGATAATGTAACAATGGTATTGGGTTAGATACTCTCACTACCCTTCAAATCCCTCTGAACTTGTACACAGAAGATTGAAAAAATAGACCCAGAAGACGTTCTTCAAATTGGAATGCTTTTATTAGAATACTAATAATTACAGATAAAAAACCCACACACATGAAAAAAAAAGAGAAAAAAGACTTAAAAGCTACTACAGATTAGCCAAATTAGAGAAAAATACTTCTGCAGCATATACAAAATGTAAACATTTGCCCTGGGAATTCCCACAGATGGCACCATCCATAAGGACTTATTTGGAACAAAAATATGTCTACTGAGTCTCCACTATAGATTCTACAGTGTCTGTGAACTTGCTGCATTGAAGTTAAACTTCCTCGCACACCCCAAATTTTCTATGCAAAATCTAAAAATGGGTCCCAATCAAGGCGATTTGAACATCACTGCTGCAAGTGGAAGCAGAGGCACTGAAGCAAATCAGTCTTCCAACTATGAGCTCCCACTCCCTATGCCAATTGTATTTACACTGACCTTGAGAGAGATTACAAAAATATACACAGTATACAAATCCCCTGCTTGAGTCTGGGGTGGTAGGTGAAATATTTCTTGCTTATCCAATGCTCCAGAGAGAGGCATCAAATCAGTCACTTGAACTCAGGAAGAGAGGACTAAGAAGAGGCCCTCTTCTGTTCAGAAAATGGAGACTCATAAACTTCCATGGGTGGACAGGTGCAAACGAGGTGCTGATCTCCATAGATGTCATCAATCCGGGCAATGGTTGGCCAGAATTTGTTCTCTGGTTTCACAAAGGGCTGTAAGAACAAAGGATGGAAATGTTCTGCGACATTCTGAGAGGTTTCCCTTGGGAGAGAAGATTGCAATGACATCCTCACAGCCTAAGATACTGCTAGCCCAACAAGTATGCAAAAAGTGTAAGAAACTAAAAGCCAACCCTTCATCACCATCCCCCCAAACCCAACTTTCGATGTTTGTCTCCACCCCATCGAACAAACTGCACAGCATTTTCTCTTTCAGAAAAGAAAGAAAAATTGCCTTTGGGGCCACCTCACTGTAGGGTGATAGTAGAAAACACCTACTTGACAGGGACTCCAGTTCCGTCTTCCTCCACTGTGTGCCCTGCAGAGTCCCAGGCCTGTGGTTGACACTCAGACTCTGATTTCAGGTCTGAAAGCCAACGCCTGTGTTCTACGTCCTCCCCTCGTCATGGCCCACATTTCACAAGGCGTCCCACTTATGGTTACTATGGGACTGTAAACGTGGAAGCCCTTCAGAGTAGGCGATGGCCCCTCGCAGGCGCATGAGCACAATCCCAGCCAGCACGGTCAGCTTCAAGGGAGAACTTACGAGCGGGAATGCTGCCACCTCTCTAGAATATGGCCGGTCCCAGCTCGAGGATGTGACACAGGTCAGGGAGTGTGGAGACATCTGAGACAGACATGGGCGAAAGAGGGATCAGAGCAGAACACTGCCTTCTCCTCAGTCAGGAGCTTCTGACTGAGCTTCTGAGCTCAGGAGCTTCTGACGGAAGCCCATGGGCAGAGAAGGATGTTGTTTTGTTTCAATTTGGGGGGAAGGAAATCTTGGTAGGAATTTTTTTTATTGTGAAATATTTCAAATACCAGAAAGTTATAGTAGTATATAATAAGCACATCTACTGCCCAACATAAATCAACATATCATCATATTTGCTTAGCCTTTTAAAATAAAAAGCATTAGGGGCAGTTGAAACTGCCTGTACGTGCCCTCCTCCCCAGTGATAACCACTACCTTGAATTGGGTGTTCACCATTCTTATGTTTTATACTATTACTGCCCACGTTAATAAGCAATACATAGCATAGTTTGGTACATTTTTAAACCTTATATCATCCTATGAGTATGATTCTCCACTTGCTTTTTGTAACTCAGTATTATGTTCTTAGGATTCCTATTGCCATTTTTAAAAACAGCCTAAATCCTGAAAGAATCAGCAATATCCAGAGAAAGAGGAACAGTACAAATGACCATATTGCATTCCTTCATTACCCTGTCAAATTCACACTAAGGGAACTGCCTTCTCCCATCAGTTCTCCAGAAGTTGCTTGAGCTTCTCTGAACATCTCACATGTGTTGTCGGCTTGGAGCCACAACAGCACAACCATGGCCTTTGTGGTATTGTCAATTCATGACACCCCACCTTAGTCATATCTGGACTTCATGAGAAATTTAGGACTTTGACCAGATGTAAAATGAACATATACACCTCTGTGGGTAATGCCTAGCAAATTTTCTCCAACATAAGCCATAAAAATTGTAAAACATTCAGGCCAAATACCAACCCAGTTGTTCTAAGCGGTAACTAATGTAAGAACTTCTCTTTATCCTAAGTGTGTGAGACAAATAATCTCACTAGAATGCATCAAATAGAGACAGAATAAGACTTCCTCAACTAAATAGAGCCCTTCAGCCTGTGCTCCCTCTTTAGCAACCAGTTGGGGGGATGTGGTGTGTAGCTCTCACAACCCCCAAACAATTACATAAACAAAGTTAAGATATAGAAAAGATCTACATTATGCTTGAGTAACCACTACATTCAAGACTTAAACTTCCCATCGCAGATTCGATTCCCAGTAAGGGCACATGCCTGGGTTGCAGGCCATGGCCCCCAGCAACCACACACTGATGTTTCTCTCTCTCTTTCTCCCTTCCTTCCCTCTCTAAAAATAATAAAATCTTTAAAAAAAAGATTTAAACTTCCAAGTAATAAGTGCATCATCTTCTCAGAAGAATGGCCTTAATTCTAGGCAAGAATATCATCTTCTGATGAGAGAGTTCAGCAGTTGCCGACACACTGACCCGACAACTCTCCTCCTCTGTGGGATATTTGGAATAGAGTACCAGCGCCTGCACACCTTCAGTGGGTTGACTGTAGGGTCCAGGCGGCCCTCCTCAATGTCGGCGATTTCCTGCCGAATGCTGATCATGGCGTCACAGAATCTGTCCAGCTCCGCCTTGTCTTCCGACTCAGTGGGCTCGATCATAAGAGTCCCTGCCACTGGCCAGGACATAGTAGGGGCATGAAATCCTGCAGGGGAGACCAGGCAACACATGTCACTTAATTTTGACCTCCCCAGTTTGGAAGAAACACCCCCTATCCTATAAATTATCCCAAGGAAACCATTGCTAATATATGTATCTGGGGATTCATTTCAGCACTGTATATTTGTTAAATTGTGTAAACATTCAAAAATATTAAGTGAAAAACCCCAGCTACATAATATCCCATTTTATTTAAAAAAGGACTAAGTGTTTACATATGTGTGTGTGTATATGTATATGTATATGTATATGTATATTATGAGGGAAGACACCTTGAATACTAACAAATACCAAAGAATAAATATTAAAAGAACACTAAAAAATAAATACTAAACGAGTACTAAAGAACAGTAAAATTTTCATGGGTTATCACCAGAAAATGAGACAGGGATTTTTATTTCTCTGTGTTTTAGAAACTTTCTACAATGTTCATGAATTATTACTTGCAATTACGAGAAATTGCAACATCAAAGCCTACCAAGTGTGGCAATCACTCCATTCAAGTTGAATAATGAGGTAACAGGCAGGAAGGAGCCTGGAGTGAGTGTCACTGTCCCCAGGATTTGGTGCTGCGTGGAAAGCCTTTGCCTTTACACTAATCACAGGCTGAAGGTGTTTCTACATTTCCTTTAGTTTTCACATGTAAGATAAATTGACAAGAAACATGGTCAAGACAGAGCTTTCCCAGACAAAAGCCAAAAACAACTTCGCTGTATTTTATACTTTTTCTGCAAAACTTGAAGAGGAAGAACAACCCCCAGGTTGGTAGGCCTCGGGTAAGTCCGCTCCGGAGTGCAGAGCTCCCAGTTCCACTGCATCGTTATGTGGGTGCGTGAGCATCATGCTGTAAAGTTGTCTCCTCAATACTTTATTACAAAAATTTTCCAACATACCAATAAGTTAGAAAGAGTACACACTCAAATACCTTCTACCTAGATTCTACAATGACACTGTTTCCTTTATCACATATGTATTCAGTTACCCTTACATCTTATTTTTGATGCATTTCAAAGTATGCTGCTATCATAAGTATACTTCTTTAAAATTGTCAGCATGCATATCAGTAACTAGAATTGAGTATCTGGTTCACGTGTTTTTGTAACTAAATTTACATACAGTAAAATGCACAAATCTTAAGTGTGCAATTAATGAGTTTTGACAAACGCATAAAACTTTCACCTTAACCAGAATGGAATTTGATTTTTCTTTTTAAACAAAATTTGGTATCATAAAGTCTGACCTCAAGTCCACATGAGCAAATTCAGCCCAGCATACCCTGCTGTAGTGGTTTCCACTTGTGGACCTATCTGAGTTGTCCTGGAAACACAAATTCCTGGATCTTGACCCTGATTCAGGCTGTCCAAGGTAGGGCTCAGAAATCTGGATTTAAAAACTCTCCAGGTAGCCTTGGCTGGTGTGGCTCAGTGGATTGAGTGTCAGACTGTAAACTGAAAGGTCACGGGCTCAATTCCTGGTAAAGGCACATGCCTGGGTTGTAGGCCAGGTCCCCATTTGGGGGCGTGCAACAGGCAACTGATTGATGTCTCTCTTGCACATAGATGTTTCTCTCTTTCACCTGCCTTCCCTCTCTCTTTAAATAAATATGTAATTTTTAAAAATCTCCAGGTGATTCCAATCGTTAGTTATGTTTGAAAACCTCTGCCCTAAGGCAGTGAGTCCCCGACTTGTCTGTTAAGACTCATCCATGGGGTGCTTGTTAAATATACAGATTACTAGGTCTTTCCCCTGGAAATTCCTTTATTGACTTTTTTTTTAGAGAGAGAGAAAGGAAAGGAGAGAGAGAAAGAAACGTCAATTTTTTTCTACTTATTTATGCATTCATTGGTTATTCTTATTATATGGCAGGGCATATATTAGTTATATGTGCCCTGACCAGGTATCGAACGAGCCATCCTGGCACATTGGGAAGACATTTCAACCAAGCTACCCAGCAGAGCACTGCTGGAAATTCTGATTCAGTAGGCAGAACTAAAACCCAGAATCTGCGTCATCATTTTTATTGTTGTTTTGTTACTTATTCATTCATTCACTCATTCATTCATTCTCTCACTCATTAAACACATATATTCTGAGTGCCTACTATGTGCCAGCCTCCTGGACGATTCTGGGCTCAGGGCAAGTGTGGCAATCACTCCACCAAACATCAAAATAACATCAAGCTTGAAGAGAAAAGAACATGGAAATACTGGGTGGTACTTCGATTACCAACTCCCTCCTCACCCCTTCTCTCTCTCCCTCCACATGCTGCCGCAGCCAGGCGTGATATCAGGGGACTGAGTCAGGTCACAGGAACAGACAAGGGGAGACTTTGATGAAGTAACTGCTAACTTCATTAATGAAACCATTCTCTAGCTTCCCATTTATTATCGATGTAACTTTACATAATAAGGTCATTCATTCAAGAGAGAATGAGTCACACACATGGAATTCCCATTATGATGCAGTAGTAAACCTACTAAATTATTGTTTTCATTTTCTTTATTAAAAGAACTCACTCAAATCATCATTAAAATTCAGATAGGACTCCACATCCTTTGAAAAGCAAGGTTCTCTACAACTTAGCCTTTCTGAGAACTGGATGGTCTTTGATATTATTAATAATATCACTAAGAAAGTATATTTTAATAAAGGCTGTGCTGAATGAACATCCACTAATATACAAAGGGCCCACGTCTCTTATAATCTTTCAAAGAAAATTGCATTATCTCTGTGAAAACATGTGCCCATTTCTTCACCTCTAAAGGCAGCTGAAACAGCTGTGTCATGACTGAAATGGTTATAAATATGAATCTAGCCCTGGCTGCATGGCTCAGCTGGTTGGAGGGCTGTCCCCACACACCAAAAAGGGTGTGGGTTCCAATCCCCGGTGAGAGCATGTACGGGAGGCAACCAGTTGTTGTTTCTCACATTGATGTCTCTCAATGTCTCTCTCTCTCTTTCTCTCAAATCAATAAACATGCTCTGGCTGGTGTGGTTCAGTGGACCTGTGAACCAAAGGGTCACTGGTTTGATTCCCAGTCAGGGAACATGCCTGGGTTGCAGGCCAGGTCCCCAGCAGGGGACACATAAGAGGCAACCACACATTTATGTTTCTCTCCCTCTCATTCTCCCTCCCTTCCCTTCTCTCTAAAAATAACTAAAGTCTTCTAAAAATTAAAATCAAATCAATAAACATATCTTCAGTGAGGATTTAAATATATATATATATATATATGAATACACAATGCCATTCATCTCTACCACTTATACAGTTTACTTGCAAGATCTTTTTTCCATTACACCAACTTAACTCTTCATGGACCTCTCTGTTTACCAAGAGGAGAACAACAATCATTTTCTTTGGTATTTTTAATTTTGTTAACTATACAGACTTCTTTCCTTGGCTGCATGGGGTCAAGATGCATGAAAGGTCAGTACAAATGCAGTCATAAGGGAGTTTTTCTGCATCACTCTAAAAGTTGCCTGGAACCCTGGGCTCCCCATTTAGCCTGTGCATCAGTTTCCTACGGCAACTGCACATTCGGTTCGTGCCCCTAGAGGTGGTCCATGGCCAGCATGGGGAGCTGCTGAAAGGTGACAACCCAAGTTCCTCTCCCTACAAGGGGCCACTCTCATGAGACTACTCACCATAATCCTGAAGCCTCTTGGCCACATCCACAGCCTCAATATTTGCAGACTTTTTGAAGGGTCTTAGATCCAAAATGAATTCATGAGCCACAAAACCTATTTGGGAAAATTGTTTCAACTCAAGATTAGCATCAGCTTGTTGTTTTACCCAAACAAATGAGCAAATAAATCAGCTTTTTAATGCATATTATAATCCATTCTAAGTTTATAGTTGAAAACAAAGATTTCCTATGCTCTTATTACAAATTAGAGGTCTTATTAACAGGTCAGGCTAGTGTATCCAACCCTGAGTACATAACACACCCATGAGCCAAGAAGCTAATAGGAGGTGTGGCTCTGGGGCCAAGGCACCACTGGAACATTCAACAGAGATTTCTGGGGATGAGATTATTTCTAACTCTGAGGCCCTAAAATCTACTTGCAATAGTCATCACAGGCCTGATCCTTCTATACAAAATATTTCTAAAACTAAGATCCATTGACACCCTGTTCGGCCACTTTGCCCTTCACATCACAAAACTGTGTCTTCTGTGTGTAGGTAAATATACTAAACATATTTCCATAAGATACAGAATTTTATGTGATTCGTCGACAGGGCTTTTGAAGGTTTGTTTTCAGACTGAGAATTAGAAATAGGGGCTGTCAAAGAGCACACCACAAGTGCAAGGAGTTGATGGGGCCAAAGTCACTGTAAGCTGATCGCCTCGCTATACCCAGGCCACTGTCTCCCCAGTGTGAGCTGTTGACCAGTGGTCCATTGTCCAAAATAAATCACCAAAAAAGTCAGCATTTTCATAAAAGAACAACATCCTGGGAGCTTCCCAAATTCCATGGCCCACACAACTGATGAATTTCCTTTGAGGAAAGTATCTACCCATGAGATAATAACGTACTCTTTCTTATACTGTTTTCCTCCCTCTCAACAAATAATGAATCTACTTACAGGTTCTTGGAGCCAAGGACTCCTCCCGCCTGAGAAAAATAGTTCTGGTCATTAATAGCCCCTGAAGATAGTCTGTGAACTGCTCTGCTTTTTACGTAATGAATACATATTAAAGGGTTGGTTTGGTTTGAGTATAAAAGTATGAGATCCTGAGACTTTGAATATACTGACACTGCATATTTTAAAAACATACTTTGTAACAATGATGATTCAATTTGTGAGGAATGTCACATAGCCAATAGATCTCCCGGGGCAAGGGAAACAAAGGAAAAAATAAACTAATGGGACTACATCAAACTAAAAAGCTTCTGCACAACTAAAGAAACCATCAACAAAATGAAAAAGGAATCCACTGTATGGGAGAACATATTCACCAAGGATACATCTGAACTTACACAACTCAACACCACGAAGGCAAACAACCCAATTAAAAAATGGGCCTGAACAGACACTACCCCAAAGAGGACATACAGATGGCCAATAGACATGTGAAAAAAATGCTCAGTGTCACTAATCATCAGAGAGATGCAAATTATAACCACAGTGACATATCACCCCACACCTACCAGAATGGCCATCATCAATAAATCAATAAACAAGTGCTGGCGAGGATGTGGAGAAAAGGAAACTCTTATGCGCTGTTGATGGGAATGCCGATTGGTGCAGCCATTGTGGCAAATGGTATGGAGTTTCCTCAAGAAAACTAAAAGTGGATCTGCCTTTTGACCCAGCGATCCCACTTCTGAGAATATATCCTGAGAATGCCAAAACACCAATCAGAAAGAATAGATATACCCCTATGTTCATAGCAGCATTATTTCCAATAGCTACAATCTGTAAATAGTCTGTGTCCATTTACACAGTGGTACATATACCCTTTGTGACAGCATGGATGGACCTGAAGACCTTTATGCTAAGTGAAATAAGCCAGTCAGAAAAAGACAAATACCATGTGATCTCACTCATATGTAGAATCTAATGAACAAAATAAACTGAGGAACAAAATAAAACCAGAGGCACAGACACTTGGAACAGACTGACAGATATCAGAAGGAAGAGGGTGCTGGGGGAGGACGGGAAGAGATCAGCTCATGGGTGCACACAGCAATGTGGTGAAGGCCAAAGGGAGGGCAAGGGCTGAGGGGAGGGGAGCAGAGGGAAGGAAACGGGACATGTGTAATAGTGTCCAACAATGAAAAAAATTATGAGGAGTGTGATTCCAAAGTAGAAAGCTGTCTTCAGCCCCAGCTGGTGTGGCTCAGTGGATTGAGTGCCAGCCTATAAACCAAGGGGTCACTGGCTCAATTCCCAGTTGGGACACATGCGTGGGTTGCATGGGTTGCAGGCCAGGTCCCCAGTGGGGGGGCATGCAAGAGGCAACCACAGGTTGATGTTTCTCTCCCTCCCTTCCCCTCTCTCTAAAAATAGAGAAAGAAAATCTTTAAAAAAAAAGAAAGAAAGAAAGTTGTCTTCATTAGTAGGTAAACTCAGGGGAAAAAAGTGTCAGTTGGAAAGTTCTGGGGAAAAATCAGGAGACAACAGTCCTCATTGACTGTTAATTTCAAGGTTCCTAAATGCCCTACTATGCTACACCATTTTGGGAGCCCAACCTTTGACCTTTCTTCTCCGGGCCTCTGGCAGCCAAACCAACATTGTGACAATGACTTAACAAAGAAGGGTAATGAAGCTCACTGCTCTGAAGGACATTCAGTGACAGAGGGGGAGGAGGGGAGGGGCTCATGACAACAGAGAGGACTTACTCTTGCTGGTGGGAGAGAGCAGAATCTTTCAGAGGTTCAGCAATAGCTGAAAGGCCCCATCAAGCCAAGCCAAACCCAGAACTGCTAACACCAAACCTTCATCTGCAGGGGCCCCCACCGCAGCCAGTGGTTTGGGAAGGGCTCCACTTTCAAAATGAGGTTCAGATGTTATTTTCTAAATCCATAGTCTAGGGCATTTAAATAGAAACTGTAGTGGAATTTCAGCCTCTCTCCCTTTCTCTCTCTATTTGAGGCCTGAAAGGGGTGAAATTTAAACTTAGTGGCTTTTGGAGGCCAGATCCCAAGATGTTCATCTTTGTTTGCAGTTTTAAGGAGAAAAGATATACAAACCTTCTATGGCATAAGGTGAGTCAGGGCAATCTGAAGTAGAAATTGTATAAACTGATTAGTGCAAATTTTAATTTTCCCCGAGTAGGTGTTTCTGCTGGGCCTAACCATGACTATAACTGAGAGTCTGAATAGACACCAAGTCAAAGGCACAAGGAGAGGAGGGGTTGGGATGATGGAAAAGCAAGATAAAAGTGGCTTGACTCTGGGATTATAACATCTTCTCTCCCAACTCCCACCCAGAAGTTAATTATCTTTCGAGGCTACAGAACGTGCTACAGACTTCTCAAGACCCTCCTTGACAACAGGCTTATCTCTAAGCCTCAGAGTGATTGCCTAGAAATACAGGGACTCACTAGCTGATTATATAGCTTGGGTGGGGAATCAACGCTCAGTCAAGCTTTTCAGTTGCAATCCAGGGACCACAACTAACAGAATCAAAGCTCCTGACTGTTCTCCTGGGAATGAGGTGGGTTAGGTGGGGCTCCGGGCCTCAGGAGGGCTCTCTTCCCAGCCAGGAATGTGAGGGCCCAGCTCCTGAGGCCCATGTCCACCCACTAAAGGCCACTGGGAAGCCTCTTCAGGGACAAGAATTTCCAAGTGGAGTTGGGTTTATCCAAGGTCAAAACTGAACAGGCATTTAAAAATTTAAAACATAAATGAAACATTGGGATATAAACAAAGTTGTCTAATCCACTGACAGGAACTCCAATTAGGTCAAACACTGAGCATAGTCTCCACAAGAGTAGACAGACACCTGTGAAATTTTTATTTATTTTTTTAATTTAATGATTTTAGAGACAGAGAGAGAAAGGGTAAGAGAGAGAAAGAAAGAAACATCAATTTGTTGTTCCACTTATTGATGCATCCATTGGTTGATTCTCATATGTGTCTTGACGGTGACTGAACCCGTAACCGTGGCGTATCAGGTTGATGCTCTCACCAACTGGGATACCCAGCCAGGGCAAAATTTTTTTAAATTCGTCCTTTGAAAAGGTATTTTAAATGAGGTAAGTCCTTCTTTTCACACCCTAGCAGAATAAATACTTCTGCTGCTCCTCATCCCAATTCTTGCCTGCCACTTCTTTGCTTTGCAAAACCATAAGCCTCAACTGTTTAGCTCATATTTTTAAATCTCTCAAAAAAAAAGGTTCATAAAGAGGGGCCTGGAGTTCATTAAAATTATTGCTTCATAGTCATCAGTAACTCTGAAGTCTTATTTTGAGCTAGTAAATAGAATTAAGATGAATAATGGTCTTCAAATATTGCCTTTAGACATTTTGGAATACAATGTGTTTCAAAACATTTCTATTTTGGGCCCTTGGGAGGTACAGTGCTAATTCTTTCTAGGCCCTAAAGTAGGAAGCCTCAAGTTGTATGAGTGTGTTTACCAGATCAACCACGAGACAATGTTTGGTTTCATGAACTCTGGGGCTGGGTAATAAAGTCTGTGATCACCAATCTTATTCTTCTTCTTGGGATGAGAAACAGGATTCATTATTTAATTCTGGGGTAAAATGTCGAAACAAATGGACATTTTATTTCTCTTTTTTGCGTTTAGTCCCTTTGGACTAGGACCATCTCTGCCCAAAGCAGCCACAGCAACTCTGAGCACTGGTGAGCCCCAGAGAAATACCAGCTCACTCTCCTCACTGCTGGGGGCTGCCGCCCCCCACCCCTACACAGTCCAGGTCACATTCATTGCTGCTTTAAAGAGCTAAACCGTGCATCACACAGCTCTGGCTCATACTAAAAAGAATTGAATTGTGCATTTTAAGAAGTTGGTTTGTGTGGTATGTGAATTCTATCTCCATGAAGTTGTCAAATATAGTTAATCATAAAGAAATCTTAAAAATAGGAAAAAATTCATAATCTTGTTCAAATTAAAGCAAAAAAATCGCTTTTGACTCATCAACTTGGCAAAGATATTTTGGTTTTGGTCTGTGTCGAGTTCTCGCGCTCACTGGGCCCTGCTGCGGTGGTCGCCTTCACCCGCCGACACGGAAACACAGTGGCTCCGAGCCTCAGGGGGACAACTCGGCCACACGCATCAAAAGCTTAAGTGAATTCACAGAACTCATTTCCTCTGACACAAAATTTCTCCTCTGTAACTCTGACCTAAGGAAATAATCCGAGATTTTTTTTTTTAAATCTAAGTAAAGGATATTCATTGCAGCATTGTTGGAAATGCAAACTCTGGTGGGAAAGCCTACAGAATGGCTTATATCACGGTGCGATCACACAGTAGAACTGATAGAGCCACTTCCAAAGAGCATTTCATGGCATGGGGAAATGGTCACAGTATAAGATAAAGTTTGAAAAACAGGATATAAATTGTGTTTATAATATGATCTCAACTGTCTAAAACTAAGATGACAAGGAATATAGCAACATATTAACAGTAGTTATGTCTGTTGGATAGAACTATGGATCATTTAGATTTTCTTCCCCCTACTTTTTTATTTGCCAACTTTTCCCTGTTGAGTATCTATATATTATCATATAACCAAGCAAAACAAACACTGAAGCTATCCCCAAAAGTCAGCACATAAGCAGGATGCATTTCTCAGTGGGAGACATATCTGAATTAATTAGTAGCCCTAGTGGTTTCTTTAATATCCACTTCAGAGCATTTCATTGTGCTGCTTAGAGACATACTGCCCACAACTTTCTTTCCTACTCTCTGGGGAGCTTTTCAGAGCTCTGGTTATTTAGTTCTTTTCTATTTTCAAGTGCTAGAACAATCCCTTTGGGTACATATTTATAAGGGAAGACTGGCCTTTAAATAAAAAATCACAGAGGTAAATGTACATTCCCCTTGGGCCAGAGAAACCCAAAGCCAAAGGGGAGCCCTGCCCTGCGGCCGAGGTCTGGGCGCACAGCTTGCCCACTGCTGTCTCTCTGCACCAAGTCCCCTCTGTTTCTGCTCTTGGATTCTGAGCCCACAGCCAATGTGCTGTGTCTGCCTGGCACCACCTCTCCCTGTCACCTCCAGGGTGACTTTGTTCCCACATCTATTATTCCCTCTATTATAAGCCTAAGAGCTTAAAGGTTTACCTAAAATTTTCTTTACACTCAACTCATCAGTAACTTTCAATGATTCTTCTTCTTTTTTTTTTTTTTAATCCTTACCAGAGGACATTTTCATTTGCTTTTTTAGAGGGAGAGAGGGGAGGGGAGAGAAAGAAACATCGTTGCCACAGAAACATCTGTCCATTGCCTTCCTACACACCCAGACTAAGGATCCACCCCAGGACTGAGGATCATACACACTTGTGCCTGGACCGGGGATGAACCCAAAACCTAGGTATGTGTCCTGACTGGGAATTGAACCCGCAACCTTTCAGTTACAGGATGATGCTCCAACCTCCTACCCCACCTGCCAGGGCTGATTCCACTTCTAATAGCATGTTCATCTCATGCCACTGCCTTAACAATGTCAATATTCTCTTAATCCTCTCATTCCTCTCCTCGAAAACCTTTCTGGCTCCAAGGTAAAGTTCAGAGCCTTCTAAGACCCTCAAGGCCCCATGACACCCCTCCAACCTCATCCTCATCTGCTCCCTCCCCTCCTATCCCACCCTTCGACTCACTCAACACTCCTGCCACCCAGGCCACTCCTGTGTCCCTGGCTGCCCCCTGGATCTCGGTTTGCTTGGACTCTGTCACACTTCCTTCCAGAATCATCTCCAATGGCTGCTCCCAGAAGGCTCTCCCAGCTATTCCGTCCTGCCTCTGCCCGATCTGAATTTCTCTACTCTTTGGAGGCACTCCCGTATCACTTTGTGAGGTAAGGAGCCTGTGACACTTGTGTGTCTGTCTCTCAGTGGTGTTGGCCTAGGCTGTGTGGACTAACTTCATCACAGAGCCTTGCAAATGCTGATATCCCTGAACTGTTCACTAAATTGAAGTTGTTTCTAACAACTCTACACTTTTCTATGGTATATACTAAGCAACACATGTTTTCCACCCACTTCAGAAAAGCCACATCTACTCGTCAAACTTGGTTTGGCCAAGGAAAAAACAAAGTGATGGTAGACTACAGTTAATACTTGCCTCTTGCACCTCGGAAAAGAACTCTGTAGTGTTTTTCTAATCGCTTGGCCATGTAGTTGGCATTTAAAATAGCAATTTCCGTAGCTTGTTTAAGGCCTTTGCCTCCCATCATCTGCAACAGAGGGGAAAAGAGCCATCAGCCACAGAACAGGTAAACCCAATGGGCACTAAACAAAGACACCCTGGAGAAATCCCCCCACAAAGGAAGTCAGCCCATCATCAATCTGTAAATTAGAGATGAGAGGGAAATACTAACAAAAACATTTGTCAGCCCTCTCTAAGCCTGAAATAATTTTCGGTTTTCTTTGAACAGTAATCTTACACTTCTTATTATAATAACAAAGCCTAGAGCAGGGCAAAATTCACTGCTGACTATTGTGTTAATCTCAAAAGGAAAATAAATTGGCTTTAGGTTAAAATCTTTTAGGGGAGTTTTTGTTTGTTTACTGTGAATTTGAGATGTCTTGACAACTGCCAAGAATCCCATGGGATCTTGGCCAGAATCCCCACTGAATCAATTTTATATGGCTTGTCTTCCAACTACACACAGTCAAGGCCATTGAACAACTGCTGGGTTCAATCGTATCCTTTTCTGGTAAGTCAGAAGTCCCTGTGATTATATGGGGTGAATATCATCACCAGCAAAAAGCCTGAAGTCAAGACTACACAATTTTTACTGCCACTTTCTCCCCAGAATACATCATGTACAATGGAGGCTTGATATGTATTAAATACAAAATTAATGTAAAGCATGTGAGAAAGTATCAGATAAAATAACAGAGGCACTGAAGTCCAAAGTAAGGGGAGGACATATTTTGCCAGGCTGATCAAAGAAAGGTTCTTAGAATAAGAGTTAGAACTTGAATGGAAACTTAAAAATAGGTAGAATTGGGATAGACGAGAAAGAGGAAGTCACTCCAGGTGAGAAGAATGGCAAAATATGAGCCTGTGTCATTGTAGAGCCTGGTGAGCTGTGACCACCACTTACAAGCCTCAAACCTTTGCTAGGGAGGACTTGGACTTGGTCCAGACAGTGGCTGGCTCTTGAGTTGTGCATCAGAGTTACAGAGCAGTCTGCTGGCTTGAGCCCTAACCCACATATGCAGAATTTGATTCTCTCTGGAACCTAGGCATGTAAATTTTGGGAGAATCCCCTAAGGATTCTACTAGACTAGTGAGATTCAGTGGTGACTGCAAAGGGAAGCATGGGCTGACTTTGGGCCCTTAGGGGCATTAGCAGTCCTGTAGGGAGTGTCCAAGATGTACTGAAGCAGGGAGAGAACAGGTAGTTCTCCTGGTGATGAGTAACAACAGCCTGAAACAAAGAAAGGGCCTAATGTCAAACGGGTATCTTAAACCCTATTTTATTCACAATACTGCACTTTTCAACTGAGGCTCTGTCTAGTGTTCCTGGCTTGTGGCCAAATCAACCTGGGGTATTTATTTTCTATATGTGGAAATCACCTCCAACCCAAAGAGGTTCCTAACAAATAACCCAGGTTTATAGGACCTTGGGACCCAAAGGGAGCTGGGAATTAGATTCTGTTTACAAAGAAGCAGGCCTTTCCTATGACTGTTTTGGCTGTTACTATTTGTAAAACAACTCAAGGATCATTTTGAAAAGCAGGATTTAGTCTCTGAGGTACAGAATTGTTGTTCCAGCTTCCCAGAAAGTTTTCCCCAAGTATCATAAATGCCACACTATTCAAGAAGAACAGACAGCCCCAGAGAGTCATCCGGAATGATTTGCATAGCTGAGTTTGGGGTTTTGTTTCACCAGAAGCCATCCTTCCTTTGAGGAGGGGAGCCAGTCTGAGAAGGCTGCTCCGATTAGCAGTCTAACCAGCGTTCCTGTCCAATGTACAGTCTCATCAGCCCAGGAGGTGGGCAGGCCCTTTTGAACAAGAGCTGTATGAACTCTGACCCTCGAGTTTTGTAGAGAAACACATAGGAAGGGAGCCTGTTCCCTGACAAAGTCTAATCACCCCTGAGAGTACAGTTCCACAGACTGTAAAGGACAGAGAGCTTTGGGGAACCACCGCATAAACAAATTTCTGCTACTTCTCCTCTTATCCTCCCAGCTTCCAAGGAACATAAAGCGAGGGGAGATGGATTTCTAAAATTTATCCCAGGATCTCAACCAAGTGTAGTAATTAGTATGCACACTGTTGTTGTTTTTTGTTTGTTTGTTTGTTTTCCACTTGCAAGAGGAGGTATAAATCCTACAGGAAACCAAATGACGTGGCCAGAACATCCACATGACTCACAGAACTTAACTCTGTCTGGAAAAATATGTCTGGTGTGTTAACTTCTCTGATGTTAAACCCACTGTGAGAACCCAAAGGAAATAGCATAACAAGGATGAGATAAAATGAATTTCAGCTGACCTCTGTAGGAAAGTTTCTTCCACCCGAAGTCATCAGCAATCTTCACTGACCACAGCTCAGATCATGGACTTTTTACATTTTTAAGTTAAGAAGGAAGCCTGTGATCTCAGTTCCCCACCAACACATCCACATCCCCCTCCGCCCCCACCTAACAGACACCCACAGGTCTCACCTTAATATAAGCCCACGAGATGGGCAAGATGGAGCTGGAGCCCCATGGGGCTGCGCTGACAGTACCCACAGGCCGGGCGTCCTCATCTGGCTTTACCAAAATGATAGGATGATTGGGCAGAAAAGGGGCAAGATGCTTTTTCCTGTAGTTTTTAAATACAAATTCAGAAGATGTAAAAAGATCCAGCCCAGCTGAACAGGTAGGTGTTGGGCCCTCTCAGGAAGCTCTGTTCCTAAGAGAGGAACTCTGTCAATGGAAGAGACCTGACCTCAGCGAAGAGGCAGCTGTTCAGGAAGCTGTCCCTTCCTTCCTCCTTCACTGGAAGCATGGCCCACCAGCCAAGAACTGTGGCAGAGGATTTGACAGGGCAGGCAGCCATGGGGTAGCCTGCAGAGCCACGTGCTCCCCAGGATGAGGGGACTTCCAGCCCCATACCTGCTCCCTCCCAGGCCCACGCCCCGTGCTCTTTCCCGAGGCATCTAAGGGATACAGAAGGTGCTGCTGAGAAGAAGCTACACATCAAAGGCTGCACGTGAACATCATTCACTCTGCCTTCCCCAGAGCTGAGACACTGGGCCTCTTCCACTTACAATAAATAAAAATCATCAAAAAGGAAAGCAGGAAAAAGGGGGTCAGGACCCCAGCAACCCTGAAGACTGGCCCTTTTGGCACATTTTTGGAAGACTGAAGTTCAGGATATGGCTACTCAGCCTCATTTTCATGATGCCACCTCACAGTGTAAAAAGATATAACAACTATAGTATATTCCTTTGGTCTTATTTTGACTTGATCCAGTTATTTCTAGTAATAAGTTTTGTTTCCTTCTTACTCATATCAGATCTAATAAGAATTCAAGCTACAAAGTGCTTAACACTTCACATCCAATTCATTTTGGGGGAGTGGGGATAAGGACATTTAAGTTTTACTCTCTTAGCAAATTTTTATTATAGACATTGAGTTAGTCAAAAAGTTTGTTTAGTTTTTTCTCTGCAGTGGCTCTAGTAGTGCTTAGTTATCTTTAACTTCATTTGAAACAATTTTGTTAGATTGTGTTGTGACAGCTGTCATATCAGCATGAATTTTAAAAAGTATTTATCAGGGAAGTTCCAGCAAAGATGGAGGCATAAGTAGATACACTTTGCCTCTCACACAACCAAAAGAAAGATAACAACAAATTTAAAAACAAAAAATAACCAAAACTGCCAGAAAATTGAACTGTACAGAAGTCTGACAACAAAGGAGCTAAAGAAGAAACATTCATTTTGACTGGTAGGAGGGGCAGAGAGGACTCATGGCCATGGCAAGGCAGCAGCTGGCAGACTAGGCAGTCCCACATTCTCGGGCGGATAAACCAGGAGGAACAAGTGGGGAATGAGACAGACTGCACAACCCAGGGTTCAACTCAGGGAAATAAAGCCTCAAAACACCTCTGGCTATAAAAATCTGTGAGGGTTGCAGAGGTGGAAGAAACTCCAAGTCTTACAGGAGAGTTCTTTGGAGAAACCCACAGGGTCCTAGAACAACTGGAACAGGAACAAAATCACAAAAATGGACATCACATGGAGGGTTATCAGTGGGGAGGGGAAAGGGAAAGAATGGGGGGAAAGGTACAGGAAATAAGAAGCATAAGTGGTAGGTACAAACTAGATAGGGGGAGGTTAAGAACAGTATAGGAAATGGAGAAGCCAAAGAACTTATATGTACGACCCATGGGCATGAACTGGGGGGAATGCCAGTGGGAGGGGGTTGCAGGGTAGAGGAGAATAAAGGGGAGGAAAAAATGGGACAACTATAACAGCATAATCAATAAAATATATTTTTTTTAAAAATTAGAACAATAAAAATATATCAAAAAATTAAAAAGTAAAAACGTACTGATCAAAGGTGGTGAATTTTTGTGCAGCCATTTTAATATTAAAGATGGAAGAAGATATGCAACAATTTTGGCATATTATGCCTTATTATTTCAAGAAAGGTAAAAATGCAACTGAAACACAAAAAAAGATTTGTGCAGTGTGTGGAGAAGGTGCTGTGACTGATCAAATGTGTCATAAGTGGTTTGCAAAGTTTCTTAATAGTATTGACATTCTGGCCAAATAATTCTTCGCTGTGGAGCTGTTTTATGCATTGGAAGGTGTTTAGCAGCACCCCTGGCCTCTACCCACTAGAAGCCAATAGCAGGAGATAGAAACATATTCAAAATATTCAAATCAATAAAGTTATTGGTAAACATGAAAAATGTGTTTTTTATTTGATGGAAATGACTAAACGAACTTTCTGGCCAACCCGCTACAGTGCTATCAAACAGCAGTCACCATGGTACACGTTGGGTCCTCAGACCTTATTCCTCTCAGAGCTGAAACTTTGTATCTTCTCACCAAGCTCTCTCAACTCCCCACCCCACCCTGCCCCACAGCTCCTGGCAGCCACTTTTTTACTACGAGTTCTTTCATTGTTGATAGATAAGTCACTTTCAGCGTAACCATCAGCTGATTTTAAAGAGAAAGAAAGAAAAAAAAGCTGCTTGGAAGCCTACCTAAGTCTGAAAAGCACTTCCAGGTGCTAATATGCCAGTTCTGATCTATAATACTCCAGTAAAGCTCCCTCTTCATTACTCTGTTAATAAACATGCCCTGTCTGCACATGAATGGGAGCTTATTGTGGCCAATGAAACACTGTTGTTAATAAGATTTCGTTATGGTCCTCTTTGGACATACCCTGAAAGCATCCCTTTCACCACTCCTCCCCCAGCCCTATAAGCACACTGCTTAGGAAGGTGGCCTCCACACTTGATGACCTCCCTGGGACTCATAGAGAGTTTGGGCTACTCTCCCATTCTCAGTCTCCAAAGCCATGCCCAGAACTCACACTCCAATGGGCCCCATGCCAGGGCCACCGCCTCCGTGGGGAATGCAGAAGGTCTTGTGAAGATTTAGGTGTGAGACATCAGACCCAAAGTCTCCCGGACGGCAGATTCCCACCTACCACAAAGGGAAAGAGCCAAAAGCAAAAGTCAGGAATTTGAAAGGGTGCTGTGGAAAGGCAGCCACGCTGTTTGCTGTGCCCCTCCCCCAGAGGAAAGGCAGGCAGAGCTGTTCACAGAGGCATCCTCAATACTGGCTGAGTTCTGCCGGCAAAGCCTGGCATTCCATAGGCAGTGTGGCTTGTGGTTTCTGTGGAAACAGCAACTGACCATTTAACCTAATTTAGATTCTAAAATACAGATTTGAATATATGGTCAATTCCTAATTACCTCCCCCAAGAGCGAGGAAAGAAAGTGCCCCAGCACAAGAAAGGAGAGTACTGAAGTAGGCACATTTCCCCCAGCCCGGCAGCCCTACTCCCCCTGCAGGACTAGCTTCAGGCACCCTGGTGGAAGGGACTTGAAGAGTTTCCCAAGAGGATGCTGAGCCCAGGGAGAAGAAGGGAGGCTGACAGTTTTTCTGAGACCGTCCTGATGCCAACTTTCAACAGACGTCCCAGCCACTTTGGCCTTAGGGCTGATTTTGAACGTGGCCAAAGATAAAGAATGTATTTATGTTATTGAAGCAATAAACAATCCCTGGACTACAATTACACAGGGAATCAGACAGAAGGGGAAAAAAAAGGCAGAAAGAGCCCGAAATAGTAAAAGAAGCAAAAAATGAAAAATAAAGGAATAGGTGGACGCACCGTACCTCCTCGTACAACCAAGATTAGAAAACCAATAATTTACAACAATAATTTACTATCAGAATAACACCCAGATCCGGCAGAGGATTTATCTGAATGGAAGTCGGGCAGCCAAGAAGTTGAAGTAGACGCGTTCATCTGGACTGGTAGGAGAAGACGAGCCGGGCGGGTGCGGGGCTGGCTCAGGTTGGTGGTGCGCGGAGGTCGGGGGAAGGTTTGGCGCGAAATCGGCGCAAAAGCCATCCGGGGGCACAAGAAGGCAGCGGTGATCCCTGAGTACTCAAGCTGCGGCTGGCAGACCCAGAGGGGCAGCGATTGTGGACCAGGGCAGAACTTGCGGCCTGGAAGCCCAGACAAGGGTCTGAGTCCAGGGGAACGGAACTACCGCCATTGTTTTCTCCCGACCCGCTCCCGCTCCCGCCCCGCCCCCACATATAACGTCACAATCTAGCGACCGGGGTGCCCAGCCCGGGTGAGCACCTAAGGCTCCGCCCCCCACCATAACAAGAGCAACCAGACCGGAAAAAAAAAAAAGGAGAGACAGGGGAAAAAAAAAACAACAAAAAAACCATGTTTTCAACAGAGCAGATCAGTCCCCCAGGACTCATCCTTTTGAGCGATCAAGAATTAGCCAATCTATCAGATGCGCAGTTCAAAACACTGGTGATCAGAAAGCTCACGGAACTGGTGGATTTTGGACAAAATCTAGATGAAAGAATGCAGATTACCATAAAACAGATGCAGGAAGACACGAGGAGGAGAGCCAATAGTGAAAGGAAGGAATATGAGTCCCAAAACAATACAGTGGACCAGAAGGAAGATAGAATCAACCAAGCAGGAAAGCATGATGAAATAAGAATTCAAAAAATTGAAGAAAAGATTAAGGGCATCCAAGACACCTTTAAATGTTCCAATATCCGAATTATAGGGGTACCAGAATCAGAAGGGGAAAAGCAACAGATTGAGCACGTATTTGAACAAATAATAAAGGAGAACTTCCCCAATCTGGCAAAGGGAACAGTCTTCCAAGAAATCCAAGAAGCTCAGAGAGCCCCAAAGAAGTTGGACCCAAGAAGAAACACACCAAGGCACATCATCATTACATTAGCCAAGGTAAAAACAAAGGAGAGAATCCTAGAAGCAGCAAGAGAGAAGGGGACAGTCACCTACAAAGGAGTTCCCATCAGACTGTCAGCTGATTTCTCAAAAGAGACCTTACAGGCAAGAAGGGGATGGAAAGAAATATTCCAAGTCATAAAAGACAAGGACCTACATCCCAGATTGCTCTATCCAGCAAAGCTCTCATTTAGAATGGAAGGGCAGATAAAGTGCTTCTCAGATAAGGTCAAGTTAAAGGAGTTCATCATCACCAAGCCCTTATTTTATGAAATGCTAAAGGGACTTATCTAAGAAAAGAAGATAAAGAAAAGACATGTATAGTAAAAGGACAGCAAACTCACAAATATTAACAACCACAACTAAAGCAAAACCAAAAGAAACTAAGTAAACAGTTAGAACAGGAACAGAACCACAGAAATGGAGGGCACATGGAGGCTGAGCAGCAGGGGGGTGGGAGGAGGAGAGAGGGGGAAAAGGTATAGAGAATAAGTAGCATAGAATGTATGTTGAAAATAGATAGGGGGAGGGCAAGAATAGTACGGGAAATGTAGAAACTAAAGAACTCATAAGTATGACACATGGACATGAACTAAAGGGGGAAATGTGGGTGGGAGGGGGGTACAGGGGGGAGGGGAGTGAAGGGGGGAAATGGGGCAACTGTAATAGCATAATCAATAAAATATATTTAAAAAAAAAAAAGAAAAGAAAAATAAAAGTCTGGAAGAGATCATAACACTCCTCTGCTCTAATGGCCCCTTACAGCATTTCCTCAGAGGGACACATTACACAGACTGCGCCCCTCCCCACTTCCCCAGTAGTCAGACTCTGCCCTTCAGGTCAGAACTGGTCAGCTGTTTCATACTGATGAAGCTGAAGCCAGGTTAGTGGCGGATCAACATTCACCTGTGGCCAGAACTTGGGTCTGAATTCCCTCAGGAAGGCAGCCAGGTGAACTTCTTGCCAGTAGCACCCCCAGAGGGATCATACCCCTGAAGAGCTAAGGGCATTCAGTTCCTTCCCTGTTTCCTTTCAACCTCTTTGCCTCCTCCCCAACATGCCCCACCACCTCATCTAGGATCTATAAACTCAGTGAAATTGGGGTACTTCGTTTGAAATTGGCAATAAAGTCAGCCTCAGTTCTGAATTCGGTGTCATGCTTTAAGGCAATTGTCAAGAGGTGAGAGAAAAGAGCCGTGGCTGGTGTGGCTCAATGGATTGAGTGCCAGCCTGCAATGCAAACCAAAGAGTTGCAGGTTCAATGCCCAATCAGGGCACATGCCTGGGTTGTGGGCCAGGTCCCCAGTATGGGGCATGCCAGAGGCAACCACACTTTGATGTTTCCCTCTCTTTCTCCTCTCTCTAAAAATAAAGAAGTAAAATCTTTAAAAAGGAAATAAAAAGTTTTTTCACATAAGTTTTCTCAGAGAGCCCATCTCATATTGCCCACCTGAGCATTCATATTTGCTCCGTCTAGGTAGACCTGGCCCCCATGGTGGTGAATCAGGTCACACACGTCGCTGATGTTCTCTTCAAACACCCCATTGGTGGATGGGTACGTAATCATGATGGCTGCCAGGTGCTCCTTGTGTTTATCCACCTGTGGGGTAGAAAAGGCCACAAGGACACCAAGGAGGAGACTTTTCTTTCTAGGTCAAACCCGTGTTTTTTATTTTAAGGGATTAAGAAAGATGAAGTCTTGATCTTTTCACTTCTGAAATTATCTCAAAGCATGACAACAATAAAGGATCCACAGCCATTACTCCCTTCATTAGTCATTCCAAGGAAATAACAAGATCCCTCCAGACTAGATCTCCATGGTCAAGACGAAAACGACTGTTCAGGTGTTTTAGATATTTTGGGCTCAGCTCCCCAAAGTGGTTTTCCTTTCAGTCCTGTCAGTCATTATTTCAGATCTCTTTGATTCCAGACGTGTCTATTCTCACAGTTAATCTCTCCCTGCTTATGATTCCATATCCACACTTACTCCCTTTCCCTCCCATCCTGCTGAAATTAGATTTCCAACAAGGAGTGTTCCTGCTCTGGTAAATATATAAATATTTCCCTCATTTCTCCTTTTGAGAGAAGGCAAGCATATCTAAAAGGCAAGCATATAAAAAGTTCGTTTTTTCTGGCCAGCAAGTCAGAGCAGACTTGTGTGAAAAAATTTAAAAGAATGTTTAAGGTCATAGCCTACACTGGAGAGACTTCATGATTACAACTACAGGCCCAGAATATTTGTCGGTAAAAACTTTGTGGCACGATGGAAGAGGGGAGATGGATGAGAGATGAGCAGTGTTGTGTATTTTCAGCTTCCCTTTGAAATCAGTTACTTGAAGTTCCCAGACTCCATGCCTAATAACCCTGACAAAATCACATTGCTATTCAACTGATTTCCTTCTCTCTTCACATGCAGCCTCTAGTCCACCAGTGGAAAGCAGATACGGTTGCTAGGCAACCTCTTCCTGGAGGTTGGGAGGTTGGGGGTGGGGGTTGGTGTTTCAGGAAGGAGAGTGGAATGCCTCCGGAAATTCATGGCTGGGATGGCCACAGACATTTGCAAAATCTACACTTAGGTTTTATTTCCCAACACAAAGACAGAAAAACTGTGACCGCCAGCCTGATTATTAATGGAGAAAGGAGGGGTAGGTTGGGCAGGAGTAGTCAGGTCCTGCAAGGAATACCCTTACTACCACCATGAATAATTCATTCAGCTTCTTACACATGCATAAATTAGAGGATGGAATTTCAATTTAAAGGACCTTCTCCCTGTGGGTGAAGGAAGTGGTGAAGTAGACTACGGGTCAGCTTTCTTCTGGACAAAAATATATGACTGTTACTTTTTATTGTTCTTATAGAAACGGTTAGGTTTTCTGATTTTATGCCATTTTCCCCATACCCATTCAGAGGAGGAATTGCAATTTTTAAATTATAATGCAACAGAAGATAATATTGATATAAACCATCCAGTCCCTGATCCCCACCACCCTCTTCCCAACCCAGACCTCCCCCATCTGTTGAATGGAAGATGGGTACCATGGCCTTAAGGTGAGCTGTGTCAATATTCCCGTATTTATCCACCTCCACAGGCTGGATCTTCATGCCTGCCATGTAGGCACTTGCAGGATTGGTCCCATGAGCTGATTTTGGAATGAGGCAAACCTTAGAAATGGAATGAAAGGAAGGAGAAAAATAATCACCAGGCTATTCATAGTGACAGAAAAGTCCTACAACATGCTCGGAGCACAAACTAAATAGGCACCACAACCTTCCTTTAAACTGACCACCAGCGCCCTGAAATCTGCTGCAACATCATTGTTACTGTAGTGCAAAACAATGCCCATAAGAGGAGTTTCCATTTGGATCCCCACATAATGTGCCCTAAGTACTCCCCTCCCTTATCACAGCACACCAAAATAGATCGGGGCTTATTCTAACCTTGTCTCAGTTATAATGTGCAGAAACCATCTTACAAGAACAAAAGATTGGAAGTTCAACTCTAGGACTCAAATGCGCACATCACAGCATCGGTGCTCTGCTTGGCTCTGCTGGAAACAGGGAGACATGAGACTGCAAGCAGAAAGCCAAGGCCTCCCAGTGTCAATGCACCAATTACGTCATCATTTATGCGCTGCTTATTCTGTGCAACGAATTGTTAGACTCCACGAGAATCACCAGCTAAGCACAAGATCTAGTCCATCCGTACCCTGTGCTCTCACGACTTGCTCACTGACAGCGCTGCCGTATGTAGAAATCAATGTCTAAAGCCCACAGATGCTGGAGAAACTTGGAATGAGGGAAGGGGCAGTGGGGCGGGGGGAGGTCACTTCAAGTTGAAAAGATCAAGAAAAAGTGTCTCAAGAGCTAGAGCTTAAAGATGTATCAAATTCTTATGGAAAGGGGGGAGCAATGTTGTAATTCCCAGGTTTAAATCATTTTCATTTACTCCCCGAAAATCACACAAACACAGGTGAAAACGCGTGTTCTGGTAGAACTGCCGATGCCTCAGTACAGGAAAATGAATGTATCAGGGACTTTTTCTAAAAGAGAACAATAAAAAAGAAGCAACAAGCACCCTAAAAAATAATCCTCCTCTGTTGTTTTTTCTTTTATCCCAGCAACAATATTGCAACCCCTTGAAAAGAAATGCATGCATATTGTAAAATGGGCTTACAAAAGGAAAACTTAGCTTACAGCTGTTCCTCAAACACAGCAAAGTCATCTCCTTAGTAAAAATACATGTGTACAAAAAGGGAACTGTAACCAGAGGCACACATGAAATTACTTTGTCACCCTTCTGCTGACAGAGTTTGTGCCTCTTTTAAATGGCTACTGGTTTCATGCTGGTTATGCTGTGTTGTCTTCAAATCCTTTTCCTTGTTCAAATGCCTCCCATTTGTATAAAATTCTCTTTCATTTCTCAGAGGCAAAGCTAGAGTCACTTCTCCTTTCTCATAAGGTATTTTTATTCTACCAAAGGATCTTTGGATGAAAGGATCCCTAGGGATAGGACATTTATCAAGGAAGGGAAAGGCAAGTGTTAAAAATGAATATAAAGTATTTGTTAAATGCCTCAGTTAAGAATTCATAGGAGGGAAGTTCTGCTGAAATAAAAACATTCAAGCTAAAAATGTCAACCATCCAGTGGTGCCCTGAATAATGGGCCTCTGAAGATGTCCAAACCCTAGTCCCCGGAATCCAGGAATGTTGTTACCTCATAAGGCAAAAGGGACTTTGCTGGTGTGATTGACTTAGGGGTCTTGAGAGGAGAGATTAAGGATCTTAAAATGGGATCTTGAAATCTGGATTATAGGTTTGGCTCCACGTGTATTCACTAGTGTTCTCATCAGAGGGAGGCAGGAGAGACAGGACCACAAAGGAAGTAGGAGATGTGATGCCTGAAGAGAGGCTGGGGTGATGGCGGGAGGGGGCCAAGGAGCGCAGGGGCCCTGCAGAACCCGGGAAGGAAAGGCAAAGAAACAGGTTCTCTCCTGGATCCGTCAGAGGAACCAGCCATGCCAATGCCTCGGATTTCGCCAAGTGAAACCAATTTCAGACTCTGGTCTCCACTAACTGTAAGAAAATAAATCTGTATTATTTTAAGCTACTAATTTTGTAGTAATTTGTTACAGTAGCCACGGAAAACCAGTGCACATTCTGACACAAAAAGGAGCAGAAAGAAAAAAGTCTCGGTGGTTTTGTCAATGATTCTTTTCTATGTTGCTGTTAGACACTTCTGATTTCCTATATAGATTTAGGAAACTATTTTTTTTAATGTTAACTTTTTCACATTTAGAATTGTGGTGTTATGAGGGACATGGAAACAACAGGACATAGATTTGATGTTTTAGTTTATCCCAAACCAAACCACGTTGGTACATTGATGCCCATTTGAAAATGGTGTATTTCACCAAGTCCCCAGTGTGTCTGGTGTAGACCCAACACAGCTCAGCTCACCCTTGAAGGATTCAGGGGGGATGCTCCTTGGCAACAGAAACCAATTTCTCACTGATGGTAAAAACTGAACAACCAAAAGCCATTACTTTTCCTCAGGAAATTAGGAAAAGTATATACAGGTTTTGGGGAGGTGTCTTTGGTGGGGTTTTGTGTGTGTGTGTGTGTGTGTGTGTGTGTGTGTGTGTGTATCAATGTTTTTCCTTTGTACAGGAAATTCAGTCTTTAACTAGCAAACCTGACTGGCAAGCTGAGTTGTTACAAAGTGTTTAGGACACTGCCAGGCACATGATGCTTGTGATACAAGAATTTGTTAAATAAATTTGCATTCTTCCAAATTAAACTGGTAAATCAAGAACTTGGCTGTTACATTTTGGGAACCCCTGAAGTTTAACCTAAGGGCAAAGTGAAAAAAGCTTCCAAAAATAGCTTAAAACAAGAGGAGCATCAGGAGCCTGGGTGTTTCTGTGGCACATGACCTCCCCACACTTCTCATCTGACTGGATTCCATGAGTCTACTGTGCTGGAGCAGCTGTCTCAGACTTCGCTGGTGTCAGTCAGTCATTTCTTCCTCTCTGACTAAAAAAGTTGGCTTTAATTAAAATCTTTAATCTAAAGAGGATGCCAACATTTCCAAAGGTATGGGTTGTGTATTTCTACAGACTCAGTGACTGGGCCACCTTCCCTGCCTAAAATGCGGCGCCAGCTCCTCTCTGTCCTCCAGGATGGGAGAGTCCTCACGACACAGCAGTGACAGCACCGTGGCCCATTGGGCGAGAAGAAACAGCACATGCAAGGACACAGAGAGAGAAAGGAGGACTGGAAAACACGAAGAGAGGGTAAAGGAGCTGGAAAGAATCTGTGGGTCACAGAAGGAAGGCCCAATCAAAAGGTCTCTCAGCCTTCCTCTTTGCCCTTTCCAGCCTGGCCCCAGCTTATGGACATTCTCAGATACTTCTGGTTGCCAAACTGGAGAACTGGAGAACAACAAGGGGTGAGAAGCATCACAGAGTGATGGAACCTGGATTTTAGCTTGCCCTTTGTCATTAGCTCTTCGCTGGCCTTCTATGAATACCATAAAGCAGGGGCCGAGTGGGGTCAGGGAGGGGAGCATCGTGGAGCTGGCCACACAGGATGAACAGATCCTTCCCCAGGGGCCCCAGATGTCCCGTGGTTAAAGAGCGTAATCACTGACAAGGAGCTCCAGGGGCTACCTCAGTACAGGGAGGCCAAGGGGGAAAAACAAAAGAGGGAACTTTTAATATCAGTTGTCTGTTATTATCCTTTCACTGGACTACTGGAGCCTCAACATTTCCTTTCCGATTCTATGACAGTGCTGAGACTCTGTGGTCCAAAAACAATTATATAGTTCTAAACTAACCCTTCCTTAGAAAGCTGAGGAATTCAAAACCACAAGAAAATGCAAGTGAAAAAAAACCCAGTTGGAACTTGAGGGACTGTGTCTCTGGACTGGCGCGCACAGTGCCTCGCCTGTAGCCAGGATTCGATAACGTATTCAACTAGCGAATGTCTTCGTTTTCAAAGATCTTTGAAAATCAAGTCTGTTCCCCGGCCACATCAAATGTCTGGGAAAACACACCTATGGAATCAGAATGAAAAAGCAAGGGAATGAGAGAGAAAATGGTCTTATTTCCTCCCCTTTTTGAAAGAAGTGAAACAGTTTTTAAATTCTCTAATTGCAAAATCCAGGCAACTAGCCATAAACAATCCCGGTTTTAATAAAACCAGGAATGGACTCAGATTGGGCCACCGCCTATCACATCCCACTTACTTAGGCAGCCAGAACCATCCGAGCGCCCCTTTCTGTAACTCTCCTGGAACGGGCAGACGCTTTCGTCCTGCACTTCACCTCTACCCACTGCTCCTTCTAAGAACCCACCTCTGAATTCAGTGGAAGTACTAGCTCAGCATTTGTTGTCGCCAGAGTGAAGGCCCCAGAACACAGACCTCCTTCAGCCACCACGTGAAGCCTGTATCAGACCAACTGCTAAAGGACTGCTTCTGGAGATCAGGGGGTCTTGTTGGGCCCATTAGTACCTGCTGGAACCTACGAGGGCCCCCAAGGATAGCTTGGACCCTGGAGACTAGACTCTCATACCTAAAGCAAATGATAAAGCAGAACTAAGAACTCTGTTCCATGTCTTTTTTTTGGTGCTTAGAGCTGAAAGTCATTTAATAGAGCATTTATTGACTCCATTAATATTTTTTGAGCCCACATATGACCAGAACTGTGCTTAGGTACAGTAGGAGTTACAGAAGAATTGAAGCTCAGTCTCTGACCTTTGTGCAGGCCTGGGGCTGGGGCTGAGCCAAGGAGAGGAGGCTTGGAGTGGCGCATTCCAGCCCTTTACTCCCTTCGCTCCCTCGGGAGAGCAGTTTCACAGCCAACTGACTGACTTTTACAGACAGGGTCTGAGCAAAAGCCTTTATCTCCGCATGTTTCCCCTCGAAATGGTCCAGTGAAGTGTCTTGGAGGCAAGAATCATAATGGCCAACCCACAGAAATTTGCTTCTTGATTATATGTTCCTGCAGCTGCTTCCAAGAAGGTTTAGAGGGATTGTGTGACAGAACGAAAGGGACCCCAGGGAGCTAGGCATGCTGCCCCGCCCCCCCCCCCCCCCCCCCCCCCCCCCCCGTGGTGAGCACACAGTGCCTGTCCATACTCACCGTTCTGTGTCCCTCGCCTTTCCCTTCTAGGTAGGCTCGGATAGTGGCCAGCCCAGTATATTCCCCCTGGGCTCCACTGCAAAGACAAGAAGAGAAGGTCAGGGCTTTGGGCCTTTTTGCTTTCATTTATTCATTCAGTATTCACGGGACACGGGCTGCGTGCTCACCGACATGTGACACAAGGTCACTCTCAGACACCAAGGAAAGCTCACAGTGGGTCTCTGATAAGCCCACGGGACTTGAACTGCACCAAGTCTGCACACTACAGCTCCTCCACTCCTACTCAAAGGGGGGCCTTTCCACCCTCACTCAGAACCATGAACCTAAAAAATCTTTTTTATTATGGAAAATTTCAAAATTATGCAAAAATAGAGCAAAGAATATAAGGAACTGCCATATACCTGTCACCCAGCTTTCACAGCAGTTATTGGATTTTGATCAATCTTGTTTCCAATTCTATCTCTCACTAACCCTCCTCACTCCAAATTAGGTTATTTTCGAGCAAAACTCAATCATATCATCAATTCAAATTTCAATATGCATATCGCATCTAAAACCACAACCAATGATTTCTTAATATCACCAACCACTTAGTCAATGATCAGTTTGCCCCAAAGGAACTATGCACTTTGAACGTGGCACCACTCCTGCCAGTCTCGGACCGACTTGCCCAGGCCCCAGATGCACACAGCTGCCAGCGGCTGTCCATACCCATCAAAACAGTCCTTAGGGTCCCACTTTCAGAGCACACTTAACGAATAACATCCCAGTGAGTGATGCTGAGTCAACCATAAACTGTTACTTAATGTTCTCAGTACACTCTGCAGGGAGGAAAGGGAAGTGAGTAATAGGATTTCTCATCCCATTCAAAATATACATATTCCATTTGCAAAACTGCACCACCATTGGACTCAGTGGAAGACCCAGTGGCTTGGCATTCATCCCTTCTGGTCACCCAGTAATACTGAGATCATACTCTAAAAGGACAAGGCTTAAGAATAAATTAGATAAACCTTCTCTTATTTCTTACCTAAAAGCTAAAATTTTGAGCATTGGAAAGTTTTTTTAAATCTTATTTTTCAATTTTCAATTACAGTTTACATTAGATATTATTTCGTATTATTTTCAGGTGTACAGCATGGTGGCGAGACAAGAATATTATTTTGAGAGAAAGGAACATGAAACCAGTTGAACCTGAAATGCTTGTGGACCAGTGTAGGGATATTGATGGTTTGGTGTAGGAGATGGCAGAATTGATGACCAGGCATTAGGCAAGGAGTAAGCGCAGGTAAGTGGTGGCCGTGATGTTGTTGCCACCAACATTTTATGTCACCCTATCTAATCCATCCTATACCCCCAAGAGGTAGGTACCATTACCCCATTTTGCATGTGAAGAAACTGAGGTCAGAAATAAGCAATAGTGACGACTGGAGTCCTTGGTGCAAGGCAGCCTGTGTCCATGAGCCCCATACCCCCCTGGTGAGCAGTGCACTCCTCTGAGAGTTGTGGGGGCAATCACGGGCTTCCCTTCACAGAGCCCTTGTCTAAGGGACAGAACAAGGAGGTGCAGGCACATGTGGAAGAAGGCCTGACTCCAAACGACCAGGGGCACTCAGTTCCTTGTCACCCACACCGAGTGAGCTTTGCTTTGCCTCTCTCTGCTCTCTCCCAAGGAAGAGAGTAAACGCTGATGTGTTTTCTAGGCTTCTGACAAACTAGTTTTGCTCAGTTGATTTTTTTACTTTGAAAACAGGAAAATGAATATGCCACACTTCAGCAAACCCTCATACCACTAGTTACTCAGGCTTTCTGTGCCTCTGTGTTCTCATCTCTAAGACAGAGATAACTGTGCCCATATCGAAGGGCAGATGCGATGAGCAATGACATGACCCATGGGAGAGTGCTTATCACAGTGCCTGGCACAAGGGAAACACACTCATTAAGTACTAGCAACTATCACCAGTGTTGTCGTCATTGTCATCTTCATCTCCATCACTACCTTCTTCGTCATCAGGGAAGCAGCAACCCTAACCTCTTTGAAAGGCAGGCACTGTGGAAGTTACCACAGCATTAGAAAGAGCACCTCTACAGCCCTCAACCTGAATTCACCTCCCTCCACCCTCCCACCAGCCAAACTCCTCCACTTATTCTTCAACTAGTCCAACTCAAGTTTTATCTCTTCCATAAAGCCTTCCGCCAAAGTCATCCTTTCCCCTATGGGAAGGGGCCTCCACAAACGGATTCTGTATTCCCCTCTGTGTTTTTCTCATGACTGCTAGTCACCTTCTTTTGCAGGGAGACTAACCAAGGTGTTTAAAGTGGGAATAAAAGGAGATGACACTAGATCTATGAGCCAGTAATTCAAGAGAGCCGATATGCTACAGACTTGTTCAGAAATGCTGGATTTTCTTTTTCCTAAGACACTCTTAAAATCAGCTATGTTCTGACTCAAAGTGTAAAAGATAAGATCATAATGCCACACAGGGCTTACTACTGGGGTACTAGTAAACTAAGGGGAATTATTAGTGCCACCTGTTGGTGAGAAAATTTTATGAAAGATAAGTGCTTATTTTCATAACCCAGATTAAGAGACCATCAGAAAACTACTCCGTGTGGATTTCAGACACCTCTTCAAAGGAAGAAGGTGTGGGCCTGGACCTGCAAAGCCAGCCACAGCAAGGAGGACTCCAGTGCATGGACAGCCTCAGACCCACGGAAGTGCCCAGTGAGCATAAGACTGAACTATTTTAGAAAAGCAAGGTGCTCCAGTCATGGCATTTACACAGGCTGGTGAAAGAACTGCTGCATGTGATACTGTTTAGTACAGAATGAGTGAAAACTACAGACAGCTTTTTCCATAACCCAGACTCATTCTACAAAGAATCCAGAGAAATCTGTAGACTAGAAGAAGCTAGAACATGTACAGCGATTCCCAGGGGAAAATAAATTCGAGTTGATGGGATTCGACAGTTTTGTGATGATTTAAACCTAGACCCTATTAGTAGTAACAGTATGTCATCTTAAGTGTGGAAATTCAGCCCTTGCTGGTGTGGTTCTGTGAATTGAGTGCTGGCCTGCAAACCAAAAGGTTGCTGGTTCAATCCTTGGTCAGGGCACATGCGTGGGTTGCAGGCTGGGTCCCCAGTTGGGGGCTTGTGAGAGGCAACCAATCAATGTTTCCGTTGCACATCATTATTTCTCTCCTTTTTCTCCCTCCTTTCTCCTCTCTCTAAAAATAAATAAATAATGTATATATGTATATATATTTTTATTTTTTATATATATTTTCTAAAGTGTAGAAATTCAGGGCAGCCAGTCAATGTGAATTTAGGGAAGAAAAAAGAGAGAGTGGAGAATGGGGAGTGCATGGTAGAATCTGAAGATCCCATAACAGGTCTAAGGTCATAGTTCAGATCTTTTGCCAAGATTAGGACAAGAGTTTAAGGACACAAAAGACTTCAAAAAGTGTTGTCATTTTACCTTATCTTTGCTAAGAACCTGGGCAAAAAGTTTGAGATTTAGAAATACTGTAGTTTAGTTCTAATGGTTAAATTTTTAGATCTTTAGAACAAATTTTTATTGGACCATCACACAAGCTCAAACACAAGGGACACTTGGAACCTTCTGCTGGGTTTTAGAAATATAATTGCAGAAGATATGTCTATCTATGATGAAGAGGGAACGGGGCAGCTCTTCTAGATGATTTTGCAGAATATGCATGGCCAGTAGTCACAGGTGGAAAGCATAGCACTTCTTAAGAATAAAACTTTATGTAAATTAAGATTATAAATCAACTGTATCCTGTAAAAAGACTTTTTGGGTCAGTTCCTGTGTACATTTGTCACTGGTATGCACATAACAGAAGTCAGCCTTGAACTCATGAAATAACCTCTCTATATTCTGCTTAAGGAATGTGGTAGCTGACTTTAGAGACACCATAAGAAATTTCTCAGAAGTTGGCTGCATCGGAATATTTGACAATAGAATATTACAGCTGCTATTTTTATTGAAAAAGTAACAGAAACCATCTGCTGCAGAATATGCTATAACTCAGGTTTAAGGTGAATCCCAGCAGTCACCAAGACAGCTGCTGAATCTTATTTTAATTGTACTGAGAAAACAGTGTTTGTGCTCTCAAGTAGGATGTTGCATTTGTACTCATCAAAGGGCATTAAAAATGCACCCTAGAAAACATGATCATGTTACATATCCCAATGTTTTTAAACTTTGGTGCCAGGAATTCAAGATCTGTATAATAAAAAAAATTATCAACTATTTAGGTTTACCAGATCTATTCTTGTTTTAATTTTCTCTAGATATTCCACTGGAAATCATTGTACAGTTTGTAACACACCATTCGAGTCTACACACTGATGGCAACGTTTGGTGTGTGATTTCAGAGAGGTGTTTTAAAGCTGTTACAGGTCAGTGGGCCTATTTTATTTCTAGTAATACTTAAATTTCCTAAGAAGTTTCTTATAGTATGTTTTTTTTTTTTAAGTTTTATTGCCCTGGCTGGTGTGGCTTAGTGGATGGAGCACCAGCCTACAAACCAAAAGGTCGCTGGTTCAATTCCCTGTCAGGGCACATGGATTGTGCCCTGGGTTGTCCCTGGGTTGTGGGACAGGTCCCCAGTGGGGAGCTCTGAGAGGCAATCACACAATGATGTTACTCTCTTTCTCTTTCTCCCTCCTTTCCCCTCTCTCTAAAAATAAGTAAATAAAATCTTTTTAAAAAATCAAAAGAACAATTCATAAAAGGAAAAATTGATAAATTGTACTTCATTAACATTAAAAATTTGATCTGCAAAAGACCCTGTTGAAAGGATGAAAAGACAAGCTATAGACTAGGAGAAAATATCTGCAAACTGTACATCCAACAAACTAAAACACATGGACAACGCAATTAGAAAATGGTGCTGTGATGATCAGATATGTAAATGTGCTTAGAAATACAAAGAATGGATTACATTAGGATATTGGAAATTTGCTGGGTTTTCATTGTCGCTGTTTTTATGGGTGTGTATATGGGAACACATAACCTTCATTCCCTTACTATCTGACGGAATTTCCCCTTTTGTGTGAGCCTAGGGGAAAGGCTAAATTTTCTAAATCCCCCATGGAAGCAGAAAGGGACCAGACATTCCCAATCACTACCCTTTAACAAGGTGCTGGATGTGTGACCCAGTCTCAGGACATAGGCTACGTGAGCCTGGGACCTAATGAATCTGGGGAGAGTAATCCAAGAAATGTACAGTCGCAGATTTTCCACAGAGGTGGTAGATGGGTACTCTCCCCCTAGAGTGACTGACCCTGATTTGGCCTCTGCGGCCAGCCTCCCTTAGGTCCTGCTCCCTTCTGAAGCCTCATTCCCCAGCTTTTCCATCTGAGAAACACCCAATATCTTCTCTGTAAATTGCCTTTTTGCTTAAGTTAACCCAAGGTATTTTCTGTTGTTTGCAACCAGAAACCTGTATGTGGGGGTGTCAAATCTCTCCTGCAACACAGCACCTTAAAGTCACTCATTCCAAGGCAGGTCTAACGAAGAGATAGTTGCTGTAGCCATCCTGGAGTTTCTCCTGCCTCTAACAGCAAAGCCTTCCTTGATTTGCTGCCCCTTTTCAAGCATTTGGGCCCAGAGCAAATCAGTCCTCTGGATATTAGCTGCCTCATCTGTCACATGAGGATATGCCACCTAATTCACAGATGAATTAATACTTTTATTATAAAAATAATGCATTCAAGTGATTTTAAAATTCACATCAGTGCCAAAGAATATGAAGCTTAAGGTGAAAACAACAAAAGCAACCCCTCCCATTGTTCCTAGCTTCATCCCCAGAAAGAAACACTATTAAATTTCTTATGATGCCATGGCTGCTGTGGCACAGTGGATTGAATGCCAGACTTCAAACCAAGGGTTCCCTGGTTCAATTCCCAGTCAGGGCACATGCCTGGGTTGAAGGCCAGGTCCCTAGTAAGGAGCATATGAGAGGCAACTACACACTGATGTTTCTCACCCTCTCTTTCTCCCTCCCTTCCCCTCTCTCTAAAAATAAATGAAATCTTTTTAAAAATTTCTTATGATAAGTAATATATTGATGTTGGACACTTTGATGCCAAACTCCCCTCATTGAAACCCTTCTTTACTTTAAAAATAACACCAACAAGTGGTCGGGAGCAAAAATGATCCAAGGGAAACATTAGCTAAAAAACTGACATTATGGAAAGAAGTAAAATGATCAAAATAGACCCTGTGTGGAAATGGCCCACATCAGTTTATGGTAACGTCATAAAAAACACTCACAAGAAAATTAAGTAAAGATTGGTGCCTGATGCCCACCCCCTTGTTGTTGTTGTTGTTGTTGTTGTTGTTTAATTCCTTAGAGAGAGAGAGAGGGAGAGAGTAGGGGAGAGGGAGAGAGGGAAAAAGAGAAACATTCACGTACCCAGTGGTTGACCCTTGCATGTGCCCAGATCGAAAATTGAACCCAAAACCATGACACAATGGGACAATGCTTAGGGCCTGATTCCTGTCTTACAGATCGGATAAACAGGGTGACTGACACTTTACCAGTGCACATACCTTGGAAGGAATAGGATTTTAATCAAATTGTTGCATACCTTAAGAACCCCAAACACTACCTGGGTCTCTACTCCTATAAGCTTAAAATAAAATCCCCTCAACATGTCATTCTGAAATGTTCTTACCAAGCTGTATCTATTTTGATATAAGGCAAATTCTACATTTAACCTTTGAATTCTGGTCAAGAAACACCTGGATAAATCCAGAGGTTCTAACCTTTCTGATACCAGAAGACTACCTTAAAGCTTCTGAAACTGGAGATGCCCAAACAAAAGCATCAGCATCACCTGTGAATTTGTTGAAATGCAAATTCTCAGCACCTGCTCAGTCATGCTGAATCAGAATTCTGGGGATGCAGGCAAGCGTGAGAACCTCTGATTGAGAGCCTTACAAACTACAAACATCAAATTACACTTTTTAGAGTTCAGGAAATTGGGGGGCGCAAGACCCTTCTACCCACTGCTTTACATTTCCCCCAAAATGGCTCTTCATCCTTCACCCTTCGTTTTCTTCCCAGTATTCTGAGTGTCTCTGGAAATTCAGTTCCTAGGAGACTGAGTGTGGGCCTTCGAACCAAAAGGTCACCACTTTGATTTCCAGTCAGGGCACATACCTGGGTTGGAGGCCAGGTCACCCTCTTGTACATCTATGTTTCTCTCCCTCTTTTTCCCTCCCCCTCTCTCTATAAAAATAAATAAATAAAATCTTTTTTAAAAAAGCTCTCATTAAAAGAAGAAGTCTCTGGTACCTGACCCACTGCCTGCCCGCAACTGCCCTGTAGGGGAGGATTCTGAAGCTGCACTGGGCTCAGTAGGAAAGCATACCAGAGATGACCAATGACGTCAATCATGAGCTCAGGAAAGGAGCAGAAAGGGCAATTATCAGGCGTTTGACTCTCTGCTGTAAACTATGCATGTGGACCTGTGGTGAACTCAAAGGCCAGTTTCAAAATTCAGTCCTCTTTGCGGTTCCTCCAGGCCAATGTGCTCTCCAACCCAGCTGTGCACCTGAGAATCAGCTGGGGAGCTGTGATGCCTGGGGCTCCACCACAGGAGATTCTGATGTAACTAGTTTACTTTGGGGGTGCGGTCAGTGGCCAGGGGGCTGGTTGGAGCATCAGTATTCTTCAAGGCTCCCCATGTAACTCAAACACACAGCCTGGACTGAGAACCCTGCAAACCCAGTGGTTTCACAGTGTGGCAGCCAAACCAGCACACCGGCATCATCTGGGAATTTGTTAGAAACACAAATTCTCAGGCCTCGCCCAGACCACTGAATCAGAAACTCTGGAGGAGGGGCTTAGTAACTTAACAAACACCACCACCACCACCACCACCACCACCACCACCACTACCACCACCCCCCCTGCCACCCCGCATCCCCCCACATGCACAACACAGTTTGAGGGCCATTGACTATGCCTGTTCACACACACCTCCACTTACGAACCTTCCTGGGAGGAGGTTTCGGTGAAGCAACTGCCAGGTCTATCTACATTCACGGTTACAGCTTGCAGCTTTTAAACATAAAAACAACTTCCTCACTCTTACAAGCCAAGCGAGCTAATAATAATTTTAGATAGTCTTTCATTTTAGATATCCTTGGAAGGTGTTAATTACTGTTTCTGTCTGCCTTAAATATGGCATTATGTATAATCCACACCCACCACCAGTTCCTAGAGCATGTTTGTGCTGCCTGAGTCTGCGAGTGCAGCTGCACAGTGAGAAACAAGCTGAAACAGCCTCGAGGGGCACAACAGGAAACGAAAGGTAACTAAATGTTGTTTGATTATATACTCCACTGAACTGGAAAAGCTGTTCGGAAAGCAGTTCGGGTTTGTAGATTAAGCAAATAAAGAGGAAAAATAGTGACAAGCTTCGTGACATTTTTGTTTCAAATCCTTTGAACACCTTTGGGATCTAACTATCCCAGAAAACAGAAAGACCAAGGGAAGACCTGGCTACAGGAACAAAGGTTTTCCTTTCATGCCACAATTTGTGGATATAAAATCTTATCATCTATATTTATTGGCCATTCATCAAGTAAATCTCAATCAAATCAATTACATTCCCTTTCTTGCTGTGTAGGAGAGAAACCTACATCATCACTTAAGGAGGAAGCCATATAACAGAGCTTTCTTTACAGGCCTCTCATGTTGCTGGTTCTAACCTTTCCTTTGAGGGCTGAATTCCCTTCAGGAAATAATCCACTGAACAGAAAGTCCCTGCGGCAGTCTATATCTAGGCAGGAACTGTTAGAGACAGAGAGAAAGAACAAAAGCTTTCTGTGAGCATAACACAGAACCACACTAGATCAGAAGACAGTATATGGAAGGGCCCAGAAACAGGCATGAAGGTCATGTGCAGAAACACGCAGGTTCCTGCCTGAAAATTGCTTTTCTCCTACTGAGGCATTTTGGAACCAGAAAGCTGTCTGTTGAATCCACAAGATCTTAAATATTACTTTATCCTATAGAACTTGAACTGAGAACTGAGCATGACTCCTTTGTCCTCACTTTACTTATGAGTACTGGTTGCTGCTAAGGAAGGCTGAGGGGTATACCTCCAAACCCAGGGCAAGCCTCAAGGCCGTTACCATCATGGCATCAGCTGATGGAGAAGCCCTCGGGAAGAGACCCAGGTGGAAATCAGCCTGTAAACCATCTTGTCATACATTTAATTGTTTCACAATACATATGTTCTCCATGACAAAATTAACTTTTTGTTGTATAAATCACACATATCACAATTTAAAACTGTTTTGGCAATCTAAAAAAGTATAAGGACAAAAAGTAAAGTTATTTGCAATTCTACCACCTAGAGATAAATGTTCGAGTGTCTATCCTTTCGTATACCCCCTTCCATCTATGCCTGTGCATAGATGTGTGAAACTATATGGCAGTTCCTCAAAAAACTTAAACAGAGATATCCAACAAATTCACAACTGGGTGTATACCCAAAATAATTGAAAGCTGGGTCTCAAACAGGTGTTTGTACACCAGTGTTCACAGCAGCATTATCCTTGACAGCGAAAAGGTTAAAAAGTCCATCAATGAATGGACAAACAAAATGTGGCATACACATACAATGAGATATTATTCAGCCTTAACAATGATAGAAAAAAGAAAAAAATGAAGAAAATACTGACACAGGCTACGACATAGATGAACCCTGAAGACATTATGCTAACTGAAATAAGACAAACGGGCAAATTTTGCAAGATTTCACTTAGATGATGTACCCAGAAAAGTCAAATTAATAGATACAGAAAACAGAATTGTGGATGCCAGGAGCTGGGAAAGAGGGAAATGAGGAGTTATTGTTTAATGGGTGCAAAGCTTCGGTTAACGAAGATAAAGTCCTGGAGAAGGCTGGTGGTAATGGGTGTGCAACACAGTGGATGTGCTTAATGCCATTGAATTGTGCATTTAAAAATGGGTAAAGTGGTCAATTTTACAGTATGTATGTTTTACAACAATAAAAATATTACTTCCTAAAACTTACCCCATAACTATCTTTTCATTTTCACAAAATAACAAAAAGGGAAAGGAAATATTTTTAGATTCAAAATCTTTTTGGTGACTCCACTTGTGGAGAGAACATTAGCAAAATTAAATCGAGACAGAGTTGTAACAAATCACTCACATATAGAATATGTAGTGCATTCCTTCCTCTTTTCCCCAAATGATGACATCAAATCACCCCGCTCACTGGAAGCTGGGCCCCCTTTTTTTTTTCCAACAAAGAACAAGGTGGCATGTCCCCACCTATGACAGCACCCACTTATGAGGACCAATAATATCCCTCATCCAGGACCCAACAGCCCTTGTCACTCTCTTGGAAATACGTGCTCTATCTGGGAATCTCTGGAGCTGGAGAAGGCATCACTGCCAGCAACTACATGCTGATAAAGATCTTTTTTCCTCCTGCAAGACTGACATGGGCAACTGACTCTGGCTGCCAGTCCCATGAGTGAGGAGAGGAGGACAGAGAAAGCACATGGGGTATACAGAGGAAAACAAGGGAAACTTCTGAGACAGTGATTCTCAACTTTGTCTGCAAGTTGGAATCAGCTGGGGAGCTTTAAAGAAATACTCCCGCTTGGGTCCCTTTCCTCACCGTCTTTCCGCATTAAGATTATGACTGAATCTGGGATTGTGATCTGGACATCTGAACTTTTATAAACTCACCATGTGAGTCTAATTTCCAGGCAAGATTGGGAAACCATTGCTTTAAGGGAAGGCAAGCTTTCTCGTCCTTAGGTCAACCTTCTGGGGACTCTGGCTGGGACCTCAGACCTCAATTTACTGCAACAGGAATGACTTAAAAGTTGGTCTTAAAAATTACTCTCCAATATAACACTGAAAATATGTTCATATTCCATCACTAGAGGGCAAAGTTTTCTCATTGTCAACATTTAATATAAAGTATCATTGACTGAGGTTAAGAATTCAATCAGGTTCCTCTCATACTTAAAAAAAAAAAGCTGAATGATGACATTTTGATGAAAGTATACTGAAGTCTGAGTTTCATGAATGTCAGTTCCCTCCTATTTATGTAATGAGGTTTGAGAGGCTATTATTAAAAGATCTCCATGTCCTTTCATTTGCCACATGCCCTCTTTCTCAGTGGCTTGTGTTTTGTAGGGTATATTATTTTTACAAAGTACATGGCTTTGTTACAAAACAGTAGGCAGAGCCTAGTTATATCTGATTAAGACCTGATTGCTTTGTTTCAGAAAGTGAGGCAATAAATGTCTGTTTTTAAATCATTTGATTTTTGTATCATAAAGTCGGAATTCTGCATTTCTAACTAGATCCTAGGTGATGCCAATGCTGAGGTACAGAATTACACTTGGACTAGTGGGAGGTAGAGAACCTAGGGGTAGATACCAACTCCTCTCCTGAAAATATCCTAGGATGTTAACTCAACACTGATAACATGTCTGTCTGTCTGTCTATCTATCTATGCATTCCCATGACGACAGAGTGATCCCAAACACAATGGATTCCAAATTGGCTGTATATCAGAATCACTTTGTTGCTCCTTAAAAAGAAAGATTTGCCCTGGCTGCTGTGGCTCAGTGGATTGAGTGCAGGCCTGTGAACCAGGGGGTTGCTAGTTTGATGCCCAGTTGGGGCACATGCCTGGGTTGGGGGCCAAGTCCCTGGCGTGGGGAGCACAAGAGGCAACCACACACTGATGTTTCTCTCCCTCTCTTTCTCCCTCCCTTCCCCTCTCTCATAAATAAATAAATAAATAAATAAATAAATAAATAAATAAAAGATTTTTTTGTCTCAAGCTCTGAAGATTGTAATTAGTAGCTCTGGGGTGGGACCCAGGAATTTGTATTTTTGACAAGTACCCAGGAGATGTTGCTAGAGCTCTCTGTGTTTGAAAACCACTGTTCTTCAAAGTTTTTACTTTGCAGACAAAAATACCAAGGCCAGAAGAGGGAAAGAGAACTTTCATAATTAGTGGCAGAACAAGCCAGGATCCAGGTTCTCCTGGCCCTGCTTGATTGAGATATTGCTGCTTCACAGGATTTAACATGTGTGCTTGACATCACTGAGGTGGAGTAACTAGTTTCCAAAGATGTCACACAAGGAGCCATGACCCTCAACATTCACACTGGGTGTTGTCCCCATTCATATTCATCCTGGGCTGGCCCTGTAACTTGCTTTCACAGACAGAATGCTCTGGAAGGAAGGCTGAGTAGCTGCGGAGGCTGAGCCTCGAGGTTTTCAGCTCCCACATCCTGCCATCATGGAGCACTCTGCTTTGAAACCTGACATGATTCTGTAAGGAAGCTCAGGCAACCACAGAGAGGTCCACATAGGGAAGAACCAAGACCCAGGTCAACATCCTCAACTAACTCCTCCCTGCCCACAGCCCATCCCTAAATTCTCAGCAATGTGAATGAGGCCACTTTAGGCCTCTAGTCATCTTCCCCAATGAGTGCAACTGTCCACTCAGCTCTCAGAATGATATAAAATTATTTGTTATTTCAAACCTCTAAATTTTAAGATGGGTGTTAACACCAAAAGCAATAACTAACATGACAGAAGAAGAAACCCCCTTACCTGTTAGGCTGTAAACAGATTCGGTCATAGCCTGTGAGCTCACACAAATCCTTCTCAAGCTCTCGGAAAAGTTGCTGGTACCCTTGAGCTTGGTCCAAAGGCACAAAGGGGTGGATGTTGGCAAATTCACTCCAGGTAATTGGCTGAAGAGCAAGAAAGGAGAAAACATATGCACATATCCATATTGTAACAGCAGTAACAACGTTAACTTTGATGAGGAGGAGGGGGATAACGATGACCAGCATCTAACACAGAATGCGTACTATGTGCCAGACACTGTTCTCAGCACTTAAAATGTGTTCCTTCATTTAACTCTCAGCACAATCTTACAGGGTAAGTTCTATTACTGTCTTCCTCTTACAACTGGGTCTCAGAGCCCCAGAAAAGGAACTTGTGCAAAAATATAACCTTTTTCTATCATTTTAGGGACAATAAGGATGGGAAATAGATTTATAGCCATGAAACCCAATGAGTTGTTTCAAGTATAGTTTATTCAAACTCTTTTTTTTTTAACTTTTTAAAAAATTTTTTAAAAGATTTTATTTATTTATTTTTAGAGAGGGAAGGGAGGGAGGGAGGGAGGGAGAGAGAGAGAGAGAGAGAGAAACATCAATGTGTGGTTGCTGGGAGTTATGGCCTGCAACCCAGGAATGTACCCTGACTGGGAATCGAACCTGGGACACTTTGGTTCCCAGCCCGCACTCAATCCACTGAGCTACGCCAGCCAGGGCAGTTTATTCAAACTCTTTTTTTTTTTTTTTAATATATTTTATTGATTATGCTATTACAGTTGTCCCATTTCCCCCCTTCTCTCCCCTCCACCCTGTACCCCCCTCCCACCCACATTTCCCCCTTTAGTTCATGTCCATGTGTCATACTTATGAGTTCTTTAGTTTCTACATTTCCTGTACTATTCTTGCCCTCCCCCTATCTATTTTCAACATACATTCTATGCTACTTATTCTCTATATCTTTTCCCCCTCTCTCCTCCTCCCACCCCCCTGCTGCTAACCCTCCATGTGCCCTCCATTTCTGTGGTTCTGTTCCTGTTCTAATTGTTTACTTAGTTTCTTTTGGTTTTGCTTTAAGTGTGGTTGTTAATATTTGTGAGTTTGCTGTCCTTTTACTATACATGTCTTTTCTTTATCTTCTTTTCTTAGATAAGTCCCTTTAGCATTTCATAAAATAAGGGCTTGGTGATGATGAACTCCTTTAACTTGACCTTATCTGAGAAGCACTTTATCTGCCCTTCCATTCTAAATGAGAGCTTTGCTGGATAGAGCAATCTGGGATGTAGGTCCTTGTCTTTCATGGCTTGGAATATTTCTTTCCAGCCCCTTCTTGCCTGTAAGGTCTCTTTGGAGAAATCAGCTGACAGTCTGATGGGAACTCCTTTGTAGGTGACTGTCCCCTTACCTCTTGCTGCTTCTAGGATTCTCTCCTTCATTTTTACCTTGGCTAATGTAATTATGATGTGCCTTGGTGTGTTTCTTCTTGGGTCCAACTTCTTTGGGGCTCTCTGAGCTTCTTGGATTTCTTGGAAGACTGTTCCCTTTGCCAGATTGGGGAAGTTCTCCTTTATTATTTGTTCAAATACGTGCTCAATCTGTTGCTTTTCCCCTTCCGATTCTGGTACCCCTATAATTCGGATATTGGAACGTTTAAAGGTGTCTTGGATGCTCTTAATCTTTTCCTCAATTTTTTGAATTCTTATTTCATCCTGCTTTCCTGCTTGGTTGATTCTATCTTCCTTCTGGTCCACTGTATTGTTTTGAGACTCATATTCCTTCCTTTCACTATTGGCTCTCCTCCGCGTGTCTTCCTGCATCTGTTTTATGGTAATCTGCATTCTTTCATCTAAATTTCGTCCCAAATCAACCAGTTCCGTGAACTTTCTGATCACCAGTGTTTTGAACTGCGCATCTGATAGATTGGCTAATTCTTGGTCGCTCAAAAGGATGAGTCCTGTGGGACTGATCTGCTCAGTCCGGATGAACGCGTCTACTTCAACTTCTTGGCTTCCATTCAGATAAATCCTCTGCCGGATCTGAGTGTTATTCTGATAGTAAATTATTGTTGTAAATTATTGGTTTTCTAATCTTGGTTGTACGAGGAGGTACAGTGCGTCCACCTATTCCTCCATCTTGCCAGAAGTCAGTTTATTCAAACTCTTAATGCCATATATATGATTGTCTCTTAATTAGGCAGAGCAGAACAACAGAAAAGCAAATGGAGGAAATCTTCCTGTCACAATATAAAATAATTTCTTTTGCCTGATGTGATCTGTCACATCAGAACAATTCTGTGGAATAAAAGGAACAGTGTAACTGCTAACTGGATCCCACCTTGGGAGAGATGCTTACCAGCCACAGCAGCAGGTTACACAAGTCTTCTGCTGACACAATAAACTAGAACATCAAATCTCTACCCTTTCTAGAATGAAGGCTTAAGCTTCTTCTGAGCTTAACAATTACAAATTAACAAAAATAAAAACTTTCAATGTGGCAGGTTTAACAAAAGAGGGTGGGGAGGGGAGGGATTTATATAGTATAAATACTATATAGTTCATTATTTTAATATTTAAAAATAATTTGACTCATAAATTTAAGTGATCAGGTTGTGGTAAAACTAAGGTTTCTGCCAAGACTGTTGAACAGCCAGGTAAAGGATTATTAAAGTAGTTGTCAAATCACAGTTCCGGTAGCAGTTTTCTCCGGTTATGTGCAAGCCGGAACAAGTTCCTTCTTCACAGACGTGACATACTCACTGTGAGTTCAGATGAACTGTTGAGCTTCATGGTACAGGACCCCTTTAAGAAGCACAGGCAAAATACTGCATTAGTGACTTCCTGTGGTCCGTATGGTCAGCCTGTCCATCTCCCAGCGTGGCCACCCATCCCTCTTGCAGCATATTAGATGCCACCCAAAGAGGTGGGACCAGGGTGGGGTTGAAAAGGGGAATGAAAATAATAATTACCAGTGGAATCATACTGTGAACAAGGGAAATGTCTTTGTTTTCCAGTTTCTTCATATATCGAACAATATTTGTTTCTGAGTGATAGCTGTGAACACAAAACACATGACTTAGGCTAACACAGTTAGATCAGCATCCACACATATCCTCCTGAGCAATCAGACACACTGAAATTGGCCTGTAACATACAGATCAAACTGGGCCAAGCTAACCTGCTAACAGAGCATCAGAGGGAAGGCCCCTGGAACCCCCACAACCCTCAGCTGATGCCCAGGACAAGAAGCTACCTGTGAGCATGAAGGAAAGGTTGGGAAGAAGAAAATGTCAACTTCCTGGGTATGCTCTTCAGCCTGGTAACTGTGCAACTAAACTCCTTTCTTCCTGATGAGTAGAATTAGGGGTTACTTCACCAAGGGGGCTGGGCCAACAGGAAATAATGTGTGCTTTGCCCAAACCAGCAATGGGATGCTTATGGTGATGATCTATTAGTGAGCCACAATAACCTTGCCATGTCACACTGAAGTCAGAAGCCACACAATGCAGAAATCACACTAACCACACAAACCTGTTGAACACTTGATTTGTGAGGAACGGGCTGGTTCTCTTCAAGGCAGTGGCTAGAATACCTCTCCGTTCCTCACCCATGCTTTCAGCAACCAGCTCCTGCATGGAGAAACCACAGAAACTAAAGGGCGGGAATTGTGCCTAGAACCACGTGTGGACACCCAGGCCTCTGGTCAGCATGCATTCTGACAGAGCAACAGAAATACCCTAGCACAGCTGCTCCACCGAGTTACCACCCCTGCCCCCGGCATCTGGCATGGGTGTGCTGACAGGTGTCAGGAGTTGTGCGTTGTGGCAGTTCTCCAGAGCACTGCTTTTAAGTTCTGTTGACCTCAGCCACAGAAAAGAAGAAAAGCTGCAGAGTTTTTACTGCAAAAAAGTTGACATCTCCTGTATGTTCCTTGAATAATGAAGCAAGTTCCGGTAAATTATTTTAAAAGTCTGTCAGAAAAGTTACCATGATAACATTCATGTAAGTATTCTGACTTGACGCTGCTCTTTTATCTTTGAGAAGCCTAGTGAAATGCAAGCACCAAGACCATTTAATATATAGAATGTATGATTAAATTGACAGCTTGCTCCTTGTTCTGCCCCAGGCTGATGGTGTGGCCATCTAGGGGCTCCAGTGGGCCTTCCATAAATATTTCTCAAGCATGTGGAGTTTAGCGCAGAGTTCTGGAGGGAAGATACTTACTCAGTCCTGTTTATTAATTAAAGCTTAAAAGAGAATAATATGATTTACATTTGTTATTTGATACCAAAGTCCTCTCTCACAGGGGACAGTGACAGCCAGGACAGCAACATTCAACACTCTAGAGCCTATTTCAACTTCTTTAGTAAATGCTTCCTGTCACGGATTCATGCAACAAGTATTTATTGAGTGCTTTCTATGTGCCAGGCTGTGTAGATTGTAGTGATTAGCACCCAGCCACAGGTCTAGGTAGCTACCGAGAGCTCTCTCTTTCATTCTCATTCCATGGGATTGTAGACTTTCTCCTCACTATCCCTGCTATTTCATTGTTTTAGAAACCAACTCAGTCACATTGAATAGCTTCTAGTTCTCAGTAATCTCTCTCCCCCTAGCCTTTGTGGCTGTTTTTCCCAGTCTGGAACATCTCTGGCTTCACCTCCCTCTTCAATTATGCCATCTAAGTCTAGATAACTCCTACTCATCTTTCAGATCTCAGAACAGTTTCTTGCAAATCTTGGTGAGAAATCCCTCTGTGCTCAAAGAGCATCTTCAGACATCACCCATCATAGCATCACAGAGACTGGAATCTTGTGCTTGTTTGAATCCTCATCACAATATAAGCTCCATGGGTGCAGGAATCATGTCTAATTCACCACTAGCCTCAGGGCCCAGCATAGTAACTGGCACGTATTAGGTCTTCAATAAATATCTGTTGCATGAGTGAATATCATGATTTTCCCAGAATAAACATAACCAACATGCCAATGTCATGAATCTCTGTATTAGGGACAGTTTTGATTAAATACCATTAACCAACCTTCCAAATAGCCTAGGTGCATGGTCCAGGTCAGGTGCATAGCAGAGACCTCTATCAGCAGTCACGGTAGCAAAGGACAGTTGGTGGCATAATTTTAACAGCAGGCCACCCAATGTCACACCTGCCCCCCCCCACAAACACACACTCAGGCTCATAAGAGGCAAACCCATCTTTGATACCACCTCAAGTAGTTGATATGAGAAATGCATGTTTTTAATTTCACTTACTGCTGATGACTCACAGCCAAAGATCCACAACAAGTCATCCAGATCTTTTTCATTGACTGTTTCATCAAGAGAAATACCAAGCTACAGAAATAAAAACAAAAGAGAAATCATCAGCTCTAAACACTAAGTTTAGTGGAGAAACCCAAGAGAGGTCAAAGGGGAGAAGGGTGCTGGACAAAACTCCCAGCTGTTCTAAAATATCAGGGTACCAACTTGGCTACCAAACTGGCGCTTAGATGAAGGGGGCTTAGACCAGCCCCAGACTTCACAGGGTTTATAGTTTTATAAGCCATTTCTGGACTCTTTAGCACCCTGATGGTTGCAGGGTACTCCTACTGGTACTGAATATGCTCACTGTTTCTTCTTAAGTTGCTTTATTATACCATTTATCATAGCCTTTACCTTGAAAAGTCATATGGTGAAGAGAGGAGTAAGAAAACATGTTTTTCTGGCTGGTGTGGCTCAGTGGATTGAGTGTCAGACTGCAAAGCAAAGGGTCACAGGTTCAATTCCCAGTCAGGGCACAAGCCTGGGTTGCGGGCCAGGATCCCAGTAGGGGGCACGGGAAAGGCAACCACACATTGATGTTTCCTTCTTTTTCTCCTTCCCTTCCCCTCTGTCTAAAAATAAATAAAGTCTTAAAAAAACAAATGAAAACATGTGGCTAACAGCCCCACATATGAAAACACAAAAGTCTTAGGGAGAGATGAGAATGAAACATCCTTTGAAGGGACACAATGTTCCAAATTGGAAATAAAAATTGTTTATAAAAAAATTAATTATGCCCAAAGTTCCAATATTGTTTTTTAAATAAAGATGAAAACTTCCAATGACAAAAGTCATGAAAATATAAAGAATTTGTTTTAAGAAAGGAAACTATAGGTATGACTTACTGTGCCATCCTCAAAAAGTCGAAAATTGATTTTCCTCTGAGCAGCCCTGCCCAGCACCTCCTTCAGGGAACAGCCGCACTGAACCTTCAGAGTGTCAAAGAACAAGTCGTGCTGCAGTTGATGCCCGGCTCGCTTGAGACCTAGACGAGAGAGGAGATCCACCAGTTGCCAGTGCAGGAACCTGCTCCTCTGCCACAGATGTTTCACAGAGAAGTGAAGAAGTAACCCCGACTCCAACGTAGTCTGCTCCTGCTAGTGATGTCAATATCTTCAATGGCTGTACATGGCCAACCTTACAGATGTACCACAATTTAACAAATTACTTATTATTGGACATTAGGCTACATCCAAGATTGTGCTATTGTAAACAATGTTTCAATGGAAACCTTTTTTACTTCCCTATTTGATTATTTCCTTTTGATATATTCCTAGAAAGTAGAATTTCTGGATCAAATTATAGGCACATTTTAAAAGTCTTTGATATATATTGTACAAGTGCCCCTAAAGAAGTCATTCCAATATTAGCATTCTTTTTAATCTTTGCCAGTGTAAAGGGAGACAAACCATTTTATTGTTTCAATTTACATCAGAGTATTAGTGAGGTTGAAATTATGCATGTTCATTGACCATGTATTTGTGTACTCACTTCTTTTAAGATTTCATTTAATGTCCTTTGCCCATTTTTCCCTCAGAGTATTCATCCTTCTTGTGTATGGTATGGGACAGTGAGTAAGAGCTCTCTATATTAAAAACATTCACTTGGTCTATTATAGAAATTGAAAATATTCTTCCCAGTTTTTTATTTGACTTTCAATTCTGCATACAGTATTGAACATGTAATAAATTTTCAGTTTCACTTACTCATGTCTATCAGTCTTGTTATGCCCAAAGGCTTTAAAAAAGATACCCGACTCACCTTCTGACAAAATCAAAGTGGCATTATGCACCCTCCTAGCGATATGCTCCAGCCCTCGGGAGCCATGGTAGATTGCAAACATGGCGGCCATATTCGCCAAGAGAGCCTAAAATGACAAGGGCATTTAAAGAATCAACTTTAACAACGCGATGGAAGACAATTCGTAGAAGGGACTATTATTTTGACTTGAGATGCCAAAATTAAAAATGGGGACAAAGTAAAATGATCACATTTCCTGTTCTCTATGATAGTTGGGGACCATTTATAACACGCCTGAACACCTGGGGGGAAACACGGCATCCCAGGTACTGTGGGCTCACTATATCAAACCTGGAAATGTGACCATTATAAAGGGGTTCTTCAAGGATAAAAGCAACAAAAGTTATCAAACCCAAAAGAAGTCAAGGAATACAATTCTCCTGAGGCCTTAAATAAAGCAGGAGAAGTTGAATTTCAACAACCAAGTGATAAATGTGGCAAAGAACTACCAAAGATGAAAATGCAGGAGGCAGGGGAATAAAGCCAAAATGAGTTGGCAGGAGATATATTAGAAAAGGAAAACCAGAACCTACTGGATTATTCCCCGAGGACAGCAAGGTTGCTGACTGAGGTCAACATATCTCTCTTGAATATTGGATTGAGATTTCATGAAATCTCACGTGTAAATGTGTGTCCTAGTGTGACAGAAAACTGAAAGGAATGGCATGGCATCTCCTGATGGTCGGGACACAGAGAGCTCCAGGGATGTTTCTGTGAGGGAGTTCTACATGGGGAGCAAGAAAGGGACCACCGAGAAAGCACCTTGGGCCGGAGAGACAGATAAAATGAGGATGGCCAGGGTCAGAAACCAAATGAGTGTCAACTTGGTGGAAGGGATACAGGATCACCTCCTGCAACTCCTCCTCTTGGCCCCGTACCTCATCTGTTTATTCACCTTACATCCTGCCAATAAGCAGTCTTCTAACCACACAATATCACCCCAGTAACTTGTCCCAAGTCAAGTCTCAGGCTCTTTATTTGTCTAGTCCACTTGATTCTCCCACAGCAGCCTCTACCTCATTGGTGCAGCACCAGGGTCTCTCTGAGATTTCTAGTCCCACTAGAGTGGCTTTGTCCTAATGTGCTAGGTCAGCGGTTCAAGGTCCACCTTAATGGAAGAGGCACCCTACAGAACACATTCTGCTCAGCTGAGAAACACAGTGCTTTAAAGTTGGAGGACACTCAATATCAGACCAATTTTGTTAGGTACACATGTTCTTTGCTAGGCTGCTAGAAGGAATCTCTATGGGGTCACTGCAAAGCAAGAAACAGTTCTCAAAAGTTCTCAGAGAGTACAATCAGAAAAGTCAATAAAGAAAATGAGGAGGAAAAGAAGAATATCAGAACCCAGGAACTGGCTTTCTTATACCAAAGATCTCGAAGAGAATATAAACACTTTTTGGAAGTGTCTGTACTTCCCAAGAGACCCACTAAAGCCATTGGTCTTCCCACTAAAGACCAAAGGCTTTAGAACTAACTATACAAAGACTTTATCATCTACTGCCTCCCTGGAGAGGCTCTCTAACACCTGGTGGTGCTTTGAGAGGGAAGAGCACTGTAGTTCCCATGGAGGTATTAGTGAGATCTCTCCTTCTCTGACCCTGAAGGAAAGAGACAGACCCAGAAGAGATCATATCCTCAGCAGTGGCCCTCCATCTGATCCTAGGAGTTGGCTGGATATAGAACAATACTGCTCCCCCTGACCTAAGCCCTTGGGTAACTTCCCATTAACTCCTCTTCTTTTATCCTGTCCACTTTAGGAATGCCTCCTATAAGCTGCTAGTAAGAGTGCCCCATGACTACCACAAGCTTGCCAGTCAGGACCATCCCCTCGAGTACAGTCACCTGAAGCACCCTCACTTTGCCTTCCACACCCCAGCCTGGTGGGCCTCCATCTCAGCCCAAAGAGAAGGTGCCCAGTCACCAACCATGATAAACCTGTCCTACAGACAAGAATGCAAGAGACCCTGAAATATGAAGTGTGTGTGTACACAGACCACCAGTAAAATGCACTGTATTTTGGTTCCAACAAGACAATAAGACTTCTCTAACAATAAGATCTTAACATATTTGGTGTGCATACTGCTCAGTGGGTGATAAATAAGTTAATGAACAACTCAGTGAATGAATGAGTGGCTCATTTCTGTAGACTGTAAAGCATTCAGGTGACAGGTCAAACAGGTGACCTACCTGAGCTGTGCAGATGTTGCTGGTAGCCTTGTCTCTCCGGATGTGTTGCTCCCTGGTTTGAAGGGCGAGACGATACACTTCTTTCCCAGTGGCATCTCTGGGCCAAGAGTAAAACACCCAATTAGCACAGGTAACCATAGCACTGGGAATTGTCATAAATGGACCTGCTTTTTTCCTTCTCAGCTTGAAGTGAATTTAGCAAATGTACTTGGGTACAAGGCCATAAAGAACCAATTTCCAAATCATCCTCTTCTAAATAGGACTGCTAATTTTTAGTTTGACTTTGAGGAGTTGAGGTACTGAGATATAAACAATAAGGCTGGGAACCTTGAAAGAAACATTTCCAGGAATTACCCAGCCTACCATAATGAGGGTGACTGAGGATTAACTTTCACTCTGAGCTTCTTGGCAGGCTCATAAAAGAGCGAAATATCTGGCAAAGGAAACAGCATCTCTGTACTGGAAACCTGAAGGGACTATATGGCTGTAAATTAAAATGTTAATGGACTTATCACTTTTCTCTAATAAACATGTCCCCTTTCTAATACAATTAAAAATTGAGATAAACACAAACATTTAGCAGTCTTATCCTTTATTTCATCAGCATTTGGGATCCATTTTTCAGAAAGGTAAGAAGTTCAATATAAAAGTCAGCAGACAATAATTAATACATTAAATTTTTTAATTAGAAAGCCCTGTGCCTCATCTTGCTTCGTGAAGAGGCATCACTGAAAAAAGCGAATGGAAGAATACTTGAAGAAATTTATTTTACACTAAAAAACAAAGTGCCTTTTGCTAGCCTGTGGCAAACTGAGAGAACTTTCAAACTTCACATCACGATCACATCATTCACTACTTCAGACTATTCACTTGCATTGATAGATTGGCTTTTATGAAGGGTCAAAAAGACCATGCTAAGTTTTCCAACAATAATCATGACATTCATCTAAATTTTCAATGAAGAGAGGCCCTCAAGAAAATACTTTTGGAAACTACTCCAATGGCCAAGTGGCGGGCCTCCAGGAAATCACAGGCACAGTAACCTCTCCTTGCACTTGTCTTTACATAACGCTGTGACATGATAATACTTTCAAAGAAAAGAGCTACTTAGATATAAAACACACCTAAAATATTCAGTCTCTCAAGGCATTTCTTCAACCTAAATAAATTCATGTGTGTGACCTCAGAACAAATATATTATGAATTACACTCATACTTTTTCAAATATGTACAAACTTGTGGCATTTGAGAAGAGATATACTAACCAGTTCATACCCCAAACAGATCATCTCTTCTGAATCTATGTTGTACTTTTGCTTTAATCAACTCCAAATGACTCAGTTAAGTTTAAAGAGAAATCACCAGCTTTTGTGATCAACAAATGCAGCGGGGAAAACAAGAGCCACAGTAAAAGGGAGAAACATGAGCCACCTTACCTTGTTACTCCCACCATTCTTCCAGGCATCAATCTCACCAAGTTTTCTCTGACCGCAAAAAAGGCTGCATGTGGTCCTCCATAGCCCAGTGGCACCCCAAATCTCTGTGAGCTGCCCAGGGCAATGTCTACCCCAAATTCTCCAGGAGGCCTCAAGATACACAGAGCCAAAAGGTCGGTAGCAGAGCAAGCCAAGGTCTAGAGGGGAAACAGGAGAAAATGGACACGGTTGTCACTGTCCCTGCAAACAGGGAGAAAAAGGGAAATTACCCCCACTGTAGACAGGCTGGCAGAGCTGGTTCACATTGTGTGAACTTCACTTATTCCACTCACTTAAAATACTCACTGAGTGACTGTTTTGTGCCAGGAATCAATAAACAAAACAAAGTTGAAGAAAGGAAGCAGGAAGGAGAGAGTTTTACTATTCTAGGTGATACAGGTATGTGAATTAAGACCACACCCAACATAATAGTAATGATTGAGACACACCTCCATGAGCCCCACAAGGAGAGGTCTGCCTACCCCAGTCTGATGGGCTCTCTCCACAAGTTCAGTGAAGTCTTCCACCTTCCCCTCCGTGTCCGGGTACTGGAACAGCACTCCACTGACGTCTTTTCCACTGAAGTCCATTTCATGGAGTAACTTCAGCTCAATGAGGACTCCAGCATATCTGGAAAGAGGGAAGACAAAAACAATCATGTTTTTGGTTTACAAGGAAAAATCAAATTACCTACAGTTTCTTTTCCATAACAGCATTCATATTCTGTGTCCTTTCTCAATGCCCACTCACCACCTCATCCCAACACACACACACACTCACTCATGTCATACCCTGACCTTCAGTGGTAACAGTCTTTCACACCAATTCAATTGTACCCAACAGCTTAGCTTCTGTTTTTCTTGTCCACCCTACCACTCCCCCTTTCCTGTCATGACCAGCTCCTGAGAGACGACCAGAAACATCACCTCTTAGGACTAAAGAACCGTATCTGTAACAGCAGCACCATCACCACTTTCCCCTTGCATCATTCTTAGGTGAATAGAAAGAAAGCCATCAGTAATGCAAGGAGGAGACCCTTCCCTAGGTTCCTAAAACCACCTAATTCCAACATCCGAGAAACCCCTTCTGAAGGGATGGTGGTATAAGTAAGAGGAAGATTACCCAGCTTTTACAAGGAGAAAGCAAACAAACATAGCCACAAGTGGTAGCTGTGCTATATTTGTTTTATTTTATCTGATTGCAGTACTGAAATACAGTATGCTTTCTTCTATATCCTCTACGCCTACAATAGACTACAACTATGTTTGTAGGGATACACATAAAAATCTTTACAGTTGTGTGAGAGCTCCATTCTTTCCCTCTGTTTATCAAAGTTTCCACAACACTGTTGAAATTATTTTAGTTAAACTTCTTTTCACAAAAAGAGAACAGTCCTGGCTAGGTAGCCTAGTTGGTTAGAGTATCCCAATACACCAAGGTTGTGGGTTCGATCCTCCATCAGAGCACATACCAGAATCAACCAATGAATGCATAAATAAGTGGACCAACAATTCAATATTTCTTTTTCTCTCTCTCTCTCAAATCAATCAATAAATATTTTCTAAAAAACATGATAATATAAAGCAAAGGCAACTAAAGCCACTGTGTATTTTCTCCTCAATTCTGACACATTTTACTTACTCAGTGGGATCCTGAGAAGAAAGTGGGAGGGAAAGTAAAACAACAACCCCAATTTACACCAGGTTGACCTCCAATCAGTTTGGAAGTAAGAGAGAAAACCAGTTGAGATGAGCATTTTATTCAAAATATGAATAAAAGTAATTACTTGGCTCGAGTCTGGATGACAGCTATTGTCTGTGGGTGGCAACGAGGGTCAACAAAAAATTTCTTCCTCTTGTTGTGTCTGTTAAAAAGGAAAATCACATTCAAACATGAACATTAAAGAAATCAGAGTATCTTCTAAGAATGCAAAGTAAAGATGGTCCTTAGGGAAAGTCTGAGCATAGTATTGTGGGTGAAAAAAGGGTTCTATCGAAAGAAATCTCACATGGTGCTGTGATCATAAATTCCTAACTGCCCAGATCATGGTGGGTAGTCATACCCCAGGTATACAACGTCTTCAATGAAAGGTTTCTCTTTGCCTTAAGCAAGCCCTGTCCTGTTGTCTCTGTGCATCTATGGGTTAACATACATTTGAAATAAGCCACATCCACCCTCAAGAGAGCATATAATCTTGATAGCTATCCTGTAATCCAATCCCGCCTTGCTTTTCTCCCACCTCCAGGTAATCTTCCTTAGTTTTCTCCTTTATTTCAAATGCATAAAAGGAGCAGCAAACCTCTTATTCTCCTGAACCTTTGAGATCTTGTTGCCTGGCATATATCCCACCCGTATGACCCAAATAAACTATTATTAATTCTTTACAGGTTTGGATGATTTTGATGCCAACAGTATAAAAAATACTGGGTCATTAATGACTAATAATGGTCATTACTGAATAGATTTTTACTGAGGTTACATTCCAATCCTATTTAGCAAAATTTGTGGTGGTAGATGGGAGACCAGATGGATGAGGAAGATAAATAAGGAAAATAAGTGAAAAACTAAGAGTAATAACCAGAGAGTGGGTGGGCAGCATTCCTTTGCAGCTGTCCATCCATGGCAGGAGGAAGAGCCTGAACTCCCCCCTGACCCCCACCCAGGGCTACTTAGAAATCAGAAGGGCCTGTGGCTGCAACTTAGAAACCTCCACACCTGTTGAGCAAGTGTGGGGCTCACCACCCTCAAATTTGCAGAAGCCAAGAAAGAGACTTATCTGGGCATTCAAGACCAGAAGCACAAAACCCCTGACAGATATACCGTGAATGTGGGCAGATTTCCCAACCAGATGACCATCTATGTCAGAATTCTACCAGGAAGGTACTCACAAGGCAAAGAAAGAAAAACGGTGAGGAAATGGAGAGCAATTATTAACTAACTACACACCATGACCCAGCAGTTCTACCTCTAGAAATATATCCTCAGGAAATAATCAGAGCTTTTGACACAGAGGAAAAAGACTGGAAGATGTCCCTTACCCCGACAGAGTCCCATGCTGGGCCTCTCACCTGTGGCACAGCTGCATGGCCTCTGCAGCCGCGGTTGCCTCATCCAGCAGGGATGCATTGGCCATGTCCATGCCTGTGATGTCACACACCATGGTCTGGTAATTCAGTAAACTCTCCAGTCTGCCCTGGGACACCTCTGGCTGGTATGGAGTATACTGGGTGATCCTGTGAGGGGCACAAAAGACCATGTCCGTACTGTGACTCCACTCTTCAGAAAAGGTGACAAAATGTCTTCATTTTTAGAATTCACTACCTGAAAATTAAGTTTGCCTCTCTTGAGAATTATATAATAGATTGGTAAACTCCCCTTTTGGCCTCTTTAGGAAACTCAGACTTGAATCATAGTAATAATACTATTCTTTCTTTGTAGACAATCAGTATTTACTTTTCTATTCCTCTGAGTGATTTTTTAATTTTACATTTCTATTTTAATGATCTTATTGTATGTGTGTGTTCTATCATAAGCTGGAACTTGAGCCTCCCTATACTATAAACAGAAATCTGACTATTATCTTCCCTCTATCTAAAAAGCCCACCCCATTCACAGATCACAATAGCAAAGTATTCAAGAATCTCATATCTAATACTCAAAACTTGTTTATGGTGGGGAGATGGGGGGTGAGTCTTTGTTTAATACTAACCAGAAGTTATATGTGCTCCTGAGAAATTAATAAAGGTTTATTTTTAAATTCAGCTATCCAGTTATTGAGTCTATAAATGATAACTCAATAGCTATCAAAATTCAAGGATAAAAATGGTTAGAAGGCATCATAAACATGGATTCTAATCTTATATCCTCGTTATTAACCAAAATGTATATGAGGTAACCTACTAAGTACCTTCATCTTTTTTATTATTCCTTCCTTCATTCACTCATCGTACAAATATTTGCCACATGCTTGCTAAGAGAAATAGGATGACACTGAATGTAGCAATGCCCATGATCATTGCGAGCTTTCCACCACAAACCTCTGGTTGGCCCATAATGAGCACAACAGATAAGAGTCCCTGATCTCTTGTAATGGGGAAAAGGAGGCAATAAATAAATGAAATTATTTCAGAATAATGAATATTTTAAAGAACATAAAGTGATAGGATAGAGGGTAACTGAGGACTTATGACAAGGCTGCTCTCTCTTTGACAAGAATCCATTGCAGCAAAGAGGGTCAGACTGGGGTCCCACCTGGCTCCCACACGCAATCGACATGTTTCATACCTCTGTTGCTTTGCCTTTCCAAACCAGAAGAGCATTAGGGGAGAAAATGAGGTTTTTTGTTTTGTTTTGTTTTGATTTTTTCAAGCCCTCTTCATTTCTCTCCTGTTCTGGTAATCGTGTTCAGGATATTTCCATCCATCTTTTATTTTTCTTTTGTGAGAGCTTTGAAATCAATGTATAATCTTACTTCTGAAGAGAAGTGGGGTGGGGAAGCTTGCCTTGCCAAGCAGTACAATGTCAAGACTGAAATAATTTTCCCGAAACTTTCATTAGTGTAAGAGAGTGTGTGTGTGTGCATGCACGGTGGAGTAAATGTTTGCTTCTGTTAACTCCTTGAACAGCCTGGCTTAGGAACTCTTAAGTCTGTTTGCCAGGTTCTAAGTGGGTGGTGAACTGGAATGAATGAGGCACACAATACAGAATGCAGACAAAGTAGAAAGGGAATCTGAGCAGAAACAAGTCACACAAAAGGCGTAGACAAGGGGCAATTGTGACCTCAGATCAGATAAGACTTTCACACACAGCAAAGCCTGCCACTGTGAAGATATGTGTTTCAATTGCCTGGCTAAGCACAAAACTTTGATTTTACTCAGAATCACTATTTGACAAATAAATGCACAAACTGGCACACACACATGGGCCAGCTAGTACATCTAACAAATGGGAAAGATTTAGTATATCCATAAATATATAGAATATACAATAGGGAATGAGAGCAATGCTCCAAAGAATCCACCACAGCCGTGAATATTGAAAACTGAGCAACAAACTACCAGTAAGAGTCCACTGGAAGGAGCATGACTGAATAGACAATTGCTCATAATATTATACATTTATTGAAAATGGTATATAAAAGAATGTAACTGTTGTCATGGAAAATGCGCATGCTATATTTATTTAAAAAGTTAAATATAAAAAATGAAATATAAATACTATGATACCATTTTTGTAAATTTGTAAAAATGAGTCAATGAAACTGTAAACAGTAGTTTTTTCTGGGTTGTGAGATCAACCATAATTTTTACTTTCTTTTTATTGGATGTTCTAAATGTTAAAAACATCAGCTACCATTTAGTAACCACTTCTGTGTGTCAGGAACATATTCACAAACCTTTTTCTGACTATCTTACACAAGTCAATTGGAAAAAGTTGAAAAACTCAGATAACCAGCAAGAAAATAAAATCATCCATAATCCCAAACTCCAAGATAACAGCAGACATGTAAGTGCATTTCTTTTCAGTCTCTCTCTCCCTCTTTTGTGATGGACACACTCAAGTGTGCTGCCCACTTTCTTGGTATGTTCTCTGTCCTCTTTCTTCTTGATTTGTGACTTTTTTTACACATTCTTTTCCCCCCAGCTGTATTGAGGTATAGTTAACAAATAAAATTGTGTATTTGTAAAGTGTGCAGTGTGATGATTTGATATATGGGTATTTTGTAAGGTAATTACCACAGTCAGGTTAATTGATTTCAGTCTCTTTTCCACACCATAATCACATTTACATTTAAACTAAGATTACAGTCTATGTAAAATTTTGTATCCTGACTTTTTCCCCCAATAATGTTATTCCATTGGCAGTTTCTGAGTCTAAATATTACTCAACACTATAAATTGTATTGTTATGTGATATGAAATAATTTAATTTATCATTATTTACCTAACAAGCCCCCTCAAGTTGAATATTACATTTGGTTTTAAATATTAGAAATAGCATAATGGTGAACAGCCTCATCTTTGTCTTATTTCCTTAGGATAAGTTTCTAGGCATAAAATTTTGAATCATGTGATAATTAATTTTAAGGCTTTCAGTGTATATTACCATGTCCCTCTCTGGAAAGATCATGCCAGTCTGTACTCCCTTAACTTAGTCAGCGATTCACAGGTTTCCCTGGATGTTGGTGATACAAGGAGCCTTGAGTTTCAACCTTAATTCCTTTAACTTGCTACCTGTGAACTGAGATGAGTAACTAAAATGCTCTCCTCATGTGTGTTCTACCAGCTTCTCTTGGTGATCAATGGAGTTAGCATCACCTATACTATATTTTCTTAGTACTCAAATGAAATTAATACACTATACAGTTCACTTGAAAATGATAAAACCCTGCCCAAATGTTGGTTGTTTTAAAAAGTTGCTTTTCCTCTCTATTTTGGCCCTTTAAAAATTTCAAAAAGTAAACAGAGAACCCCAGAGAATTTACTCTTAATTCTATTCAGATATCATTACTAGATATTTCTACTTGGAAACCACTTTTTCCTGGATATTCATCATATCCTTTGGCAACTTCACATTCCCTGTTCTTCATCCAACTACATCCCCAAACTAGTTTCTCTTCGTGAACATTCTTATTCCTTGAAATGTACCATTATTCTGTCAATTCTCAAAGAAGAAGCTCTAGATCTTTCCGAGCCTCAAATAATGACCAATGCCATTAGTCTTCCTTCTGGTGTCCTACATCATTCCTTTCTTCTTTGTTGCCACACTAGCCAGCACAGTGCTTAAAATAGAAAATTATCAAATATTCATAGTGCAAATGCGTGTATTTGACTCTCTTGCCCAAATGGGATGGCTCCCCATACCTGCAGGAGGAAGCCCCAAACCCCTCAAGCATCATGCTTCTTAACTGAGACTGTGTTATTCCTTCCATCCAGCCTTTGGCATTTACTATTCCCCCTCATTTGCCCAGACTTTCCCTCCTTGTTCAGCCTCTATATAAGTCCAAGCTTAGGCTGATGCTCATTAGAGAGCATTTAAAATTGTTTTCTTGAAAAGTAGACAAATATATGAACCCACTTCTTTTACTTGTAAACTTTTAAAATAATCTACAGGTTTTGACACCACTGAAGTAAATTCGTACTCTTCACAATTATTTATTAAAGGACCCTTACATCGGTGAATCTCAAGCCAGGAGATAACAAATAAACTCTCATTTGAGGAGAAAAATGCTAGCACAGGGCCTGCCATCTTGCACGCAAGGGTTTAGTTGCCTCAACAATTAGGCAAAATACAGTGATTAAGAAAACGTGTCTATGATCTACAATGCCTATATTTCAATAGACTTTTCAACTCAGTTTGTGTCTCTCCATGTATTTTAATGTTAAAAACCAAAAAGCATCTGCATAGCTAAGAAAGCATTTTGTCCTGTTTAAATACAATGCTTGATTCAACATGGCATTAATAGTTATTCCAGAATAATCAGTATTCTATGATTTTGGCTGTGATTTTCTTTCAGAATTGGGAAAGGAGGAGGTGGTGGGGGGTTTTGCAGTAGGAAAAACATTCATGAGATTCTCTCATTTTAATCTCTATGCCAAAGTTACACAAAACAAAAATAGCACAAAGAAAATGTAGATGTTTTGATACTGATGTTATCAGCAAAAATTTGGAATAGTGGACCACATAAAATAAATTCTAGACCTGATGTATGTACATTTTCTTGTAAGAGCCCAAATGTTTGTATTCTTTCGAGGCTATTTTGTACATTTATTTTCACCTCACGTCACCGGAATTTGTTGGTTCTGTCTCTATGGAAACCATTCAGAGGGATGGTGGAGTCTACCACACACGTGTGTACAGCCCTCCCTACCAGTGCTGGCGAGGTGCACTAGCACCCTCTCATCCAGATCCGCTTTCGGAGAACAGAGAGGAGCAATATTTAAAATACACCCAAAAACCAGGACTGAAAAGCAAAGAACATTGTCTCCCTCTCACATTGCTGGCAGCTCCTGAAGGAGATTAAGACATCAGCACACAGCCAGGAAGCAATATGGTGAATATCTGTGTGGCCACGGAAAGCGAAGGCCACTGGCCAGTGTTCAGATGGCTGGAATGCTGTTGCCTGTTAGTGTACTTTTGCAGCTTATTTTGTGATGGGGAAGAAAGGCAGGCTATTTGTTTTTGAAATTAAACTTTGAGTTTACCATTCAAACTTTTACCCATACCACAGTGGAAAGATGTCCCTCAAAATACTAATACTTTTGCACACACACACACCAAAAGAAGAAACACTAGTTTGTTGACATTTCCTTCCTATTTGTTATTAATAAAGAAATGGAGCATATAATAACTAAGAGTTCTGGACAGGGATGGTGAGGCAGAAGTGATTATGTCAACAGATCTGGTTCCTGTAATGATGGGACAGGAGTAAGTGCATCTAGGACAAAGCACTCTCAGCAACGGGAACCATATTTGCACTTACGCAAAAGGAGACAAAAGATGCAAAGTGCTCCGCTCCCCACCCAGCCTAAACTATGCCCTGGGCCAAACAAATGCCTTGGTCCTTGGAACAACAGGCCTGGACTTGAGGCAGCAGGTGAGGGCTGGCTGTGCGGATGGCCAACCCGTTCACTCACTCACAGACCCAAACACACAGAAACCAGTTATGCTTGTGGGTGATAAAGAGCCAGTATGAGTTCATAGTTCATAAGTAGTCACTGCCACACATCCATCCTTAGTACACCAAGATCACTTTGTGTAAAATTTGAAATTAAGTAGGATATCAGGTATACTTTTCAAAATGTCAAAATTGTCAAAGTGTGTATTCTTAGATGAGTCTGCATATCTGTCTCTCTCTTTCTCCTCATGTGTGTTTTAGAGGTAACTGAATATTTTACAGAATGAGGGAGCCAGGAGGTGAATGAGCAAAGGCTCAGTCGAGTCAGGGACAGGAAAGAGTACAAAAACCAGGAGGAAGGGGGCTGGACCCTGGGAAACCCATCTGGGTTTGTTAACTGGCACTCATAAAAGTTAGGCTCCTATCCTTTAAGAGGTGGGGAGACAGGGACCCTATCTTCAGATGTTGACTAGAAGAAACAGAAGATTTTTGGCATCACAGAATTTTCTCAGACAGGCAATTATTTCTTTTAGGGTGAAAAATGGACTAATGAATGTCTCAATACCCTATCTGAGGCTGTTGGTGAAGAGTTCCTTAAATGAGGCAGTCATATAGAAATGAAAATACTGGTCACTCAGAATTTAAATTAATTCTGATAAAGTGTTATTAAATATATTTTTTAAAGATACAAGGTATTCAGCAAATGTTTAAGGTGTATTGCTGGGGAGCATGCACTTGATATTTCAAAAGCTGGTATGGAGATAAATGCCATGATTTCCCATAGGGAAACCTGTTTTCCCTTTACTAAAGTTGATTTGTTTTTAACATATGTTAACCTAAAAGATGTATGCTAACATAATCTCTGCATCTTCCTATAAACGTCTTTCAATCACAGAGGCGATCACTTACTCTGTCCTCACATAATAATGGTCCTGCTAGAAATTAAAATTACCTCATACACTAACTAAAAAAAATCACTTACAAACTATCACTGCCTACCCACATGTGGTTTGTTTCTATGTTAGAAATAAGTGTACACTCCTGGCTGGCGTAGCTCAGTGGATTTAGCATGGGCTGTGAACCAAAGTGTTACAGGTCCGATTCCCAGTCAGGGTGCATACCTGGGTTGCAGGCCATGACCCCAGCAACCGCACATTGATGTTTCTCTGTCTCTGTCTCTCTCTCTTTCTCCCTCCCTTCCCTCTCTCAAAAATAAATAAAATCTAAAAAAAAAAAAGAAAGAAAGAAAGAAGTGTACACATTCCTTTGGAGACTAAGGCATCAGTTTAAATAAAGTTTTAAATTCAAAGGTACTGGTGTATATAATGACACTGATCCAAAAACCAGGGAAAGAAAGGCCCAGGGGTCCCCATATTTCCTCCTTCACAGTCAAGCAATGTTTCCCAATGGGCAGAAGCAGATGCCCCTAATCTGCTCCCTGGCACTTTTGGAGCCATGTCCCTTGCCTATCAAAAAATATATCCAGGGTGTGTTCTTGTTTAGTATTGGGATGTGAACCTGTTTCATTCTTTGTAACACACAGCAAATGGCAGTGGAAGATAGCAAAATAGTATGGAATTGGCCCTGGGAATTTTTCCACGAGTGTGGGAGAAGCATTTTCAGTGTTGTGTATCAGTGGGAGCCAGAGTGGCAGGGACAAAGACAGATCTCTCTCTCTCTCTTTCTCTCTCTCTCTCACATACACACACACACACACACACACACACACTAGAGGACCAGGAATGAGTTAGTTACCTGACAGATTAATAGGCAAGGTAAAAACAGAACAAGCACATGGGCATGCACAGCCTAGCTCTTTCTTTTTTAGTTTCTGTAAGAGCTGTTCAGTCCTGGCTGAGTGACTTAGTTGGTTGGAGCACCTCCCTGTGCACCAGAATGTTGTGGGTTTGATTCCCAGTCAGGGCACATAGCTAGGTTGAGGGCTGGATCCCCAGTTGGGGCACATATGAGAGGCAACCAATTGATGTTTTTCTCTCAAAGATGTTTCTCTCTCTCTTTCTTTCTCTCCCTCTCTCCCCCCTCCCCACCTTCTCTCTAAAATCAATAAACATATCCTTGGATAAGGATTTGTTTTTTAAAAGCCTATTCCCAGAATACACACATTCTCCTTCTCTACAAAGTGCCAAGTAATAAAGCTAATATTTTTATCTCAATTTATCTGACATTGTCTTTTTTTTAGTTGGTTGTAAATCCAGAATATTGGGCATGAAGTCACAGAGAGACAATGGGCACTCCTAAAATTCTGACATAAGAAAATGGACCATGCCCTGGGTGGTGTATTCAGTGGACTGAGCACCAGCCTGAGAACCAAAAGGTCACTGGTTCAATTCCCAGTCAGAGCAAGTGCCTGGGTTGCAGGCTAGGTCCCCAACTGGGGGTGTGTGAGAGGCAACCAATCAATGTATCTCTCACACATTGATGTTTCTCTCCCTTTCTTTCTCCCTCTCTCTAAAAGTAAATAAATAAAATCTTAAAAAAAAAAGAAAGAAAGAAAATGGACCAAGATTCTGACTCACTGATAAGTCCTAAGGCTGTTTAGAGCCCCAAATCCTAGAGTTTCCAAAAAATAAAGCCCTGCATCTATTCTGCTGCTGGTTGGACATCTTGCTCAAATGTGCTTACAGAGACCGAATAGACATTAAGTCAGAGGGAGAAAGTGATTACCAGCATCCACAATTTAAGAGCTGTAGAATGTTGTATGGGGATGAAAGCAGGAAGAAGCTTCTATTTCCTCTACATTTGAGTAAGGAAATTTTTCAAGCCAGAAAAAGCCAGGCAGGTTCCTGGAGGTCAGAGACAGCACAAGTGCAGGCATCAGTGGGTAAGGTCTGAGGTGCCGAGGGGTGGGGACGTGGAAAAATGGGTAGAATCATGCAAATTAAATCACACTACTTCAATTTTTAATCAAGTAATACATTACCATCCTGCATTCTCCAGTAAGTTCCTCAGAATAGTTTGTGGCACTGAACAGTTATAATAGCCCATGCCAATATATGATCTCCAGATCTGGTTTTTGCTGGAAATTGCACGTAGAGTTGCAAGGATTTCATTTTCACCTGATTGTAGGAAAGAGAGAAATGTTAGAGAGAAAAATGTCTCAGAAGAGAGCTCTGACTATAGCTTTAAGCTCCCTTTTTGTTTGGATATATTTATATAAAAGAACAGCTATCTGGAAAACATAAGAATCATCCCTCCTACAACACTAAGCACTATGTGCAGAAATCTGAAAAAATTCCCAAAACAGCACTCAATTACTCCTCAAGGGTGGCTCCTCAGAGTTTTATTTTATTTTAGTTTAGTTTACATTATTTCATTTTATTTTGGGCTCTTCTTTTTTTGGTTTTGTCAGAATTGCCCAATTTTAACACTTGTCTAATTCCAGGTTTCTTCTTTAGCCTTTAAATAACAATTCCACTTTCTCTTAGTAAAATATTGTTTTTTGCCCTAGCTGCGGTGGCTCAGTGGATTGAACGCTGGCTTGCAAACCAAAAGGTTGCCAGTTCGGTTCCCAGTCAGGGCACATGCCTGGGTTGCAGGCCAGGTTCCCAACTGGGGCGTGCAAGAGGCAATGAATTGGTATTTCTCTCACACATCAATGTTTCTCTCCCTCTCATTTTCCCTTCCTTCCCCTCTCTCTAAAAATAAATAAGTGAAATCTTTAAAAAATATTTTCCCTTTTAAATTGCTTTATAATAACAGTTGATGGAAGTCTTAAATAACACATGGCCCACATTTTCCTCTAAAATTATTCTATACCTCCAACACTTTTTCCTTCATGTCACTAAAAGAGATACTTATAAAAGCCATTCACTCAACAATGTAAAATATCAGTTGTAATAAAATATTCATGTGTAGTTTTAACCAGCATTCCAATTAGGATGTTTAGGTAATTAGGTAAGATTAATAAAGTTCTTGGATGCAAGTGAGATCCTAGTTGGGGTCATTCATGTAATAATAGCATCTGACATTTTTAGTATTCACTCATTGCCAGGAATTGTACCAAATGCTTTTCATGCAGCTTAGAAAAATAGGCTTGAAGAGAATCACTCACCTAAGGCTACATTGTTTGAAATGAGAGGGTTCCAGGCCCCGTCTGTCTAACTCCAGCTTCCATCCTCTCCTCCCTGGGCCAGGTCTGACATGCTGAATGTATAGTACTTACACCAAAAGATACCTTCTAGGTACAAGTGACCTTAAATGGCGTTTTCTCTGCCCCTCCATAACTAGATAGATCACACTACTAAAATTGAACTGAGATGTAATTAGTTGGGCAAATTTCTGGCCTTTTAACATCTTCTTAGGGACTCAGTACTTAAATCATGGCCCTGGTTGATTTTATTGTTTCTTATATCAGAGTACTGCCATCTCTAAGACGGCCAGCTGGCTAAGATGCTTCACATTGTCTTTACCCTACAGAACTCTATGTGAATATTATTCTCTTTAACCCTTCTGTATCCTCAATGAAAACACTTTCATCCTCCACCTCACTCTCCCACTCCACATACTTTCACAGTAAATAAATTCACAAGAGAAGCACTATTTGCCAGACTGGGTTAAGGAAAAAGAGAACAGTTTTGTAAGTATCAGTTTCATGAGTAAATATAATCCAACTACCTGATGATGGGCAATCTTACCATCTTCCACTGAAAGTTTAGGAAATGAAACTGAAAGTAGGATATGATAAACCAGTATCTGAGAAGATATGCAAGTACAGCATCCTTAGGAACAATCATGTAAGAAATCCAACCACTTCCCAAAGTCTTCTGAGGGCAGAGTGATTGAGAAGCCCAGTAGGAGGGGAGATTAATTAGTTACTGGCAGGCACATGATTCAGCAAGACCAGCTTCAATTAAAATCCTGTGTAAGAGGGACAGGTTCCTGTTTTGTATTAAGCCATGAGGACAAAATGTCCAGCTCTAAAGTGAGAACAGTCTGTGAAGTGCTTTGTCAAATCACGAATTTAACCTTTGGAAGTCACAGAGTATAAAATAATATGATTTCCCTCCTTTACATTATAGAAAGATAATTCTATTGGTAGTGTAGACAGGGCAGAGGGAAGGCCCTGGAAACAGGGAGATACAATAAGAGGCCAGCACAATAGTCCAGCAGAGAGGTAGGCAAGGGAGTGTCGTGGGTTGAACTGTGTCCTCCAAAACAATGTGCTGCCCTAGCTGGTGTGGCTTGGTGGATTGAGCACCAGCCTGAAAACCAAAAGGTCACTGGTTCAATTCCTCATCAGGGCACATGCCTGGGTTGCAGGCCAGGTCCCCAGTTGGGGGCATGTGAGAGGCAAATGATGGATATATCTCTCACACATCGATATTTCTCTCCCTCTCTTTCTTCCTCCCTTCTCCTCTCTCCAAAAAAAGAAAAGTAAATAAATAAAATCTTAAAATGATATGCTGAAGCCCTAACCCCAGGTAACTGTGAATGTTACCTAGTCTGGAAATGGGGTTTTACTGAGGCACTCCAGTTAAGATGAAGTTGTGCTGTGTTAGGGTCATCTCTAATACAATGACCTTACAGGAAGGGGCAATTTGGACACAGCACACATACAAGGAAAGCACCATGTGATGGCAGAACCCACTGCAGGATCAACAAGCCTTGCTTCTCAACTTTGACTTTTCCTGTTATAATTGTTTTGAGTGACTAAAAATGTTTTCATTGTTGTTATTAATATAAAATAAGTAAGTCACTGGCATGCAAGGTACAACACGGAAAATAGTTAATAATACCATAATAACTTTGTAAGGTGACAGATGGGTACTAGACTCATTGTGATCACTTTGTAGGATAAATACATGTTGAATCAATATGTTGTACACCTGAAACTCATACAATATTGTATGTCAACTATGTTTTAATAAAATTAATTTTTTTTAAAGTTTTTCACTTTTACCCCTTGAAAGATTGGACTGTGGGCAAGTGAGTTCGTGGAAACTGAGAAAAAGGAATGGCTGAACCCCCAGAGGCACAAGGAGGTGGCTGCAGCGAACCCAGTGCTGCCCCTCCGGTCCTAAGACCTTCTCCCTGGAGCTCTCTCAGCTAGAGGCATCTGTGTCTGTATTGATCATTGTTATGCCTCCAGGTATTACCTATCATTAATTATTTTGTTCTTCATTTATGCCAATACTGATATGTATCTAGAGACCCTAAACTCTCAACTAGAATGAAGGAGGGATCTGGTTTTTCCTTTGGCAAGAAAACCCATTTTCTCATATCTCCCAGCAGGGCTGTCCAGGAAGTGCCCCAGTGAGCCTCTACCACAGCCCAGTTCCTCCTTCCTTTGGCAGTGTCCTGCCACCTAAGCCCTGGTCCTGTCCTGCCCATATGCTTTCAACAGTAAGGAAGAGAAAACACCAAACCAGACCAGCCAGGAGCCCACTGGTGCCTTCCAGGTTACTTCAGGGTCTCCAGATACATACCAGCATCCCTCACAGCTGCCACTATATCCTACACACTTGAGTGAAACTCTTGAAAAAGTTAAAGTCCAATTAGCATAAATGAAGAGTAAAATAGTTAACTATAGATTAGACCCAGAAGCATAAAATGGTTCAATTTGAGACACAGACGTTTCTAATCCTACAACACATATACCCTAGTTCCTACAGGCAACTGAGGGCTCTGCCCTTACCTGGCTTGGTGCTATAATGAATATGCCCTGACTGGCTCCATCTTAGCCCAAGCTTTACAACCAATTTTACTTTCTACTGGGAACAACGTGAGTTCATAAAATGAGTTGTTCTGTACACAAGCTAATGGACACTCCTGAGCCATGAAGAATAGGGTAGGTACTTGGTCACGCTTCTGAAAGTGAGCATGCTGTGAGAAGCCTTTCCCATCCACTCATCCATTGTCATTATGCCCAAACTTCCCAGAATTAAGCTGCTTCTTACTGCGATAAAATCAAGACCTCAGGCTTTACCTATCACAAATAACATCCCCCAAGCACGCAGCTTAGTGAGTGTCCGAATTGTTTCAAATGTTGGTTCACTGGATGCTATTTCTCATACTCACCAATGAAATCTATCTTACTTTTGGTTCAATCAGCAGAATAGCCAACCCAAGGTATTTAGGGGCCAGAGTTTGGGCTGCTATGTTAAATGATGCCAATGGCATGGAGAAAAGGAGAGAAGAAAGAAAAGTCCATGCCAGAGATCTACCTGCTGAACCCAGCTAAAATGGAACACGTGCCGTCTGTAACAGCCAGTTTAGGGGACAAAATTCATCTAAATTGAAGTCCTGGTCTTAACCACACAATGTCTGCCACTGTGCTTCACAGCACACTGAGATGTCTTTCTCCCTTGAAAAAGAACTCTCTTCTAGAGAAAATAGTTTGAGATCCGTTTCCAAAGTGGTAACGTTTTCCCCCAATAAGAGAAGTATTATAAAAAGGCGGTTGTGTCATGCAGACCCCAGGCAGCTCAAAGAAAGCTGTGCGGACAAAGGGGAGAAAGGAAGGAGTTCAGATTTCCCCGGGAGCAAATGCCCCAGCACATTCCTCACACTTCTCCCAACTTAACAAACAGCTTCCTCTTACAAACATGTTCAATTCCAGTAACTCTCTTCCTTGTAAACAACAAGGAAACTAAGCAGCGGCAAAATGAGACAGATTGAGAAATGGAGTGTCCATTAAAAAATTCATAGATACTGAGACTAGACTGATGATTGCCAGAGGGGAGCGGTTTGGAAGACTGGGTAAAAAGGTGAAGGAACTAAGAAGCACAAATTGGTCATTGCAAAATAGTCATGAGGATGCAAAGTACAGCATAAGGAATATAGCCAATAATATTCTAATAACTATATATGGTGTCAAGTGGGTACTTGAAATATCAGGAGACTACTTTGTAAAGTACATGACTGTCTAACTCACAGGTGGCAAACACAAGGTCCGAGGGTCGAATCTGGCCCTCTACCTTGTTTCATCCTGCCCAGCGCCTTGTTTCTACCCAGCAGCAGCACCGAGCTCCTTGCCCCTAGTTAAGGAGTAGTTACATTTATACAGCCCTAAAATTACATTCAGCTCTTTGAAGGCAACTGAGAGGCTGATGTAGCCCACAGTGAAAATGAGTTTGACACCTTTGGCTCTAACCACGATGTTGTACCCCTGAAACAAAAACAAAATAATATTGAAAGTGAACTGTAATTGAAAAATAAAATGTTAAGAAACATATGAAGCACTTGGAGACAACCTGTCATTCTCCAGATACCTGCCTGGCAAGCCTGGCAGGGCTGCCAAACGCCCTAAGTACCCTAAATGCATTACTGTGTACCCCAGGTCACAAAAACCTTCAAGCGATCCTTCAGGAATCTCAGCAGTAAGCTCTTTCTGGTGGAAAAATAAAACGCCTACTTCTGACCTTATTTATTTCTCTGCCTCAGGGCATTGCATAATGCTCTGGTCTTAATGTACCAAGGACAGAGTTCAGTGGCCTTGGCACCGCTCCGTAAGAATCCGCAGGTGGGTCTCACACTGTTCCTGCTTCTCAGAATTCAGAAGAAATGCTTCCTCCTTATATAATTCCATGAAATAGCCTTTCCTGCTGCCACTCCCTTGCCAGTTGCACCTAAAATATCAAGGAGAACTTTATACCAACTACTCCACTGAAAATACTTTCTAATGGGAATAAGCCAATTTAGCTATTAGATATTCAATGCACTACTGGGCCTAGTTTTTAATTTCCCATATTCGTGAATTTTGACAAGATCTGGGAAAATATCATTAGAGTGAACACTCAGGCTGCCTGGGTCAAGACAGCTGCTACACCCAAACACACTGTGTGCACGTTGTTCCCCAGCCGCAACCCGTTACCCTAAACACAGTACGATTTGTTGTATCAATTACATGGGTAAATATAACCATGCTTTGCTTTTGCTTCTTTTTAAACAATCTAAAAAATTATGCCTAAGTTTCCACAGAGTATATTATATACAGGAGTGGGCAAAAATAGGTTTCTAATTGTAATACAAATCAATAATACAATAATTCATAACTAATAATATAAGAATAAAACCCTGGCTGGCATAGCTCAGTGGATTGAGCATGGGCTGCGAACCAAAATGTCGCAGGTTCGATTCCCAGTCAGGGCACATGCCTGGGTTGCAGGTCATGGCCCCCAGCAACCGCACATTGATGTTTCTCTCTTTCTCCCTCCATTCCCTCTCTAAAAAAATTAATAAATAAATAATCTTTTAAAAAAAGAATAAAAACTGTTTTGGGTATTCACAACTGTAACCCTACTTTTGCCTATGCCTGTATTATTCTGTCATTTATATTTTTAAAAAGAATAATGATATGTGCATGCTTATGTTGTATATTAAAAGAATATCTCTGGCTAATTATCAAAAAATTGATAATTGGGAAGGAGTCTTGCTTTTCCCTGTATATTTTTTGTGTTTTTGAAGTTTGGGCAATGTACCTATTTTATTTATTCAAAAATGTAAATTAAATTACGATGTTATGCCCAAAAAGAAATCTTCCCTATGAAACATGGGTGCAGACACCTGATGGCCCACACAGTGGCTGGCCACCCAAAGAGTATTTTCTGGACAGCCCAGTAGCACCCAGCACTGAGCAGCCACCCAACTTGCCTTAGTGTGCTTGGCAAGACACTCGGAAAAGTTCTCCAAGGAAATCACCAGGACTGAAAACCAACACACTCATATTTGAATTTGCCCAGAAAGACCTTTCTCTGCCAGAGGCTGAAGGGGAAAACTGGATCCAGAATGTGAGGACAGAGCCTGCCTGGGTCTATTTTTTTGCTAACATGTAGATCTTTGGATTTAAAACTGCTCAGGGAACCATGCAGCAAGGCTGCAGGTTAAGATAGACAGAGCATGAATGATAGCATTTATCAGGATTCTCTGATTTTCGAGTGGAAGCCAGAATTTGAATACAAATTACATCCTAATATGTAGCTTTTTCATATCACCCAACCATTTGCAGCACCCTTCTCTCCCCCCCATAACAGCCTGGCTGAATCCCACTTATCCTGAGCCCAAACCCTACTCCCACAAGTGTCCTTCTCCTAAAAAAGAGGGTTTCACAACCAAACTCTGTGAATCACAGATTTTGTTCATTCCAGGAAGGCAAACAAATCTATAAGCTCTATGTAGTGTAGAATAATGGAATGGGAACTTTTGTATTGAAAACCCTTTACGGGCCCTGGCAATGTGGCTCAGTGGATTGAGTGCTGGCCTGCAAATCCAAGGGTCACTAGTTCAAGTCCCAGTAAGGGCACATGCCTGGGTTGCAGGCAGGGTCCCTGATGGGAGGTGCACAGAGGCAACCACACATTGATGTTTCTTTCCCTCTCTTTCTCCCTCCCTTCCCCTCCCTCTAAAAATAAATAAAATCTTTAAGAAAAAAGAAAACCCTTTATGACTGGCAGAGGGGCACCCACCCCACATGACCAGATGTGGTCAGGACAGCACCACCCAGGCCTGGCTCTGACTCCCTTTGTCCTAATTCTGCCAGGTTATTCTCTGTCTTCTTGCTCAGCCGATTAACACCCCATCACTCCCAGCCCCAAATGACCCTCAGGGATTAGACTCTTCGTTGGGCAAGTTATGATAAAAGGAGCTGAGGCATAGCCAATCTGTGTTTCTGATGGCTCCTTGGCCCCTCATCTCCAAAGAAGTGTGCAGTCTCTACAGCTCTTCCTGCTCTCCCAAAAGATACACAGAGTCAAGATCTTTACGGCAACTGTAGGGAAACCAGAACTGCACTCCACAGCAGAGAAGCTGGAATGAAAGGCACCATGTGGGTTATTTACTCCTTGGACTTGGGTCACACTACTATCTAGGGCAGGTCTCCTCCACCACCTCTCTTCATTCAATCTATGAAAATTTTCTAAAGAAACTTACAGAGAAACATTACAATTCATAATATTTATCTGAACAGCAGTAGACCTACGTAATCAGGTCAATGATCAGCTGGAAATGAGAATCTGGGTGGAAACACTGGAGTATTTGTTTTCCTTCTTTGCTGCCCTGTGGGTACACTGTTATGGCCAGCAGAGCAAGAACAGAAAGGGAAGGACGTGTTCTAAGAGTCCAACTCAAACAATCCAACACACTTGCAGGAAAGAGATAACTTTTTATAGATCAAAAGAATAAACATATGGAGAAATTTGTAGTCCATCCCAGAATCTCAAAAACTACATTGCAATCTCTATGTGGGCAGGGGCATAGAGAGTTGCTAGGCACATAGTGGGTGCTCAGAAAATACATGTGAATCAAGGTGTTACAATGAAAACTCACTTAAACTACCACATACAGCTAGCTCAATGTGCATAACAACTCACCCATCACAAAATCCTTGACAAATCAAAGTACAAATTGTTCTCACATTTCTAAAAGCATGAGTTTCAGTAAAACATTTATAAACAGAAATTTGCAGTTATTAAACAAGTTCTGTGAAATAATGCAGTGCCTACAATAATTTCATCTTTTCCAAAATTTTGTTCTCTTGTTGTTTAATCAATTAGTATGTTGACAATATAGATATTGAGAATCCTTACTAAAATTCCCAGTTTAGATATTTATAAAAATACTTTGGGTTTAATAAGTAAAACAAACCTAAGAAGCCAAAATGACATGTTATTCACACATCACATGAGGCAGATCAATCAAGGTCCAGTGCCATTTGGTGGGGTGGAATGAGGACATAAGGAGCATAAGTCAAAACACAGACCTCCTGCAAGCAGCTCACAACCTCCCTAGTCCAGCACCAGCCCCCAAAACCCTGAGTTGACTCAGAGGTAAGCAGCTCGGAGAAGGGGGCAGGGTTGGGGTCACTCCCAGCCAATGAGGACTAACAAGACTGCCTCACCTACCTCCCACCCCAGCCAACCTGTGCTAGCAGACCTTGAAACCCTTGGCCTCTTGACTTTGCCAATTCTCAACCTCAGCTAAGTTCAGTCACCACATTTCTCCATTCTTGCTCCAAGGTCACTAACTGACGCTGGGGTGAGGGGATCTTAAGAGACTTTACAATTCAAGCCTTTCAATCTCAGCAGGTTCTCCATGCAGGTTAATTTCGGTTCCTCATTACCAGATGTTCACAATAGACCTTCTGAAACTTTTCCAGTTTTCTCTACCACTCAGTCTTACCCTTCCTGCCTCTCCGATTATGAGACAGGTAGTCCCTCAACTCCTCTGATCTTAGAATGTCTTTGTATCTTCAAACAGACTTTCTTCCCTCTCATGGCTAAGAAAGGTCTAGGCTATGACACTGGGATCCACAACCCCCTGCATGAAAATCGATCATCCAACCTCTTGGATCACTCCCTCTTCCACTGCTCTGCCTCCCTCCTTTTACATGATCCATTTCCCAAGATCCTGGCTTCCTCCTTCTTCCCCATACTCCATCCCTATGAAATCTCACTCCTTCCCTTAAATTCATTCAGAAGACACACTGCAGGTGCAACTCTACCTCATATATGTCTGTCCTGAGTTCTAGACTCATATTTCCAACTATTGCTTCAACTTTTCCAAATGACATTCCATGAGCACCTCAAACTGCATTCTGCTCAAGCAAGACTCATGATCTTGCCTTCCTCCAGAACCCTCTACTTCTCCCTATTCCCTTTTTGTTAATGACAGCACCATCAGCCCCCCCGGAGACACTGAGACTAGAAAGTGACTGGTAACCCCACATGCTGCCCTTCTGGACCAACCACCATATTTATACAGAAACCACATTTCCCACAGGCTGCTCTCAGACCATTACGAAGCCCAGCAGGAGAATTAATGCAGACCCATTCTTGCAAGACATGTGGACTCCTGCCATGGCAACTTCCGCTCAAGGACTCCATCCAGACTGCCCAAACTTTCTTGTATCTGTGCTGCAGTCTAAGATTTCTCCTACCCACTCCTCCCTCCATCTGCCTCCCTCCTTCCACCAGGGTCTGAATTATATGACAGTCTAAAGGCTCTCCTGCCTTCTCCTGCTCCCATCCCCAATAAATTCCTTGCATATCTAATATTGTGTTGGTAGCTGCTTCCTGTAGACCTGAACTAATGCATATTTAACATCGCACCTCTAAATTCTCCAGCAACCTCTCAATTTGCCTCCTTGCCTCTGACCTTAGAGGCACTTTACAAAACACAGTGAGTCATGCCCCTTCCCTCTATAATAACTGTTTATGTCTCCCTATTACAGAGAGGAAAACAAATCTCTTATCAAGTTCTCAGCCCTCCATACCTTGCTTTCCATGCCTCTCTGCAGCATAGTGTTCCATACGCCATTCGTCAGATATCTAGGTGTGTCTGTACTTCTATGGCTCTGTTCATGCCATAGCCTCAGCTAAGCCATTCATGTTATTTACAGACCTGTAGAGCTATTAAATATCTATCTCCCTATCAGTTGTACACTACAATCCCTCAGGGATTATATCTTTATCATTATTTACCTCCTTACCCTTGTACTCTCAGTGCCTAAAACACTGCCTTATTTTTCATAGAAACCTCTCAGTAAATGAGGAATGAAAGCAGATAGAAGCAGTAAAAATAGATTTGGCAATAGCTTGTAACTCAATGGTGATAGTTTATAACTTAATGATAACATTTAGTATATGGGCAAATGGCCCTATGTACCTTAATAGTCCTCGAGAGTAACACTATACTTACAATAAAATATAATTAATTTCATTTTAATAGCATTGAATATTTTTTAAAGTTAGATAAAACTTAATATGATTTAACATAAATAAATGTGATAGTTTAAAAAATATATGTCTGCAACCCTGGCCAGGTGGCTCAATTGGTTGGAGCATTGTCCAGTACACCAAAGGGTCGTGGAATGAATACCCAGTCAGGGCACATACCTAGGCGGCGGGTTCAATCCCCAGTCGGGGTGTGTACAAGAAGCAACTGATTGATGTTTCTTTCTCACATCAATGTCTCTCTCTCTCCCTCTCTTTCTCCCTTCCTCCCTCCCTCCCTAAAAAAAAAATTAAAAATCAGTGAAAACATATCCTCAGGCAGTGAAACTATCTGTATGATACTATAATGGTGGAGACATGTCACCACACATTTATCCTAATCCACTGAATGGACAATACCCAAAGTGAATCTTAGTGTAAACTTGTAAAGTATGGACTTTAAGTGATAATGATGTGCCCATGTAAGTTCGTCATTTTAACAAATGTACTAGTTTTGTGGGTGCTGTTAATAATTTGGGAGACTACACATATAGGAGGGTTAAGAGTATATGGGAACTCTGTACCTTCCCCTCAATTTTGCTGTGAACCTAAAACTGCTCTAAAAAGAAAGTCTATTAAAAAAACTCTGTAATTTTTACACTCCTCCCTTTAAAGGTATAAAGGAATTGCCCTTCTCTTGGGTCATAATTAGTGACTCACTCTAATGAGTAGAATATGGTCTATGTGATGCTTTAGGACTTCCAAGTCTAGGTAGTAAAAAGGATAGCTTCTTCCTGGCTTTCCTTCTCTCTAGAATCACTGGCTCTGAGGGAATCCAGCTGCCATGTACTTCGGACACTCAAGCAGCCTGTAGAGAAAGCCACATGAGAAGGTACTAAGGCTGCCCACTAACAGCTGGCACCAGCTTGCCAGCAATCAGAGTGAGCCACCTGGAAAGTGGCTCCTGCAGCCCTGGTTGCACATCCACCAATGTATGACTGTACCCTCACAAGAAGCCAAAATCACTCTGCTTAGTTGCTCCTGGATTCCTGACACACAAAAACTGTTATTTTAAGCCACCAAGTTGTAATTACTTATACAGCAAAAGATACCTGATATAATGGCTGTTATAAAAAAGAGTCAATTTTAAAAAATATTGTTAAATTAGTGATTTCACTTATATAAAATATTTTAATAATGCTGGATGAATTCCATGCTCCTTCAATAAGATGAAAAGAAAACAAAAAAAGTTTGTTTTACACATTATATTCTCTATCCCAGTAACATGGGTTTGGTGTCTCATTATGTCAGCTTGTTAGTATCCTTTGTATATAAAAAAAATTAAGAACAATGCCCTGTGAAAAGATTTCGATCTAAAATGGAACCAGGGGATATGAAATGGAGAATTTCACATATGCTCCCCTTCAGAAAAGTGAAACTTGAGAACTGAGAGGCAGATTTCCCATAAATGCCTCCCTCCCCTACAGAAGATCGAGACTTACCTCCTGACAAATGAGCTTACTGCTTGGGGTCTGGCTCTGGCTTCCTGCTGCATGCTCCTTGCTGGTAAAAACAGCCTGTCTGAAACCTTCAGTGGACTGAACTCACCTGTAGTTGACACTGCTTGTGTTCCCTGATGTGCAATTCTACTATTCATTCCCAAGTAAACTCAAATTTCTGGTAATCTGAGTTTACCTCAGCTTACCTCATTTAGGGTACTGCCCCAAACAGTTTAATGTTAGAAATGATACTTTATAAAGACTGATATTTCTAGTTTGGTGTTCTAAATTTAATAGGGGGGAAATGATTATAATTTATTTTCAGATTCATCTTTTAATATAAATATTTTTCTCCTCCACTTCTATCGGGATATACTACCATGTATTCATCTGAAATATCCCTCTGGTATACTAGGAATATATTTGACCTTTGTCTTTGGAATTTCCTGAATAATAGGAATCTTTTGTTGCTTTATAAGCCCTTGATCACATGCAAGTTTCTGATAAAAAAGTGATTTAGAGTGGGGCCCTTACCTGCCTCAGGATAGCACTGAATGCCAGAAAGACCAAGTGATTAGAGGGTTGGCACTTTCAGCCCCACCCACAGACCCTTGGGAAGGAGAAGACCAGGAGGACTCAGATTAAGCTCTATAAAAATTCTTGAACAACAGATTTGATGAGTTTTTGTGATGGATGCTAGGAGGTTGCACCTTCCATGGGGACAGAAGGTCCTGTGCTCTGGACCCTTCCAGACCTCGCCTTATGTACCTCTCCTCTCCATTTGAGTGTCCACCAGTATCTTTTATAATAAACTGGTAAACTTCAGGAGATGTTTCTGAGTTCTGTGAGCTACTCCAGCAAATTAATCAAACCCAATGAAGTGGGTCATGGAAACTTTCGATTTATAGCTTGCTGGTCAGAAGTACAGATGACAGGCCTGGCTGGGTAGCCCATTTGGTTAGTGTGTCATCCTGATATGCCAAGGTTGTGGGAATCAACCAATGAATGCATAAATGAGTGAAACAATAAATCGATATTTCTCTCACTATAAGGATTACCCACTCCTCTGCCAAAACAAAACGCTAACTCCTACAGCAAGTTCAGAAGCTTTCGTCATTTGTCTGGTCTTTATTTATTTCCACAACTGTGTAATGAAAATCCTAGTTCAGGACGAAATAATAATTCATTTAAACTGGGAACTGAGAGAGTGAGGAATAACCAAAGGTGAGCCTTTTCACAGATTATTGAGTCTACAGGCATGGCATGTTGACAGCCATCATCTGGCTAGAAGACAACTGACCTCCACAGCCTAAGGAACAGCCGCTCCATCTATCTAGGTGTTCCTGGGGTCAGTTCAGGAGAGTGCCCGGTGCTACTGGGGTGAGAGTCACCACCTGCAGCTGCATTACACAACACCCCTTCCCTCTGCTCACTACCCTCCATTAAAAATCACTCCAAGTGAAGCAGCTTAGAACATTTAAGTTCTCACAAGTCCATCAAAAGTCTCATTCTGACAGCTCAGCTGCTCAGTTCTGGTTAACCAATTTAGGCAGTTTAGTTTCTCCTCTCTTTCTAGGCATGCTCACAAGAAGCAAGGTGAAGTTTCGTGTAAACTTTAAACCCTGCAGCTTCCATGAAACTATGGACTAGTTCAGTCTCGTTAACTTGAGATGGCTTCCCTGAAAATACTAAATGGTGAGGCATTCCATAGCCAAAACTGATTGGCTTCATCTTGAAAGTACTTTTAAATTTTGTATTAATTACAAGATGAAGACAGAATTACTACAGAAAATCTCAAAAAAGCAAAGTAACAAAAAGAAAGCTAAAATCATCCATAATGACCATCCAGAGAAACAAATGTTCCTTCTTATTTATTTCCCTTGTGTTTTATGTATGAGGATGAGGGAGGGTAGACTCAATAGGATGAAACTGGTAGGGTTTTTGAACTGAGTAGCTTTGCTTATTTCTCTGAGGTATGACTTACTGAGAAGCCAACTGATAAACAAGGTATCCTTTCAAGGCACTCCCTGAAGTGTCCAAGAGGAGGGGGAAGATCCTGCATGACAGATGAACCATCTGTACTTCCCTCAGTCTGTCAGGCCACTCTGTCCTGGGCATGCTGGTCCCTCTGCCTACAGCAGCCTCCCCCAGCCTTGTCCAGCAGAACATCACTACTCATCCTTCAACACCCAGCTCCAGGTCTGCATCCTGACAGCAGGCAGAGTGTTCCCAAACCTGTGCTCTCAGCATGCCGCTGCCTTTCCACTAGGGCAGGTAGCAAATGACACTGATTCCAGCATGACTGAATTTGTGCACGTATGTTAACTGGATACTTCAGAGTCTGGACAGAAACTTTTTACTTTGTATGCACACCCTCTTGCAGAAGACACAATGAAAACAGTGTAGACTGATGGTTGGAACGTGGATAGTGGAGCTGGACTGCCTGGGTTGGGTTAATTTCTGTCTTCACCACTTAACAGCTGTGACCTTGGGCAAGTTATGTGTCCACTGTATACCATAGCTTCATCTTTAAAACATAGGTGATACGGTACTTACCTTACAGGGTTATAATAAGGATTAAATTAATATACTAAAGTACTTTACAAGGTACCTAATACATGATAAGCACTACATAAACCCTTGAGATTATGAAGTTATTCATAAGAACTAACCCAAATATCTTCATGTTGCTTATAGTTCTCATGGTCTTTTTATTCAGCTATGAGGGCACAGAGGACTCATGACTAACTAGCTCTAATTGGTTTTCTCTATACATGGCAAACAAATGTTTAGTCTAGAATTCCTCTCTGACTACAATAGAACACAGCCATGCATGTGAAACAAAGTTTGGATAATGCTGCCCCACTCTAAAATGGAAACGTTACTATTGGAAGTTACCTGTACCAATTTACTCACCCCATGTGGAGAATGCTCATTACCTATGACATGCACACACCTCTGAGTAAAACATTGAAGACTTTCTGACGTATCCTGCCACCACCCCATCCACCCCCCAGCCCCAGCCCACTCTTCCAAGAAACAAGCTTTGCTGGAGAGCCAGTCCACTTCAGGTCAAGGGAGGACTCCTGACCATGCAATGTTTTCTGAGTCACCTCAGACCAACCAGATGGAACCAGCCCCACATCTCACAGAAGCTGCTCAGTTTAAAGTTTACACGTAAGTTGCTAATTACTTATCAGTAGTGCTTCCAAGGAGAAAGTGAGAGAGAGGGAGAGAGAGAAAGAGAGATCCCCTCATATTCAAATTATTCAACTGTTAACAAGTAGCTTCACTAAAAAAGGATAGACAACTTTGACACATTTCTGAGACTTTAATGCTTTTAAAGAACACCTTATTTTAGAACATCTTATATTGTAAAAATGCTGACCTAAACATTCAAACTTTGAAATCTCAGAAAGGCATTTTAGGCGTTGGCCAAAAAAATTGTTTAGTTTTTTTCCATACATGGCTCTAGTACTGCTTGGTTGTCTTTAACTTCATTCAAAAGAATTTTTTTAGACTGTATTATGACAGTTATCATATCACTGTGCATTAAAAAAACTTATCAAAATTGATTAATTTTTGTGCAGCCATTTTAATATTGAAGATGAAAGAAGATACACACTATTTTCAGTGTATTGTGCTTTATTATTTCAAGAAGGGTAAAAACATAACTGAAATACAAAAAAAAGATGTGTACAGTGTATGGGAATGTGCTGTGACTGATGGAACATATCAGAAGTGGTTTGTGAAGTTTTTTGGTACTATTGACATTTTGGCCAATAATTCTTTGCTGTGGGGCTGTCTTATGCATTGGAAGATGTTTAGCCGCACCCCTGCCCTCTACCCACTAAATGCCAATAGCAGGAAATAGCAGACATACTCAAAATGTCCAAATCAATAAACTTATTGGTGAAAATGAAAACTGTTTCTTTTATTTTATGGAAAAAAACTAAACAGACTTTTTGGCCAATCCAATACTTGTTTCTACATTCACCTAAAGTCTGCTTTAAAAATATATAGCTCTTCATTCCTTAAACATACAAACCAGAATTCTAATTTCCTTAAATTGAAATAGATAAGGCTTCCACCTATCCCAAGGGCTGAATTATTCAACAAAACAAAATGTCCAGATTTTCTTCTATGAGCAAGGTTCCTGCCTTCAGGGAAACGGATTCAGATTTGAAACCAACAAGGGGAGCAGTCCTCAGCAAAGCCTGACTTGCGTTAGCCAGCCAGAGCTGAACTGGCTTCATACCTCAAAATCTCTACTTTTAAACAAAATAAAGTATGCCCTCCATATATCCTCTCTTCCCTAAGACCTAAAACAAAACAGTTGACCTTTCTTCATTTGACTCCTTAAGTAAAAGAGATAACATCACCTCCATGATTTCAAAACCAGGTAACTCCATGAGAATTCTTTTCTGTTTTTGGTTTGTTTGGTTGGTTGGTTTTAGGGGTTTTTTTTCATTTCTTTTTTTTTTTCAGAGCTCTTCTTCATTTCTGCCTGTGAATTCTTGCCTCAGTTCTGGAAAACAGTCTGCAGACCATTAAAAACGTTTAAAATATAAAATAAAATTCTAAGAAAGCCTATGTGTCAACTAAGCTCTCCGAACCAAATATTAACTTTATTTGTGTGTTTCTCTATAAAAATCATTCAGACTTAAAAAGTACTACTGTGTTTCAGTAGGTATAAATTTAAAAAGTGTGGGCGTGAGATAAGAAAACAATTAAAATCTGTTGTGATAATAAAGAACCCTGGGCTTGGAGGCCAGATGTCTGGGTCTCCCCATTTTTTTGTGACTTCTCTAATTGCATGACTGTAGGCAATTCCCTCGTCCCTTCTGAGTCTCAATCCTGATCTGCAGAGGTGTTGACCCTTCTCCACCCAACGGATGAAAGAACCTCGGTCCCGGTGGGGTGGCTGAGAAGCCAGACACCCTCCCGCGTGTTTGCGCACTGCTCTGCCTTCCCCGGGAAGTTTGCAGGCACCTGTAGGGCCCTGATAAAGACCTAGAAAGGCGCTGCATAGCCTCCATCCTAGGTTCCAAAACTGCTTATGCAACTATATGTTCCACCCTCTCCAACCCCTTGGGGTACCCACCACTGTTTTATTTTAATAAACATTCACTCCCCGTTTTGAGCAATCCTAGCCTAAAGCTGGACTTTTAGAGACAATAGAAGACAAATAGGCCAGAGCAAGCAGCGTCTAAGGAGCCCTCCCGGCCACTTACAAACAGGGTCTTCCATTCTCAAGGGTTTTTTCAAACGGATGCTGGCGGGGACCGTCTTCTCCATCAATTCATCAATGCTCTAAAATTGAAACGCAAGTCGGTGAACACGAAAGCGACAGGAAAATGCTTCTGAGTTAAAAGAGTTACCTCTGTGTTTTGCATCTACAAAGACTTGTGGGAACCTCATTTAAATCGCTTAATTACGATTTTTTTTAAAAAGAAAAAAACCTCTTTTAGCAAACTAGAAATCGCTCGGAGGTAACAAAATAATCAAGCGGCATAGTGATTTAGCCACTCCCAGTTAGATTTCAGTCCGCAACCGGAGATAATCAGATAAACTAGGAGGTCCTCCTGTCCCAAAGTTAGGGCTCACCAGCAGGGCAACTTGGATTGAAAACAAACGGTTTTGAGCGGCCAAGCGGGTGGAGGAGAAAATACGCGACAGGGGACAGCCAGGGCACGGGGACCCAGAGCGCGGACTCGCTTCCACGCTGGGGCCGGACCGGGGTGCGGGTCCCAGGCAGAGCGAAGCAGAGCTCGGGCGGGAGCGAGAGGCCGAGTCTGCAGAACCCGGGTGGGATGGGGTGCAGTCTGGAGGGCCGGGTAGGGGTCCTTACCGCCAGCCCCAGGGCGTTTAGCATCTCCTTCTGGTCTTTGTCCCCAGGTCCGATGTGCCTCTGTGCGAAGTCGTCGTGTCTGGGCAGGAGGCGCTCGAGGAGGCGCGAGGCCCCAGCCCCGCCGCTGTCCCCAGCGCCGCTACTGTTGTCCCGGCTCTGCCGTGGCCACAGCGGCCCCGCGCCTCCCACCAGGCCGCGGCCACCCGCGACCCCGCAGCCCAGGCGCAGCCCCCAGGCCTTGGCGCACGTCTGCATGCTCGCGGCCGCAGTCCCCAGCCCCGGACCGCGGAGTCAGTGGCGCTCTCTGCCTGTCTTCGGGTTGCGGTCCCCCAGGGGGCGGCTGCCTCCGGCCTGGAGTCCCTCCCCACAGGATGACCCGCGCGACAGATGGTTGTGTGCTGGGGGGATGAATGGGAGCAGGACTCAGCCTGGACACGCATGCAAAGTTGTTGCTCCACACCAGGCACCTGCTCCGCACACTTTAAGTGTCGTAATGGGGGCAGGCGGTGGGACGCGGCCAGCAAACGCTCGGCCAATGGAAGTGAACGGAGGGGAGGGGGCGGGGTAGGCCGGCCCCCCCCCCCCCCCCCCGCCCTTCCCTACCCCCATCCTCCGGCTCCTGCTCCCGGCATCCTCAGTTACTCCTGCTCTATCTCAAGGTGTTGCAGGCTCTTGGGAGCACCGCGTGAAGGACACGGGTCCAGGACCTCACTCTTGAGGGATCCCGGACGGCCGCGGGTGAAGAGCCCAGGGGACTCGGCTGAAATGGAAGGTCATCCTGACCCCGAGGCCTTTGAGTTGGTTAGCCCCCATTCATTAATTTTGGAGCATCTTTCTCTGTCACATCTCGTGGAAACCAGTAGGAACAAATGAGTGTTCTTTTATAGTTGTAGGATGGTGGGCGAGTGACTTAACCTCTGAGCTTCAGTTTTCTCATCTCACAGAGTTGAATGGGATTTAAAAAGAGATTAACACACTGAAAGTATTGCCATAACAGAGGGCTTGATCTATCTATCTATGTATGTATCTATATTCGTATGTATATATGTTATAGAAAAATACAAAATATATTAAGGTATACGTTTTACACTATAATCTTACTTGGGAAATTCTTTATACCGAGATCTTTTGTAAATCTAAGCTTGCTAGCTATCTCCTGATAGTTTTATTAAAAGAAACTTCCCAAAATCCGAATGTCCTAATATGAGGAAGAAGGAGGGGCCAAAGTCATCAGAACATTACTTGTACTTAGGCTAGGGAAAAAGAAAACCTGTCCTCCTTCTCTTCCTCTAAGTTTCCTCCTTCAGTCATGCTCTGTATAGCCTGGTTCCTGCAGCTGACAGGCACAGAGACTAGTGGAGAGGAAGAAAAGTATAAAATCTAGAATAGTAGGCAAAATGTGTATATGGCAGACAGGGTAGGTGGTGAGTAAGAAGGACTGGGTTGCACATCTGAACAGTTTTTCACCCATTTAGAATTGGAGGTACAGCCTTCATAAAAGTTGCTAGATGCCATGTGGGAGGAGCAATCTGCATTTGTTCCCATTACTGTCCGTGTCCTTTCTATGTAACCCAGGTTCTGGAAGCCAGAGAACTATGATTCCCAGACTCTTTTGGCTCCAGAGCTCTGGATGTTATTAGTCCTTTTATAACAAGATACACTTGTGAGAACTGGAAAATGGGATAAAAGCAGACACCATTTTCCTATTTCTCTGACAGCAGCAGACAAATAATGGGTGGTAGCAGACATGAAATACTTCCTTACCAGTCACTCACAATGGAACAGCAGGGCAGCTGTGTCCCACAATGGAAATGTCCTGTGGTTTTCCAGCCTGCGAGGCAAGAGTTTCTCCCTGTCCTGAATTACAAATGGCTTCAGTGGTTGACCTGAAGATAGTGGTGGTCTATCTACCCTGTCTTGCTGTTCCAATTCTTCAAGTGCCTTTATATGCACATTTTACTGGCATTTTCATACTCCTGTTCTTGAAATACTATAAGCATTTTTATTTGTTTCCTAAATAATCTTAAACAGAGATAGTAACTGAGGCCAAAAGTGGCTTTAGGAAACTGACCCCCAAAGATAGGAAACTAGGATTAGCTATCTGACCTGGTTATGACTGAAATCAATGATAACATTATCACTAGTGGAAAATGAGTTCATGATAGTCTTAGGCATGAAATGGAAACAAGCACTTAAATTATCAGTGGGGCAAAAAGTGCCTACTGAACACAGGTCTTTGCTAGTTTAGACCCTTCTGGGAGGAATGATACCCACAAAGACCACTGAGAGAGTTAGTAGCTTCCAAATGCCCTGGAGAGTTCACAGAATAAAATGACAGCTCAGAGAACTAGAGAGCTTCGATGTTCTACAAGAATTCCTTAACTTCTATAGCTACAGAGAGAACAGACCCAGTTTGATCCTGCAGATTGCCAAATCATCACACAAGTTGAATTCACAGCCTTATTAGGTCTTATGTATTAAAGTTTGGGATTAATTCTAAAACCCTAAGACTTGAAAAGAGGATATTTTGGTAGTTTGCATTGAATTTGATTACCTTGAACCCCCAAATCCCACTGAGTCCACCTTGCTGGCTGAAGCAGCCTGTTCCCCCCGGGATGCTGGCCATCTCTTGCTTAAAGATCCTGTAATGGCTTCACTAAAGCATTAACCTTGCAGAGGTACGCCAGTGATTCTTCACCTCTCAGTCCACAACCACAGTCAGATCTCCACATACCCTAGAAAGCTGGGTAAGTTACCTGACACCAAGGAGAAGCTTACACAGTTAAAGAATTGCAAGATGCTGCTAATATGTACTGACACTAGAGGATTTCTGTGTAGGAATGGGTTCTAGGCCAAGGGAGAAGGAATATAACATTGAAATTATTGATATATTATAACACCAGGGATTCTGGATTCAGTTCATTAGCTCAATTACCCAGGAGTGTATCTAAGGATTTGCTGAATTGATTAAATGAATCAATTCAGCAAATTGATTGATTCAATCAATCAATTGATTCAGGCTCAACAATGGCCTTCATTAAATTAGACAATAGGCTAAGAAATTAAAACGTTCTTGATATAATAGATAAGAAAGGATCCAAAGGCTTTGTAAAGTAGAAATATTGGAATGGATTGATCATGTGCAACATACACTTCAACCCACTCAGAGTATCCCTCTAGCAGGCTGAGAGGAAGTCACTTCACCTAAACATTGAGGAATCCATTGGCAAGAGGAGCAGTAGTGTTGGGAACTGCCCTGCCTGGTATCAGAAGCTGTAACCCTGCCAAGGCTAAGGCTGAGGGAGTGGCCTTGGAACATAAGCCAGAAAGAAGACAAAAGCTTATCTCCCTGGCAGTAGCGCTGCTTATGCTGCTTCATTCATAACTGAACCCCAAAGCTTGGTCCGTTAGCCAATGACAGGTAAGATTCCCCAAAGGGGGAACAACCTAAGACAGGCACAATCACATGGGAGGCCCCCAAGGAAGGATTTTGGGGGCTACAGCAAAAGGGGGTGATGGACCCTCACTCCTCAGCTTTGACATAGCCTGAGTCCTCATCTTCTGGGAGAAAATCTCCTTATCTCTTGGTTTCCTTAGTTTCCTTGCTCCACCTAAGCCTGAAACAATGACAGGGTGGTACCACCCTGTGCTGAAAAAGGCGGGTTCCCCGGGTGATCAGGCCTAAGAAAGAATATGTAAAATCCTGTGAAGTCTGCTTTGTTTAAAATGTTCTCAGTTGAATGAGAAGGGTCCAAGGAGGAAGTTAGTTTGTTCCTTAAAGTCTTACAGCTCTTTGACCCTGACTCAAAATAGACCTTCAGAGTTCCTTATTACCTATCGTTTGATCCTACTTCCTTGCAATGAGTAATGAGCTTTTACCTGAATTCTTATTCAAAGGAAACCAATAAAAAGCCTCTCCAGAGGGGGAACAGCACGCTCTCCCCACCAGGGAGAGTGGCCAAGGTGCTCCTCACGTGAGGAGTGGCCCTGCTGTTCCTATTCCCCCACAGGACCTGGTTGCCTCTGTGTATGTTTTTCTCACGTGTTGATGAACATCCGTAGCTGAGATGGATACTGCAGGCAGGGATCCTCCACACAGCAGTATTCAGTATTCTTGTACTTTCTGTGTTGGCATGTGTGAGATGACAGTGGAAGATGCCACTGTTGAAATAAGCTCTCTCATTTCAATGTGGTAGAGACCAGTGGCAGCACTAGAAAACAGACAGAAGCGGGCAAGGTTGCTGTAATGGGCTGCAGAGTCAGAGAGGTAACTAGTCAGCTTGCTCCACTGGGATCTTTGTGCTCACTAATTGATGAGCAGTGTATGGAAATTTTAGTTAGTCTGGTAAACCAAAATTTTATATGTCACCCAAATGGAGAAACCCAGTCTCACAACCAGTTCTCTTATGTTACCTGGTTCATTGACCCAGAGCCTCTCAGATAAAGGGGACCTTAAGAAAGAATCCTTGAGAAAGGATCTTATGACCCTGCTCTAAGTATACATACATATAAGATACATGTGGCCATTTACCAAGTATGATAGTTACGTATCATTTTCACTGCACCAGAGCATCCAGATATGTGGTCAAACATTATTCTAGATATTTCTGTGAAAGTATTTTTGGATGAGATTAACATTTAAATCAGCAGGATTTAAGTAAAGTAGATTGCCCTCCATAAAGTGGGTGGGCCTCATCCAATCAGTTGAAGAATATAACAAAAGCTTGATCTCCCCTGAGCAAAAGGGAACTCCCTAGCAGACAGCCTTTGAACTCAGACTGCAACATCGGCTCATCCCTGGGTCTCCATCTAGCCCGAGAGCCTGCTAGCACAGATTTTGGACTTGCCAGCCCCTATAATCACACTAGCCAATTTCTTAAAATCTCATAGATGCATAGATGAAATTATATATATACATAATTGATACATAACCTATCAATTATATAAAAATTATATAATTTATATATATCACCTAATATAGGAATTATATATATTATACGTCATTATATATATAAATAGATAGATAGATTCTGTTTCTCTGGAGAACCCTCACCAAAGAAAGGAAAATACCCAGACTTTTTCTTTTAAAGCTCTCATAGAAAAAGTAGACAATATGTAAAAAGAGGTGGTCAATGTAAACAGAGATGGCCCTAGCCAGGTAGTTCAGTTGATGAGAACATTATCCCAATTTGCCAAGGTTGTGGGTTTGATCCCTGTTCAGGGCACATACGAGAAGTGACTAATGAATGCATAAATAAGTGGAACAACAAATCGATGTTTCTCTTTGCTTTCTCTCTCTCCCTTCTCCTCTCTCTCCAAAATCAATCAATAAAAAATATTTAAACAATGTATACAGAGATGAAAATCAAGAAATAATCAAAAGGAAATTATAGGAATCAAAACACTAACAGAAATCAAGAATGCCTTCTAAGTAATCATGAGTAGACTTAACCAAAAAAGAAAAAAGAAACACTGATTCCAACCTCCAAGAAGTATAGGATAATATATGCTTAATTGGAATTCCATAAGGAAAGAAAAAGCAGAAGAAATTTTTAAGGTAATAATAATGGAAAACTTTTAAAAATTAAAATAGACACCAAACCACAGATCCAGGAAGATCAGAGAACATTAAGCAAGAGATATACAGCAACATTAGGCATATCATATTCAAACTACATAAAACCAAAGACAAAGAGAAAATCTTGAAAACCAGAGGAAGGAAACAAACATTTTACTTACAGAAGAACAATGATAAAAATTACAGCAGTAATTTAAAAAAATAAAAGTCTGTAAGTAAGAAGAGAGTGGGGCCAAATATTTCAAATACTTTAAAAAACAATAGCCTAGATTCTATACTGTGAAATTATTCCTCAAAAGTGAAAGATACAGATGTTCACAGATAAAAATTGAGGGAACTCATAGCAGACATTACTATATTTTTTCTCTTTCCATTGTTCCTTCTTCCTAATGTTCCAAGAGTCTTTCATCATTTCCTTTCTGTTTAAGGAACTTCATTCAGTCATTTTTTTTTTTTAAGCCAAACATCTAATTCTCTTTGTCCTTCACCTGGCAATGACTTGGTTTCCCCTTCATTTCTTAAAGATATTTTCACAAGATATAGTATACTGCGTCAATGGTTCTATTTTTATCACTTGAAAGATGTTTTGCCCTGACCAGTGTAGTTCAATTGGTTGAGCGTCATTCCACAAAGCAAAAGGTCACCAGTTCAATTCCTCGTCAGGGCACATGCCTGGGTTTTGGGTTTGGATGTGAGAGCCAACAGATTGGTGTTTATCTCACATTGATGTTTCTGTCCCTCTCTTTCTCCTTCCCTTCCCCACTCTCTAAAAATGAATAAATAAAAATTTTTAAAAGAAAAATGTGTTGCTACTCCTTTCTGGCATCTATGGTTTCTCATGAGAAATCCGTTATCACTCAAATATTTTATCCTGTAGATGTCATTTCTCTTTTGCTTTTTTCAGTATTTTTGTCTTTAGTATTCAGGAGTTACACTATGATATGTTGGCATGTCCATAGCACTGAGCTTGCTAAATATATAAGTTTGCAGTTGTTGTCAAATTTGGAAAATTTTCATAAATTACTTCTTTCTTCAGCCCTTCCCTCTTTTTTTCCTCTTCTGGGACTTCAATGACATGAATGTTAGATCTGTTGTTATATCTCATGTCTCTGGGACTCTGTTCATTTTTTTTTCTGTTGTTCACATCGGGTAACTTATTGTTCTACCTTCAAGTCCACTGATTCTTTTCTCTGTTCTTTCCATTCTTCTGCCAAGCTCAACCATTGATTTTTTAAATTTTTAATCAAATCCTTCAGTTCTAAAAATTTCCATTCATTTTCTCTTTATATCTCTCACTCAAAGTGAGGATTTTCCTTGTTCTTGATGAATAGTTTTACATTGTATCCAGGACATTGTGAGTATTGTGGTTCCCATTTAAATCTCTCATTTCAGAAGGCAGTCAAACTATTTAGGTCCAGAATGCATGTCCTAGCCCACTTCTGTGGACTGTTTTTCAAATGCCAATTCATTTTCAAAGCCTTTGCAGCGCTCTTCTGGTCTGCCACATTTGGGTGCTACCCCAAAACCGATCTGTAACCTGGGGAGTAGTCCACACAGAGTTCATTTTGCTGTTTTGATTATGATAAGCTTTATGGATAGTCCACTCAGGAGATCTGCCCAGGACTTCATACACAGATTTAAAGATGCCAGTTTCCAGTTTCCTTTTCTAATTCTCACCCAGTCACTGGCTGGGATGGAATGAGATGCTGCCTTTTTGCTGCTACATGGTGTTGTACAGCAATGGTCAAAAGTGTGCCGACACATAGTCCACAGAGCCAGGAGAGGGGAGCGCTGTGTCTGCTTGTGTTAGCGCAGGGCAGGGATGGTGGGCAGGGCTCCATACCACAATTTGGGCCAGACCCAGTGACGAGGGTGAGTTGGTGTGGCTTTTTTCATGGTGTTTACCTGGAATAGGCTTGATATAGCCAAACAGGTATTGTTCTGCAGGGTCACCCTGTTCTCATTCATTTGGCTAATGAAAGCAGACTTCTCCTGCACTGAGACTCAGACACATACAAGGCAAAAAGAAAATTCATAGCCTCCAGTTCTTCAATCCATATGTTGTGTCTTATGGAAGAACAAATTCAGGTTTGATATACAGTTGGTTCTTTATGATTCGTGACACAAACCAAAAGGCACTGCTATAAAACTAGTTTTCATCAGGAATTGCCTTGAGGGAGACAGATAAGAGAAATTCTCCACATGGACAACACTGGAAATAGTTCATCTGGAAGGAGAGCTGTCCATAGATACAGATCTCACTGACTCTGGGACTGTGGTTGATGGTCTTGCGCAACCAGACCAAAGTATGAATGATAAGGAGAGAGGTATGTGAATGGATTTCTTAGAATGTCATGGAAATAGAAGATAACCAACTTTCCATGTGAACATTCACCAAAGAGCACCAACTATGGATAAGTTTCCCAATAATCACTGGATTATTCACTTGTTCATTTGAACAAGACCACCCTTTCTGTGTATGCAGCCAGAATCATTCCCCAACCACCCCAGTGCTTGCTCAGTGAGTTCAGATTAAAAATGGCCATAGAGTTAAATATGGGCTTTAAAAAATTAGATTTTTCTCATTTCATAGTTTCTGGATCTGCTGGTTTAGAGAACTTAGTTCCAAATCTAGAAGATTTGCTTCTTCTAGCAAATACAAGGATCCCATTGAACTAGAAGTTCAAACTGCCACCTGGACATTATGCCATCAAATCCACAATCTCTTGATTGCTTTATCAAGTGGGGCAACTGATACTAATTATAAATCAAAAATAGGCTTACTGTTTCACATTGGGAATAAAGAGTATATCTAGAATTTAGGGTATTTTCTAAAGTACCCCTTAGTACTTCCATGTTCAGTGGCTAAACTGTAATGAAAAATTATAGCAACCTGCCCTGGCTGGTGTGGCTCAGTGGATTGAGCACCAGCCTGAGAACCAAATATTCGCTGATTCGATTCCCAGTCAGGACACATGCCTGGGTTGCCAGCCAGGTCCCCGGGTGCAAGAGAGACAACCACACATTGATGTTTCATCCCCTCTCTTTTTCCCTCCCCCCTCCCTCTCTGTCTAAAAATAAATAAATAAAATGTGTGGTTTTTTTTTTAAGAAAAACTGCCCAGGCTGGCATAGCTCAGTGGATTGAGCGTGGGCTGCAAACCAAAGTGTCGCAGGTTCGATTCCCAGTCAGGGCACATGCCTGGGTTGCAGGCCATGACCCCCAGCAACCGCACACTGATGTCTCTCTCTCTCTCTCTCTCTCTCTATCTCCCTCCCTTCCCTCTCTAAAAACATAAATAAAATCTTTAAAAAAAAAAGAAAAACTATAGCAACCCAATACATACAGAACCAGTAAGAGTTCACATCCTTCAGAAATGAAGGTTTGGGTCATCCCTCTACTGGTAAAGAACCATGACCAGCTACAGTAAAGTAATGGCTGAGGAAATAGAGAATAGGAAACAGGTAGTGGATGAAGGAGATTATAAATACAAGCTATAGTCCAATAGTTGCAGAAACAAGGATGAGTTCCTATGTATGCTTTCCCATGTTTTATTATGTATATACTTTATTTATCAACCTATTTCTCTTTTCTCTTTCCCCTTTCCATATCATTTTATATAAGGTATGTGGGTCAAAGTTAATGTTATAAATTAATGAATGCAGTGTGTACAAATTATCAAAAGGGGATTATGACTGAACTACGAATGTCATTCAGAAATAATATGGTGACTTATGAGACTTTGGCTGTCCCCTTCTGTGGGAAAAAGTGGCCAAGCTTTCCTTTGTATAAGGGGTAGTTGCATTAAGTTAGGAGGAAGCATGCTATTTTCGCCATTGTTATTTTTCTTGTAAGTTTAAATATAGGTAGAAAACTCTGTATGGTTGCAGAATAGCCAAAGAGATAAGCTGGGATTTTGTTTTGTTTTGTTTTGTTTTTAACCCAAGATGCATTACCATTCCATTCTAGGCTCTTCTCTATATCATACATGCTGGAATCTTGGAACTATATTTCTCAGACCCCATTGCCTACAGGATCTTGGATGCAATTTATTGTCAGCCACAAGATACAGTTTGTAGTACTTTAAAAGCAGAAAAGAGGCAGAAGCTATTGCTTCTTCTGGCAGAGAGGGCAGGTGTGTGAGATGAGACAGATGGGAAGTGTAATGATCACAGGTGTTCCACTGTTAGTCACTCACCTCTGTACAACAAAACAATGATGATGATTGGTGGCTAGGTCCTGTAATATCCTGACCTGTATGGCAGTCACAGCTTAGTGATTTGTGGGTGCAACAGTGCAAACCTGGAAGCCAGTGACAGCTTCCCCTGACTTCCTCTTCTCCAGTGTTGTAAACACTTGATTCCCAGTATTAATTCTCTGCCTGAAGTGCCCAGAGTGATTTGTTTTTCTGGTTGAACTTTGATTGAATCTCTGTCCCATGTCAAGCTAGCATGCCTAAAGTTTATTATAGCCATGATTTGGGGAAGTAATTTCTATAGCTGATAGTTTCTACATAGGTTTCAAAATCCTGTCTGCTTGAACTCTAACAGCCCCTGACTGAGTCTTTAGGTTGAGATCTTATACATCTTGCAACCTGGAAGAAAGAAAGTAGACTAACTTTACCATAGACTTAAGTGACATGAGTTTGTCAACAAAATACATATAATTTTCATTTACCACTACCACACTTTTACAGAGATTGTCACATTCTTGTGGCTACAAGAAAATATTTTGATGCTGATACAAGTTTGTCCTCTATCGTATAGTTGCTTCCTTGCATTCAGCTATTTAGATGATGTGTAAATATGATATATATGAAGCATTCCTATAGACATATAAGTTCAGTCAAGTATTTTTTTCAGAGAAGGTATAAGAGGGATAAATGGTAGTGGAAAAATATAATAAAAAGTATTTTTCAGAACTGGAATTTACTAAAGATACTTGTAAGCTAATCAATTAGATAAAGGGATTCTTTGACTAAGAAAGGTGTCCTCAGTGGAGTGGAGGGAATAATAATTAGTCATAAAATGTCAACACCTCAAATGATAATGAAACAAATTCAGAAATAAGCAAGGATGCCCAGTCAACATGTTTATTTAACATTATTTTGGAAACCATGGCCCTTGTATTAAAGCTTGAAAGTCCATTAAGTAAATTATTGAATAGGAGGAGCCAAATGTCATTATTTGTGAACTACTTATAAACATCAAAATAATCAGCTGAAAGCAATCTGAACTAATAAGAATTTCCAGATATCTCATGAGTTTCAATACCTTTTTGTTTATATCAGCAATGATATCTTAGAAAATAAAAAAAAAGTTATTTGTAATAGCAACAAAATAAAATACTTGGAAACAATCTTAACACTTAATATTTAAGATTTAAATATTCTAATAATTATGTATAATGTCAGATGAATACAAGATTTTTTGGGATGTTCACTTAGTAGTTATATAATGTCTTTTAAAAAGTTATGTAATGTCTAATCATGGGAATGTTTACCTGAATCTAATATAATACTGTATCTCAACTGTAAATGAAAAATAAAAATGATTTTAGAAAATATTCAAGATTTGGGATGCCCTGTTGAGATGGAGACATAGGTAGACACGCTGTGCCTCCTCAAACAACCAAAAGAAGAACAACAAATTTAAAAACAAAAACAACCAGAACTGCCAGAAAATAGAACTGTATGGAAGTCTGACAACCAAGGAGTTAAAGAAGAAACATTCATCCAGACCAGTAGGCGGGGTGGAGATGGGCAGCTGGGCAGAAAGGACTCTCGGCAAGGCGGTGGCTGGTGGACCAGGTGAAGCAGTGGCTTGCAGACTGGGTGGCCCCACATTCATGTGCAGAATAAACCAGGAGGAACAACTGGAGAGCAAAACAGACCACACCACCCAGGGTCCCAGTGCAGGGAAACAAAGCCTCAAACCTCTGATTGAAAACACCTGTGGGGGTTGAGGCGGCAGTAGGAGAAACTCCCAGACTCACAGAAGAATTCATTGGAGAGACCCACAGGGTCACAGAACATACACAAACCCACCCACCCAGGAATCAGCACCATAAGGGCTCAATTTAATTGTGGGTAGCAGCGGACATGACTGAAAACTGGCAGAGAGGGGAGCAAGTGGCACTGTTTCCTCTCAGACCCCTCCCCCACATACAGCATCACAACAAATTGATTTGTATTGCCTTGCCCTGGTGAACACCTAAGGCTCTGCCCCTTACACATAACAGGCACAGAAACAAACAGAAAAAAGTCCCAAATGAAAGAACAGATCAAAGCTCCAGGAAAAATACAACTAAGTGACTAAGAGAGAGTCAAACTATTGGATGTACAGTTCAAAACATTGGTTATTAGGATGCTTCAGGAACTCACTGGGTACTGCAACAGCATAAAAAAGACCTACGCAGCAATGAAGTTTGCATTATGTGAAATAAAAAAAATCTACAGGGAACAAACAGTGACAAGAAGGAAGCTAGGACTCAAATCAACATGTTGGAGCACAAGGAAGAAACATTCAACCAGAACAGAATGAAGAAACAAGAATTTAAAAAATTGAGGAGAGGCTTAGGAACCTCCAGGATATCTTTAAACATTCCAACATCCAAATCATAGGGGTGCCAGAAGGAGGAAAGGAAGAGCAAGAAACTGAAAACTTATTTGAACAAATAATAAAGGAAAACTTCCCCAATCTAGCAAAGGAAATACACTTTTGGGAACTCCAGGAAGCTCAGAGAGTCCCAAAAAAGTTGGACTCAAGGAGCAACACACCAAGGCACATCATAATTACATTACCCAAGATTAAAGAGAAGGGGAAAATCTTGAAAGCAGCAAGAGAAAAAGAGAGTTACCTATGAAGGAGTTCCCATAAGACTATCAGCTGATTTCTCAAAAGAAACCTTGCAGGCAAGAAGGGGCTGGAAAAAAGTATTTGAAGTCATAAAAGGCAAGGGCCTCCCTCCAAGACTACTCTATCTGGCAAAGCTATCATTTAGAATGGAAGGGCAGATAAAGTGCTTCCCAGATAAGGTCAAGTTAAAGGAGTTCATCATCACCAAGCCCTTATTATATGAAATGTTAAAAGGACTTATCTAAGAAAAAGAATATCAAAACTATGCACAGTAAAATGACAGCAAACTCACAGTGATTAACAACTGAACCAAAAAAAAAAAAAAAAAAAAAAAAACTAAGCCAACGACTAAAACAGGAACAGAATCACAGAAATGGAGATCACATGGAGGGTTGTCAGTAGGGGAGTGGGAGGGAGAGAGAGGGAGAAAAGGTACAGGGAATAAGAAGCATAAATGGTAAATAGAAATGGACAGGGGGGAGATTAAAAATAGTATAGGAAATGAAGAAGCCAAAGAACTTATATGTATGACCCATGGGCATGAACTTAGGGGGAGGGGAATGGTTGAGTGGGGAGGGGATGTGTAGGGTGGAGGGGAATAAAGAGGAAAAAATGGGACAACTGTAATAGCATAATTAATAAAATATATTTTAAAAAATATTCAAGATTTAACAAAACATACAAATGAGGAAAACAGAACCAGAGGCATGAAAATAAGGAACAGACTGACAGCAACCAGAGGGGAAGGGGTAGGAGTATAAGGGGGGAAAGAAGGGGAAGGGTCTAATCAAGGAACATGTATAAAGGACCCATGGACATGGACAACAGGGTGGGGATTGACTGTAGGGGTGGGCGGGGCAGGGGAAAGCAATGGGGAAAAATTGGGACAACTGTAATAGAACAACAATTAAAAAATATTCAAGATTTATTGTATAAAAACATAAAGATTTACCAGGAGACATTAAATAATTTTTTAATAAATACTGAAACATCAGACAATCCTGTAAGGAAAAATCTATATATAGTAAAAATGATAACTTCTGCACAAAATAATGTATAGGTTTAATGGAAGTCTAGTAAATATCTAATAGTAATTTTTGGAACTTTACAAAATAAGTCTTATTTTTATCTGAAATAATAAACAAAAGTTGTTAGTATTTTTTATCATAATGAGGACAATAGAACTTTAAAAATTGCAACAGTATGATACACACAAGATGTCTGATTCAATTCTGACTCAAAACATTAACTAAAAAAGATAAGGCTGGGTATTACATGACATCAAAGAATTTTTGCTAACTATCTTAGGTATGATAATAGTATGTAAGAGTGCAAAATATTTAGAGAGAGTATATGATGTCTATAACTTACTTTGAAGTGGTACAGAAATTTAAAAGATAGCCATATAAAGCAAATATGGCAAATGGTATATAACTGTTGAATGAAAGCAAAAATAAGGCATTATTATTTTGCTTTCATAGGCATGTTTATTTTTCTTTTGTTTGGAAACTTGTCTTAATAAAGCAGGGGAAAAGCAGTGGGACACTGGCCTAAGACATAGTAGTCAGACGAATGGAACCAAGATCCCAAGGAATAACATAGTATATCTAAAACCATCATTCATAAAAAAAGAGTAAGAATTTGGAAAAATGTTCAAGGCAGAGTTTCACTCCTCACCAAAATAAATTCCAGGTAAATAAAAGAAATATAAAAATATAGCTACACACAAAAATGGAGATGAATACCTAATCTCTGGTAGGGGCAAGGCTTTGTATATGTTAAAATAATGAATTAATTAAACAGCTATGTAAAAGTAATAATTAATAGCTATATAATATTCTAACATACAACATAATTGATTTAGCCATTTTCCTATCTGTAGATATGCATCTCTACCACAGATCTTTTGGCTCCAGCTTTCTTGCTTTGCACTTGCTGTTCCCTCTGCCTGGAATACTCTTCCCCTGATATACCTCAGTGTCACATCATTGAAGAGACCTGTCCTTGCCACCTGATCTAAAATAGCACTAAAACAAGTCATGCTATATTCCTTTCCTTGCTTTAGTGTTCATCATCATGCTTATATTTTTACTTGTCCTGATCTGGTATGTTTATTTTCCAACAGTCTTCCTTAAGCACCATGAGGTCAGAAACAACTGCCTCTCCACTGTTGTATCCCCAAAGACTAAAATGCTTCCTGGCTCCAGTATGTGCTGGAGATAATGTATTTATATTGTATTGTATTATATTGTATTGTATTGTATTGTATTATGTTATACCATATTATATTATATTATATTAATTATATTACTATAATATTATATTCTGGTAATAAATCTAAAGATAAGAAGTGCTATGAGAAATAATAGCAAGAGAAACAACTTAGAGAATGCATTGAAGGCTTTGCTAAGGAAAGCCTTCATATTTAAACTGAAATCTAAATATCAAATCAGATGACAAGTAGAGGGGAAGGCGTCTTCTAGGCAGAGGAAACGATGTGGACAAAGGTTGAAAGGTGTGGGAGACAGGCCTTGCAGAGAAGACCATGTTCATTGTTGTCCATTACCATGTTAACTTATCAAGCTAAGTCAGTCCAGGACTTTGACCGGGAACTAATGGGAGAGTTAGGATTAATTTTAATGCATGTAACAACTTCCCCAAAAGTGGTTTAATCACAGAGAAAAGGATAAAGAAGAAGAAATATCCAGTTCTAATGACATCATTTGAGAACCTGGAATGAGCCATAACTGAAAGCAAGATGCCTTTAAATTGTAAGCCAAAAACTTTTTCCTCTGTCCCTTTCAATAAAAATGTTTCTTCCCAAAAATCTCATGTGTTTTATGATCCTCTAGTATCTTCTAAACCAAATTATATGGTAATACTTTGACATGAAGGTATATATTAGCAGGAATTCAGCACTTATATTAGGGGAGTAATATGACTTAGGGGTCAAATACACATTTTGGAGTCATATTGCCCAAATTCAAATCCTGCCTCCACTGCTCACTGGCTTGGTAACCTTGGATGAATTTAAACTCCAGACTCTTCAAAGCAGAGATGACAGTCCCTGGCTCACACAGTTGCTGTGAGAAATTGAGATATTTCAAGTAGAGTCATTGATGAATCTAACTTCTCTAATGAGGGACATAATCTGAGAAATGCAGAAGCAATCTTGCTGGGAACTGCCCTGCCTGGTTTCAGAAGCTGTAATCTCCTGTGTCTAAGGCTGAGAAAAAAGACCTTGGGACCATAAGCCACTAAGGAGACAAAGCTTAACTCCCTGGCAGGTGTGCTGCCTCTGCTCCCTTCACTTCACCCTGCTTTGCCCTGAGGGTCTGACTGGTTAGCCAATGACTGGTAAGATTCCTCAAGGGAGAGATGACCTAAGATAGGCACAGTCAAGAAACAGCCCTCAGGGAAGGACTTGGGGGCTACAGAAAAAGGAGGTGATGTGCCCTCACCCCTCAGCTTTGACATAGCCTGAGTCCTCATTCTGTCTGTGAGAAGTCTCCTAATCTCTTGGCTGCCTGACTTAAGCCTGAAACAATGCCAGAGCAGGGTGCAGCCCTGGGCAGGAAATGGTGGTTCCCTAGGGTGATCAGGCCTAAGAAAGAATGCACAAAATCCCGTGAAACCTGCTTTGCTAAGAATGCCCTCAATTTTCTGATAAGGGTCCAAGCATGAAATGAGTTTGTTTCCCAAGACTTTATAGCCCTTTAGCTAGCTGACCCTGACTCAGAATAAGCCCTCATAGTTCTTTCAATGTTATCTATTGTTTGATTCTTACTGCCTGACAATGACTGATGAGCTTTACCTGTATTCCTGTCCAAATTGAACCCAATAAAAGCCCACTGAGGAACAGGCTCCTGGCCCTTCTCCTTTGAGAGATCAGCCACCTTTCCTCCCCAAGCAGATCATGTCTTGGTAGTCTTATTCTCATCCGTGGTGGATGGGGTGGGGGGCTCTGTGGGCAGAGCTCCCCCACCAATATTATTTGGCAGTGTGGGCTAGAGAAAGGGGCTAGGGAGAAGAAACAGTTTGTCTCTTGAGCATTTCTTTGTCCACAGCCACTTTATGATTGTGAAAGGGAAACTGTCTTGAAGGATGTGTAATCCCTACAAAACTGGGCTCATGATCACCTGGTAGAGCAATCTGGGAGCATCTTTGTAGGAATAGAAAGGAATATACTGCTGGGTTTGAGGGGCTTAGAGAGAAGCATCTGGGAAAACACTTTGAAATATTTTTTTGCCCTCTTCTTCTCCACTGCATTATACTTTGCTATCAAATCCACAGAAATAACAAAGCAGAATAAATGCAGGGCAGCATCCTTGATGTGCCCAGTACAGAGATTAGCACACAATCAACATTGTGCCCTGGTTGGGTAGCTCAGGTAGTTAAAGAGTCCTCCCAATACATCAAGGTTGTAGGTTCGATCCCCAATCAGGGCACATATCAATCAACCAATAAATGCATAAATGAGTGGAACAATAAATCTCTTCTGTCTCTCTCTCTCTCTAGCCAATAAAAAAATTATTTAAACATTGAGCAAACATTCTTCAACCCTTATAGAAGCTTAGAGCTACAAATATTATATGCTTGGATCCATGTTCAGGATTTGCTCTTGCAACTGAATGACACTTTGATTTAGCATCTAATATCTTATTTGAAAAGAAAACAGGAGGGACTAGTTGTATTACTTTAAGGACTCACTACCTCCAAATCCCTGCTTTTTAGGATATGCAGCCCTTGTTATTGAGGTTATGACAGGTTATGAGTGACAGAAAACCTGAAATAACAGTGGCATATTTCTTTTCATTGAAACAAGGTCTAGATATTGGCACTATGAATGCTAGCATTGTAGTACTGGGTTTAATGCTATGCTGGGAACCCACGGGCTCTTTTACTTAAGATAGAATTAAGTAATGTATGGATTGTAGGTTTCTAGTTAGAGAACCAAACAGTCCTGGCTCCCAGGAGATGCTTTGATTTTTGAGAGAAGCAGAATTGTCGGAAGATTTAGACATAGCTTAGTACTTGAATTTTCTTTCCTGGCTGTCTAAGGGTGGAGTGGCAGGGGAGTGGGGCGGGGCAGGGAACACAGGGATACCAGTGGCCTCTGTCCAAAACTATCCCTTCCCACTATACACTAGTTAGAAACACATTTGTGTTAACCAGTCTGTACAAACAATTACTGCCATGCCAAGCCTCATTAACAACTCAGTGTGAATTCCTTTAAACAGACAACCTACTTCCCTCTCAGCTGAGACCCTGCAAGTGTCTGGTTAGAGTCCCTGGATTTACCAAAGAGCAAATGTATGATGTAGTTGTGTGCCTTCGTTTATTACAGTTGAAGAGAAAGCGGAGTCACACAAATGGGTGTGGCAGTGGGTGGTAGAGGACAAACATTGAGAGAGGATCATCCTTCGAGGCTGTCTCATTGACCAGCACAACAGGGTAGAAGGACAGAAAGCAAAAAACTGACTGATGTAAAGCCTAAAAGAACAATAGTTCACTGTTAGGAACAGGCAGTGAGCACACAACATTTACTTCCAAACCTGGGCTGTTGTTGTATTAGTGACAGGATTTCATAGCAGGGCTGGCCACCAACCCAACATAGGGGTTTGCTGGATGTGACCAGCAAACTGACCTTGTTCAATGACTGACCTTGTTCAGATTGTGAATTTCCTCGCAAAAATAGTTAGTAGTGATCTTTCTATAAAACCAATAGAAAACAGAGCTTATTTCTTGTTCTGTTTCCTCTCTTTGTAGTTAATTTTTTTAAAAGACATTTTTTAAATGTCATGTGTTTAATCATGGAAAAAATATCACACAGGAGACATTAATACTCTGAGCAAGCCAGGGAACCACCTCAAGCAAATAACCATTTGCTGTGAGAGGGAAGCAGAAACTCAGCTCTCTGACCACAATCGCTGTGGCCAAGTCCTGGCTCTGCCATTTACTGAGAGCGTACGTTGTAGCAGATCTTATTTAACCTTGTTCCACCTTCATTCCTCACGTGAAGTCATTGTGAGTTATGAATAAGTGAAATGTTCATTTCCCTTCCTTCCCTCCTCTTCTACTGCCAAAGTGTTCTTTACAAACCTAAATATTTGCAGAGATTGCTATTTATTGCTTGCATCACAATTTCCTAACTTCAGTAAATCAACATGATGCAATAGGAACAAGACCTCTTCGGTCACTTCATAGGCAGAAATCTTTTTTTTTTATTGATTGCTTTTGAAAGAGAGAGAAACATCGATTTATTGTTCCACTTATTTATGCATGCCTTGGTTGATTTCTGTATGTGCCCTGACCAGGGATTGAACCTGCAACCTTGGTGTATTGGGACAATGCTCTAACCAGCTAAGCTGCATGGCCGGGCTGGGCAGAAATCTCATCATACATGCCCACAGGATTCAAAATGGCAAAAGCCATATCATTCAAAAGACCTGTGGATATGATAAATTCAGAGTAATGTTAGGTACAGGATAATGGATGTCAGGAAGACATTGATAGGATATTTGGGTACTTTGTCACCCTGCTCCCTAGCCCTAATACATGTCTTCATTATTAAATGTCATGGATGGACAGCCTCAAAACTGGTTTGATGCAGAGTCTCTTAAGCACTAAACAAGATGTAAAACCTTCCCAAACTACTCTTGTGAGATCCAGATCAGGGAAAGGTCACTCAAGCCATGGCCTGAGCACCAATCCTAGAAAACTGAACCAGCAGGAATGAGCCAGCACCAGGGCACCCTGTCACTCAGGTTTCCATGAGGAGCCACTTACACACCTGTCAGAACCCACTGATTTTACCCCCTGGAGGGAGAATTAAAAGAATTCCAACAGTAAATAATAAATACATGTTGAAAAATATCAAAAGGAACTCCAAATTATTAGCTTGCAAGAGATGCCACCACATCTCAGGCAATCCCTCCATGCCCAAAGTTTGGAATTGTCCCCGGGCCTGAAATCCCAGGCTGAGCCTGCAGGTACTGCGCAGCTGGCCCCAGCAGTGGCAAGAAGAAGCCCAAAAGTTTTAGTTTTTTCAGGATGTTTTTTCAGCCTCCCTTCAGCATGGAGGGATATTTTGCAAACAGTCTCTCAGTAACAGAAACTGATCTGGGAGGCTGGGGAACAGTTGGGTCTTTATAATGATTCAAGGTGAGGGATTCAGAGAATGGTCTCAACAGTGTGAATAAAAAACAATTACAACAGTGATTTTGCTGGATGAATTGCTGAAACCCTCTTTCCCACAATTACATAAGCCAGAACTTATTCGGGAACACTAATTTTAAGAATAAGAATAAAAACAGCTATATAACAAACTTTTAGGTTTGTATCAACTAATTCTTGATTCATATGTATTTATGCTGGCCTTCAGGACAATGGAATTATATTTTATGACATGCTTCTCATAGGTCACAACAGACATTTTTCCCTTCCTAAGTCTGACGTGAGGCCAATCTATTTCACAGTCAATAGCCCCAAGTTAAACACAGGAGAGGAGAAAGAAAGAAGGTGGAGAATTCCAGGTCCTTAGCATGAGTTTGTGACTCATCATCTGTAGGCCATTTCTACCACACTCTTTCCCATCCCTCCTCTCTAGGAAGAACAATTAGGCCAGGATAATGTTTCTGCTAATGGGACTCTTTTTTTTTTTAATTTTAGGTGAAGTACACATAATATAAAATTAACCATTTCAAAGGAAGCAATTCAGTGACATTTAGAATAATCACAATGTACATGAACCCCACCACCATCTAGTTCCAAAACATCTTCATCACTCCAAAGGAAAACCTCATACCCATTAAGTATTATTTCTTTTTTTGTTTTTATTTTGAGAATACATTTATTAAAGTGGGGACAGTGAAACAAGGAAGGGCTTAAGACAAGAAGCAACAGGACAGCCTAGGCAAGGCTGCTATTGGCTCACTGAAAAGTCAGAGAAAAGAGGCCTTGGAGACAGGTCCAGAGGTTTTGCAGCTCACTGTTTTGATTGCAAGTCCCATGGAAGCCCCCAGACTTAAAAAAAAAAAAAAGTACATGCTTGAGAGAAGGGCATGGGCACGCTCCAAGGAGGGCACCAAGTAGTTGCTTCTTTTTCCCACCTCCCCCCAGACTTTGGAAACCACTATTCTGCCTTCTGTGTCCATGGAACTCTGCTTGGTCACTTCTTCCTTACAAAAATCCATGGAGATGTGCAGGTGGTAAATTCATCTCTCTGGCCTCAAGAGATACCAAAATGTAAACCACCCTGAGAACATGGTTCAAAGTGAAGATCTTGCTTGGGGAAATTATTCTGTATCTTTAGCAAGAAAATATAGGTGAAACCACCTACGTGCCTACCAACAAATGAACAAATAAAGAAAATGTGGTGTATATTTCATATATTATTCCAATGGAATATTATCCAGCCATAAAAAGAAAATCCAAGAAAAAGGGAGAAAACTGTACTTGAACAATGATTAAAATAAAATTAAATTAAAATTAAAAAAAAGAAAGAAAGAAAATCCTTCCTTTTATGAAAAAGTGGGTGGACCTTGAGGACACTATCCTGAGTGAAATAACTAAAATAAAGGAAAACAATACTGCATGGTCTCATATGTGAAATGTAAAAAAAAGAAAAAAAGGAACTCACAGATATAGAAAACAGATGGGTGGTTGCCAAAGGTGGGAGGTAGATGAAATGAGGGATGGTATTCCAAAGATACAAACTTCTAGCTATAAAATAAGTAAGTCCTGGGACTGTAACATGCAGCACAGTGACTATAGTTTACAATACTGTATTGTATATTTAAAAATTAAGAGAATAGATCTTAAGAGTTTTGATCACAATAAAAAATTGTAATTATTTGTGGCGATGGATGTTAACTACACTTATTATGCTGATCATTTTGCAATGCATACATATATCGACTCATTATGTTGTACATCTAAAACTAATGCAATAGTCAACTATATCTCAACTTAAAAAAAGAAAATACAGAAATTGAATTAAGAAATCAAGTGATCATATATATAAAGCCTTGCCTAATGGACAAATCAACAGACCTCCTCTTGAATCTCATTGATCAAAATCAGTCACATAGCTACTTCTGCGTTCTGGGAAACTCCACTTTTCCCTGTATTTGTAAACAAACTAAAAAGAAGGGAGTTGGGGCCCCTTACAGTCAGAATACAAAGTACATATGTTTTATTTCATTGTTAATAATCCAAAGACTTTAAACTTTTTAAGACAAAAATAGTTCTTAATATTAGTAAGGTATGATGAAGACCCTTACGATTTATAGGCAAGAGACAGGATAAAGGGAATAATAAAAGGTCACTCCAGAATTTTAAGTTTAGAAAAATGGAAGGATGTTGGCAGACACAATGAAAATAAAACTGTCCTGGAGGAAAGCAGGTTCAGTGTGTAGAAAGTTGACTTTGCCTCCCAAAAAGTGAGTTTGTGGTGATAGGGAGTGATACTCAAAGAAGGACAGAGCAGGTCAATGATAAAGTAGAGCTGAGGTCAGAAGTCTGGTCTAGGGATCTGGGCCTGAGAACCGTTTATTTTCATGGGTAAGCAGCTCTCTGAAAAGGATTTGACCAAACAGATCTGTCCAAACCTCGAGGGTCACCCATATTTGAAGAGAAAGCAAAGTCCCTGAAGGAAACAACGAAAAGTCTTGAGAAAGAGAGAGGAAACACAGGATGGCCCGAGTCCTGGCAACTGAAGCCTGAGACTCTGAGGAAGAAGCTGTCAGGCACAAGTGCAGACACTGTGCCCAGGTTCTCCAGAGAGGTGAGGGGGAAGAGAAATAGGAAAAAATTCATTGAAGTCTGCACTGAGGAGACTCCTGTGACCTCTGAGAGAGCAATTGCACCAGGTCTGAATCCCGTTAGGCAGGTCTGCAGCTGAGAGAGTGATGAGGGGAGGGATGCAGCAGGTTCTAGTCATCTATTTGAGATGTCTGGTAATAGAAGAAGGGAGGAACTCCGTGTGGTGCCTTTAGTAAACAGCAACAGATAGTTTTAAAAATAGGCAAACCTTGACCTTCAAAGCATTGGGTGATACATTCACGTGGGTAGCCTCTTCTGAGTGTTTCCATGTGCAGAGGAGCCCAACCTGCAGGCAGCAGGCCACAAGCGGCCCAGGATGGCTGTGAATGCAGCCCAACACAAAATCCGAAATTTACTTAAAATATTATGAGATTATTTTGTGATTCATGTCACAATGTACTTAATATATAGCTCAAGACAACCCTTCTTCTTCTAGTGTGGCACAGAGACTCCAAAAGGTTGGAGACCCCGATAGGGCTTTCTGGATTCTTTTACGCCAAGGTGGTGTAATCAAGCACTCTCTGGTCAGAGTTTTACACCAGCAGGTATCAGAGTCAATTTCAAAGGTCACTCAGTGGCTAGCTTGTGTAAAGAGCAAATAGACCGTGGGTGCTTTTTTCCCTCAAATCCCATTATCTCTACAAAAATGACCTCTGGAATAGCACATAGAACTTCCTCTACCCATTTTGTAAAAGAAGTATATTAGATATAGAGACACTGCATCGGAAAATAAACAGCTAGTCCACATGTCTGGAGGAGTTGGAGCCCACACAAATACAGAGCCTGGAAAAAAGCCCCAAAGGGGAAGAAGACTGAGTAGAGTAGAAATGAAAACACACAAAAGATGAAACCCCCTGACTTTATCTGGCTGGCACCCACTGATGGTGGTGGTGCCTCTGAAGAGGGGCCTAGAGGGCCTGTGAAATGGGAAGGGTCATGAGGCCAGTTCACAGTTCAGGACTTGATGTAAGGGTGGGAAGGAGGAACCTTTGGGAGGTTGGAATCTGGGTGGTTCAGCTGTTAGCAACAGCCACTGTGGGGTGGATGGAGGCTCTTTCACAACCAGAAGGGAGAGCTTGGCCTCAGGCAACTTTTTTTTTTAAGCTGCCATAGGCAGAGGTTCCAGAAAGCAATAATTTCAAAGAAAGCTCCAGTCACCTGAATTTGAGAATAAATCCCAATACTATAAGGACCTGGAGGCACTAGGGTAATAGAAAATCCACTTGGAATTTAAAATAATTTGGGTGCGAGAGTCAATGAATGACACGGGATACTAAAAAATCCAGGCAAAATTCCAGTTATTGGAATAAGGAACAGGGTTTAAGTTGATCACCACCCACCCCCATCCCAAGATATGCAGGAATATGTACCCTGAATTAGAGACCAGGTCAGTGGATTACTAATCTGAGTCCTAAATATGTATGTACCCTGCTTAGAGACCAGATTAGTAGATTACTCAGTCTGGGATAAATCAAGGCCTGCGGCAAGGGGGGGAAGTGACAGGGATTTGGGGCCAGAACCAGTTCAGTTATTGTCAGAGCTATGTGTTCAGCTCAGCCTTGAGTGCTGCCTCCTGAAGTGTTTCAAGACACCACCATGCAATTGTAGGGGTCCAGAACAAGTCACCCCAAGATGTGTCTCTGTGGTTGTGGATTATTTTGAGCTAAAGACAATCAACAACCTGTGGGTTCAAGAGAAACTTCTGCCCAGTCTCCACCCCCACACTTTAATTACCTAGATAACCTTTTTAAAAATATTTTATTTTATTTTCACTTTTTTAATTCAACTTTGTGCAGTTGTGCTGTTGATCACAACTGCAAACTTATATATTTAGCAAGCTCAGTGCTATGGACATGCCAACATATCATAGTGTAACTCCTGAATACTAAAAACAAAAATACTGAAAAAGGCAAAAGAGAAATGACATCTACAAGATAAAATATTTGAGTGATAACAGATTTCTCATGAGAAACCATAGATGCCAGAAAGGAGTAGCAACACATTTTTCTTTTAAAAATTTTTATTTATTCATTTTTAGAGAGAGGGGAAGGGAAGGAGAAAGAGAGGGACAGAAACATCAATGTGAGATAAACACCAGTCTGTTGGCTCTCACATCCAAACCCAAAACCCAGGCATGTGCCCTGACGAGGAATTGAACTGGTGACCTTTTGCTTTGTGGAATGACGCTCAACCAATTGAACTACACTGGTCAGGGCAAAACATCTTTCAAGTGATAAAAATAGAACCATTGACGCAGTATACTATATCTTGTGAAAATATCTTTAAGAAATGAAGGGGAAACCAAGTCATTGCCAGGTGAAGGACAAAGAGAATTAGATGCTTGGCTTAAAAAAAAAAATGACTGAATGAAGTTCCTTAAACAGAAAGGAAATGATGAAAGACTCTTGGAACATCAGGAAGAAGGAACAATGGAAAGAGAAAAAATATAGTAATGTCTGCTATGAGTTCCCTCAATTTTTATCTGTGAACATCTGTATCTTTCACTTTTGAGGAATAATTTCACAGTATAGAATCTAGGCTATTGTTTTTTAAAGTATTTGAAATATTTGGCCCCACTCTCTTCTTACTTACAGACTTTTATTTTTTTAAATTACTGCTGTAATTTTTATCATTGTTCTTCTGTAAGTAAAATGTTTGTTTCCTTCCTCTGGTTTTCAAGATTTTCTCTTTGTCTTTGGTTTTATGTAGTTTGAATATGATATGCCTAATGTTGCTGTATATCTCTTGCTTAATGTTCTCTGATCTTCCTGGATCTGTGGTTTGGTGTCTATTTTAATTTTTAAAAGTTTTCCATTATTATTACCTTAAAAATTTCTTCTGCTTTTTCTTTCCTTATGGAATTCCAATTAAGCATATATTATCCTATACTTCTTGGAGGTTGGAATCAGTGTTTCTTTTTTCTTTTTTGGTTAAGTCTACTCATGATTACTTAGAAGGCATTCTTGATTTCTGTTAGTGTTTTGATTCCTATAATTTCCTTTTGATTATTTCTTGATTTTCATCTCTGTATACATTGTTTAAATATTTTTTATTGATTGATTTTGGAGAGAGAGGAGAAGGGAGAGAGAGAAAGCAAAGAGAAACATTGATTTGTTCCACTTATTTATGCATTCATTAGTCACTTCTCGTATGTGCCCTGAACAGGGATCAAACCCACAACCTTGGCAAATTGGGATAATGTTCTCATCAACTGAACTACCTGGCTAGGGCCATCTCTGTTTACATTGACCACCTCTTTTTACATATTGTCTACTTTTCTTATGAGAGCTTTAAAAGAAAAAGTCTGGGTATTTTCCTTTCTTTGGTGAGGGTTCTCCAGAGAAACAGAATCTACCTATCTATCTATCTATCTATCTATCTATCTATCTATCTATCTATATAATGATGTATAATATATATAATTCCTATATTAGGTGATATATATAAATTATATAATTTTTATATAATTGATAGTTTATGTATCAATTATATATATATAATTTCATCTATGTATCTATGAGATTTTAAGAAATTGGCTAGTGTGATTATAGGGGCTGGCAAGTCCAAAATCTGTGCTAGCAGGCTCTCGGGCTAGATGGAGACCCAGGGATGAGCCGATGTTGCAGTCTGAGTTCAAAGGCTGTCTGCTAGGGAGTTCCCTTTTGCTCAGGGAAGATCAAGCTTTTGTTATATTCTTCAACTGATTGGATGAGGCCCACCCACTTTATGGAGGGCAATCTACTTTACTTAAATCCTGCTGATTTAAATGTTAATCTCATCCAAAAATACTTTCACAGAAATATCTAGAATAATGCTTGACCACATATCTGGATGCTCTGGTGCAGTGAAAATGATACGTAACTATCATACTTGGTAAATGGCCACATGTATCTTATATGTATGTATACTTATAGCAGGGTCATAAGATCCTTTCTCAAGGATTCTTTCTTAAGGTCCCCTTTATCTGAGAGGCTCTGGGTCAATGAACCAGGTAACATAAGAGAACTGGTTGTGAGACTGGGTTTCTCCATTTGGGTGACATATAAAATTTTGGTTTACCAGACTAACTAAAATTTCCATACACTGCTCATCAATTAGTGAGCACAAAGATCCCAGTGGAGCAAGCTGACTAGTTACCTCTCTGACTCTGCAGCCCATTACAGCAACCTTGCCCGCTTCTGTCTGTTTTCTAGTGCTGCCACTGGTCTCTACCACATTGAAATGAGAGAGCTTATTTCAACAGTGGCATCTTCCACTGTCATCTCACACATGCCAACACAGAAAGTACAAGAATACTGAATACTGCTGTGTGGAGGATCCCGGCCTGCAGTATCCATCTCAGCTACGGATGTTCATCAACACGTGAGAAAAACATACACAGAGGCAACCAGGTCCTGTGGGGGAATAGGAACAGCAGGGCCACTCCTCACGTGAGGAGCACCTTGGCCACTCTCCCTGGTGGGGAGAGCGTGCTGTTCCCCCTCTGGAGAGGCTTTTTATTGGTTTCCTTTGAATAAGAATTCAGGTAAAAGCTCATTATTCATTGCAAGGAAGTAGGATCAAACGATAGGTAATAAGGAACTCTGAGGGTCTATTTTGAGTCAGGGTCAAAGAGCTGTAAGACTTTAAGGAACAAACTAACTTCCTCCTTGGACCCTTCTCATTCAACTGAGAACATTTTAAACAAAGCAGACTTCACAGGATTTTACATATTCTTTCTTAGGCCTGATCACCCGGGGAACCCGCCTTTTTCAGCACAGGGTGGCACCACCCTGTCATTGTTTCAGGCTTAGGTGGAGCAAGAGAAGTAAGACAGCCAAGAGATTAAGTGATTTTCTTGCAGAGCAGGAGGACTCGGGCTTTGTCAAAGCCAAAGGATAGAGTCCATCACCCCCCTTTGCCGTAGCCCCCAAAGTCCTTCTTTTGGGGGCCTCCCACGTGATTGTGCCTGTCTTAGGTCATTCCCCCCTTGAGGAATCTTACCCATCATTGACTAACCAACCAAGCATTGGGATCCAGGCAGGGTGAGGTATGAAGGAGCAGAAGTGGCGTTCCTGTCAGGGAGATAAGCTTGTCTCCTTGCTGGCTTAGGGTTCCAAGGGTGTTCCCTTAGCCTTAGCCTAGGCGGGGGTTACAGCTTCTGATACCAGGCAGAGTGGTTCCCAACAGTGTCCTGGGTGGTGGTCATCTCACCCTGGAGTACAATGGCTCAGATATCATCTTGAGTTGCTTGCAGTGCTTTTGAGGAACAAAGGTGGGACTGCTTATAGTCTCCAGGAGTCAGAGTGAGTCATACCTTCTGTTCCTGGGATAAAAGCTTTTACATGAATCGATTACTAAGCTTATTAGCTATTACTGAAACTAAAATTTCCCAACTCATAAATCCCCTATCAGTTTGATTCCTGGTCAGGACACACGCCTGGGCTGCAGTCTAGGTCCCAGCTGGAGGTGTGCAAGAGGCGACCAATCAATGTTTCTCTCACATATCTATGTTTCTCTCCCTCTTTTTCTCCCTCCCTTTCCCTCTTTCTAAAAATAAATAAATATAATATTTTTTAAAAAGAAGAAAGAAAGAAAGTTATAGAGGTTGTAGAAGTGAGCCAGCTGGGCTGTGGAAACAAGTTGCAGAAACAGAAGAAGGGCACTTGGAACTTGGGAGAGAGAAAGGCAAAGGGGTAATGTACCTGGGGGAAGGAGAGGCAGAAGGAGAGCAGGCCTAGATAACATTTCTTTGACCTATCTATATGGCAGGGAAAACTACTAATTACTGAACTTCTGCTCTTTTTATCATCCTGCAATGGCCCTTTGAAACACAAAGGCACCTTATTTTATCCTTAGCTCAGAACAGCATATATACCTCATTTTAACTTTATATGCCCGAACTTCTCATGTATGCAGAGTCTCTGAGTCTGTGATGTATGTGGGGTTCCCATGCATTCATATGTAATTAAATTTGGTTATTCCTTTTCTTCTCAGTCTGTCTCATGTAGATTTACTTATTAGATGAACCAAAAGAAACTTGAAGGTAAATTTTCTTTCTCCCACACATATTTTTCAATTCTCTACAATTTAACTCAATTCTGACACTATCTACCTGGAGATAACATCAGATTCTGAAACAGGTAGAATAAAATGTTCCTGAAAATTGCACCACTGGATTAAGCCCTGCCAGAACTATGGCAGTTATCACTGGGTAAAACAAAGTTCCAGGGACTAACCTGACTTCTTTTTTTAAATTTCTTATTCATTGATTTTAGAAACAGAGGAGGGGATAGAGAGAGATAGAAACATTGATTTATTGTTCCACGTATTTATGTATTCACTGGTTAATTCTTGTTTGTTCCCTGATGGGAATTGAACCTGCAACCTTAGCATATCAGGACAACACTCTAACTACCTGGCCAGGGCCTTGGTACTTAAAAAAATTATTTATTGATTTAATTTATTTAAAAAATTTTTTTACTGATCGATTTTTAGAGAGAGAGAGAAACATCGATTTGTTGTCCCACCCATGTATGCATTCATTTGTTACTTCTTATATGTGTCCTGACTAGGGATAGAACCCACAAACCTGGTGTATCATGACCACACTCTAACCAACTGATCTACCTGGCCAGGGCCTGACTTCTTTTGTCTTTCAGATTTAAAGCCGAGTAACAAATCCCAGAGACAAACTCAGTACCTGTTTAGGAAATTCCCTTCCTGAATTCCATAATAAGCCTTGTATAATCCCAGAATGCCTCGTATTACAGATGCATACCTGGACTTCAGTGGGATCACAATGTTCCTAAAAAAGCAAAAAGCCAGCCAATCCACACCCTACTTTGGTTAACCCCAACAACTTCCGTGTTCCCAAGGAAGAAAAATCCCTAAGCTTCACATTTTGTGCACAGAACCTAGGATGCTATCTCCGTATTCTCACCCTCCACAGAACCTCAATAAATCTGCCTTCGCTTTTATCAGTGTCCCAGGTTTAAATTCTTTTACATCAGGTGACAAGAACCCAAACTCATTGATAACAATCCCACCTGTGAAGGACTCGGTCTCACATGATTGCCCTTCCCCCTCCCCACTTCAGATGCCAATAGCAAGTCCAGGTTTTCTCGCCTGTCCTGATCGATCAGCTGTAAGTTGGAGGTTCCCATGACCACCCCCCTCAGGTTTGATATATTTGCTAGAGTGACTCACAGAACTTCCTTATGTTTATCAGTTTATTATGAAGGTTATTATGAAAGATAAATGGACACCCAAATGAAAAGGTATATAAGGTAAAGTCCAGAAGGGTCCTGAGTGCAGGACCCTATAGAACTGGTGTGGGCCACCCTCCCTGTACATGAAGTTGTTCACCAACCCAGGAGCTCATCAAATCTTGTTGTTGGAGACTTCACGGAGCTCTGACTGGTGTGGCTCAGTGGGTTGGGCATTGTCATGCAAAGCTAAAGGTCACTGCTTCAATTCCTGAAGCACATGCCTGGGTTGTGCAATAGGTCACTGGCTGAGGTGTACAAGAAACCAATTGACGTCTCTCTCACACATTGGCATTTCTCTCCCTCTCTTCCTCCCTCCCTCTTTCTCTAAAAATAAGTAATATAAAAATAAAACGAAAACATGCCCTGACTGGTGTGGCTTAGTGGATTGAGCTCCAGCCTGTGAACTGAAAGATTGTCAGTGCAATCCAGTCAGGACACAGGCCTAGGTTTCCAGCCAGGTCCGATGTTTCTCTCCCTCTCTTTCTCCCTTCCTTCTCCTCTCTCTAAAAGCAAATAAATAAAATCTTTAAAAAATAAAAAAGTTTTCATAGAGCTTAATCTGTAGCCCCACCTCCCCCTTGCTGGAGTCACGGGGTGGGGCTGAAAAGTTGCAACCCTGTAATCTCTAGGTCTTTCTGGTGATTGGCCCCATCCTGAGGCTATCTAGGGGTCCCACCCTAAATCACTTCAACTGTATAAACTCAAGTGTGCTCAAAAGGGGCTTCTTTTATTTCTTTTGGTAACCAAATTGTCTTAAACTCTGGTGCATAACAATAAAACCTCAATAAAAACAACCCTTGAGCCCTGGCTGGGTTGCTCAGCTGGTTAGAGCACCATTCCCCATAGCCAAAGTTCCAGGTTCAATCCTGGTCAGGGCACATACAAGAATCAACCAATGAGTTCATAAATAAGTGAAACAACAAACTGATGTCTCTCTTTCTCTCCCTCCCCCTCTCCCTCTCTCAAAATCAATAAATAAAAAAATTAAAAAATTAAAAAAAGAAGATACTCCTATCACTCAGTAACTTAAAGGGTTTTAGGAAGTCCGTGCCAGGAGCTAGAGATGAAGACTAAAGTATATTTCTTATTATACCACAACTCTCCACAAGGAATCAGAGAGGGTCATTCCACTGCAGCATTCTGGCTTCTCCACTTCTGGGTGGAAATCCTTGGAGCTCTCTGGTCTCTGACCCTGACCTCGTCTCAGGATAAGGATTCTTCTCCAGTCCTATGTAATGGGCGCCAAGGACAGCACAGGATTGGAGAACTTGGCCTGACTTGGGTTCTATCCCTGTCAGCTCTGTGGAGCAATAAGTAGGCCTTAGGAAGAACTGACTTGGTCTCCAGATGTAGCTCCCTCCAGCCTCCTTCTGCAGAAGCACCAGGAGTGTTAGCTTCTGACTTGAGGTCAAGGATGACCAGGAGCCAGCACACTGCAAGTCATATCTTCCCTTTTTAATTACAATTTCCACTTCAGTGCAGCTTGATATCATTCACCCGCTGTGAGGCAGGGTCCTGCTCCTACAATATTTGCATTGCCAATTACTTCTTCATTCCATTATTCAAGGCAAACAGTCTTCCTTTTAACCATCAAATGTCCTCTATTTCCTGTATGTTAATGAACCCAGTATGAAAGCAGAATGTTTAAGGGTCAGAGAAGCTCAAGGTCAGAAGGTGTCAGGAAACAGTAAAAGAGGCACCCCGGGCACATGAGCAGGCCTGATGAGGAACAAAACCAGTGACCCTTCAGTTTGCAGGCTGGTACTCAATCCACTGAGCCACACCATCCAGGGCAAAAATACATTTTCATAAATGAAATTATATAAAATGCCTTGCAGGGTCCTTGAATATAGTAGGGTTTCAACAAATGTTAATCTCTTTTTTCTCTCTCTGTTCATCGCAATATAAAATGATTCATACTTTCTCTGCCATCCAATAAACCTTCTTTTGTGAGAACAAAATGTGCACATTATACCTTCCACCTTGTCCTATAGTATCAACATGCATTTCCTCTTCTGTTTGTACTGTCTTTAAGGGTTTTGAGGCTTAACTTTATATGAATTATTTTATCTTCCAATCATTGCCCCAAATTGACAATCTTAGTACCTTGAACATAGTATATGCTTAAGAAATACTTGTTTTGTTGAAAGCATGAATGAAAATAGTAAAGGAGGAAAGGGAGGGGAAAAAGTAGAAAAACTGGAAAATAATCTACCTTCCCATACACTACAAAATCACTTTGTGTTCATTTTAAATTTACATGTATTTATGTAATTTACATATATAATTTACATATTTAATTTGTGTGTGGTGTGTGTGTGTGTGTGGCTTGTGAGCTAAGATTTTGTTTGTTAATTTCTTTACTCTTTGTTTTACCATTTGTATAGTAATTAGAACAGTGCTAGCCAAAAGTAAATACTATATAAGCTTTTAGTACTATGAGTTTAGTCCCTGTCACATACTGTCAAATATTGTCTTTCAATTGCTGTTTGAACAGAGACAAGCAGGAGATCTCTGGGCTTCTGTTCCGTTTTGGGGAAGAGAGGCTGTGAGTGAAGGCAGAATCCCAATTGGTCGGCTAACAGAAAGTTCCACCTGTGAATGCTGCCATCTAGTGCTCACTTCATAAAGCTAGCTAGAAACACCGGTTCTTCCTCTCAGCAAGGACAATTTTAACACTGTTTTGTTATTGGATCTCAGGCTTTGGGAAGTGTTGATAACCAAATGTAAACAGAACTTTTGGCAGTAATGAGGTGGTAACTGGAGAATCAGAGAATTAATATTGCTATCCCCATCTTATTTTTAAAAATATTTTATTTTTAGAGAGAAGGGAAGGGAGGGAGCAAGGGAGAGATACACGCATGTGCAAGAGATACATAGATCAGCCTCCTGCACAGCCCTAACTGGGGACCAGGCCTGCAACCCAGGCTTGCCCCCTGACTGGGAATTGAACCCGTGACCTTCAAGTTCACAGGCCAGCACTCAACTCACTGAGCAACACCAGCCAGGTCTGCTATCCCCATTTTAGAGATAAGAAAATAGAGGCTTAGACAGTTTAACTTGCTTTCTTTTTTTGAAGCTAGTGGAGAAAAGAATCAGGATATGCACCCTGTTACACTCTATGAATTTTTATCTATACCCCAGTACCTATTAAACTTTCAGAAATCCCAGAAAGAGCCCACGAAGTCTGGTTAATATCCTCATAGATTTCTACAGTGTCTGTACTTGAGAACCGCTGTGCTAAAAAAACACAAAACCCTCTACCTGATGACATTCTTGAAATAAATTGTACCCCTGAGAACTAAACCAAGACTTTCAAATATCTAAGTTAGAAATAGGTGCTAAGTACAAATCAACTTGAGCTAACTTGGTAAGAATTGAACTATAAAATAGGGATTTAAAGGAAAAATGAACAATAAATAATACTAACCTTCTCAAAAGCACTCTACATCCTTATCTTTATGAGAATTAAAACCAAATAATAGGTATATTGCTGTAGAAATCATAAAGATGTTATTTTTAATGATAAATTAAAAGTAAGCTCATTTTCAAGGTTGAAATTTTTTTTTTATTAAAGATTTTATTTATTCATTTTTAGAGAGGGAAGGGAGGGAGAAAGAGAGAGAGGGAAACATCAATGTGCGGTTGCTGGGGGTCATGGCCTGCAACCCAGGCATGTACCCTGACTGGGAATCAAACCTGCAATGCTTTGGTTCGCAGCCCGCACTCAATCCACTGAGCTACGCCAGCCAGGGTAAGGTTGAAATTTTTTTAAAGGGGAAAAGGAAACAATTAAAAAGTAACAATAATCCTTAAATCCAATCACTTAATCTTTATTAATATTTTGATGTATACCTAAAGTTTTAAATGTGTATTTGAAAGTGTGTGTGTGTGTGTGTGTGTAATTTTTAAAGTAGCAACATGCTAAACATGTAGTTTGGCTGGGTTTTTTTAAACAGATATATTGGTAACAATTTTACATGCCAATTAATTTTTTAACAGTTACATTGAGTTCCGCTTAATGGATCACCATATTTTATTTAACAAGATTCAGTACAAACATTTAACTTGTTTCAGATTTTTACCAACACAAGATAATACAGGGATAAACAGCTGCATACTTAAACCTAACATATATCTCTGTGTTAACATTCTGAGGAAGATAAGCAGTAAAAAACAGAAAGTGGTTTTAATGAAGGGTCTTTTTTTAAAAAAGATTTTTATTTATTTATTTTTAGACAGAGGGTGAGGGAGAAAGAGAGGGAAACATCAATATGTGGTTGCCTCTCGAGCACCCCCTACTGGGGACCTGGCCTGCAACCCAGGCATGTGCCCTGATTGGGAATTGATGCAGCAACCCTTTGGTTTGCAGGCCAGTGCTCAGTCCACTGAGCCACACCAACCATGGCTAATGAAGGGTCTTGAAGAAAGCAAGGGATGCAGCCAAAGAGGTACCGGTAATAGGAAAATAACAAATGATCGAGAAGACCAAGCACCAAAGCCGTCTGAGAATTAATCCTTTTGTTCTCAATACTCCAAATGAAGTTGACAGAAATTGCTTTCTCAGAGATGGCTCTGATGCTGTGTGCCATATGGCAAAGTGAGAAAGAATCAGGGTGCTGCCTAGGGTTAAGAACAGCAAAGCAAATGCTTATACAAAAGGAAAAATTATAAAACCAAGTAATATTTCTAGACTGGGATGCCAAACACAGGCAGATGTTGGGAACTGCCCTGCCTGGTTTCAGAAGCTGTAACCCCCCATGGCTAAGGCTGAGTGAGAGACCTTGGGACCATAAGCCACTAAGGAGACAAAGCTTATCTCCCTAGCAGGTGTGCTATCTCTGCCCCCTTCACTTCACCCTGCTTGGCTCTGAGGGTCTGACTGGTTAGCCAATGACTGGTAAGATTCCTCAAGGGAGAGATGACCTAAGACAGGCACAGTCAAGAAGGAGCCCTCAGGGAAGGACTTGGGGGGCTACAGAGAAAGCGGGGTGATGGACCCTCACACCTCAGCTTTGACATAACCTGAGTCCTCATTCTGTACGTGAGAAGTCTCCTAATCTCTTGGCTGCCTTACTTCCCCTGCCTGACTTAAGCCTGAAACAATGCCAGAGCAGGGTGCAGCCCTGGGCAGGAAATGGTGGTTCCCTAGGGTGATCAGGCCTAAGAAAGAATGCACAAAATCCTGTGAAACCTGCTAAGAATGCCCTCAATTTTCTGATAAGGGTCCAAGCATGAAATGAGTTTGTTTCCCAAAGTTTCATAGCCCTTTAGCTAACTGACCCTGACTCAGAATAAGCCCTCATAGTTCTTTCAATGTTATCTATTGTTTGATTCTTACTGCCTGACAATGACTGATGAGCTTTACCTGTATTCCTGTCCAAATTGAACCCAATAAAAGCCCACTGAGGAACAGGCTCCTGGCCCTTCTCCTTTGAGAGATCAGCCACCTTTCCTCCCCAAGCAGATCATGTCTTGATAGACTTATTCTTATCCGTGGTGGATGCTGGGGGCTCTGTGGGTAGAGTCCCCCCACAGGCAGAGATAAGAATCTAAGGTGAAGTGGAGAGAGAATGAACCAGAGACAGCACCCCATGAAGCAGAGTTCTGGAGTAGGGTGAACCAGTGTTGGAACCCCAGATCTTCCAATACAATTGTGAATTTGGGCTGGGCACTTAAACTTCTTGACCCTCAGTTTCAATTTTCCTCATTTTTAAAATGGGAAAAGGTAATAATGCTCTCCCTCAAAGTTATTAGGAATAAATGAAATAATGTGGCTTCCATGCAGAGTAAAGTGTATGGCATGAAGTAACTGGATGCTCAAGAACTGGCAGCTATTAACTAGGAAACAAAAATCTTGTCTAATCAGGGGAGAGGACACATGGTAATTTCACCTCAGAAGCTGGAAGTAGATAGAGCTCAATTCAAATGGAGAAAAGTGCATGGGTTTTAAAAGGGACTTGGAGACTGAAAGTGGTGATGACCAGGTCATAGAAGGCTAGATCCCAGAAACCAGGATGACACTTGTGATTTGTGAAGGATGAGGGAAGGTGTGAAGGAGCTCTGCCAGGGATTGAGTCCAGAAAGTATGTCCCCAGCTGGAACTCCTCTAGCTCCTCTGGTTTTCCTAACAGTCCCCAAAGCTAAAGAGCTATTACGTAGCTCCTTTTACAGTGATTTCCCTCTTTCCTTCTCTGGAGACTCTCTGGGTTTGCCTCTGTTAAGTTTCATATTAGAAGTATGAGGAATCTTAGACTCCTTGAGAAAAGCTTGGCAGCCCTCTCATTGTCTCATCACATTTAATCTATCACCATACACCAAGGAACTTTCTATGTGTTTTGTGAATGTATACACTTCTTTAAATATTTTTTTAATTTTTTAAAATTTATTGACTCTAGAGAGAAACATCAATTTGTTGCTCTGCTTATTTATGCACTCGTTGGTTGATTCTTGTATGTGCCCTGACCTGAGATCGAACCTGCAACCTTGCGCTAAGTGAGCTACCCAGCCAGGGCCACACTTTTTTAGACCTTTACTTGCACCGCTACAGTTCAAAATGCCTTCAACTTTTGTTGGACTCATGTGGTCATCTCCTAACTGGAGTCTTCATTTGTACTTGTATCCATGCCCTCCTTCATTTGCAGAGAGTGATACTTTATTATAAAAACAAAATATGATCAAATCTCTCTTGCTTAAAAACTTCTAATAATGCTAACAACAGGATGAACTCATAGTTCTTTAACATTGCCCACAAAGCCTGTATGACCTGGCCTTTGTCTTCCCAGACTAACGTTGGCAACTTTCCTCTTTACTCACAATGTCCTCTCTGCCAACAAGGCTCATTCCATGACCAATGGCCTGACCAATTCCACGACCTGACCAATTCCTCCTTATCCGGTAGGTCTCTAATTAATTTGTGACATTCACGGAAACTTACACAAATCTTCCAAACTAGGTTTGGTCTGTTTTATGCTTTATAACTCCATGTACTTTGTCATGCATGCCCTTATCACAACTCTAATTAAATAATAGTTGTTTAGTTATTCTTGAATATCCATAGCTCTTGGGATTGACTGTAAGCTCCATGAGGACTTATATCTTATATTCAAAGCTATAAATCAAGCACATAGTACAGTTAATAGCACATAGTAGGCACTCAATAAACAATGTCCTTGATTATTCATATTTTCATCTCTGGTCTTGTGCATGTGAATGCTAAATATATAAAACAAGGACAAATGAAATTTAGATGATCTCCTGCATTCTCTATGATAGTTGGAGGCTGTTCTTTGCCTACTTATCTTATAGGAGGGAGACTCATGATAGTAAATTTTCTCCAAGTCTGACCCTGAAAAAAGTGGTTTATCCATACAAAAAAATTAAAAAGCATGCCAACTACAAAGGATAGGGGAAGTCAGGCTGGCTTTAGCAATCACTATATCAAAATTCAATGCTAGAAGAAAATGGGGTAATGGTGTACAATACACACAAGTAAGAAAAAAAGTTAGTGCAGGAAGGAAACATTCAGTAAGGTGTCTTGAGATATAAAAGTGTTAAGAAAATAAATGGATTCTCAAATCTCTAGTTTCAGTTATGAAGGACTAGGTTATTCAGACCAATATGCCCACTGATAACAACTAAAGATGCTGAATAAACTAGTTTAAAAAAATAAAAACCACCTCCCAAAGCATCAAATTGCTGACAAGATAGTAAGAAACTATTAGGCCAAAAGCTAAGAGGAGGTAGGAACCCAAAAAAGCAAACGGGGCACAGGAACACAACAGTTACTCTTGCCCTGAGGATATTTTCCAGTCAGGGAACATCTGGCTTTGTTTTTCATAGCTTCACTGGGCATGGAAAGAACAGCCAAGGTTCAGGGCTACCCAAGGTGAAAATGCTCTTCCCATATTAAGTTGGGACTCTCTTAAGGGTAACGGTGAACCAGTACCCCAGAACTTTAGAAAAGGTTACTTTTACATTGACTTTAGTAGGAAAAAAAAAAGAGAGAGAAAAAAAAACATCTCTGTAGAGATGTAGTCAGTGGGCAGCTCTTGCTCTAATTTGTAGCCTGGGTTAGCAATGACCCAAGGAACCTGAAACCATGAAAATTGGTCTCAGACTGAGACCTCAAGGCACCTAGCAGGAGCAAATGAATCGTCTTTGGATAAAGCTACACATACTTTTTCTCACATAGTTTTTTAAGGACAAGGAGTGAACACACAAGGAAACCAGACACTGTGTACCATACACAGAAATATCAGGCAGCAGAAACCGAAAATAATTCAGACATTAGAATTATTATGACACAGATACAAAACTGATTATGTCTAAACAAATAAAATAATCCAAGTACCAGTTAGTGGGAAATGGCAGAGAAACATGCTGAAATGCTCCATGTATGCAGCACTGGCAATGTCCAGAACAGGGAAAACTGCAGTCAAAGGCCCTAAGTTTGTCAACAGAACATTGTAAAAGAAAGCTTGCAACGTTTTACTATTTATTAAGTAGGGTGTTACATGGTTAGGGTTTTGTTTTGTTTTGTTTTGCAGATAACCTTTGTCAGGTTAATTTCCCTTCTCCTGTTATTAAAAACCCAAGTTCAGCTGCTCACAGCTGGAAAGCCAATACTCCAGAGACAAGTGGCAAATGGAAAGGAAAGTTTGTCTTATTCAGGAAGGTGGTGGGCTAATGTCCCAAGACCATCTCTGAAGTTCCAGACCAAGCAGAAGAGCTTTCAAGGGCAGGAAGAGAAAGGGGGAGTTTTAGGGAACTGAGAGAAGTCTATTTCTTCAGTCACAGATAAAACTTTTTCACATCAGACTCCTGGGCACCAGCAGCTGGTCTCAGCTACCTTGAAGACATTCTTTCCCTCTGCAAAACAGTTCATAGATTCTCCTGGCGACCCTGAAGTTATCTCCTGTTTGACAAAGAGACAGTAAATCAACAAGTTGTGACTACATTTGTGAGAATAAAAGGAATTGAGCAGAAAAAGCTGCTAACATATCAACTAAGGCCTGATTGTTAATTTATTTAATTCTAGGTGCCAAAAATACTAGGGGCATTAAAATCACAAGGGGCTTGGCTACACTCCTGGTTTTCCTTGAACACCTATAATGAATAAGTTTTTTAATTTAATCATTTCTTTACATTTGAGATATTTTCTCCATTAGTCAGTCGTTACCTTTCTTATGTTAAAAACAACCTAACTTGCTCATAATGTAGTATTTTCATATAATACCAAATTTGGTTAATTTTTGCTTACGAGTTTCTGCCTCTACATTGATGAGCAAAACAGGCATACTCGACATTTTTTAAAATTTTAAATTGATTTTTAGAGAAGAGAGAACAAGAAATGTGATTTGTTGTCCCCCTTACTTATGCATTCTTTGGTCGCTTCCTGCATGACCAGAGGGGAGAGGAAACCCCAGCCTCGTCGTAGGCGGACCACACTCGAACCATCTGAGCTACCAGGGCGGAACTAATCTGCTGTTCCCGTTAGCTTTTCCTATCAGGGTTATACTAAACCTCAAACAAAGTTGAAGTGTTTCCTGTTTTTGTCTCCCATTCCCCATAAATCTGGAAGTACTTGATTAAAACGTAAATTTTGTTTTTCTTATAGGTTTAGCTGGACTTGCCAAAGAGCCAGGGTGGTCTGGAGTCTGCTTTGAGGAAAGATTTTGGACCACTCTTTTAACTTACTTTTAAACTATTTTGGTTTTCTAGCTCTCTGTACTTGGACAAAGAAGTACCTCCTGTGAGCTTCTCCATTCCGAAATCACTGCAGAGGCCTCGGGCCACACAACTGAGGAAAACGCACACGAGGGACGGTTACCGCCCGCCTGAAAAGAAACGGCTTTGTTACCGGGTGGGCGCCGAGCCCAACGCCCCTTCCCCCGGAAACCGTGTGCTGACGTCACCACGCGACAGCGTCCCTGTGGGCCCTCAAAGGAACCTCTTGCATTGTGGGACACGCGTGCATACCCGCCGAACTTGGTGCGCTCGGTTGGGCTTCCGCACGGGTGTCTGGAGCACTTGTTTCTCCCTCTTGCACAAACAACTCCCCCTTCTGGGAAGAAGGGGGACGTCCCCATTTCCGGAGTGCGCGGAGATTCGAGGAAAGGGCTCCAGTTCAGGGGCCACTAATCATAAAGGGCCTCACCCCGGGCCTGAACCTTGTCAGAGGCTCCTAGGACTCGCTGATGATACTATTTCCGGCCCAAGGGCCAGGTGGCTTTCGGTCGCTCGCTACTTTACTCTTCGTAGTAGTAATATCTTCATAAGCAAGTGCCTTTACCACCGCTCTACTTCCCCACCCGCCTTGGTCCCCGTCCCTAGGCGCATGCATAGCCCACGGCTGGCTCCTGCATTAATTAAGTCTCCCAGACCCCACTTCCATTTCTTTGGGGAGCAGAGATGCGCGCCTAGTTGTCTGCCCCTCGTGGGCTCTGGAGGACAAGGTAATCCCGGAACTGGCGGTCAAGGGAGCCGAGACAGGCAGTTTTCGCTCGCTTATGCTGATACTGCTGCGGTTGGTACCCAGAGGGTGGGAGAAAGTGGGTGTCACAGGTAGGGCGGCGCTCCTAGAGACTGCCGTGCGTCTGCTGCTCTGGAGAGATCTGGAAGTGGAATAGAGACTCGCGCCTGCCTGTGGCGCGTGAAGCAGCTCTGACGCCGCCACCTCTCTTTCCCTTGGACTCTCTCCCCCCGCCCCTTGGACTTTCTTGGGACTGAGCGTTCGTCCCAGTTGCCCCAGGCGTCCCATGAGCACATTCCCAACCTTAGGCAAGTCGCAAGAGCTTCCTCCTCCGCTAAGGCGTTTCAGGGTTTAAGCACCACTGATTTCTGGATTTCTGCCAGATAGCTTCTACTTCCCTGCCCCCTACCAGGCTTAACTCAAACCTGCCCCACGGTTCATATGGGCATATGAATTACAAAGTGCCCCAGTTATTTTTAGGTTTTTAGCTACTAAGGTAAAAAATGCCTTCTTATTCCTGCTTTCCATCCCCACCTCATGGCAGTCGGACTAACCCACTGTTACTAATCGATTCTCTCACGATATCTGGCACAGTTTTTCCTGGCTACTTTTATTCAAACGCTTGCTTCCAAAATCTCAAAATATATTTTCCTCTGCTTATTAGGTTTGCTATTTTATTAGAACATATTTTGCCATCTGACTGCTGTGGTTCAGTGAATTGAGTGCTGGCCTGTAAAGAGAAAAGTCACCAGTTCAATTCCGTGTCAGGGCTCATGCCTGGGTCCCCCACCAAGTCCTAATTGGGAGACAGAGAGAAGCAACCGTTGTGTGTCCATGTTTCTACTCCTTTTTTCCCTTCCCTTCCCCTCTGTTTTAAAATAAAGTCATACCAAAAAAAGAGAACATATTTTTCTTCAAGTATTACCGTGTCATTACCAACCAAACAATTCATACCTGACTTTTAGATGAACAAGAATATTTTTATTAGCGTTAAGACCATTTCAAAGTGAAGTTGTCTCTGCTCCAGACATGCAACCATGAAATTCCTGTTAGCAAATATGGATGAGGCTGTTTGATCATTTCAAATGTCATAAATAAGAAAATTCTTGAAAATAAACACAAAGCTGCCTATTTGGCTTTTAGCTAAGTATAGCTTGTTGAAAACATTTTATGAGCCAGTCTAGCACACTGTGAAATATGTTTTTATTGAGTGAATGAATGGCTCCTCCATGTGAGGTTTAAAGATCAAATACATGATTTATCTGACCAATGCACATGTTGGTAGCCCTGTGCAAATGCTATTTGCAGGTCTGTGGTTAAAAAGAATGTTCTTTCACTCTGACCCATGGAATAAAGCACTTTATCAGGATTATATGTGAACTGCCTGCTTTTTCTTCATAGGTAAGTAAACTTAATTCTAAGAAATTACTCTTAAAACTTCTTCTAAGAGTAAGAGTTTTAGTGATTTTTAAAAATCCAGTCTATTTTTTTAAAGTTGTTGTTTTAAATATTTTATTGTTCTATTACTAAAAATCCAGTTTATTTTTAAATTAAGTTTGGTCAAAGGTTTCAGAGTCATATGATTATAAAATTGAAATGTAAAAAATATATGGTAAAAAACCTGTTTTATATACTTGCAACCTTTTCACTTAGTTCCCAATGCACTCCATCTCAAAGGCAACTAGTTGGGAATTTATGCATCAAGGAAATACTGTATAAATATATTTGTCTTCCTATTTTCTTTTTTTACACAAACAGTAACCTCATACATAATGTTCTGCATGATGCTTTTTTTTTCTTTCTAAAATATGGATTCCTGATCTTAAAAAATGTCTAAAAACTATTAACTGATGAATATGGTGCAGGCTTTGTAAAGCACTCATCAAGCTACTTGTCACACAGTAAAATGTCAAACATGTTTGCCTCCTTTTTCTTGCTTATAAAGAGATAAAGAGATATAAATATAATATAAAGAGATAACATGCCATTTGATACTTCATTTGTGCTGTGCTACCAAAAATATGTATGCCAGAAAGTGTACCTTACTCTGACATTTATGTCACTGTCTTGTTTCCTCTATAACACTGAAGTGATCTGAAAATTTAGAGGGTTGCCTTACCTGAATGTATTTCCTAATCCCCCACCCTCAAATGTTACATGTTGTACATTCGATAAATACTTGTTGAAGGCATGAATGAAAGAAAATAGGCATAGAATAGATAGATTCTTTTTAAAAAGAAAAAAAGCTTGAACAAAACTTGATGGTATGGACAACATAATGAGGTATATAGAATTGATTCAAGGAAATTCCCTTCAGTCTCTCCATCACCACAAAGACAAAATCTCTTTGTGTTTACTCTTTTAAAAGGGAAGTAAAATATGATGCAGGGAGATTGTGTTAGTTGTTTCTGTTTTTTATTTCTCTCCCAAAGCCTCTACAGATGCTTCATTTTCTAGATTAGTAACTGCTGTCCTAATGGAGGCAGGTGAGAGGGCCCCTAGGGAAGCAGAATGGGGGTAAGAAAGATTCCACTTGACAAAAAGAATTGGTTTGGGTTTTGTCTGGAGGGAAAAAGAAAAAAAGTGTCCCAATCTTGTCTGCCATCTAGTGTTCATTTCTGAGATGTCCTGACTAATTCTGTGGTTCTCTTATACCAAGGACTGTTTTTTCTTTTTAACCTTTTTTTTTTTTTCTTGAAGACCATAGCCTTAGATTTTATTTACTTTTAGAGGGACGGGGAGGGAAGAAGAAGGAGAGGGAACATAGATGTGCAAGAGAAACATGGATCAGTTGCCTCTCATGTCCCGATGTGGGGACCTGGCCTGCAACCCAGACATGTGCCCTGACCAGTCACCTCTTAATCCAACCGGTGACCTCTTAACTCACAGGCCAGTGCTCAATCCACTGAGCCACACCTGCCTGGGCTTAAACCTTTAAAACAAAAAAACTGTATTGATTTTCAGAGAGAGAAACAAAGAGGCCAGAGAGAAAGAAAGCGAGAGAAAGAGAAATATCAATTTGTCCATGTATTTATGCGTTCATGTGTTGAGTCTTGCATGTGCCCTGACCTGGGATCAAACCTGCAACCTTGGCATATTGGGACAATGCCCTAATTGACCAACTGACCTACCAAGCCAGGGCTCAAGGACTGTTTTTATTAATGTACTGTTAGGTACCAGATTTTAAGAAAATTTGGTTACCGAAACAAATACAGTTTTAGAAAGCAGTAATATTTTTGTTTTAATCACAGACATAAAATACTGCCAAAACAGGACTTTAGGTCAGCAGGTTAATATTTCTAAAAGAAATGATTCCATAGTGAAGTGATGTAATAGTAATTAAAACAAATAATACTCAGGTTACCTTCTGCATTCTTATTTTTATGATAATGCTTTTCAGGTAACACAGCAGATAAAAATCCTCTTACTGTGTATCGTCAATGTGCTGGACTCTACAAATATTTCATTTAAGCCTTACAATTCATTGAATTAAATTCTATTTCTTCTTGCCTCCAGGTTTATTGGGGTATAACTGACAAAATTTAAGTATTCCTAATATTATTTTACAGATGAGAAATTGAGGTCCAGTGACTGACCTTTATGTCAAAGAGCAATTTAGCTAAAGAACCCACATCTGTCATACTCAAAGTTCATGCGTTTTCATCTACACCACAATGCCTCGCAAACTTCCAAAATTCAGGGGAAGGCTTGCAATCCCTTTACTGCTTTCATATTCTGTTAGAAACCAACTGCATTTGGAAACTACTGCATTATAAAAACCATTCAAACCAGTACATTGGTCTGTAGAACCACTTAAAACAAATTGTGCTCTTGAGACCTGAACCAAACTATCCAAAATTCTAAGTTAAAAACACTAGGGTGGTTTTATTCTTGAGTTTTGCTAGAATAAATTTATAAAGTGTATGAGTTTTTAAGTTATAGTTCAGCTGCAACACATTTCAATTGAAACCCCATATTTTACATTACATTGACTTAAACCCTTAGCTCTTTCATATTATTTTAGTAATCCAGATTCTTATATAGAGTCAAATACGCTATGCCCTCCAAATCTCAATTTTACCTTGTGTTCAAACTGTTTTCATCACAATAGATTGAAAATACACACAATTAGTTTTAATTTAAGCAAAGTGTTCAATTTCCTAGTTTCATTACATAATAAATTTAATCACCTTTTGAAACTTGACAAATTATTTGTCATACGACTCTCTAGTTTGGAATAAATAATTTAAAGAAGCAATATGATTCATTGATGAACATTTATGAAAGAAAAGAGGACACATTGATTTGATACCCAGCTTTTTACAACCTGAGCTTCTGTCCTTAGGCAAGGTTATTTTTCTTTAATCCTGACAGCAATTCTGTAAGGTTTGTAATAATTGTGTGATATTGAGGCAAACTACTGTTCCAAGTAACCCACATTTTAAGGGGCTCAACACAATAAAGATTTACTATTTATTGTTCATTTCATAGTCTAACATGAATTGGTGGTGGTGTTGAACGCAATCATTCAAGGGACCAGGCTTCTTCTGCCTAGTGCTCTACCCTCGTTGAGGCATGGAGTCTGGCTTCAGGGCCAAGTTTCTTACCCATTCCTTGCCTGTGGCTTTTTCTAATGAACCCAAAGTTGGAGTTCTCTTTGATCCTAAGATTTTTTAGTTGCTTTAATTTTAGACATACAGTATTGCCAAAAACAGGACTTCAGATCAGCCAATTAATATTTCTAAAAGAAATAATCTCATAGTGAATTTATCTAATAGTAATTAAAAAAATAATACTCAGGTTATATAAAGTTGATTTTAAAATAATCTAATTCATAGAATATTCAACATCATACGTAGTCATTCATTCTGTCAAATCATCTTTCTGGCTAGTACTCCACAAATACATTCAAGCAAAAATATTCAGAAACAAACTTTTCACATTTCATACATTTTTATGAATTGAAGTTTCATGACAACACTTATGAAATTATGTAGTTACATAGATGTATGTGTATATGTACTTTAATTCATTGGCAAAGGGCAATTGTTCTTGGTATCTTGAACACACACATTTATTTTTAATTTAACAAACTATAATACAACTGTAGCATCCCAATTGCTTTTAATTTTTTTCTGTTTTTAGGTGAAAGTATCATTTTTTAAAGATTTTATTTATTTATTTTCAGAGAGAGGGGAAGGAAAGAAGAAAGAGAGGGAGAGAAACATCTATGTGTGAGAGAAACCTAGATTGGTTGCCCTGGCATGTGTCCTGATTAGGAATGGAACTGACAATCTTTTGGTCTGCAGACTCAATTCACTGAGCCACACCAGCCAGGGTACAAAATAATTTTAATTTTTAAATTTTGTATAGTAATTTACTTTCATTGAGAAAATTCTTTATATTTTCACTCATTTAGATCAGGGGTTGGCTTTTCCTGTCAAGGTTTAGATAGTAAATATTTTAAACTTTGTGGGCCAGCATCTAACACAACTACTTAACTCTGCCATTGTAGCTCAATAATAGCCCCAAACAATACAGGCCATGGCTGTGTTGCAATAAAACTTCATTTACAAAAACAGTTCGTAGACCAGATTTGGCCCATGAGTATAGTTTGCTGACCTCTGATTTAAACTGTCAATAGAACCTAAATAATATTAAAATCTTAATTACAACAACATAGTAAATTTGCTTAAGTGGGGGACAATAAAATTGATATGGAATAAAAAACAGTTTATGAATTATGTGTCTTAATTTTATTACTCCTCCAAACAATCAGCAGTCCATCAGCAGAACACCTGAACAGGTGTATATTAGAATCAGGGTGGTGGGGGAGGGGGAAGATTAAGAATCAGTAGCAAGTGAAGGAGGAGAAAATCAAGAGAATAGGTGTCCTAGAGGTGAAGTAAAGAAAGAATGCCAGGGAGAAGAAAGACACCTTATGAACTGGTGGAGAGAAAAACCTAGTGAATTATTAGCTTTGAGGAATAATGGGAGATAAGTTATTGAGGTAGTAATTATAGACAATTTATACATGCCAGCATGATGTTTGTTACTCATTGCTCTTACTGTGATCACTCATGTCTCCTTGCCTCTTATGTAGAGTTAGAAGCCTGATATTATACACTTTGGGTAGGAATACACCCAAGTGTGTGCTAGCGTAAAGCAAATTCAAATAGTATTTTTGCCTTACAACCATGAATAAATATCATGTTCCCTTTATCTTCACTGTGCCTTCTTAAAACCAAGAAAATATTTGGGATTAGAGACCACAGAAGTTTTCAAACAAGCTGAAGTTCTTGAAATGGAATCTCTACTAAAGTACAATATAACTGAAATAGGAAACAGCAATTAGACTATGCCCCAATCCATTGACTAGCTTTAAGACTGGGCTAATTTTTCTGAGTAGGAAACACTATAGATAAAGTCCCAAGGGGCCTGCCAGTTGAGACCCTTTCAGGCAATTAAGAAAATTCACCTTACCTTCGCTGAACATTTGCATATTGTGTCACCTGTCTCTGGCAGTATAAAGAGAACTAAATTTGATACCTTGAAGTCCTGATTTTTTTTTAGTGCAAAAAAACGAAGTCTGCAATAACCTGACTTTGATACAGTAAGTGGAACTGGGGTGCACCAGTAGTTCCAATTTTCTCAATCTCAGCCCCAAATGGAATCGGTCCAAGTGTTCCTGAGAAAGTATCTGTTCATGTTCCCCATCTGAAGGCTCAGCACCTGCGGGGACAGAACGTACTGCACCAGGTCTCCCAAACATTGCACTTGCACTCTCTCAAGCTTACAACATCGTCACCGCTCCAGTGACCCCTGTAAGGGATCCAAGCATGGATACTTGAGCCCACCCAGGACCTTCCCACTTAACAGAGGCTGCCCGGTCTTGCAGGAGACCCGCCACAAGAGGCGATCCCCGGGATCTAGGCCAACCCCGGGGGCTGCGCCTCTGACGTCACCGCTCCAATCCCAGTGCATTGGCGTAGAAACCATTAACAAGTGGGGCGTGCTGACTTCGGCAGGATCTTCCCTAAAAGAATCCGCGAATGACTGCGTATCAGTTCCTCCTGCCTTCTCAAATATCTCCCCATTCTGTGAGGGCTGGGTCAATCACGCTCCACAAGAGCAGGACATTTCGAGTCTGTGGCTTTAACTCAGATACGGCGGGAACCCACCCAGTAAAACCTGGGTTGTACCCGCAGTCACTTGACCCACGTGACTCGACAGGGCCGGGCCTAACCGTGTTAGCTCTCCCGGGAGGATATAAAGTCACATGAGGCATCTTGATCCCCGCAGGTCACGTGAGGTCTTCAGGCGCTTTCTGGAGCATCAGCATCCAGGTTTTTTGTGCATGCTCAGGTAATCTACTGCTCCTTAGGTAGGACATTTGTGGGCCACATTTGTCCTGCCTTCCCTTCCGAGGTCGGGACACACGAGCCCAAATAACTGTCTTTCCAGCGCCTAGTGCTTGCTGATGGAGTGCCTGGATCCAGACAGCCAAAAGATGCTGAGACCACAGGGACTAGGGCATTTTCTCTCACGTTCATGTTCTCTGCGATATATACACTATCAGGTACAGCAAGCTGCGGACACTGACAGCCTGCTGGGCCCTGCTAGGTTTTTGATCTCCAATCTGTCAGCTCTCTGGAGGCCTAAATTTGTGGTCTGGCCCAGAGGAGCGTTGGTGCCTGCGGATGTCACTAGTTAGGTGACCCAGGCATGATCCTCACCCCTCTGCCCCTCTTCCTGTTCCCCTTAAAATCACCATCCCCAGAGTTTTCTCCTGAGATATTCCCCTGACTGTAAGGGCCAGCTTTTCCATTTTAAGCCCCTGGGGCCAAAACTGTCTTCAGTGTACACAAGCTAAAATATCTCACCACCAGGAGGGCCTTCGCCACCAATGGGTCATTCAGGACTCTTCATCATTTGTGGAAACCAACGGGCCTTTTTCCATATCTCCTTTCTAAAGGAAGGCTATCTCTCAGGCTTGATGTATTACATGTCTCCCAGCTGTAAAAATGGATCAGCCCTTTGGCCTTTAAGACTATATGTATTAAACTGACCCTATCCTTTATAGACCTTTTAGCGCTCAAGCTCAGATAGTCCTTTCCTCGTGGTCCTTGATTATCAAACCACCATGAGGCCAGAGAAACTAATTGACCTCCTTTACAAGGTGGGGGTTTCTTAAAACATGTTTCAATTCAAGTATGCATTTTCCTTTAGTGTTTACTAGGTTTAGCAATTTTATCAAGTAATATTTTCCTGTTTAAGCTGCCCTGGCATCATGCACTTTTGAACCAAACAATTCATAACTGATCTTTATATTAAAAAATAGATTTTGCATTAGCTATTATACAATTGAAGACTACCTCAAAGCCTGTCCTCTGATGCTTCTGCTTGGACACCAGTTGCTGCAGCAAAGAAGTTTAAAAAAAAAAAAAAAGAAAAAACCATATAGAGGAGAGCTAAGACCTCTGGCCGACAGCTCCAGCTGAGCTTCCAGCTGGCATCTACCAACAACTGTCAGCCTTGCAAGAGAGGTCATTGGATATTTTTATTTACACCTCAGGAAATGGAGTCCTTTTCAAGATATAGTACATGAGTGAGGTTTGGAAAAAACAGATAGGTGGTACGTTGCAGTGGGGTGGGGATAAATGGCAAGCAAAACCTGGCAGAAAGGGAAGAATATCAATAGGATCCCCATGAGGTGGGCATTCTAGACAGCAAGGGTGGTGGATATTCCAAGAATGGGTGGGCTTGTGAGGAGCAAAGAAGACACCTGTTATGATGAAGTGACAGTAAGCACAAGTATTGAGCTGGGGAGTACTGGGAAGGAATAAAGAATAAGTGGCTAGGTTCAAAGATTAAACAGAGATAGCTTGTGGCAGAAAGATGAATATCCATCACCTGTTGTAGGTAGTGTACCTGTTGTAGACTGGTTAAGAAAGAGTTTGTATTGTCTAGATACTTGAAGAGCCATTATACAAGAATGCAAATAAAAATGCTTAATAACAATGTTATTAAATCATACTCAGATTTAAAGACAAAGGTTCCTTCATTCTTACATTAAAAAGTACAGACTTCATTAAGTTTTCATGATTAACCAAACTCATGGCTAATTCACTCATGGCTAATTTTTGTATAGTATTTTAAAGGATTTGATGAATAATCCTAACTTTCCCCAGTTGGAATCATTGGGTTTACAAGAACTCTCTATCCAATAAATTGCTTCTTCTGCCAAAAAAAAAAAGTCATTGGATTTTTTAAGTATGCAGCTTGATATATCATCACTTAGAAATCACAAAGAAGAACACATGGAAGTTTACAGTCAAAGTAGCAGCAGTTTTTAAAGGGATAATTTGGATCATGTTCAAATAGAGCTCTACAAATTTCTTATTGTACTTGTCTTCACCCAATTTAAGAAACTAGTTATATGAACATGAAACAAACCAAAAAGCTTGAGCTTCATAGGGCTTTCATCAGCCCAAATAAGTGCATTTACTTAAGATATTCTTAGCACTTAAACTCACTAATAAGTTTTGGTATATACAAAATATTCTTCTGAATTATCTATAGTATAGCAGTTACTTCTGAGCATTTACTCCTGGACACTCACAAGGATGAACAAGCATATATTGCATGCTGTAGTATTATTGAAAACTATCTTGGCCCTGGCTGGAATAGCTCAGTGGATTGAGCATGGGCTGTGAACCAAAGTGTCGCAGGTTCAATTCCCAGTCAGGGTACATGCCTGGGTTGCAGGCCATGACCCCCAGCAACTGCACATTGATGTTTCTCTCTCTCTCTCTTTCTCCCTCCCTTCCCTCTTTAAAAAATAAATAAATAAAGTCTTAAAAAAAACTATCTTGGAAAAAATAACAAAAACAAGTGACACTATCATTTCACAATACATATATATAAAATCATGTTGGTGCATTCTCCCCTGGAAGCATGTCCACTCCTTTCTTTGCTCTCAGGCATGCATCTCCTAAATTCAAGGGTCCCCACAAGACTTGCAACCAGGGGAGCAATGGGCAGTGACAGCTCATCCCAGGCTTACTCCCTGAACTTGTCTCTAAGGCCTTTTCTCTGACTTTTCAGTGAGCTAAGTAGCCCCACCTTGGCTCTCTTATGTCACTGTGACTTTTACTTCTCAGTGAGTCCACACAGCCCCCTGCCATGGCTCACTTTCCTATAATGTTTTTAGAGAGCCAAAGCCGCCCCACCTAGGCTCTCTCCTGTTGCTTTTTCTATTCTAACTCATTCCTTGTTTCATGGTCCCCAGCTTTAAATACTCTCCAAATAGGAGACTTCCGGCAAGATGGAGGAATAGGTGGATACACCGTACCACCTCATACAACCAAGATTAGAAAACCAATAATTTACAACAATAATTTACTATCAGAATAACACCCAGATCCGGCAGAGGATTTATCTGAATGGAAGTCGGGCAGCCAAGAAGTTGAAGTAGACGCGTTCATCCGGACTGGTAGGAGAAGACGAGCCCGCGGGCGCGGGGCTGGCTCAGGTCGGTGGTGCGCGGAGGTCGGGGGAAGGTCTGGCACGAAATCGGCGCAAAAGCCATCGGGCGCGCAAGAAGGCAGCGGTGATCCCTGAGTACGCAAGCTGCGGCTGGCAGACCCAGAGGGGCAGCAATTGTGGACCAGGGCAGAACTCGTGGCCCAGAAGCCCAGAAAAGGGTCTGAGTCCAGGGGAACATAACTACCGCCATTGTTTTCTCCCGCCCCGCTCCCGCTCCCGCCCCGCCCCCACATATAACGTCACAATCTAGTGACTGGGGTGCCCAGCCCGGGTGAGCACCTAAGGCTCCGCCCCCCACCGTAACTACAGCAACCAGACCGGAAAAAAAAAAAGGAGAGACAGGGGGAAAAAAAAAACAAAACCATGTTTTCAACAGAGCAGATCAGTCCCCCAGGACTCATCCTTTTGAGCGACCAAGAATTAGCCAATCCATCAGATGCGCAGTTCAAAACACTGGTGATCAGAAAGCTCACGGAACTGGTGGATTTTGGACGAAATCTAGATGAAAGAATGCAGATTACCATAAAACAGATGCAGGAAGACACGCGGAGGAGAGCCAATAGTGAAAGGAAGGAATATGAGTCTCAAAACAATACAGTGGACCAGAAGGAAGATAGAATCAACCAAGCAGGAAAGCATGATGAAATAAGAATTCAAAAAATTGAGGAAAAGATTAAAAGCATCCAAGACACCTTTAAACGTACCAATATCCAAATTATAGGGGTACCAGAATGGGAAGGGGAAAAGCAACAGATTGAGCACGTATTTGAACAAATAATAAAGGAGAACTTCCCCAATCTGGCAAAGGGAACAGTCTTCCAAGAAATCCAAGAAGCTCAGAGAGTCCCAAAGAAGTTGGACCCAAGAAGAAACACACCAAGGCACATCATAATTACATTAGCCAAGGTAAAAACAAAGGAGAGAATCCTAGAAGCAGCAAGAGGTAAGGAGACAGTAACCTACAAAGGAGTTCCCATCAGACTGTCAGCTGATTTCTCCAAAGAGACCTTACAGGCAAGAAGGGGCTGGAAAGAAATATTCCAAGTCATGAAAGACAAGGACCTACATCCCAGATTGCTCTATCCAGCAAAGCTCTCATTTAGAATGGAAGGGCAGATAAAGTGCTTCTCAGATAAGGTCAAGTTAAAGGAGTTCATCATCACCAAGCCCTTATTTTATGAAATGCTAAAGGGACTTATCTAAGAAAAGAAGATAAAGAAAAGACATGTATAGTAAAAGGACAGCAAACTCACAAATATCAACAACCACACCTAAAGCAAAACCAAAAGAAACTAAGTAAACAATTAGAACAGGAACAGAACCACAGAAATGGAGGGCACATGGAGGGTTAGCAGCAGGGGGGTGGGAGGAGGAGAGAGGGGGAAAAGATATAGAGAATAAGTAGCATAGAATGTAGGTTGAAAATAGATAGGGGGAGGGCAAGAATAGTATGGGAAATGTAGAAACTAAAGAACTCATAAGTATGACACATGGACATGAACTAAAGGGGGAAATGTGGGTGGGAGGGGGGTACAGGGTGGAGGGGAGAGAAGGGGGGAAATGGGACAACTGTAATAGCATAATCAATAAAATATATTTAAAAAATACTCTCCAAATAAAATATCATGTGTACATTTTAAACTAATATAAGAAGACACATTTCAGAATTGACTAACAGCTACCATTGAAGCACTGTCCAGGTCAGCTGGGGTTAGCATTCACATTTCTAAGCTAGAATTGAAAAGAGTGGTCATAGGCATAGTTCAGTATAATTGTTACAACTCTTTTGGATACAAATAATAGAGAACCCAAAACAAATGGACTTAATAAAAAGAGAATTTATTGGCTTATATAAAAGCAAAATTATTATTTTTTTATTTTTTTAAAGATTTTATTTATTTATTTTTACAGAGGGAAGGGAGGGAGAAAGAGAGAGAGAGAGAAACATCAATGTGGGGTTGCTGGGGGCCATGGCCTGCAACCCAGGCTTGTGCCCTGACTGGGAATCAAACCTGCCATGCTTTGGTTCGCAGCCTGCCCTCAATCCACTGAGCTATGCCAGCCAGGGCTGCAAAATTATTTTTAATAATATATTTAAAAAGATTTTATTTATTTTTAGAGAGGGGAAAGGAGGGAAAAAGAGATGGAGGGAGAGAAACAATGTGTGGTTGCCTCTCAAGCACCCCCCTCTACTGGGGACCTGTCCTGCAATGAGGCATGTGCCCTGACTGGAAATCCAACCAGCAACTCTTTGGTTTGAAGGCTGGCGCTCCATCCACTGAGCCACACCAGCCAGGGCTAATAATAGTTTGAAAAAAACAAATGATTTATTTGTATTATTAGTGTTATTCAGAGTCTATATTTTCCAAAGTCCAATGTCATTCGACACATCAAAATTTGATTCTGTAACTTGCTGTTATTAGTATTATCAGGAATTGAGAAATTCGTTTTTTTACAAGTAGTTAGTTTACTTAAGGTAATTTCAAAGATAATTCATCTCTATAATAGATTTCAAAAAGATCACAGCTATCCTGCACCTGTAGTTCATTATTAGAACTGAAATACCTGGCAACAGTATTGCTATTAATACTTAATAACTTGTAATACTTGTAATTACAATAGTAATTACAATTCAAATTTAAAGGTAATTCTACTTAAGGGACATAATACAGTTGTTTGGGTCATAAATTAGTCAATTTCCTAATTGGCCTACTTCAATTCTCAAGATTGTGAAACAAGTACAATATAACATCTGTTACATCTCTATTGTATTTTTATTTCAGTTAGTAATAATTGCACCTTGTATAAATGTCGCGGCCACCGACTGGCAGTGACCCTGGAAAGCTGTAGATGGCCCGTCAAAACACAAGAAAAACATACACATGGACAACCGAGTCCTGTGGAGAAATAGGGACTAAACGGCCACTCTCTGTAGTGGACAGCGTCCCGTTCTCCCACCCAAGCAGGCTTTTATTGGGTTCGTTTACACAGGAATTCAAGTAAAGCTCATTACTCATTGCTGGGAAGTAAGGATCAAATAACAAAGAACTCTGGGGGCCTATTTTGAGTCAGGGTCAGATAGCTAAAGAGCTGTAAAACTTTGAGGAACAAACTTACTTCTTCCTTGGACCCTTATTTAATTGAGAGCATTCTTAACAAAGCAGGTTTCACAGAATTTTACATATTCTTTCTTAGGCCTGATCACCCAGGGAACCCGCCCTTTCCAACACAGAGCTGCACCACCCTGTCATTGTTTCAGGCTTAGGTGGAGCAAGGGAACTAAGTCAACCAAGAGATTAGGAGATTTTCTCCCAGACGATGAGGACTCAGGCTATTTCAAAGCTGAGGAGCGAGGGTCCATCACCCCCTTTTGCTGTGGCCCCCAAAGTCCTTCCTTGGGGGCCTCCCACGTGATTGTGCCTGTCTTAGATCGTTCCCCCCTTGGGGAATCTTACCCATCTTTGGCTAACCAACCAAGCTTTGGGGTTCAGTTATGAATGAAGCAGCAGAAGTGGTGCTCCTGCCAGGGAGATAAGCTTTTGTCTCCTTGCTGGCTTATGGTCCAAGGCCACTCCTTCAGCCTTAGCCTTGGCAGGGGTTACAGCTTATGATACCAGGCAGGGAGGTTCCCAACAGATAAACCTCACTGGCTACGAAAGTGCCAATGCACTAAGTTCTATCATGTTTTATACCTTTGGAAATGCTCCCATTTAAAAAAAATTGTACTTGATACGCAAAACAACTAAAGGAGGTCAATAAGACTGGCATAACACTCTCATTTTTCAGATGGGAAAACAGACTCAGCTATATTTTGTTGAGCAATTTAACTTATAAAAGATCACACAAGCAGTAAATAGAACAGATACGTCTGGAATATAGGCCTCCAGACTTTCAGTCCAGTCTTCCATTACATCAAGAGTAAAATACTAGTTAAGAGGGCAGACTCTGGCTCTCTGAGACTTGCAGCAAATTAACCTCACCATAGGACAATTCATCTGCACAATGGGAATAGTAAACAGCACGTACTTCATTGGATAATACTTTATTGAGGATAAAGGATTTGCTAATACCTGCAGGGCACCTAGTACAGTGCTTGACAAATAATAAGCCCTATATAAATGTTAGTAATTCTACCATATCAACTCCTATTGAGATAGAATTCTCATATTATACACCTTAACAGCCAATTAAGCACACAAAGTAGGGTACATCTCAGAAGTTTTGGCTTATTTCTGTGTCCTTCCGACCAAGTAAACATATAAAACTGTATCAAGAACACTTGCTTGAGACTGGAGATCACCAAGACCTTCAATTACTAAAGCAGCTGAAATCAAGAGCATTGAGTCACTGAAAAAGGACATACCAATCAATATATAGTATAATTTAAAATAAAAACTAATCAGTATTAGCCCAAATCCACTGATTAATAATACATGGGAGTCACATGATATTCTTAGCACGAACTATATTAGTTCAAAGCCTAAGGGAAACCCCGCTGCGACATTGCAAGTTGTTTAAAGAATTGATTGAGTACTGCTGAACTCATCGATTCATCTCTGTCAGCACCCACGTTTGTGCTTATCTATTGGACACCATGGATGGGCAGAGCTTAATGCTCAGCTACTACGGGTTGCTGCAAGCTGGCTTTGGTAAATCATTTGTAAGCAGAAAGCACCCACAATTCTAGTTACACCAATTCAGGCCGATGTGCGTCCTGTCTCCCTCCAGTCTCCCTGTTCCTGGCAAACTTCCAGTTCCCATTTCCCATCGGTGCCTCGTCCAACTTTCTATGAAAACGCTCCACCTGAGCCGAGCGGACGTTCTTTTCACTGCCACGTAGGTGCCACAAAATCAGGGCAATTTCCCAAACTAGCGCTGCGGATGCAACAAAGTCCCGGGGAAGGGGTTAGCAGAACCTAGGTCTCCCCTTTTGGGGTAAATACGAAAGGGGTGAGACCACCGACTACAGGACCCTGTAAGACAGCTCCAGAGTCCAACACCCATGCTCCGCCCACCGCGCGGCTCTGACGCCACCGCCGCTGACGTCACCACACTGACGGACTCCCATAGGCCCAGGTTGTCGCGGTGGGTTGGGGGGGACTAGTTCGCCAGCCCAACGGTAGGCTTGCCTCACACCCTTTTTAGGTCAGTTCGTCCGTTCTCCTCCCGGGTCTTCTCATCCTGCTAGGACTTGGAGTTCCCAAGCCTCAGGGGTCCTGAAGTTAGAAGGAGGCGCTTGCTTAGGTGAAGTGCGAAGGATGGAGTTGGAGGGAGGGACGTTCCCGGAACCCTGTAGACCGCGGAGGTTTGCATGGCTCCAAGATTGCAGGGTCTGGCACTTACTATTGTTGAGGGTCATTTGACACGCCCTTAGGTACCTTACGTAGCACTCTGGCAAGTCCTGCAACGCACGGAGAACGCTGGCTCTCGGGGAATGTTTCTGTAACTGACAGCTATCTGGAGGTTGACACCTTTATTGCTGGGGTCCTGACCTGTTGGCCCCCAAAATCACTATTGGGGTGGGTGGAGGCATAGGGAAGAAGCTCAGGAAAATTTCTGAGCACTGCTTTTCCATAGTGAATTCTGAAAGCACCAGCAGCTAGGGAAGGCAGGGGCCAGTAGAGCAGTTTACGTCAGTGTCCTCCATTCCTGTTGGAACTGCCAGTCTGGTGGAGTGAGCTGCCAGCCGACCTTTACCCCTCCTGCTACCTAAGACTTTTTCTGCAGTGCTTCCTGGCTCATGCCACCTCCTGCCATCGTCTGATCAGTTTGGCCCACCTCCTCAACTATGGGGATTTCCCGAGCCTAAGCACTTCTTTCGCTTTATTTTCTAATGGGTAATCTTCAGGGGATACAAACAAAAAAGGTCCTGAAAGTCAGGTGGTGAAGCTGAGTTCAAAATTAAATTTGAAGTATTTTAACTGGACTTTAAAAAAAATTAGCAATGCAGATAATTGTGCTGTGAGTGATGATGGTGCTGTAGGGAAGATAATGTCTTTTTAAAAAAAGATATGCCTTGATAGTCTATACAACAAACTATATGAATATGTTCAATGATTTCTGACAACTATACTGTCAATTATTGGTGAAAGCCATACACTCTTGGACTTTTTGATCCTTCAGGACAAGAAAATTTGACAGAAGAACCCCATAACTATCCACAAACAGGTGTATTTCTAGCCTATTCTTTAGTTGTCTTCTGCCCTCATTTGAAAATGTGAAATAAAAGTGGTTACCTGAGATAATTCACTATTGTCTGCTAACTACTTGTTTGTTAAAACCAAAATTGGTCTCAGAAACGTGACGCTTTACTATTGAGAAACTTGTCAAGGAGACACAGGAGCCTCTCACCCTATAGACTGCTGAAATGCTGTTTGTGACCTGAAGGCTGTCCCATATGTGCAGTGTTCTGCATTCACACAAAAATCCAAAGGATGTACATATTTGATAAAGCACTATTGGCTGCCCTAGCATCTCTAACACTGAAGAAGAGAGAAGGTGAGTCTACTCTGAACATACCTTCAGAGCACTTTCTACACCATTAGTGGTGTCATCAGACTAAAAGCAATGTTTAAGTCAAATTAAAAGTTAAAGTCCATCTCTGCAGTTGAAGGGGAACTGTTCCCTAATGAACCGTTACATGCCAGTTCCTTAATGACCCTACACCTTGTTATTCTGCCAGGCTTACTTAACAAATCTGGCATCCACCCTGGAGCTGTTGAGGTTAAGAAGTTTTTTTGGAAGGAACACAGAGCCACATGGACCAGTTTAAGGCTACAGTAAGATTCCCTGGTATCTGGTAGTGCATGCTCTTGCCTAAGTGGTGGACCAAAAGAAGGAATAAGACTTCTCCCATTGTCATACCTGTTAATAGAGTGTGGGTTAAGTGATATAAGAAGACACCTTGGCATATAATAGTGTAGGCTCTCTGTTAGTGACTATTTGGACGCTTATAGAGGTAGGATTGAAGTCAGCTTCTTGAATTGTGTCCTAGTTGTTTTGTTGAAACAGAGTGGACAGCCACATAAGTCTGAAAGAAGTGCAAGGCTGTGCTTTCTGGTTTGGAGCTGCTCCTGCCTTGCCCCCTGAGCTCTCCCATCCTCTTACCCTGAACTTTATTGCTTTAAAAAAAGAAACTTTCCCTCTGCCACAGTTGACCTCTGCTGTGAACTCCCCAAAGACATGACATGCTCTTTGGGCAGCTCTTGTAACCCCTGAAGTGCCTGTGTAAAACTCTGGTCCGTGCTTCTTTAAAACCTCTGAATTCAGCTGGTAAAGTTTGGGCCAAACTCACAGTAAAAAGGAAAAAACTAATGAATGAGGAGTCTGAGCCAATTCAATGTACCATTGTGAAAATGTGTAATTTAAATGTTTGTTATACTCTTGTATTATGAATGCTTATAAAGTATTAAAGAAAAGTCTTTTGGCATCCAAAGTTCTCACTGTGTAAATAATGTCTGTTGGTTGACAAATCTAAAGTTGTGATGTTATCAGGTGCTTGCTGGGTCTGACTATGTTGGTCCCGACGAGGTCCACAGGCAACCCGTTCCTACAATCAGAGTCTATAAAGAGAACTAACTATGAAAAAAAGAAAAAGAAGGTGTGACTAATAAACCCTGACAAAAGTCAGGGCATTCTTGCCAAGTAAAGTTTGGGGACTGTGTGGCTGAATTTACCACACTGAAACCCTCCAGGAGTTAAAGAAAAATGGTACCTTCTTCCACATAAAAGACTATGTTTCTTAGAAGGCTTCCATGGCCTGCCAGACTTGTAACTCCTTCTAAAATTGACCTGCTTATCCGTTCTTTGGAACTTATCTGTATTGTGTTTTATTTGGCGAGCAGTTCACATACCCACATAGTTGTAACTGATACCTCTGAATGTATTGTGGGAACAGATGTGTTGTGTATATATAATACTTATCTTGATTGTAAGAATGTTCCCAGTGGGATGAGTGCACAGCTAGGCATCCACTTGGATCTTTCAGCCTAGTTATGTGATAGCTGTAGGGAAGTATAGGAAGCCAGGTGAAGGGAGTATGGGGGATAAGGAGATCACTATACTGATTAAGGAGCCAGCAGAAAGAAGATATGTAAGGAAACTAAACAGGAAGCTGTACAGACTGACTTCCTATTCAGACCAGTTAGTTCTAATGAGCCTTTTGAGCTACAAGTATCAGTGATTGACAGTTACGGAACTTGGGGCATTAGGCAGTGGTGACCCCTAGGGTTTTGGATAGCATTTGCCTGATACCAATGGTATGCTCCATTGGAGGGGCAATTATTGAGTGCTATTATTGAGAGCAATTATTGGCTTGCTTTTGAGTGCTGGACAATGACAGGCTAGCTAAACAACAACACATGATGTTATACTCTGACATGTCCATTCTGGAATATGTAGAAAATGAAAACACCAACAAAGTGGGTATTTCCCAGCAAGCATGCATTATTAAATGGAAATCGTATATTTAGGAAAGAACTAACCTGGGCATATTAATCTCATATCACTGCTGTAACAAATTAGTGTAAATTTAGTGGCTTAAATCAACACAAACGTATTGTCTTACAGTTCTGAAGGCCAGGAGTCCAAAATGGGTTTCAGTAGGCTGAAATAAAGATGTTGGCAGGGCTGCACTTCTTCCAGAGGCTCCAAGGGAAAGGCAGTTTTCTTGCCTTTTCCAGTTTGTGGAGGGTCCTATTCCTTGGCTCATGATTATTTCCTCACATCATCCCAATCTCTTGCTTCCATCATTACATCTTGAACTTTCCCTGTTATAACCAAATCTTCCTCTGGTCTCTATTTTACAAGGACACGTGTGATTACATTTAGGGTTCACTGAGGTGGACTCACTCACTCAGCCTTAGCCATGGGGGGTTACAGCATCGAAACCAGGCAGTGCGGTTCCCAATAGTTCACATGGATAATCCAGGTTAATCTCCCACCTCAAGATCCTTAACTTAATCTCCTCTTCAAAATATCTCTTACCACAGAAAGTAACATTCACAAGTCACCGGGATTAGGACCTGGAAGTATCTGGGAGCTATTGTTTGACCTTCCAAATTGGGCATTGATAGAATCTCATAGCTACATAGTCACCACCAAAATGTGATTGTCTCAGATGCTGAGTCTATGCCATCATCTTAGGCTTCATGGGGTCCTGGGGACACTGAGGTTACTGAGGATGCCTGGGTCTGGTTCATAGATGTACAGCTAAATTTAAGGCCAAAGGGGGTTGTACAGGAAAGAGTTAACATAGCATGTCTGAGCCTGCTTATCCTTGGAAAGTTGTTTATAAATTTGGCCTTTAGCTGGTGTCTGGGAACTGCGATTTGGGGAAAGTTCCTGCCATTCACATAACTGATCAGAGTGGCTCATTTTATCTAAAATGCAGGTGGCAAACACAAGGCCTGCAGGCCGAATCTGCCCCCCCCATTTTGTTTTATCCGGCCCCCCAACCTTGTTTCTACCTGGCCACAGCACCAAGCTCCTTGCCCCTAGTTAAGGAGTAGTTACATTTATACAGTCCTAAAATTACATTCACCCCTTTGAAGGCAACTGCCAGGTTGATGTGGCCCCTGGCAAAGATGAGTTTGACACCCCTGATGTAAACTGTTTGTACAACCAGTTAATTGTGGGGGGGCTCCACCCACAGGGCCCCCCCAGCCGCCACAGATGAGAATAAGTCTACCAAGACATGATCTGCTTGGGGAGGAAAGGTGGCCGATTTCTCAAAGGAGAAGGACCAAGAGCCTTTTCCTCAATGGCTTTTATTGGGTTCGTTTACACAGGAATTCAGGTAAAGCTCATTAATCATTGCCGGGAAGTAAGGATCAAATAACAAAGAACTCTGCGGGCCTATTTTGAGTCAGGGTCAGATAGCTAAAGAGCTGTAAAACTTTGAGGAACAAACTTACTTCTTCCTTGGACCCTTATCATTTAATTGAGAGCATTCTAAACAAAGCAGGTTTCACAGAATTTTACATATTCTTTCTTAGGCCTAATCACCCAGGGAACCCGCCCTTTCCAGCACAGAGCTGCACCACCCTGTCATTGTTTCAGGCTTAGGTGGAGCAAGGGAAGTAAGGCAGCCAAGAGATTAGGAGATTTTCTCCCAGACAATGAGGACTCAGGTTTTGTCAAAGCCAAGGAGTGAGGGTCCATCACCCCCTTTTGCTGTGGCCCCCAAAGTCCTTCCTTGGGGGCCTCCCATGTAATTGTGCCTGTCTTAGGTAATTCCCCCCTTGGGGAATCTTACCTGTTATTGGCTAACTGACCAAGCATTGGGGGCCAGGCAAGGTGAAGTAAAAGGAGCAGAAGTGGTGCTCCTGCCAGGGAGATAAGCTTTTGTCTCCTTACTGGCTTATGGTCCAAGGTCATTCCCTCAGCCTTAGCCTTGGCAGGGATTACAACTTATGATACCAGGCAGGGCGGTTCCCAACAGTCAATGATGAATACCTGCTTTCCTTCTGGAAGTCTAGAATTTTGGTATGTGTTAGGCAGAGGGCGCCTACAGAACCAGCCCCCATGGTCGCTGAATCTCTAATGAACTTCCCCAGTAGACAACATTTCACACGTGTTGACACAAATTGTGTTCTATGTGACTACTGGAAGAGGACTTTTGGAAGCTTGTGTCTGATATCTTGGAACTTTTCTCAATGTGCCTTTTTTTGTTTGCTGACTTTGTTTTGTAGTTTTTCACTATAAAAATCTTAGTTGTGAGTACAACTATGTGCTGAATGTTGTCAGTCCTAGTGAATCAGAGTACCTGGGGGAGGGAGGTGGTGTTTAGTTGGTGTCCGAAATGTTATCTGCCAGTCCAACTCGGTCTCACTGCAAATATATAACAAAAGCATTGCTTGGGAAAAGTAAGAATGAAAGAATGAGGAATGAGAAAACTTCAGTGCTTGCTGGGCTATAGAACCATCCATGGTATGGAAGAGAAGTCTTTTATGAGTGGTACAAGTTAAGTTATGGAATTTGAAAATTTAGCCCCAAATCCCAGGGAGTTGGCTTGCTAAAGTAAGGGAGAAAAGTGAAGCATTGTGATGCCTTTTTGTATTTTTTCTCCTCCAGGTCAGATGAGAGGAATTTCAGGGGCCCTGAAATTCCCAAGGGTGAGCTTGCATAGGTTCAAAAATATGAAAAGATTGTGTTGCTCTTTCCTTCAGGTGGAAGGAAAGAATGTTAGATGCATTCTGAGGATTGGAGCAAAGCAAACAAAAGGGGGAAAGGGAAAGAAGGGATAAAAACCACTCCAGACATTTCTTCAGCCTAGTTGCCATCACTGCTACCCTACCCACCTTCATTCCAGATGAGAATTTTCCTTGGTAGCTGTACAGTTAACCTTGTGAATGTTAAATTTATTGGTAGAGGGTTGAGTAAATTTCCATTTAAAAGGTGGGGGATGGTGGGTTTAAATAGTTTTGTGTTTTGTGACTGTTGCATTTGAATGTAAAATAAGAATTGATGTAAAATGCTATATGCTTGTGACTTCTTAAATGCTAGAGGAATCATCCCAATCAGGGAAAGCCACAAAGAAAAAGTTTTAGTGGGACATACAAATAATTGTTTTTTGCCACTGGTGGGTGGGTGGGAATTTAAATTTTTTTAATGTAAAAACAAAATAAATAACTGTAACTGATAATATTTTTTGAAGATTTTATTTATTCATTTTTAGACAAAGGGGAAGAGAAGGAGAAGAAGAGGGAGAGAAATATCAGTGTGTGGTTGCCTCTTGAGTGTTCCCTACTGGGGACCTGGCCCACAACCCAGGCATGTGCCCTGACTAGGAATAGAACTGGCAACCCTTTGGTTTGAAGCCCCCACTCAATCCACTAAGCCACACCAGCCAGGGCTATAACTGATAATATTTATTATACTTTTTGCCTATTAGAACTTCTGGAAGAAAGGAAACAACATGAGAAGAGAGGGACTTTGCAGATGGAAATAATATTTTTGGAGTTTTACAAAGCAGATTTTAGGTGCTAGTGAGCTTTTGCAAAATGAGATGACTGACCCATAAAGGCCAATGATTTTCCAGCCTTATGTGCATATTTTTGAGAGGTCTATTGAGACTCTAAGACTGACAAGATTAAAAGGGTTAAATAAAGTCTTGCTTGTTGGTTGGTCTTGGAGCATGGTGTCTGGCCTTGCAGCATCTGGGCTTTGCTGTGTTTGAAGAAAAGTTATTGGCTTTTTGGAAATCCTGGTCTTTAATCACCTTGACCTGACTGGACACTGAAACCTGATACTTTCTGATATGGGCTGCTTCAGCCTCAACACTAGCTTTGTCAAACTAAACTCCAACAAAGTTGCTCTGCTCAAAAAACAAAATTTAAACTCTAGGACAGTGGCAGATTTAGGATACCTCTCTATGGGCTGAGTTGGTGGAAACATTATGGATGATGGATGGACCTTCTAAGTCACCAATATACACTCACTGAAAAGAGCTTATTTCTGGTAAGGTCATCTGAAATTGAGCTGCTGATTGGCTCTATATTTCTTCTTTCTTTCTTTCTTTCTTTCTTTCTTTCTTTCTTTCTTTCTTTCTTCTCTCTCTCTCTCTCTCTCTCTCTCTCTCTCTCTCTCTCTCTCTCTCTCTCTCTCTCTCCTATTAAAGTTTTATTGGGGTAACACTGAGAGACAAAATCAGAGGGGACAGGTTTGGGCAGGGATAATATTCAGACCATAATTCAGATCTTCCAGCCTCTTTACATATATAATTGTCACAGCCTGCTTGTCATGGCTCAGGGTCCTCTTAAAATTTTAAACTGATTCTCCAAATGCCACAAGTGGAGGAGGAGGATAACATCCCAGAGACCATGAGTGTGGAGAACGTGTAGGTAGCTCATATCCCATGTCTCATGACCAACGGTGGCCCATGGAGTAGGGCATGCAGGATGGTTCTGGGAAAGGAGGAGCCCCCCTTGCCTCCAGATTGACCTTGCCCTTCTCTGTGTGCTTAGTAGGGATCAGTTTGCTCCCCCTGGGAGCTGCTGCACCAGGCCCTGAATCTCTTTGTGGAGGATTCTGCATCTCAGGTCTTCCTGGTATTGGCTTCTGCATGCTGTATCCCTCAGGGAAACTCTTTTTGTTTTTTTACTGTATTACCAATCTCTGCTTCAAGTGGGCAGCTTATCTGCCCTACTCTGCCATTTCCCTCTCCAACATGCAAGTCTTGACCCACTTGTCTTGAGTTTTCCTCCTAAAGAACCATCTGGCTTTGAAGCTGTGCTCTGCTTATGACAGTTCTCCTTTCGTTTAGCTTGCTGATTGTACTTGTGCATTTCCTCTGCAGCTAATTTCAGTTGTTCCTATGCAGCTGACAGCTGATTCTCCTTCTCCATCTGCTCACATCGTTTCATTTTCAGATTCTGTTCTGCAGCCACTTTTCTTGGCTTATAGGTTTCATTTAGGATGTATAAATTCTTCATTAGCGTGTTCAATTCTGCTTTGTTGGTTGCTTTAACAGATCTCTGCTTGAAGATGTTGAGCTTAACAGTCTCCTATGTCAGTTCTTCAGATTTCACTTTTGCTTCATTGACAGATGCTTCAATTTGATCCAAGTACTGATTCTTGACTTTCTGATCTCTCACAGATTGCAATCTAGCATATGTTCTTTGAAGAATGTCATTTAACCCTGGCTGATATGGCTCAGTGAATTGAATGCTGGCCTGCAAACCAAAGCATTGAAGGTTCGATTCCCAGTCAGGGCAAATGCCTGGGTTGTGGGCCAGGTGCCCAGTTGGGGGCATGTGAGAGGCAACCACACATTGATGTTTCTTCCCCTCTCTTTGTTTCTCCTTTCCCCTCTCTCTTAAAATAAGTAAATAAAAATCTTTTTTAAAAAAGAATCTTATTCAAAATTGTGTTAGCCCCTTCAAATATTTTGACGTCATCCTTTTTTTTTTCTTTTTTTAATTAAAGTGAACATTTATTTAGCTCATCTTATAGGTTGGCAGTGTAGGCAAGGTGCAGCTGGGTGCTTCACCTGGTGTCAATTGAGCTCATTCTTGCATCTGTGGTCAGCTGCGCAACAGCTGGGTGGCTCCTCTGTCTGGGTGTTGGCTGCCTGTAGACTGGTGGATGGCCTTGGCTGGGACCATTATGCTTTGTTCCACATGGCATCCTATCCTACAGCAGGCTAGTGGGGGCTTGCTCACATGGCAGAAACAGGTTTCGTGTAACTCACACAGAGAAAGGGACAGAAAATGCCAGATAAGATTCTGCTGAGAGCCCAAGGTTTGACACACAGCCACCTGAGTTCTTATAGTTTTTCAGTGACACACTCCAAAGTCCATACTTGTTCTGCACTACTTTCTCATTCTCCAAGGTTGCTTCTATTCCAGCCTTGGGGGTGGAGTTCCCAAGACTGGAAGTCTGAGATCAGAGTGCCAACATGGTCTGGTCTGGTGAGGGCCTACTTCCTGTTTTGTAGAGGTTGCCTTCCTGCTGCGTTCTCACGTGGTGGGGGAGAGAGAGTGATGCCATCCTTGAATTTGTGTTTTCATCAGAGAGAATTCTATTTTGTCCCTTGATTCATTGGAGACTTCTCTTGAATTCACTGATCTTCTGTTCCCAAATGAATTTCTGCAAGTTCTACATTATGAAATTATGTGTAATTATTTTACACATAATTTTGCGAAATTATTGATCTCCTCAGTTATGTGCTATAAATTAACTTGATATAATTGAGGCTTTATAGCAAAGCATAGTTCTCCAGCTAAAGACCAATACAGAAATTCCCAAGAAGGCACTACTTATGTTATATTAACATATACTTTCAAGGATCAAAACAATGAGGAACTGAAGTAATGAGTTTTTCTGTTGTATATTCATGAAGTATCTGGATGAAATCCTTTGGAATCACCGAATATATGACTAAACCTGGGCTCTGATGGAGGGAGGGCAGAGCAAACTAGAGTCTTGTTAGGAGAGACTGGGGTTGGTGGCTCTGGGGAAAGAGCTGAAGGGACAGCTGTCAGGATCCCTGTGTTGTCACTCTCCCACACCGCAGACACCATCTTTCTGGGGCAGAGCACTCCTCTCTATGCTGCAACAGCCTGCAGGGAAGCCTGATTGGTTCTATATTTCTGGTACAGAGACTGAGTGTAGTCCTAAGTTATGATTCCTGCAAAAGCTGCAAGTTGGGGGAGGACACATCATAGGGAGTGTGACCCCCTCTGCCCACTACAGACAGGTCAGACTCAGGGCCCTGTCTCAGGGTTGGCTCACTGCTGCTGACTTGTGTCCAGTTTTCCCAATTACTTGCAGTTTGTGACAGTGATCTGATAGCCTTACTCTACTTCCCTCACCTTTTTCCTGCTACACACACCTTAGTAAGGCAGCCTGATTATTAAACACATCATCCCTTAGAGAGGGCTGGATCTTTTCTAGTCTGCTGTCTGGATAAATGATGAGGAAAAAAGGAATGAGATATTATGTAAACCACTTAATATTTTTTTAATTCAAGTTTTCATCCTGAATGTGGTGTGTATTTTTTATTAAATTATACAAAAATGCTTTTCTGTGAAAATGCTTTTATGCCTCTTGCATACAACCCTTCCAGACAAAAGGTGTTGATAGGAATAAGTAAATAATTGAAAAAATGTTAAGTTGTGATGGCTGAATAGGACACACCTGATTTTGTAATGAGGGAGATAAAACAAAACCCCAGCACCTGAGGACAGTGGAAGGGGAAAGGTATTAGTAATCTTTGATTTTCAGAGCTGTTCCTGGAAGCCTTGCCCTCTTTCCAAAAGGGAAACTCACTGTGTGCCTTTTCAAGCTGTGAGCACTTTGAATTCAAGCTGGTCTGTGAGCTAGGTTCAAACCTGACTAGCACTGACCCTGAGATGGCACGGGATGACCCCAACACTAGCCCTTTCCTGCAGAACACACCCACAGATGTCCTGCACACTCGTGAAGCTGTGGAACTGATGTTGTAGACAAAACTGGTTAGTGACAACCTCAGGCAGTCCCTCTGAAGTCAAGGACTGAACTGCAGGATTTGGACTGGACTAGGAACCTAGTGGAGGAGGTCCCACAGTAGAAGGCCACAGTGGGGGCCCTGTGAACCTGTACTGCCTGACTAATGTATGTTCTGCTTGGCATGCCCCAAGAATTGTAAACTCTTTGTTTCTACAGGTACTCTGTGTGCCCTCTGGGATTGTATTTCTCATCTATGTGCTCTGACTTTCGTGACACGGCCTCAGCCTTAGAAAGTTTTCAGGCCAGCTTCAATAGACCTGCTGTACATACAGTGAGGTCTTGGGTGAGCTTAAAAAAAAAAGATTAATACAGAAACTTAAGGGTGAAGCCAGCTGGCTTTCTCGCATCTGTATGGCTAATGGAATTTGTTTTAACTGGTTAAGGAAGGACGCCTAAAGGACGTAACAGATAAATACTGCACGTTGCTCTCACCCTGCTGCATGGGGTTCTACTGATAGTACTTTTGTTGTAAAGATGCCTTTCCTAAGGGCCAAGAGCCTGCTTATCCTTAGAAAGTTCTGCTTACAAGTTTGGCCTTTGGCTGGTGCCTGGAAACTGCGATTTGGGTAGAGTTTCCACCATTCACGTAACTGATAAGAGTGGTTCATTGTACATAAATTGCTCATATAACCAGTGTGGTTTATGCTGAATATCTGCTTTTTTCTCTTGGGAGTCTGGAATTTTGGTATGTGTTAGGCAGATGATATGACCAGCCCCCAGTAAAAACCTTAGACACTAAATCTCTAATGAGCATCCCTGGGAGACAACATTTCATATCATTTCCTCCAGACTTTGCCCTATGTGCCTTTTCCCTTTGCTGACTTTGTTCTGTACCTTTTCACTGTAACAAATTTTAGCTATGAGTGGAATGATGTACTTAATGTTGTTAGCCTTCCTAATGAATCGGAAAGCTTGGGGATAGTCTTGGAGCCCCCTACACAGGAATGTATGATGCTGCAGCTGTGTAACTCTAAAGAAATTATTTAAAACTGCGCATGAAAAAGGGAACTCTGCTCATTGGCATAGTTGTGATTTATGATGCTTAATCTAAAAAAATCCCCCCCAAATATACCTTGTTATATTTTCACTGACTCATGGCTTTGGGCAATGGGCTAGTGGTGTAGTCTGGTCCCTAACAGCAGGAAAGCTGGATGATGAGGTCTCTGGCTTGGTAGGGCCAGGCACTACAGTGGAAGATTGTATAAGACTCATGTCCTTTGCTCATGAACCATGTAGACACCTATGGAAAAGGACTTTTTCTGGGAACCAAAGTGTCCCAGGTTCGATTCCCAGCCAGGGTACATTCCTGGGTTGCAGGCCATAACCCCCAGCAACCACACATTAATGTCTCTCTCTCTCTCTCTCTCTCCCCCTCCCTCCCTTCCCTCTCTAAAAATAAATAAAAATAAAATCTTTAAAAAAAAAAGAAAAAAAAAGAAAAGGACTTTTTGAGGATAAACATCAGTGGAATCAACAAGCTGATTTGACCTGAGCTTCCCAGGTAAGGACCATAGCCACCTGCTACACTATCACAAGGGGCATAGCGATCTACCTACAAGTCAGGACTGGGCCTAAAAATAAACTCTAGTGATTCTAAGACTAAGAAAGCCTGGTACATTTACCCACACTGATAACTGCACAGTCAAGTAGTAAAGGGAAATTGGGGACACATAGTTCTGGGCACTGACCCTGGTTGGTCTGGGCAAATAGACTATGTAATTAAATTTCTCACTCTTGCTCTTACCTCCCATGTCTACCCTGTGGAAACTGAGTGACTGGAATTTGTAGGTTGCAATGATAAACCAGGGGATGAGAGACTTGTAACTTGGTGTTTCTTTTGCTGCCCAGCTAAGCTTGCTAGGTTTGCGCAGTTATAGATAATGATGATAATAATTATGGATATGAAATGACAGCTCTGAAGTACTATTAGTGTTGCCCACATGTTAGAGGATGGGAGATATTCTAGGGTAGTACAAGGTGTACAAAAAAGAAACTAGTGAGCCACCTAGAAATGAGCCTGGGCATATGGTGTGAGTAGGACATGGGGAGGATTGGTGAAGGGTGACTTGGTTGTTGTGGGGACAGATACTGAGCATGTGGCTCTGGTAGCACAACAACTATGGCTGCTGGGAAGGAAAGGGACTGGAGAAGGACCATTAATCTCTCTCAGATCTGACCTGCAGAGCTTCTGGCTAATTTAGTGTAGAATGCCACCCTCATCTTGATCAGTGGCTAATAGGAAATTTTAATCTAGAGACCACCCAGGAGCTGCTAACTCCAGGAGTTAACAGCCACCACTTGGGGCAACAGAATATGGACTTTCTGGACCTGATCTGATTTCCTTTAGTTTCCTAGTCACAGACTATAGCAACTGCTGTACATTTAACTTACTGTTATATCTGTTGTATGTTGCCTAGGACAAATTAAAAAGATTTTTATAATTAGGATATTTGATGTGGTGGCCTACATTTCTAAAGAATTCTTGATTGGTGATGAGACAGTTTAGGGGTGGAGTTGTGGGGAAACTGCTTTGTGCAAGTGGCCTTGCATGTATCCATATGGGCCACATAGACAAGGCTTAGCCTCAGTTGATCTAAGCCTTGGTAAAATGCCCCAAAATCCTATCAGAACATAAAAGAATGTGGGGAGCTGCTGCAGGGCCATTTCTTACCCTCTTTATCTTCCCTGCAAACTCTTGAGACAATTTCTTATCACCTCCTGTGTTCTGAATATAAAGATTTCTGCCTCAAAACTCCCCTCTTCTCCACACTTCAGAGTACAACTGTGTGCTGTAAATCTGCTTAGCATGAAATACTCAACTGCTTAGTATGAAACTGGCTCTTCAGAATCAGAGCTCCCTGTAGCCCGTGTTGCTTTGTTATCTGACCTCTTTTGTTTTGGTGTGGTCTAGACTGGAAGGGCAAGGTACACAGGGAGATGGCACCTTTGCCAGTCTTGTTGTCTCTGTCTATGTAAGTAAGAAACTAATCTAAAAAGGGCTCCTGGTTTCTTGCCTGAATTTCTCAGCCTTACTTGACACCAAGGGCAAATGCTCTATACTCATCCAAAGCCCATAAGTATGGCCTTTTTCCTCCTCTTATTAACTAGTATTAACTAGTGTAATACTAGTTAAATTGAGTTTAACTAGTATTTCAGTTGAGTTTAATAACAGCTATGTATTATGAATAATATTATTAATTATAATTTATTATTAATTAATAATATGTAACCTCAGTTTAAATAATAGTTAAATTTGAGTAATTATGTCAGAAAAGTGATCAGAATTAATTTTTGTTTTTACAAAAATGTTTGTGTTTACAAGTAAGTTATGCCCCTTGATGACTTTGTAACTAATTCTAGGCTCAAATTGTTGAAGCTTCTCACTGGTTCCCATGTGGAGAGTAATCTGGGACATCTTAGTGTTTGTTTTTCTTTTTTGGTGGGGTGTGTGAAGTTTTCATTGTATTTTAAGCTTGTTTTTTAATTCATTAACCAGCAAACAGCTTTTGGGGGAGAAAAACAGATTGATTTCCATTCTAATCCCTAAATCTAGTTTAGAAAACATAGTCCCTACCCAGTGCTTAGGAAGGAGTATTGCTAGTGACTCATTTAATAACATATACATGACATATACTCCTTTTTTATCCTCACTTGAGGACATTTTTTAAATTGCTTTCAGAAAGAGAGGAAGAGAGAGAGAGATTAACATTGACATGTGAAACATCCATTGGCTGCCTTATTGTATGTGCCCTGACCAGAAATCAAACTTGCAACCTGGGTATGTGCCCTGACCAGGAATCAAACCCACAACCCTTCAGTCTATGGGATAAAGCTCCAACCAACGGAGCCACACTATACTCCTTTTTGAAAGTTGCCTTTTCTCTCAATCCATGAAAAGGTCCTGTATTTGATGAAACTCATGAAAGTGGGTAGAGCCTAGCTTGTCCTTCTTCTCTAGGATGAAATGCATATGGACTGTGACTTTTAAGGTAATTTATTTGCCATTTCTTTCTTTCTTTTTTCTTTTTTTTTTTAAGATTTTATTTATTTATTTTTAGAGAGGGAAGGGAGGGGGAGAGAGAGAGACAGACAGACAGACAGACAGACATCAATGTGCAGTTGCTGGGGGTTATGGCCTGCAACCCAGGAATGTACCCTGGCTGGGAGTCGAACCTGGGACACTTTGGTTCCCAGCCCGCGCTCAATCCACTGAGCTACGCCAGCCAGGGCTTCTTTCTTTCTTTAATTTGTAACTTTTTAAAGAAAATATTGTAGCTTGTAAAACACATCAAATTAATTGAATTCATAATTTTAAAGTTTTTCTTTGTTGAAAAAGTTGATGTAGCAATCATTCTATATTTCCTATATATATATATCTTCATATATATATTTGTATGTATATATGTATATTAATTAAAATTCTAAAAGAACACCCAAGAAATAACTCATAGAGGTGAGGGAGTCCTTTGGTGAGGTCGGAGTGGGACATTGGCACATGTGACAAGATGGAGCTCAGAGGAGACAACCAGAATATACATTGTCTTTGAATGTCATTTTGTAGTTTTAATATTTTATCATGTGAGTGTTAACATGATAATACCTGTTCAATATTAAATTTAAAAGTAAAATTGATCATATTATTTTTAAGACTTTATTTATTTATTTTTTAAGATTTTATTTATTTATTTTTAGGGGGGGAAGGGAGGGAGATAGACAGAGAAAGAGAGAGAAAGAGAAACATCAATGTGCAGTTGCTGGGGTTGCTGGGGGTTATGGCCTGCAACCCAGGAATATACCCTGGCTGGGAATCAAACCTGGGACACTTTGGTTCCCAGCCTGCACTCAATCCACTGAGCTACGCCAGCCAGGGCCTGATCATATTATTTTTATAATTTGATAAGTATATCTCTTTCCTAAAAAGGTTTGAGAATTCCTTTATGATGGTTCATGTAAATATGTTTGTAGAATTCAGTTCAAGTTAATTAGAAAGAGTCATCAGACCAATTAATAACAAGTACAAATAATGTGAATATGGGCCTTAACTGAATAATTTAATCTTTGGTCCAAAGATGAAATTTTGAAAGAAATATATTTCCCTAAACTGCAGACCCAAGAATAGGTTATCCTGAGGGCTAGGGCATAGTTTAGGGAGGGGGAGAATGGTAGGTGAAAAGGTCATAGAGATGATGGAGTGGTACCTTGCTTATGGCTGGTTGTGGTGAGAAGCAATTCCTTTGAAGCACCAACTTATGCCTGCAAAGTTCTCCAACCCTGCAGACTCTTTCCTATGCCTAAACTCTATAGATATTAGCCTCTCACACAGGGGGAAGGAGCAGGAGCCTGCACACTGGGTGACAATTTCCATTTACAGTTGAGACATACACTTCAGCGTGGTCTGATTTCTTTTACTCTCTGTAGAATCCAGCTAATGAACGATTTTCTCATCAACTTGCTAATTCAGAATATATGGTCCTTCTTTTACCATGTCTTCTATGGCAACCAAGTTAACATGAAGGAGATCATTTTAGGGGTGCAGAAATTCAAGGTCTTTGGAACTGAACACAAGTCAGAGGTCACACTGAAGAGAGCATTAGACACATTCCAAATGTGGGGAGAGATCCTGGTGGTATCAGGAGCAGGCAGCCCAAGGTTGTGGCTCATACTTATGAGCCACCCAAGAGCTCATAGGGACTGCGGTTAGTCCAAGGTTGCTGTTTATCTATAAAACTTAATTTTTCAGACCACAAGGATATGACTAGTGTTTTCACTCTACCCTCTTCACTCTTCCCTCTGCCCTCATCCTCTTCCAGTTGCTGGCTACCATTTATTGAGCACATACTAGATGGCACTCATTGTGCCTGATATTATTAAATCATCACAAGTCACTATTATCATGATCTCCACTTTACAGAGAAGGAAGCTGAGGCTCATAAAAGCTCTTTGTAATCAAGTTTGCACGATTCAAATGAGAAGAACTTGGATTTGAACCCAATTCTGTCTGACATCAATCTATTTCCTTAACCACTTTGCTGTACTACAAGAAATTACAAAAGAACCCCAAAGGAGCTCATAATTTTTTTTAAAGATTTTATTTATTTATTTTTAGAGAGGGAAGGGAGGGAGAAAGAGAGAGAGAGAGAAACATCAATGTGTGGCCGCTGGGTGTCATGGCCTTGCAACCCAGGCATGTACCCTGACTGGGAATCAAACCTGTGATACTTTGGTTCGCAGCCCACGCTCAATCCACTGAGCTATGCCAGCCAGGGCAAGGAGCTCATAATTTGACAGGGAAGTTGAAAGAGGCCCAAGTAAGAACACAGTTATGAGAGAGGGCCTCCATTTGACTCATGTTGGCAGTTATGGCTTGGGTAGGCTTATCATTGGGGCTCAAAAACTATGTGTTGGTAAGAAAAGATAGTTATTAATGCCAGTAGCATGTGGAATTAGTACATTCATGTCTGTGAGTTCAGTGGATGTATTATATTGCTGAGGCAGCAGAAACACCCAGAACAGAAGTTCAACAAAAGCAGGACAAATGATGGAAAAAATCCTAAAAATAATTCCCTGCAAATATATTGATACAGATTTTGCCCCTGTGTGGATTTACTGTCCTTTGCCATGGATAATGCACAATTTTTTGCCCAAATTTCTGAGGGAAAAATAAGGATGTGCATTATACATGGGTAGTACTAATTCCTTATTTATATAAATGTTTTTATTGTATTTATGCTTATGTGTTAAAAGTATAACTCTAGAAAGCAATAACAATATCTGTGTGCAAAATAATACCCTGGAATATGATCATTTTATATATATAAATAAAACGTTGAATTAAAAAATTAAAACAAAAGATTTTTTTCCTGAAAGTTTGGGCCAAAAGCGTGGGTATGCTTTATACATGGTAAAATGCAGTAAATGATGTCTTTCTTTCCTCTTCAAAATTTAATTTTATTTATTTTAAAGTTATGATTGACATACAATATTATATTAGTTTTAGGTGTAGAGCTTAATGATTAGACATTTATATAGCTTACCAAGTGATTTCCAAGGATCAGTCTAGTAACCATCTGTCACTGTATATAGTTATTATGTATTATTGACTGTATTCCCTGTGCTAAATATGTGACCTTCCTCTTTCCAAAGGCATTTTTTAGGCCTCAGAGTCAGTCTGCAGCCCCATTCCTGTCAGCCTGAATACACTATCTCTCTCCCTCCATCTTCAATGTCTGTTTCCCACCTTCCAATCTATTACAATTCTTCTAGCCTACAATGAACAAACTAAAGTATTTATTAAAAATACAATAATTCATTTTCAAAAATAAAAACACTGACAGATGATACCTCTTCCACGTGCTATCTTTAGAGGCAAATAGACCTAGATTCAATCCCAGATTTTGCTGCTTCCTTTCTGGAAACTTGCCCTGGTTACTTATCCTCCCCAAGACCAAGTTCCATCCCCTTAAATATGAGAATTGTAATAAACATTTAGCAGGATAAAAGTGATATGAAATTAAATTAGGCATGGAAACCATCTAACTCAATATCTGTCATGTAGTAAGTCCTCAATATGTGTCACTTTTTCCGTTTCAACTACTTACCCAGTGTAAGGTAATCCTCTCTTTTACATCTAGTAAAACTTCACTTCATGAGCATGTCTCACTTTCTACCTGTACTATTTTTGTAGTTGTCTTATTTTCCCTGTAAGACTGCTAGGTCCTTAAGGAGTTAGGGTTGCTTAGAATTATGATCTACTACCTAATCCTCTACAGCCAACTCCCTCACCCACCCCCTGTTTATGCACAGTCCTTTGTACATAGTATGTTCTTATTAAACACTTGTTTAAAACATGACTAAAATAAAAGTAGAGAGAAAAAATGAAAGATGAAATAAAGACGATTGCATTAAAAGTGTATTTAATTAAAATAAATTCAGAATTCAGAATCAAAATGATTCAGAAAGATTTCCAACTCATATCTACCTTTAAGGTACTCCTCTCCCACAAATTGTAGTACTAAAATATAGCAAAATATAGCAAAACATAGCATGTAGTATTTTTTTTTCAGAGAGAAGAGAACACGTTTTATTAGATCACACATGCGTATAGATATATTTATAAACAGCCAAGCCTCGAATCTGGAACCAAAAGGCGGTGAAAAGTTCCACCGTGGACGCAGGAGGCCGGCTCGGTGATAGGATCCTCCCGCACCGCACCGTGGATGTTCGCCCCGCAGCCCGGGCGGCTACTGGCAGCCACCGGGCCCGCGCTGCCAGTTAGCATGTAGTATTTTTTTAAAAAAGTAAAAAATATTGCAAAAATAGATCTGGCTGTTTGGGTTTCATTGATTTGTATTTTTTGCTCCTTTTCTTCCCATAGAAACCTTCACAAAGGTACTTGCCTCTTCTAATTTGGCTACCTGGCAACAAGATTCCCAAATATCTCAACTATCACTCACAGAAAGGAAATCAGGAGGAAGATTTCACCCTCCATATCAACTGGTTAGCCTCCAGATGGCAGAAAAATGCTAATTTGCCACCTAGAAAATTCTGTCCAAGACTTGCCATCTAGTGTGGGCTTTGCAAAATTCTATAACTATTATTAGACACATTAATTCTATATTTACCATTAGGGTTTCCTTTATGGATACTGGGTTTGAAAATTTTAATTATCAAACAAAAATTATCAAAAGTAGCATTGAATTTGGTTTCCCATTTGATTTTAATCAGGATATATATATGTTATATTTATGTGTGTGTGTATATATATATATATATAGAGAGAGAGAGAGAGAGAGAGAGAGAGAGAGAAAGAGGTGCTAGCTAGCTAGATATAATACATTGATGTGAAAATGGAGCTTTTGATCAGCATGCTAAGATGGCATTGGAAACCTTCAAATATAAAAACTATCTCATAATGAATTTATACAATTGGTAATAAAAAACATAGTCCCCATTGTTAATCCTTATTATTGGTAAATGTCACTCTTGAAAGGAAGGGATGAGTAGAAAGTTATCATTTGTTGGGTATAGTGTATGTGCCCGACTCTTTATCTACTTTAATATCATTTAAACCTCATCTTGCAGTCTTCGAGTTAAAATATTACAACTCCAACCAATGTCACCCCAATAAATTCAATAAGAAAGTAAAAAAATTATTATAACCCCCATTTTACATATAACAAAATTAAGACCTAAAAGATGAAGTAATTTGCTTTATATCACAGGTGGTTAGTAAAAGCACCAGGATTTTTAACCTTGTCTATTGACTCCAAAGCTCATGCTTTTTCATCTACTTCATAAAGCCTATTACACTTTTTGAAATTTGGATATAGTGTACAAACCACCACTATGAAATTCCCTCTTTCATTTCTGAACAGTTCATTTGTGTATTCTCTTTTTTCTTTCTCTATCTGGCTAGAGGTTTACCAATGTTTATAAAATATTGTGCCTTTTTTCTTTCTTTTTAATTTTTATTTATTGATTTTAGAGAGGGGGGAAAGGAGAGAAACAGAAACATCCACTTGTTGTTCCACTTATTGATGCACTCATTGTTTAAATCTTTTTTTTTTTTTTTTTCAAATCCTCACCCAAGGACATTTTTTTCATTGCTTTTTAGAGAAAGAGAAATATCAATGTGAGAGAGAATCATCGATGGGTTGCTTCTTGTACACACCCAGACCAGGGATCATAAGCACTCAGACCAGGGACTGAACCAGCAACCTAAGCATTTGTCCTGCTCAAGGATCTAATCCACAACCTTGGCATATCAGGACAACACTCTAATCAACTGAGCTATGTGGCCAGGACTTGTGACGCTTTTCATGCTTGCACTTTTTCTTTCATTCTTCTTGTGGGCTTACTCTGATGATGCCATATTGTGAGCAACCTGATGGAGAGTACCACAAAGCAGGGAACTGAGGGTGGCCCCCGGCAAGCATCCAGTGAAGAACTGAGGCCCTCAAACTAATAGCCTGGAAACACTGAATCCTGCCAACAACAAGAGGGAACTTGGAAGCAGATCCTTTTTCATTTAATCCTTCAGGTGAGATCACAGCCCTGGCTGACCTTTGACTGCAGCCTTGTGAGAGACCCCGAAAACACAGAACCTAGCTAAGCCATGCTGAGATTGCTAACACACAGAAACTGTGAGATAATACATATGGATTGTTTTAATACACTAATTTGGGGGGTCATTTGTTACACAATAATATGCAACTCAAACACCCACTTTATCCCTGGTAATTTTTTTTTCTCTGAAGTTTACTTTTGACATTAAATTAGCAACTCCAGCTTTTTTTCTTTTTTTACTAGTACTTACTTTTTCCCCTATCCTTTACATTTCAACATACCAATATCATTATAGTTGAAGTAAGTTTCTAGTAGATAGCATATAATTGGGTCATATTTTTTAAATCTGATCTGACAATCTCTATCCTTTAATTGGTGTGTCCAAGCATTTACAGTCATGTGATTATTGGTATTTAAATTTTAATTCCCTATCACCATTTTATTATCTGTTATCTGTGTTTCCTATATTTTTCATTCCTCTCTTATCCCTTTCTTACTTTCTTTTGGGAAAAGAGAACAGTTTTTGGTATTCCATTTTAATTTATTGATTATTTTTAGCTGTCACTTTATACAGTTTTACTATATAATCTCTGGTGTACCAGAGAGTATGATGTATATACTTTTCACAGTTTGCTTAGAATCAATATTTTACCACTGCAAATGGACTGCCATTTAGGTCCCTTTACTCTTCCTCCTTTATGTTATAGTTGTCTTACATATTACATCTATACATCAAACTCAGTAAGACAATGTAATAATTTTTGCTTTCAAGCATCAAAGATTTTAAGATGTCAAGATGAAAAAAATCATTTGTTTTATTTACTAACATATGTACAGCTTATATTATTCTTCCTCATGTATTTAGTTTTTGTCTGGTGTTATTTCCCTTATGTGTGAACATCTTTTCACAAGTTTTTAGAGCAGGGTGTTTGGGGTTTTTTTGCAACAAGTATTCTTATTTTCCTTTTATCTATGTCTTTATCTCTTTTCCTGAATGATGTTTTTACTTGATATAGAATTCTGAGTTGAACATCTACTACTACATGAAATAGCCAATAATGTAAATGTTTTTTTCTAAACCCAATCCTACCTCTTTAATTGTGTGGAGCATGAAACTACGATACAAACTCTCATGTTGTGGAGTATTGTGGGGATTTAACTTTTCCTTATTACCAAAGTAATATGTATGGAAGTCAGAGTTTTTGAAAAATAAAGAAAAACACAAATTTTAAACAAAACATAAATCTCTGTAATACCCACATATAAAAAGAACTGTTGTTAATTTTGTAAGTTTGTATACATTTTAAATAAATATAGAAGCATATAATGGATATTGTTTTTGATACTTTTTCATTAACATAGTAATATATTGGCCAGTGTTTTCTAAGGCAATAAATATTGTATACTACAGTGAGGTATTTAATGGAAGCATTAAATCCTATAATTTATTTTGTCACAACAACAGCATGAACATTTAATGTTTCAATATTTTAGCTATCAAAATAATGGTAGGATAAGGTCTCATACACATAACTGACTCTGATCTCCAACTGATTCCTTGCAAAAAATGCCTAAAGTAGAATTGCTGACTTAAAGGCAATGCACATTTTTAAGGATTTTGACATATATACAAATTGCCTTCTAGAAAAGATATTTGGAATGTGAATTGATACATATCATTAGGTAGTTTTTCCTGTTTTATTTTTATTTGATCTTATTTATTTATTAAGGAAAGGTTATTTATTTATTAAAGAAAAATTTATTGATCAAAAAGACACCAATCCAAAAGATGGGAGACTTAATAGTGCCCCAAATCCATCTTGCTCACTGGACTAGGTTAAGGGTGTTTTTTTAAAAATATTTTATTTATTTATTTTTAGAGAGGGAAGGGAGGGAGAAAGAGAGAGAGAGAGAAACATCAATGTGTGGTTGCTGGGGGCCATGGCCTGCAACCCAAGCATGTGCCCTGTCTGGGAATCGAACCTGCGATGCTTTGGTTTGCAGCCCGAGTTCAATCCACTGAGCTATGCCAGGCAGGGATAGGTTAAGGGGTTTTAAGGTGCTGGGGGAACAGGTATGTAGGAGTGCTGGTGGGGAAAGTTTTAATTGGAGGACCTTGGAACTTGGCTGTTTATGGTAAAGGGGCATCATCAACACTGGGACGTTCTGGACAACAGAACCTTGGGCTTCTGAAACTGTTCATGTTCCGGTTATGTCCTGGTGCTTTGGTTCCACTGCAAGGGTTGGGGGTGGGGTGATGACTTTGGTTCCAGAGCAGCCAAAGGCCAAACTTCTCTCCTCTGTGTTGTCCTGGGCTTATGTCCCCAGTAATAGACAGCGATTAACAATTGCAGGTCTCCCCCACAAGCACAGAGCGTGTTGTGCTAAGATCATGGCATGGCAGAGGCTGAACACCAAAATGCATCCTCCTGTTTTAATTTTTATTTTTAATTAATAGAATACAAAAAAGTTGCAAGACTAGAACAAAGAACTCCCACATACATATCCTTTTCTTAGATTTACCATTTTTGACATTTTGCTGCACTTGCCTCATCTCTCTTCCTCTCTCCCTCCCTTCTAGAGTGCGCACATACACAAACACACAGGCATGTTGTTTATACTTTTTGAACTATTTGAGGCTGGTTGCACTCATGATGTTTCCTTTGCCCTGAAAACTTGAGTATGTATTTCTTAAGAGAAAAAGAATATTGTCTCATATAACTATAGTACTTAGATCAAATTTAGGAAATTTAATATTGATAAAATACTTTATAGTCCATATTCCAATTTTGTCTACTCTGCAGTCTATATTCCAATTTCTTTAAGTGTCCTAATAATGCTCATTATAGTATTTGTCTATCTATCAGTTCAGAAACACATAATGCATTTACTTGCCATACCTGTTAATCTTCCTTTCATTTGGGACAATTTTTTAGTCTTTTTTAGTCTTTCATGACATTAGCATTTTTGCAGAATACAGGCCAATGATTTTATAGAATCTTCCTCAGTGTGAGCTTTTATGATATCCTTCAATAGTTTAAATGCTAAATCTAGATCTAAAACAGAAAAATAAAGCTGAAATAGCATTAAACATAGATAACAGCTTTCATCAGGAAACATTTTTTGTAGAAAAAATGGTGCTGAAAAAGGATTACTCAATATGAAAATAACAAGAGATCAAGAAGCGTAAGCAAGACAGCTGCTAGATAATTAATCCTCTTATTTTAAGTATAACTAATGAATTAGGTCAACAGAAACAGTTTTGTCAGCAGTGGGGGCTCTTGCCTTTTCAGTGGTATCACTGAAGCATTTCTGCCTCATCAGCGGTATCACTGATGCTGGCAAAGCCATATCTACCTTGTATGCAACTACGACCAGCATCTGGACAATTCAGGGCACAAGGCAGGCACTCAATGAATCCCCATTTTCTGAGTTAGTGAGCAACAAGGACTACCCAGAGTTTGCATCTTAAGTTTCATGGTTATTTTATTTTGTTGTCTGTTGTTGTTAAATAACAGGAAGCTAGAGCAAGGGAAATAAAAGATATTCTGCCTTCTCTCTGGAATCTGCAGCTAATCTTCGTTCACTTGACTTGTGGGGGTAGACCTATAAGCTAAGACACTTTATGAAAAAGTGGCCTTATCAGATATTATGCCACCTGTAGGAGGTGGGGTGGGGTGGGGAAGCAGGCTCTCTCTTCTGCAGCCTCAATAGGGACAGTCTTTGAAAAAACTAATTTCCAAACAGGAGGACTCAAGATCTAGAACTCAGGTGACCTCCTTGGAGTAGCAGCTGAAATTCTGCCAAGCAAGAGATGAATGAAGGATATTTGGCAAAAGACCTGGAAAACATTAAGAGGGGCACAGGAAAATGGAAGTAAAGCAAGGTATCAGTCTCTTCTACTATAACTGTCGATGGAGAAGATTTTGAATCCTGAGATGTTCTAAATTAAATTATAGTGTCTGGAGAGGGAGAGAAAGAGACCGAACTGTTAGTCTGTTGATGGTTGCTGACCAATTAACAAGATTGCTGTCATTCTTGTTTTGCCTGTTAGAACTTCAGATTGATTTCTAGGTGGCTACTTTCACAGATTATTTTAGCTAGATACCCTCTAACTCTAGGAGCGCCCCTCCCCGCCATCCCAGTCCTTGTTTACCTGAAGGCTTTGCAGGTTGCTTCCTCCAGACAATCAACAGGAGTGAACATTTGATTATTCCCACTTGATTCCCAGACCTGGCCCCTCTTCACCTTCTACCACCCCTTTGCCTATAGTTTATGTAAATTCATCCGGACTACCTCTTTCTTCTCCCTTTCCTCTACTTAATGTATGAAGAAAAAGTCTGCAAAATTCTGGGATGGACATGCTTTCTTTTTTACCTAGCCATGGTGCTGTTAGTTTAGACATGGAATTTAAGTCTCAAGACCAGTCTTCTTTTTGACTAGCATTTTTGGCTCAATAAAACCTTATTTAAAAAATTCCTTCAGTTGTGAAAGTTAAAGATTTTTAGTTTAACACGGGAAAAATTAGCTCTAATAGTGGAAATATTGTGGGTTCAAGCAGAATTTTTCTCTGCATATTAATGTTTGGAAGCAATTAAAGAAAAAAATCTTATACTGCAGGGAAACCTTAAGAAAAAGCTGAAAATCCTACAGAAGTTCCCCTTTTGGTGAAAAAAATGTGTCTGGGTTAGAAAGTGGAAAAACCTACTACACTTTCCCACAATGTTAAATTACTTTAGGAAGCTGTGTGTGCAGGTGAAAAATTGTGAAGTCATTTTTTTTAGGTGTTAAAATTTGATAGAGAATGCTATCCCCCAGATAGGATTTTGATTTTTGATAAAAGTTGTCTCTGTACCCCTCAAGAATTTACCTTGTCTCAGGAGGGCATAGGCCTGCCAGAGATTCACGAGGGTGCTAGCCACACTCTAAGAATTCTCACTGTGCAAAGCAGCAGAACTGTTAATATTCTCTAGATGTAAAGTTTTGGAATTGTTAGTGCTCTGCATAGGGTTTTTGGGTTTTTTTAAAGGTTTTGTTTATTTATTTATTTTTAGACAGAGAGGGGAAGGCATGAAGAAAGAAAGGGAGAGAAATATCAATGTGAGTGATCAGTTACCTCTCCTCCGGGATCCATCTGCAACCCAGGGCAAGTGCCCTGACCGGACACCGGACGTTGTCTGGTGCCTGAGCGACGCCTAACCGAGCCACACGGGTCAGGGCCGTTCTGCATAGGTGTTAAGTGGTATACTCCAATCCAACTTACCCCAAAAGTCCGTAATTGCTCAGAACTTGAGGATATTTTTAAGGACCACATATTTGGAATTATTGCAGAAATGCCTGCAGCAGAAAGGCAATCTACCTTTTTATATTTTACTAAAGTTAAGACACCCCCACCCCCACCCCCGCATCCCCGAGATAAGGCTATCTCTGTTGTTTTTTAGGTCGAGTTAGGCACCCGGACTCCAGAAGCCCCAGTGCTCCAGGGAATGAATGGAGGGACGGGGAGCGTCAGTAGGACCCTGGGAGGAGACTGCAGACCGCCGCAGGGTGGTGGAGGTGCGGGGTCTCCTGCGGGCGGGAAACTCGCCAGCAGAGTTAAACGAGTGCCCAGATGGGCGGAGCCACACCATGGCCTGCACCTCCTCCTGTTCCTGGCTGTTCTCCTTGTTGTCCCTCCACTTTTGACTCGGATCTCCCCACACTTCTTCCCCATCAAGTCTGACGGTGTCAACCCTGAACTGGCTTTGTCTGGCAGCCCAGGCTGGGACACCCTGAAGCAGCAGCTCCGGACCCCTCTTCTAAGTCAGATGCCCCAAGGAAGGAAAAGATGCCTCAAGGAGTAGACTTACTGTCAAAAGATGAGAGTTAAGGAAAATTTAATCTTTCTTATCGTTTTTTCTCTCAACCAGTTCTTAAACTTTTTGGTTGCAGGTTTGGTTTATATTTAGTAAAATATAAAACTGTCTTTATGGGGCTTTCTTTGAAACTTGGGCCCTTCGGAATGGCTAGCAAGAGGAAGGGTGGTGTGAAGAAGGGCGGTTCTGCCATCAAGAGGTAGTGAAAACACCATGAACATTCTTAAGTGCATCCGTGGAGTGGACTTCAAGAAGAAGAGATCATGGAAATTTGCCCATGGAGGAGACGGGAACTCCAGATGTGCACGTTGACACCAGGCTCAACAAAGCTGTCTGAACCAAAGAACTAAGCAATGTCCCAGCCCTTGCCTGGGTGCGACTGCGGTTGTCCAGAAAACACAAGGAGGATGAAGGTTCATCAAACAAGCTTTGTAGTTGGTTACCTAGGTACGTGTCACCACTTTAAAAAATCTACAGTTAATGGGGATGAGAACTAACTGTTGATAGTAAAGTTGTAAAACTGCAAATATATAAATAAAAATAAAAGAAGGAAAATTGTCTTTGTGGCCATACAATATTTATCATACTAGATTTTATTTTATTTTTTAACTTTTATTGATTTTTTTAAGAGTGGCGGGGGAGGGGAGAGAGAGAGAAACATTGTTGTTCCACCTATTTTATGCATTCATTGGTTGATTCTTGTATGTACTTTGATCAGGGATCAAACCCATAACCTTAGTGTGTTGGGACGATGCTCTAACAAACTGAGCTACCTGGCCAGCTCATACTAGATTTTAAGAAAAAAAGTTGTAAACACACTAATACAGAAGCAAACATTTCATTAGCCTTCAGAGCAATGGTGAAATCAGTCCTAATTGTTTCCTTAGAAAATTGCACTATGAATGAGAATGAATGACATGACAGAGAAAAGGGCAAATATAATCTTAGTGTTATTATAAAAATTGTTTTAACCTTGCCAATTCCTGTAAAAAACTTCAAGAGCCACCACTCAAAAAAAAAAGTCATCTCAGTTTAGAAACTGTTCACTTCCTTGAACAATTTAGATGGGAGCCTTGTGGAAACTAGATCAGGATGTAGGTTGCTAGTGCTATCTAGACAGTAACCTGTGGAATTTACAAGGCATGCTCTGGAATGTTGTCCTTATCCATCCTTGATGACATTTGCCCTTTAGTCTGGAGAGAATTCCTTTGCAAAAAGAAAAAAGAACAGGTCATACCAAGTAACTAAATATCAATTGTTGAGAAGGATAAGCTTCAATTTAAAGAAAAAAAACCCCCACATTCCTGAAAAGGTGTCAGAATATCAACAGACGTTTCACAAGCTAAGAACTTGCTTGCAGAGAACAACCATTAAAATCCATTAGTGACAGAAGAGGAAGTTAGAATGAGCACAACATCAAGCTCAGGAAAATCTGACGGCACATCAGGGGTCTCCAAAAGAGAGGAAAGAATCTCTTAATTATAAAAGTGATGATGCTAAAATTTTGAATAATTGTTTTGTGCAAGTCAACTCTCAAACTAAGGAAAAAAGTAATAGGAAAGAAATTATACTTTCTGAATTAGACAATGGAGATTCAGGTGATCACCAAAGTGAGAAAGTGAAAGAGAAAATAGTTCCATCAGTTATCTATAGCTGTGTAGTAAACAACCCCAAAACCTAGTGGTTTCTTTCTTTCCTGATTATCTTGGCTGGGTAAAGTTTATCTGCTGGTTTTGCCTGGGGTCACACTTGCAGCTGCATTCGTCTGTGAGGTGGTTGGGCTGGAATGTCAAGGTGGCTCCACTCACACGTCTGGCAGTTGGTGCTGGCTGTTCATTGGAAGCCTTAGTTCTTTGATATGTGACCAATTCTCAGGATAGCATCATAAAAGGATGAAAGCAGAAGCTGTGGTTTCTCTTAAGACCTGATTTTGGAATCACATAATATCTCTTCTGCCTAATTCTATTGATAAAAGCAAGTCATAAGATCAGTCCAGCCCTGACTGGTGTGGCTCAGTTGATTGGGACTTGTTCTGCAGGGTGAAAGATTGCTATTTCAATTCCCTGTCAGGGCACATGCCTGCGTTTTGGGTTCAGGTGTGGTTTCTGTCTCACATCAATATTTCGTTCCCCCTCTTTCTCTCTTCCCCTCTCTCTAAAAATAAATAAGTAAAATCTTTAAAAATATGTCAATCAAGGTTCAAAAGTGAGGGAATAGACAACCTCTTGATGGGAAGAAGCACAAAGTCATATTGTATAGGATCATGGGAGGAATTTGTGGCCATATTTTGCAATTTATCACAAGAGGAAATGAAATGGATATGACAAAGGCCCAAGCTATATTAACATTAGTTCAAGCAGAAAAAGCATTTACTACTGTTAGCTGAGTGATGAAATGTCAATTATGCATGATTGGAAGAGAACCCAAGGAAGGTGAAACCGGATACCACAGAAAGTGTATTATAAAGGTTCAAGCTGAAAAATTGAACTCATTGATTAATAGAATGCCTACTGGAAGAATCTGAGCAGAAAAGTAAGATTAGGAGCAGTCAGCAAAGGAAAGGGAATATTAAAATCAGTGAACTCAATAAAATAGAGGTAAACTATAGAATATAAAAATATAATGCAATATTTTGTTCTGCACAAGAATGCCCCTGATAATTGGATCTTTCTTTGTAATATGAAAGAGCAATTGCTAGAGAGAGGAAGCAAGCCAACTTTGTGAGACAGAAATTAATAGAGGAACAAAAGAAAAAGTTGGTAATATTCTGAAAACCAGGAGTTATTCAAGCAACTTCAAGAAGGACATTTTGTGGTCTCTTTCCAACTAATACATTAACCTTATTTCTTTTTAAAAATTGGCTTTATCTAATTATTTATTTATTTAAATTTTTATTGTATTTTTCCCATTATCTCAATATCCTTTCTAAGATTCAAAGTGCTTTGTATCCTATTGTAATCAGAACTTTATAAAAATAACAATACAATATCAAATGATCCCCTCAATGAAGAGATTTTTTTAAGTTCATGCCTCAGGGTAGATAAGTATATTACTCCTCAATTATGAAGGATGGCTTCTGAGATTACAGGAACTCTGACCATTAGTGGAAGAGATGTGCTTAGGTTGGAACCCTGATGCATATTTAATCAATATCCACCTAATTCCTCCCCATCACCACAATAAAAGGCTTGCTTCACAGTGGTATAAATCCCAGTTCTTTTTAGCACTGCCTATCACACAGCTCACCACCAGCGGTACTTCTACCTCCTCCTCATCAGTTTGGACCACCTTACTATTTCACAGACATAAACCTTTTCTTCCACACCTTACTCCTGGAAGAACTCCACCTCAGGCCTGAGAGAAGAAAGCCCACCTAAAATAAGGGACTTGTTTCATGAAAATTAAATCTGTAAACATTGGCCTTTACTTTTTATCTTTAGAAATATGTTTTTGTTAATTATAAGTAATGCTGCTCTTAATATGTATTTTGATACATATGTGCATGCATTTCTGTTGAACATGTATCTAGGAGAGAAATTGCTGAGTCACAGGGTATGCATACTTTCAAGGTTATCTGATAATGTGTCAGTTTTCCAAAGTGGTAGTAAATATCTAAAAGACATATAAATATATAAATAAAAGCAGCCTCTTTGTCTTTCATTTAAGATGAACTTATTAAAGATACCAAGGCAATTTTTTTTGAAAATAAGAATTAACCTACAAAAAAACACAGATATAGTATATGCATGCATCGAAAAACCAGTAGAATTTGTTTTGATTCTGATCAGGACAAGGCACAATAATTCCTCCACCAAATAGACCATTTCCTTTCTATATTTCACACCAGAGCCCTATATCCTAGCACATTTCAATAAAAGTTGAATGAGTGAATTAATAGATTTTCTCTCTATAGATTGGTTTAAATGACACACCAATGCAGTGGAAATTATATGGCATTTATGGTTAGATATGTGATAAGGTAGACTTATTACTCTCAGATGATTTTTTCTTGGGTCTATAATGTAAGCTAATACACCTCTTTCCTAGTAAGCCCTCTGGCTTATAGCAGATTACAGCAGTTGATTAACACATGCATGGCATTATCATATGCTGTCATAAATGAACCTGCTGCTTTCCTTACTGACCTGAAGTGATCTCAGAAAACTTAGGTGAGAAAATATTTTGAAAATCATCCCCTGTTTACTTTAAATATTTTAATATTGTCTTTGCCTGCAACTAAATGTATAAAATATGGTTGGGGAAGCTAAAAAAATTACTTATATTGATAAAATTATTGTAGTGGAGTATTGCATTTCATTCTGAGTTACTGACAACATTGGTTTAAAAAATGAATTGAGTAAATGAAATGAGTTAAAAAGAGAAAACCCTTTCAGTTACTGAAACTCTTAAGGGTCAGTGGGACCCAAAGGAAAAGGAGCTCTGTTTCCTATCCACTTGTTTCTGCCTTCAAGTTTTCCCCCTTTTTAATACATCAAAAATTTTTATGGAAAAGTAAGGGGACAGTTCAGAAGTTACATTCTTTATTTTTTAAAAAGATTTTATTTATTTATTTTTAGACAGAAGAGGAGGGAGGGAGAAAGAGAGGGAGAGAAACATCAATGTGTGGTTGCCTCTTAAATGCCCTCGACAGGACCTCGACTGCAACCTAGGCATGTGCCCTGACTGGGAATCGAACTGGTGACTCTTTGGTTTGCAGTCCTACGCTCAATCCACTGAGCCACACCAGCCAGAGCAGAAGCTCTACTTTTTTGTTTGTCAAATTAAATTAACCTGGGTGGTTCATTTGTAAAAAGGTAGGTAAGAAAATTGATATAATGATAGACAAAAATTAACATGGTAAATGTTTGAAAAGCCTTTTAATTAAAATCTGAGGGAAACTTGCAAAAATTGTAAGGATACAGTTTAATGAATTTTTACAGTTATTACCACCAAGGTAAAAAAAATTAGTGCATAACCAGCATACCAGAGGTTCCCCACTTCTTCCCTCCTACTCACTCTATCCCCTTTTTCCTCCTTAAAGGCAGCAATTTTTGTGATTTCTAACACCATGGAATAGTTATATTTTTAACTGTTATATAAACAGAATCACAAATAACTCTGAATATATTTTTTTGCAGGGTCTGGCTTCTTCCATTTAACATGGTATATGTGAGATTTAGCCATATGTTTGGGTAGCAGTACCTCATTTATTTTCACTGATGTATAGTTTTCTGTTGTATGACTATACCAGTATTTCTATCTTCATTCTACTGTTGATGGATATTTGGGTTGTTTCCAGTTTGGGATTTCATAAGTAATGGTGCTATAAACCTTTCTCTACATGTCTTTGGTGCACATGCCCATGTATTTCTGTTGGTGTTTATGTTTTTCCACATTATACCATCATTTGTTTCTGTCAGTGTTTTTATTCTTAGCCTTTTTATGGGTATGTAAGAGTATCTCATTGTGACTTGACTGTATGCTCAATGAGTGCAAAGCCACATCTATCCTACTGATGGCTGTGTCACTACCCAGTACCTGTTTATAAAACAGTACAAGTGACAATATGAATGGATGATAATAAATAATAAAAGTGGATCAGTTGGGACTGTAAGTACTCAGAAGTTAGTAACTTCAGCCTATGACTGTGGTTTTATTTGTTAAAAGAATGCACATTTATTTTTTTTTATGTTATGATTTGGGTGTTATAAATCATTTACATTTTTCTTGGTGCGAAAAACAAACTTCCTCATCAGTTCCTCTAGCACCTCATCCTCCCACATGAACACATGTACAAATGTAAGGCAATGGCCCAGGGAGAACTAGAAGCCCTAGAGAAAATATGATGTATCTCTCCAAAGCTTAAATTTTATTCAAATATTCAAACAAATAATCTAACTGGTATATAATTTTGGGTATTAGACTTATATTAAAACAAACAGATAAAATGGTATCTAAACTCACTGAATGAATATTTAGTTTACACAGGAGGCATGAGTCACTTCAAAGTCTATTCCCATACCTGTGACCACCATGCTCTTTTTGGCTATTGTGACTCCTTTAGTAGAAAGGACTGAAAAGTTTGATATTGATATGGGGAATTAATGAAGTGTTTCAATTGGTTGGAATCATGATCCGATTTTTACTTTAGGAGGACAATTTTGACTTGCAGTACAGAAGATAGGTTGGAGGGGGAAAGGTGGATAGAGAATGCATTGGAGGTAGGGAGATCATTAGGTGTATTAAAAAAATTGCTTATGCTATTACGGTTGGTCCCGCTTTTCCCCCCTTTCCCCACCTCCACCCCGCTCCACTCTCTTCCCTTGCCCTGTCAATCCCCATTTCGTTGTCTGTGTCCATGTGTTATGCATAAATGTTCTGTGGTTAATCCCTTTGCCATCTTTCATCTGGTCCCCCCTGCTCATCTCTGTCAGTCTGTTCCATTTATCTATGAGTCTATTTCTATTTTGTTCTTTAGTTTATAGTGTTCATTAGATTCCACATATAAGTGAGATCATGTGGCATTTGTCCTTCACTGTCTTGCTTATTTCATTTAGTGTAGTATTCTCCAGATCCATCTGTGCTGTCATAAAGGATATGAGTTTCTTCTTTTTTACTGCTGCATAGTATTCCATTGTAGAAATGTGCCATAGCTTTTTTATTCACTCATCTACTGATGGGCACTTAGTCTCTTTCCAGATCTTTGCTGTTATAAATAGTGCTGCTATGAACATAGGAGTACATACATATTTTTTTGTATTGCTGTTTCAGGGTTCTTAGGCTATATTCCTAGAAGTGGAAATATTGGGTTAAAAGATAGTTCCATTTTTAGTTTTTTGAGGATACTCCATATTGTTTTTCACTGTGGCTGTACAAGTCTACATTCCCACCAACAGTACATGGGGGTTCCCTTTTCTCCACTTCCTTGCCAATGCTTGTTTGTCAATTTACTGATGATAGTCATTCTGACAGGTGTAAGGTGATACCTCATTGTGGTTTTAATTTGCATCTCTCTGATGATTAGTGATGTTGAGCATCTTTTCATACGTCTATTGGCCATCTGTATGCCCTCTTTGAAGAAGGGACCAGGTCCTTTGCCCATTTTGAATTGGACTCTTTGTCTTCCTGAATTGAATTGTATTAGTTCTTTGTATATTTTGGAGATTAACCCTTTACCAGATGTATCATTGGTGAAAATAGGTGAATATTATAGTAATCCAGGTGAGAGCTAAATTCAGAACACAGGACACAGAGAAGAACAGGCACAAAAGTATATAATTTCATTAATACTAACTATCATATGCACTGTGACTCTTTAAAACATCATCTAAATATTTAATTATTGGTTGGTTTGTATTTGTATAAATAATATAATATGTGATAAGAATAAATACAAACATTAATGATTACTAGTATTATTTCTTTATATTTGCAAAGGTCAAATGGACTTCAATATATTCAAAATTAGATTATATTATTTGGTAAAGTATCAATTTGCTGTATTATACATATTTTAAGAAATTTACAATTATTATCTCTGTGGTGATCTAAATAATAGTTCACATAACATATAAGCTTTAAGCGGAATCTATGTATCCATTATACAGCCACCACCTTATTGCAGTTGTAGGTTTTATTGGGAATAAATAAATTAATCAAATATATGGCTAAAATATTATTGTAATCTACAATAAAGAGGTATTTTGATATATTAGGGACATAACACTGCTCTGTGTCATGAATCCAGTTGATTTTCCAATGGGCTCACTTCAATTTCCAAAACTGTGAAGTGCTTCATAGATTCACAAATTGCTTTCCAGTTTTTGAAGGTTTTTTTGACAGTTTACATGATCTTCTTTGATTTTTAAAAATGCCTGGAGAAGTCAGCAAAGCTGGTATGTCTGTCTTATTTTTTAGGTTTGGCCCTAGCTCAGTTTGGAGTAGCTCAGTTGCTTAGAGCATTATCCAATATGCCGATGTTGTTGGTTGGATCTCTGGTGTGGGTACATACAAGAATCAACCAATAAGTGTATAAATAAGTGGAAAAACAAATTGATGTTTCTCTGTCTCAATCTCTTCCCCTTCCTCTTTCTCTCTAAAATTAATAAGTAAAATAAAACTGATGGGGTAGTGAACAACACAGTGTACAGATCATGTGTTTAGAATCATGCACCTGAAAACTGTATGATTTTGTTAACCATTGTCACCCCAATAAATTCAATAAAAAGGAAAAGAAAAACCCTGAGACTTGATCCGTGGTGTTGGACAAATGTTGTTTGTGCATTATCATGCATGTGGAAATTGTGGAGAGACTGTAATTCTTATTCTGGTGTACCAAGGATCTTGGTTTTTAGTAGCTGACATATTTCTTAACCTCTATACTTCAGTTTTCATGTGTGTAACAAGGAGATAATACCTAGTCACTGAATGAGTACAAGGATTAATTAATATAGGTGAAGCTCTTAAAATAGTGTCAAGCTCACAGTAAACCCTAAATAAATGTTAAATTACAGGTTTATTGTTTTAGCATATCCAATTGTCTTGTAAGGAGGGTTGGGATCCTCATACTGTACACATTTGGAAAATTCCCATTTGGGGTGTACGTTAGGCAAATTTCAGAGGTATATGTGGGTGGGTAGTACAGCTTAAATCTTGTTTAGAATTTAATAACTAAAGAATGGTAGTGGTCCAGTAATCCCATTAGTCTTACTGAAACACATTTCATTTATCCTGGAAATGCTCCTTCCAGCAAGACTTATCTTAAACGGTGTGGTAAGTGGGTTTGAGGTATTTTAAAAAGCAGAAATTGATGGATTGTATTAGAAAAACCCAGCATACTAGACAGCCAGTGTGCTCAGTACTGTAACGATCTAGTCTTCCTTAGATGAGAAGACGTTAGGGGAAAAACCACAAGGGACCCAGCTGGGAACTCTGCCTTTGGCAGTACAAATGCTTAAGATTTGTGTGGTTCCTTTTGACACCTTGGAAGGCAGAGTTACAACAACAAGTTGTGGCAAGCTAACTTATGTTCTTAGGGTTCCGGAGGCACCTGCACTTCCTGTTACAATTCAGGCTAAACTGCTGTCATCTCTAGCTTTTTGGAGACCCCTAGCCCGGATTTCTATTGCGACTACCCTCAGGCATCCCCAGGTCAAGTGCACATCTGCTTAGGGCGGGACGTACTTCATATTAAGTGCCTGAAATACGAAGGTTATCACTACGTAAGGCCAATAACACGGCCTCTTGCTGGAGTTATCTGTTAAAAAGTTAGCAGGTGGACACCCTTCAGCCACAGGGGATCTCCCGTTGTTGTTAAGAGCCTCAGAAGCCCTGGCCATAAGTCACTGTCATTGCTGACCAGGACGGAACCCAGACGCCCAAGCGAAAATCGACTGGGCATTCCGAGGCCCTTCCTAAGGCAACGCTACCGAGACGTCCGCGCGCCGGAGGGCGCCCTAGTCCCGCGTCGGAGCCCAGGAGGACGTGAGGCGCGTGGACTCCATCACGTCTAGTTCTGCGGGTACACGGTCGGCACTTCCGGGCAAGATTCTGTGCACCTGTTCCTTCCTCTGCTTAAGTGTCTCTCCCTTCTGGGGAAAAAGTACATGAGAACAAGGTATGCGACCGCAAACCTAGACTAAGAACACCGCAGAAGATTAAGCCCCAAGTGAAAAGGTGCTAGGCACCTTTAAGCTGTTTAGAAGTTCACGTGACCCACTAAGCATTAAGCCCGGCGGTCACGTGACAGCGCGCGCGCCCTCGCGCAGGGGGATCCGGCAAGCATTGTGCGCGCACCTTCTCTGCTCCCTCCACGGGAGGGTGGAGAGCGGCGGAGGGATCGGCGTCTGGAGCCGGGTGCGCGTGCGCAGCGAGCAGCTGTCACCCAGTGCGGAACAAGTCTCCCAAATTTCTGAAATCTCTGTGGTCTCGAGGCCACTGTTTTCCATTTCCTTTCCCTTCTCAGGGCCGGGTCCTCGCTCCACGCTTGCGCCAGGTAACCGATTTTCGGGAGTCCGGGCTTTGGGGGGTGGTAGGGGGAGGGCCCGGTCGGTCTTCTCAGCACTGCCCCACTCCGCACGGGGCAGCAGGGGTTGCCGGCGTCCGGGAGAGTGGAGGCGCCGGACCTGAGACTATCGGTCCCCGGCCGCAGTGACTGTCAGGCTGGGGAGAGAACGGCCGGCCATGGTCTCAGGGCAGGGATTCGGGAGCCAGCGACAGACTGCTCCGGTCTTCACGGGGGTTCGGTGCCGCTCTAGTCGTTCTCTTAGGGGCCGGAGTCTGGTCGCGCTCTTTGGGGCAGAGGAGCGCGCGGGTGGTCCAGAGATGCTGACTCCTTTCCTTTCCCCTTCCGTCTGGGTCTGCGGCGGACTCGGGGAAGCAGGGCCTGCTGAATCCCTCGGGACTGCCTCTTCACTGGAACTGTTACCACCGCAGGGTGAGGGCGGGGGCTTTTCTTCAGAAAACCTGGTCGCAGGTAGCCTTCGTGTTTGTCCTTTTGGTCTTTCCCACATGGGGCCATTTCTACAGTGCCCGAAACCACGATGCGGTGTAGACAGTGGGTGCTTAATAAATAGGAGTTGGATCGGGTCGCGTGGAGTGCCAAGCACGGGAGGTGGCGTGGGGTACGGATGTGGAGGGAGGCACTCAGGCCAGGCAGGCTGGGGCTCCTGGCTCGAGCTTGGTTTTTTCTCAGGGCTCAGCCAATGAAACCAGCAGGGCTTGATTCGGATGCTTTCCGGGTGAACTCGGAGGCAGTCTCCCCCAGAGCTGCACAGTGCACGTCTGCAGCGGCTGGCTTTGGTTGTGGGCGATGCTTGGGAGGGGTTTTGTCTGGTTCCTCCTCCGAGAGAAGGGAGGGCAAACTTTTTTTTAGCACTTGGTAGATTACCATTGGGGTGAATTTTGAGGCACTGCTTTGGAAATGTGGGTTGGAAGTTGCAGTTGGTCCACCCTTATTTCGGTGAAAAGTTTCTAGTAGCCTCTGTCCACCTAGTTTCGGACCAAACTTTGCCCTATTTCATCCACTTAAATTTGCTATATTTTTTATTTTTAACTTCGGGAAAGTCGACTTCGCTGTTTCTATGGCAATGGTTACTATCGTAATTTGGAAGTGTTGTGCTTGAAAATTAGTGGCTTTCTTTTTGTAAAATAATTCTTTAAAAAAACTTTAATTGTACTTTTTTCATTACCATTTGACCCCCTTCTACCCTCCCCCCCCCCCCCTTGCAATCACCACACTTGTCCTTGTCCGTAAGCCCTGTTTCCTTTTTGCTCATACCTCCACTCCCTAACCGCCCCCTACCAAGTGGCTTTAATTCTTAAAGGGCCATTTTTATTTTGTAGCACTCGGTTCTCCTTTAAGATCATTACTCCTGTTTTACCTAGTAAGTCCACTCCCACCCCCATCCCCCCTGCTGTGTTTTATTTTATTGATTTTAGAGAGAAGGAGGGCCAGAGGGAGGGAAGGAGGGAGGGAGAGAGGGGGAGGTAGAAGCTGGGGAGGGGAAGGGGGGAAGGGGAGTGGAAAGGGGAGAGTTAGGGGGGAAAAAAAAACAAACTTGGGTTCCTTGTTGCACTTATTTATGGATTCATTAGTTAATTCTTGAATGTGCCCTGGCTTGGGATGGAACCAGAAACTTTGAAATATAGGGATGACACTCTAACCAACTGAGCTATGAGGCTAGGGCTCCCCCACGCTTTGCTTTGCAGTGTATTACATGGGGACTTATGATTTTTAGGCCCTTTTTCCCAGTTTAAGGTGTTATGAAAAATTTGTACATAATCTTTACAGCACCCCAGGAACTTGGTAATAACAGTGCAATTTAAATTGGAGATGTGTTTCACGTCAACAGATTTTAATCGGTTGCTTTTTTAAAGTTAAAAATATACATTTTGAACATTGCACACACACAAATGCTTTTAAAAAGCATTCCCATTCTTATTCTATGAAAATGAAGGTTTTAATAAGTTGAACTGGTACTTAACCTTTTTTTAGAGTTTTTAAAAATTTATTTTTAGAGAGGGGGGAAGGCAGGAAGAGAGAAAAGTGCTAGAGAAACATCCTTCAGTTGTGTCTCATGCACCCCCTACCTGCCTCCTACTGGGGGCCTGGCAAGTACCTCGATTGGGAATGGAACCAGCAACCTTTCAGCTTGCAGGCTGGCACTCAATCCACTGAGACATACCAGCTGGGGCAGGTATTTAATTTTTTAAAAAGTTTTTTAAGATTTAAATTTTCATTTAAGGATGAAAATATTCTATATTGAGTTTTCCTCTGAACATCTTCTAAATTACCCAGGGCTAGGTTAGGTGCTCCTGGGGTACAATCTCTTTTCTTTTTTTATTGTTTTATAATTGCCTCTTGACTGGTTCTTCCTTACTACAGGTATTAGAACCTGAAAACAGGTTCTGGGTGTGGTTTTTTCATTATTGTATTTCCAGCAGTTTACCATAGTGCCTGAGGTGATCTTTTTAAATAATATCTTTAGTAGGAAACAATTCACATGCCATATAATCTACCTATTTATTTTTTAAGATTTTATTTATTTTTAGAGAAAGGGGAAGGGAGGGAGAAGGAGAGGGAGACAAACATCAATGTGTGGTTGCCTCCCATGCACCCTCTGCTGGAAACCTGGCTCGCAACCCAGGTATGTGCCCTGGACTGGGAATGGAACTGGTGACCTTTTGGTTTGCAGGCCTGCACTCAATCCACTAAGCTACACCAGCCAGGGCTGCAATCCACCTTTTTAAAGCTTACAATTTAATCACCACAATCAGTTTTAGAATATTTTTATCACATGGAAAAGAAACCCTGTTCCCATTTGCAGTTTTATCTATTTCTCTCCAACTCCCTTCCCCTCTAGCCTTAGGCAACTACTAATCTGTTTTCTATCAATAGATTTGCTTATTCTGGACCTTTTATATACATGGAATCACATAATATGTGGTGTTTTGTGACTGGATTCTTTCACTTAACATAATGCTGTCAAGGTTCATCTATGTTGTCACATAGTATTTCATTCTTTTTTATGGTTGAATAATATTCTCTTCTGTGACTATGTCACATTTTGTTTATTCAATCATTAGTTGATGGGCATTTAGCTTGTTCTCACCTTTTGACTATTACAAATAATGTGCTGCTATGAACATTCATGAACTAGTTTTTGTGTGGGTATATCTTTTTTTTTTACTCTTGGATATACGAGGTCTGTGCAGAAGGTATCCAGCCATATAATATGAAAAATAGAGACATTGGGGAAGACATAAGATACAAGAAACTTTGAACTTAGGACAATGATGCCTCAGTCCCCTTCAAAGTAGGCACCGTGGGACCTCATACAGTTCTTCCAATCGCCATCAGCTGCCCTGCTATATATCTCTGAATCTCAATGAAGGTCTGAAATCTCTGTCCTTTCAAAGGTGATTTTTGCTTTGGGAAAAGCCAAAAGTCACAGGGTACCACATCTGGACTTTAGGGGAGCTGAGTCACCTGGGTGATTTGATGTTTGGCCAAAGAAACTCTGCCTTGTCATGATAAAGCTGCCAATAACCAATTAGTTCCCCATAGCTGCAGCCTTCTGAATCATCTTAATAGTTTCTGCAGAAGAATGTTTAAGCTTATCACAAAATTTGATTCATTGCTTTATTCACATGGTCATTTTGAATGCCACGGCCACGCAGTACACACACTCTCTCAATGGCATTTTGCCACCTCCACTGACTAGTATGGTGAAGTTGTCATTGTTCATGCATGCACATTCCAGTCCCTGGCAACCTTGGCTGCCAGGTTACATTGATGTGGCGCAAACCATTCTTACTATATTAACAATGGCTGGGCTTTTTCTGGACAGAGCTTGTATACTTAGTGGTGGAATTTCTGGGTTAAACATTCCCTCCTGAATGAATGAATGAGCAAGGAGGGAATTGTTAGTCTTGAGGGATACTCTCTGTAGGCCTTGGAGTGGTCAACTGACCCTTTCCTGCCCCAGTATCAAGTACACTTCTGTAGAGGCCAGAATTCTCTGTATGGGGCTTAGTTCTGCAGGCAGTGCTGTGTTTTTCTTGTCTAGATGTCATTAAAATCATCTCTTTCTATGAGTAGTTTTTATACATTTAATGATTATTTCCTTTATATTATTTTTCAAGTTTAATTTGAGACATGGTGATAAAACAGGTATATTCCATACTGTCATCAAACTCAGAGTCTAATGTAGGACTTTCAGTCTTTTAAAATATATTTTCTTTTAAGAAATAGGAATATCATATCTAATGCTCTTCTTACCACTCCCATTTATTTAAAAAAATTAAAAAATATGTTCATTGATTTTAGAGACAGAGGAAGACAGAGAGAGAGAGAGAGAGAGAGAGAGAGAAACATCGATGTGAGAGAGAAACGTTGATTGGTTGCTTCCCATATGCTCCCCAGTTGGGCTTTGAACTTGCAGCCTAGGCTGTCCTGACTGGGAATTGAACCCCAACTTTTTGTTGTATGGGACACCAACTGAGCCACACTGGCCAGGGCACCACCATCATTTCTAATAGGAATTTCTTGGGAGTTGTTCCGTGGTTAAAGTCACTGTATCTTAATCTTCACCGGCCTAGAAGGTTTTGTGGAGACTAACATATACATGTAAAATATTGAATTATTGTCTTTTTACTTACACTAACCCCTCAAAGATTCCCCTTTGCCCTTAACTCTCCCTGCCCTTTTGGAGAAGATTTTTATAATCTAAGTCTGCACTTGCAGAAGCAAGGATTTTAGGCCCACCTAAGCATTGGGAATAGTCCCCATAAGGTGTGTACCAACTGTGCTTCTCCTTCATGGCCTGCCATTATTCTTTCTCTGATGATCAAGTCCTAACTCTAAGCTCTATCAGTATGGCCAGCCAATTCTTAGCTTTCTGGCAAACTCATCTTTTTTCTTCAGTTCCTTGGCTGGGTTGGACTTGGCACTTTGCTTTACATTCTCATTCCCTCTTCTTAGACTGCCACTCCTACCTGTACTTATTTGGTTAATTTCATCTCATCCTTCAAATGGCTCAGCTCAGTTGTCACTTCCTCCAGTTAGTCTTTCTTCAGTCCTGTATACTTGCAATAGCAGCATTCTGTAATCTTCATGGTGTTAAATAATTACATCATTAGTAATTTGCTCTCCACTTCCCATATATGCACAGGAAAAAATCCACACAAAATAGTGAAAGTGGTTAGTTACGTCTGGTGATGGAATTATGGACAATTTGTCTCTTTTGTGCATATGTGCATTGTCAGATTTTTATCTTGTTTACCAGTATGACCTTTGTGAACAGAGAAAAAACTTAATAAAAATCCATGTTGTTAGAAAATCTAGAAACAGGAGAATTTATAGGAAAAAGAAAAATCATCAGTAATTGCCATTTTCATTTTGTGATTTTTTTCTAACCTGTTTTGTTTTAATAAACTAAATGAGATTTTACTATAGCTTCAAGGCACAGCTTTTTTTAAAAAATCATTTTTTATTTTTAATTACAGTTGACACACACATACATTATTATATTAGTTATAGGTGTATATCCCAGTGATTAGACATTATATGACTTAGTAAGTGATCATTCTGATAAACCTTGCACCCATCTGACACCATACATAGTTATCAGACTGTTATTGACTATATTTCCTATGCTGTACTTTTACTTCCCTGTGGCTATTCTGTAACAATCAATTTGTACTTCTTAATCTTTTCACTTTCTTAGCACATCCTTCCAGCCCCCTCCTATCTGGCAACCATCAAAATGTCATCTAGCCCTGGCTGGTGTAGCTCAGTGGATTGAGTGCTGGCCTGCGAACCAAAGGGTCGCCGGTTTGATTCCTAGTCTGGGCGCATGCCTGGGTTGTGGGCCAGGTCCCCAGTAGGGGGCGCATAAGAAGCAAATACACATTGATGTTTCTCTCCCTGTCTTTCACCTTCCCTTCTCCTTTCTCTAAACAAATAAGTAAAATCTTTAAAAACATGTTATCTGTATATATGACTCTCTTTCTGTTCTTGTTCATTTATTGTAAAGCTTTTATTATATTTTGATTCTCATATCTAGGGTCTTTTAGAGAATGGGGAGGATACTTATCATTGGTTTTTAGGGATAGAATTTCTGGTATTGAAATTGATCTGATTCTAAAGGAACAAAATCTAGCATCCGATACTATTAAAGTTTGAGAACTAAGTATTTGTTAATTAACCCATTTCCCTTTTTCACCCTGAGAATCATCCTTACTAGTATATTTGTATGCTTTAGTACTACACAGTTTTTCCTTGCACAGTTGTTTGTTATAGGCACTGTTTGTTGTATTTTTGCTGAGTGGTTTATTCTGCCTAGTAGTGGGTACATTTCTTCAAATTTTAGAGACAGAGCATAGAGCAGTATATATAGTAAACAAAGTGATTCCTTATCATTTCATGAAAGAGGATTATATTGAGTGTTAATGTTTAGTTAGGCTGTTATTTCATATTTTCAGATACAGTGGCTTCAGCTACTTTGGTATTTATGAACTGCTGCTCTATAGAATCTTTAAAATTTATTCTAGATTCTTTTGGGTTTGTATTATACTGTGGGCAAATATTGAAGGAGAAGAATAATGTGTTATCAAACCTTTTGGAGATGACTTCCTTTTTTATATCTCCATCCAGTTTCAGGTAACTAATTTGGCATCTACACATTTTAAGTGTAATAAGCTGAAATCCATCTTTCAGCTCTGCTTCTCTGAGGTTTCCCATACATCTGATCCTATTTCATTGTCCACTGGGGAAATGGGGAGTTATCCCAGATACCCCATGGTTCCTTAGCCCTCAAACCCAAACTATTACCAAATTTTGTCACTGCTGCTTCCTAAATACATTTCAGATCAGTTTGTTAATATCCACCTGGCAACATCTCAGTATTCAGCCTCCTTCCTATCTCTGTTCTACTCAGTGAGCTTTTAAAATGCAAATCAGATCCTTCTCATTGCCCTGAGGACATTTCCCATATGCTTGCTTCTCTCACCACCCTCCCCCGTCCCCCCGCAGCCTTTTCTAGATGGTCTACTTTTCCTCTCTGCCCCACTGGCTTTTCTCTTCCTGAGCTGTAGAGGCCCTTGATGAAAGTGCTGTTTGCTGCCAGGCAGACTTTTCCTCCTCCTTTCCTCCTTTCTGTACATCTTTCTGGTCTCTGCTTGAATGTACTTCCTCGGAGAATCCTGACCTGTCACCCCGCCTCTTCCTCAATTTAAATCAGCTTCCCTAATGATTATCCTAATTTCCTAAACTTTTCCCTCCATAACACTTAGCACTTTATAGTCCATATTTATGTGATTATTTGATTGTTTCTAAATGTAAGAATTCTACAAGGGTAGGGATCAAGTACTATGTTTGTTTACTTATATCACACCAGCACATCATTGTCTCATCAGCACTACACTATAGCTGCTCAAAAAGCATTTGTTGTACAAATTACTGTTTTTACATATATGAAAAAATTAAGGAAATTAAAATCAGAGCACAGAGTAGGAAATATATTTAATCCATTCTGACCCAACACACGTACATATATACAACTGAAACAACAGTTTCACAAAACATACTTTGCTAACTGTACCATACTCTTGTACTTTCTGTTTTATTCTATTTTACGTATAAAAATACAGGTTAGGACTAGACTTCAGTTTGCACAGCATAGCTCCAAGGCAATATAAGGAAAATGCTTCATTTCTATTAGCCCCTCCTCCTTCTTTGAAACACAATTGCTATTTCTCAGTCTTTTCTGATGGAAAATGCAAGTATACCTGTAAATACCACCACCTTCCCCATTAAAAGGAAGACTTTGTTCTGCCTGATCTCAGAGGAGGGTTGGTTAAGGTCAGGTTTAGAAAAGTCTAAATCTGACTCTCCCTTAGGTCTTCCAGGTACTTTTTCACCCTACTGATAATTGATGTGTGGTCAGTCAGTGAAATTTAAGGCTGGCCTTCCATTAGTTTTGTTTTTCAATTTGCTATAAACCAAACAAAATTCCTGAAATGAAAACAAGAGGATCAAGGCAAACCGGTAAGTATTTGTGAATGTGTGAATTAAGGAGCCTGGCTGGGTAAGGATGTCACAGTTCAGTGGATCACTAGAGCTGATCCCTAGAGCTGTGGTTCTCATTTGTTCACTTAACAGAAGAATTGGTGCTGTTTGGTTCCATCATGAAATATTAATATCTTATAAACTATTTTGCTAGCTAACTATTAGAAATAACCCGTGTCTATTTTAACTGATTACTATGCTGTGAGATTCAGAACTTGGAAGAATGTTTAAAAACATTAGATAAGTTCAAACCTATTTTTAATGAAAAAAGAAGTGTATAAAAATTGCATACATTGTATGATTTCAGTTGTGTTTAAATATGTTTAAACATGTCTGTTTAGAAAATATACACTGGAAATGATAGTGGGATTACTGGTGATTTTAATTTTCCTCTATTAAATTTTTGTTTGAGATGAACATTATCGCATTTGTAATCAGAAAGGTTCAGTTTGAAAAAACAAATTTCTTATATATTAACATGTATTTGCAAATAGGTAAAATAACACCTTTATTAAAATGGTGGATAGAACCCAGGTTTCTAGTGGCTGTATTTTGGAGACTTCTCTCCAGGTGGGACCATAGATTATTCATGATTTATAATCTTGCACTGCATGGTGATCCTTGTTTTTGCTCCTAGGCTGATTCTTTCTCTTTTCTAAGTTATTGAAGCTTACCAAGCTTTGTTTTTCATCTTTTTTTTTTTTTTTTTTTTTTTTGCTGAAATAGGATTTCATTTCTTCCTGCCTTGCTCAAGCATGTTGGGAATGAATGTTCACTTATGGTTGCCCATAGCTCGATATTTTGGAAAGTTCTAATATTCCTTATTTAATCCAGCTGTATAGCATGAGTTGAAGGGATGGAGAGGGTTTTGGATGAATTAGGGAATATATAGATGATATCTTCTTTCTGTTAAATTTGGAAATATCTAGTTATAGTGAGAATTAGAAACAAAATGGATAGAAACATACAGTAATAGTTTAACTGTAATCCTCAGTAAATTTTCCCATACCTGTGTTTGAAATTTAGTTTTCTAACATTCACACCTAGTAGATTAGATTAAATATTTGAAAATATATTTGATTATTTGATAGCCATACAAAATAGATTTTCTAGATGTTGATACATTATTTATTAAAGAAGGAATGGGAAAACTTCAAGAGAGAGAAGGGAGAGAAACATCGGTATATGGTTGCCTGTCCTGCACCCCCCACCGAGGACCTGGTCGGCAACCCAGGCAGTGTGCTCTGAATGGGGATTGGACCTGTGACCTTTTGGTTCTCAAGCTAGCATTGAATCCACTAAGCTACACCAGCCAGGGTGGAACTGTAATTAGAGGGAATTGTAAAGTGAGGACAGTTGGCCAGACACAGAGGACCTTTTAGGGTGTGCGCCTGCACATGTGCATGAGTACAACACTTTTTAGGGGACTACATAGTCCTGTTTTCATTTTCAACATCACAGGTTCAGATATCTGAACTTTAACACTTGATCCCGAGTATGTCAGGCATTGGAGGACTTATGTCCACAGTGTTCCTCCCTAATCAAACTCACAAAAAGAACCAGAACCCAATTCCAAAGGATATGTGTCTGTTCATCAAGGCTCTTTCTAGAATGTCTTGGTCCATGGAAAAGCACAGGAGGAATCTCACATTGCTTGTCCGGTGACAGAGGTCCCCACAGATGGAAATGGGTATAGGGTTGAGGAGTAATCTGAACAGGGTGTCGTTCACCTGCTGGGCTTCTCTGCCCCCCAAGAGTATTTCCATCTGCTCATCAGAGCATTGTTCCTGCAGATACATTTTCTCCTGTTCAGCAAGGTTAAAGATTGATACATATTCCTTCACTTTTGCTCTCTCTTTATTCCATCTTCTAACTCATTTTTTCACCAGACATTTGTTTAAATTCTAGTCCTGAGGACATACCTTTGTCTCTGGTTGAACATGAGTCTTGTTGTTTCTCTTCTGTTTTGGGAGTTTATCAGATACTTAGAAAGGTCACAGGTATCCCTGTGAGTGGAAGACTGATGGAATAGGCATTTCTTTATTTTTTTTTGGAAGGTAGCTCATTTCACCCATTTAAAAAATATATGTTTAAATATCAAAAGGAACCTTTGCCTGAAATTTGGGCAGTTTACTGAGAACTCTAAGTCTACAACATTCAGGCAGCTTTCATTAGCACAAAGAATCTGGCTCTGGGATAGGTAAATTCACTTCTCATTCTTTTTGATAATTTTATTTGCTTATTTAAAAATTTATTTAGATAAATGTGTGTTAAATAAATATTTTATTATTTTAAATACACAATGCAAGGTATCTAATAAGGTATAATATTCAGCAGGTATAAATGGGTAAAAAGTACATGTTCTCACCTTTGGCCACCAGATAGCCACTTTTCTCCTTTTGGTCAACCACTGTGAAAACTATTTCTTTTAGGGCTTTCCAGAGGTATTCTATATATTCTATATAAGATATCTTATATAAGCATATATGTACATATACACATTTTTTACATAAATGACAGTATCTATACTTGTTCTGAATTAAAAAATTTAATAGTATAACTTGGATGTGATTTTTAAAATATGAGTACATACAGTGCTCTGTCTTTTTAGAGTGAGTGCACAGGCCCTGACTCTTGTGGTTCAGTTGGTTTGGCAGTGTCCTGCAAAATGAAAGGTTGCTGGTTTGAGTCCTAGTCAGGGCACATGCCAAGGTTGTAGGTTCAGTCCCTGGTTGGGGTTTGTAACAAGAGGTAACCTGTCACTGTTTCTCTTCCTCTCTTTATCCCTCCCTTCCCCTCTCTCACCAAAAAAAAAAAAAAAAAAAGTAAATAAATAAAAAATTTTAAAAAGTTTCTTAAAAAAAAGAATGTAGTGTTACATTGTTTGTGTATACCATAATTTACTTAACCAGTGTGATATCAAACGTCATTTAGGTTGATTTTATTCTAGTGATCTATTTATGTACCATTACCTTAATATTTTAATTGTTGTAGTTTTATAACATGTTTTCAGAATTTTCTGGGCTGTTGTTTATTTTTTTTCTCATTACACTTAAGTTTAGAATAAAAATTCCAAGTTCCAAAAACCTATTATTTTATTGAGAATAAATTTATAGAAAAATACCTTACAGAGAAATATCTTTAAGATGTTGAATTTTTTTGCCTGAGACTATGGTATGTGATTTCATTTGTCTTACATCCTTCTAAAAAACAACTTAAAGATATCTTTTTACAGATTTTACACATTTCTTAAATTTATTCCTTTATTTAATAATAATTTATTTTAAAAGTAATTTTCTATTTTACTTTGGGACCATATCAAAGTTTTAGAAAGTTGCATTGTAGTACAAACAACTTTTATTTCCTTGAAAAATTTGCCTTCTTTTCCATTACTCCTTAATACTTTGTTGTGTGTTTCCTGCAAAGACAGTTTCCTACAAACCACAGTACATCAAAGTCAAGAAGTACACAGTGGTCTAGTCTTTACACTCTTTACATTTCATCATTTGCTGTATGCAAAAGTACCCAGTCCGAAATGATGCAGGCATTTTCTTGTTTTCAGGAAACATCCTTCAGTTTCAAATAGTCCTTACTCTGTCTTTGATTTTCTTTTTAAAGATTTTATTTATTTATTTTTAGAGAAGGGGGCAGGGAGGGAGAAAGAGAGGAAGAGAAACATCAATATGTGGTTGCCTCTTGTGCCCCCCCTACGGGGGACTGGCCTGCAACCCAGGCATATGCCCTGACTGGGAATCAAACTGACAACCCTTTGGTTCCCAGGCTGGAGCTCAATCCACTGAGCCACACCAGCCAGGGCTGATTTTCTTTTTACTGATTGATTGATTTGATAGAGGTAGGGAGAGAGACATTGATTTGTTGTTCTACTTAGGCATTCTTTGGTTGATTCTTATATATACTCTGACCCTGGATTAAACCTGCAACTTTAGTGTATCTGGAGGACACTCAACAAATGGAGCTACCTGGTGGGGGGCTGTCTTTGATTTTAATAATGTTGCTACCTGTGACAATAACATGCCCGCTATTTTACAGATTCTCCCTTAATTTTTGTTTGTCTGATATTTCCTTGTGATTAGATTCTTGAGGCATTATTGGCAGGAATATCACAGAATATGATGTATTCTTTTAATTAATTACATCTTATCAGGCTTTTTTTATACCTTATCAGGTGGCAAACAATTTTTTATTTCTGGTAATGTTCATTTTGATTGCTTTGTTAAGATAAGAGTCTTCTATGTTTCTCTGCTGTAAAGTTACTGTTTGTTTTGGGAAAACTATAAATATCTTGTTTCTTATCAGGATTTTAATTTTTTAATTTTTATTAATTTGGATTTACAGTTACTATTTTATTCAGTGAGTACAACCTATTAATGTTATTGAATATTTATATTGATGCTTAAATTGTGATAAGTTTGGCCTATGGGAGCCCTTCAGGTGGGATTTTGTATCCTTTTGACATGTCCCATCATTCTTTGAGCACTCCCTTTTGGGTGCAGAGAGATATTTAGGCTCATTTTGAACTTTCCCAACCCCAAATATTTAAAGGCTATATCTAGGTGTTATTGATATTGGGATGTTGCTTAGTGAATAGAACTAGAGAATATGTATAAGTTCAGATATACATCTATGTGTATGTATTTATATACTTAACCACACACACACACACACACACAATCATATACCAAATGTACTAATATTGAGCATTCTTGCATTCCTAGAATAGCCTTTTGATCACAGTTTAATATTTTTATATGCTTTTGGGTTTTGTTTGCTCCATTTTAATAGGAATTTTAATCATTGTTCTTCAATGAAAATTGTTTTGCAGTTTCCTTAGGTCATTTGCCAAATTCTGCTGTTAACCCGTTTTAGGCTTGCTGCTGCTGCTTCCTCTTCTTCTTCTTTTTAAATTTTTATGAGTATATTTGAGCCAAACTGAGGACATATGCCAAGGAACAAGATTTCAAATACTCCTGTAGGTTTGCTTCTTTAAGGATTTTAAAGCTTGCTATTTTTTTTCTTGTGTTCAGGAATAGCTTAAATAACATTGGATTTTGTTTCTTAAAAATTGAGTGTAGAAGGTGGTTGTTATGGCTTTAACGTGCCATCTTCTCAGACTGATAGCCTTTGATATTAATAAAAGTGCAATTATAATACAAAAAAAATTAAGTTTAATTCTGTGAAACCATCTGGGCTTGGTGCTGCAGATTTCTTTTAAATTTAATGGGCGTGATTTTTTTTTTTTTTTTTTTTGGTGGTAGCTGGATTGCCTAGCAAAGAGGTAAGTTATATTTGGGACCTGGGTCTGGAGGACGATAATCAGCTCATTGTACTTATTTGCTATATGACTTTTAGAAGTCATTTCTATTTCTGAGCCTTAGTTTCATTGTCTCTCAAATGGTAAAAATCATCATCTGCTAATGAAAGTTTTAAGGATGAAAATGAAGCCCTGGATTGGTAGTTCAGTTGGTTAGAGTGTTGTCCCCATATGCCAAGGTTTTGGGTTAGATCCTTCGTCAGGGGTCTAACATATAAGAAACAACCAGTGAATGCATAAATAAGAGGAACAACAAATCCATTTTTATTTCTCTCCTCCCCTACCTTCCTCTCTTTCTCCAAAATCAGTAAATAAATAAAAAAGGAAAGTGAAATACTGTATGTTAAAATGCAGTAAAGAACCCAGAAAATGCAAGGCTTTTTTAAAAAAGTTTTCTTTTAATAAAATGTTGGTATTCAAATTGTGTTCCTGAGGATAGCTCTTCTATCATACTATTGAAGGAGTTAGCAAATGGACTGGGCCTTCCCCTCAAAAGACCAGGTAAATGGAGAAAGATATGGGGTAAATGGAGGCATTTGTTTGCTATTAACACCAAAGAAAAATTATGGATCAAACAAAACATGGCCTAGATAGTTTATTTTTGTGGACATTAGTGAGAGTTTGGTCTTGTATTTATTTTAACCATATTTTATAATCAATGAGAAGCATTGGGTAACAGATTATGATTTCCCTTTGTGTTTGTATAATGATTATATTTGTGTTTATTATAATTTGGTTAAATATTTGAGATTTTGAGAAAAATTAAACTCACCTAGAAGACATTAAAAATACTTTTAGATTTGTTTGCATGTCAAGGAAGCCCTGTGTTGGTATCAAAATTAAAGAGAATAAATTATATGAGTGATCCATGGACACAGACAACAGGAGGAGATAGACTGTGGGAGTGGGGGATGGCATGGGACGGAGTAGGGAATAATTGGGACAACTGTAATAGAATGAACAGGAATAAAATAAAATAAAAAAATAAATTATCAGCAAATACCTATGCAAGGTACCATGCCCAACATTGCATATAAAATGAAAATAAAGCAAATCTGTTTCCCTCAAATTGTTCTTTTGGACAGGCAGTTACCAAAATTGTGCAAATTGTCATAATTCTTTAAAATAGTATTCCTTGCATTCATTCGATAATAATGAAACAAGCAAGGACCAGTGGATTGTTGTGTCTGTTGTTTTCCAACAGATTGTGAGTCTTTAGGAATAATTTCAAATTTTGCATACTAAATTACATTCAAATGTTTCAAAATATTTCAAATTTTGGGCCTCATTTTTTCATACTTGAAACTAAAAATGTATAATTTACTGATAGCCTTAAATAGTTAAGATGAGATTCAGATGTTATCTCGCCAGAGAGCTGATGGTGATGCTGTTCCACCTGTGGTGCCAGGGAACCCTTGGGTGTGCAGGTGGTGCAACAGAAGTTGGAAGTTAGAAATCTATCACAGGCTGCTGTGGCACGTGTCCGCAGGAGGCTGTGGTTCTTCTCCTTCTGGCACCCCTATAATTCAGATATTGGGACATTTGAAGTTGTCCCAGAGGTTCCCAAGCCTCTCATTTTTTTGAATTCTTGTTTCTTCATTCTGTTCCAGCTGGGTGTTTATTTCTTCCTTTTGTTCCAAATTGTTGATTTGAGTCCTGGTTTCCTTCCTGTCACTGTTGGTTCCCTGAATATTTTGCTTTATTTCACTTTGGGTATCTTTCATTCGTTCTTCCATTTTCCAAGCTCAATCAGTTCTGTGAGCATTTTGATTACCAGGGCTTGAAACTCTCCATCAGATAGGTTGGCTATCTCCTCATCACTTAGCTGTCTTTCTGGAGTTTTGCTTTGTTCTTTCATTTGGGCCCTATTTCTTTGTCTTGGCGCTTGTAAAGTTGTAAGGGGGAGGAGCCTTAGGTATTCACCTGGGCAGGGCAACCCTCCTTGGTACTGTGGTGCTGTCTGTAGGGGACGGGCCAGAGGGGGAACAGTGCGGCTCACCTGCTCGGACTCTAGCCTCACTTTCCTACGAACTCTTGTGAGAGACTGGGAGTTTCTGCCACCATGGCCCGCCCCCCCCAACCCCTGTAATCCACAGTAAGCTCTGAGTCTCAGTTTCCCATTCAGCCAGGTGCGCACGCATAGTCCGCGACCTTGCCTCGGGTTCTCTCCATTTGTCTTACTGGTCTGGTTGATTGTTTCTTTAATTCCTTGGTTGTCGGAGTTCCATGCAGTTTGATTTTCTGGCACTTCTGGTTGTTAATTGGATTTAGGTTGGTTGGTATCCTCCTTTTGGTTGTGCGAGGAATCGAAGGGTTTCTACCTATGCCTCCATCTAGGTTGGAACTTGAGAATTAAAATTTTAAAGCAAATATTTATGGAACACTTCAGAATTTTTTGTAATTCATAAGCATCTTTCATAATTAGTTACAATTTTAAGTTTGTATTAAAATGATTTTTACAGCCTTCATAATTTTTTTAAACTGAAAAACAGTTTTTCTTTACTATTTATTACAACATATAAAATGCATACCTAAGGGCTATATTCTTTTAATTTATCGTGAAGCTTATCTGCATGCATAAAGCATGTAGAAATCAGTATAACAAATGCAAGCTTTTTGTCTCTAAGTCTACATTATGCCTATGTTAATTATTTTTTTAAAAATATATTTTATCGGTTATGCTATTATAGTTGTCCAATTTTCCCTTCTTTATTCCCCTCTGCCCTGTACCCTCTCCCACCCGTATTACCCTACTGGCCCCCTAGTTCATTTCAGTGGGTCCTACATATAAGTTCTTTGACTTCTCTATTTCCTGTACTATTCTTAACCTTCCCCTGTCTATTTTGTACGTACCCGTTATGCTTCTTATTCCCTGTACCTTCTCCACCTCTCTCCCCCTCCCACTCCCCTGTTGATAACCCTCCATGTGATCTCCTATTCTGTGATTCTATTCCTGTTCTAGTTGTTTGCTGAGCTTGTTTCTATTTTTTAGGTTCAGTTGTTGATAGTTGTGAGTTTGTTGTCATTTTACTGTTCATATTTTTGATCATCTTCTTTTTTCTTAGATAAGTCCCTTTAACATTTCATATAATAAGGGCTTGGACATGATGAACTCCTTTAACTTGACCTTATCTGAGAAGCACTTGATCTGCCCTTCCATTCTAAATGAAAGCTTTGCTGGATAGAGTAATCTTGGATGTAGGTCCTTGTCTTTCATGACTTGGAATACTTCTTTCCAGCCCCTTCTTGCCTGGGAGGTTTCTTTTGAGAAATCAGCTGATAGTCTAATGTGATCTCCCTTGTAGGTAACTGTCTCCTTTTCTCTTGCTGCTTTTAAGATTCTCTCCTTATCTTTAATTTAGGGTAATTTAACTATGATGTGCTAGGTGTGTGCTTCCTGGGGTCCAACTTCTTTGTAACTCTCTGAGGTCCTGGACCTCGTGCAAGTGTATTTCCTTTGCCAGATTGGGGAAGTTCTCAAATACGTTTTCAATTTCTTGCTCTTCCTCTTCTTCTGACACCCCTATGGTTTGGATGTGGAAACTTTAAAAGTTGGCCTGGAGGTTCCTGATCCTCCTTATTTTTTTGAATTCTTGTTTCTTCTGTTCTGGTTGAATGTTTCTTTCCTCCGTTGCTCCAAATTGTTGATTTGAGCCCTGATTTTCTTCTCTTCACTGTTGGTTCCCTGCATATTCCTCTTCATTCCATTTTGCATAGCCTTCACCTTTTCCTTCATTTTAGGACTATACTCAACCATTTCTATGAGCATCCTGATTGCCAGTGTTTTGAACTCTGCATCTAAGGGGTTGGCTATCTCTTCATTGGTTAGTTCTATTTTTGGAGCTGTGACCTGTTCTTTTAGTAGGGTTATATATATATATATATATATATATTTGTTTATATAAATAAGTATATAAATAAATAAATATATAAGAGTGTGTGTGTGTGTGTGTGTGTATTTTTTTTTTTTAGTCTCACCGCAGCTATTATGTTGTAAGGGGCAGAGCCTTAGGTTTTCGCCAGGGAGGAGCAACCCACCTTGTACTGAATGTAGGGGAGGGATCTGAGAGGTAACAGTGCTGCTTGCTTGGCTCTCCCCTGTTTTCAGTCACTTCCCACAAGCAAATTGGGCCCTTCTGGTGCTGATTCCTGTGTGGGTGGTTTTGTGTATGTTTTAGGACCCTGTGGGTCTCTCCAATTGACTCTGCTGTGAGGCTGGGAGTTTCTTCTGCCACCCCAACTCCCACAAGTTTTTTCAGTCAGAGGTTTTGAGGCTTTATTTCCCCGCACTGGAACCCTGGGTTGCATGGTCTGTCTCGATTCCCAGTTGCTCTTCCCGGTTTATCTGCATGCAAATGTGGGATTGCCCAGTTGCCCAGCTGCCGCCTGCCCACACAGTCCTGTTTCCACCCCTCCTACCTGTCTGAATTAGAGTTTCTTTTTTAACTCCTTGATTGTTTTTACTCCTGGATTGTTGGACTTCCATACAGTTTGGTTTTCTAGCAGTTCTGGTTATTTTTTATTTTTAAATTTGTTGTCCTTTTTTTGGTTGTGCGAGGAGGCAAGTGTCTACCTACACCTCCAGCTTGGCCGGAAGTAGTCTTCATAATTTTTAAAGCATTTTTATTCTTAGATATTTTATTGACATGCAGATTAGAGATTACTTTTGGCTTCAAATTAAAAACAGGTTTGGAAGGAGAGTCTAGCAGTGAAGGAACACTAATTAAAAAGGTGTTTTCAATTAAATACCTTTGGCAGGAGACCAATTAAAAATTCATCATTTTAATTAGTATTTTCTGTTCTTAAATAAACAATGTCAAGGTGATGCTTTTCTTTCTCTGTCTAGTGATCATTGTCAATCAGATATTTTTGATTAAATGTACTTTCTGTATTACTTTAGAATTTATTTTTTACTTTCCCCCTGAAGAGGATTTAGCACTGTCTACTATATTTACTGAGTTTTTTCCCTTTTCTTTGACTGTCTTCTCTGACACATTGAATTGTAAGATGTGACATGACATATTCCTTCACTGGAGTGTGAGAAATTACTTTTATGAAACACTACTTAAAGACAAACAGATTTGCTTAGAATTAGTGCTGTTTGTAAACTAGTTTTTCTTGTTGTTTTTATTTATATTTATGTGAAGATTTCCTCCCAGATCAAAGGTATTGGTAGGATGCATAAAGACTTTTTATCCTAGTATGCAAATGTTTTTCTACACGTTACCTTTTAATGTTAAAGTTGTTGATTATTTAAGTTAAAGAGCCACATTTATTGTTCATTGAATCTGTAAGTTTATAGATGTTTGTAGTTGTAAGAATAAAAGGAAGAGACCTAAGCAAATTATTTTTAATTTTTTGAATACAAATATATAGCCCAATTATAGATTTTTCAATTAAAATAATGTCATAAAATACAATTAAAGACAATTTAAAGCCCAATGTTGGGTTGTTCATTGGCATGTAGGCTTGTCTTGCTTTTGACAAATTTAATATATAAAACAAGGAATTGCCACAATTAAAAACTAGGAATGCTTGCTTGATATGACAAAATGGCTTTACATTGCAGTTAAAAAAACTCTTGGTTTAATTTTGTAAGCCAAAATTAATTTAGACTCTAATAAAGATTAAAAGCACTTATTTAAGTAAAAGTGGCTGTAGCCTTGGAGACACAGTTTCAAGTAGCAACTTAAATTGTGCTCCAGCAGTACAAAAGGGCTATCCTTTATAGAGAAAATTCCCACCTAAGTTTCCAATTTCAGGCAATGAAATTTCCCAATTTTTCATTCTAAATTGTATAGTTTGGATTTCATGGGGCAGGTCTCAGTGCATTTGTAGAAAGGTGAAACTGGGGCTTTCCTGCAGTGGTCAACTCAGACAGTCTGCAGTTGTTCAATCTTCAGTTTTTCCTGGTACACAGGTTACTTGAGCAACTCCTGTCAGCAAATGGCTACTAGACTCCTGTTATTCATAAAATTTGGGCCCTTCATTGATCATGGGGAGTCCATCTCTGCAGATAAATTCCTTTTTGGCATTCATTTCCAATGAGTCTACTCTGGGTGCACCACTTAAATTATATTTCAATTTTAAAGGTATTTTCAAGTATATCACTTGGTTGTTTCATCATTTAAAAAAGGTTTTATGTAATGCTCAAGGAATGCAAAAGACATGGTATAGCCCTATGAATTTATCCAGATATAACTATGTAATTCTCTTCTATCTCATCTGCTTTCCCTTGGAATCTTGTCCTGATTTCTGTGCTCAGTTTTCCCTTTCTTTAAAAAATAGATGTATTTTATATGCATTTATTCTTAAAGAGAAGTTAAATTTTATTTTTTAGATTTGTAAAAATGGACATTTTCTTTGAATATTCCAAGACTTAACTTTCTGAGGTTTATCCATATAGTTGAGCACAGCTTTGGTTTGTTAATTTTCATTGCTATATAATATTTCATTGGGCAGGTATATTCTGAGATATATATATATATATATAGTCTCTTGGAGATTGACATTTGAGTTGTTTTCAACTGTTACAAAAATGCTGTGAACATTATTCTGTATGACTGTTATTGAACATAGGCTAGAGAAACTCTAGGTGCTAGAGTAGGGTTTTTGAACCTCTGTACTGTTGACATTTAGAGCTGGGTAAGTCTTTGTTGTGGGTGTTTTCCTTTGCATTGTAGGCTGTCAGCCATCATTAAGCAGTGTCCCTGTCCTTTAACCACTAGATGCCACTAGCAGTTTTCTACATGTGACAGACAAAAATGACTCTAGATATTGTGTTCCCAAAGGGACAGATCATCTCTGGTTGAGAACCATTGTTGCCTTTGACCCATGAACAATTAAAGATTATTTTGAGATTTTCATACATAGGGAGAATTTTTAATTTATTTTTTTTTAAAGATTTTATTTATTTGTTTTTAGACCGGGGAAGGGAGGCAGAAAGAGAGGGAGAGACACATCAGTGTGTGGTTGCCTCTTGTGTGCCCCTACTGGGGACCTGGCCTAAAACCCAGACATGTGCCCTTGACTGGGAATTGAACTGGCAACCCTTTGGTTTGCAGTCTGGTGGTCAATCCACTGAGCCACAGCAGCCCAGGCTTAATTTATCTTTTTAAAAATATATATATAATTATTGGTTTTTAGAGAGGGAAGGAGGGTAGGGGAGAGAGAGACAGACACACAGACATCGATGTGAGAAAGAAACTGGATTGGTTGCCTCCCACACGTGCCTAGACTGGGGCTCAAACCTGAATGAAACCTTTTGGTATACAGGGTGACACTCCAGCCAACTGAGCCACACTGGCCAGGGATCATTTACTTTTTATTTTTGTTTTTTACAATATTTATTTATTTTTATAGAGAGTGAAAGGAAGGAGAAAGAGAGGGAAAGAAATATCAGTGTGTGGTTGCCTCTTATGTAACCCCTGCTGGGGACATGTACTGAAACCCAGGGATGTGCCCTGACTGGGAATTGAACTGGCAACCCTTTGGTTTGCAAGCCAGCACTCAGTCCACTGAGCTACACCAGCCAGGGCATATTTTTTAATATATAACTTAAAAATTTCTCTTTTAGTAAATATAAAAGGGGAGACCCAAAAACCCCTGGAATTTATTTATACAAAATTGTGTATTCTTACATGTTTAAACTTTGGTCACCTTCAAAGTACTCTACATTGGATAGAATACATTTTTTTCCACTGCCCAAAAAGTTTTTGAACTCATCGATTTTGATGCCTTTTAGTGCTTCTGCTGTTTTTTGTTTCACCTTTTCCGCATTGGCAAGACATTTCCCTTTGAGGACTTTTTTCATCAGAAATAAAAAAAGTCACTTGGGGTGAGATCTGGTGAATATGTTGGGTGGGACAAAAAGGTCGTCATTTTGGTTAAAAACTGCTGAACACCTAGTGCAGGGGTGGGCAGGTGTGCTGATAAATCATGAAATGGGCAAATGCATTGATTGAGTCTTCAACAAAAAAATTCACTGAGGCTGAATGCAGCCTCTCACAACACCAGCTGGTACACTGATACAGATGGGTTCCTAGAATACACTCACCTAGCAGGGGAAGCCTGTACTACAAGGGGCCCTCCCTTCAGAAGATAATTTTAGTTTTTTGGGGTCCCCACATGTATATCCCACATATATAGAGCTCTTTATTGTTGGGTTCCTCAATCTTTTTTAAAAGTACAAGGGGTCCTGAGACCAAAAAGTTTGAGAACACTGCTCTGGGCTTCTAATTCCTCACTTACAAAATAGGGTTAATAATAATACTTGTAGGGCCCTTAGGAGAATTAAATGAGTTAACATTTCCTATATTAGTGTACTTACTGTGTGCTCCTGATATACCATAGGAGGACAGTTCAATTTTTTTGGACTAAAATCCTATTTACCTTCAAGGCCTATATCTCAAACCCACCTTTTCTCTATTCCTTCCCTCACAGTGACCAACTGGTTCCCCTACCTCCCCCAGGAAATTCTATAGCACTTATGTTTGTACCTTGAATTAGAGAATGAAGTTACTGCCTTGTATTGTCAGTTTTTCTAGGAGTCTTCACCCTTTGGAATTTTCACTTTCTAACAAAGTAGAAGGAATTCCTGGTTAGTTGTCCAGTTTTTATTATTGTTGTTTTCCTTCTGATTTTGGTCGTTAGGCAGTTGTCCTGGGATAATTTTTTTTTTTTAAACTTTTGGCTTCTGTACCCAGTGCCAGATGGAAGCAGATTCCAAGCATCCAAGCCTCTCTCCAGCCACCTGCCTGTTCAGTTCTCTATAGCAAAATCCCAGTTAACTCCTATGTTTATTTTTTCAAATTTGTGTGACCTTGAGTGAGTTTTTAAACCTCTTTATATATTAAATGCTTTAATGTTAGCTGCCTCTGCTGTTATTAATGCAAAGATTCTTCTGCTTCTGCTTGGACACTTCAGGGATTGATGGGTAGTCATAGGATGATTTTGTGGTCTGCTTTCCTCAATCTTTTCCGTAGAGGATATGGCTCTTTTAATAGTCAGTGTGTGTTTTGCATTTTGAGATAGCTCTCTTATCTTTACCAATCTAAGATTAGAAAGTCGTTTTTTCTTCCTTATTGCCTCCAGGTCCTTGAAGTTAAAGAATTTTGTCATGAAAATTTTTTGATTAATCTTTGCGTTTAGCTGTGGGAATAGACATTTGTCACTTGAATGAATGAATGATTTAGAAGGGATAGTTAGAAAGGTCTGACAACCTATATGCTTGGAAGGAAGATGATGGGACTAGTTATCTTATTTGTCAAGCCGAAGAATTAGAAGTTAAAGTGGTTTGCAAGTGGAAGCCATTTTTATTGAGAGAATGGTTTGTTAAGAATATTACATTTGGAAGATTCCTGTATATAGGTGGAGGTTGGGTGTTTTGTTGAGTTAAAAGCTTAGAAACCAAGAAGGTATTGGTTAAATAAGGACTTGAACTTGAGTAAGTCACTTGATCTTTGTTAATGTAATTAGTTTCTCCTATCCCTCTACTCTCTCTTCCTTCCTCTCTATATATATCACACTGGAGACATGAAGGACCTCAGAGATCATTTAGTTCCCTGGTTCCCAGTCTTAAAGTTTTGAAAAAATAAGCAAAAAAATGGACTGACATAGGCTTGTCAAATTTTAATTTTCTAAAATAAAAATTACCAAAGAAAACTTACTATCTAATGTAATGTTCAAAAAACACAAGTGCCCTGACTGGGTAGCTCAGTTGGTTAGAGTATTGTCCCTGATAGACCAAGGTTGCAGGCTCTATCCCTGTCAGGGCACATACAAAACCAGTGAATGCATAAGTAAGTGGAACAATAAGTCTCTGTCTCTCTCTTTCTCTCTCACTCTCTTTTTCCCTCTCTCTCCCTCCCCCTCTTCTCCACCCTCTCCTGCCAGTCTCTCTAAAAAATAAAATCAATAAAATGTTAAAAAGATTGTTTATTAAAAAAAAACCCAACAAAACAAAGAACGTTTTCTGAGAAAAAAAGATGGAACTTGAAAAAAATCAGAGCACTTTCATTGTTGCTTTTCTGTGGACTGGTGGAACTTCTGGTCCCCCATGTTTAGGAACACTGAATTTATTTAATTCCCTAAGTTCAAGGGTCTCTAAGACTTAACATTAAGAATGAAGTGCTTAGGTGAAGTCACATCTTCAGGTATTGATGGAGTCACAGCTCTGTCCACTTCTGTGGCTGAGATCTGGTCTAGTGGTTCTTAACTGTTTTGGGGGTCATGTGTAGGTATATTTGAGAGTGATAGGAACTTATTGGTCTCACCTTAGGGGAAAAATTGGACAAGAACATTAGGGCTGAAAAGAGTACTGAAATACAGATGAGAATGTGAAAAACTTATGCTAATGTATTTGAATGTATAGTTTTCCAGAAAAATATAAATTCTAAAATGGAATGAAGAAGTAATAGAAATATATCAATTAAGATAATTGATTCTTTAGTTACATGTCATACCACAAAGAAAGTACCAGGTTCAGATAGTTTTGCAGGTTAGTTCTACAAACTATTGGTAGAACTAATAAACTTCAGGTTTCTCTCTTTCAGGAATACTTCCCAACTTATTTTTTCAGGCTAGCAAGTTTTATACTGGGTTCAGGCAGGATGTTATGAATAAAGGAATATTATAAGCTAGCATCACCTATGGAGATATGAAACCTAAAATAGAATACTAATGTGGATAATTCCGCAGTGTGCCATTCTGATAATACATCATCATGAAGTTGTGTAATACAGATGGGTTCAACATAAGAATCCTGTTTCATCGCAATAGAAAAAGGTAAAAACCTGTCATAACAGATATACAAAAAGCATTTGATAAAATGCTACATGTATTTGATTTAAAAGCAAAACAAAGAAAAAAACAACCTTTTAGAGAAAGTAGTAGAACAACTTTTCTCACCTATTAAAGGGTACCTATATTCTGATGAATTAAGGTTAGAATCATTCCCTTTATAAGACATTCCACTCTCACTTCTTCTCTTTAGCACTAGGGTGTCCTAGCTAGGTCATTAAGACGAGAAAGAGAAGTAAAAGGAATAAGCGTTGTAAATGAAACAACAAAAAATCACTATTCTCCAATAATTTTCACATGATAGTATAGACAGAATCATTAAAGAATCTATAGCAAATGAGTGAAAATGAGATTATTAGCAAGGTAGCTGGATATGAGATTAATTTTAAAGCATTTTTATGTATCAGCCACAAAAGGAGAAATACTTAGCTTATGGTACATCAAAATAAGAAATGTCCTATTTAATACAAATATATGTTCCATTTAAATGTTAAAACAAAGGGACTACACTCTTCAAAAATGGCAGTGTCATTAAAGACAAAGGCTCTGGAAATATTTCATATTAAAGAATACCAAAGAGACCTGACAGCTACGTACAGTACTTCATCCTAGATTGAATTTCCTACAGAAGGGAAAAATAAAATGTTATAAAGGGTACTATTGGTTCACTTGACAAAATTGGAATACAGAAATTAGGTACAAGTATTGGATCTATATTAAGCTTACTGGAGTTGAAAACTGTACTATTTCTATGTCAGAGAAGATCCCTATTAGAAAGCACAGTAAACTTTAGGGGTAAAGGGCCATGATGTGGTATGCAACTTATTCTCAAATGGTTCAGAAAAAAACTTGTTTATGTATAACATACACACAGAATATTCTACCCTATGTACTTTATCATATGTATGTTGTCAACTTAAGAGATGTCCAAACCTTTAGATAATTTTATGAGTTTGTTTTAGCCAAAACGGGTGAGAGTTGCTGGCAAGCAAGATTTAAAATGAGAATAACAGTTTTGCAGTTTCTTTTATGCATTTGAAATTAAGGAGGGAAGATGAGGAAGCTTACTTGAAAGTAAGAGAAAGCAAGGTGGGGATTGGATTACAGGATAGTTAAGGTTATGTAGTTACACCTTCCAGAAGTATTACTCTTTTACAAAGGTGTGTTAACCTAGATGTACAAGAACAATGGACAGAGCTGGCTTAAAAATATTTCACTAAAGAAGTTACGGCCCTGGGACGTGACTAACTCCCATGACATGCCCAGGTAGGAATTTATGATTTATTACAGCACCCCCTTGTTTGTCCAGTGTAGACACAGAGAACACAAATTGATAAAGCAAATATGGTAAAATATAACTAGATGAATCTGTGTAAAGTGTTCATAGGTTTTTTTCTATTCTTGTAATTTTTCTGTTTGAAATTATTTCTTAAGAAAAAGTTTAAAAATGCTACTTATAATAGTAACAAATAAAAGAATAAACCCACAGAGCTTTGTGTTTTTATTCAACTCAAGTTAAACACCCTCATTGATCTGACATTTTCATAAAGCTGGGAGTGGGGCAGGGACATTATGGAAGAGATAAGGGAAATAGTTATGTTTGGCCATGAGGAAAGGCTGGCATTTATTCTTTTTTTTTTTTTTTTTAGATTTTTAATTTAATCTTAGACAGGAAGGGAGGGAGAAAGAAAGGGAGAGGAACATCAGTGTGTGAGAGACACATCAACTGGTTGCCTCTTGCAACTTACTCTTAAATGGTTCAGAAAAAAACTTGTGTATGTATAACATACACAAGTTTGAGGGGTGAGCAACCCCTCAGTAGGAAACCTGGCCTACACCTCAGGCATGTGCCCTGATCAGGAATTGAACTGGTGACCCTCTGCTTTGGTTCACAGGCCGGTGCTCAATCCACTGAACCACACCACCCAGGGCTAGACTGGCAATTGTTGACCTTAACATTATCTCTTTTTTTTTTTTGATAGTAAAATTTGTGATTTATTTGAAAGTCATCCAGTACACATTCAACGTGATATCTTAAATTTTTTTTTTTTAATTTTAATTGTTGTTGCAGTACAATTTTCTATCTTTTACTCCCATCCCAACCCACCCACCCAACCCTCCCCTCCTCCCTCCCATTTCCACCCGCCCCTAGTTTTTATCCACGTGTCCTTTATACTTGTTGCTGTAAACCCTTCCCCTTTTCCCCTGAAATTCCCTCTCCTCTCCCCTCTGAACACTGTCAGTCTGTTCTCTATTTCAGTGTCTTTGGTTATATTTTGCTTGTTTTTTTGTTAAGGAACCTAAAGGTGAGATCATATGGTATTTGTCTTTCACCACCTGGCTTACTTCACTTAGGATAATTCTTTCCAGTTGCATCCATGCTGTTGTAAAGGGTAGGAGCTCCTTCTTTCTGCTGCATAGAATTCCATTGTGTAAATATACCACAGTTTTTTGATCCATTCATTTACTGATGGGCATCTAGGTTGCTTCCAACACTTGGCTATTGTAAATTGTGCTGCTATGAACATTGGAGTGCATAGGTTCTTTTGGATTGGTATTTCAGGTTCTTAGGATATAATCCTAGCAGTGGAATTGCCGGGTCAAAAGGCAGATCCATTTTTAGTTTTCTTAGAAAATACCATACTGTTTTCCATAGTGGTTGTACCAGTCTGCAATCCCACCAACAGTGCACTAGGGTCCCCTTTTCTCCATAACCTCTCCAACACTTGTTATTTGTTGCTTTGTTTATTATGGCCAATCTGACTGGTGTAAAGTGGTATCTCATTGTGGTTTTAATTTGCATCTCTCTGATAGCTAGCTGTCTCCATCTCACTGGCCTGCAGTGACAGCGGAATGCTGCAGATGGCTCGTTGAAACACGAGAAAACATACACAGAGACAACCCGAGTCCTGTGGGGAAATAGGGACGGAATGGCCACCCTCCCTAGGGGAGAGCCCCTCTGTTCTCCGCCCCAGCAGGCTTTTAGTGGGTTCATTTACATAAGAATTCAGGTAAAGCTCATTACTCATTGCCAGGAAGTAAGGATCAAACAATAGGTAACAAGGAAGCCTGAGGGCCTATTTCGAGTCAGGGTCAAAGAGCTATAAAAAACTTGAAGGAACAAACTTACTTCTTCCTTGGACCCTTATCATTTAATTGAGAGCATTCTAAACAAAGCAGGTTTCACAGGATTTTACATATTCTCTCTTAGGCCTGATCACTCAGGGAACCCGCCCTTTCCAGCACAGGGTGCACCACCCTCTGTCATTGTTTCAGGCTTAGGTGGAGCAAGGGAAGTAAACCAGCCAAGAGATTAGGAGATTTTCTCCCAGACAATGAGGACTCAGGTTTTGTCAAAGCCTTGGGGTGGGGATCCATCACCCCCTTTTGCTGTAGCCCCCAAAGTCCTTCCTTGGGGGCTGCCCACGAGATCGTGCCTGTCTGAGGTTGTTACCCTCTTGGGGAATCTTACCTGTCATTGGCTAACTGACCAAGCATTGGGGGCCAGGCAGGGTGAAGTAAAAGGAGCAGAAGCAGTGCTCCTGCCAGGGAGATAAGCTTTTGTCTCCTTACTGGTTTATGGTCCAAGGTCATTCTCTCAGCCTTAGCCTTGGTGGGGGGGGTTATAGCTTCTGATACCAGGCAGGGCGGTTCCCAATAGCTAGCGATATTGAGCATCTTTTCATGTGTCTCTGGATCCTATGTATGTCCTCCTTGGAGAAGTGTCTGTTCAAGTCTTGGCCCATTTTTTAATTGGGTTACTTTTTTTCTTAGAGTGGAGTCGTGTAAATTCTTTTTTACTTTATTTTATTTTATTTATTTATTTTTGTTTTTAGAGAGGGAAGGGAGGGAGAAAGAGAGAGAAACATCGATGTGCGGTTGCTGGGGGCTGTGGCCTGCAACCCAGGCATGTGCCCTGACTGGGAATCGAACCTGCGATAGTTTGGTTTGCAGCCCACACTCAATCCACTGAGATACGCCAGCCAGGGCTAGTTCTTTATATATTTTGGAGATTAAACCCTTGTCTGAGGTTATCATTGGCAAATATGTTTTCCCATACAGTTGGTTCTCTTTTTATTTTGATACTGTTTCTTTTAGCTGTGCAGATGCTTTTTATTTTGATGAGATCCCATTTGTTTATTCTTTCCTTTATGTCCCTTGCTCTGGGGACATATTAGTAAAAATGTTGCTGTGTGAAATATCTGAGATTTTCCTGCCTATGTTCTCCTCTAGGACTTTAATGGTGACATGGCTTATATTTAAGTCTTTTATCTACCTTGAATTTATTTTCGTATATGGTGTAAGTTGGTGCTCAAGTTTCATTTTTTTGCTCATAGCTGTCCAGTTTTCCCAACACCATTTGTTGAAGAGACTGTTTTTACTCCATTTTATGCTGCTGCCCCCTTTGTCAAATATTAATTGACTGTAGAGAGTTGGGCTTATTTCTGGGCACCTTAACATTATCTTTATGTCTGTATTATAATATACAGAATGGTTTTTAAAAAATTATTTATTTACTTTGTGTTTTTTACATTGCCATTTATCCCCCTTACCCTCGTCTACTGCAAACTCTGCAGTCACCACATTGTTGTCATTGTCCATGAATCCTTTCTCTTTTTTTCCTCAATCCCTCCACCCATCCCTCTTCCCAGAGCTGTCAGCCTGCCCTCTATGAGTCTGTCTCTATTAAGCAATGTCAACTTTTTAAAAAATACATTATTGATTATACTATTATAGTTATCCCATTTTTTTCTCCCCTTTATCGCCCTCTGCCCTGCACCCCCTCCACCAGCATTTCCCCACATTAGTTCATGTCCATGGGTCGTACATATAAGTTCTTTGGCTTCTCCATTTCCCACACTATTCTTAACCTCCCCATATTGTGTACCAACCAATTATGCTTCTTATTCCGTGTAACTTTTCCCCCATTCTTCCCCCTCCCCATTCCTGCTGATAACCCTCTATGTGATCTCCATTTCTGTGATTCTGTGTCTGTTCTAGTTGTTTGCTTAGTTTGTTTTTGTTTTTTAGGTTCAGTTGTTACAGTTGTCTGTTGTCATTTTACTTTGTTGTTCATATTTTTGATCTTCTTTTTCTTAGATAAGTCCCTTTAACATTTCATATAATAAGCGCTTGGGCATGATGAACTCCTCCTTTAACTTGATGTTATCTGGAAAGTGCTTTATGTGCCCTTCCATTCTCAAGGATAGCTTTGCTGGATAGAGTGATCTTGGATCTAGGTCCTTGCCTTTCATGACTTTGAATACTTCTTTCCAGTCCCTTCTTGCCTATAAGATTTCTTTTGAGAAATAAGCTGACAGTCTTATGGGAGCTCCCTTGTAGGTTACTGTCTTCTTTTCTCTTGCTGCTTTTTAGATTTGCTACTTTTCTTTATTTTGGGGTAATTTAATTATGTGTCTTTGTGTGTTCCTCCTTGGGTGCGATTTCTTTGGGATTCCAAGCTTCCTGGACTTTGTGGAAGTCTGTTTTCTTTGCCAGATTGGGGAGGTTCTTCATTATTTTTTCAAATAAATTTTTAATTTCCTGCTCTTCCTCTTATCCTTCCGGCACCCCCACGAATCTTCCTGCACCCCTATGAATCAGATGTTGGAATGTGTCAAGTTGTCCCAGAGGTTCCTAATCCTCTCCCTATTTATTTATTTATTTTAAATATTTTATTTATTTATTTTTTAGAGAGAGGGGAAGGGAAGGAGAAAGAGAGGGAGAGAAACATCAATGTGTGGTTGCTTCTCAGGGGCCCCCTACTGGGGGCCTGATCTGGCCTGGCCTGGCTGGCAGGCATGTGCCCTGACAGAGCATGTGCTCTGGGAATCCAACCAGAGACCCTTTGGTTCTCAGGCCAGTGCTCAGTCCACTGAGCCACACCAGCCAGGCTCTCCTTATCTATTTAAATTCTTGTTTTTTCTTTCTGTTCCAGTTGAATGTTTATTACTTTCTTGTGTTCCAGATCATGGATTTGAGTCCCATTTTTCTTCCCTTCACTGTTGGTTCCCTGTATATTTTCCTTTATTTCACTTGGTATAGCCTTCACTTTTTCCTCTATTTTGCATGTGTACACAACCATTTCTGTGAGCATCCTGATTACTAGTGTTTTGAAATCTGCATCTGACATGTTGGCTACCTCTTTGTCACTTAGTTCCTTTTCTGGAGGTTTGATCTTTTCTTTCATTTGGGCCATTTTTCTTTGTCTTAGCAAATCTGTTACGTTGTAAGGGGGTAAACTACACTGGCCACTTTGATGTCAGTGTAGTTTAATTGCTAGGATGCAGAGTAACTGTCATCTGTTACAGTGAACTTTTGTTTAGATGGGTGCTTCAACCTAAGGATTTGGTCATGGCTTAATTAATCAACATGCTTGCTGGTCAATGTATTGTTAAGAGGTGAATGAAAACTTTATCTCAAGGAAAAAGATAAGATTTCTAATAAATAGGTGGTTATAGTGTTGCACATGCCATGATTGAATAGAATTGTCTCCCCTCCATTTTCTAATACAGTAGGCGTACCCCAGCTGGTGTGGCTCAGTGGATTGAGTGGCGACCTGTGAACCGAAAGGGCACAGGTTTGATTCCTAGTCAGGGCACATGCCTGGGTTATGGGCCAGGTCCCCAGTGGGGTGTGTGTCAGAGGCAGCTGATCCATGTCTCTGTCACACATCCATGTTTCTTTCCCTCTCTTTCTCTTTCCCTCCCCAGTTCTCTAAAAATAAATAAAATCTTTAAAAAAATAGTGTAATACAGTAGTCATCCTCTATGGCTGTCTGTGGTTTTTTACCCATGGTCAACCATGGTCTGAAAATATTAAATGGAAAATTCCTGAAAAAGACAATTTACAAGTTTTAAGTTGTGCACTGTTCTGGGTAGCATAATGAAATCTCTTGCCATCCCACTCTGTCCCACCCAGGATGTGAATCATTCCTTTATCCAGTGTATCTACACTATCCATACAGTACAATAAGATATTTAAAGAAAGAGATCACATTCAAATAACTTTTATTATAATATATTGTTATAATTGTTCTATTTTATGATTATTATTTTTAATCTCTTACTGTGTGTAATTTATAAATTAAACTTTAATTATGATTAATTACATATGTATAGGACAAAAATTGTATATATAGGTTTTAGTACTATCCACGGTTTCAGGCATCCACTAGGGGTCTTGGAACATGCCTCTTGGGGAAAAGGTACACTACTGTAATTGCCTATTTAATGTAATCTGATTAGTGATAAAGGAACTTTGACATTCAGCCACTGAACTTTGCAAGTCTAAAATAATAGGGCAGCCCTGACTGTAGTGGCTCAGTTGGTTGGTCGTTGTCCCACAAAGCCAAAGGTCACTGGTTCAGTTCCCAGTCAGGGCACATGCCTGGGTTGCAGGCCAGGTTCCTGCCTGGTTGGGTGAATGCGAGAGGCAAGGGATAGATGTGTCTCTCATTGATGTTTCTCTCCCGCTCTTCCTCTCTACCTTATCCTCTTCCTAAAAGTAAATAAATAAAATGAAAAAAAGAGTAGTAGGGTAGACAGAAAAAGCCTTTCCTGTTGAATCTAAAAGGTTCAATGTTTTAATTTATGCCATTTAAAAATATTTTATTGTTGTTCAAGTGCAGTTGTCTGCATCTACCCTCCCCACCACTCCCCCCCATCAGCCATCCCTACCTCCCTCCCCTGATTCCAGCCCCCCTTGGTTTTGTCCATGTGTCCTTTATAGTTGTTCCTGAAAACCCTTCTCCCCATTACTTCCATTACCCCCTCCCACCTCTCCTCTTGTTACTGTCAGATTGTTCTTGATTTCAGTGTCTCTGGTTATATTTTGCTTGCTTGTTTGTTTTGTTGATTAGGTTTCCCTTAAAGGTGAGATCATACGATATTTGTCTTTCTGTGCCTTTTAAATGAGGACATTCTCAGGTTTATAGCAGAGTAGAGATATGTATGTGTGTACATATAAAGCATATTAAAAGTACTTTGTTATAGTTGAGCTGTTGCTCTTTTACTTTTATTTTTTAAAAAATACCGAGTGCTCCACGAATTTGCATGTCATCCTGTACAGGAACCATGCTAATCTTCTCTGTGTCCATCTAGATTTAGTGTATGTGCTGCCCAAGCGAGCAAGATTTTCCTTTTTGCATTATTCTAGTGCTTTCCTATGTAAATATCTGGTGATCAGTCATTGCTGCATGTAGTTTTTATTCATATCTATTGTGTCTTTTATCCTGTAGTAGTTCCTTGTTCTCACCCTTGCTGAACTCCCTCCCCCTAGTCCTTCCACTCTCTTCATTGACTTGTGAAATGTAGACTGTCTCAGGATTTGCATATTGCTTTCTTGTGGTGGTGTTTACTTTGTTTCTGTAACTCCTGTATTTCTTGAAAACCAGGAGTTGGATTTAATGATTCAGTTTGGATTCTGATTTACTTTTTAAGGTGAGAATGCTATATATTTTCCATTGCTGCATATCATGTTTGCTCATTCCACTAAAAATGAGCCTGATTCCTCCATTTTAAAACTTCCTGTTAACTTGTTGCCTAATGATTTTAGCATCCATTGATGATGTTTCCCTAGATTCTTTATTTTATTTAGGGATTGTATTATAAAAAAATGGTCATCATGTAATTCTGTTGTTTTCTTCTGCTTTTAATTGCTGGACTTTTTCTATAAAAAATTTTCCACCATGAATTCTTCACTTACGCTAATATACTGTTTATTTAGGAAAATCAAGATAAAGGCTTAATTCCTTCTCTTCATTTATAAATATTTGGAGTGATGTGTTGATGCATTCCAGTGGTTATTGATGCTTCGTTTAAAAAGGACTATTGTAGATAGATTTATAGATTTAAAAGTATTGTTTAGTATAGTTATTTCATTATGGACTCAAGTTTTATTGTTTTATTTAATTGATTATAGCTCATTACTATCAGTATTTGTTTTGATAGTCAATTTTCCCCAGATTTAGCCAATGAAGACTCCTTCAGGTTGACTATTAACGTACTTCTATCCTCCTCATTTTTTGAGTATTTTTAAAAAGATTTTATTTATTTATTTTTAGAGAGAGGGAAAGGGAAGGCGAAAGAGGAGGGAAACATCAAGGTGTGCTTGCTACTCATGCTCTTGCTACTGGGGCCAGGTCTGTAATCCAGGCATGTGCCCTGACTGGAAATTGAGCCAGAGGCCCTTTTGTTCACAGGCTGGCACTCAGTCAACCTGAACCTCTCCAGTCAGGGCTTGAATATTTTTTTCAAACTTTCTGAACAAGATATTTTAGGCCTACTTTGTACTTTTTCTTGCCCTGATCTGGAATCACTTTTTATCCAAGAAGCCCTGGTTCCTTTTAGTGGAAAGTGATGTTTAGAAACCCGTATTTGAGAACTTATTGCTACTGGTGTGTTACTGCTCCCAAGACCTCTCAGTGGGCACAGCTGAGGAATTTTCTATACATACACATGTACACATGCACATATGTACACACATATATACACATATCATGAGTTTACACCAATATCTCTAAATTCCCAAATAATACCATAGGTTAGCTCTAGTTCCCTCCCTCTCTATATTTGTAAGTTCCTTCCTTTGACAGTGAGAAACTTGACTCCTGCTATCAGCCAGCATTATCCAGTCTCCTCTTGCTAGTGCTGCACTTGCATGGATTTCCCCTGTCAGGCTCTCATACCCTGTATGGGGCCACCGAGGCTATTTTTTCCTATGAAATTCTTATGTCCTTTTGATGTGACTCACGTTAGTTGTTGTTTTAACTTTTATTTTGATATAAATTCAGACTTAAGAAAATTTGCCAAAAATATACAAAGATGTTCCCCATACCCTTCATCTACATTTTCCAAATGTTAACCTTTTTTCATGCCTATCACTTTCTTGATCTTGCTTTTATCCTGTTACCGTGTGTGTGTGTGTGTGTGTGTATGTACACACATATTGTTTTCTGAATCATTTGAAAGCTATAATGCCCCTTTGCCTATAACTATATCATCACATATTTCCTAAAAACAGGGACATTTTCTAACCACAGTGTGATTCTCAAGATCAGAATATTAATCTAGACACAATACTATTATCTAATCTACACATCTTATTCAAATTTCAACATTTGTCCCACTAATATTCTTTAGCAAAAGAAAAAAGAAATTTTTTGTTTTGTTTTGTTTCTTGGTCCGGGATCTGGGAATCACATAATACATTATTAGTCTTTTTAAATCAAGAACTGTTCTTTCTTTGTCTTTCATGACCTTGACATTTTTGAAGAGTACAAACCACTTTTTTTAAAAACCACTTACTTTTAAGAATGTAATTTGGCCTTACCACTTAATTTGGCCTTTTCTTAGGTTTCCTCATGATTAGATTTAGGCTGTACATTTTTGGTAGGAATAGCCCTGTAAGTGATGTGCCCTCTCAGTGATGTCGTGTCCTTCTCAGTATAACATATCAGGGGACACATGAAGTCTAATTTTTTCTGTACTGATGTTAGTTTTGAAGTGCTATCCAAGCAAGCTTTCTGGAACAACATGTTTCAGTCACATCTTGTACATCCCTTTCTTTCTTAAAAAAATATTTTATTTATTTTTAGAAAGAGGGGAAGGGAGAGAGAGATGGAGAGAAACAATGCATGAGAGATACAGAAAGCTATATCAAGTGCATTGGTTGCCTCTCATGTGTCCCCAAGCTGGGGACCCAACCAGCAACCCAGGAGTGTGCCCTTACTGGGAATTGATCCTGCGACCTTTCCGATTGTAGGCTAGCACTCAGTTCACTGAACCACACCAGCTAGGGCTCATCTCCCTCCCCTCCCCTCCCCCCTCCCTTCCTCCTTTCCTCCCTCCCTCCCTCCATTTTATTTGTTTTCAGATAGAGAAGAAAGGAGGGAGAAAGACAGGGAGAGAAATAGCGACTTGAGAGAGAAACATTGACTGGCAGCCTCTTGCATTCCCCCAACTGGGGACCCAGCCTGCCACCAAGGCATGTGCCTTCACCAGAAATCAACCAGTGACCTTTTGATTCGAAGGCCAGCGCTCACATCTATTGAGCCATGGCAGCCAGGGCTTATCTTACACATTTCTTGTCCCTCACCTGGCACTAGCCTTTTCTTCAAAGATCTCTGGTTCTTCTTGTTAAGATATAATATTTGGAGACCACAACTTGTGTGCAAATGGCTAATGTTTGCTACTTTATTGTTATTGTTTCTGTGCCTTTTTCAAGTGGGCAGTACTTGGAGATACACAGTATTTTTAAGAGAAAAAAATTGAGTTTATATTGATATTTCAAATTCTAATGAAAAATGAAGTTTTTATGTAATCAAAGGATTTTAAATTAGTATTTCTTTATACTTACAATGAAATTCTTGATACCTAACGACTGTAGTATTATTACTTATTTGCTATATTTTAATTAGTTGCTATAATTGTTTTGTTTTTTTTTTAGCCCCAGTACCACCAGTGCCGCCTCAGTACCGCCATGGCTGGTGTGGTTTAGTGGATTGAGTGCCGGCCTGTGAACCAAAGGGTCGTTGGTTCGATTCCCAGTCAGGGCACATGCCTTGGTTGCAGGCCAGGTCCCCAGCAGAGGGTGCTCGAGAGGCAACCACACATTGATTTTTCTTTATGTAGCCTTCCTTGCCCCTCTTTATAAAAATAAATAAATAAAATCTTTAAAAAAAACCCCAATACCAATATTACTGCTAACAATCTGTCAACTAAATGCAATTTTACATACATTTAAAAGTAATTTTCTACCTCAGAATATATCCTGTTAGGATTTACAGCCTAAATACTATGATTCAAAGTTCCTTAAACAATTCCTTTCTTTGTTTGCTTATGCCACTGACTTAACAATACACTGTGATTAGGTTTTTTTGGGTTTTTTTTTTTTTGGTTTTTAAGGCCTTTTAAAATTTTGTTTTAAAATTTTATAAACCATTTATTGATTCCAGAGTTCAAACTATATGTAGAGTTATATTCACAGAAGTTTTGTGAATATATCTTCCTTCCCTGTCTCTTCTTTTCCTTGCAGGTAACCATTTTTGTTGGTTTTGGTCTTGTTTCTATACACAAAATAGAATATTATAAACTCTGTTCTACACTTTGCTTTATTAATTTAAGAGAATAATTTGGAAATCCCTCCAGATCTATACTTGGAGATTTTCCTTCTTCCTTTGATGTTGCCTGTCCTGTATTGGAAGAACTAGCTTGATTCAACCAGGCCTCTATTGTTGGACACTTAAGGTAGTGAAAGAGCTAGAGAAAGGAAAAGCTAGGAAATGAGAGATGTAATTAAAATTTGACTCTGTTTGGAAAATTGACTTGAGGCTGAAGTGGACAGAAATAAATTAGAAGTTATATGTAATCAGTCATTGGAGGAGGTTGCATGTTTGCATCTAGAATCAGTTAGTTTTTGAGCATTTCATGTAAGACAAAAATGCTTCTCCTGATCCACTGCAGTCCAGGCCTAGATATAGTTTGACCCAGTAAAGGATGCATACTGGGTGAAACCAGGATTGAATCCTCAGGGTAATTTTGTTGGTTCCAACACTGTCTTCTGCATGCTTACTTGAGATGATGACAGCCTGTGTGCCCACATTCCTGTTAATCTTGCCAGATCTTTGGTGAACAAGAGAAGAGGAAGACTTCTTCAGTTTGTGCAGGAAGATGACTTCTGCCTGCTCTCATTTACCAAGAGTATAAGAGAGGCCATCATAGACTGATGGAGAAAATTACATATTTACTTGGATCATTTTTCCTTAGGAACGTTATCCTGGGACCCATCCTAGAATCTCTCAACTGCATTAAAAGAAACTTTTGCATAGATTTATTTATTTATTTTTGCCTTGGTCTTCTGTCCAGGAATCATCTCTTTAAGCCCATCTTTCTATTTCTACCCTTGGTATGTGTAGGCTGGTGAAGCAAGATGAAATGGTGATGTGAATGGGACCAAAAGGATACAGCAAAACTGCCCAGGTCTCTGAGAGCCTAGTGAGGCCTGGCTCTGCCAAAAACAACCAGTGGACTAAGGACTTTTCTTTGCTGTCTTGCTTTTTAACTTATAGCCCTAGGCCTATGGGTTTCTGAGATGACAAAAAGGGGCAGCCTTCAAAGCCAGATGTCCTCTTGTAGCTCAATATCTGAATAGGTGCGCTTATGGCTAATGTAGAGTTTTCAAGGTGGCCTGCCACTTCCCTTTTGCACACAAGTCTCAGAGTATTACGAGCTTTACTGTTGATAAAGCTGGGTTGTAGGGAATGTTCATTCTACATCTTTCCATCCAGTCTGGCCCTAGATGCCTGCATTAGTTTCCTAGTGCTGCTGCAACAAATTAGCACAAAATGTATGGCTTAAAATGAGAGTTTATTCTCTTACAGTTTTGGAGACTAGGAGGACAAAGACAAGGTGTGTCATAGGTTCATGTTTTCTGTAAAGGGTGTAGGGGAGAATTTGCTCTGTGCCTTTTTCTCAGCTTCTTGTGATTGTTGGCATTCCTTGGTTCGCAGCTATATGTCTAGTCTGCCTCTGTCATCACATATTGTTCTTCTTACTGTGTCTGTCTTTTCCTCTTTTTAGGACACCAGCGATACTGGACTAGGGTCCACCCTAACTGAGTATGAACTCATCTTTACTTTACATTTGTAAAGACTCTGTTTCTAAATAGGGTCACTTTAATAGGTATTGGGGGGTTAGGTTTCAGCATATCTTTTTGAGGAACACAATTCAACCCAAAACAATGCCTGGCCAACGCAGTCTGAAAGCAAATGCTTCTTTGACTCTCTGTGAGACCCAACTAGTTGAGCTGAAGTTTTGGAACTCAAAGGCCAGGCTTCCAGTTGTGTCAGGCGTGGCCTAGGCTCTGCCTCCAGTGAATTTAGCCCAGGGAACTGGAGTAGAGCAGGATAGTAGCACCTGCTTGGCCTGAGCCTTGGTGCTCAGTTCCATTTAAAAATTTCAGTGTAGGCATGGAGGAGTGAGTGAGGACAGGAGAGGATGTCCTGGCCTCTAGGGTTTGGGTTGATTTTCAAGAGGAATCACGGAAGAGGCTGGAATAGTGCTCTCTTTTAACATTAGCACAGCTGATAATTGTGCCCTAGTTCATTTTCTTCCTAGCCTAGTGCACCGTCTGTCTACCCAATGAGTGCTTCATCTCCCAGGGGGCTGCGCTCTACAGCAGATCCAGAAATGGTTTCTTCAAAGGCAGTTAGCAGTGCAGACCAGTTCTGAGGCAGGCCTCATCTTAGAAACTAATACTTATAGGATGAGAGCAATCAGTTTTTACTCACAGAAACTGTGTATAAGGAAAACAATATAGGGCATAGATTTATATTTAGCAGGAAAAAGCTTCAGCCAAGTAAAGGTATATAAAGAGTAAGGAGAATAGATATTTTTTCTTTATGATAAGGTAAAATTTACAGATAAGAAGTATGGGAGAGTTATAGAAGTTTGAATTAGTGCTAGACTTAATGAAAAAGATCTTTAGTTCATTAAGGAAAAAATTATTAGGGTACTTAATATAAATATGGTTATTTGGTTTAGGTCTCAAAAACATTGAGGCCAGCTCTATAGAAGCAAAATAACAAAGATACTGTTGTCACTCACTGGGGACTCAGTCTCTATAGAGGTGTAGCATTGAAAAAAATGATTATTACATCACTTTCAGCTGAAAATTATACAGAAGCTTCTTGCAAAATGTAACAGCCCTTCTCTGACTGGGAAACATTGCAAGAACATTTTAAATTTACTTTTCTGCTTGGTGCAGAAAAATAAAGGAAAAACAAAGAAGGATTGCTGGGAATTTTATTCTAACATTATTAAGTTTAATAATGAAATGATAAATGTGTACTAGGAAAAACTTAAAGAACAAAATAAACTACCTTTTAAGTGTAAAGAAAATAAGTAGGCAAAATGAAATGAAAATGGTTATAAATATTCAAAAGTGATCAGTATTACCAATAATCAAAGAAATAAAGCTTAATAGCAGAATTTTTTTACCTGTCATATTAGCAGAGATTTGAGTTGTTAAATTATCATTAAATTTTTAGATGCTTTAACACTTAAAATTTTTTGAACTTTTCAATTTTATGATGATTGTACAATTTTTATTGATTCAATCTGAACTTTATAGATTGACAAGGTCTAAAACATAATCTAAAGATAAACTAACTAGGTCTTCAGAATATGTATCTGATTGGCAGGTAGAACATTTTGTATAATCAAGGAAGTAGTGACATTAGGAAGAAGCAAAGCGTATTTCACAGACCAGTTAGCAAACCAGGTCAAGGGCTAAGGTTTAATTCTGATTATTAGTAATTTGCTGCATATCTTAGTCTCATTGCTTCAGTTTCTTGTCAGAGCCAATGTTCTGTTTTTTAGACCAAAAATCTTGATTCCTATTTCTCTCACTTCTGTCAGAAAATTTTGTTCAGAATATATCTTTAACCTGACCACTTTTCACTGCTTACCACCAGTCCATGTCATCATTTTATCTTGCCTGGATTGGTGTAAATTTCCTCTTTGCTTCTAACTGTGTCCTTTTTTGATACAACAGCTAGAGTGATGAACCTGCTCACTTTTCTGCTGAAAATACTCCAGAACAGTTTCCTTAGAAAGAAGTGTCTTCTCCTTGAATAGAGCATATTAGAGTATCAAGAATGGGAATGTACAAGAAAGGGAGGCTCAAGATGACTTGCCCTCTCACGCAGAGTAAACACCAAACTCCGTTTCTCCTGGTCTCTTCTCTCATCCCCATCTCCTTCCCCCATCTCCTCTCTTACCATTCTCTCCTTTGCTATACCTAGTTCCAGTTACACTCACTTTTTTTACTATTCCTTTGAAGAGCCCCAGAGGCTTCTTACTCTTGCCTCAGCCTATACTGTACTTCATCCAGATAGCCACATGCTTTAGTCCTTCCTTTAGGCCTCTGAAATGCCTCCCTGGTATAAAATAACTCCCCCTCCTCCTTATGCTCTATCCCCTTAGCTGGGTTTCTTCTTCAGAGCACTTATTTATTGTCTGCTTTGCTCCAACACTGTTAGGATTTGGTTTCTTTCCTTCCTGAGTGCCTACCCAGCTTTTTGGCATTTGTAACTACTCGTTGAGCGACTGGCTGGATTTCTAGTTCCTTCTGTAGTGACTTCTTCCTCTGCTTAGAGAAATATGCAGACCACTGTTATTTTTTGGCTACAGGAAAAGTAAGGCTGCCTTCCCTGTACCAAATGTTTCTCTAAAGGTAATCTGGGGACGTCTACTTTCTCACTGCTCAGATATGTATATTCTATTATTCTTTACCAGTCTGGAATCTGTTTTATAAGTAATGTTTCTGTGTTTGGGACCAGTGTTTTCCTTTTCCCTGCATTTGGTATTATTTTATGTAAATATTTTAGTAACATTTTGGTCTTTATTCCTTCATTTAGTTAGCAAGTTGTTATTGTAGCAGCTACTGTGGGCCAGGCTGGGTTGCAGACTGGATGTTAGGGTTTAAAGAGATGGATAGCCTGCTTTTTCTTTGAGAAGCTCAGAGTTCATTGTGTGCTCAGAAATGCCAGACATTGAAACAGGCAATCCTATAAGAGGAATGTAGGAAGGGAAGGTAAAAATACACAGGTGGATCATACAAGCCTGCTCCAGAGGGCTGGGAATCTTGACAGTGGGCAGGAAGGAGTTTGCCAGGTAAGGAAACAGGTGACGGATGCTTCAATAGGAGGAATTTTAGAGCAAAGGCATAGAGAGCTGTACTTGTTCAGAGAAGCACAAATCCATTAGTACTGCTGAAGCACAAGGTAAATGCAGGCTGTGGTGCAAGGCCATGATAGTTATGCAAGGGCCTGATCTGGACACCTCTAAAAGGTCATGTATAATCTGTAGAGAGGTGAGACTTCCATCCTGCAGCCCATGAGTTTGGGCATGTGTACCTGTGTAAGTGGGTGGGGAAGTGGCCTGGAAGGTTTTATCTTTTGCATGCTCTCTCCCATTGGCAGGGAGAACACAGGATATTTTCTGCTGTGTATTAATATATTTCCTTTAGATTAGAAATTCTGGCCCTGGCTGGCGTAGCTCAGTGGATTGAGTGTGGGCTGCAAACCAAAGTGTCCCAGGTTCGATTCCCAGGCAGGGTACATGCCTGGGTTGCAGGCCATAACCCCCAGCAACCACACATTGACGTTTCTTCCTCTCTCTCTGTCTCCCTCCCTTCCCTCTCTAAAGATAGATAAATAAAATCTTTAAAAAAAAAGAAAGAAATTCTGAGAAGGCGCCAGAATTTAATTTTGATGTAGGTCATTTTCCTCACATGTGCTTGGTGAGACAGATGCTTTTTAAACCTTAAATGAATGGTGACTACAACTTTATTTGTAATCCTGATCTGTTTTAACATACTATTATCCCATTGCATGTTTTCCCTTTATCTACTCCATCCCTCATTTCTCAGTGCCTTTTTTACCAGGCAAATTAAATTTATTTTTTAAAAAACGATGAAAGGAAAGCTTTGTTTTGAGAGGATTTTTTGTTTGAACTGTTGGATGCCAGACATATTACTGCATTTGAAAGTGGGATGGGTGGGACTCCTTCCTGTGGCAGGCACACCAGTGCTTCTTATTCACCTTTGAGTTCCCTGTGCCTGGTGTTCAAAAAATGTTTGTTGATGAATCACCTATTTATTGCTGGAAAGATTAAGTATGTGTTTTTGTAATGTAACCTACTGCCTACTTTCCTACTTTGATCCCCTAGAATCTTTTCTTTCTAAGCTCCAGACAAACTAATCTCCCTTCTCCATACCCTCAATAGTTCCAAATATTTCTGCTGCTAGGACTGTTCTTACTGTCATCTGGCAAACTCTTGTGCCTTCTTATAAGTCTTAATTCTATCCCTTTTTTAGTAACCCGAGTGGCATTAATTATTCCTTCCTGTGCACAGTTTTGCACTGCAGTTTGTTTGATCTCTAGTCAGTGAGCTTGTATGGTGAAGATAAACCTTACCTCTCTTTCTGTGTCTCCAGTACTTTAGCCTGGTTACTGGCTATTGTAGGAAATAATGATGACAAGTGGAAGCACACCTGAGTAAACTGTGCTGGGGATGTTGAACATTGTCCATCTTCTACTTAATCTAGACTGGGCCTTTATACAAGTGTGTGTATGAGAGAATCTCTTTCAGAACTGGTACATAGGAACAACACTTTCACTCACTTGCAAAGTGAGAAAATTCATTCTTACTAGGAAGGATTTTGAGGTGGCCAATGATAATAATTAGGTCAGTGATTCAATGCCAAGAATAAGAACTTGAGAGGAAGAATGACTAGAGGCAGTATCCACCCCCCACTCCAGCAGTCCAGAAAGAGATGAGGGATAATAGGATGGTAGAAGGGAATAGTAAGTAAATAAAAGACATGATGCTGGAGGAGCTTTACATGCCATTTGGGAGAAATGATCACTAGTCTTAACACTAATAATTCATTGCTGATGACCATGTCTTCCTCTCTGCAGAGACCACCCCAGCCACCATGGAGGTGGCAGAGGCAGAAAGTCGTCTGAATCCCAGCTGTAAGATCATGACCTTCAGACCTTCCATGGAGGAATTCCGGGAGTTCAACAAGTACCTCGCATACATGGAGTCTAAAGGAGCCCACCGTGCTGGTCTTGCAAAGGTGATTCTCCTCAGATCCTTTAAACCAGAATGATCACTTGACCTTTCAATTATGCTCTTAATCTTCATGTTGTGGGAAATTGTTTCTTCCAAAGGAAGGTATTTGTAAAGTCTTTGTTCTTATTATTCCATATGGAGGGATCATTTGATTTCTTCAAAGAATAACTGTCTTTTTTTTTTTAATATATTTTATTGATTATGCTATTACAGTTGTCCCATTTCCCCCCTTCTCTCCCCTCCACCCTGTACCCCCCTCCCACCCACATTTCCCCCTTTAGTTCATGTCCATGTGTCATACTTATGAGTTCTTTAGTTTCTACATTTCCCGTACTATTTTGCCCTCCCCCTATCTATTTTCAACCTGCATTCTATGCTACTTATTCTCTATATCTTTTCCCCCTCTCTCCTCCTCCCACCCCCCTGCTGCTAACCCTCCATGTGCCCTCCATTTCTGTGGTTCTGTTCCTGTTCTAATTGTTTACTTAGTTGCTTTGGTTTTGCTTTAGGTGTGGTTGTTAATATTTGTGAGTTTGCTGTCCTTTTACTATACATGTCTTTTCTTTATCTTCTTTTCTTAGATAAGTCCCTTTAGCATTTCATAAAATAAGGGCTTGGTGATGATGAACTCCTTTAACTTGACCTTATCTGAGAAGCACTTTATCTGCCCTTCCATTCTAAATGAGAGCTTTGCTGGATAGAGCAATCTGGGATGTAGGTCCTTGTCTTTCATGACTTGGAATATTTCTTTCCAGCCCCTTCTTGCCTGTAAGGTCTCTTTGGAGAAATCAGCTGACAGTCTGATGGGAACTCCTTTGTAGGTGACTGTCCCCTTACCTCTTGCTGCTTCTAGGATTCTCTCCTTTGTTTTTACCTTGGCTAATGTAATGATGATGTGCCTTGGTGTGTTTCTTCTTGGGTCCAACTTCTTTGGGGCTCTCTGAGCTTCTTGGATTTCTTGGAAGACTGTTCCCTTTGCCAGATTGGGGAAGTTCTCCTTTATTATTTGTTCAAATATGTGCTCAATCTGTTGCTTTTCCCCTTCTGATTCTGGTACCCCTATAATTCGGATATTGGAACGTTTAAAGGTGTCTCGGATGCTCTTAATCTTTTCCTCAATTTTTTGAATTCTTATTTCATCATGCTTTCCTGCTTGGTTGATTCTATCTTCCTTCTGGTCCACTGTATTGTTTGGAGACTCATATTCCTTCCTTTCACTATTGGCTCTCCTCCGCGTGTCTTCCTGCATCTGTTTTATGGTAATCTGCATTCTTTCATCTAAATTTCATCCAAAATCCACCAGTTCCGTGAGCTTTCTGATCACCAGTGTTTTGAACTGCGCATCTGATAGATTGGCTAATTCTTGGTCGCTCAAAAGGATGAGTCCCGGGGGACTGATCTGCTCTGTTGAAAACATATTTTTTTTTTTTCCCCGTCTCTCCTTTTTTTCCCCCGGTCTGGTTGCTCTTGTTACGGTGGGTGGCGGAGCCTTAGGTGTTCACCGGGGCTGGGCACCCCAGTCGCTAGATTATGACGTTATATGTGGGGGCGGGGCAGGAGCGGGAGCATGGCGGGAGAAAACAATGGTGATAGTTCCGTTCCTCTGGACTCAGACCCTTTTCTGGGCTTCTGGGCCGCAAGTTCTGCCCTGGTCCACAATCGCTGCCCCTCTGGGTCTGCCAGCCGCAGCTTGCGTACTCAGGGATCACCGCTGCCTTCTTGCGTCCCCGGATGGCTTTTGCGCCCCCGGATGGCGTTTGCGCCGATTTCGCCAACCTTCCCCCAACCTTCCCCCAACCTCCGCGCGGCGCCGACCCGAGCCAGCCCCGCGCCCGCCCGGCTAGTCTTCTCCTACCAGTCCGGATGAACGCGTCTACTTCAACTTCTTGGCTGCCCGACTTCCATTCAGATAAATCCTCTGTCGGATCTGGGTGTTATTCTGATAGTAAATTATTGTTGTAAATTATTGGTTTTCTAATCTTGGTTGTACGAGGAGGTACGGTGCGTCCACCTAGTCCTCCATCTTGCCGGAAGTCTCTGTCTTTTTTTTTTTTTTTTTTTAAACAAAAACAGTTCATAGAAACCAAAAGGATCGATTACATGAGTTTTAGGGGATTGAGGGTATTCATAGCTTTTGTCAGTTTCCCATAGAGGACAGTTATTAACCTGAACCTTAACTACTACTCCCCTCCCTCCTCCCTCCCATTCTTCCTTCTCTCTCTCTTCTCTTTTTTCATTCTATATTTTTCTTTCTAAAAAATTTTTTTACCAGATTGTTTGAGATATAATTCCCACACCATACAATTCCCCCACTTAAAGTGTGCAGTTCAGTGATATTTTGTATATTCACAGAACATCGTCAGTTCATCTCTCATACCTAATTCCAAAACTCTCCTTCGCCCCCAGAAGAAGCTATATCCATTAGCAGTCACTCTATATTCCCTGCTATGCATCCAGCTCCGGGCAACAGTCTTACTCTCTTTCTCTTAAAGATTTGCCTATTTTATTTTGTTTTTAGTTATCTGCTCGCCAAGGGTGGAGTGTGCATACTAGGTACCAGGCACTGTGGCACACATGGGAGGAGGTGGGGGATGGAGCAGCACAAGTTCCTGCCTTTATGGAACTTATATTCAAGTGGTAGCATCTTAGGGTAGTGAGATAAGGACATTCAAGCAGGGACCCAAATGGTATAAAGAAATCAACCTTTCAAAATGTGGGGAAAGAAAGTACAGCAAGTCCAGAGACCTGGAGGCTGATTTGAGCTTCATGTATAGGAGGAATAGGAAGGGGATCTGTGGAGCTGGAGCTCAGTGGGCAAGGGAAGTGGGTAGTAAGTAAGTAAGGTGAGAGCCCTGGAAGGGGCCAAATGGTATTGGGCTTGTGTAGCTATAGGAAGTACAGTGGGAAGCATCAGAATCTTAAAGCAGAGGAGAGGAGGACATGGTGACTATTAGTTTGATTATTCACTATTTTGTGATATTATTTTGTAAAGATCACAGTGGCTCTTATGTGAATGACTTTGTTGGGGGAGGCAGAGCAGCAGCAGGGAGTCCTCCCAGGGATAACTGTGATATGTTCAGAGTCACAGGAGTGGTTACAAAGGCCCTGAGGACTGCATTTCAGGTTTGCACCTATAGACCCAAAATTACAGCTTTGAAAGAGAGATTGTCTCCTTTGACTTCAACTTGAGATGGATTGTGTGTCCCCTTCATACTGGAAATCTATTTCTTTTCTTTTTTAAGATTTATTTATTTATTTTTAGAGAGGGATGGGAGGAAGAAAGAGAGAGAGAGAAAGAGAGAAACATGAATGTGTGGTTGCTGGGGGCCGTGGCCTGCAACCCTGGCATGTGCCTTGGCTGGGAATCGAACCTGCGACACTTTGGTTCGCAGCCCGAGCTCAATCCACTGAGCTACGCCAGCCAGGGCTGGAAATCTATTTCAATTGAAAAGTTTCCCTTAGAAGAATTTATTTTATAACATTTACATCATTTCGTTATTGTTCTAAATGTTAAATTCATAATCTGGGTTTCTGTAAGTTTTTTGGGATCATTACATAAGTTTCTGAGCTCTCACAGAGTCCACTCACCTGTGGCTGGGTCTCAAGTTCTTCTTGGAATCCCCATCTCTGTGGGAAAATCCTGTAGTTTTGAGAGCAGACAGTAGTTGAAGAGAGAACTTACAGAATTGCAGGGTCAATGTTCAAGTTCTCCTACTGCATTATGGCTACTGCTGCTAGTAACCCAATTCATGGACTGTTTTGACATCTGTCCTCTGAAGTCTGTCATTCTGTTATGTATGGTTCAGGTGCCTCTTAGAAAAGATTTAAAATTTGGAGATATTGAGTTGAATAAAGATGTATTAGGGGTGGGTGAGAGATAAAAAAGGAAGATAAAACAGAGAAAGTAACGGTTTATAATGAATTTCTCAGATGAGTGATTTTTAGTTTAACCACTTTATTGGGTTAGTTCTTTAAAACATCCCATTTTTGGAACTTCAACACTTCCAGATTATTTTGGAAGAGAGTAGTCCTTCTTTAAAGATTTTATTTATTTATTTTTAGAGAGAGGAGAAGAGAGGGAGAAAGAGAGGGAGAGAAACATCAATGTGTGGTCGCCCCTTGCACATGCCCTACTGGGGACGTAGTCTGTAACCCAGGCATGTGCCCTGACTGGGAATCGAAGTGGAGAACCTTTGGTTCACAGGCCAGCACTCAATTCCCTGAGTCACACCAGCCAGGGCGAATAGTCATACTTTAGTTGAAGAGAATGATAATCATTTCAGAGTCATTTGACAAACACAGTTTTGATCATAAATTTGCAGTGGTCTAGCAAGAACTTTATTTGGGTGGAGAGGAGTTGGGGGTGACTGTCCCCTTCTTTGGATTGAATGCAGTCCTTTGTCCTGTTCTTCTCGCCCTTTGTTTCTTGAAAACATACATCATATTGTGTTCCACTGAGATTAGTGAATGTCCTATAGCAGGGTGGCATGTTTAGTAACATGAGAAGAGGAAGCTGCAGCTACCCTCACAAGGATTGTCAGGCACAAGTGCACCTGTGCCGCTTTTGGCATCATGGAACAGAATGAAGTTAATGAGAACTATTGTACAATTAGTTTAGTGAATGTTGAACAAAACACACCTGAGTCCAGACTTTTTTTGAAGTGAGACTCATTGAGCATGTTGGACGTATTCATTTATTTAACTTGTGATACTTTCCTTTTACTTATGTTAGGAATACAATGAGGTATTTGTTTTTAGTCATCTTTGTCATCTTTTCTATCAAGTCACTCAATTTCATCTACTTCCTCTCTTTTTCTGGAAGTTGCAGAAATATAAATATATAAAACTATCAAATCATATCAAATTATAAAAATCAAAGCTGTTACTGTTGCTAGTTTGTTTTGAGGGCTAGCTCTGGGGAACAGAGCTGCCCATGAGAGTCTTTGTAATGCATCAATTAATGTATTGGTTTTGATTTGTAATTTATAATTTAAAGAAAATAATTGAGTAGTTTTTCCTCCAGATGTGACTTTGGCCTCAGATTACAGTCTGCCTTGGTTTTTCTTTTACCAACATCTTTTAGGTTTATATTTCAGATTTAACTTTTATTTCCAGAATAAGAGGTTTTATACCCTAACTTTCTATCTATAAAGTTGGTGGTCAAGTTGGGAACGTAAAAGAGTGACTACCTCCTTAAATGTAAAGTTCCTATTGTTTTGGTGGAGGAAGATTTTGATGAACCTTTATTATATATAAAATGGGTGGAATTCTTCCACAACAATAATTTGGACATGGGCTCCCCTGAGCCATAGATTATGCACATTATGTAATTTCAGGAATAGCCTAGCAAGTACACATAGTGATTTATGCCCTCAAGGTGAAGAAAGATTGTAAGAAGCACTACTCTTCCTCTAGCTCTTTCCTCAGTAGGTAGATGGTAGTAATAGCAATTTATTTTAAGATAAGGAGTGCAAATACAGGTTTAGTCAAAAATTTTGTACTGGCTGTTGGGCATAGGCTGGGGTTGGGAAAATTCTAATATAAAATACATTTTTTAAATTTTGGTATAATCAGGAAGGTGAACTTTAGGAATAATGGGCTTCATTCAGTTGATTCATTAAATATAAAAGTTTAACGCTGGCTGATGTGGTTCAGTTGGTTGGAACATTGTCCTATAAATGAAGGGTTGTGGGTTTGATTCCTTGTCAGGGCATATCCCTGGGTTATGGGTTTGGTCCCCAGTAGGATTGTGTACGATCCCTGGTCCAAATGCATACACGAGGCAACTACTCAATACTTCTCTTTTGCATTGATGTTTCTCCCTCTCCTTCCTTTCTCCCTTCCTCTCTCTCTCTCTCTCTAAAGAGAAATGAAAAAAAAATGTTCTCTGGTGAGGATAAAAAAAATAAAGGTTTAATTTTAGAATCTTTAAAAATCTTCAGTATGTTGTGCTTCCATTTCCTATGTAAAAATATCTAATGTGTTAAGATTTTAAATTACAGTCTCTAGAAGTACAAATTGGTAGTTACAGAATAGTTATGGGAAAGTAAGTAAAGCATAGGATATATATAGTCAATAATATTGTGATTAGTATGTATGGTGCCAGTTGGGCTACTGGAAATAATTGGGGAACCACTATGTAAAGTATTTTTTATCTAACCATTAAACTGTTCACCTGAAACCAATACAATAAAATTGAAAGAAAAACATAAAATTACAGTCCCCAAATAAGATTTTTATTATAGGCCCGACCTTATGAATTTTTAAAAGTTCTGTCTGAACAATTTAATCAAATTAATACATGCCCTTGATATTTACAAAGGTACTATTTAGATTTTTGTAAATTTATAGTATTTTTTGCTTCTCTAACTTTTGGGTAAAAAATTGCCACAAAACTTTCTTTTTTGGTAAGCAACTGCCTTGTTTTTCACAAGAAAATAAAATATTAACTTGAAATGTAACACTAATTTTGATATTAGATATATTTATTATTAAATAGGATTGTGAACAAATCCATGTTTTTTTTCTTCCAGTCTAACCCTGATCCTAAACCTAACCCTAATCATAAACCTAACCTTAGCTTTCAAACCTTCAATTTAACTCTAACACTAATCCTAACATCAACATTCACTGAATCCTATGTCTACCCCTAACTCAAACCCTAATCTAACCTCTCACCTTAACACTAAACCTAACCATGTCTCTTACTCTAACCTTAATCCTACCTAATTCCAACTTGTAACCTAACCTCTAACACTAAACCTAATCTTAACAAAACCTAACCTAAATCTTAACTCTAATGCTAACTTTTTAACCTTAACGGTACCTCTAACCCTAATCCTAACTTTATCCTTAAGCCTACTGCTAACACTTAACCTAAAACTAACCATTACCTTAAACCTGCCTGTAACCTTAATTCTAATTCTAATTCTAAACCTAAACCTAACTTTAAAACTAACCTGTATCTGCTCAAAATAGACAAAATAAACTTCAAATAAAAAAATTTAAAGATTCTGTTTATTTATTTTCAGAGAGAGGGGAAGGGAGGGAGAAAGGGAGGGAGAGAAACATCAATGTGTGGTTGCCTCTCGTGCGCCGCCTACTGGAGACCTGACCTGCAACCCAGGCATGTGCCCTGACTGGGAGTCTAACTGTGGCATCCACTTGGTTAGAAGGCCAGTGCTCAATCCACTGAGCCACAGCAGCCAGGGCCAAAAGAGTTTTTTAATGGGTATAGAGTTTCAGTTTTTGTAAGATGAATAGAGTTGTGGATATGGATGATGGTGATGGTTGCACAACAAAATGAAGTACTTAATATCACTGAATATAGTCTAGATGGCAATTTTTATGCTACATCTTTTACAGTAATAAAAATGTTTTTTTAAAGCTGACCCTAATCTTAACATGAAACCCAATCTTAAACCTAACTGTAACATTTAAATCCTAAATTCAACCATAAACCTGAACATAACCATAACCCTAGCACTAACTATATACCTCTCACTAATCTAACCCAATCCCTAGCCGTACTTCTAACCCCAACCTACACCTAAAATTAATTGTAACACTAGTTCTAATCCTAACCTAAAACCTATCCTAACTTTTAACACTAACCCTAAATTTAAACCTATACCTAACCTCAATTCTAACTTTGACCCTAATCCTGTACTAACTCTAACTTTAGTGCTAACCCTAACCTATAATCATAACATTAACTCTACACCTAAGCATATACCTTACCCTAACCCCAATCTAACCATAACCTTATAGTAACCCTAACCCAATGTTTCCCTGTATCCTTTTCCCAACCCAAAGCATAATCTGAACTTTAACACTAACTGTAACCTTAAACCTATTTCTAAACCTAATCCCAACTTTAGTCCTAACCCCAACCCAACCCTAACCTAACCTCCAACATTAACCCTAACCTTAAATTTATACCTAACCTCAATCCTAACTTAAACTGCAACACTAACACTAATACTAAATCTAATAATTTACCCTAATCTACCTGGTAATCACAAATTTAACCATAAAATTAACTCTAACTCTTTAAAACTAATATTAACCTCAATCCCAATCCTATATAACCCTAACCCGAACTCTTATCCTAATCTATAATCGTAATTATAACCCAAACCATAATCCTATCTCAAAACTAAAACTAACCTTCCTCTTAAATTATCTAATTGTAACCCTTATTCTAAATCTAAATTTAATTGTTACTCCAGCACTAACTCTATTCTTGATGTGAACCCTAAACTGAACCTTGAAACTAACCCTAATACCATACCTACCCTAACTGTAACCCTAATCCTAAAACTCAACCTAACATTAACCGTAATTTTAACTTAATGCATAACCATAATCCTAACCTCTAATCTTAACCCTAACTTTAAATTTAACCCTAATTATAGCCCTTACCCTAACTCTAAACTTAACTGTATGTTTTAACCCTAACCTTAACTCTTACCCTAATCCTCTTACCCTAACACTAACTCTAATCTATTCTTAACAAAACCCAAAGCAACCTAACCACTAACCCTAACCCCAATTCTTAACCCAAACTAACTTTAACCTTAGCCCTAATCCCTAACTATAACTTAACCTCTAATATGAACATTAGCCCTAACCCTATAGCTATTCTCTACCCTAAATCCATGTTTTACTTTTTTTTAATTACTCAGACTTAGTTCTGATGAAGAAGTTAGTATTTACAATGCTCTTAAATATAACCTCCTCTTTTCATATGTGTTCAAGAAAATGTATGTTTATCTATAGCCATTTGGTACGATTATCCCTATTTTAAAGTATTGAGTATGTTTTTAGTAACATAGTATGGTTATCTATGATGTCATTTTAAATTAATATACCTTGGAGGAAATAAAATGTGTAATGTCCCCATATTGCCGATGAAAATTAAGTTATTATTGTGCTTGACATCTTATGTTCAAATTTTTCTGAAACTTTTTTGTAAGAGTATATTTAAGCCAAACTGACATCATGTGCTGGAGAGCAAGCTCTCAAATGTTCCAGAGGATAACAGTTTTGCAGCTTCTTTTATGCACTTGGAATTAAGGAGGGAACTAAGGAAGATCACATGGAGGTGGGAGAAAAGCAAGGTGGGATTGGATTATAGGATAGTTGACAAGATTATGTGCTCTCTTGAGGGTGGATGTGGCCTATTTCAAATGCATGTTAACCCAGAGACGCACAGAGACATGGGACAGGGCTTGCTTAAAGCAAAGAGACACCTTTCACTAAAGATGTTGTATGTCTAGGGAATGACTACCCACCGTGATCTGGGCAGTTAGGAATTTATGATCATAACATCCTGTGTAGTTACTTTCTGTAGGCCCCTTTTTTTTTGGTTCACAGTTCCCCATTTTGTTCATAAATCAGTCGGAAGCATGCACTGATGACCAATTTTTTGATTGGATAGTGTGATCTCACAGCACTAGGAAGGCTCATTCCTAGGAAGTCTCAGTATGCACGTTGTTTATTTGACTATTGGGAATGGGGCAATACTGTAACTGTGGCGAATTAGTGTGGGCTGAGCAATCTCACACAGGCACATTGGAATTAATAGTTCACATCTTTTTCTTACTCCATGTTTGGTGACGTCATATTGGTAAGCTCATATTGGCCATGGTGGGAATGGTTACCATGGAAATAGGCAAAAGCTCCAAGTCAAGGTTTCCCCAACTTCCCCAGAAAACTGGTTGTTAAACATTTACAAGCATACCACTCTATTTGTCATATTGTATGAAAGGTAGTTAAAAATATATTGACTAGTGCACATTTCATTGTCTTTAGGCTTTATGTTAAGAGAAAACATATTTCTGATGTGCTAAAACTTTTGGAGGTAAATTGGTAGTATGACTAACTTAGCCATTACTGTCAGTCACCTTCAGACAAGTTAAAAAATGTATATACTAAACAAATATTTACTTATTTTTTCTCATTTGTATAAATAGTACTTGAACTTTAGAAGTTATTATAGTTCTGTCTCTCAATTTTACATTTAAAATTGGGACATTAACAGTATCAACTAAAAAATGAAGTTAATTCAAGTATAGTATTTGGTATAGTGAGTCTTCAGTCATTTTTGCTTGTGAAAAAATCATTATTAGTAAGGTGGATGTTTGGGAGAATATGAACATTTTCCTTAATCTGAATCTTCATTGTTCTTTCACATATTTGTCATAGGAATGCTGACAGATTCTTCACATGTATTCTGCTGGAATATGCAAGCTAAATAACTACTTGGAATATTTTCAAGCTAATATTTTACTTTATTTTCAGGTGATTCCTCCTAAGGAGTGGAAGCCAAGGCAGTGCTATGATGACATTGATAATTTGCTAATCCCAGCACCGATTCAGCAGATGGTCACAGGGCAGTCAGGACTGTTCACACAATACAACATCCAGAAAAAAGCCATGACAGTGAAGGAGTTCAGGCAGCTGGCCAACAGTGGCAAGTGAGTGAATTTGGTTTGCTATTTTTATTTCTTTCAAAGGTACACTTGGACATGGTCAGAAACCAAGTAGACAAAGTAACTGGTAATGAAAATGAAAATAAGTTTCCTGCACAATCTCTTTTACTCCTAATTTAACTGTTTCTGTTCTTCAGGTAGTTGCCCACTTAGATTTAGTTTACTGCTAAGAAAGTGTTCCTTGTTTTACCATCTCATTAATAATATCTCTAAGTAGGTTTTTGTGTAGTTGCCATGAATTTTTGATTATACTCATGATTCATCTTTGTAAGGCAAATTTTCTTTGTGTGACAGTGTTTAAGTCTTAAATGATAAACTATACATACTAGAAGATGAGCGATTTAAAAAGAAAATCCTTACCCCTGGCTGGCGTGGCTCAGTAGATTGAGCACCGACCTATGAACCAAAGGGTCCCTGGTTCGATTCCCCGTCAGGGCACACGCCTGGCTTGCAGGCCAGTTCCCCAGTAGGGGGTGCACAAGAGGCAACCACACATTGATGTTCCTCTCCCTCTCTATTTCCCTCCCTTCCCCTCTGTCTAAAAAACAAATAAAATCTTAAAAAAAAAAAAAAAAAGAAAATCCTTGAATAGACTTGAAGGGCTACTATTATTGCATTAATTGCCAACTGTGGGTTGAAGATATCTTAAAAAATGTTATGTTGTTGCTGACATGTACTGTATAATTAGGCACAAGATGGTTGTGGCTATACTGAACATGTACAGATGTTTTTTTCTTAAACAATGTAGTATAATTGCTATTTACATAGCATTTATATTTTAGGTATTATAAGTAATCTAAAGATCTAAAGTGCATGGGATGATATGAGTAGGTTATGTGCAAATACTATCCATTTATATAAGAGACTTGAGTGTTTGTAGATTTTGATATCCATGGTGGGGGTTCTAGAACCAGTCCCCCATGGATATCCACTTAGGGACAATGTCTAGTATAATTGGTAGAAGATTTAAAAAAATACTTTGAAAGCTAAAAAAAATGGATTTTTAAGTACTTTTCTGTTTCTATTATTGATACTTTCAAGAAAGTATTTTCCTTACTAGTTAAAAATAGGAAGTTTTCATAGTGTTATTTAGGAATCTTAAAAGTGTTCAGCTTAGGAATCTTAAAAGTGTTCAGCTATGTATGATAAACACATATGTATATTTGCTTGTTAAATTTGACATCACAAATTGTGGCAGTGTTTTCATTTTAATAGAATTTTCTTTAGAAGTGATTTAAATCAAATGGGTGGAGAAAAATCTTAAAATTGACTTAACTGTTTTGCACTCACTATTTTCATCCACCTTTTCCAGATATTGTACTCCAAGATACTTGGATTATGAAGATTTGGAGCGCAAGTACTGGAAGAACTTAACTTTTGTGGCACCCATCTATGGAGCAGACATTAATGGGAGCATATATGATGAGGTATATTTATATTTATAATAGGCTTTGTAAAGGATCATTTTATATTACTACTGTGACCATTTTAGGTAGTTGAGAAGTAGTCATTTATTGTGCTTTGTGTGATTCATAATTTCTCATGAGACAAGAAGAAGAAAAGACACATCAATAGAATTTCTGCAGCTGGTATTTTTGAATTGAAATGAGCTAGTTGAACAAATATCTGATTATTCAACAGTAATATATATAGTAGTATGTAGTATAGTATAATAATACTAATAGTATTAGTATAATAGTACTAATCTATAGTATATAACTATCTGACTATTCCTTAAATTACATTAAATTTTTTAAAAAGCAAAGCTCATGATGAATGTATTTGGAAAACAAGAAATACCCAGAATACCACGTTAAGGCAAAAGCAGTATTTTAAAATATATTTCTGTAGTTTTCCCTTAATAATTTTAAAAAAGATATATTTGAACAGACTTATCCTCTTTTCTTCCATGAACTGTGAGAATTTTTTTAAAAAGTATATATTAGTATAGTCTTTCTGGTTTCAGGAGAGCATAACCTAGTAGATATAGTCCAATCCTTTTTGCCTTTTTGTAGTTCTTATTTTTAATTTTTTTTCCTTTTTTCAAACCTTTTATCCCTCTCCCATTGCTCTATTTTGAAAAATTAGCAAAAGGTTGAAGCAGTTCAATGAACATCTGAATACCCTTTACCTAGATTCACCAGTTGTATTTGGCAAATTTGCTTTATGTTTTGTTGCTCCGTCTCTGAGCTGTAACATTTGAAAATAAGTTGCAGACATCATGACAGTTCACTTTTAATTATTTCAACATGTGTCTGTTAATTACAAGGCAATTTAACATTTATATGATGTCATCTAATATACAGACCATATTCATAGGTCCTTAATTGTCTCAGTAATGTTATTTATAAACATTTTTTCCCCATTTGAAGGATCCAGTCAAGGACATCTCCTTATAATCAATAGTGATCTATAGGGTGTTACTTAGAGAGCAGATGAGTATCTATTTTCCCAATAGCCTTTCACCCAATGAATTTGCATTCATTGACACTCCTTGCCTGAGTCAATTATTATGTATTTTTATACCATTTATATTTTGAAAAACAGAACAAGCTGGAAAGTGCATAAAACATAAAGTTAGATGTTCATGAATTATTGTAAGGTGAATGCCATGAGTCATCACTGACATCAGGAAAAACATTACCAGCATGCTAGAGTATACCTTCTTTACCTAGTATAATACTCTCCCCTTTTTCTCTAAGGATAATCACTATTCAGACTTTAAGGTAATCACTCCTTTCTTTTCTTTAAAAGTGAAGCTAATTGTATCTTGTTTCAAAACTATATGACTAGAAGATCATTCAGTATATTCTTATCTGTCTGCCTTCTGTCACACCTTATCATATTTCTAAACTTTTTCTGTATCATGTGTACCTGTAGTTCATTTATTTTCATTGCTGTATATTCTGTTATATGAATGCACCACAGTTTATTATTTTTCTACTACTAATGATCATTTTGGCCGCCTCTAGTTTTGGCTTTGTGCTCAAAACTTCTGTGAATGCTTTATGCTTCCCAGAGTATGGAAGGGTTTCTATAGTGTGCATGCCTAGGAGTGGTTATAAGATATTCATGTGTTTAGCTTTAAATAAAACTATTTTCTAGTTCACACCTTCCTATAGCAATGTCTGTGAGTTCCCATTGCTCTACATTCTCTCTGACACTATTATCATCAGTCTTTTAATTTCAGCTACTCTGTTGGATATATGTAGTAGTATCTTCTACCTGTTCAACCTCTTGTACATTTTTCTTTTGTGTCATGCTTTTCTTATTGATTTATAGTTTTTTATACATTCTGGATATGAGGTAGTGTCACATTTTCAAATTTTCTGTATGGATTTTGTGTTGTTGAATGCTGTTATTGAAAGGACTATTCTTTTTTTTTTTCATATGGACTGGGTATTACATGATACTGTGGATTTATTGTCACTTTGAGATGTAATGACGGCATGGTGGCTATATAAATGTTTTTTCTTATCAACTGAAGATGCACAGTTGAAAAATATACTGGTGAAACAACATGGAGTCTGGGATTTATTTATAAAATACCTCAGAAAAAGTGGAATCGGTATGGTTGAATGAAGTCAGGCAAAGTATTGGTAATTGAGGCTCAGTAAATATGTATATGTTTGAAATAACAAAAATAAAAGTTAAAAAAGAGGAAACACCCTTTCTTCATTCTCCTGATTTTTCACTAGTGTAAGTAACTTCTGTATTGAGAACTTTTTGTTTATCAATAAGGGTAGTATACACTCAGGTAGAAAAATGGAAAATAGGGAAAATATGAAGAAAAAGTGTTACTCATAAGCATAATAAACAGAAGTAGCCTTTTTATGATTTTCCTTTGGCCTTTTAGTTTATGTGAGTGTGTGTGTATTTGTGTATGTATTTCCCCACCAAAGATCTGAGAAATTTTTAATACTATTTTGGCTTTAGAAACATTTTCAGTATTGCTTTCCAGAGGATCATTTCAGTATGTTCCAGCCATTTCTGTACTGCCAGTTTGAAATTGCACTTTTATTAAATTTTTGCTATTTTTTATATTTTAGTTCCAAGTGTATTACTGATTTATTCTTTAGTAATAACAACTGTCTTTTAAGTTTGACATGTTATGGTTACTTTTTTGGGAAGATGAGTGCTATTACTACTAAGGCTTTCTTACATTACATGGCACCTTGTCTTACTAAACCAGGTTTTGTGGGATTTCCATTGGAATGGGTGAGGGCATGTAAATAATGTTGATATTTTACACTTGAAGCCCAGAGCAGTTAAATTGCTTTTACAAATTTTTGAGGCCAGTAGAGAGGGTGCCAGGTGCTTTTTTCCCCCACACCAGTTTTAAGGAAACAATTACTTATAGTCAATCTCATAGTTGTGTAAATGTGTAAAACTAGGTTGATGTCAACTACAAATTTCTCCTGAGCTGATGGTTCATTTTGGGCCTTCTCTGCAGTTTCTTCTCTGTGATATTCTGGCATGTTTTCAGGCTTCTGAAAGGAAAAGTGAGCTTGAGGAATCATCTGGATACTGGGCTGATAGGTTGTATGTCTAAGTGGTCTAAAATAAAATAAAACTTAGTCTAAGTTATTTTTTTTAACCACCCCTTTGGATCATTAAGTTCTTTGTTCCTTTTTACATATATGATTAAGAGTTAGAAGCAGGCTTTTTGGGACAATTGTAAGAACAATTTATATAAAAAGCCCCGAACTAGCTTTCCATAGTTGGTAGTGAAATAACAATTGTTTCCTGGACAGATGAGGCTGATAGACTTTGGTTTACTATGCTTATCAATTTACTGCTTGTGTTTGTAAACCAGTTACACATTGGCATTGCTTCAAGCCCACATTGACTTTAGGCTTCAGATTTAAGTAACTTAAATTATTAAACCCAATAAACAAAATCCGCTAGTTTGTAAACATATAGTTTTAAACCTTCCTCATTATTTATAGATTTTTAAGGGAGGCAGGAATATGTCATTTTGGTAGGACCGACAGGACATAGTATGTTATGGATTTTTTGTAGGCTCCGTGGGAGCATTTAGTAGCTTCAGAGCGGAGCTGACATTTTCAATGCTTTTGAGGCATAAAGAATGACATGAGAGAGATGTTGTAAACTGCTACTGGTAAACAAAAGTAATCACACTCAAGACACCTAAATTCAAACAAATGAAAAATAACTTGTATTTGTCCCCTTGAGGTGGATAGAGAGTAATAAGAAAGAGAGTACATTAAAGAGAGTGATGAAGAGGGAGTGTAAGGATAACCTGTAACTGTCAGGAACATCTGAAATCATTGCTATGAATGATCATTGAAAAAGCCCATGCATCATTTTGCTCACTACTATAGTATCTTTGTATTGTTGAACTGTTCAGCTCAATATTTAAATTGTTTTGGGAACTGGCTTGTTATGGTTCATGGCATTATTTTAAAAGGGATTATAGTCATCAATTTCTAGTTCACTTTCCCCTAGTTTTTAGTTATGAGTGCTTTCTTTAATCTTAAAAGAATGATTGAAAATAAATCATAGTTTGTGTATGTGTAGATGGGAGTTTTTTGAGAGGATGAGGGGATGTAAGTGAAACAGTTTGTGTAGGGTCCAAAGATGAAAGAGGGTCCTCATTCTTAAATAATTCCCCGAGGGGCAGTGGGGCAAAGAGTTATAAGGAACTGGGCCATAAAGGCAAATGTGGGGCTCCATGGAACCTGGAGGAGAGGCACTTAGAGCAGTCTTGGCATTGAAGGAAAGACATTCTTGTGGGAAGGGGACATCTGACTTGGGGCTAGAGGAATAAGTTCAAGTCAAGTAAAGGAGAAAGAGAGGAGATGAGACAGGAACTAGCTAAATTTGAGGGTAAGACCAAGTTCAATAAACATACTTGAATTTGGAGGCTTTATACTGTACATGGGCTTGAGGAGAGTGAGGCAGACCTGGAATAGTGGCTGTGGCATCTGAGGGCCAGGGGCCAGTGACCAATTCAAGATTGGAGACATTTATATGTAAATGTACTCATTTACATATATAGAGGTCTGTTCAGGAGACAGGGCTATGGGCCCTGTCCCCTGGACCCATACATAGTGCTGTAGCAGCCTCTCCTTTCTCTTGCAGCATCAGGTAGGTAGTTGTCATTGTAATGTTGACCAGCACAGGAATTGGGGGTGAGGGCGTTCATGAGAACAGTCAATCTTGATAGCAAGGGAAGAAGGGCCTGGAGATCCCAGGGCATAGTGTGGACTCTTTATTCGTTCTGTTGCTTCTTTCAGAGTTGAATTCCTGAGGATGTACTGAAAATTCTTTCAATACCATGGGCAGTAGCCTATGGCAGCAATAACACTAATACATTTTAAGCAAATTACTGTTCTTTACTTTTTTTTTTTTTAAGATTCTATTTATTTTTATAGACAGGGGAAGGAAGGGAGAAAGAGAGAGAGAGAAATGTCAGTGTGTGGCTGCCTCTTATGAACCCCCTACTGGGGACCTGGCCCACAACCCAGGCATATACCCTTACTGGGAATTGAACTGGTAACCTCTGGTTCACAGGCTCATGCTCAATCCACTGAGCTACACCAACCAGGGTAAATTACTGTTTTTTAAACTGAAATATGAAGACTATCAAAGGCATGTACTAAGAAAACCCAGCCTTTGTGCGTGTGATGAAGGGCAGGGCTTGGCAGTCAGATTTTGCCTGTTGCTATTCTTTGTAAATAAAGTTTCATTGGAGTATAGCCTCATTCATTCATTCACTCATTCATATATATAGAGGTCTATTCAGAAAGTATCCAGCCATGTAATGTGAAAAATAGAGACATTACTGAAGAAGATACAAGATACAAGAAACATTGTACATAGGACAATGATGCCTCAGTCTCCTTCAAAGTAGGCACCTTGGGACCTCACACAGTTCTCCCAAGCTCCGTCAGCTGCCCCATCATATTTTCCTGAATCTCATCAATGGTCTGAAACCTTTCCCCTTTCAAAGGTGATTTTAGTTTTGGAAAAAGCCAAAAGTTTCAGGGTGCCAGACCTGGGTTGTAGTGGGTGAGTCATTACCTACTGAGCCATCTGGGTGATTCGATGTTTTGCCAAAAACTCTGCAAGAAGCCTGCATGAGATGTGTTGCATGAGTGGGTGTGTTGTCATGATGAAGCTGCCAATCACCATTTGCCCATAGCTGCAGCCATTTTTGTTGTATTGCATCTCTCAACTGATGAAAAATATTGAGGTAGTACTCCTTATCAATTCTTTGGGCCTGGAGGGGCATACTTGTGATGGACAATACCTTCCTAATAAAAAAAAACACAGTTAACATGGTCTTGATCTTGCTGTAGTCACTGTATCGTCCCCAAAAGCCTTTTGAATCATTCAAATAGTTTCCATGGAGGATTGTTCAAGCTTAATAACAAGATTGGATGCTTATTCGTTGCTCTACTTGCTCAGTCATTTTGAATGCTATGGTCACACAATATGCATGCTCACTCAACTGTGTCTACCACCCCCACTGTGAAGTACAGTGAAGTCATCATTGTTCACACATGTGCATTCCAGTCCACTCTCTTTGGCTGCCATATTACATCAGTGTCTCACAAACTGTTCTTGTGATATTAACAATGATTGGACTTTTTCTGGACAGACCTTGTATGGCCCTTTTTGCCCTACAGTGGCAAGTTGAGTAATTGTGACAGATTATTGGCTCACAAAAACTATAATATTTACTGCTTGTCCCTTTGCAGGAAAAGTTTGCCAATTCCTAATATAGAGGCGTAATTATTTGTTTTTGGGGAAGGATGCTCAAAGCCTTTTTGAGGTATAGGATCAACTTCTGAATGTTCTCAGGAGAATGAGATTCATATACATTGACTACATTGATATCTTAAGGCAATGAAATTGTTGAAATGTTTGATTATGTCAGGAACCTTTTGTAATTAAAGAAGGTCCTGAACTTAGATTTCTAAGTTTCTATTTAGAGCTACCTGTGCTCTTGGCTAACCATATGGTTCTTTGGTTACAGTAACATTAGCATAAGAGTCCTAAGATCTGAACTTTTCAAAAATGTTTTCTTTTACTTTTTTTTTTTTAAATGCAGGTTGTAGCTTTTTTTAAAAAAAGATTTTATTTATATATTTTTAGAGAGAGGGGAAAGGAGGGAAAAACAAAGGGAGAGAGAAATATCAATGTGCGGTTGCCTCTCGTGTACTCTCTATTGGAGACATGGCCTGCAACCCAGGCATGTGCCCTAACTGGGAATTGAATCAGTGAACCTTTGGTTTACAGACCGGCTGGCACTCAATCCACCAAGCCACACCAGCCAGGGCTAAAAAATGTTTTCTAAAAAAATTTTTAATTGAATGTATTGGGGTGACATTGGTTAATAAAATTATGTAGGTTTCAGGTGTGCAATTTTATAATACGTTTTCTGTATATTGTGTTCATCACCCAAAGTCAAGTCTCTTTCCGTCACTATTTGTTTCCCCTTTACTCTCTTCTACCTCCACCCACTCCACTTTTCCTCTGGTAATCATTATACTGTTATCTCTATCTATGAGTTTTGTTTCTTTTTTTGCTTAATTCCTTCACACTTTTCACCCAGCCCTCAAAACCCCTCTCCTCTAACAGCTGTTAGTCTGTTTAGTCTACTTTCTGTGTCCATGAGTCTGTTGCTAGTTTGTTTATTTATTTTGTTCATTGGATTCCACATGTTTGTCTTCCTCTGACGGGCTTATTTCATTTAGCATAATACTCTCCAGATCCATCCTTGCTGTTGTAAAAGATATGATTTCCTTGTTTTTTACTGTCAAGTAGAATTCTATTGAGTAAATGTACCACAGCTTTTTTAATCTACTCACCTACTGATGGGCACTTGGGCTGCTTCCAAATCTTGGCTATTGTAAGTAATGTTGCAATGAACATAGGGGTAAATTTTTTGATATGTTTCACTAAGGGCTGGTTCACTAATAAATAAATAAAATTTTAATAGCCTTTGCTAACTGCACATTTAAAAAGTTAGCCCTCTGTTAAAAGAAGAAAACACACAAAAAAGGTAAAGAAAAAAGAGGAACAGGGAGAAAAAAGTACTGTGTGGGATAATTTGGCTTGCCTAAGGGTCATGAAAGTGAACAGGTATTTGTTGGAAAGAAAGGATAGAACATTTCTGGATAGCCAGGAGGCATGTGTATTTCCACAGACCTTTGAAGATGGAATGTGTTCTCCTTGTTCTGTGTGTGAACTCAGAAAAGGGTCAAGATTATTTACTTACATTAGTACAGTACAGAGTGTCATTCAGGCATGTGGTTTATGCTACTTCAGGCTGCATTTGTAGTACTACCTGTCATATAGTATAAGGGTGATCTTCGTAATGTTGATAGTGAGTGGTTCATTGAATGAGGCTGAAAATGAAATTCCATGTGCTTTGCTTACATTGGCTATTACATCCCTAATCTCTAACACTAGAAGGATCTCCAAGAGTATTATCTAATTCCAAAAGATTCTTCTTTGCAAGATTTTCCTTTACTTGAGTGATGACAGCTCTTCCTGTAAGCCCCACCCACCTCCTCTTTCACCCAGGCCTTCTGTTTTAAATGCCTCATAGCATTACAGGCAGTGCAGTCCTTAAGTGGCCTTTGTGAGCTGATGTTTTCAGAGTAGTGCACCAGCCAGGAGTTCAACTTATACTCATCATTGCAGTTCACACTTAGGAGCACTTTAGCTTTCTTTGTATATTTTATGTCCAGATACTTCTTTCTTTTGAAATAACCTATGAGATGCATTACATTAAGACTGAAAATTTCCTTTGTGTGTAACCAGTTTTCCTGATAGCTTTCTTCAGTTCACTGGAGGAAGATAGCAGCCATCTCACAGTTAGAGGAAGCTGCTTCACCTGTGATGTACAACTTGTGCCATATCGCTGTTCTTAAATCTCCCAGACTTTTTTTTTTTAATTTTATTTTAGTCATTGTTCAAATACAGTTTTCTCCTTTTTACTCCCAATCCAGGACCCCCTCCCACCCCTCCCCACTTCGCTCCCATTACCACCCTCCCCTTAGTTTATGACCAGTGTCCTTTAAGTTTGTTCCTGTGAACCCTTCCCACTGTCCCCTTAAATTCCCTCTACTCTCTTCTGTGGGCACTGTCAGCCTGGCCTCTATTTCAGTGTCTTTGGTTATATTTTGCTTGTTTCTTTGTTTTCTTATTTAGGTTCCTGTTAAAGGTGAGATCATATGGTATTTGTCTTTCACTGCCTGGCTTGTTTCGCTTAGCATAATGTTTTCCAGCTCCACCCACGCTGTTGCAAAGGGTAGGAGCTCCTTCTTTCTTTCTGCTGTATAGAATTCCATTGTGTAAATGTGCCATAGTTTTTTGATCCATTCATTTACTGATGGGCATCTTGGTTGCTTCCAGCATCTAGCTATTGTAAATTGTGCTGCTATGAACATTGGGATGCATAGGTTCTTTTGAATTGGTGTTTTAGTATTCTTAGGATAGAGTCCCAGCAGTGGAATCGCAGGGTCCAAAGGCAGATCCATTTTTAGTTTTCTGAGGAAGTTCCATACTGCTTTCCATAGTGGTTGTACCAGTCTGCAGTCCCACCAGCAGTGCACTAGGGATCCCTTTTCTCCACAACCTCTCCAACACTTGTTGTTTGTTGCTTTGTTTATGATGGCCATTCTGTCTGGTGTGAAGTGGTATCTCATTGTGGTTTTAATTTGCATTTCTTTGATAGCTAGCGATACTGAACATCGTTTCATGTGTCTTTGGATTTTCTGTATGTCCTCCTTGGAGAAGTGTCTGTTCAAGTCCTTTGCCCACTTTTTAATTGGATTCCTTGTCTTCTTAGAGTGCAGTCTTGTAAGTTCTTTATATATTTTGGAGATTAAACCCTTGTCTGAAGTATCATTGGCAAATATGTTTTCCCATACAGTTGGTTCTCTTTTCATTTTGATACTGTTTTCTTTAGCTGTGCAGAAGCTTTTAATTTTGATGAGGTCCCATTTGTTTATTCTTTCCTTTATGTCCCTTGCTCTAGGGGACAAGTCAGTAAAAAAGTTTCTTCGTGAAATATCTGAGATTTTCCTACCTACATTCTCCTCTAGGACTTTAATGGTGTCACGTTTTATATTTAAGTCTTATCCACCTTGAATTTATTTTTGTGTATGGTGTAAGTTGGTGCTCAAGTTTCATTTTTTTGCACATGGCTGTCCAGTTCTCCCAACACCATTTGTTGAAGAGGCTATTTTTACTCCATTTTATGTTGCTGCTTCCTTTGTCAAATATTAATTGACCATAGAGACTTGGGCTTATTTCTGGGCTCTCTGTTCTGTTCCATTGGTCTGTGTGTCTGTTTTTATGCCAGTACCAGGCTGTTTTGATTACAGTGGCCTTGTAGTATAGTTTAGTGTCAGGTATTGTGATCCTTCCTACTTTACTCTTCTTTCTCAAAATTGCAGCAGCTATTCGGGGTCGTTTATAATTCCATATAAATTAAATCTCCCAGATTTCTTTTGAAACTCAGCTCATTCACTAAATCATGTTCTTCCCACATTGCAGCTACCTCCCCATATCTGAAGGTGTTCACACCCTCTACTGTACCAGCCTGGTACTCAGTTGTCTCCTACCCTGAGAATGGCTATCAGTCCATTGCACAAAGAATTTCTCTCGTTTTTCAAATACTGTGTTGGCTCAAGTAGTAAGACTAAACTTGCCAGGAACAACATTGCTTTATTTATTAGAGGGGGACATGTCGAGATCATGCTTTGTATGCTTCCCTTCCTCCATATGCATTGTCACCTCCAACTCTTCCTAATGTGTGGCCTTTTCTATGGGTCTTATGCTCACTTACCCTTTTCTTGGGCTTTTCTTTTTTCTTTTCTTTTCTTTTCTTTCCTTTCCTTTCCTTTCCTTTCCTTTCCTTTCCTTTCCTTTCCTTTCCTTTCCTTTCCTTTTCTTTCTTTCTTTCTTTCTTTCTTTCTTTCTTTCTTTCTTTCTTTCGGCAGTTTTATAACTTTATTTGACAATCAGCAGTTAGTTCTTATCCACATTAACTGTAGATTTTTTGAAAGGGGTGATTTTTTTTACATAGGTGACCAACATACAGAGTTTGTTTGGTCAGTCTTCATCCTCTTTTTGTTTTCTGGACAACCACACCTGGATGTGGTATGGGACATTATTCCTTTGGCCCAGACAGCTTTGTTGAGTCTGGTGCCAGTGTGCACATCTGGAGTTCCCTTCTCCTTTATAGAAAATTCCAGATCTCTTTTCTTGAAACCCACTCTGTGGATGTACTTGTGGCTGTTGATGGTGTATTCTGGTTACTGATGGCAAAACAGCCCTTCTTCTTGCCACTCTTCTTTGCAGGTTCCATTATGCTAGGTCCAAGTTGGAAAGAAAGAGCTCTTCTAGGCTTTTCTATCATCTCAGAAAACATTTCTATTATTAATAATGGGAAGATGATAGCAGTGATGCCTAATACATTTAATATGGGCACAAGACATAAAATCCTTTTGGGAGAACAGCTGAGATACAAGTGTACTATTGTCTGCATTTTCATACCTGGATTTGTGTACAACTGAAATGATTCTGGGGGTGGATTTCACAGAGTCATTATAGATAGTTTTTTATTTAGACAGTGAATTTTGGGTAAGGAGATACACATTTTAACAGCAAATATTTGGAAGATAAGTACAGGAAATGAAGGATACTTGTATTTATGTGATTGTTTTTTCTGTAGTAGACTCTGAGTCCAGTGATGACAGGTATCATTTATCAGATTCTCCAGCCCCAGCTCCTATCAATAGTATCTGCTGCAAAGTGTGCACCTCCAGAAATGTAGAATTGATAAGTACATGACATTGGAAAAATAATCTGAGGTTAGACTGTGGAGTTTCCTGAATGTCTTGGTTATTATTCTGTTGATCTTGAAGAATTGCTTGAGATGCTTTAGTAGGGAAATGAGAGGATCAGAATCATGCTTTAAAAAGTGTGATTCGGTAATGGTCTGCAAGATGTCCTGGTCATAGCAAAACGATTGGAAAGTGCTTTGAAGAGGAAGAAGAGAGAGGGCTTACAGTGATCTCCTCTGGTATGCGTTTTTCTGAACACTAGTACTCCCAGATAGTGGTTCTTAAACTTTTGGTCTCAGGACTCCTTTATACTTTAAGTAAGTTGCTGTGGACCTCAGAGAGGTTTTGTTTATTATGTAGGTTATATTTATCCTTATCTAATGCATTAGAAATTATGTTTAAAAGTATCCATTTTTAGTTCATTAAAAATAATGCATTACATAATAACATACACATTTTTATACAAAATACTTTTCTAAACAAAAAAATTTAGTGAGAGGAGTGGCATTGTTTTACATTATTTTCAAATTACTAATGTGTAACTTAATAGAACACCTCTGGATCCCTGCATCTGCTTCTGCATTTAATCTGTTTCGATGTCATGTAGTCTCTGGAAAACTCTACCTCATATTCATGTACGATTGAGAGTGAAAAAAGCAAATACTGTCTTGATATAATTATGAAAATAATTTTGATGCTACAGACTCAGATGGAATCTGAGTGCCTCCCAGTGGTTTCTAGACAACACTTTGAAAAATGCTATCTCAAGATAGCAAAAGATTCATTCCTTGATCTCATTCTACATAGGTGATGGAAGGATCTTCAGGCAAGGCAATAGTGTTTCACTCTTGTTTACAGACCTTCAGGTAACTGCATCTTTGATATGTACCTCAAAGACCTAATCACATTAGGAGACAGGGTTCTTAAACAGTCAGTGTGGAATTCCTTGGGGAACATCATGCCATATATTCTGATATATAACTCAGGCAAGATTTTATAAGCAGAAAATGGATTTAGGATGTAAGCTCAATTCCTAGTATCTGAAAAATAGATAAAATATTTTAAAGGAATTATATTTCTAAGATTTCCTTTCAATATTAATTTGCTAGTCTATTGCTTTTGTGATGCAGGTATGTATATATGTATGTATTTGTTTATTTTAAAATATTTATTTATTTTTAGACAGAAGGGAATGGAGGTAGAAAGAGAAGGAGAGAGACATCAATGTGTAGTTGTCTTTCACATGCCCCCAAGTGGGGACCTGGCCCACAACCCAGGCATGTGCCTTGACTGGGAATCTAACTGGCAACTTTTCAGTGCGCAGGCCAGTACTCAGTCCACTGAGCCACACCAGCCAGGGCTTAAGTATAATATCCTATACTTTGTATTTCTCCTTGAGAGAGGTAGTGATTTTTTTTTTTTTTTTTTTTTTTGCTATACTTGTACTAGGTGGTTAGGTATGTATATGGGGTCCTATTTCCAATTTCTGTCAAACGTTTTATTACAAATGCATACATTTTAGGGTAAAAATGACCTTTTTTTAAAAAAGATTTTTAAATTTATTTTTAGAGAGGGAAGGGAGGGAGAAAGAGAGAAAGAGAAATATCAATGTGCGGTTGCTGGGGGTCATGGCCTGCAACCCAGGCATGTACCCTGACTGGGAATCGAATCTGCGACACTTTGGTTCGCAGCCCGCGCTCAATCCACGGAGCTACACCAGCCAGGGCCAAAAAATGACCTTCTTGTTAATATAAATGTTATATATTAAAAAATTAGTATTACATAAAATTTAAATCACTCAGAGACAACAGCTGTCAAATTCTAGTGTATTTCCTTCCAATGTTTTTTCTCAATATAATGCTCGATAATTATATTTTTTAAAAGCAGATGTTGTATCACAGTGAACGTAGTTTGGTCTTGTCTTCCCTCTCTTTTATTTTAACACATCGTGAATGCTTTTCAAAAATGATAGATGTTCTTCAACAAGTGATGTAACATTTATTTTATCTGTCTTACTTTCATTGGTAGGATAGTTTTTTGAAACAGGGGGAAGCAGATAAATCTAATGTGAAGAGGGATGCAAGTGGGCTGTGGAGGCAAGGAGGGAATGGCAGTGCTTGGCCTTGTATGAGTCAGTGTAGGGTGTAGTTTACAGTCCACAGCCGGGTGGCAAAGTCATTGCTAACCAGAGAATGGCACTTTGTACCAGACACACCGACTGCCTTTTTTCTTGCCTTTTCTTCAGCAGTCTCTTGAAATGGAAGTCTATGCTAATCAGCACAGAATATTTGACCCATTTACTTATATAATCAATGCCCATCATCCTTAGCTGTGACTTTTGGGGAAGCTCTGTCTTTATCCTTAAAGTCTTCATCTGTAAAGGGAAGGGATTGGATTAACAGCTGTTTTAGGTTCCTCCCAGTTTAAAAATACTTGCTTTACAATATTTCTTCTTGAAGCAATTTTCTTCAAGAAGATGAACTGAATTCTTACATATGAGTTTTTATGAGTTCTAGATTTCTTTTGTATTAGGATTTTGTCAAGATCCCCTTTATAAGAAATCTGTTGGCTAAAGCATGGGAATCTTTTCACACTAAGATTTTAGTTTTCATAGTAGTTAGTTTTACAGATGACATTGTTTTCCTCTTTCCACATGGGTTAGCCTAGATACTTTCATCCACCAGATGGTGCTGTGGGACAACAAATTTATCTAAGGCTATGGTTTTTCCAAAAGAACTTGAAGTGTTCACTGAGTCACCAGCAGAGTTCATTCCCATTTTGTATTTTTATCATGTCAGGATATCATTTATCCTAAAATAAGAAATAGTTTGAAGCCACTACACTAACTTGTGTAATTTTCACATCCAAGGTAAAATGTCATTATTGTAGACATATTTTGGAGCAAAGACAGTTATGGCCTATAATAATGTGACTTTCAGATTTTAATTTTGTGAAATAAAGCTTCTAGTTAATCAAAACTCATTATCTGCAAGCATGTTATGGCTGGTCTTTAATGAATGAAGTCTTAGCCTTCAGGATTCCAAAGTATACCATCCAGCCAGGGGAGGTGATGGTAGTTCTGTTCACCATTGTATTAAGAATGTTCCATGTCTGGAGGCTGTGTTTTCTGCGTGGGTATTGTTAGGGAATTGTTGATGGAAGAGAGTTAAAGCTCACCTACAGGATGACCTCATAGTATATGGCTACTGCCCTCAGGTGTCTTAGTATGTACTGCTGCCCCAGAACAGATTAGGCTGCCCTCAGGATAAGGAGCTACTGCCCTTGGAATGTTCAAGGGGAAAACTGGCTGATCTTGTGTCAGAAATGATTTAAAAGACATTTGGAATGAATTGTTAATTTTTGTTTAACTCTTCTCTTTACATCTCAACTTTTAAAGCTCACCAAAGTACACTTAGATGGCCAATAAAGTGTTAAATTGGTAAACCTACAAACAGGTGGGGAGTCCCATGCTGAATGGTTTATGGGGGTATGAGAAACGTTAGGGATATGAGGTGTTTGCCAGTACAAGGTGCTGATCAGGTAGCTGGAGAGTCATGAGTGATTTCCCTAAGGGACCAATAACATGTGCAGGTCAGACTAGGTACCCCATGGGTGGTAGGAATACTGGGTACCACAGGAAGGTAAAGAGATTAAGCTTCTGGGGAACGGAGAATCCCTGAAAATTCAGGACATCAGTAAGCATCAACATGAGAGCCATATTGAAGAATGAGGATGCTAAAGTGTTCTAAGGGTATTGGGTGATCAGTATGTCCTGGTAGTTTCTATATATGAGGTCTGTCCAGAAAAAGTTCAGCCATTGTTAATATCACAAGAATGGTTTGTGCCACATTGATGTATATTTAGTTTGGCTTATTTTTTAACCTTATTAAAAACAGTATCACTTTATGTAGTCCTCTGGGACTTTGATTTTTTCTTTTCTTCTTTATATTGAATTTACTGGGGTGACATTGGTTAATAAAATTATATAGGTTTGGGATGTACAGTTCTATAATACAGCGTCTGTATATTGTATTTTATGTGTTCATCACTCCAGGTCAAATCTCCATCCATTACCATTTTTATCCCCATTATAGAGTTTGATTTTTTTCACCAAATAATAGGTTTTGTGTGAGCTATTGTTCAGTCATTTTAATTGCTGGATAATACTTCATTTTATGAAGTTACATTTAATTTTTGTCTTCATGCCAGGGGATATTTTCTTTTTTCTCTTTGAAAAATAAATATTGCTACTATGAACATATGATTCCTACATATGTAAAGAAGTTTCTCTAAAGCACAGGTGGCAGACACAAGGCCTGTGGGCCAAATCTGGCCCTCCACCTTGTTTCATGTGGCCCAGCACCTTGTTTCTACCTGGTTGCAGTTCTGAGCTCCTTGCCCCTAGTTAAGGAGTAGTTACATTTATACAGTCCTAACATTACATTCGGTCCTTTGAAGGCAACTGCAAGGCTGATGTGGCCCCGGGTGAAAATGAGTTTAACACCCCTGCTCTAAAGCATTCGCCTAGGAATGGAAGTGCTCCTTTATAGAGTGTCCAACTTTACCCCAGATACCGAATTGTTTTCCAAAGGGTTTGTATCAATTTATGCTCCTCCAGCAGTATGTACTTATTTTTAAGACATTCTTATTGAAGTGTAATTTACATACTACAAATGTAAAAATTCAGTGATTTTTGTGTAACCATTACCACCAATCCAGTCGTAGAATGTTTCATTATCTCCAAAGCTTCCTTGTGCTTACACATACATCCTTTTTGGCACTTAATATTGTTCACCTTTTTACTCATAGTCAGTCTTATGACTAAAATGTCTTGTGTGTGAATTTGCATTTTTCTGATTACAAATGATATGAGAATATATTTTCATGTCTTTATTAGCTATTTATGTTTCTTCTCTGTAAAATATCCTGCTCCTATTTTTCTGTTAGAATGTTTGACTTTTTCTTATTACTGGGAATTATTTATGTATTCTGGATACCAAAACTATGCTAGTTGTATTTGTTGAGTTATTTGCTTCAGTTGTGACTTGTTTTTTTCATTTTTTTATTTTCAGTGTTGTCCTTTTTTTTGTGATAACAAATTAATTTTAATTTTAGCTCCTGAAGCTATGATAAAGGGTTCACTTTATAAACTTCATGGGACTGTCGAACACATTCAATAAAGTGACAACTGTACAGTATCACTTGGTATCTCAAAATCAGGAACATGCTTTTGAAATATTTAAATATAACCTGCAGAGTTAAAAATAAAATCAGAAAGCATTCACAGTTTTACTGACTGTCAATTAAGTGCTCGTTTTGCACTTAATACTTGATAGAACAGCCAATACGTAATAGGGGTATTGAAAGCCATTTCAGATTCTCATCCTGTTATATATAATCTATTGGGAAGGTTTCTTTTGTAAGTATGTAACTGGTCAACATACTTATCTGGTGAGTACCATGAGGACCAGAACAGCAAGTAAAGTTCTACCACAGTTTATGTTCTTTTTATTTTTTTTAATCAGTTAGAAATGAACAGTGAGAATTAAATACTTATCTTTACTTGTATACAAAGTATGCTGTGAAAGCACATTTACAAACAGAAAAATATTGGCTAACTATTTCGTTAGGAAAATGATGTATCAAGGTATGTAGCAAAAGCATTACAGTAATTCTCTTAACTGTGGAAAGATCAATTCTGTATTTTATGTTATATCAAACAAAACGGTTTTAGTTTTTTGAATCCCCAATCTGAAACTACTTGAAAAGTAATACAGATAGAAATGAAAAGACCAAGAACTATTGAAATGCCTAAGTCCAGAATAATGAGCCCAAATATTTGGCCTCATAGAAGATTATCATTAAAGAATAGGAGTTAATGAAGGCTTTGTAAGCAGTTTTTTAAAAAAAATCTTATTTATTTATTTTTAGAGGGGAAGGGAAGGGGGGAGAGAGAGAGAGAGGAGAGGGAAGGGGAGGGGAGGGGAGAAAGAGAGAGAGAGAAACATCAATGTGCGGCTGCTGGGGGTCATGGCGTGCAACCCAGGCATGTGCCCTGACTGGGAATCGAACCTGACATGCTTTGGTTTGCAGCCTGCGTTCAATCCACTGAGCTACGCCAGCCAGGGCAGCAGTTTTTATTCTACAAATACAATAGGCATTTTGGTATTTTGGCCACTGGGAAACAAAGGCTGTGGTGTCAGTAAAGGCCTGAGATACCTCAGGCGTACTTAATCTACTTACCTTTCAGATTTTCCATCTTATATTTTGTGTACTGCACTCTGTATTAACGTCTTAAGTTTTATCTTCTGATTAACTACTTCTCTTGTTTAACACTTTCATTGAGATTTTTAGTTTAATAATCTCAATGAAATCTCAATTTTTAGTTTACTTCTAGAAATCTATACTACCCTTCCAGATCTGATTGGTCATTCCAAATAGTTTATTTTACTTGCTTGCCTTTGTGATTCCAGTTTTTATATCTTTAAACATTTTATATATTTTAATGTCTTTCTGATAATTCTGAGATCAACAGTCCTTGATATCAGGTGGGGGAGTTTTCTACATGCTTTGTCAGCTGTTTTTGCTGCTTTCTTCTATGTTGGCTTGCCTCCCTGGGTGAGGGTGCTTTTTGGTTGTATGCTTTGGCTTCATCTTAATTTACAGAAAATTTACCAGTTTTGATGGATGAGGCTTTTCTCCCAAAAGGATTGGGGTTGTTTCTGCCTAGAACCAGAGGTGCCATTAATCTCAAACCCTTAATGGTCCAAATACAGGGCAAGAGTCCCAAGCTCTCTACCGTCTATTATTTGGGTGTGCATTTCCCCCTTTTTCTTCTCTGCTCTCCTTTTCATATTCATATTTACCTTTTAAAGGCAAATAGTCTCTTTATATGGCCTTTTTGTTGTAGAATTTTGTTTATTTCAAAACTTGCTCTACATTGGTTATTGTCTAAACCTTTAGAAAGAGAACACACTGTTGTAAAATTGTCAGTATTTTGATGTATACATATGCAAAAAAGAAAAGTTATCTGTTTTAAAAGTAATATGTTTAAATTTGATATATTTTTGTGGATAGGAGGAAGCACAAAGAGCTATCATGTCACACATTGTAATTAACTTTAAAGCAAAATGAATTGCATGTGGGTCCAATTTTATTCTTAGTGTATAAAGATCCTAAGGAAATGCTCAGTCTGTCTTAAAATGTGGACCAAAGGTTTCATTTTAGTTAGTGAAATGTACAATTTTCAGACATTATTGTCTGAAATGGACTGAATTTTGAAGTCTTGAAAGAACCAACCACATTTTATTTTTCTTTCTCTGTGTGCGTTATCTTCGAAACTTAATGGCTTGTTACAGCCATATGAATTAGTGGCAGTAATATACATTAGCTTAGGTCTAACTTTCCAGCAGGTTAGTGGTGATTATATGGATGGTCTTTTGTTTGGATCACCGCATGCTAGTAGATATTGCCTGGGCTGTGATAAGGGTTTTAGCAAGAGTGGTAAGACTCAAATGACGAAAAGCAGAATTAGTTAAGAGATTTTATTCTAATAGCTGTAATTACATTACTTGTTTGTTGAAATGAAAACTGAAAACAAGTATATAAAACAGTTGATTGCTGATTGTGTATTGAAAGCAGTAAGAGGTTCTAGGACACCAGATAAACCAGTTCTGAGGTTTCCCTGTGATAAAGTTTAACAGCTCCAGCTTCTTCAGTGTTTATTAAAATACAAAAGAGAAAATTAGAGGTAGTTTTTAACATTATTTTTAAAAAAGATTTTATTTATTTTTAGACAGAGGGGAAGGCAGTGGGGAGAGAGAGGGAGAGAAATGTCAATGTGTGGTTGCCTTTCCTGTGCTCCCTTCTGGGGACCTGGCCTGCAACCCAGGCATGTGCCCTGACTGGGAATTGAACCAAGGACCCTTTGGTTTGCAGGCTGCCACTGAATCCACTGAGCCACATCAGCTAGGGTTAGAGGTGGTTGTTTTTGATGTCAGATCTGACCCTTGCAGGGTGAGGGAGTGAAAGCACATGTGGACAGAGGCTCTGAGGATATATGCTCTAAGATGACTGGCCACCTTCCCATGCTCCTATTAGTGAGACCCAGGTAAACTGGAGTGTGTGGTGACCATGGGTAGCTTCTGCTCTGGCCAGACTGGTCCCACTGAAGCAACTATACTGACCCAAGGGAAGGCTAGGGTCCCTCCAAGGGGTCTGTGAGTGGTGGCCTCAGCATGTAGCCTATCCCCTGGGTAGTGGTATAAGCACAGGTGCAAGCGTAAATGCTATGGTATGCAGATAACCCAGTGAGTCACTCAATCATGGACCATAAGTGACCATACAGAACATATTGTGGCTGGTTTTGCCCACTGCATGTTCCAGACAGGAGACAGACCATGGGTGTCCTGGACTCCAGCCTTACTGCAGAACCTACAGTAGGCACAGTTCTCCCTTCTCTTGTATTTATAATTATTTTAAGATTTTATTTATTTATTTCTAGAGAGGAGGGAAGGGAGGGAGAAAGAGGGGAGAAACATTGATTGGTTGCCTCTCATATGTGTCCTGACCAGGGACGAACCCAGGCATGTACTCTGACCAGGAATCGAACCAGCCACCTTTTGCTTTGTGGGATGACGACCAATCAACTGAGCCACACCTGTCAGGGTTGTTTGTAACTATTTTTAAAAATGCACTGAGTTTGGGTTTAAAACCAACCACCAAAATGGGTCTCAACATAGATCTAAAGCCCAGAGGAGGAACACTGGGCTGATCTGACAGTGACTCCAGAGGCCCTGGTTGCCTAAAATCACTTCTCAGTACTAAACAATGGGTTGATTCTCTTTTTACAATAAAAATAAAGCTTAGTGATATTGCATAGGAGTATCAGATCAAACGAGAACTATTTACATTAAAAAGAAAAAAAAACAACCAACAACCCAGTTGCTGGCTGTGATTGCACACTACAGCATGGTAAAGCATACTGGGACTGACCATGGAGACAGCTTCTGGCACTCACACCACAGGGGCTGTCTGCCACATGAGAAGAAAGTGAGGGTGAAGGAGGGAGTAAGGGTGGAGAGAGGAATGTGGCTCACTGCTGGTTCCGGAGCTGAGTGGACAGCCAGTCTAGTCCCTCACAGAGCTCATCTCCACTGGTGGCACAGGTGGCCTGAATGCACCAGTTCCTATGGCACAGAGTGCAGGCACGGTTTGTTCATGATGTTAGGGAGGTCCTACTTGTTTTTGAACATGAGCAGGTCAGCATCCCCTTGAGCTCCTCTTGGGCCTCATTCATGTGCTCTTGGTCATTGCTGTCAAATATGAGACCTTGTGTATTCTGGAAGTAATGGAGCCACAGAGGCCAGGTCTTGTCCTGGTTGCTTGCATCCCCCATGGTCTCCACCTAGAAACCTGTGGTAGGGATGGTGGACACGATCTTACCCAGCTTCAGTTTCTACCCTGTAGTGGTCTTCCCGGCAGTGTCCAGGCCCATGATAAGGATGCGCATTTCTTTTATGTAAAAAAAGGCCCTTGAAGAGGTTTGCAAAGATATTCTCTATGCTGTAGACTGGAGGGAGAAACACTCTCTACAGAAACCCTCTCAGCATCCCTGGTGCTCCTACTGCTCTAAGGCAGGCGTTGATTTCACTCCCACAAGATGGCCAAAAATTAGTATTACTTGATTAGTTTAAGCAAAAATAACTAAAAAACACTGCACAGTAATGTGTTAATGAGAAATACCATGTTATAATGCTCTGTTATAAAAACGGGACCCAAGCTAGTATTTATGAAGGGATTGATTACAAAGAATTGTGATTTTCTAGACTGACAACACACTTGCCACTGAGGAGACTGACTTCCTTGTTCTCATTTGTAAACAAGGAGGGCTGGTAAGTTACTGAGCATGTCATTTCTATCTATAAAGTAAAGGTGTTTTGCATTTGTTTTCTCATCACTGGGATTATCCCAGTGCTTTTGAGATCCCTGTACTAATAAAATAACTAATTACTGAATACCTACAGAGTTTTAAAACTTAGATCCAGCTTTTTGAGTAGATATCAGATATAAAGAAAATGTTACTTTAAAAGTTTTAAAGGGTATTTTTGCATGCATTGCTCTGGTTCTCCTTATGTCATCCCCTTTTAAATTATTGCGATAGGTGTAAACTTTTTAATATCTAAACCTTTTTCCAAATGTGCCACAGATGTATTTTGTTTGATCCAGTAGTTTTAAAAGTTTGTTAATGTCACATAAAATTTGTATTTTGAGCTTCTCTTATAAGATCAGAAGATCTGGTAGTATTCCCAGTGACAGCAACAGACAGGAGCTAAGTAATGGCTGTTTCTGTTAGGATAGTAGACCATCCCACATGTTTTCCCCTGCCTCTCTTTTTTAAAAATATATTTTATTGATTATGCTATTATAGTTGTCCCATTTTTTCCCTCTCCTTTATTCCCCTCTGCCCTGCGCCATCCCACCCTCCAGCATCCTTCCCCCTTAGTTTATGTCCATGGATTGTACATATAAGTTTTTTGGCTTCTCCATTTCCCAAACTTTTCTTAATCTCCCCCTGCCTATTTTGAACCTACCATTCATGCTTCTTATTCATTCCCTGCACCTTTTCCCCCATTGTCCCCCCCGCCACTGATAGCACTCCACGTGATCTCCATTCCTGTGATTCTGTTCCTATTCTAGTTGTTTGATTAGTTTGTTCTTGTTTTTTCTTTTTACATTCAGTTGTTGATGGTTGTGAGTTTATCGTCATTTTACTGGTCCTATTTTTGATCATCATCTTTTTCTTAGATAAAATCCCTTTAATATTTCATATAATAAAGGCTTGGTGATGGTGAACTCCTTTAACAGGACCTTATCTGGGAAGCACTTTATCTGCACTTTCATTCTAAATGATAGCTTTGCTGGATAGAGTAATCTTGGATGTAGGTCCTTGCCTTTCATGACTTTGAATACTTCTTTCTAGCCCCTTCTTGCCTGCAAGGTATCTTTTCAGAAATCAGCTGCTAGTCTTATGGGAACTCCTTTGTAGGTAGCTGCTTTTAAGATTCTCCCCTTATCTTTAATATTGGGTAATATAATTATGATGTGCCTTGGTGTGTGCTTCATTGGGTCCAACTTGTTTGGGACTCCCTGAGCTTCCTGGACTTCCTGGAAGTCTATTTCCTTTGCCAGATTGAGGAAGTTCTCCTTCATTATTTGTTCAACTAAGTTCTCAATTTCTTGCTGTTGTTCTTCTCCTTCTGGCTCCCCTATGATTTGGATATTGGAACATTTAAAGTTGTCCAGGAGGTTCCTAAGCCTCTCCTCAGTTTTTTGAATTCTTGTTTCTTCCTTCTGTTCCAAATCGTTGATTTGAGTCCTGGTTTCCTTCCCTTCTTTGTAGGTTCCCTGTATATTCCTCTTTATTTCACTTGTCATAGCCTTCACTTTTTCCTCTATTTTGTGACTATACTCAACCATTTCTGTGAGCATCCTGATTATCAGTGCTTTGAACCTCACATCCGATAGGTTGGCTATCTGTTCATTGCTTAGTTGTATTTTTTCTGGAGCTTAGATCTGTTCATTTGGGCCATATTTTTTGGTCTGGGCACACCTGTTACATAGTATGCAGTGGAGCCTTAGGTATTCTCCAGGATGGGGCAACCCACCTTGGTGCATTGCAGCACTGTATGTGGGGGAGGGGTCCAAGAGGGAACAGTGTTGCTTGCTCAGCTCTCTGCAGGTTTTCAGTTACTTCCTCCATTATCCCAAAGCAAGTTAGTTCCTTCTGTTGCTGATTCCAGGGTGGGTGGGTTTGTGTATGTTCTAGGACACTATGGGTCTTTCCCAGGAACTCTCCTGTGAAGCTGGGAGTTTTTCCCGTCACTGTGACCCCCACAGGTTTTTATAGTCAGAGGTTTTGAGACTTTATTTCCCCATGCTAGAACCCTGAGTTGTGCAGTCTGTTTTACTCCCCAGTTGTTCCTCCCAGTTTATCTGCATACAAATATGGGACCGTTAGGTAGGCCAGTTTGGATGTATGTACTGTTAGGAAGCTTTGGGTCCCCACTTCTGCTGACAAAGGTATATTTTTTAAAGTATAAAGGTCCAGTAAGGGACTAGACATTTTCTATGGATGTTTCAAGGTGGCTACATTCTTGTCATGGCCTCGTTTGCAGACTTGAACTCTGGTGACTGCTCTGCCGTGAATGAAATGATCATTCTTTGACTCCCATAGTGGCAGAGCCAGTATTTGGTTGGAGAACTTTCGACTCCCATTCAGCATGTTACTTTTCTGAGATTGTGTTATTCCTTGAGAAAAAAATTAACTTCATTTTGATCTTTTCAGAGTAAAGAAGAGTATGTGTGTTAACCATGATTTTTGTAAGTGTATTAATTTGTCTTTATCTCAGAACATTTTTTGTGGTCTTTAATGGATATGCCTCATTTTTATGTTCTTAAAAAAAAAAAAAAAAAAAAAAGCCCAGCCCTGGTTGGTGTGGCTCATTGGATTGGGTACCAGACTGCAAACCAAAGGGTCGATGGTTTGATTCCCAGTCAGGGAACATGTGTGGGCTGCAAGCCAGGTATCCAGGAGGGGGCACTTAACAGGCAACCACACATTGATGTTTCTCTCCCTCTCTTTCTCCCTCCCTTCCCCTCTCTAAAAATAAATTAAAAATAGGAAATAAAGCCCAGTCTCTGGTTGTCAGTTCATTTGATAGGCTTAAAAGTTTGCTTAGGTCTCCCTTCTTCTCGTCCTACTTTTAATCTTTTAGTCTGTCTTCATTTAGAAATAGATTTTGGTGTTTTAATTGCTTTTAATTCATATCATTTTTGTATATTTTTAGGTGACATAAGCAAGTTACATATGTGTATCATGACAACAATAGATGTCACCATATTCCAGCTGTAATATGGGTTCTTAAATGCCCTCTCTGCTGTGGTTGTAAATTTTTTCTGTTTTACTCATAAGATACATTTGGGCTGAGGTACAGAGGGAACAGTGTACTATAGTGCTTTTCCTAATGTGTTGTCCCACACAGTACTATTTGAAAGGATGTTAACGTATTATATAAACACAGTTTCATTGTCAAATAGTATTTGGGAAATGTGGAGTTAAGCATGGTTAAACAGGCTTGCTTCCAGTAGGGCCTCTCAGAACCTTTGGAGTACCTGTCAGCACTGTGACTCTCTAAGAGGAGGAAAAAAGGGCAAAGTTTTTGTTATTTTAAAAAAGATTTTATTTATTTATTTTAAGAGAAAGGAAAAGGAGGGAGAAAGAGAGGGGGAGAAACTGATGTGTGAGAGAAACATTGATTGGTTGCCCCTTGCATGCCCTGAACTGGGGACCCTGCCAGAAACCCAGGCATGTGTCCTGATTGGGGATCAAACCGGCAACGTTTTGCTTTGTTGGACGACTCCTAACCCACCGAACCACACCAGTCAGGGCAAGGTCAAAGTTCTTTTTGTTTTGTTTTGTTTTTTTACTTTTTAAAAAGATTTTATTTATTTATTTTTTAGAGAGGGAAGGGAGGGAGAAAGAGAGAGAGAGAGAGAGAGAGAGAGAGAGAGAGAGAGACATATCAATGTGTGGTTGCTGGGGGCCATGGCCTGCAACCCAGGTATGTGCCCTGACTGGGAATCGAACCTGCAACACTTTGGTTCGCAGCCCGCACTCAATCCACTGAGCTACGCCAGCCAGGGCCGAGGTCAAAGTTTTTTAACCACAGTCTCTAGTGGGGCTTATGTGCAATTAGAAATAGTTTAGGAAAAATTAGTTTGCAATAATATTGCATTATTTCTCAATGTCAGGTGGGAATGGCTCATTATTGGTAAAGTTTGTAGTGTGACATGTTGCTGTCATGTCATCCTTCAGTCTCTCAGTGACAGAGTGCAGTCATTATAGAGTAGGTGCTGGATGCTCACAGTGCTGAGAAGAGGGTTCTCATTGGTCTGAATATATGTCCCTGAGTTTAAGGGCTGTGACCTCAAAGTTGGTATGGTCTCTGTGTAGGGTAATGGGTGCATTGTTCATGCTCTGACGCCAGTTTGGGGCATTCATTCCCTTAAACAGCTGCTGATTCTGGTGATACTAATGAAGGTTGACAAGTTCTAAAAGATCCTTGATAATTATACATATGTGCACAAATCATGATCTAATGACAAATTATTTCAGAAAACCAGACAGACACTGGGTAAAGAGACAGGCAAAGCAGTACAGGCCTAAAATGCTGACTGGATAAGTGGGGTGAAGGGAGTGGAGGGTCCAGGAGGAAATGTCTGCCTGGTGGAGGTCAAGTGAGTGACAAATACCACTCAGGCACCTGCTGAACATTGTGTGGAAGAGCTTTATTTGAAAGGCAGGAATCTGGGAAGAGGCATTCGTCTCTGAACTTGGGCTGCTGTGTGGACTTCCAGCTGAGATTTGATTTCTTTAAGCTTTGAAATGTTTGGCAGATTTTGACTTGTCATTGTGGGGCTTGTTTGTAGCTGAGGTCTTTCTGGAGACTTTTACATTAAATCAGTTCTATCACCAGTCTCCAAGTGAAGCAGCCTTTATTATAAGCTTTGCCAGTGTTTGTATAGAATGATTGTACCCCTGGGTGGGGAGAATGTGGCAGATTTATGTGTTTGCCTGTCCTAAATTTTAGCCCTTTGGTTATTTGTTGACAATTGTTGCAGAGAAAGGAGGATGATATGTTGTATTTTAAAATGATCAGAACTGGAAGCATAGTGTTTATAAGTGAAGACCCAGGAGTCAGATAGATTTAGGTTTATCTTTGCCACTTGCAAGTAGTGAGGAATATTAAGTTTTCCATTTTTTCATTTGAGTATAATGTCACCTATTTTACAGGATTGTTTTGAATAGGTGTGGTATATATGTGCATTTATTGTAATGAGGTAGAGTATAGTGTAACACTCCATCTAAGTGACAGGCTAGGTATGCTTTTTGTCTGAATTTGTGAAGGAGACCTGGTGCTCTTGAGTACTTAAGTAGTACCTGTCTTTGGAGGCAGTTTAGTCAGTAGTAGAGAACAGAAATTAGAGAAGTTTTGAAACAGTAAGATCTGTCTTCAGCCTCTTTATACCAGTTATTCTTAATATTTTAATCATCTCTTTATTTGAAACTATATGATTTCTTTATTATTTTAAATATATTTTATCGATTATGCTATTACAGTTGTCCCAACTTTCCCCCTATGCTTCCCTCCACCCAGTATACCCCAGTCTGTGAGGCAGTTCCCCCCTTATCTCATGCCCATGGGTCATGCATACCAGTTCTTTGGCTACTCCATTTCCTATACTGTTCTTTTTTTTTTTTTAATAATTGATGTTCAATTACAGTTGTACCCATTTTCCCCCACTGCTCTCCCCTGCCCTGCCCAAACCCCAATACTGTTCTTAACATCCTCCTGCCTATTCTGTACCTACCAATTTGTACTTCTTAGTCCCTGCATCTTTAACCCCATTCTCCTTCTTCCCCCTCCCAACTGGTAACCATCCAGAAGATCTCCATGTCTATGATTCTGTTTCTGTTCTGTTTGTTTGCTCAGTTTGTTTTTTAGTTCAATTATTGATAGTTGTGAATTTATTGCCATTTTAATGTTCATTGTTTTGATCTTTTTTAAAAAAGAAGTCCCTTCAACATTTCACATAATAAGGCCTTGGTGATGATGATTCCTTTAGCTTCACCTTGTCTGGGAAGCACATTATCTGCACTTCCATTCTAAATGATAGCTTTGCTGGATAGAGTAATCTAGGTTGTAGGTCCTTGCTTTTTCATCACTGAATACTACTTGCCAATCCCTTTAGCCTGCAAAGTTTATTTTGAGAAATAAACTGACAGTCTTATGGGAACTCCTTTATAGGTAACTATCTACTTTTCTCTTGCTGCTTTTAAGATTCTTTATCTTTAACATTTGACATTTAATTATGATGTGTCTTGGAGTGGGCCTCTTTGCATCCATCTTGTTTTGGACTCTCTGAGCTTCCTGAACTTGTATATTTATTTCCTTTACCAAGTCAGGGAAATTTTCTTTATTTTTTCAATGCATTGCTGTTTATCTTCTCCTTCTGGCATCCCTGTGATTCAAATTCTGGTATGTTTGGAGTTGCCCCAGAGGCTCCTTACCCTATCCTTTTTTTTTTCCCCCTTGATTCTTTTTTCTTTTTGCTATTCTGATTGAGTCATTTTTTTCTTCCTTATGTTCCAAATCATTGATTTGATTCTTGGCTTCATCCACTCCACTATCAGATCCACTATCCCATCCTGTAAATTTTTCTTTGTTTCACTTAGTGTAAACTTTATTTCTGCTTGGGTCCTTTTTATGTTGAAGTATCCAGTGAGTTCCTCGAGCATCCTAATAATAACCAGTATTTTGATCTCTGCATCTGACAGATTGCTTATCCCCATTTGATTTAGTTCTTTTTCTGGAGTTTTGATCTGCTCTTTTATTTGGGCCCTATTTCTTTTTCTCCTCAATTTGGCAGTCTCCTTGTGTTTGTTTCTATGTATTAGGTGGAGCTGCTTTGACTCCCTGTCTTAGTAACATGGCTTATTGTTGTTGCGTGTGGGTCACCGGCCGGCAGTGACCACGGAACGCTGTGGATGGCTCGCCGAAAAACACGCGAGAAAAAAACATGCACAGAGACAAACTAGTTTCTGTGGGGAAGTAGGGACGAAATGGCCACCCCCCCTAGTGGGAAGCGCACCGATTTACCATCCATACCTGCTTTTATTGGGCTCATTTTGCATAATAATTCAGGTAAAGTACAGTACTCATCAGGGGGAAGTAAGGAACTATAGAAAACAAGGAACGCTGCTGGTCTATTTTGAGTCGGGGTCAAAGAGCTGTAAGACATTGAGGAACAAACTAACTTCCTCCTTGGACCCCTCTCATTCAACTGAGAACATTCTAAACAAAGAAGGTTTCACAGTAATTTACATATTCCTTCTCAGGCCTGATCACCCAGGGAACCCGCCCTTTTCAGCACAGAGTTGCACCACCCTGTCATTGTTTCAGGCTTAGGTAGAGCAAGGGAACTAAGGCAACCAAGAGATAAGGAGATTTTTCTCCCAGACGATGAGAACTCAGGCTGTGTCAAAGCCGAGGAGCGAGGGTCCATCACCCCCTTTTGCTGCAGCCCCCTAAGTCCTTTTGGGGGGCCTCCCAAAGTGATCGTGCCTGTCTTAGGTCGTTCCCTCCTTGGGGAATCTTACCCATCTTTGGCTAACCAACCAAGCTTTTTGGGGTTCAGTTATGAATAGAGCAGCAGAAGCAGCATTCCTGCCAGGGAGATAAGCTTTTGTCTCCTTGCTGGCTTACGGTTCCAAGGGCGTTCCCTTAGCCTTAGCTTAGGGGGGTTTCAGCTTCTGATACCAGTCAGGGCGGTTCCCAACATATTATAGAAAAGCCCACCTGTAAGTTGGATGGAGCAGAGCCTTAGGTAATTGCCTGGGTGGGGCAACACTCATGAACCAGTTTGATGGAGTCTCAGAGGCTCTGTGTGGGGGAGGGCTCAGAAAAGGGACAATGACTGCTGCCTGGCCTCTGGAGTTTTGTCTGTGAGAAAGCTGTCCCCTGGCACTTGCTCTGATGCCAGACACTTCAGTTTTTCCCTGTATGGCACTGGTACCCTTCAGACTGCTGTCCCCATACTGGAGCCAAGAAGTTGTGTGACTGTGTAAGTCCTAAGTCTGTTGCAGTACCTTTAAGAGGAGATGCCTGAGAATCCTGCAGTTTCTTCTGCCACCCCAATTCCCACCAGTTTTTATAGTCGGAAGTTATTGTGACTTATCTTCCTGGCACTGGAATCTTGGGTTAGGGGGCATGGTATGGGGCTGGGATACCTTGCTCCTGAGGTATCCCTCCTGATTTTTATCCGCCACACATCGGGGTGGGACTGCGTGTTCTGTGTCTCCGCGTTTCCATGTCTCCACCCCTCCTACCCACCTGAGTGAATGTAACTTCTTTGATTTCTTGGTTGTTGGACTTCTCTACAGCTTGATTTTCTGAGTGTTCTGTGTGATAGTTGTTATGTAGTTTAGTTGTAATTTTTGTGATGATTGTGTGAATAGGTAGTGGTCGTGCAAGGAGGCAAGCTGTGTTTACCTATGCCTCCATCTTGACTGGAGTTTTGAGTAAATGTCCTGATTCCTTATTTTATCAAAATAAATTAAAGTTTCAGCATCATGTCAACCTTGGTCTCGCCCATAACTTGGTCTTTCAAAAACATGGCATTTGCCTATTAGTGGGGAGAACTTCAATAGTAAATGTCATAGGCCTTTATTAACTCAAAGCATGTTTGATTGTTATATTGGGGGAGGCTCTCCAGTGAGATTTACTAGAGAATAGTGGAGATATTTATTCCTTCCGTTTTAAGGAAGAATGTTTTATTTTCTAAATATTTTGTGTTCTTGAGCATGCTCAGGCTTCCAGGAATCTTTGGGAGGGTACTAGCCCTCATGTTTTTTTATGAAGAATGACTGGAAGCTCAGAAAATTGCAGTGATTTTCACCCTGGTCAGTAGCAGAGCTGGGGTTGTAATCTGGGTCTTCTGCCAGTACGTTTACTTCTCTGTCCTCATTCCCTTAGACCCACAGGTCTAAGGATGTCAAAGGAATCAGCCTCAGGGTTTTGTTTTTTGAAAAATAATGTCAGTCAGTAATAGAGTTAAGACTTCTCTAAATGTAAGAGTTTCAGAGGAATACTTTGTTCCTACATTTGTAAGTTTTCATTCAATTTAAAAATGGTTACTATAATATGGCTCTCATTTATTACCTCAGATTCATTGCCTCAGTAATGACTTTTAAATAGGACTTTACTATTAGAATGATTGAATTGAGGTCTGATTGGACCAGGGGTAAAAGATTGCATCACTATAAATAGAGTGAGATAAAATATTTTACACAATCTGAACTTTTATAAAGTTTCATAGGTTGGAACCTGGGACTTTTTCTAAAGGATACTTACTTTGACCAATTTCCAAATAACAAATTTCCCACTGTGGGGTTTAAGATAGAATGGCAATTTGGGAGAATTTGGGGATTAAATGATTTCCAATGGCATTTTCAAGTATGTTAACTGAGGCAGAGCTTCATGAACCGCTTTATCAACAATTTTGTAACCAAAAAGCTTGAGGAAGTAAGATCACTACACTAATTAGAGAATTACCTCTAGACCAAAATGAAAACAGCAACCCTGTAAGTTTTTAGTGTATAAGGGAAACATTAGATGTGGTTGTCTGTGAGGCCATTGTCATAGTAATTGTAGAGGGCCTTATTGGTGCACATACATTAATTTAACACCCCTCTTTAACAGCACTTTGAGTAGGTTTGAATGATTTTAAAGTCACTGCAGTTTCCTTATCTTTGTATGGGAATGTCACAGTCTCTAATAGTTATATTTGATTATGAGAAAGGCATATGGGAAAATACATTGCTTGTATATATTTTAAACAGTTGTGAATTATAGTAAATTAATAATTGATTAGTAAGTTTTAATTAAAAGAGAATCTTTTCTTATTACCTTAACTCTTATACCAGCAACTCTAACCTTTTCTATCATCACCAGGCATATTGGGTTATTTTTAGAGAACTACATTATTCCAACAATTCTACCGAAGTTTGGATAAGGATTTTTAACAGTTATTATATATTTAAAATTTCTCATCAACATAGAGTTTAACCTTTACTTGAAGAAATAGTAAAAGTACAATGATGTATCACATGCTAAAACTGAAATGGGTGATGATGAGAGAGGGATAAAAGAAGATGATTTTGCTAGTGCCATTTTGAAATGATATCTGATTTTGAATATGACTTCTAAACTAATGTATAAATAAACAAACTGAAAAACAAAAACCCCTCAAAACTGAAAGGTATGCCAAAGATGGAAAGCAAATCCAGATCATATACTTTGGAGAAGTTATTCTTTTGCTAACAGCAAGTAGGGACTTAATTTGCATTTATGTTGGCAATCAGGAAGTCCTTTGGTATAATTTTATACCAATATTTATATAGAACCTTATTATGCTCATAATAACTTTGGATATACATACATATGTGAGGCCTGTCCAGAAGGTATCCAGCCATGTAATATAAATAATAAAGACATTTATTGAAGGAGATTCAAGATATAAGAAACAGTGTACATAGGAAAATGACGCCTCAGTCCCCTTCCAAGTAGGCACCTTGGGACCTCACACAGTTCTCCCAGTCGCCATCAGCTGCCCCATATTTTCCTGAATCTCATCAACAGTCTGAAATGTCTTCCCTTTTAAAGGTGGTTTTAGTTTTGGGAAAAGCCAGAACTTGTAGGGCACCAAATCTGGGCTGTAGAGGAATTGAGTCACCTGGGTGATTTGATGTTTGGCCAAAAAGCCCTGTATGAAACATGATGTATGAGCAGGTACGTTGTCGTGGTGAAGCTGCCAGCCATCAGTTGCACATAGCTGTGGCCTTATGAATCATCCAAATAGTTCCCTCTGAGGAAAGGTCAAGCTTCATGCAAAATTTGATGCAGATTTGTTGGTCTACTTGCTCAGTCATTTGGAATGTGACAACCACACAGTACACGTGCTCATTTAACTGTGTCTACTGCCCCCATCGACTAATACAGTGAAGTTGTCATTGTTCACGCATGCTCATTCCAGTTCATGCTTGGCTGCCAGATTACACTGATGTCTCACAAACCATTTTCATTATATTAACAGTGGCTGGAATTTTTCCGGGCAGACCTCTTTGCGTGTTTCTTGAATAATAATTGCTTTATTTTTTATTTCTAAGTGAATTAAAATACACAGTGTAGTAATTTTGGCAGCTTTTGGTTTGAATATTAAATGTTATCTTTATTAGTGTGTTAATATTTGATTTTTTTTCTCTCTTTCCTGGTTCCAGGGTGTGGATGAATGGAACATAGCTCGCCTAAATACAGTCTTGGATGTGGTTGAGGAAGAGTGCGGTATTTCTATTGAGGGTGTAAATACCCCCTATCTCTATTTTGGCATGTGGAAAACCACTTTCGCATGGCACACCGAGGATATGGACCTCTACAGCATTAATTATCTCCACTTTGGAGAGCCCAAGTCTTGGCAAGTTACATGTTTAATATTCATTTGCTTTGGAGTGTTGAAGTTTAGGCAAGGCAGTATAAACCTATTGAAGAGGACATTTTTCCTTTGGTCGAATCAGATTTATAAGAGTTATAAGAAAATTTTTGACTAATAATGAATTGTCTTCCACTATGTGTAGGGTTTTGTTCAAAATCATAAAGCTAGTGGTAACTTGTCTATCTAAGTTGCCTACAGACCGGTATGTGGGTGATGGATTGATTGATATTTTACTCTTGAAGAATTAGTTAGGCATCTTTACTTATCTGAGCATTTGTTAGAAGGCATGTGAGAAAGTTGACTTTCTAGATATAAAGTATCAAATTATCTTAATGATTTTCCAGCCTCCTCTAAATGGTCCAGCCTCCTCTAAATAAATTACAGGTTCCTTATAGTATGTGTTGGCTAGAAGGAGAGGATGATAGGCATGGGTCAAATGGCAAATTAATGTTGCTATGTGATTTTAACTTGCAGTTTCATCTATTTGTGAGTCCCTCATCTTTCTGAGCGATGGTTTTAAGACTGCTTTCTAAAATGCATCACATAGTACATTCACTACACATTTGTAATTATTAGTCTGTCAGTCACCTTGGTGTTCTTTGTGTTTAGCCAGGTTTATGTTTTAAACTTGTTTTCATGGGTTTTGGTCTTAGGTGAGTTTATTTCCTATAACACTGGTCTGTTTTCTATAATACATATATATGGAGGATAACATACAGGCAGAAGCATATCAACTGGACAACCCAGGAAATATGTTTCTGATGAACCTTTAGATTGCCCCTCAGCTGCTTGTGTCAGCCCAGCAGATTTCTTGGCTCCAATTTAAAGAGAATGCCTCTTTTTCAAGTGCTGCTAATGAGGAGTTGAGATATAGTATATAAGTTCTAGGCTCATCTTGCCATTGAGATTTTATCATTTGGTGAAGTGAGAAATTGTAAACTTTATCCAAAAGGATTCAATTATAGCAAAACTTCCTAATGATTGAAAATGACATCTAATTGGAAGGAAAATTTTAGGTGCAAGAGCAGAGTTCTTAGGACATATAAGAGAAATCCAGGCACTTTTTAGTTTGCTGTGGAGTTTTCATCTAAAGAAACTTATTGGGAAGCTGTTTAACTTATTTTAAAGGTAAGCACATTTAATTTGATAAATTCTTAACATTCTGCTTTCTTAATGGAATAAATCAAATTTAAAGATTTTAAATGCATGGTCTTTGACCTAGAGAGGCTTTGTGACAAAAAGTATGCTGGGAGTTTTCATTACACAGGTATTTACTGAGGGACAGTTGTGAGTACATCCTCGAGGCCCCATGGACTTCTGTCGTATTTCTTCACCACTCTAAACATCTGTTGGAATTAGTACTTTTGGGACTTAGCTATCAGAGACTATGAGAAGTATTATAAAGTAGCATATAGGCTCCTGGGCAGTTTGTCAGCTGCATAGTAATCTCCATGCTCTTTTTGACACCCACTTTCAGTGTGGATAAAATTAAAGGAAATGAATAAATTCAACATGTTGGTGAAATCTTAGTATATAGTCAACTATATACTATATTTCCCTTAAGATGTCTGAAAAATTAGTAACAGCTTTTCTGGAGTTTGTTCAATACTGATTAATTTGAGTTTTTAGGATTAGAGGAGTTTAGATGAGGTCTCTGCTTTCCTATGAAGAGAGAGGATTTTTTCCTTTTTTACTGGAAACAGGATTATGTTGTCTCCTAACAGTTTCTTAGGAGAATATATTCTGGTCAGGAATTAGGCCCTTTTTTTTTTTTCAATCTTGTGTCTTTGGGAAGGAACAACACCGTTTGTGAGAATAATGATGCCAGTTTCCAAAATATTCCTTTTCCCAGCATGTATATTTTTCAGTATTTAATTACTCTATTGGTTACTAATAATATAGTCTCCATTATATGCATTAAGGGTAGATTTATATAACACTATTATCTTTAACCATCACCATCATTTATAATGATAAAGGAGTAAAACACAGCAGTAAGTATGACAGCTAATCAACATTCCATTTTCTAAGATAACTACTTTAGGAAACTAGTGATACAAATGACTCTAAGGAAATTTCCCAGTAGATTTATGAAAGATTATATTAGATCAGCATAAATACTTTTGAGGTAAACTCTATCATTATTAAAATTCATTTTAGTAATCATCATAGTATATTTGAAGTGAGCTTTGAAAGTTGGTAAAAACAATACAAATTCATGTAAATATTGGGAGGCAGGGACTGTTTGTGTCAGAACTTAGACACGAGGGACCACCATTCAGGGCTCTAGTCCTTATTTTGCTGCTAATGTTTGACTTTGGGCAAATAACTATGCTTCTGGGGACTCCAGCTTCTTCACCTACAGAATGAGAAGGCTAATCAGTATAATCTCCAACCATAGGAATATTTTTTAAACATATTTTATTGATTGTGATATTACAGTTGTCCCATTTTTTCCTCCCCTTTATTCCCTCTCACCTTGCATCCCCCCCCACCCCCCGCCCCAGCAGCATTCCCCAGCCCCCAGTTCATGTCCATGGGTTGTACATATAAGTTCTTTGGGCTTCTCCATTTCCCATACTTTTCTTAATCTCCCCCTGTCTATTTTGTACAAATGCTAATGGTAGCATTTGTGCTTCTTTTTTCTCTGTACCTTCCCCCCATTCTACCCCCACCCAAACTTCCATGTGATCTCCATTCTTATGATTCTGTCCCTGTTCTAGTTGTTTGATTAGTTTGTTTTTGTTTTTTTCTTTTTATGTTCAGTTGTTGATAGTTGTGAGTTTATTGCCATTTTACTGTTCATATTTTTTATCTTCTTTTTCTTAAATTCCTTTAACATTTCATATAATAAGGGCTTGGTGATGATGAACTCCTTTAACTTGACCTTATCTGAGAAGCACTTTATCTGCTCTCCCATTCTAAATAATAGCTTTGCTGGATAGAACAATCTTCAATGTAGCCTTGCTTTTCATGACTTTGGATACTTCTTTTCAGCCCCTTCTTGCTTGAAAGTTTGAGAAATTAGCTGATAGTCTTATGGGAACTCCTTTGTAGGTAACTGCCTCCTTTTCTCTTGCTGCTTTTAAGGTTCTCTCTTTATCTTTAATGTTGGGTAATGTAATTATGATATGCCTTCCTTGGGTCCAGGTTCTTTGGGACTCCCTGAGCTTCCTGGACTTTCTGGAAATCTGTTTCCTTTGCCAGATTGGGGAAGTTCTCCTTCATTATTTGTTCAACTAAGTTTTCAATTTCTTGCTGTTGTTCTTCTCCTTCTGGCACCCCTATGATTAGGATATTGGAACATTTAAAGTTGTCCAGGAGGTTCCTAAGCTTCTCATTATTTTGAATTCTTGTTTCTTCATTCTGTTCTGGTTGAATGTTTATTTCTTCCTTCTGCTCCAAATTGTTGATTTGTGTCCTGGTTTCCTTCCCTTCACTGCTGGTTTCCTATACATGCCTCTTTATTTCACTTTGCACAGCCTTTACTTTTTCCTCTATTTTGCGTCCATACTCAACCATTTCTGTGAACATCCTGATTACCTGTGTTTTGAACTGTGCACCTGATAGATTGTCTATCTCTTTATTGTTTAGTTCTAGTTTTGGTGATTTGATTTGTTCTTTCATTAGGGCCATACTTTTTTTGTTCTCGCACAGCTGTTATGTTTTAAGGGGCAGAGCCTTAGGTGTTTGCCAAGGCGGGGCAACCCATGTTTGTGTGGGAGGGGTTCAAGAGGGAACAATGCCACTCGCTAGGCTCTCAGCAGGATTTCAGTCACTTTCCCTGCTACTCAGAAGCAAACTGGACCCTTTTGGTACTAATCCTGGGTGGGTGGGCTCTCCAACAAACTCTCCTATGAGGCTGGGAGTTTCTCCTGCTGTCTCAACACCCATAGGGTTTTACCACCAGAGGTTTTGAGTCTTTATTTCCCTGTGCTGGAAACCTGGGTTGTGTGGTCTCTCTTGCTCCCAGTTGCTTTTCCCAGTTATCTGCATGCAAATGTGGGACCACTGGTCTGCCAGCTCAGGCCTTGCCATGTGTCGTGTCCTCCCTGGCTACCTGTGTCCACCCCTTCCACCTGTTTAAATGAATGTTTCTTCTTTGACTCCTTGGTTGTCGGACTTCCGTACAGTTAGATTTTCTGGCAGTTCTGGTTATTTCTTGTTTTTAAATATGTTGTTGTCCTTCTTTTGGTTGTGTGAGGAGGCAAAGTGTATCTACCTACACCTCCATCTTGCCTGGAAGTTCAAAAGGAGCTGCTTATATTGCTAATGCTCAGTTATTCACTGAAACTCTGTTCTTGTTAGGATATTTTGTTTCTCACTGTAGTTTCCTCACTTATGTCTGTCTGTTGATATGGCTGCTAGAGTTTCTCTTTTTCATCTAAGTGTTCTGTCTGGAGGTGGGCCAAGGATTGCATAAAGTTGGGCCTAAGCTCTGGCTGAATTCCTTTACATAGAGTTTTTTATCTGGTGTTCACATAGCGCCTCAGCTCAAGTGCTTTATTGTCTAGGTCATATTTAGAGATGCTCAGCTTGTGTGATAAGGACTGATGATGCCTAAGTGACACAGTCTTACAAATGCATTCATTGTAATTGTAGTTTTGGTTGCTTGGGAAGTCTTCTCTGACATTGGATTTGTGGGGCAGAGAGGTGTCTTGGATTATGTTCCAGAAAGAACACCTGCCACAAAAGCAGGACTGGGCAGAAGGGGAAGCTAGAGTGCAGTAGAACCCTGTGCAGATCCCATAGGTGGGTCTGCTGTCAGGGCCCTTATGAATTCCCCTAGACTGAGGCAAGATGGTGAGGCTTTTGTACTCGTATCATTCATTGCATATGGGACACCAGTCCCTCCCTTTCCAGAGGCCAGGATCTTGGGTAGGGAATATGACTTTGGGTTAGTATGGGGTGAGGCAAGGAGCAGCCTCCCCTTGATGAAGGCAGTGAGGAGAGGGCCTCATCTGGAAGGGGTGCCTGGGTCTCCACCACAGCACCCCCTACAGTCACACTCTTGTTTCTCACATTTGTCTGCTTTTAAGACCTGAAAAGGAAGTAAGCAATGTTCTATTTTCCACAGTTAACTAATGAGACTTAATAATTAAAATAAAATATTAATGTATAAACTTTAATAAATTCATAAATATTAAACCTTGTTAACATCAGTAATGTGAAAATGTGGCATGATTATGCATATAAAATCCATAGTTGTTCAGCCTTCTTTTGGATACAATTAGGAATATACCTTGATTAAAAACTGTATTATAAATTATCTGCTTCAGAAATATTGAGTTTTGTGAAATATAGGTATGATACTTTTTTAAAAAAGATTTTATTTATTTATCTTTAGACAGAAGGGAAGGGAGGGAGAAAGAGAGAGAGAGAGAAGCATCAATGTGTGGTTCCCCCTAACATGGCCTCCACTGGGGACCTGGCCTGTGACCCAGGCATGTGCCCTAACTGGGAATCGAACCGGGGACCCTTTGGTTAACAGGCCAACACTCATTCCACTGAGCCACACCAGCCAGAGCTAGGTATGATACTTTTGATTCATGAAGTTTTTTGTTGAAGAACCAAAAAAACCTTAGTTGTTTAATGGTGTTGTTCTTTGTATCTGAATTTTATTTAAAATGCCATTGTCTTTTGCTTGGTGCATATTATAATTTTAGTTTCAAAGGCGAGTGATTTCATTTTTCATTTGTGTTTTAAAAATGAGTAAAGGTAAGAAAGATAGCTGGGAGAAGTGTACTGTATGAATATTCGAACTTTGGTCTGCTATCAGGTATAAAACATTTTCTTCCAAAAGTTCGGTCACCCTCCAGAAATTATACAAATTATCGTAAAGGATGGGCCAATAGCCTGTCACTTCCTTTCTGATGGCATCTTTGTGGTGATTGATTAGGAAACACAAGCATCTTGGAATTTGGAGTGAGATAGGTCTGGGGTTGGGTGTCACCTAGGTTACCACCTTATGTAAATAAATTAATTCCTCTAAGCCTTGGTTTCCTCATCAGTAAAATGGAGGTGTTAGTAGTAGAACTTATAGTACAGGATCTTAGCACAAGTTCTGATGGATTATAAGGGCTCAATAAATGGAAGCTGTGATGAGCTCTAATCATAATGACTGGTTGATTATTCTTTTCACTGAGCTCAGCCCTTTACTAACTACAGAAAGCAAGCTCATATGTACAAGCTCATGCCAGTAAAAAAAAGGGGAGGGTCAGTTTAGAGTTGTCATCTGTCAGAAAACTTTCTGGATAATTGAACCTGGTTATTTAGGGGAGCTGACTATGAGCAAAACAACAAGGGGAAGAAGAAATTTAAACTAAGGAGGAAAGGGTTATTGCACACTCAGCCTCAGGGGGAGGGAATAGAGGACAGCCTTGTTTTAGGATTGACCTGCCTGAGCATGGCATGGACCTGGAAGGGGTTCTCCCCTCTGTGCCCTGGGCTGGATTTGCCCTGGATGTCACAGGGTAGATGAAAGCTGGGCCAGCAGGAAACATCAGTAGCACCTGTAAGTGAAACTGGCAGGGGAACCCATGTAGTCACTTGTTTCGGCACAGCGGCAGAGGTATGGACAGTGAGTAGAGCTGGGAACATTGGTTTCTGAACATATTAATAGTAGCCTCAGGGTCCCCAAATGAAATTAGGGAGACTTTGAGGGAGTGATCTGAGAAATAGGAGTTTACTCTTTGAGAAGTATTGTTAAACACTTCTAATGGACTGAACATATCTTGAAAAGAGAAAGACTAGTTCACAGAGAAAATCTGAATCAGAGAAATGGATCTAGTACATTTTGAAAAAATAGTTTTACCTACTGGCAGTTTGAAATGTCTGTCTAGTAATTATTCAAGATAGTGTTTATATTACAACCACCAGGATGACATCATTTTTGGTCCATTCTTTGAGCAAAGCACCCAAACACAGGCTTGGGGGAATTATTCTGTTTTCTTCAGCCTTCAAATTAGATCTTTATTTTAATTCATAAAAGACTCTGGTTTTAAATAAAACATCACCTTGTAAATATCTAATTAGTGATAGGTCATTAGTGATTCATAGTTTCTTAATTGATGTAGCAGAACTGTTTGCAATATTCATCTTTTATATGGAACAAAAAACTCTTAAAGGTGAAATGAACAATGAATAATTTCAACAAACTGGTATGTACTTGAGGGCATACAATGGTAGACATCTTATTTGGTGATTTTCAAAGGATACAGAAAAGTGCAAGACATACTCATATCTTCAGAGAATAAAGAATTACCTGTGTGACTGAGCAATGGTGGCACTTAACGGAGTGCCTGGCTGTGAACTAGGCACTCACTGTACAAGGTAGGGTAAAAAGGGTAATTCATGTGACCATTTCTGAGTTGTAGTAGGTGTTCTGTCCCTCCCAGAACTCAGTGCCTACCCAGACAAAAGTTATTTATGCATAGCAGCTAGTTATGGAAAGTAATAGATGATAAATACTACATGAAAAATATAACAGAAGGGTTCTGGGTGGAAGAAAAGGAATGAGATTGCTGAGATTTATCATGTTCAAAGAGAGCTTCAAAGGGGATGTGGAATCTGGGCAGGGCTTGGGAGGTTGGGATTTGAAGCAGAATGGAGGGGGCTGTTTGAGGTGAAGACTGAGGTCAAAGCCTGTGTGAGTGATAGAATAATTCATAGTCTAGCCTAATGAGAATAGACTGTTGATATTTAAGGCTGGGGCAAAATTGGGGGTGGGGTGGGGTGGGGTGTTGAAAGTGAGGCAGTAAGGAATAAAGGTTTTTATGTTCTGATAGTGATGTGAGGACTGTAGCTGCCCAGGGAAGTAGAGGCAAGAGGGTATACTTATGATTGTAGTCTAACTGGGGCAGATCAAGATTGAAATTGAGGTGATGTTGCCAAGAGATGGATAGAAGATTTTGAGGCTATGGAGTGGATGGGGCTTGCAATTAGCAATGGGAGCAGTGAGGATGAGAAATAGAGAAGAGGTGACTCTGGTAGTTCTAGTTTGGAAGGCTAGGGGGAAATGGATTGTGAGCTGAAATGGGAATTCTAGGAGAGATAATCAGCTTAAAGGGGGAAATATGAATTTGATCCTGTGTATGTAGAAACTTTTGAAGTGATGGAATACTGTTATAGAAACATCTAGGAAGTGGTCAGGGCCATAGAAGTAGGACTTCTCTGACTTGAGGTCACTAACTGTCTGTAATACAAGACAGGACCTTTTCCTGTAGGGCCTTCAACTTGTTGCCTCTACTTAGCCACCAGTTCTTCCTGCTGGACAGATTTTCAATAGGGAAGCAAAGTGACAGGATCTGATTGGGCTACATTGACTGGCAAGGGCAAAGCTTGAGGAAGGGTTAACTAATTAAGACGCTACAGTAGTAATTTGTGTGATAGAGAATGGTGGCCTGGACCAAGGTGATGGCAATGGAGGTAGAGAAATGTCTTGAACAAATGAAAGGTAGAAAATGTAAAACCTGGGGGTTGATTAGGTATAAGGGGAATGTGATCACAACTCCCACATTTCTGGACAGTTGGTTGGATGGGGAACTCGAGGAAAAGCAGATCTGATAGGATGATGGTAGAGGAGTAAGCTTTGTGCAAATTGTTTGAGGGCTGCCAAATGAACTTGTTCCATTCCTGTTGGTTTTAGAGATTCAGAGCTCAGGAGACATGTATGGAGTGGAGCGTGTGGGTGATCTTGAAGCCTTGAGTGAAGGTGGTTCCCTCAGGGAGGAAGGTGGAGGCACCAAAACATGGAATCAGGGGGAGCATCAGTGTTAGATGTGGCAAGAGTAGAAGGTAGAAAACCACTGGGGATGAGTTGGATCATGAAACTCAAGGGAAGTGAGCATTTCAAGAAACTATTAAAAAATTCCACCCTGCTGGTGTGGCTCAGTGGATTCAGTGCCATCCGGTGAACCAAGGGGTCACTGGTTCAATTACCAGTCAGAGCACATGCCTTGGTTGCGGACCAGGTCCCTGGTAGGGGGTACTCAAGAAGCAACTACACATTGATGTCTCCTTCTCTTTCTTCCACCCTTCCCCCTCTCTAAAAATAAATTTAAAAAAATCTTTAAAAAATTCTAGATAGAAAAACGTTAAAGACAAAAAGAATGTGACAACCTTTGTCTGAGCAGCTATACTGAGAGTGATGAAAATAGGATCCAGATTACACTGGACTCCAGTGTGAATGGTAGTAAAAAGTGTGGCAAGCATTGGAAGGTGTGTGTGTGTAAGGGGAGGAAAAGAAAGCAGATGAGCCCTGGCTGGTGTGGCTCAGTGGACTTAGCGCTGGCCTTGGAGCCAATTGGTTGGATTCCTAGTCAGGGCACATGCCTGGGTTGCAGGCCAGGGCCCTGGTAGGGGGCGTGTGAGAAGCAACCACCCATTGATATTTCTCTCTTCCTCCCTTCCTCTCTCTATAAAAAAATAAATAAAATCTAAAAAAGGAAAAGAAAGAAGGCAGATGGATGGTAGCAAGATGAAAGACTCAGGAAAGTTATTTATTTGTTATTTTATTTATAAGGTGGGGCAAAGGTAGGTTTACAGTTTGTATGGCAATAATACAGTAATAAATAAATAATAATACAAGAATAAACTGTGTTTTGTGGACTCACAACTGTAAACATACTTTTGTCCCATCCTGTATTTAGTCAGGTGTCTAAATGCTGATGACAGAGTGTCAGAGGGATGGACAGGCAGGCAGTATTGTTATGCTATAATTTCAAAAAATTATTGAGAATTGCTTAGTGTTTCCATGAAGTAGTATGTCAAATAGAAATGAACAAAGTCTTGGATGTTATCAGAGCAGCAGGATTTCAAACTTTTTGAAAACATGCTAGTGATTTAGGGTTTTTTTTTTGGCTTTTATACCCTATGACTTGCTCTTATTCAGAGCATTCTGTTTCAAATGTGGTCTGATAGTAGCTTATACCAATTTTTTAAAAAAAGTTTTTTGGATGAAAAATATTAACATTCTTATGAAGTTAGAACCTTTTGCTAGTTGACTTTTACTCATTTTTTCTTTTTATTAAATAATTAGATGATGTTTTTCAGTGCTGACCACAACATTCATAGGAACTAAATTGTTAGGCAATTATATTGGAAAATTAGATTCCCTCAACCCATGCCATTGAAGTGGAAATTAAGTACCTTAAACCTGCCCATCTACCTTGAGCACACTTTGTCCTTCACAGACTGTTGATATATTACAGGAATGTGTAGGATCCAGGAGGAATAAAGAAAAGGCAAGGCAGAATTGGGAAACCTAAAAATGTGTGGTTCTGGGAGATGGTTAAATCTTGAGAGAAAGTTTTGATTGAAATAGGCATTTGAACAGACTGGGAAGTTGAGACTCTCAGTGGTTGATCCTGAGTGTGCTAGGCTGACTCTATAGATAGTCTGTAAATTGGCTTCAATTACTATTTACCCTTTCTCTCCATTTCCCACTTTCATGATTTTTTTTTCTTCTTTCTGTATCCTGCCTTTCCTTTACATCTTCTATCCTGGTATAGCAGGAACAAAATTCATAACTTGAGAGCGAAAGTCAGCAAACAGTAACTGAGCATCTGCTCAGCTGGTGCTGTGTTTCAGGAGAAAGACATGACCCTTGCCCAAGGGAGCTTGATAGGAGAGCGGGAAGGCAGAAAGACAAACAACAAATAAACAAACAAAGAAATAAATTGTGAGTACCATGGTGAAAGCCTATACTCCGTGTGGTTGGTCAGCAAGAGGGAATGGGAAGCTCTCCCTTGGGGTGACTCTGTCTGAGCTTGGAAAAAGGAGTGGGTGTTTTTGTGAACTGGACAGGGGTGATAATGGCATAGAAGGTCCAGAAATAGGAGCTGGGAAGGATCAGAGGTGTGAGATAACAAGGGCAATGTCTAAACCAGGCAAGAGAAGAGGAGCTGCCCCTTGAAGTCATTTTGTCCCAGTATGCTTCATTGAATGAACGCAGTGTGGCTTTCAGTTTGAGGATTTGGTTGTCCTCAGGAAATTTTGCATGTCTTCCTGTGTTAAGGGGCTGTGGTTGGAAGTAAGTTTTTATTCTTTGATAATTTCTGATGCTATAGAACTATAGCAATCATTGGTTAGCCATAAAAGTTTTATTAATAATCACTTATGAACTGGATTTTTTGGGAAAGTTTTAAAGTTCATTCATTAATCCTCTCATGAAAAATCTGCACAATCATAACAGTCACTACAAAACCTTCTTCATGTCCGCACCAACATTGGTCTTTGCAGTCCTCCTGGGTTTCTTTGTTGTATTCTTATGGTCATTTTGCTGTTTTGTTGAGGTCTTTTTCTGTCATACAGGCCATGTCTTATAAATCTATGTTTGGATTCATTTTTCTTTTCTTTTTCTTTTTAATGACTTTATTCATTCATTTTTACAGAGAAGGAAGGGAGGGAGAGACAGGGGGAGACATTGATGTGAGAGAGAAACATTGATTGGTTGCCCCTTGCATGTGCCCCGACTGGGGACTGAACCAACAACCTAAGTGTGTGCCCTGACTGGGAGTTGATCCGGCGACCTTTCCCTTTGTGGGACAGCACCCATCCAACTGCACCACACTGGTCAGGGCTTGGTTCATTTTTCTTTGCATGATCCAAGGAATCATAAATCATGCCAAAGACAGTTGTCTTGCCACCACCAGAATGGGTTCTGAATTCATATAAAAAGATGACATCCATTGTGGTCTTGTACATTTTGGCTAGTTTCTTGCTGATTTTTTATCTTGGGTACTGTTGCCTTCCCGGGATGAAGGACATCAGTGACCATTTGTTTTTGTTGAAGTAGTTGGTTGGTCCAGATAGGTACACTGTGTTGTTCATGATGGTTGTTGATCGTCAGGCAGCCACGGAGGAAAAATGCTGGATCTTTTATAGAATGTAAAAATAGACCGAGACATTGTCCAAACCTGTAGAAGAAAATAATCACCTGTCTCTGATAGGAATAGCTGTACCTGGGAGATACTATACTTGCAGAAAAGAATTTAGGAGATAGGCCAGTAAAAGGGCATCCTGGGAGGAGAGGTATGATTGGGTTGATTCAAATCCTAGAATGAGTAAACAGGGGATCTTGGAGTAGAGATGCTGCGACTTACCTTCTCCCCTTCTGCAGATGAACAGACCTATGTTTTCTGTGAACAGAACTTCAGATTAAAAAGCTTTACCTTTGATACTGATTTTTCAGAAATGTGAATCAGGATATATAAATACCTCCATCCACATCTGACCCTTTGAGGGCAGGCATATACCCTTTACATGTGTGTATGCATGTGTGTATGTGTGTTATGGGGGAGGAGAACCTCTTATGTGGGGCATATATAGGGGATATAGGGGACATTTTTCTTTTCTGGGTATAAGTGGTGATATTAATCAGGGATTAAAAACTAGTAAGAAGTGACTACAAATATATATTGGGTGATTGTCATTTAGTTATGCTAAAATTTTATCTTCCCAATTCATTGGAATAATTTCATTAATAGTGCCTTAAGGAATAGGATATATGGTTGAATTTTCTTTCAGAGAATTGCCTAGTTACATTGTATCCAATTAAGTTTTGCATACGTTATCATTGACATTAAATGCAGCCGAGTGTGGTGTTAAGTAAAATTAGAAGAATTATTTTAGTTAAAAGTAACTTGAACTTAAAAGTAACTTGGTCTAATAAATGTAGCAAATGTAGGTCTTAGGAATAACATATTTTTACTTAAAATACAAAATGATCATTTCACTTTTAGTATCCTTAATTTTCCTCATTAAACTACCTGTAAAATTTAGTATTTGTGTAGCATATTATGAAATTATTGCTTCAAAATTTGTTAGTAAGTTTACAGTAAATAAGTTCAAGTGTTTACTTTTGGAAACATCTTGTACTAGAAATGAGTATTTTTCTTGAAAAATTATTATTTTTTCCATAATCAAGACTTTAAAAGTCACATAATCATGAAATAAATAGTAGCGGTTTTTTTTTATGACTGGTGAGTTTATTTAAAACCTATTTGAAAGGTATAAGAGAAAGGTTTGATTAAAAATGTAAATGTTGCTATAAAATTTTATGTTCTATTCTGCTTGTCAGTAAAAACATTTTAAAAGGTTAAAAAACACCCAGCAACCCAGTTTTTTGTAAAAACAAAGGCCAACTAACCAAGCACAAAACTAAAACATATGACCAAAAATAGCCCTGGTTTTCTCCGGTGCTGTGAATGTTGGGAGAGAGGTTCTAGTCTCTGTGCTGCAGCTAGCTGCCTCCTGGGCTAACCATTTTCCTGCTCCTTTGCCTTTGTTCCTTAATCTTTAAAATGTGGTTGGTATGGTAAGCTGGGTCATTAAAATAAGTGATTTATGAGTTCATTTTACTTTTGTCCAGTGTTTAAGAGATATGACTCTGTGATTGGTTTTCTAATCTACTCAGTTCATTTAAGTGGAGTTTGGTATAGAATTTTTTTTTTTTTAAGATTTTATTCCTTTTTAGAGGGGAAAGGAGGGAGAAAGTAAGAGAAACATCAATGTGTGGTTGTTCTCTTGTGCTGCCCTTACCAGGGACCTGGCCTGCAACACAGGCATGATTCCCTGATTGAGAATCAAACCAGCAACCCTTTTGTTCTCAGGCTGGCACTCCATCGAGCCACACTAGCTTGGCTGGTGTAGAATTTTTTTACATGACATTATTTAGGAGTAAATATTGTTAGGATACTACCTGAATAAGTATAAACCTAAAATCTCTATTTATGTTTAAAATTTTAGGTATGCAATACCCCCGGAGCATGGGAAACGACTTGAAAGACTAGCTCAAGGTAAACGTACTTTCTGTATTTCCTATCTAGACAGGTTCTTTGTTTTTGAGATATTTTTACAGTGTAGAATGTCACTGTGTTAATTTCATTATTTTCAAGTTATTGGCTACTAAATGATTCTCTAATGGAATATTTTCTCTAGTGGAATATTGTTTTCATGTTAGTATATGCATAGTTTTCCTGGTTGCATAATCTTCATGGTTATTTTAATTGGCTACTTGGTATTTCATCAAGTGATTATACTTAACCTATTTTGGTTATTTCCAATGGTTTTTCTCAGTTATATAATGTATTAACTTCATTGTGTCAATAATACTTTTCTTAAGTTACATCCTTAAGATAAATTCCAAAGAGTACTGATGCTACATCTCAAGGTGCAGGCGTTTTATGAATGTTTTTATGTTGTCAGATCATTTCACCAAAGGGTGACTTCTGACTCCCAGCTCTTGTTTCGTCCCCTTGGCCTGGGACAGCCCTTATGGAAATATGAAGATGAATGTCCCCAGGTTACTGGAGGAGCATGAGAATGTATGTCTTCTTAGACTGGCAAAATTAAACATTCATTACTATAACTTGAATTACTATTTTTTGGCTTTGTTCATCATTATTTTTGGGAAGTCTGTTGATGGTTTTACCTGTGTCCAATTGTGTTTGCAGATGGTATCTTCCTTTTTTCTTCTCTGTCTTAAAGATATACTGGGCAACCTTGCCCTCATCTTCTTATACAAGAAACAAGAATCAGATTTACCTCCTGCCATCTTCATCCCCAGTTTTGTTAATCACCCTTAGCAAGGAAGAAGTAGGCTGATAGTGACTTATTTTCAGGGAAAAGAGAAGTTTTATTGAGCAACAACTAAGGATAAGATAGAAGATGTTCTGCCTTTATTCAGGATTGAATCCTCAGTGAGTATTTCCCTTTTAGTCAGATGTAATCTGTTTCATTGGTATGTTAGGTTTGCCTTCTAGTAGGAAAGGAATTTTATCCCTGCTTTATGGAAGCCTTTTTTAAAAATAATGAAATGGGCATACTGAGAAACTTTATTCTTTGACTTGATGGTTCTGAACAGGAATTTTTAGTAACATTTAAAAGTTACTTTCCTCCAAATCATATTGACAGAAAAGTTTTAGAAGGAATAGTTACATATCACATTTGTAAAAAGCATTATTATAATTTTGGCAAGTATTAAGTATAAAGCCTTAGTGTTTTAATAATGTGATACAGTATAGTAATAATAGCAATGTAACTGTAATCTTGAACTTTGTTGGGGACTATTTTCATGAATATTAAGGTAGGTGAGACCTGGTTCTGGATGATAGATTAAAGCACAGTTTAGAAAATGATTACCATAATGCCTAAATACACAGGCAATGAACTTTATGCTAAATCAATATACTGAACTATCTTCTCTGTAATAATTACTTCACCATTTTCTATTTGCTCCAGTACCAGAGAACTTTTTAAATGGAGTCAGTGTGAACTTCACAGTATAGAGTCACACTAAAATTTCAGTGGGAATATGTCCGTAACCACTTTGATATAATCTATCTGAGAATAACATTCCAGGAAAATATGTGCCATTTCTTTAATTGGTAAGAGGTTAATAAATTTAAAGGATGAACAAGAACTTTAAACTCAGCTGTATGTTTATTCAAAACTGTTTTGCAGCATTATTTTGAGAAATGACATAGGAAAAAGACCCTGTAAGATAGTGGAGGATTTTCATCTGCTGACCAGATGCCAGCCCAATTAATTGAATTCTGCTAAATAATTAAAATGATAAAATAACACAGTAAATATGATGGAGCATTGTAGGATGTATAGGTCAAGGCAGCACTTGATACATAAAGTGAAAAGCGGCCTTGGGTATTTTCCATTATCTTGTCTCCACATCATAATTATCACACTTGCCTTTTATGCATGAATGCTTTCATCTTTGGTTCCTGTTGAAATCTTGATTGACTGTGGCACCTACAAATATTTTATCTGAAAGACATTAGGCCTGCATCTAATAAAGCCAGGAGTCAGATTTTGCCCTTCAGTGGCTTTCTCATTTATACAGCGTTTTTTTTTTCACTATTATGTAGACATAAATATCATAAAAAATCTCCAGTGAATTGTTGCAATTTTTATACTTGTTATGTTCAGCTATAATGCAGTTGCATTCTTTCTAATTTTTGGTTTGATACAATTGAATGGAAAGTATAAAGGAGAATAGAAGTATAATGTTAAATCATAAATGACAGTTTTGAAGATTTTCAGTTTTCAGAATGTATAAATCTCATCCATTTTAGAAATAAAACAATATTTTTGCTCTTCTATTAAGTTAAGCAAAATATGGCTTGAAGACAATTGGGAATGGCTAAACACTTTTGTGGACTGTATTCCATTTTTTAAAATTATGAATAAAATGCCTATATTTAATAAAAATTAAAGATGACTTACTTTGATCAAAATTTTGGTTACTGGGGAAAAATATGCGAGTTAGGACTTTGTGCAGCTGATTCTAGAAGTGTGAATGATTAGCGGGAACCTTGTTTGAAATGACAGGATGGTAGAAGCGAAAAAATTGATTCTTTTAGGTCCTTATATTCACTTGTAACAAGTGTTTTAGTTTTGACTTATTAAAAAAGCAACATTCAGCAAAAAGGAACATAAGTATCATTATGAAGGCTTACTTTAGTTCATTTTTTTTTAACAGTTATCTTTGAGATATGTATGTGTATGTTTAAATGACTATTAATCTTAAATTTAAGCCCGAGGAGCAGATTCTTAGCCTGATATGCAGAGACCCCTATTCCAGGAGGTGGACCAGCATCTGTGGTAGGATTCAGACAGGCTGTGGATTCTCTGAAATTATATTTGAAATAGGGCATATATGTGTATTTCTGGGATGCTATCATGAAATCTTAAAAGGGTTTGTTCCAAAAGAGATGCTGTCAAGAGATTAGAAAATAGCAATAAATATGCCATTTTTAATTCTATGAATAGATTTTCTGAAGTGATTTGTTTTCATACCTCTATCTCAGAGTTTGGAGAATGTACTTTTATAAACTTTCACATTGGCCAATAGATTATTTTCTTAAGTATTCATTTAGCTGATGGTCTGAAAATATTCTATTAAAATGTCTTGTTTTGAAAGGCTAATAAATAAAATACCTCCGATTATAAGCAGTCAATTTTAAGGGGCCCCTTAAGCCATAAAAAATGAAGAAGTCCAGTGATATATCCTCTCCTTCATGCCAAATTCATGCTTCATGCATGGAGATCAATGTATGGTGTGCCAGGGTATGTTTGTTTTCATTTTACTATCAATCAAGTTGCATTAAGAATGGTGAGACAATCCTTAAACTTAATTTCCTCATAATTTGATGTCAGATATCACTATGATTAAACTTTTGAATGTTTTATAGCCAACCATGTTTCTATCCTAGTAGGATTTTAGACATCAAACAGTAATATATAACATACACCAAGTTAGCATAATTGAAATGTAGGATGAAATAAAATTCTGAGAAGTGACAGTAGAGAACGGGGAGGAAGAATTCAGGAGGGGAATGCCAGTTCGCAGGGAGGAATTACCATGGAGGGAAATTAAGAGTTCTTTGGTTCTGCAGGGTGGAAGCAAGGCCAGGAAAATCCTGGCTAGTTTGACTGTGATTTGTTTGAGCCCAAAGTGCATAGGCTGGAGATTCCTGGAAGACCTGTGTATGTATGGTCCACCTGTCCCGTCAAGTCAGGGAAAGTGGGAACTGAAACAAAGTGATCTCAGGATGCAGCTTAAAACCATATGTAATGGCCCATATACCTGTTAAATTGAGTGGAAATAACCCACCAACTTGAAATTGGAAAAAGTCTCCCTTTATACAATGTACTATGTTCAAGAGAAAAAAATAAGGCAATTGTTTAGGAGAACCACCATCTTTCTTGACACCATTCATGATCAGTATGGAGTTCTCCTGGTTGTCCTCTTGGAGAGTTCCATAGAACTGTATCTCTACCAGTAGAGATGCTGATGGGTTGTGGAACACTTAGAGCTGAGTGAAGCCTGCAGTGTGGTAATTTTCTATCCATTCCTGAGTAATTAATTGCTCTATGAATGATAGGAAGCACGGAGAGGCCAACTACAGTTTAAATGCCTAATGTTGTTTTCTTATGTATGAATGTGGGTCAAAATGACCAGGTTTCTCTCCATGTATTGTATGTAGCTCATTGGTTTATTCCATTAATAAACTTTTATATGTAAATACTATCTAAAAGCATTTCTCACAGCAGTAGTTCTTCCATATTCCTTTTCTGTGTTTTTTTCCTTATCATTCATTTGTATAGTTGCTATAGAGATGGTCATATGGCTATTGCACAAACCATTTAAAAATTTTATCAAAGCATACTTGGGTAAATTTTAATTATATTCAAATGAAATTACCTTAAACTCTGTTGCTACTGTGGACATATATTCTACATGTCTGATTTCTCCATCTTTTGTCCCTCCTTTTTCCTTTCTCTTCTTCCTTTCTTTCCTAACTGATTAATAACTGATTTCAACTTCTGCAAACTATTGTTTATATACCCATAGAAACTGTTACTAAACTTTGATTACTAAATCTTTTTCCAAGGCTGAAGCTTTGGCAATTTAATAGCTGTTGCATAGGTTTGTGTTTTGTCATATGGGATTTGGATTTAAAAATAATTTCAAAATTAGTAATAGCTTATATATTAGAAAATATAAACCAGTTAACAATATGGAAAAATTTTTATCTCACAAGAAGAGCACACTATTTTTAGATCATATTTATTATATTTCTAGCACAATTTAAGAATGTCATATATATGTGTGTGTGTGTATATGTATATATGATCAGATTGAGGTAAAATGCACTTCTAGTAAAAGCTACCTCCATTGAATATGCAAAGTCTGTCCAGAAGGTATCCAGCCATGCAATATGAAAAATGGAGATATTTATTGAAGGAGATACAAGGTACAAGAAACATTGTACATAGGACAATGATGCCCTAGTCCCCCTCAAAGTAGGCACCTTGGAACCTTACACAGTTCTCCCAATCTCCATCAGCTGCTCTATTGTATTTTCCTGAATCTCATCAGTGGTCTGAAATCTCTTCTCTTTTAAAGATGATTTTAGTTTTGGGAAAAGTCAGAAGTTGCAGGGTGCCAAATCTGGGGTATAGGGGGCGCTGAGTCACCTGGATGATTTGATATTGGTCCAAAAACTCTGCATGAGAGACATGATGCATGAGTGGGTACACTGTTGTGATGAAGCTGCCAATTACCAGTTGTCCATAGCTGTGGCCTTCTGAATCATCTGAATAGTTTCTGTGGAGGAATGTTCAAGCTTAACAAAAAACAATGCAGATTTGTTGCTCTATTCACTCAGTCATTTTGAATGTGATGGTACACAGTACACATGCTCACTCAACTGTGTCTACCACCCCCTGCCAACTAGTACTATGAAGTTTTCATTGTTCATGCATGTGCATTCCAGTCCACTGTCCTTGGCTTCCAGGTTACATCAATGTCGCGCAAACTATTCTTGTTATATTAACAATGGCTGGACTTTTTCTGGACAACCTTGTACTGTTTACTGAGTTTTAACAAATCTATAAAGTGGTATCAATACCACCATTATTGGTCTATAGAGCAGTATCCCAGTAAAGTTCTCTTGTGCCCTTTGCATTAATCCCTTCCTCCAGCCACTGGCAACTAGTAATCTGATTTCTTTTCCTAGAATGTCATAAAAGTGGTATTATACAATAGGTAGACTTTTGGATCTCATTCTTTCACTAAGAATAATACTTCTTATATATGTTACTTTTATCTTGAACACAGGGCATCCTGGGATGTGTCTTGGTCTTTGAGAGGGCTTATGTGATTCTATACTTTCCCATGTTACACAGCTACCAGCAGTACTGTGGCAGTCTTAGCAAACAGTGGTTGTGGGATGTTTTAAGGTTTCAGGGTTCTATTGGGATCCTTGTAGTACATAATCTTTAGTATGCTAGACTTCGTCCCTTTAACATGTTCTTTGGATTGGGAGAATGGTTTCAAAGACCACCTTTGCTTGCTTACCCATATATAATATCTTAAAAAAGAAAATGTATAGTAATGACTTTATTTTGTTAGGGATTGATAGCCAGTAGTGTTTCATTTTTGCTGTTAATATAACCAAGCTATAGATCAAGAAATTGAGATACTGAGTAGCCTGTTGTAACTCTGTATAATTGCTTTCCCCCTTCTTTTGGATGCTATAACTACAAGAGTTAGTTCTTGGAATACGTGTTTAAACTATTTTATTCCATGCATCCTATGTACTATTGTACTTCTAATTTTTGATTGTTTATTTAGAATGGAAATGTATACATTATTACTACTTAATAATTTTGTAGAAATGTAGTTTTTTTCCAAACTTTTCTTTCAGTTGTTTCACGCCCAAATTAGATACAATTTTATTGGGAGCTCATTGGTCTACCTGTTATAGAAACTAATGTGTTACTTGTAGGGAGGAGTTGGTATGGGAGGAAGAAATTGTAGGGTGGTTGTCCCTACTTGTCTCCATAGTTTGAAATGTGAAATAACTGATTTTCTTCTCTGTTCTGTATTTTTAGTTTTATAGAATTGTTACTTGACATCCATTTGGGAGTATTTGGAACCCAGAGTAAAATTTAATATTTAATTTTAAAACAGCAGAGTTAAAGAGAAGTTTGAAGAATCTGTAGGTGAATGAATACAAAGTAAAACATGAAGCAATATAATTTAACTCTAGTTGTGCTTGACTGTTAGAACTCTTTTATGGGGGAGAAGTTTGTTACTTGTGACCAGCACTGCTTACTAGGTTTGGGTCATAGGCCTAAGGTATTAAGATGGTTTTTAAGACTTAGTAACCATTGCCTTTTTATGGCAACTACCCAGTTGGCTTTGTAGGTCTACTGGGACAGAGATCCACCTTCTCCACTAACAAGCTGCTGAGATGGTAGAAAACAAAGATTCCTTGAGCTAACATAATAACTAGAGTCAATATGGTGGAAGTAAGTAATAGAGATAATAATAATGGTCACTATTTCTTGAATGTTAGTATGTGTAAAGTAAACTAAATTTTTTTAATTGAGGTAAAGTTTGTATAACATAAAACAACCATTTTGAAGTGTACAATTCAGTAACATTTAGTGTATTAACCCCGTATCTATGAATCAGTCACTCGATTCTCACCCCTGCAGACCCAGGTAGCTTTTGTTTGTCTGCTTTCTTTTTAGATATTTACCTATTCTGGATATTTTGGATATTTCATATACCTGGAATCATATAATATATGAGTGGCCCTTTTCATGCAAAATGTTTTTAGGTCATAGCTTATATCATTACTTGAATTTTTTTATGGATAAGTAATATTTGGTTGTATGGATATACCACACTTGATCATCAGTATATCAGTTGATGGACATTTAAGTGGTTTCTACCCTTTGACTCTGGATACATTTTTTGAGCATTATCTGATTGGATTGCTATGAAGATCCTGTGAGGACAGCCACTATGGAAAATAGTAGGGAGGGTTCTCAAAAAATTAAAAATAGAACTACCCTGTAATCCACTAGTTCCACTTCTGGATTTATGTCTGAGAGAAATGAAATCACTGTCTTTAAGAGATACCTGCACTTCTATGTCCATGTCCATTACAGCATTACTTACAATAGCCAAGACATGGAAACAATCTAAGTGTCCATTGATAGGTGAAAGGATAAAGTAGATGTGTTATATGAATACAATGTAATATTATTCAGCCACGAGAAAGAAGGAAATCCTACTATTTTCTTCAACATGGATGAAACTTGAGAGCATTATGCTAAGTGAAATAAATCAGAGAAAAATAAATACTATGTGATCTTATATGTGGAATCTAAAAAAACTGAATTTATAGGTAACAGAGAAAAGATTGGTGGTTGCCAGAGGCAAGAGGTAGGAGAAGTGGGTGAAGGCGATAAAAAGGTATAAACTTTCAGTTATGAGATGAATATAAGTTACAAGGATGTACCGTACATCATGGTGACTATAGTTAATAATATTATATTGAAAATTGCTAAGAAAGTAGATTTTAAAACTTCACATATAAAAATATTGTAACACGAGATTATGAATGTAACTGAACATTATTGTGCTAATCATTTAAGAGTGTGTGTATATATATGTGTGTGTATATATATATATACATAGATACATATATATATATAAAATCACGCTGTATACCTTAAACTTATACAATGCTATATGTCAATAAAGCTGGAAAAAAGAGAACCCAGTTAGGAAGATAACAATAATATCCTCATTATATGGATGGGGAAATTGAGAAACTGAGCGATTATGGGACTAGTCAAAGCTGTATGAGTGTTAAAATTGTGTTTTGAATTCATGTCTCTGCAAGGCTGAACTCCAAGTTCTTTTTTTAAAATTATATTTTATTGATTATGCTATTACAATCGTCCCAACTTTTCCCTATCACCCTGCTTCACTCAGCACCCTCTACTCCCTCAGGCAATCCCCACACCATTGTTCATGTCCGTGGGTCATGCGTCTTAGTTCTTTGGCTACTCTATTTCCTATACTGTACTTTACATTCCCGAGGTTATTCTGTAACTACCTGTTTGTGTTTCTTAATCCCCTCAACTCTTCACCCATCCTCCCACAACCCCTCTCATCTGGCAACCATCAAAACGTTCTCTGTGTCCATTATTCTGTCTCTTTTCTTCTTGTTTGCTTAGTTTGTTTTTTTAGATTCCATTGTTGGTAGATTTGTATTTATTGCCATTTTATTGTTCATAGCTTTGATCTTCTTTTTCTTAAGTAAGTCCCTTTAGCACTTCATTAACATATAATGGTTTGGTGATGATGAACTTCTTTAGTTTTTTCTTGTCTAGGAAGCTCTTTATCTACCCTTCAATTCTAATGACAGTTTTGCTGGGTAGAGCAATTTTGGCTGTCACTTTTCATGACTTTGAATATTTCTTTCCGATTCCTTCTAGCCTGCAAAGTTTCTTTTGAAAACTCAGCTGACAGTCTTATGGGAACTCCCCTGTAGGTAACTAATTTCTTTTTTCTTGCTGCTTTTAAGATTCTCTCTTTATCATTAAACTTTGGCTTTTTAACTATGATGTGTCTTGGAGTGGGCCTCTTTGCATCCATCTTGTTTGCAAAGCACTCTCTGTGCTTCCTGGACTTGCATGTCTATTTCCTTCACCAAATTGGAGAAGTTTTCTTTCATTATTTTTTTCAAATAGATTTCCAGTTCCTTGTTCTTTCTTTTCTTCTGGCTCCCCCATTGAAGCAAATATTGGAATGCTTGAAGTTGTCCCAGAGGCTGCTTATATTATCTTTTTTTTAAATTCTTTTTTCTTATTCTGATTGGTTGTTTTTTACTTCTTTATGTTTCAAATCATTGATTTGATTCTTGGCTTCATCCACTCTGCTATTGTTTCCCTGTAAATTGTTCTTTATTTTAATTAGTGTATCTCTCACTTCTGACTGGATCTGTTTTTTGCTATTGAGGTCCTCATTAAGTTCTTGAGCATCCTTATAACTAATGTTTTGAACTCTACATCTGATAGATTGTTTATTTCCCTTTTGTTTTGTTCTTTTTCTGAAGTTTTGATTTATTCTTTCATTTGAGCCATTTTTCTTTGCTCATTTTGTCAGCCTCCCTGTGTTTGTTTCTGTGTATTAGGTAGAGCTTCCGTGACTCCATGTCTTGGTAACGTGGCCTAATGTAGTAGGTATCCTGTAGGGTCCACTGGCACAGCCTCCCCTATCACCTAAGCTGGTTACTTCAGGTACACCCTTTGTGTGGGCTGAGTATACCCTCCTCTTGTAGTTTAGTCTTGATTGCTTTTGGCAGGTCAATGGGAAGGATTTACCCAGGCCAGTCAGTTGCAAGGACTGGCTGTGATCTCTGACCACCATCCTCCTCCCTCTGTGGAGGATCAGCTGTGTAGGGGCAGGATGGTGGTGTTCTGATGTGGTCTGTAGCTGTCCTCTGGTCGTGTAGGCTCTGGGGTTTCCAGGGTGGTGCAGGTCAAGGTCAGCTCCCACCTGTGTTTTGCCTGGGACCCTCCAGTCTGAGCTATAAAGTAATCTGAGATGGCTACTACTAGTGCTGGGTTTGGAGATTCCCAGGTGAAGTCAAGCTGTGAGTCTAGGCTAGCCAATGCTACTGCTGGGCCTCGGATCACTTAGCAAGAGGTTCAGGAGTGGGGGCTTACTAAGCCCAGCTCTTCCTTGTTTGAGAGAGTTAGGAAGTTGTGAAAAATAAGCGAAAACCAGTCATTCATATGGAAAAGTCATCCTTAACAACTTGGGTGAGCCAGTAAGTTTTGTGGGGCAAAGTCTCAGGGATCTCTAGGGTGGGACAAACCGTTAGCCAGGTTCATTGAGTCTCAGATATGGCACTCACCTGCCAGCTCTGTGGCTTTGAGTGGGGAGGGTTCAGAAAAGGGACTGTGGCCTCTGCTGATCTTTCTGTCTGAGAGAAAGCTGTTTCCTTGCTCCCACCCTGATGCCAGACACTTCATTTTCTCCCTGTGTGCCCCTGGTGACTTTCAAGCTGCTACTGGTGCTCAAGCTGGAACACAGATGGAGTGAGTCTGAGTGTGTCCTGTGTGCTGGTTCTTTCAGGGAAACTGCTTGGAACTCCAGAAGTGTTTTCACTGACTCCATTTCTGCTGGTGTTTGCAGCCAGAAGTTGTGGGTAATTTTCTTTCTGGCACTGGAACCCTGGGCTGTGGGGCCTGGTTTGGGGTTGGGACTTCTTACTCCTGCTATCTCCCTCCCAAATTTTTATCCACCACATGTGAATGTGGGATCAGCCTGTTTCACATCTGTGCCCCTCCTACCGGTCTGGATGGATGTGTTTTCTTTAATTCCATAGTTGTCAAGACTTCCATTCAACTTGATTTTTGACTCGGTTCTGATGGTTGTTCTATAGTTTATTTCTAATTTTGATATGAATGTGTGAGGAGGTGAGTCATACTTACCTATCCCCATCTTGACTGGAAGTCTCAAGTCTTGACAACTATTATTCTCTTTGTTTTTTTGACCATGCAGGCAAGATAAAAATGGCTTCACATAACTCAAAACAGTTTGGTATTTGGTATAAAACTCCACTCTGCTGTTTAATACCAAAAAAGTTGTATGTTTGTTGAGTGCAATATTGGAGAAAAGAAAGTTGGTGCTCAAGCCATCTTGTGTGTTAAGTGCCTGTTAGATGAGATTGTATAAGACTTGTTAAAAGTTGCACAGAATAGTTTGCATAGTACAGTAGGCTACCTGTCAAATGCTTCCACCAAAATATGCCCACAGGAGAGGAGAGTGAAAACCCAACCACCTTACAGTTCCCATGCAGATTTTGTATCTTGCTCCCCTAGTATGTTTGTTTTTATGTAAAAATAAATCAAGTGATTTATCATGACAAAAGTAGAAAGATATGTCAGGTTTATCTGTGATACTTCTCCACCTGGCATTATAACCTAGTGGCCATGGGGCATGTAAGGTGTTGCAGTGGTATGCTAGCTGCTATTTTCACTCCTAGATGATTTAGAGATCAGTGTAGAACTGTGTCCTACTTGGAACTTCTTGATCTTCAAGATTGTGAGAGAGTGGACTATACCATTTGGTGACTAGCAAATTGGAAAGTATTATGGAATGTTATAGTAGTATCATTAAAATATGATAACTTTTAGAGAAGATATCTTCCAAATAAATTATTCAAAACTTATAAAAAGAACATCAAGTAATTAAATGTTGGAATAGAAAAAATGATTTGGAAGGGCATATTTTAAAGAACTTCTCTGGGGGGGTTGGGCTGGAATGGGAGTAAAAGGCAGAAAACTATATTTGAACAACAATTAAAAAAAAAGAGAGTAAAGAAAAAGAACTTCCAAAAATTTTAACACATGCCATGTGTTCTCTTTATTTCATGACTTTTACAAATATTCTGATAGTCTTAAGTTGAATTTTTAGTTAGATGTTGTCTTTTATATCAGAGTTTTTGTTATTTTTCATACAGGTGACTCAAAAGTTATTTTTTATTTATCATGAAAGATAGTAACATTTCTTTAGCTCACATAGGTCTGAGTTTTAAAAATATTATATCTAATAATATTCTGGTTATATTGGCTTGTGTATATATTGAATAAAATACTTTTCATAGACTGGTGTGAGGGTGGGTATGAACTCTGTACTCCTGCAGGTCTTTTGAGGTGAAGTTCATTTCGACATACATGCTTTGTATATAATTTGTGCTATTTATGAGGTATTTTCCAGGGTGATATAAAATATAATAGCCTATTGTTAATATAAATTCTGAACCAATGAGAAGTTCTTAATATACTGCAAATTACCTTCCTTCAGTGGTTTTCCAATTTAAATTAACTTATGACCAGTCACCACATTGTATAGGTCTTGATTACAAATCCATATCAAAAGAAAATTAAATAGAGTCCTCTTTCTTCATTGATTTTAATTTAAAATGTAATTCATTTAGTACTGCACAACATTACAGATTTGAAAAGTTTGATAGATCCATTTAAATTGTATTATTAAAATGTTTCCATGGGTTTTGTGTGTGGGGATCTTCCTGCTGTTCTTTACTCTGTGATATGCCTCAGGACATTATATTGTGTCGATATGGCCATTACATTAGTGTGGTACTTTTTTTCCATTCACTGAAGTCTGCATTCTTTCAAAGTGTTCCTTATTCACCATAACGATTTATTTTCTTTTTATATATTATTGAATATTAGCCATGAAGAGAGGGCTGCATCAAATGAGATATGGGGCAAAATCATTCCTTTTATTTCCATTGGTTTTGTAGAAAATGATACTATTTCTCTTGTTTCTGTTGGCATGTAATTTTTTTTTGGATTTCTGTCTATTTTTCTTTTTAAAAATCCAGGTGCAGATGCTTAAGCAGAATATACTGCTTTTTGCAGGTGGTTTCTTATACTCTAATGGTTTTTTCTGGCTGTTTGATTTGTTTTCTTCTGATAATCCGTGGCCTCACACACTCAGTGGTGGCATCAAGAATGGCTTATTTACTTTAAAATATTTCCTTAAAACCCCACTTTTCTAAGAGATAAAAATGGTACATGATTGCTTAATGAGTGCTGGTAATTCTTTTGTCAGAATGGTCACATTCTTAAGCTATTTGCATGTAGTGAGCCACAGAGTTAGATAAGGTAACATTTACTTGGCAGTGGAGGAGTTACATAAAATCTGTGTTTCATTCTACTTTACTCATAAACATTGCACTCATTTACTCATGGTTTCCTGGTGAGTTCTATTTTCCCTCTGAATTCTTTCTGTGCTTCTCCTGTATTTTCCATGTTTCTCTTCTCTTTCCCTTCTACCTTGCCCACCCACTCCCATCACCATGGTAGTTTTCCCCTCTGAGTGTAGGAGGTAAAGAACAGGGCATCAAGCATGCTTATTTTCTTCTGGCTTGCATAACTGAGTTAATGAGTCTGTTTCAGACAGAACTGCAGGGTTGAAGCCAGCAATGGAGAAGAACAACTGTTTTGATTTGTAATATACTGTAGAAAAAGGGATTGTTGCAGTTTAGCTTTCTCACTTAAAGGCCTTCTCAAAATGCTATTCCCATACAGGTTGGTGAGGCAGGTTTCCAAGTGTTTGACTGACTCAGGAAATTAGTAGCAGTTAAATTATTTAAAATTAATCAGAAAGAAACAAAGAAAGGTGGGAAACTGCTATCTGTCCACTGTCTGGTATTGAGGCAATGCTTCTTGAACAATCACTTCTAAGAGCCTTAAAATGAGAGATTCCTCTACTAAAACACATGTTTACCCATCCCAACCCCCCTTAGTATTTTGTCCACTAATTAGATATTAGGCAGATTAAATTCAGATTTGTTTGGAATTGAAAAATTTTTGAGTTTAGCAATTTTATATGTTATAGAAACAATTCTTTGTAGGTCTTTTTTTTTTATAAAAGTCAACCTTTGGTGATACAAAAATATATCTGTTAATTTTTAAGAATTCTGACTCTTGCTTTGGCTGGTGTGGCTCAGTAGATTGAGCACTGGCCTGTGAACCGAAAGGTCGCCCATTTGATTCCCAGTCAGGGCACATGCCTGGGTTGTGAGTCTGGTCCCTGGTTGGGTATGTGTGATAGGTAACCAGATGATGTTTCTCTTACCACACATCCATGTTTCTCTCCCTTTCTTCTTCTCTTTCCCTGTGTCTGAAAATAAATAAATAAAATCATTAAAAAAATTCTGACTCTTATTTTTAGTACAAGGTTTGTGTGTGTGTGTGTGTGTGGTGTGAAGTTGGCCTGTAATTGCATAAAGCTGTCATTTTAAAAGACTAACAGCACAAAGCTTAAAAAATTGTCTGAAATTTTATCTTAATTGCTATATTATGCTTATATTTATTATTCCCATTTAGGTTTTTTCCCAAGCAGTTCTCAAGGGTGTGATGCATTTCTTCGCCACAAGATGACACTGATATCTCCCTCAGTGTTGAAGAAATATGGTATTCCCTTTGATAAGGTATATTAGTATTACTCTTTATCAGATTAATTTATGTGTGTAGTATTTGTATTTAAGACACATTTAACAAAGCTAATATAGCTGTGACTTCACAGTGGAATTTTTAGGATGTGGAGAGAAAAATTCAGATTCATGTTTTATAACAATTATTTATCTAAATACTAATTTGAAGTTATTTTTATTTCAGAATACATTTACTAGAGATTTCATGCTGTCATAGTTTAGTTATTACTACTGATAATAAAATGTAGCACATTTGACAAAATAGAATGTAGCGCTTCTAAAATGAAGTCTTCTGTATGTGCAACTTAATTTATGTCTATTTTCTAAAAAAGAATTCAGAGCAGTTATTATGAGCAGTTTCATTGGTTAGAATCAATGATTATGGTACCATTATATTGCTTCTAAACACACTTAGACATAATACAATTGAGATTTCATTATGGATAAAATTGCCTGATGACTTAATAATCAGATATTGCTTTGGGGTATTTCTAAAGATTAAGTTCTGTTAGACTCTTCACATGCTAAAGCCCTCTTTTTTATGTCCATGGGTAGTTACTGGGTCAGAATTATTATAGAACATGAGCATTTTTATGTGAAGGAGCTGAAATGAAAAAAGCTTTTGCCTAGGTAAATAAAAGCTCTCTCTCAGTTGGAGGAGGATTAAGCCCTTAGCTACTTCTGGAAACATTAAAAAATAGCTCCACTCTCATCTCCATTTTTTTTTTTTTTTGTTTGACTTTCTTCCCATAATCCTTGTTGTTTTCCGCCTTAGAATCTTTTCGCTGTGTCTAAATCTTTACCTCTTCTTAATCTGAGGCCCTTAAAGTCCCCTCTGCCTCCCTGCCCCTGCCCCCCACCACCTTACTTTGGCTTTGTTTGAAGTAGAATTTTTTCAAGGACCAAGAATCCTTCTCCAACTTAAAGTGATCCCCCCACCCACTCACAAACTGTGTATGTGGCAGTCATTATGACACGTACTTGTCTTATGTGATGAGGTTGCTCTCAGCACTGGTTTACTGACATACTTTTACCCATGACAAAAATACATGACTCTGAGTGTGCACTGTGGGAAATGTCCATGGGAAGTGTGCAGTGTGGGTGTGGAGAGGAGCTGGTGATAGGTGACAGCACTGTTGCAAGCATAGAGGTGACAGGCCGTGCCCCCCAGAGGGGCCTCTGTCACTTTGGGACTTTGTCTGTCTTGCAGACACCTCAGGGCACTGGGCTTTTCTGTCATCAGTGAGTGTTTCTTTCAGGTGGTTGGCATAAGTTTGATTGGGCACTTTTATTAAAGTTGCAATATTAGAAAGTAGAGGAGGAGTGGACTAGAGTCCCACAAGAAAGAAAAAACCTCCATGGGGGTTAGGACTGGTGATAGGTATTGATCGAGCTGCTCTTTGGAGAGGGGCTTACATGAAGTAGCAGGACTGAGGGATTGGCTTATTCCCCCATGATGGCGGTCTTTAGGGCCTGTAGGTACTTTCCAATCTTTAGGGGAAGGAGGTAGGTGCCTTGCATCTCTTTCTTGTCTGTGGATCCCCAAGTCATCTTTTGAGGATGGGACATTTTCTGATTTCTGTGGAAGTGGCAGGAGATTGTTTGTCTTCAGATGATGAGACACTAGTGACATGAAAGCCAATTGACAATTAAAGTATTTCTATAAAATGCTGCGACTTCCCCTTTTACCTTTGTGAATGGTGTATGACACATGACACTGTGCTCCTTGAAGAACTTATTCTCTGATGTTAACGTAACATGGGATAGAGTAGCACAGGCTTTGGAATTAAACTTCCAAGTTCATTCCTGATTCTGTCACTTGGATAAATTAAGTTTTTCAGAGCATCATTTTCTTCATCTGGAAAAAGGGATAATAATAGTATCTACTTAATAGGGCTATTATGAGGATGAAAAGACATCATCTGTTTTAGCAATTTTCAATCATTTTCATCTTATCACACACATAAACTAAAATTTTGCGACACACAAAATAATTTTTTTGCTGATGAGACAACAAAAGTATGTATAATTTTGATCCATTCACACTGGATGACTATTATTGTGTTGACTGTTGTCATTTATTTAATGTGACAATCTGAGGGAAAAGAGGTTAGTGCCCCTGACTAAATAGTCGGGGGTATTGCATGTTTTAAAAATTCCTGTGGTGCACTGGTTGAAAATCACTGGTCTATATGAAGGGCTTTCTGTAGTATATGTTATATAGTAACTATTCTCTCTCCCCCATTCAGCCCCTCTTCTTAGCAATCATTTCACAGTTGGAGTAACAGTTTTTTCTTTCTTCTTTCAATGTATTTGTACATATTCATACATACATATGAAAATATGTATTTAACAAATAGTTAATGTTTACTTTTAGATTGTATGTATTACTCTTTCCAACTTCTTCCATGACATGGAATTGCAATGATTGTTTAGTCTTATAATAAAAGGGACTCATTCTTTTCTTCACAGTACTTTTTTTCTTTTTAAAAAACAAATTTATCACACAGAGGCAGTAAATTGGCTTTATATTTTAGCTAGCTGTGACTGACATTTTTCTAGAAATTTTACAGAGGCATAAAATTTAGAGTCCCATTAAATGAGGGCAGGTGTTCTTCTTCATCATGGCAAGAGCAGGGTTTTCTAGGTAGAGTAGAGGAGGATTGTATGTGGGATTCATTGGAGCAGTGACAGTAGTTTTCTTTTTCCAATGACAGCAGTCCTTTCCTCTTCCCCCACCTTTATAGAGCTAGAAACTGTTGAGCAGGGTGAGTTTTCTTTATCAGATAGTACAAGAATATTCCTAGTTTTCAAAGCACAATTACAATTAATGAGATTCAGTGAGGAAAGGAGAGACTCAGGCTGTGTCCTCACAGGGTTCAGAATGGTGGAACTGGAACTATGTTGAACACTGATAAGCCATTCTTTGCCTGCCTGCTGGCAGCTGAGTTGCAACTCATTGCAGTAGGACACCTGCTGGGGTATCATGGGGGGAGGGGACAATGAACTAAATTTCAAACTTGTTGGGAAAGAAAATACAGCCACAGACAACATTTACCATTCCCAAACTTGCAAGTGAATTGCTGTGTGTATACCTATATTCATACAGTGTGTCTCCTGTATGTTTACACACATCTATATACCCACATGCTCATTTCTCAACATTTTAGGAATGAAATGAACCATGGTGACTGAATGAACCAGTGAGTAATAAACTTGATAATCTAGCATAGAGTAATCAATTTTTAAAGAGCACTGAAAAATTTAACTTTACTATTTTTTCCATTGATTATGGTGTATTTTGTGTGCTTTGATGATTATAAAAATACAAATCTTTTAAATTTTAAAAATAAAAATAAAAACATTCTTATCCTTGCTTTGTAGCTCCTGGTTGATTTACCTATTATTTAAATTATATTAAAAAAATCCCTTCACTCACACACACATACACACACATATTTATTTGTCTAGTTTTTTGATAGAAATTTTACTATTAGATAAAATAGAGTTAATTGATAGTTTTCTAAGTATTGAGGAAGAATAATTTTGTGAACACCACCAACTCTTTAGCAATAGGAATTCATAATAAAACCTGTTCAGCATGTATTATCAAAATTGTTGCAGCTCTAACTTGGAAAAAGTCAGTTATGACATGTCCTATTATATAATTCCAGCAATGCAAAACTTAAAAATACTCAAATGTATACATGATTAATAATATGAACAGGTTTATTAGAATAACATAAAGATATTTTTATATGAAGTATGATATCTTTGACTATAGATTGAATAATTGAATTATACTGCCCTGGTCAAAACCTGTTTAGAAAAGTCTTAAAAGTTTCCGGAACAACTAATAAAGGACTAAATGAAGGATCTGGGGGGTACTTCTTTTATACTGGTGTATCCCAATGTCATGGCATTATTTATTTATTTTATTGGAAATATATTTTAATTGTATTCATAATTTGAGAAGTCTTAAAATTGGAAAATACTGTCTGTTTTCTACTCTGCAGATCACTCAGGAAGCTGGAGAATTTATGATCACTTTCCCATATGGATACCATGCTGGTTTTAATCATGGTTTCAACTGTGCAGAATCTACAAATTTTGCTACTATCAGATGGATTGACTATGGGAAGGTTGCTAAATTGGTAAGTTATGCCTCAAAAATAAAGCATAAATTAAATGTATATTCTGGTTAGTATAGAGGGAAAGCTAAGATCATATGCAGCATTTATTTTTTTCCTCATTGTGTACCTCTCACTATGGTAATTTATTTCAGACTAGATTTTACATAGGCTACATTACCATTTGTAGCTACATTTGTCTATTTTGAAATTAATGTGGAATAATTTAACTTGAAAGGTAATTTTATGCAGCTGATATTTGTTTTCTCTCTTGAGGCCACTGACTGTTTTTTGTAAGATTTTTCTGGTAGCTCCCTGTGTGTGGCTCCTTGACTGAACTGTCTCCATGTAAGAGTTTCAGTCCATGGCTTAGCAAACAACTGTTTACAAAAGAAAGTGTCAGTAAAATCGTAACAACAAATTGAGGTAGACTGGTAAGAAAGGATTAAAACTTCCCTCAGTGCAGAAATGAATTCTTTTTAACAATTTTTAGAAATTGATTTTGGGGAGAGAGACAAACAGAACACACAGACATCAATTTTTGTTGTTCTGTTGTAGTCATTGGTTGTCTCTTGTATGTGCCCTAACCAAGGATCCAACCCATAACCTTGGTGTATTGGGATGATGCTGTAACCAACTGAGCTATCTGGCCAGGGCCGGAAATTAATTCTTAAAAGTAATTATGTAAAACAAGAAATATATCTTGATGTTAACTTTAGAATAAAATTTTGCTACTTCTGCCCATTATGTTTAATTTAGTTCCACAGAATGTGTATTTTCATTCACAAACAACTTCTGCTAATTAATTTTCCCCTGTGGCATTAAATAGAAGACACCTTCAAAGTGATGGTGGTTTCTGTTAGGTTGCTTTCCTTTGGTACAGACAGGGAGAGAGCAGCTTCTTAAGGAAACTGTGTTTTATAGAGTATATAAAATTGACATAGATTTAGTGGAAAATGATAAATACAGCTTACATGGACTTATCTTGGCTACTGCATGGTACAAGCTAGTATTATACATTCTACATTGATAAAGCTTGCATGCAGAACCATTGGGTGTATTTGAATACAAATATTTAGGAAAGATAACTCTAGGTTTAATTTATATGTGTATTTAGAAAATTGCATAATGTATTTTAAAAACTATAGCCCTCTAGCAGCTCAATAAGCATTTGAATGAATTTGTGACATATAAGAAAGCCCTGCTATTAGAAGACTTTTTTTGTTCTGAGTAATTTTTATTTGAGGAGTAATTTAGAAAGGAAGAGAACTGAACTATTTCTTCCCATTTCACATCCTTCCTATTACAATAAACATAATTAAAAAAGAAAGAAAGAAAGAAAACTCAGTGTGTATGTACCTTAGCCAGCTATTGCAGTGTTTTTGCAGAAATGTAATGCTAGTATCTGTATTGAAACAGTGTCATAACCTTGAAGTTATAACAAGGTATGCTATTTTGTAGTTTGCTTCTTTAATCATCGGCATAGTAAGTTAGCTATTACAGCTGTTAGAGTCACTAGAAAAATGAGTTGGTGTTTGTTTACTACATATTTCAGATCTAATTCAAGGTATTGACCAAAATAGCTTCTCCCCAAGGCTAAAATGTGTTCACATTTCCATGTCATGTGGAGTGGAGTGTGACCATGGCAGAGGGGTCTATGGTGATCCTTTCTGAAACCTTACTCTTGGAAGGAACCTAGAATTGTGGCGTTGTTAAGAACTAGTGTACTGTGGTGGATGAGGCAGGGATTTGAGGCCAAACTTTTCTTCTTTTACCTAGCCATGTAACAATAGGAAAGTCATTTGTTCTTTTCATTTCTTCCTATACAAAGTAGGAATACCTCTCTACCCCATAGATTTGTTTTGAGGGGGGAAAAACTTAGATATGTTCATATGCACTCCTGCTGTGTTGATTTATGGCATTCAGTTTAATCAAGGGATATGACTGACTTTGTTCTGGGTATTTTACTAGGTACAAAATGTACAGTGGTTATATATAATGCATTTTGGCCAATTTAAAATTATTGTAACTACCTATGTTTTTAGGTGTTGTCTCCACCCTTCCCTTACTTTTGGTGAGGTGGTGCTATACCCTGAGAATGTATTCTTTTTCTATTGCTGCTGTAGCAAATTATCATAAAATTAGTGATTTAAAAACAATACCCATTTACTACCTCATAGTTTATAGGTTATAGGTCTGACTTTGGTCTCACCAAGCAAAAATGAAGGTACTTGTAGGCTGTATTCCTCACTGGAGACTGGTGAAGAATCCATTTCCTCACTCAGTCAGGTTGTTGGCTGAATTCAGGTCCTTGCACTTGTAGGATTGAGTTTCCTTTTCCTTTTTGACCTTTCAGCTAGGTCTATGCTTCTAGGGGCCTCTCTCAGGTTCTTGCACATGGTTCCCTACACTTCAGAGCAAGCAATTTGCAAAATCCCTTTTGTCATGTAAAATACAGTATTTATAGATTGTTGTAGATTACAGGGATTCAACATGGATATCTAGGCATTCCACATGCCTAGAGTTCTGCATAGAGAGTTCTGATGAATAACTGACCTAGTGGTATATACTAAGAATCTACTTGGAGTCATGCAATTAATTAATTAATTAATCAATTTATTTATTAAAGGTTTTATTTAGTTTTAGAGAGGGAAGGGAGGGAGAAAGAGAGAGAGAGAGAAACATCCGTGTGCAGTTGCTGGGGGCCATGGCGTGCAACCCAGGCATGTGCCCTGACTTGGAATCGAACCTGCGATGCTTTGGTTTGCAGCTGACGCTCAATTCACTGAGCTATGCCAGCTAGGGCTTAATTTATTTATGTTGCTTAAAAATAGGAAACTAAATTTGTAATGGATGCAATTCAGAATTTTTCATTAAAATGGCCTTAAACTTTTTAATTATTTCCTCAATATTAATGTTTTTTTTGGCTATTCTCAGTTAATAAGTTGTTACACTACATATCACAGTGTCCTATGTTTTTTGGGTTTTTTTTTTTTTTTTTTGCAAATTTTAGTTTCTTTTGCCACTTATTTGATATATTTTTATTGATTTCATGTCTGTTTCTTTAGGCAACCCTACGAATTATGGTGTGTGTGCCACATGCACCTTGGAAAATTAGTGAGTTGGGCAATTAGTTTTTGTGTTTGCTTGGGGACAAATGTATGGTAGATCAATAGTCAGTTGCACTTAAAGGACTTTTAGCTTTCAGGATTACCAAGTTTGTTACTTTGTGTTAATTCTTTGCTTTTTTCTGTGTATTCTAAATGATAATTATTGAAAAAAACCAAACTCAGTTGTTTGTCACAAGCAATGATGAGTTATACATTTGGGAGGGATAATTTAAAAAATAATGGCATACTTTTTCATAGTTTAAGCACTGGGGGGTGATATCTGCTTTACCTATTGTATTTTTAAAAAGATTTTACTTATTTATTTTTAGATAGTGGGGAAGGGAGGAGAAAGACAGAGTGAGAAACATCGATCAATTGCTCTTGTACATGCCCCATCCAGGGGCCGAACTTGCAACCTTCTGTTTCTTAGAATGATGCCCAACCAACTGAGTCACATCAGCCAGGACTACCTGTCACATACTTGATTTGAGTATATGAAAGCATCTGATAAAGTATCTGTTTGTAGTGCAGCATTAATCAACTAATGTGGGATCGCCACTAATTACATTTCATATATTACAAATTAGTATTTCTTATTTTCATGACTTGGAAAAGAGTTGTTACAGAAGGCTATTCTTTAATTAGAAAATGGCACTAGGGTTTGAAAAGGTAATCCTCAGGGATTCACTGATATATTATCTTTGTTCGACTGCTAGTGGACTTTGGTTAATATGACCTTTTCAGCCCATTCAGGTGGCTGCCATTGAACAGAGCTCCATTTATTCAGAGTGCTTGTCTGCTGTATGCCAGGTACCATGCATGTTTCTATGAATACATCAATTGGAGGATAACCTTGTTTGATGAGAGCAAAGAAGTGAGAGTCGAGTTGGCTCTGGCAAGGAGTCAAGGACTACTTCCTTGGTCATTGGCTGCTTGCCTTCTGGTGGTATCTCTGGAGTAGGATGGGAGAGGGGATTTCTGTGGATTTCTTTTGAATGTATTACTGACCTTTTGGTTTAAGAAATTACTAACGTTGACTGGAACTCCCAATCCATTATTTGTGCCAAGCCCAAGTAGCTATCTTCCAAATTTCAGCAAATTTCTAGATGCTTTATATTCTCAACAACTATAATTATGTGAATATTTTACTGCCTTTCAGTATATTCTGTTTTTTTTTTAGCACTTAGTTCCAATAATCCCTCCCTCTTTTTAATCATGTCTATTCAAACTGTCTCATCTCATGAAGGCTTTTTTTTTTGTGCTTAGATTATGGAGAAGATCTTCAGAAAATGGGCAAAGGTGTGCATGAGGGGCATTGACCTCATAACCTTGATGCCACCTTAATTTGACTCTCCCTGTTCCTAAAAATCTCCACTAATGCCCCATATCCTTACTATTCCTCATGTTCCTCTCTCTCTTCCTCTCATCAATGGGGATTATTTATCCCTGTTTTGCCTTGACTTGCAAAATATAGCATAACAAATCCTGCATGATACTACAGAACAGTAGGCCTTGTCTTCAGAGGACACCTGACAAGGCAGTTATGTAATTTTTCCCATTTCATTAACCAGAGGTAAGATTTTCACTAAAAAAATTTGAGGAGAATGTTCCGCGTAGCCACATGCTCATTTGACTACTGACTTAGGCAATGTTTGGCTTTGGTGAGTGCTCAGCGATTTTCTCCTCTGCAACAAGACTTGCGCTGTGTGTGTGTACAAAGGAGAAAGATGTATTATTTGTCTTCAAGGAGATTTCGTAAAGAGCAGAGGGCTTGTAATAAATCTCTGTTTGTAAAGTTGTGGTATGAATGGGATGTAGTATCAAGTTACTATCTTAGGTATTGTAGTAGCTTTGAACATCAGAGCAATCTAGAGTAAAATGCTATATTCATTTTTTGTAGTAGAGGTTTAAAATATGTAACATAGGTTAACAGTTGAAATAAGATATTGGTGCATGTTTGAGGTGAATGTTTTCTGTTTGTGGTGTGTTCTTTCTTTCTGTGGTGAAATGGAATCCATGATTACTTCTGTGCAGCAGCTGTGTGGCACTCACAGGGCTGCTTCCTGGCTGAGTTGGATCAAAGAGTTGGCCTGCAGGTTGTATTTCATTTTTCCGTTTGGTGGGATGAAATGCAGTTGTTTTGATGTTAGGTTTGATGGATTTGTTTGCCACTGCATTCATTAGCTTCACATCAGAAAACTGACAGGCTGTTAAATGAAACTTTGGCTTAGATTTTCAGCTTGACTGTTTGGAGACATTTGTGAAGATATTTTGTTTTTGTGTTGCATCAGCCTCAAGCACTGTGATTGTCTCAAAGGGAAGAAAAGTTATTTACTGATTTTCTTGAGTAAAAAAGAATCATTGTCTTGGGGATGGCCATATCTAGCCTACACCATCAGAAGTGGTGTATTTATGACACTGTGCAGTGTGAGAGACTTATCTACAGCACGATAAATAATGTTATCTTCTTGGAAGAAGTGGTAATAGTTGGTAACTCCAAAATGATATCTCTTATTTTGCATTAATTTTATTATAGGTGATACTCTATTAATATGATATGCCAGAATGTTGAAAAACTGCACTGCAGAGCTGGGAATGTTCTCTTATGAACTCCAGGAGCATTTCTTCACTATCTAATTTTAAAGCATTCTGACATTTGAATCCTCAACATTCAAACAAGTTTAAAAAGAGATGATAGAGTTTTGAAATTGATTTCCCTTTCATCTGGAAGGGATTTCAACTATTAGATTTTCTCGCATACAAAAACCATGATATGGGTTCATTTTATTTTATATTTCAATCTGTCTGTAAAATTAAATTTGGTTTTTCTTAAATCAGGTAGCATCCTTCCCAAAAAACCTTTAATCTTGGGCAGCAGTATATATTAAAACAATCAGGAATCATTTTAGTGGTGAATCACTAGGTTATAAGTTAATATGCTTTAGATCACAAAATACTGACAGAGTGACATTTCTCTATTCTTGTGGCTTGTGAAAGAAAGCAAATGTGGACTATTTTTCACATTGCTCATTTAACAGTTCTTGGCATTCTAATTTTAAGTTTCTGGTAAAGCATATATATTACAAATTTGTGAGCCATGGGGGTTTTTATATTCTGCATTTTCTCTTTTTACCTTCTGTTTCCTGGGCCCTGGTGGTACAGTGCTGATAGGTGGCTGTATGGTGCCTTTTTTACAGGGTTTGAAAGGAATAAGAGAATATTATGTAGAGAAAAAGAAGCATAAGACCTCATGTCCTTAAGAGCTTGTACTCCAGCTGGGGAGTTAGTATTTATATATCTGGAAAAGGTATTTAGACAGAATATTCACATTTGTTCCTATTTTACTCTGATAACGTGTTCAGTTGTGGGATTCAGAAAATCTGAGACTTCCAGCAGTGGACTAGAAAGCCTCTGTCTGGGAGAAAAATCTTTCCTTGAGACCCACCTGAAAATTTCCTTCTATATCCCATGGCCAACCATAAATGTAAAGAAGGCTAGCTAAGTAAATGGCAAGCCACTGACATTTTTAGACAGATGTGGTCTCTGCATAGAGTTGTTCTTGACCTATTAGAGCTTTAAAAGCATGGATTCCTAGCCTGCTCAGACCAACAGGATAAGAATCTCTGGTGAGGAGATACCGCATTTTCATTTTAAAAATTCCCGTAGGTGAGTCTGGTGGATGCTTTGGGGTTGAGACCCACAGGTCTTTAGTAAATTAAATAAGGCCTTTGTATGATTGGGTTAAGATCCTTTGATGTAATATAATTTTTTCTACTAAAAGATATTTTGATTTCCAAACCATCAGCTTATCTGTTTATAAATTGGAGATGTGTAACATCCAAATATATCACTAATAGCCTCTCTTCTGTAATAACTAATAGGTATTCGGGCACCTGCAGAATTGGAAGTTTCATGGATATATATATCCTGTAAATGTGCCCTTTAGTACAATGTTTTTAGAGGGAAGAAGGACACATATTGGGCAAGATAAAATAACAATATAAGAGAGTAGCATGAAGGTTAAAGAGATAAATGTACTGTATATAGCTAGTTCTTAACTATGAGCTTTTGTTCAGTGACTTTTTTTATAGATTCTATTTACTTATTTATTTATTTATTTATTTGAGAGGGAAAGGGAAGGAGAAACAGAGAGAAACATCAGTGTGTGGTTGCCTCTTATGTGGCCCACACTGGGGACCTGGCCTGCAACTCAGGCATGTGCCCTGACTGGGAATTGAAGCTGTGACCCTTGAGTTTGCAGCCTGTGCTCAATCCACTGAGCTATGCTAGCCAGGGCTCAGTGACTTCTTTTTGGAAATTTTTTTTGTTTGTTTTTAAATCCCTTCCTAGGTGTTCCCTAGGTTTTTTCCTGTTTCTTTTGTTGTTTTTTAAATATTTTATTTATTTATTTTTAGAGAGAGGGGAAGGGATGGGGAAAGAGAGGGAGAGAAACATCAATGTGTGGTTGCCTCTCACGTGCCCCTTACTAGGGACCTGGCTGGCAACCCAAGCATGTGCACTGACTGGGAATTGAACCAGTGAACCTTTGGTTCGCAGGCTGGTACTCAATCCACCAAGCTATACCAGCCAGGGCTATTTTTTTCTTTCTTTATTTCTTTGTGCAAAAACAAGGAGTCAGTCTTAGGTGGAGACAGAAGCATAGGCTTTCCCAAGCCCTATTCCTGCAACTGCCTGCTTCCCCTGTTCCCTACTCTGCTCTACCTTGTTCCTTTTGTAAAAAGGGAAGAATTTTGAGTGAATGAGACCTTTATTTTTCTTGTCTGGTTGGATGGTGGTTTGGGGGAAGGGGGAAAAGGAATAGGCTGGGGGATTGAGGTAGAGGATCATTTTAGGTGTTTTCAACCCCTCTTTCCCTCCCTCTTTCACATACACTCATCAGATTGTTACATAATTTATTTTGCTATGCCCATTTTCAAATGGCAGTAGGGAGGTGGGATCAGATATGAAACCAGGGTAGATAAGGAGTCCTCCTGGGCAGCCATTTTCTTCTTCCTTTCCTCCTACCTGTCCATTTTTAAACATGTTGCCTCCATGTGGGTGCTAGGGACATGGGGAAACCACTCTTGTGCCCATTACTTCTCTATATACCCTTCCTTACCCAGTTAGTGTGGTTGATGATGTCTTCTGGTGTCATGGCGATCACTCTGTGGATCCCCTTCCAGCATTTCCTCTCCGACCTGTTTCCCTCCTCACTCAAATCATGTACCCACCCCCCTCAGTCTCTGCTCTGCACATTGCTGAAGATCCAGACTCATGTCAAGTTCTGTACTTGAGCGATGAAGTGGAAACAACAAAAAAATAAACTCTTGATCTCTTATATAATAATGTAATTATATAGTACTATATTTGGTCTATCAAAGCTGAGCCTAAATTATCAAAGAGGTAAGTACCATCTCTATTTAAAATATCTGGAAACAACTTTCTTCTGCACTTCCTCTCCCCCCATAATCCCTGTATCTCCTTTAAGCTTATTTTTTTCTTATTACCGTCTGACATATATGTATAATGTTCTAATTTATTTTGTTTGTATCTCTTGCACTTATATAACAAAGTTCTATAAGAGTGGGGATTAAAAAATATCATTAGTTCATTTCTGTGTTCTCTTCCCAGCACATAATAAATGCTCAAGAAAAAGTTTGTTGAATGATTAATTGACTTGCCCAAGGCCATTTGATCAAAAGCATCAGAACCAAGATTCAAAGATAGGAATCTTTGTATTTTTTTATTTTCCCCATTTAGACAATGTTTTAGTTTTCAAAAAATATTTCAGCTAACATTCACTGACAGCTCTGTCCAACAGTACAAAATTATATACGTAATTTAAATATCAATGTAATGTAGAAACTTACCACATTAAAAAATGTTCTGAGAACCTAAAATTGTCCAGTCCATACCTAAAATTCATTTTCAAAATGAAAATGTCATCACGTCAAATCAGATGATGCCCAAGATTTCATTGCAGAAAAGGAAATGTTTGATTTGAAAAGTTTTGCAACAAAGCAAGAAAAAGAAAAAACATGGATCATTTGAATAAAGTCACTTCTCCTGTACCACCAAATAAGCTGATTTTCTTCAGGAAAATCATTCTGTCTTGCTGAAGCTGTAATATTAAAATAGTGGTCCTGTTCCTAACTTGATACAAAAGTTGTGGTTGGAAATGTCCACGTGTGGCTTAGAAAGAAGCATATAGGGGATAAAGAGCAGTGTGTGGCCAATGGGGCTGGATTCGAATGTAGGCACCCCTGTTGCTGGCCATTGATTCTCCTGCTAGCAGTTTAATTCATTTGAAAACTTTATGATCTGATTGCTAATTGTTTGCTTTTACATAGTACCTCTTTTAAAAGATATATAGCTTTTTGGTACACTATGTAATTTAAAGAAAAAGCTGGTTAAAGGAGGATGTGGGAAAATTCCTTAAGTGGGCTCAGAACCTCTGGCCTAGCCAGTCACACGGTGATTTCTTTTTTGTTTGTTTTCTGCAAAAGAGGCTAAGTGTGAAATAGGGCTTCTTAAATAAGGCATGCCAGTCAAGGTCGCTGGTTCCCTTTTCGTTTTCTGTTGATGGAACAGTAACAAAATGTGATGCCCGATTTTTAGCCTATGGGAGTTTCGGTTACTTGATCATTTGCTGTGACCTCTTTGAATCAAAAGAAAGTTTTAATGGGATTTCACTGGGGTCAGTGGCTGTAGACTTTAATCTGTGGATCCATAGTCTGTCTCCCTCTGCTTTGAGCAAGGTGATTGAAAGGATGAGCACTCCTCTTTCAGAAACTCCTTGGTGGAACTATAGCTTAGAAATTCCACATAGAAGCTGTGGCCACAGAACGTTATCTGTGCCAAATGGCAGGGCCCATCCTCAGGAAAAAGGCTAAAAATGATGAAGGTAATAGCTAAATAAGTTTTTTTATATTTATATATCAAAGGGAATAAAAAATGGGTCAAGAAACCCATGATTAATCTCAATTACTGCTTTAATAGGTATGTACCTTTGCAATTAAAAGAATCAGTGTTAGCCAATTCAAAGAAGAAAGGTCGTCCCAGTAAGGTAGACCCTAAAAAAATCTGATGTAAGATAGGAGTCTAGTGCTTAGTTATCTCCTTCTTTTAGCATACTTATTATTTTTTAATTTACTAGACATTTATCTCCTACAAACTGGCCAATACTATATTTTACCTCTTTCTAAAATGAGGAAGGCAAAATTAGAGTGTCTTCTGGACACCTAGACACTCTGAATTTTGTGTTGATTTCCAACACAAAATTTTAGAGCACTGATTAATTCTTTGTGATACTGTTTACAAAATTTAGTGCTTGTGGCTAATTCTTCCAGGCATCATTTCTTGTTTCCTTTTTTAAAATATATTTTTAAAAGATTTTATTTACTTATTTTTAGAGAGGGGAAGGGAGAAAGAGAGGGAGAGAAACATCAATGTGTGAGAGATACATTGATCAATTTCCTCTCTCATGCCCCCTACTGGGGACATGGCCCACAACCCAGACATGTGCCCTGACTGGGAATAGAACCAGTGACCTTTGGGTTCACAGGTTGGAACTCAATCCACTGAGCCACACTGGCCAGAAATGTTTCTGTCTTTCATTTGTATTGATCAGGTTGTATTTTTCTAAGTGCTCCCTTTAAGTGAGAACAATATCAATATTTTTATGCCTTTTTGCTTATAGTGCTGAGTGCAGTTTCTATGATTTTATGTCTGTTATTGTTACTGTTACTGTTAGATATTTTGATTTTTATCATACTTGAGTGTGACTAATGAATAAATAGTTAAGTAAGAGAATTTTCAACTTAGAGTTGTAATGTCATTAAAATATGAAAAATGAAATCATAATATTGGGAAATTACTTTATAGTTAAATATGTCAGTATTTTGAGGGCAGGGAATGAGAATTGTATATATATGTATATTTCACTATTATTGCTATGATTTTATAATCTTTTATGAAAAGGCTAGAAAACATTGTGGAAGAAAAATATAGCATGCCTTATATTCCATAAGATTACTCAAAGTTAGTTTTATAAAATTAATTATATCCTGCATTTCCCTTCAAAATGCTTAATTAGAAATACAGCTCAAATAGTCATTGAGATTCCATGATCTCCATAGGATTGCTGTCAGAAGCACTCAAGGGAGACAACACAGGGTGGTGGAGATGGCAGACACTCTGGAGAGTTATACGCTTTGTCTTGAATCTCTCTCAGACTGTATGTAATTCTGCTGAGTTTCATTTACTCATGTATAAGGGAAACATTGTTTTGTATTGTTGAAAGGGCACAAGTTCAAGGGTTAGCCAGACTCTGATTCCATTCCTGCCCTTTCTTTTTACTAACTCTGTGGTTGGAGCAAGTACTTAACTAACCTGTCTAAATCTCCCTTTTCACACATGTAAAATGGATATTATAGCTTCTTCATAGTACTTCTGAAAAATAAATGAAATTAAGTATATAAGGAGCTTTGTGGAGTTGTGGTGTGGACTAGATAGCCATGTGGTGGATTAGGATTGTATTTCCACTGCATTTTTCTTCTAGAATTTCAGTTTGGGAATTGACTTTGGCTCAGTGGTTGGCCTGTCTGGTGCAAGGGAGATCCTGTTTCCTGTTCCAGTGATGATGGATCAGTTCAGTGGGCCAATCCTGGTGAAATAGAAGGGAGAATAGGACTGGTGGAGACATGGAAGAAAATGCCCTAGGAGAGTAACAGGATGCTCATCTCTCTTTCTAGATGAGGACAAGGCAGCGCTGAAGTCTGCAACTTACAAAGCATAAGGTGATCAGACCTAACTTAAAGTCCATACTTTGTATATTTGACTAGGGAGATGAAGAAGTTCTGTTTAAAAATCAAAGTTTGGAGAAAGCATGCCAATGTTTACTTTTTCATAGCTTTGTCAGAAATACAAGTTATTCATTGTTCTGTCTTCAGAGGTGTTCCTTCCTTAATAAAAGTGTTTTGATGGCTAATTTGAATGCAGGCAAACAAAAACCCGGCCTGATCACCCCAATCACATCGATCTGTGTTAGAATTCTGGTTCTGTGTGGGATACTTGTGTAACCTGCCTCTGTCAACTGTAGTTTCCTTACCTGCAGAGAGGCCTTTATCTGGTGCTGCACCAGCCTGTAGTGAGGATGGGGTAGCTGGGACAGTCACATAACACCATCTTCTACTGCTGAATACATTTTAAAAAAGTGGTTAATCATGGGTCATTTCTAAGTCAGGGCACTCCCCAATACTAATTTGGAGAAGATGGTGGAGTTCAGGCCTGAATAGCAGTGGCTGTGAGGATAGTATTTACAGGGTACGTGCTAACAGCAGGCTGGGCAGATAGGTTGCTTTATACATTTCTATGGATTTCTCAGATCCATTTACTTTTACTTTCCACAAAAATGAGGGGAGTAGAAAAAGTATGACATCAACTAACAGTATTTGGGGTTCTGTAGGCCATATTGCTGAGAGGAAGAATTGAAGGAGCTGCTGCTTTTGTCTTCAAAAACATACTCTTGCTCTTGGGCACTATGTTGAATTTGAAATACCATGTAAATCCTTGTAAAGAAAGCCATCGTGGATGTTAAAGATTCCTGCTAAGTTTGACTGTAGTCCACATGTGGCTTTTACGTACTCCAGGGTTTTATTTCAATTGAGTTAAAAAAAGTAGGTAGTTTCCAGCAACTTCCTAAGTTTTCATAGTGGAAATTTTTAAAGGCCTATTAATAATTTTCAGTGATTCTTGGTAGAGTATTTCCAGATCTCAGTAATGTATATTTTGGATTGTTCTTAGTTTTAAGTATTTTTTTTAAATGGACTGTTCTGATGATTTTTTAAAAGATTTTTTAAATTTATTTTTAGAGAGAGAGGAAGGGAGGGAGAAAGAGAAGGAGAGAAATAGCAATATGTGAGAGATAAAAGGATCAGTTGCCTCTTGCATGCCCCCAGCTGGGGACCTAGCCCGCAACCCAGGCATGTGCCCTGACCCAGAATCGAACCAGCAACCTTTCAGTTTGCAGGCAGGCACGCAATTCACTGAGCCACAGCAGCCAGGGCTGTGCTGAACATTATTGAAATAGAATGAAGACCTGTTTCTTTACTGGTAAATAAAATTGGAAAATTGTTAAAACTTCAGTATTATTCAAAATAATAGTGAAGGATTTCTTATTAGTAAATATAACAGGGAATTCCAATGGACATGAGAATGTAGTTAGTAGAGTGGGCACTCTGCACTTCTGTTGGTAGTGGTATAATTGGCATAAGCATCCTGAAAAGTGGGTAGATAGTATATATAAATAGCTCTCAACATCTCTGTGCCCTTTGACCCTTTTTTTACACTCCTAGGAATTCATTAAAATTCAGGCAAAAGTTCATCTACAAAGATGATTGTTATAGTATTAGTTTTATCAGCAAAAATTGGATTATAACTAAAATGTTCAAAGATCTGGAAATCATTAAGTTATTATACTAGAATACTTTTAATTTTACAGAAAATTATTTGAAAGGAAATCACTGTGGCTCTTCATATTACTACCCAAATACCCAGTGTTCAAAAGTACAAAAATAAAGAATTAATATGTACCCATGATCTAAAAAATTAAAGTATAAAAATATTTAATGACACTCATTTTAGTCCCTTCTTCAAAGGTAAAATCTGGCCCTAGCTGATGTGGCTCATTTGGTTGGTTGTCATCCTGCAAAGCAAAAAGTCGCTGGTTTGATTTCTGGTTGGGGCACATACCTGGGTTGTGGGTTCAGTCCCCAGTTGGGACATTTACGAGAGGAAACTGATTGTTGTTTTTCTTTAACATCAATGTTCCTATCCCTCTCTTTCTCCCTTCCTTTCCATCTCTCTAAAAATAAATAAAATCTTAAAAAAAAAGAAATGGTGAAACCTGTTAACTCCTTATATACTTTCAAAAATATCAGCATATATCTATATCTTTTAAAAAATCTACACAAAGGTGATCAATATTGAACATGTTATTTTCCAGTGTCTTTCCTTTTAACATCTTTCCTTTTAATATGTTCATCATTTATGGCAAGTAAAAAGTTTTTAGAGTATAGATGTTTATTAGAAAAATCTTCTATCTTATCCCAATAGGGTATGACAGATGGTTTGCAGTGGATTTTTTTTCTGAGGGGCGTTGCAGAATCACAGTAGTGCATAAGATCATTGCACACATCTTGTTAACAAATCAGGACTTTGAAAATGAATGCCTTAGTTCACTGCTCTCTTTTCATTCGCTTCATGCAGAGCAGATGGCTACATGGACCTGGTGCACTTGCACGTTTCCAGTTCTGTCTTTGTTGACGGGCCCTGCCTGCACCTGCAATCTCAGTTTATTCCACCACAGTTAATACTAGAAGATAGTTAATGCCATTATAGTTTTTGTTTTACCGAATGACAGCATTTGTAACTGTCCTCATATTTGAAGAATTAGGTCAAAAAAATTTTAATAAGTGTCTTTAGAGTTGCATTTTTCTGGCCTCATAAAGTATTATTCCAGTGAATTTGGGAGACATGACAGGAAATAATAACTAAATGACTTTGTCAACAGTTCTATGATAATGGGAACTTGAAATAGGAATGGCACAAAGGGGAGTTGAAACCCAGCCTGGTTTCTAAATACACACATAGGCAAGGAGGACTACATAAAATAATACCAACTGCAATAATCATAAAGGGTACTCTAGATTTATAACACATACATGAAGTAAGACAATTGGGAAATTATTGCCTGTTGTTGCAAGAGAGCAGATGGTGCTTAAAATACCTTTTGATTTTGTCATTCTTAAAATCAAACAACCAAAGAACATATACCATCTATATTTAAAAAGTTAAATTCAAACTTTTCTATTTTGGGTGGAATGCTAGAGTTGAAGAAAAACAATGCAACATTACTCTGCCAGTAAAGGCACACATTGGAGGCTGTCTTGGCAGGGGATTGAAGGGATAGATGAGAGAAAGGATGACTAAGAAAGCAGTGTTCCAAACCCTGCTTAGCTCCTCTTCTGTGAAGCTTCTCTGTGCATATTTCCTCCCATAAGTGGCCCTAGTGATGTTGAATGTTTAAATTCTGAAATGTCTAGATTGTGTCTCTAAGCCTCATCCATTTTTCAGTACATGCCCATAATTTTTAGAAAACATGATTTAATGCTTTAGTATTTCACATTTGATTAGAGAGAATGTTAGGTTTTTCTGAATTTTGGTGCTGTACACTCTGACCTTCAAAATGAATGCTGAATCCTAAGCCCTAAAATGTCTGAGTAAGCTTAACCAGGACTTCTTAAGAAAGTTGTTCAGATTTGTACATGGGTTTAAGCTATAGCAGTGCATCTGAAAAGGTGTTCCTGTTGTGTAGGCTCCTTATTATCAGTCCATGGTGCTTCTCCCCCACCCCCACCACTAATTAGTATATAGATGTGTGCTGGTGCTATTGAGATGGAAGGAGTCTGTGGCAAATAAAGGAGTCTGATTGATTCAGCCATTAAATGGTGGACTGAAAAATGTTGGTGCTGAGCACAGATTCTTGTTCAGTCCCTGTTGCCACTTTAATTTGTGTTCACACTTGTGATTCTATCAGAGCAGCCTATATGAAAAGGAAGAAAAGGAATTGGAGATTCAAATCCATATTTCAGAGTATTCACTCTTTGAGTTGTGCAATGGAGTATCTGAAGTTCATACTCAATTACCAAGTAACTTAAGAAGATTGAGATGATGCAGTTCACTGCATGTGATGCAGTTCCCTGATGCAATTCACTGCATAAACATGTTTTCAAAAAAACATGTTCAGGTTGGGAAGTTTATAAACGTAGAATTCCAATGGGTGCATGCAGAGTTTAGCTTTATTACATTGATATAATGTACTTTTTATTGATTTCATTCTCAGAGAGATCCCTTTTGTCTCCTGTTTATCGTCTCCATTTTACCATCTGGAACGAATTGACACAATAGCAGATTGAATCAGATGTATTTTCTTGGTTTTTATAATTACTAAGCTTTGCAATAAATTTATGGAAACTCCACATGATAAAGGCAAATGACACCGCTGTGGAGGGAATTGTCTTCAATAGATGCCATGTATCTAGCTCTCAGCTTCCTGTTTTCTACTCCCTCAGCAGGGTCTATGGACAAACTCTAGTTCTCAGTGGGTAGGTTAGTGGTTCTGGACCTTTTGCTTTAGTGGGTTTGTTTCCTAAGCAGAGAACCTGGAACCACCAGTCAGTGCTTAATCAAACTTCTCAGACTGGTACTTAGTTTAATTCAACATTTATTAATTGAGTGCTGTGCAATGGCCTAAGATTATTAGGCTTTTAGGAGGAGGCTCCTGTCTTGTATTGTAAGTTATTCCAGATACGGTGGAATCATAGAGTGTCAATTTGATGAGATCTTGGACCTACTTTACTAAGCCAGGCTTTCTGTGATGCATTAAGTATTTTTTCTTTTAAAGAAAATTAAAATATTATCAAACATACAACATTTTATATCTTGTTATATCCTGTTGTTTTTGAATATTTTCTTATGCCACTTTGAAGTGCTCAAAATACTATTTTTAATTGCTGACTATATCATCCTAATTTAACTATTCTGTTGTCATAGAGGTTGTTTACAAATTTTATTATCACCAATTACATTGCAGTAAAGAGCTATGCATAAATTACTGTCCAACTTCCTTTTTTCTTAAGGGATAAGATTTATACTTATTTATTTATTTATATTTATTTATTTAAAGATTTTATTATTTTTAGACAGAGGGGAAAGGAGGGAGAAGAGAGGAAGAGAAACAACAATGGGTGGTTGCCTCTTTCATGCCCCCCACTGGGGACCTGGTCCGCAACCCAGGCATGTACCCTGACTGGGGATTGAACCAGTGACCCTTTGGTTCACAGGCTGGCACTTAATCCACTAAGCCACGTCAGCCAGGGCAGATAAGATTTTTAGAAAGCTAATTATGAGTCAAATAGTATTTGGATACATGTTGTTAGTTTGTTTCCAATATTTGTACTCACATAAGCAACATGAAAATAATTTTTTTATAATACTTAAATTGTTATTAAACCAATTTTTATTTTTTTAAATGAAAAGACTAACCCTATTTTTTAATTAATAGGGAATTTGAATAATTTTAATAGCCTACATTTTTTATCCATATTTTACTGTTTTAAAATTTTTTATTATGAATATTATTCTGAATTAAGGATATGAACCCTTAGCTCTGTTTTCTACAAATATCATTCCCAGTTTGTTTGCTTTTTAGTTGCATTGGAGTATTTTTGTGTTTTTATAGAAGTCAGTGTTTGCTTACAGTCCTAGGATTGAGTTTCTGTTACTTTTTCTTCTTAGCTGCCACTGTGTGCCTTGGACTTGCTTCCCTCCATTCACTGACTGTGGGACAGGTATAGGCTTCTTTCTCTACTTTGTTTCTACAGCAAGTTTTAGATGTCTTATTTGTCCTTTTTAAAAAAATTTTTATTGTATTTTTCCATTACCATTTAACCCCCTTATACCCTCCTCCTTCCTGCAATCACCACAGTTGTCCATGAGTCCCTTTTTCTTTTTTCCTTCCATGCCCTACTATTTGTCTTAATGCGTATACTGCTAGTGACTATAGGGAAACTGGATTGAGAGTCATACTTTGGGAGTTGCTGAAGTTTCCAGGTAGGAGTATGTCCTAACTGCTTCATAATGTCAGGGGATAAGTATCATCTTTCTCCTGGTTCCTTTGTTGATAAAGGAGGTCATCTGGCCCCCAGGTGTTCAGCAGCCACTTGTACTTGAGTGGGCTCAGCATCAGCTCCTTGACCTTTTCCTGGGTGGACAGCAGCTACTGGGTTGGCCTGGGTGTCAACATGAATCTGGCTGGGGTTTTTGACGGAGCTGGAAGTATGGTCCAAGTGAACCATAGCCTGCTGAGCTCCCTCAAGTGGGAGGTGGACCCCAACATCCAGGCCATGTTCATCCAGGAGAAGGAGCAGATCAGTAGCCTTAACAAGTTTGCTTCCTTCATCGATAAGGTGTGGAGCCTGGAGCAGCAGAATAAGAGACCAAGTGAACTCTTCAGCAGCAGATGACTTGTAGTAATGTGGACAGTATGTTCAAGAGCTACGTTAACAACCTTTGGCGGTAGCTGGAAATAGTAGCCCAGGAGAAATCGAGACCGGAGACAGAGTTTGGCAACATGCAGGGGTTGGTGGAGGACTTGAAGAATCAGTATTTGGAGGAGATCAACAAGTTCACAGAGATGGAGAATGAATTTGTCCTCATCAAGAAGAATGAGAATGAAACTTACAGGAACAGGGCAAGCTGGAGTCTTGCCTGGAAAGGCTGACTGATTAGATCAACTTCTTCAGGCATCTGTATGAAGAGGATATTCATGAGGATATGCATGTCTGTGGTGCTGTCCATGGACAACAGCTGCTCCTTGGACCTGGATGATGTCATTGCCGGGGTCAAGGCCCAGTACGAGGAGATCGCCAATTGCAGCTAGGCTGAGGCTAAGGCTAAGACGATGTACCAGATCAAGTACGAGCAGCTGCAGACATCGGCTGGGAAGCATGGAATGACCTGTGTTGCATGAAGACAAGAGATTTCTGAGATTAACCAGAACATCAGCTGAATCTAGGCGGAGATCCATGGCCTCAAAGACCAGAGGGCTTCCCTGGAGACCCCCATCATGGATGCCTAGCATCATGGCAAACTGGCCGTCAAAGATGCTCAGACCAAGGTGGCTAAGCTGGAAGCTGCTCTGAGAACTGCCTAACAGGACATGGCCCAGCAGCTGCACGAGTACCAGAAGCTCATGAATGTCAAGCTGGCCCTGGATGTGGAGACACTACCTACCGCAAGCTGCTGGAGGGCAGGGAGAACCCACTGGAGTTTGGGACGCAGAACATGAGTATCCATACCAGGAACACCAGTGGCTACTTAGGTCGTCTGAGCCCAGCTTACTGGAACCTCAACTATGGCCTGGGCCTCCAGGCCAGCTTGGGCTCTGGCTGAGGCCCTGGCTCCTTCAGTTGCACCAGTATCAGCTCCTCCAAGACAGTGGTTGAGAATAAGATTGAGACCCATGGTGGGAAGCTGGTGTCTGAGTCACCTGATGTCCTGCCCAAGTCCTGCCCAAGTGCTATGGCCCCTGCTGTCCTCTGAGCCTTTGGGGAAAGGAGCTGTGTAGGGGAGTGGAGGGCACAGGAGACCCAGCTGAAACTCAGCCCTAGGCCTAAGCTCACCCTAGTGGGGGGGTTACTGAGTGGGGGGGCCTGCCTCTTATCCATGTCCCAGACTAAATGCCAAAATAAAGTATTTTTCCCAAAATAAAGACTCAGCTGGCTCTGCCAAAAAAAAAAAAAAAAAAAAAAAGGCAGGGGGGGGGGGTAGAAAAAACAGGTCTTTACTGTTTCTAGGCTCTCAAACTGCATTTTCATTCCAGTTCTTATCCTCTTATGCTTCAGCGAGGCTGGACTGCTCTCTGTTCCCTAAACAGGTTTACATTGTATAGGTTATTGATTACATATGAAAAGGTAAACCTTGTAGAAAATCTAGGGTAGCCTTCCGAGTTCAGCTTAATACTTTATGTCTCCCATGAAACTTTTCTTGAGGCAGTGTATCTTTCTTGGAAGCTGTAGTTTATTAATTGTGTCTTTTCCCATCTCTGTCCTCTGAACCTGCTTCTTTTAAAAGATTGCTTTTTATTGTACTCATTTTCACAGAGCAGGTCATGCCATCATGATAACCCAAGGGAATCAAAAGAAGGTGTTCCTCTGCCTGCCATTCATGGAGGGTGTGTTTGTGGGTGTGTTTTGACTTGATCTAGAGCTGGGAAGGCAAAGGATGAAGCAACTACAGTCTTGGGAAAATAGAAATAAGGCACAGAGGGAAATGGGTATTCAACAGAAAGTCAAGACACAACTATGGACTAAATAGTCATTCACTCACTAAGCTATACGTTTAACAGGGAATGATGTACTCTTTGGTACTGGGCAGTTTGCAAGGCGGGGAAACGTATTAAAAATCAGTTTGAATTGGTGAATACAGTTTTACAAATCATGTTTGGAAATGTGTAGGCAGTAGAGAGTATGCTTCAGTAAATTTAACAGCAAGGAGCCTGATGACAGCTTGAGTGTTTGTGATTATGCTGTTCATTAATAAACCTTCAGAGGAAATTTGTAGCTAAGTGAAAGGAGGACAAAGCCAGCCCATTTTGTGCCATTTATATGTTATGGTTTAAGCCTACAGCAGAACTAATTACTGGAGTTGTATGGATTACTGAACGAAGATGAGCAAGGTTGAACTTCAAGGAAGTGTGCTATTTTAAGAGTTGTTTGTATTTTCAGTTGAGGATTTTAACTCTGGTGTAAAATAGTCATATAATAAGGAAAGATCAATTGGATGCTAAATTTTGAGTGTGTGTTTTTATGAGTTTTTGATAGTACTCTAATGTAAGGTGATATTTTTTAAATAGTCAAAACCATGTAAATACTCAGATAATGTTTTTCACAAATATATGATGTATATTTCCCCTCCATATATACATCCAGCTGTTGGTTTTTAAAGATTTCTCTTTTACTCACTAGAAAATATTGGCATTCCATATTTTTATATAGTCAGTGTGTATAATAGTAGATTTAAATGAGCTTTGAAATCAAGTTGCTTCTAAATGTTAGTTTGATAAAAATAAAACTATACTGCACAGTATTTACATGTGTGCCATAATTTTGTTATTTTTTGGAAACTGTTAGATTTATGATATAGATCAATAAATCTAGAAATTATTCTAGACAATTTAAGCAAGGATATTTATAATACCCTTCCCCTACATTTCACTAGTGTGAAAATATGATTACTAGCAGTACAGGATTGATGGGATAGAATTTTAGAACATCTCTACTGTGCAGTTGTTAGAAACAATGGGGGTTAATCTATATGAACAGCTGTGATAAGATCTTTAAAAATATATGAAGTAAAAATCAAAAAGCTAGTTAAGAGTATCATGTATAGTGTCAGGATATAATTTTTAAAAAGTCTTTAAAAATATGTAAATAGATAAAAAAGATACATATTTAATTATGGTGGTTTATGGCCAGTGGAATGAATTTGAGGTATATAAAGCTGGGACCCTCACCTTTCATGAACTCTACTTCTTGTGGAGTGGAATTATTTTTTTAAAAGACTGTTTTCATGTATTTTTGTGCTATTTGAAAAATATCCAATGAAATTATTTTTATAGTTTTTAGTAGTATATAGTTTTTAATAGTAAACTTGGATTAGTTTAGAGAGCTCTAAACTAATGCCTAAATGTCTCACAGGCACATAGTAGAGATGTTCTGTAATCTGTCTACTTCTGGATATTTAGTTTGTAACCAGTATTTATTGTGGAGGAGGAAGATGATAGATGTGTCTGTACATGCTCATTTTAAAGCATTTAAAATTTTATTATAGCCCTGTCTGGTGTAGCTCAGTGGATTGAGTGTGGCCTGCAAACCAAAGGGTCGCTGGTTCAATTCTCAGGGCACAGGCCTGGGTTGTGGGCCAGGTCCCTAGTAGGGGGCGCGTGAGAGGCAACCACACATTGATGTTTCTCGCCCTCTTTCTCCTTCCCTTCCCCTCTCGCTAAAAATAAATAAAATCTAAAAAAACTAATAAAATCTGTTTGAAAACTTTAGTATATACTTACTAATTGACTTGTAACTAAGGTAACATTTGTCATTTATTTTAACATGGAAGAAAACAGCATTGATGCACATTTAAAATAATTGTGTAAAAAATTAAAATGGAAATTTTCTTTGAAACTAGGGCAAATGGGAGGGTAGGGCAGGGTCTGAGTAGAGGCAGGAAAAGGGCAGAGGGAAATAGGGGATATCTGTAATAGTGTCAACAATAAAAAAATATTTTCAGGTAGAATGTAATGTTCTGTATGTGTTGTAGTAAAAAGCCTGAAATTGCATATTGGCTATTGCTAAACCATGTACTATGCATGTATTTGTCATTCCTACATAATCAAAAGTCACTGTTAGACTCTGTAAATTGTATTGTGGACTATGGTGCTTAAAATAGTAATGTATTTGTAATTCCTTTTATTCTCAAATTAAAGATTTATGGACAATGTATATTGCTTACCAGCAGAGGGCAGTGTCTCTTCACACTTTTTTTTTTTTGCCAAGTCCTTTAGGAATAGATTTCCCTCATAGCATTTGACGTAATTTGACATATAGAGTCATAGTTATTTACTAACTCTAAAATTGTAATTGCTATGTTTTATGTAGAAGGAAATATGATAAAATGGATATAACTGAATGTAGTAAGTAATATTTATACTACTTTTCATATTCCTTTCAGATTGGTTGTTTCTTAGAAGAAGAGCTCACTTTATGTATAGGAAGTACGTGCATTTAGCCTAAAATATAGTCAACTTCAAGTGTTTCTTTTGTGAAATGAAGTTATAGTTAGCCCAAATCTACTGCAAACTGCGTGTGGCCCCTCCATGTTGTATAGTATACCTGCTGTGCAAAGGGGGGGACATGTTCGCACACACAAACACAGCATTAGTACAAAATAAAATTTTTGGTGAGTAAACTTACAAACTGACAAGTAACAGAGTGTGAGGCAATTAATGTAGGTCACTTGAATAGAGACTGACACATGGCATGCAATAAATGTTTGTTTATTCTTTCTTTCATGAGGTGTTGACATTTATTAAACTTTTAAAAGCAATTTGGGGGTCAACATTGTCTCATATTGTGCCATGGCAATGACCAACACTTCATTCCTGCTTTTTGCTTGCCTCCCAGATCTGCTTCAGGAACTAGTTACAGGCCATAGCTCCTTGTACTTGATTACACCTTTGGTGGCTGCAGATCCAATACCCTGTCATTGGGTAGCTATTATTTAAACATATACCAGGCATGCCATGTTAGCTGTCTTTCAGACAGGTTACTGTGGAGGCACCCACTGTGGAGGTTCATTCTTATCATTTGGCTTCTGAGGGATTTCAAAAAGGTCAAAATATTTATCCTTGGTTTTCCTTTGAGCTGTGTCCAGAACATGCTAAAGGACCATAGTTCTAGAATTTTTTTCAAGTTAGTCACTTATCAGAGATAGAAACTGTACTTCTGGGAGAAAGGTTTAAATCTTGAGACCCCTGTTCTAAAATATCCCTTGTTTTATTTTATTTTATGTCTTATACTGAGTCTTTGTAAAATAAAGCAAAAACATGAAACATTTTGAAAATGCAAAATTCTGCTTAAGACTATTTGTAAGGAAAAAATGTAATTCTTTAATTTGCTAATTACATTTAATTAATTTTGATGTAATAAACTTAATTTAAATTTAATTTGCTAATTTAAATGCAAATTCTTTAATTTGCTTTGTGTGTGGATATGTACACACAAAAGAGAAGGGTTTGGTCCTAGTTCAACTTCAGCTCTATGACTGTGGAAGGATGTCCTTGATTTGGTGGCTGTGGCTGAGAGAGCTGTACATATACATACATATGTAGGTGGAATTGGGAACAGAGATGCAATGATCAGCACTTGATATCTCTAATGTGGGCCAAAAAGGCTTGAGAATGCAACATGTTTCTTTACTCCTGCTGATCATAGCTACATGAATATGGATATGTTATGACTGTTTGATCTAGTACATCAGTGGCATTGATGTGTATTAGGGAAAGAGATTTAATTTTATAAACTCAAGCTATTCAGCAGTGACTGAAAAATCACTAGAGATGTAGATAGATCTTTGCTATTATCAGATGTTTCAAAGATTTTGTCTGTTAATTGCTGTTTCCAAAGTGATAGAATGCTGTTGAATTTTTAATGAAAACATAAAATACTTTATACATTTTTTATTAATATAAAAATATAAATAAAAATGAGATAATAGGTCTTGGGAAAATTAAATAAGATATAAAATAGCAACAAAATCAGAATAGAAAAACAAGAAAAAATTTAAAAGAAAATATAGAGGGTTAGGTTGAAAAGGACTTCCAAGTAGGACACCATTGGTGGATACCATGAAGAAAAAGATGATAAGATTTGAAACTACATTACAAAAAACTGCAAACTAAATGAAAAAATACACTATTGTATTAAAAGAGATAGTGGATTAACATTCTTAATAAAGTATACCTCCAATTAATCCCTAAATGTTACTTTTAATAGCAGATGAGTTATAAGGAAAACATTTAGTCAAATATTGATATAACTTGATTCATAATGTAAAACTTACAAGAATATTTAAAATAAAGCTGGATATTTTAAGAAAATTTGGCACATCTCAGGTGCTACTTGGTGTGTATCTTTAGATACCACAATGCTGTGATTTTTCTTCTTTGCCATTAGGTGTACTTCAGTGGTCATATTTGAGAAGCAGCACCACTTTAACATATAAAGAACCTCATTCTTAATTCATTCATAATTACCATGGTTGAAATTCAATGAGTTTTTATTTTGTGTCAGGCATAAACATTAGATGAGTAAGACTACAGTAATTCATTTAATTTTTTCACCTGTCCAAGATGGGGTAGTAATACTACTACATCTTACAGAGGAGAGAATTAAAGTGAAAGGAAGGCAGTTCGTCAAGAAGAAATATAGTAAGTTAGTAACTACTTAACCTTTACTTAATCTCAGTGGTACTCACAGAAATGCTACAGGGTGAGTGCCATTTCTCACTTCTCAGATTGATAATGAAGACAACCTAGAGGACATCCAGGCTATCAGCCTGGGTATTAGAAATACTTGTAAGTGTGTCCATTGACCCTGCATTCTGCAACTGGGAATTTGTTTCATGGAGAAAAATGAGAAAGTTATACCATATGTGTTTATTTGAATAACTTTTGCAGTATTGATTATGAAACTGAAACATTGGTAGCAAATAAATGTGCAACACTAAGGGATGATTAAATAAATTATGGCACACCCATCCATGATATACTAATCAGCACTAGAAATGATGTGGATCTGTGTTATTTATATAGACAGACATTTATAATATACTGACAAGGATTAAAAGCAGATAACAAAAACAGGATATTTTCCTTTTTATGTTTCAAGTTACACATGTATTATAAATTATAAAAAGGTATTCATTAAATCGTGATATCATCACTTGGGGTAGGATGATAATTTTCTTTTATTATATTTCTGCCACAACCAATTATTACATGTGCAATTAAAAATTAAAAGTTTGTTTTTATAAATAATGGTCTTACTGTATTTTCCAGGTAAGTATAAATTTCAAAGTATTGAATTAACTTAAAATTAAGCATATGTCCATTGGTGAATGCTTTTAAAGTAGAGGTAAGAAGACAAGAACAGTAGCTTAGAAAAATATCCAAGATGAAAATCTAATAGATCAGGGTTTACATAATTTGCTAGATTTGAGGCTTTGAGTAAGTTACTGGTTTTCAGCTTCAAACAGGAGTGTATATATCAATAATCCCTGAGTGCATATAACTGTATCTGATATTTATAGCAATGACTATGAGCTGTTAAGCTAGTTAATGATTTTGATGTATGTATACATGATAAAGAAAGTAAGCAAACATATTAGAGAATGTTAGAATTAATAGCTTCATATAGTTAAAATTCATGCATACCCTTCTTATAGTACATTTCACTTCCTACGTGTGTTAGATAAATTAGGCCTGTTTTATTAATGTTAGCAGTGGTATACAAATGTTATTATTTCAAACAAAAGTGGGGATTTGACTAATATCTTGGATCTCTAAAATATTATATCTGGAATCCTAATTAAAATTTTTTTGATGGTAGAGATTTTTTTTTGAGATATTTGAAAGGTGTATTTTTGAATCTGTGAGACTTAGCTGGCTGCTTCAGGTCCCACATAGGATCACAGGGGCCAAGGGAGGGAGGAGCAAGGGCTGGATGCTACCCCTGAGAGGGAGAGACCTCTCTTTGAAATGAGTAAGGAAGGAACCCGGTCCTGAAATTCCTTGCCAGCCAGTTAATCTCTCAGTCTTTCTCCCAGGAGGTGGGACAGAATGGGCAGGTAGAAGATGACCTCTGGAAATACAGGTTTTCCCAGGTTTGCAGGCAGAGCCATGGAGGGGTCTGCAGGGTGCTCTCCTGTGACCTTGTTAGCCTTATTTTTCCTCCCACCCCAATTCCTTCCTTGCTGCTATCTTGCACTTCCTTACAGCCCTCTTTTAGGAATGGTGCTGCTTCTTCCCAGTCTATGGAATACTGTTTGCTGTGGGTCTCAGCTGTGCTGTCACTTCTTGCAGGCTGCATTCCTGATCCATCATGTGCAGGTTAATGGGAGCATATATATCTTATCTTCCAGGGTTAATCTGTAGGTTACATGAGAAAATGTACACAAAATGTGTACATTCTGCTCTTCTCTGAGGCAGAGTTGTAGGAGCCCACACAATCTTGGATTATTTTACTGTAGAAGGAACATAAGTACTTCAGCCGAACAGTGGATCAACCCAGAAATAGAACTTTAATGTATGTGAAAGTAAGGTAGATTGAAGGTGTAGAAAACCCATGTATACAATTGTTTCCTTTTCTATCTGAAGGGTAATATGCTGGGGTATATAACCTTTCCCTTAGCGTGGGTAAGAGAAAGCATGCGAGTTAGCTGATTTTGTTTTGCTGTAGCCTATAGGAATTGTCACTTAGAGGAGAAGGTGTTTCTTTCCCCAGTTATCTGGATTCTGAGGAGGGTGGCATGTGTCAGTCAGTCAGTGTCTTCAGAACCACTGGTTGCTCTCAGAGAAATGTGTGTGTATTCTCTATGAGTTATGATGGAGTTTCCCCCCTTTCTTTTTGTGCTAACTTGGATATAGAAACAAGAAGGAAAGGATACATTTTCTCATCATTCTACTAATTAATGTTTCAAGAATTGTGATATTCAATTCTTGGAGTTTTTTTCCTATGGTAACTTTTCTATATTGTTGCAAATCAGTGGGTATTTTCAGCATGTTGAAAAATTTAACAAAACAAACAAAAAAGCAAATGAAATACTGGCTATTTCAGTCCTTCTGAAAAGAAGTGGAGCATGAAGATTAAGATGCTTGAGGTTTAACCTTATTTCAGTAATGATAGTTTATTTTTGTGTATTCAAATGAACAAACAAAATACCAACATTTATACTAGGAAAAGTATTAAAGGATCAGATTTGTTTCTGGGTAATACAGCTTTAAAAGTTAGAGCCCAGGGATATGAATTGAAAAATAAAAATTCTTGCACAAAAACATTTCCCTAGTACTAACATTTAAATTGGTTTAAAACTTAAATATATAGATATTCTGAAGCATGTGATAAAACAAACATATTTCTTTTAATGTAATGCAACAATTATGGAATCTGTTGCACTGTTTTAGGGTTAAAGTTTGCAAAATGGATTTTTTGAAGTATATTTTTATTTAGTCCATGCCTGTGCCAGCAGGGGAAGATAACATGTCACATTCAAAGTGCTTCTCCAGTGGCATTGGTGAGAGGCAGGTAAAGGAATGTTATTTGACACCTCTTAGAGGTGTGGATTGGTGGACATCACTTTCCCTGCATGGCCTGTGGGTGGATTTGGAAGAGGCCCCTTATTAGCTGGAGCTGTCTGAGCTCCACAGGATGCCCTGACAGCCTGCCTGCTTACCTGTTTGCCTGCCTTCCTTCCTTCCTTCCCTTTCTTCTCTTATTTTTTTTCAGTGAAATTGGGCAGCTTTAATTATGATAATACATATAAGCAGAATTGAAAATTCTCAGATGCAAATTCATGCAGTTACTGTTAAAATCAAACAGCTGTATTTGACATCCCCTAAGGCCAGCTGATGTCAGAGCTTCTGATATTTGATGCAATTTTAATTGAAACATATTGCTGTCAATGTAGGAGAAAAAGATAGCATGATGGTTGTGTACAGATAATAAATTGAGAGTCAGGACATTAAGAATTCTTTTGGAAGCAGCCACACTTTTTGCTTTTTCCATTTGAATTTTGTTTCATTGTCCATGTTTGCAGTTCGGAGCCCAGTTCTGATCTTTGTTTACAACATTTCTTATTTTTCCATTCTAAATAGGATTGTCTCAGACAGCAACAAATAAGTACCTTATTTTCTGGCCAATTGTAATAATACTTAAATGGTGTACCATTTAATTTTGGTAAAATTAGTGTTTACAATGAGGAGTATGGAGGTATTGGGCCAAGTTATCAGTGCCCTTTGACATTAAAAGACCCTTAAAATTAGTCTAATTTCATTCTGTGTCTTTTCATTTTGCTACTTATCTATTTTTCTCCGTTTTAAGGATTGTGTTAGGTTACTTAAAAGAATGGGCCACAAATTTGAAATTCTGGAGTTAGCTTTGTTTTCAAAATTAACATTCTGAAAGGCTCTGGAATGATAAATTTTTTTAATAAGGTACTTTTTGGTTTATAAATTTATAAACTTTCTTTACTGCTTCTAAGATATAGCATCTTATTAATTTGCTAGGATGCATCATACCTTATTTTTTTAATTTGCTAGGATGCATCATACCTTATTTTTTTTCTTGTGGTAGAAATATGCAAGAAGCACATTTTCCATTCCTGCTGTTTAGATTAAACAAAATGGGTGTTCTGTCATTTGCCTAGGAGTATTTGTCTTGGGGTCTTCACGTTTTCCTGTGGGAGTTAGGAGATTGCTTGGTAAAAGGAGTAGGAAATAAAAGAAATTGACCTCACTTGAAACAATCATGTTCAGTGTATTCTCTTCTACCACCTTGATGAAGAATTGGAGATGCCACTTTGAGGTTGGGGTTAAATTTCCTTTCAATTTCAAAAGACAGAAAATGATTGTTACATCTGGTCATTAAGAAGACATTGTTGTGATTGTTCTTGAGTCTTTTTAGGCTATTCCATTGTCAAGATACAATTGTTTTTAACCCTTTAGAAGGAGAACAGCAGTATGGGAAAAAGTTCCTTTTGTCTTAAGAATAAAGAGACTCCTTGTTTTTTTTCTTCTTCCCTTGAATGATATAATTTATATATCTTCCTGGGACCTTATTGTAGCTGAAATTTTGGTAGTTATACATTGCATTCAAGGTATAGCTCTTGAAGAATATGGAAAGGGCCAGTTACATGAGTTCAGTTTCCATTGTAAGCTGTCTGTCACTAGAGTTAACATTAACAGCTTGTGGTAGAGGCAGGACCTATGTTGGGTATGAGAAGCACACGAAGACAGTTATTTGCACTTGAATATACAGCAGTCAGACTTTCAGCACTGGTTAATGCTGGGATTAAGGTACAAGGTAGTGTGGGAATATAGGATGGGGCAAGTTTAATTCCAACATGGCAAGGATCTGAAACATACTTTGAGAGAACTGATATTTGTACTAGTAATGATTGCAAGGGGTTTTGCAGGTATTGGTGGATTAGAAATATATATCTGAAAGAGGGAATCACCAGCTTTAGTAAAATAATGGAGGCAAGATGTGGTAGGATGTTCTTGGTAATTGACTCTGTGTGGTTTGAGATGTAGTACAATTAGAATGGTGGGTGGAGCCAGGCTGTGAAATATCTTGAGTGTTATATAAAGGAATTTGAACCTTTTTATTCTTTGTGATGGGGAGCTAGTCAATTTTTAAGAAGAGGTTCAATATAAACTCTATAAAACATAGTGGTAAAAAGAAACAATAGATAACTTTATAATTTGATAACATTTTTCTTTTTGGGTTGTTTTTTTGCTTTTTTCTGTACATACTCACATTTAATTACTACTATAAATATGATATTCATAATTTTCCCTGTTTCAGTGTGAACATGTAATTTGTAGTAATAAGGTACGAACTCTAGTACAGATTTTCTAATTCTTGTATGGCCCTAGTCAAACCATTTCATTTTATATTTTTTATTTAAAAATTTTTAAATTGAATTTATTGAGGTGATAACTGGCTAAAAAAATTATATAGGTTTCAAGTGTACAATTCTATAATACATCATCTATAGTGTGTGTTCAACATTCAAAGCCAGTTTCTCTTCATCACCATTATACCCCCTTTACCCTCTTCTACCTTACCTCACCTCCTTTTCCAGTTATTGGTAATCACCATACTGTTGTCTGTGGCTATGAGGTTGTTTTTTTAAAAAAAACCCCTTTACCTTTTTACCCCCTCTAACAACCATCCCCTCTCCCCCATGCACCCACCCACCCACCCCCGGCAGCTGTCAGTCTGTTTTCTGTACCTATGAGTCTGTTTTTATTTTGTTCATTGGATTCCATGGATACTAGTGAAGTCATATGGATTTTGTCTTTCTCTGACTGGCTTACTTCACTTACCATAATACTCCCCAGGTCCATGTATGCTCTCACAAAAGCTAAGATTTCCTTGCTTTTTATAGCCAAGTGGTATCCCATTTTATAAATGTACCACAGCTTTTTTTTTTAAATCCACTCTTCTACTGATGGATACTTGAGCTGCTTCCAAATCTTGGCTATTGCAAATAATGCTGCATTAAACTTGGGGTGCATATATCTTTTCAAATTAGTGTTCCATGTTTTTATTTGGATATATTCCCAGAAGTGGAATAGCTGGATCATAAGGCAATTCCATTTTTAGTATTTTGAGGAAACACCATGTTTTCCACAGTGGCTGTATCAATCTGCATTCCCACCAACAGTATGTGATGGTTCCCTTTTCTCTACTTTCTCACCAGCACTTGTTTTGTTGATTTATTGGTGATAAACATTCTCACAGGTGTGAGGTGATATCATTGTGGTTTTAATTTGCATCTCTCTTATGACTAGCAATGTTAGTATCTTTTCATATGTCTATTGGCCATCTGTATGTTCTCTTTGGAGACTGATCTATTCCGATCCTTTCTCCATTTTTGAATGGGATTGTTTGTTTGTTTTTATGTTGTTGTATAAGTTCTTAAATTTTGGATATTAACCTCTTTTCATAATGTGTCATTGGGGAATGTGTTCTCCTGTGCAGTGGTTTGTCTTTTCATCTTGTTGATGGTTTTCTTTGCTATGCAAAACCTTTTTAGTTTGATTTGTTGTTTTTTTGTTTACCTTGTCCAAGGAGATGTATCTGGAAAAAAAAAAACTGCTATGAGAAGTGGCCGAGATTTTACAGCTGTGTGCATTGTATAAGAAGTTTTATTTTTATTTTTTTGTACATACCTGTTCAGTTTTTCCAACAACATTTAATTAGACTGTCTTAACTCCCTTGTGTGTTCTCGCTCCCTTGTAAAATATTAGTTGACCATAAAAGTGTGGTTTACTTCTGGGCTCTCTATTCTGTTCTGCATTTTTTTCAAATCAGAGATGGGGTTCTTGGCTTTCCTTTCCTCCACTGGAACTGTGCATTAGCTACAGAAATGGATAGTATAATAGATTTATTTCCAAAATGATGTATCCCTACTAACTTGAAACACTGTGTTGTAGGGAAATTTCTAAATAAATTCCCTCATTTCTTATTTTGTGATGTGCCTTAGATTCTCTGCTTTGTAAGTCAGTTGTTTATTTGGTAAAAGCCTGTGTGATTTAATAATTTTACTATTTATTGTGTCTTGAAAGTGTTGTCCATTCCTCTTTCATTTGGTGACTAAGATTATAGTCATACATCATATATGTAAAGCATTCTAATTATACAGATTCTTAAAATCTTCAAAAAATTATTTTTCAAAAAATGTTGCACTAGTGCTTCTTCTGATTCTCTTTTTTGATTCATGTGACTAAGAGGCCAGTGGTGTGATTTGTATTTGTGATTTTTTTCCTTTGTGATGCTGAATCACTTATACTGACCTTCTGTTTTTTGAGTGGTTATCTTGCAAGGGTAGTTGGAATTTTTGTAGTTCATAGTGATTGCAGTTTAAGTTTAGTGTGCACATACATTGCTAGTAAATTACGTCATTGGGTTTGTTTGAATGATGAATGAATGATTAGAGTGACAGAGAAAGGATGTAAATTTTAACCTTCCATTGAATTCCAAGTAATGTCTTCTTGAGTTTATGTGCTAGGGGACTGTTAGATGACAGAACATAGTCAGGATAACCAGGCATCATGGACAAGTTCTGAGTCTTGTGGGGTTTGGTTTCTGACCTAATTATAATGAATGACCAAAGAAAAAGATATTGATATAACCACATCAAATGATTGTTTATCTTTGTTATTTGTTTCAAATGCCTTGTCTGTCAATGACTTCAGAATCCAGAATTGTCTTATGGGGGGCAGGGAATGAAAGTGGTACCACTTTGTCTTCAAGCACATCAGTTTTCATCTTCATCTATAGGAGAAAGAGAGTCTGAGAAGAGATGTTGTAGGCAGGGCATGCAACTTCTTTCCTTCTGCTGATGTTTGGAAATTTCTTGGTAATTTTGGGGAAGATTTCTCAGCATGACTCCCTTGTGTACCTTAGGGCAGACAGTGTTTACTTCTCACAAACATACAAACATCAGATATGGTAATCTAGAATCCTCTTTTAAATAGCTGCCCGCTTTCGTCCTTTTTGGAAAGTTTAAAACTTGAGGTTTTACACTTAACCTAGAATCACAGAACTTATAGGATGGAGGAGATGGTTAATGGTAGCAACGAGCTTTCAGTTCATCATGACTGAGGTCATGGACTAGCTTAATATACTGCGTAGTGCTCCTGTTGGATAGCTTTGATTTGTGCTTCAAGGTCCACTTTGCACGGGTCCCTCCCCTGCTGTTTGCTGAGGGTTTCTGCTCTGTGTGGACCACCACAACAGACTCCATAGCCTTCTGGCTTCTGGTTGGATGCAGGCAGGTGGAGCAGGCAAGAGATTGGGGGGGAAGGAGAATGAGGGTCCAGTGATACCACCCTCAGGGTTGCCTTAGGCCATCCTTCTAGGAACTCTCCTGGATTAGCTGCTCTAGACCTTCACTTCTCCACCTCCTTTATCAGACTTTTAAATATTAGAGGGTCACAGAGCTCTTTCCTTGGCCCTCTTCTCTGTCTTTAAGTTCTTTATTGATTTGGTTACTTATCTTCCCTATAATAGGATCTAAGTCCCTTGTGAGCAGGCATTTTGTCTTGTTTGTGCTTGTATCTCCTGTGCCCAGAACAGAATGCAGACATAGTAGGCACTGACTGGCCAGATCCTTCATCACTGCTCTCATTTCTTGTATTTGTGTGTCCTAGCTCCCTATAGTTTCACAAAAAGAGTAGAGGTGGTAGTTCTGTGATCACCTTGAGAATTACTTCAGTATCCTGGAGTATAGTTGATTACCTTACTCACTTATATCCTCCCCCCACCCCACTCCCTGCCCCTAATAATTGTACTACTTTGTGACAGATAAAAACTGGGGTCTTTTGCTGTGTGTTGATGCCTCTCATTTTTTAATCTTCCTCGATCAGTCACTTCACTTGCTTTCCCACCTGTTTATTTTCAAAGCTTCATTCACCTTTTGACCACTTTGGAAGCTGATGGTTAACCCTGGGCTCTAACTCCACCTCTTAAAATCTGTCAAGTTACTCTGAGAATGCAAAACTCTGAAATTCCTTTATAAAGTGATTTTGAACAAGGAATCCAAGCTGGCAGCATTCTCAGTCTCTGCTTCTTTAGATGCATATTCAGGGTCCTCTTCAGCTTGTCTGTAGGCTGTTTTCCAGTCTGTTGGCCCAGTACTAGCTCCACTCTGTGCTTTAGCAAAACTGAGGTACCTTATACCTCACACTTTTGCCTCTTCATCTCCTTCTTTTGCTTCATGCTGTTACCTGGATTATGTTCCTTATCCAAACTCGACACATACATCAAGGCCATTTCAACTACTTCCTCTTTTGTGAAGATTTATCTGCTTGCCCTAAGTTTAAAGTAATCTCTTTCTACTGTGAAGTCCCTAGTTATCTTGATCTTAATCATAGTGCTTAGACTTTTCCCTCTTGTATCTGCTTGTGTCTTGTATCTCTTGTAGGCCATGGAAGACAAATGCTTAGCCCTTGTCTTTTGTTCAATATTTAATGAGGGAATGAATAAAAGAGACTTGAACTCATTTAAAGAAACTTAAGTGTCCTTTACTATTTATGGTACTTAGCTATCCTGTGTATCAGTTTTTTTTTAATTGTGTTTATTTTTCCATTTCCAAGTTAACAGCATATAACATTTGAGTGTAATGCTTTACTTTTCACAAAGCAGTGTACATTTATCTATTTGATGCCCCTCTGATAGTTCAGTGTATGTAGACTGTAAATAAGGCAGACATTACAGTGTTGAGGCCATCTCTTTGGTTAAGTCTACTGTGCCCCAGTCACTGGTCCAAGAGCTTTAGCCATCCTAAGTTGACTCTTCTTACAGCCCTGTTTTATAGAGGAAGAAACTCAAGCCCCCATGAGTTACCCATTGGATGTCACCCAGCTGGTATCTCAATAAGGTTTGCAACCCAAATATATATTTTTTAGAATATGTAACAGGGAGGGATATCTTTGTGCCAACAAAGAATAATTCAGAAGTTTATTTTTCTAATTTGAAGGAATTGTAGAAATTTGCTTTCAAATGTTTTCTTTAGTTTTTAATGATTAAAATAGACTTGATTTCTGTAGCCCTCTGCCACTTCTTTCTTTTATGGCTCATAAGAGTCTTATTTCTAAAATGTCATTAATTTAATTGGCCCCTAAAGAATGTTACTCACTACTGATGAGTCCTGAGGGTCTTTGGGGTATTAGTTTTATTTGAACTCTTCCTGGTGTAATTGGATCAATATGATGCTTTTGACTCAATGGTTTCAGTTTGTCAGAGGAGAAGGACGTTCTCCTTGGTACCGTGCTCAAGTGTCTCTGTCTCCCAAGACTCTCTACAGAAATCACGTTATTCATAGTCAGCAGTTCTTGGGATCTCTTAGAGGTGAAATTTAGCCACTGATGGGAAATTCTCTAGGGCACTCCCAAGTAGGTTTTTTGGGGGGTGTGTGTTGAATTTTCACATTCTTGAAATAACTTCTGCCCCATTCTGTCAATATTTACAGAACTGGCAACATTAGTTATTTCTGTATATTCATCTCTGATATTTTTGTATACATTTATTCATTTATAATTTGTGCATCTAATATAGAGAATGCCTAGAAAATAAAACAGCTGTTGAATTTAGTGGCATTTACTTAAAATATGTTTTGAAATGATGTGCAGAGCATAATTCCTTCATACTTCTTAAACAATCATGATTCCTGTGTTGTAAGAGGATGATACTCTCTAGTCCAGTATTTTTTTTTTCCACAATAGTGGACATAACAAACCTGGAGAACTTGTGAAAAATGTGGAAGCTGGGTCCCATTCTTCTACACCTGCATTTTGAATCAGGCACCACAGAGTAGCCTGAGGCCTCTGATCCTCTGAGTACATGTTAAGATATGCTACTGCAGTCTTACTCTTCTTCATCTTTGACTACCATCTTCTTTTGCCAGGATCCTTCAGGGCAATTCTGGCATTTACACAGAATTGCTTAACTTTTGACTCTTGGATGTTTGGAGTACTCTGTCTCCCCCACCCACACACACCGTGGGCCTTAATTCCCTGTAATGTACAGCGGGCATTGCTAGATACTCAGTTTATCCATTTAGCACCCCCTGTCCCACTGCCAGTGTGAAAATATCATCACCTCATTATAGTAGGATTATATTTGCCCAAAGGGGTGTGTGTATACTGAACAAAGTAAATTTTGTGAGAATTGGTTAACAATTAGTTGTAAGTAACAAATAAGTGTTAGATTTAATGTTCAAAAAAAGGTCACAGCTCTCATTGTTTTATTAAGAAGTATCCTTCATTTATTTAACAGGGATACTTTTAGGTACTCAATAAATGGTTCTCAACTGAAGATTCATGCTTCATAATAATTTCTTCCATATTTGAATGAACATTATTTTCAATATTAGTCTTGTAGGGACTGTGGGTGTTAGTGAATATTGGTCATATCTTAATGGCAGTGTTCTCTGGGGAAAAATGTTTTCTGTGGAGCTGTATACCAGCCCACAAGAAAATTACAATTAATTCTCTAAACGTAGCTGTCCATGTAAAAATAAATCTTAAGTCATAGTGTGGCCAGGGCCCTGGCTGGACCGTGTAGGCCAGATAGAGATGAGGGCAAACAAAGTGCCTGAAGTTTAGTAGGGAAATGAGTTCTCCTGGGCTGTTGCCATCACCGAATGACTTGTGCTCTGAGGAGTACAGTACTGTGAGAAAGATTCTGCCGCAGCGTTTGTTTGAGGGGTGGGTAGGAGAGAGATGATTCAGATGCCGTTAGGAAAATGCTTCATGAAAGATGCTGGATTGTAATAGGTGTGGAGGAATACATGTGGTGGGGTTATGTTACCCATTACACAAGAGCCACAGCCAGAATGCAGAGGGGGGAAGGTTATGTCATGTGTTCCTGTGGCCAAGTAGATCATCCTGGTTCTCTGGTATATAGCCTAAGAATAGGAAATAGGATTTGGGATCATATTCTTATGGCCTACAATACTGGGTTTATAGGAGGAATCTCTAATCCATAAGCTTTGGTGATGCTCCCTTCCCCACTTTTTAAATCCCTTAGCTTTGGTCCGTTAGGAAATTTTTGTTGAAAAGAGTACACGTTTGTGGCATAGGGAGTCTAAAGTAGAGAGATGCTGTGAAGTATACAATTAAACCAATCATAACTGTAGCACTAGTCACTATTCAATTCTTTTCATATTTAATCCTTAAAGTTATTTAAGGTCGGAGAAACAGGTGAGATGTCCCTCTGGTGCTCACCCAAAGGAGCAGAACTAAACTTCAACCCCTGTGTTGCCATTTCCACTAACTCATTTAGTGGGTTATGTTGTCCCTAGGATATTTGATAATGCTGAGGGATGTTTTTGATTGTCATAAATGGGGAAGTGCCACTGGCATCATAGAGGCCATCAGTGCTGCTAAACATTATACAATGCACAGGGCAGCTCCCCACATCAAATAATTATCTGGCCTCAAAATGTCAGTTGTGGGAGGTATTACTGTACTACTACACTTTGTAACCACCCTTTGTGCAGACCCCTATTAAGTTTTTCTCTTGGCTGTATAGCTAATTTAAGAAAGAAGTTTATCTTTTCTTAGTTTCTTGATTGTACAGGAGGTCTAATGAGTTGATTTATGTCTGAAGTAGTAAAATCTTAAAGTGTTTTAATTAGAAAAGAAGTATGTATCTCATGTACTAATAGTATATTTAAATGGCATAAAATAGACTATCAGCATAAATTGAATTAGTTTCTCTAAAGCACATTCTGAACTTATCCTATGGGAACACTAGATATTAGGATGTTAACTTTAGAAAGGCATAGTAGATTCTGACAGGTAATTATGCCTACGGGTTCCAAATCCTTTGGTTTCTTTAATACTGCAGGTGGTTTCGTTTGCCTAAGGGAAAGATAAATACCAGCATTACCTGACTTTCTGGAGCAGATCCTAGTTATCTGAGGAGAGCACTGCTGGGTGAGGGGCACAGCTACCAATGGCTGAAGTGAAACAGATCAGGAAAGGAATGGCTTATCCCAGATTCAGGGTCGACTTCTCTTACGGAAAAATATGATTCTAATGAATAATGGTCTTCCCTTGGGAACCTGGCTCTACAAGTAGTTTTTAGGCTAAAATTTTATGTACAGTTTGAAAAAAAGAATGTGTTAATAATAAACTTTAAAAGGGCAAATAATTCCAGTACAATTGAACTTGGTGGTAATTTGATTAATATTTACTTATGTATAATTTATAGACTGTCTTATGTGTATATTAAAATCTCTAAAGGAATAAACATTTGTATCAAGAACACAGGCTTGGCAGTGACAAAGATATAATATAATGGCAAGGAGTTTGGCTTTTTTTTTTTTTTAGTGTGAATGGTTCTTTGAATAACCCTTTTTCAATCTCTAGTATTGTAAAACTCAGAATTGGATAATGTTTTTAAAATTAAATTTCAAAATTAGCTCATATCTTCCTCTAATTTTATCGAGAGCTTTAATTGAATATGAGCTGATCCCTTTTTAAAACTAAATTTTTTTACACCCAAGATGAAGGTGAATTTTGCTAATATTCAGGGTTAAAAATAATAATAATTCTAATGTGTAGTGTGCTTGTGTTCCCACTTTCCTAATTTTAATAATTAATGGTTTTTATTATGAAAATCATTCAGGACTTCATTTTTATTAGGAAGTATGGAATAAAATGTAATTATAGAAAGACCATTAAATATATTTCTTTACTATTTGAAATATTTATAGAAATATATTTCTATATCTGTTTGTAGTTTGTATTGTTTGTATTTCTGTTACTAAATAGCATTAAGTTCTTGCAGGGAATTACTTGCTGGATAGAAAAGTTCTGATTCCTGCCAACAAGGAATATGTATTACAGATTTAAGGTTTGACTTTTGTAAAGACATTGTGAAAATAGGTGAACAAATAGTAAACAGTAATAATTTTTAAATGTCAGCTTTCTGGTTAGTAAAACCTACTAAGCTACATTGGTGGACAAATATACTTATATTTAAGATTTCACATTTTGTTTGGATTTAAAAATAATTTATTTTGACTTTGAAATGAAAGCTAGAATTACTTAGACCAGAAGGCAGTTCCAACACATGGAGTTTATTCAAATCTTAGAGAGAAGGGAAACAAACCCCCACACTATCAACATTAAAAAAAATACCATGTGATTTTAAGATATCCAGATGTTTGTGTTTTCTTTTTAAACTCCATTATGTGCTAAACTGGTGTTTTTAAGTTAGAAAGATTTCCTCCCACATAGTTATGTAACTTCATATCTATTTTTAAAACTACATATGCTATAAAAATTGGAGATTTGTGGGTTTGTATATACATATGTATATAGGTAGTATTACTTTAGATGGACTTGATTGCTAAGCAAAGCCAGTGCATAGATACATTTATCCATAGATAACTGGGTATGAGAAAAAGACATTGCCATTGACTATTTAATATTTTCACTTTCAATTTCAATAAGTCATCATCTCATATAGTACATAAATTAGGTGATACTATCTTAATATAAATTGAAGGAAGTTTCCTAGCTAAACTCATTTAGCCCATTCTCGAATTGTTTTTGGTTTGCTCCTGGTGCTGTAGTTAACTAGTTTAGGTTGGCTCCTCTGGTGTTCTGGTGAATGAGAATGGCCCTTGCCTTGACTGTTTAGATAACAGAAATGTCCATTCCCTGGGATCTAGTTTGTAGAAAGGCTACATGGGAAAACAGGATTTTGGGAGGTACAGTGTAGTGGTTACCAGCAAATGCTTTAGAGTAACAGGGGTCTGTCTTAAACTCCTGTTTTTCTTCCACATAATAACTGTGTGCCCTTATTCAAAGTATTTACCTGTTCTGTGCTTTAGTTTCCTCGTCTGAGATAATAATTCCTACCTCTTGGAGTTGTTTGTGAGAGGTAACTTAAGAATGAACTTCAGCACAGTGTCCAGAACTTAAAACTGAGTAAATGCCGACAAAATGTCTATTATTACTGGCCTGGTTTCAGGTAAGGTTGTAGACACAGATTCCCATAAATAACTTAAGCCTTTTGGCCATTTTACAATGTAGACTGTGTGATCATAGTCACTTGTATCAAAGAAATAAAAATAGCAAAAAAAAACTACAACTAATTTAATATTGTAGTCAATGGGAAATAGTAGAGTTAAAAGTTTTATTGATAGTCTCCTTGTTTACTGTATTTACAGGACTTACTGGTCTCTTAACTATAGAGCATTATAGGTTTTAAAAAACTATAGAACTCTCTAGGTTTTGAAAAAGAATCATTATCATTATCATCATCATAAAAAATTAAAGTTATTCTGCAAAAGGAGTAGCTTTGTAAGGCTCTTAGTTCAAATATCTATGGGTAGCCTCATAGTTCAAAATATCTTTTAGGGAAATAGTCTTTGTAGCTCACTCTGTAAACTCCATGTCCTTTTAAGGTGTAAACATTGATTGATAAAAAAAATAGGTTTTAAGTGGGAGATTGTAACCCTAATCTTGTGTTCCTAGTGTTAAAATGTATTTGTTTGGCTTAGAAATTGTACATTATGAATTAAATATCAGGGGTTTTTTTGGTGTGTGTGTATGTGTTTTGTTGTTGTTTTGGATCTCAAAATGGAAGTTCAGATTTACACTGCTGTTATGGAGAAGTAGAAGACCCTGAGATTATTGTGGGAGGTGAGGAGAAAAGATTCCCTGAAAACATCAAAAAGAATGGTATCAAGATGTATAGTTTTATAAGCATGTTAGAACTGGTAGTGTATACCTAGCATTTCCTATTTCCTCTCCTTGTTTTTCTTGCAAAACTGACCTTCAGAGTTAAAGTTTGATACTCTGAAAACAGAAAATGCAAATCAGATTTAAAAAGTAGATGGCTGGTTGGTCAGTGGAAAGGAAAATAATTGAAGGAGCATTATCAGATTCTCCTGTGTGTTGTATATAGTGGTGTACCCCTAAAGGAGGTCATTTTCACCTTGTAGGGTCACTCTGCAGTTGGGTTTTGTTTGGGCATAGTGGCAAATGTTAAATCTTATTTGTAACATAATAGGGTATTCTTGTTACTAAAAACAGTCTTTTTTGTAAATCTGTATGTTATTGATATTGACCTCTCTTACAATAGAACAAGCAGTTCTTACTTGTTGTGCCTGTGTTGAGAAACCTATTTACCAAACTGGTATCTCCTGAAGAGTAGTATCTCTTGAGTCCTGGAATCCCTCCCCCAACATTCCCTTCTCTGTTGCAGAATAAATTTTTAAATTTATCATCTCAGTGAATGCTTTCAACACTTTTACAAATTGGTGGACATATCTCATCTAAACAGGAGAGAACAGAGTAATTTATTCTAATTACATACACAAGATGTTCTCCAGATTTCCTCCACCTCCTTCCTTCAGCCAAAGGTTTTCATGTTTGTGTGAATGATATGTATGTATGTGTGTATGTTTATATAATTTAATATATAGATATATCACTTACATTGAAAATATATCATACTTATATGTTTGGTATATATATTTAATAAATATATTTCTTTTGTTTCCTTGCTCCTGTGACTTAACACCCATTTTCATGAGGGTTGCTTATGCTCCTTTAGAGAATATTCCAGCCGGATAAGGATAGTGATGATTTTACTAAGTGACGAAAACTTTTTCAGGCCTAAAAATTCTTCAGGAGGAAAAAAAGAAACAGTAAGTCTTTTGTTCTGTTTTAAAGGAAATTAATGTTTTCTTTGCTCCTCCTGTCTAAAGGCTTGAAAAGGTAGCTTAACAGTGTCAAAGACAGGGAAAATTGAAACCAACCACATAAACCTGTTTTTGGAAGATACTTTAAATGAGAACGGTCTTCTAAAACTCAGCTGGCTTTTTAGTCAGCTAAGCCATCTGCTTGGTTTTTCAGCTGGCACTGTCTTCAGTTTCCCTGATTTTATAGCTTTCCCTTGGGAAAGTGTAAGATTTCAAATCATTACAGCATTGCAGAGCCTTTTGGAGAGCTGTGTGTGGCTTAGAGGTTTATTTGTTAGTCTTCTATTGTATAATTCCAAATGGTTTTTCCTTCTGTGGAATTTGTGGTCTTACAAATTTTGGAAGAGGGAGAATCTGAGAAAAGAGGAAAGATGGTCAAAATTGTTTATGTCACATAAACATGTATTTTCCAGATATACTAATAATAAAGTGGTAGCTTTGTCATTGAAGTGAACTTACTCATGTTTTTTTTCTTAAATCCATTTTATTGATTATGCTATTATAGTTGTCCCATTCCCCCCCTCCCTTATTCCACTCTGCATCCCCCCTTCCACCAGGAACCACCCCCACCCCCAGCTTCTTGGTTTGACCATTTGGTTCATGTCCATGGGTCATACATATAAGTTCTTTGGCTTCTACGTCTCCTATACTATTCTTAACCTACCCCTGTCTATTTTGTACCTACCATAAATGCTTCTTATTCCCTGCACCTTTCCCCCCATTCTCTCCCCTCCACCTCCTGCTGATAACCCTCCCTATTATCTTCATTTCTGCGATTCTGTTCCTGTTCTTTCATGTTTCATTTAATGGAAATGAATAAACCTGTTACTCAAATTAGATTGTGTTATATTTTTCAGTTCTACCATTAGTTTACTTTTATCTCGTATTTGGTGATGTCACAGTATCAGTGCAAACATTCCTTTGAGGGTATTGATATTAAATTTATTTAGACCATATAACACTGATTATAGTTTCTTAGAACTATAAAATGGGTATATTTAAATTTATGCATAGGCATTAGCTCAATGAATGAGTGTTCCTTATGTTTTAAAAGTTAATTATATTTGTAACAATACATTTGAATATTATCATATGATGGTGAACAAGTAACTCCCACCATCTCCTGGCTACACACACACACACACACACACACACACACAGGAAACATTATTTCCTCTGCTTGTGTATGTATGTGCGTGTGTGTGTGTGTCCGTAATGAAATAATGGACAGAAATTTAGGCTTTATCCTGTGGGTAGGAACCACATTTCTTCTTCCTGACACATGTGCTCTACATTTATGGATAACAATTCTCAACCCACATATCATTTGAGCTTCAAAAGGAGAACATTTACTACCCATTGTTGTCACTACTCTGGAGAGCAAAGTGTGTGCAACTTCTAAAAGTCTTTGTGGAGGCTGTGACAGTTTTCAGTTACATTTCCCACAAAAATAGGACCTATATGCTAGTGGCTTAAACCAGTAATTTTTAACCAGTGTGCCACAAGAATTTTTAAAACATGTAATAGAGGACTATTTACTCAGGGGCACAGACCTCTTTGCACTTAGATTCATAAATTTAAAAAAATGACAACAGCTAACACAATGATAGCAGTTTGATGTGAATGAATCAAAATTATACCTTTTTTTTTTTTGGTCAGATTGGCCAAAATGATATTTTTAGTGTGCTGCAGATTTTTTTTGTTTGTTTGTTTGTTGATAGTTGTGAGTTTGTTGTCATTTTATTGTTCATATTGTTGGTCTTCTTTTTCTTAGATAAGTCCCTTCAACATTTCATATAGTAAGGACTTGGTGATGATGAACTCCTCCTTTAACTTTACGTTATCTGGAAAGCGCTTTATCTGCCCTTCCATTCTCAAGGATACCTTTGCTGAATAGAGTGATCTTGGATGTAGGTCCTTGCCTTTCATGACTTTGAATACTTCTTTCTAGCCCCTTCTTGCCTGCAAGTTATCTTTTGAGAAATCAGCTGCTGGTCTTATGGGAACTCCTTTGTAGGAGGAGGTAGGTAGCTGCTTTTAAGATTCTCCCCTTATCTTTAATATTGGGTAATATAATTATGATGTGCCTTGGTGTGTGCTTCATTGGGCCCAACTTCTTTGGGACTCCCTGAACTTCCTGGACTTCCTGGAAGTCTGTTTCCTTTGCCAGATTGGGGAAGTTCTTCATTATTTGTTCAACTAAGTTCTCAATTTGTTGCTGTTGTTCTTCTCCTTCTGGCACCCCTATGATTTGGATATTGGAATGTTCAAAGTTGTCCTGGAGGTTCCTGAGCCTCTCCTCATTCTTTTGAATTCTTGTTTCTTCATTTGTTCTGATTGAACACTTATTTGTTCCTTTTGGTACAAACTATTGATTTTAGTCCCAGTTTCCTTCCTATCACTGTTGGTTCCCTCTTCATTTTCCTTTATTTCACTTTGCATAGCCTTCAGTTTTTCCTCTATTTTGTGACCATACTCAGCCATTTCTGTGAGCATCCTGATTACCAATGTCTTGAACTCTGCATCTGATAGGTTGGCTATCTGTTTATCGCTTAGTTATACTTTTTCTGGAGCTTTTTTGTGCCATGGAGTTTTAGTAAGTAGTTTATATGTGCCATGAGGTGAAAGAGGTTGAAAATCAGTGGCTTAAACTAACACAAATAAATACTTGAATTTGAAAGACTTAAAATCACCCACAAAGCAGAAATATTCTTTAAAGTTATTTCAGCTTTAAATTCTCATAATTATGTTGAAATAATGGGAGAAAAGCATAGCCAACATTTAAATACTTAAGTTTTCATTTCTATTATATATTTTATGTTTTTATATAAAATATATAAATATATTTTACTTAATTATATATTTTACTAGCATCATATTTGAATCAAATATTCATCTTTTACAGTCATATAACTATCCTATATGTAATTGTACCACTTTTCTTCCCCAGAAATGGATTATTTTCATTATCATTTTAGTTTCTCTTTGGCTGTCTTCATTCAGTGAGTTTTCTGTAATAATTATTCTTTTACTTGGTTTTGAAGCATTACAATGTTCATACAATTGAAACTGATTCCTCACACCTGAGAGGGGGGATGCCTCTCTTTCCAGGCTGAGTCATGTGTCTTCATTGTCTTTCCCAGTGTAGTTTCCTTGGTCTTTACCTCTGCGGCTTCTTACTGTCAGTCCACAAGCACGTCCAGGCCCAGCCTCAGCATGGCCTTTAGCTCTAAATCTGTTGTGTACACTTTCATTAACAGTGGACTCACAGGTTTCTCTCCTTGGATGGCACTTGTTCTCTTCTCACAGAAATTAGATTGCTGCCTTGTATACATTTTCTGGTCAGTATGTGACTTAAAAATTTAATCTCATATTAATATTTTTTCCATATTCAGTTAGCTTAATTATAAATTCTTGATGTAGTAAGGATGAAAGTGCTTTTCCATTCTTTGTTGAGGAACAATGCTCAATAGCTCTTAAGAGTTGATAAAAAGAATTAATCTAGTGAAAAAGTGAATATTGTTTTAAAGATTTTATTTATTTTTATTTTTAGAGAGGGAAGGGAGGGAGAAAGAGAGAGAGAGAGAGAAACATAAATGTGCGGTTGCTGGGGGCTGTGGTCTGCAACCCAGGCATGTGCCCTGACTGTAAATCGAACCTGCAATGCTTTGGTCTGCAGCCTGTGCTCAATCCACTGAGCTATGCCAGCCAGGGCAAAAAGTGAATATTGATTTAATTTTTTCCTCTGATGAATGGTGCCTTAGACAGCCAAGAGAATATATTCATTTCTATTTTAGATGGGAATAATTTTTGATGAAGACAGAAGTTACTGTATTTCTATGAATTTTGTTCTAAAATATAGGTTGTGTGTAATTTCCTGCTCTGTGGACAGATCCCTAAAGAAGAATCTTTACTCTTTTTGTTTTAAATCAAGATGTGTAAAATTTTACTGTTTTGGTTCAGCCTAGGATACTGGACACATTTTATATATCTTGTTTGCAATTTTGCTATTTGAAATTGATTTTTTTGTGTTTTGTGGTAGTTAATTTTGCCTTTGCTTCTATTTGTAAGAATGTCTTTGCTGCATTCCTGAATAGTTTTTCTCTGCTTCCTACAAATTAATACTATGTTTAAAGATTTATTATATTCCTACAGCATTTATTTTTTAGAGGCAAATCTATAGTAGCTCAAATTATACAAAACAAATTCATTATGAGTTTATTAATGGGACATATTCATGGAACAATGAGACATAAAAACAAAAACTATATTATATTTCATGGACCAATAATCTCATTTTGTTTCCTCGTAAGTTTTTTCAGGAAAGCAGAGCATGCTGGTCACCAAAAGAAGGAAGCAAGAGAGAAATAGAATTGACTGCCTTTTTTTTCCTTTTAATCCTCACCCAAGGGTATTTTTTTCATTGCTTTTAGAGAGAGAGAGAAACATCAATTAGTTGTTTTATCACATGTGCCCCAGTGGGGTTGAACCTGCAGTCTGGGTATGTGCTCTGATTGGGAATTGAACCCACAACCTTTTGGTCTATGGGGTGATGTTCCAATCAACTGAGCCACACCTGCATGGGTGGAATTGACATGCTTTTTATCAGTTGTGTGTTAATACCCTCATGCTTGTCTTCATGGCAGCAGAGCTAGAAATGGCTCTCCACTCCTTGTCATGGTCATTTCCAACCTGTAAGTACAGTAGATTTACTTGAAATCCTGGGAATCTCTACCTAGCAGTCTGCAGGCCACAACCAGACTACAAAGGGAGTCTACTGTACACAGAATGGTGAGCCAGTGTTCTAGAAATGGCTGAATTACACTAATTGGCAATGTTCAAATATCAGGAGATTTCACATAAAACTCTGGAGGGTCTATTGAAAACTGGGACAGTTTGAAACCTCTGCCCCATCATTCTCTCCTGAGCAACACTTGTCTGGAATCCAGCAGAGGCTGACTACTTCAGACCACATAACCTCTTTCCAGTTCTCCCTTCTTCTCAGCCTGCCCTTCACCCACCAGGCACAGAGGCTCTTTGGCCTTACTGCCACCTTGCCCACCCAGTTACTTTGAGGACGCTTGGCCCACTGCATTCATTCACATCATCTGTGTGGTTCTCTGGTTGAGTTTGCTTCTCACTCTCTTCCAATTTCAGTGCTTCTTCAATCAACTAGACAGTTAAATATATTACAGTATTTGGACCATGTTATTTTAATCTAATTTCTTAAAAATTAGATGGAAAATTGTCTATGTTTGGGGCATATAATAGTAATCAATTAGGGTTAAACTGAAAAGCCTCTACTGAGCATCTGTGTGCATAACATATCTAATTAATAAAGCTCCTGTTTCCACATTCCAGGGAAATTAAGTAGTGATGAAGATTCTCAATATACTCATTATTTTACCTTAAACTTCTGTAAGGAGAGCTCATTGTAAAAGAACCTTCTACATCATAGGCTGTGAAGTTTATGTTTATACACAGAAGCTTATTCTCTTTGCCTCACTGCTGTGGGTGGATTTGCCTTCCTGACTCCAACACTGGATTCTTCTTTAGCTCCGTTTGTTGAAATGAACTTGGCGTGAGCCTGGCAGTGCAGCACAATGCAGCTCTGAACCTGCATGACCCCTGCTTCTTTACAGCTCACAGTCCAGGTGACAAGGAGCCCTTTTTAAAGGGATTGTGGATATTAATTGAAAGAGCAATTATTTTGAATATATATGATTTCATCTTCTTTATGATAGGTTTGACCATATTGTATTTGGAGGAAAATATAATCACCTAAGAGTATCAGGAAGTAGTAGAGTAATTCTTAAGATGAAATTGGTTTATCTTAATCCATCCAGCTTATTTGGTTTCCTTTCCTATAGTTTCCTTTTCTCTTTTTAAAAATTATATGTTTAGCTCTATTTCTTTTTTTTTTTTAGTCCTCAGAGCTTTATTTTTTTCTCTCTATATTTACCTGCAAATCTAGTAGCTACCAAAGCTTTTATAACTTGTGGTTAGGTACTGAATGTTATGGCTACTTCTCCTATGTAAGACAGCGCCCACTTACATTTTATGTGTCTTGAACTTCATAATGTGTCACTTCTGCCATTACTGTTCTGGTACCAAGAAGACATGACTTAGTATGAACTGTGTCGTGTGTGCTTGCCTTTAGTTATGATACTGCTTTCATTAAGGTTTGTGAACTAATTGCTAATTTTTCTTGTTTTAAGCCTGTGGATTTTGTTATTAGTATCGTTGTGTACTTTCGTAAATTAATATGATCACCTAGTAGCCTAACTTTCTTTTGACAATTTTATTCTGATGTTTAATATAATGAGTCAAAGTTCAAGATGGAAACAGAAGCACAGAAAACAAGAATATTTTAAAATGCTAAGTAGTGGTTACTTCTGTGATAGGATTTCAGGATATATTTAATTTTGTGCTTATCTGTATTGTCCAAATTTGAAAAAATTGAACTTCCTATCTCTTAACCAGAATAAAGTTATAGACATTTTTAGAGCATAAATATTAAGAGAAGTAAATTAGTTTTCTTTAGAAAATTATAAACATTTTATAGTTATCATCATTATTCAGCATACATTATTTTAAAAATCTCTTTTTCTTCTTTGATAAAACAGAGGACACATTAAGATATTGCACAGATAATGACCCTCCTCTGTGAACCTACTTTGGTCTGCTGCCAGAGGCCATTTAGCACACTGTGCACAAGTGTGGCTTCTGAGTCAGAACAAACTGAAATACTGTGTTGGCCAAAGAGTTTGATTTCATCTGTAAGATGTCTCTAGTAGCGCTTAGTCGTCTTTGACTTCATTTGAAACAATTTTGTTAGATTGTATTGTGCTCACTGTCACATCAGCGTGCATTAAAAATTGGTGAATTGTTGTGTAGCAATTTTAATATTGAAGACAGAAGAAAATAAGCAACATTTTTGGCATATTATGCTTTATTATTTCACAAAAGGTAAAAACACACCTCAAATGCAAAAATTGATTTGTGCAGTGTATGGAGAAGGTGCTGTGACTGATTGAATGTGTCAGAAGTGGTTTGTGAAGTTTCATGCTGGAGATTTCTTGCTCAGTGATGCTCCATAGTCAGGTAGACCAGTTGAAGTTGATAGTGATCAAATCGAGATATTGGGAACAATCAACATTCTATCATGTGGGATCTAGCTGACTTAAAATATCCAAATCAACAAAGTTATTGGTGAAAATGAAAAACATGTCTTTTATTTTATGGAAAAAACTAAATGGACTTTTTGGCTAACTTAGTACTTGTTAACAATACTAAGTTTAGGGATACATTTCAGGACACACTGAACCAGAATCTTGAGAATACTTGAGAAAAATCTGCACGTCTAATAAACTTTGCAGGTGTTTCTCATGTTGCTAAAGTTGAGCTCCACTCCCCCTGTGCTTGGCTCCTAGAAGAGTAGTGTTCAGACTTAATTTTTACCTGGATTCTTGTTCATCTTCAGTCATTCTGAGCTTAAATGTACAATGTTATAGTGTATTCTTCTCAGTTTGCTTAAATTTGTATATCAGCTAAAAACTACGCAGTTTTAGATTGCTTTGTTGAATTATCACGTTTAAGAAACCTTCAAATGAAATTAAATTATCTACAAGTGGAGGGTGCTATTGAATTCAATCTATGTTCTGAATTTATTATTGATTGATTGAACATCCTTATATTTGAATTTATGCCAGATTCAGGAGTCATAGGCCATTCCAGAAAGTAGTTAATATTGCAGTGAGAGTTAAGTTTTTAAGTGCCTGGAGGGTAGTGTGTTAAACTCCCATCTGTAAATTGATTTTCATTTGCAGGATTTTATGCATGCCACTGATGGAATAGCATTGTCTTTTAATAGTTTGAAATCATGATTCAGTACATTTGCAGTGTGTCTTTTTGGTTTGGCTTGTCATTTTTCTCTTTTTTTTTAAACCTAAATTAGGAACAATCAAATACTATATGAAAGCTGTCAAAGGATTTTGGCACTCATTGTGAAAATTCTGTTCATTTTTTTTTCTCTAAAACATATGCGTTAGTTTTGGATAAAAAATTAACTTGAATATACTTTCTGTAGATGCCCTTTAACCAAACTACCAGGAACACACTTGTCAAATACTGTAAAGTAGAATCTTTTCGCCTCTGTAGGACAAAGGAAACAGCACCTCTTGGGGAACTATATATGCTGAGAAGGGCTTACTACTGGATTTGGGCTTGGCTGGGGATTTGGGGGGAGGTTAAATGAAAGAATAGTTTTGGTTTGGATTGGATGCTGGAAGAAAGTGGGGCAGTTTTATGATGTGTTATTTTAATTTCATCTTTAGGGCAACAGGAATACAGCAGGCTAAAACTGTAATTGATAAAAGCAGTAGAAGTTACTCATATTACCTGGAACTAGGGATGTTATATTATTATTGGTTTGTATAGTGTTCTTATTTTTGTCTGTGTTTCAACACAATTGTGTAGTGATTGTGTTTTTGTTTTGCTTTATCCTGATCAGAGTGCCCTTTACTGATCTCTCTCTCATTCTTGCTCTGCACATACACAAACAGAAACACGATAAAACACACACACACACACACACACACACACAAGCTTTTCTGTCTTTTGTTTTAGTCAGCTCATTTAGGTGAACAATAAAACAATTAATATAATTTATCTTTTATTGTTAGAATCAGTCCAATGTTCCTTTTGAAAATAATTAGTCTGTTTTTACCTGACAGTCTGGCTGTAAATGTTATTTTGGGCAGCATCAAGTCAAAATGATTTGGGGATTACAAACCATGTAAAAGTAGCATTGATGTGTTTTATACAGATATTCATTTGCCTAAGTGTTTGTTTCTTGAACTTACGATTAAGAAGAAAAATGACATAGTAAATAACTTAATTTTAACAAAATCATTACTATTCAAGTAGCACTTAGTTGATAATATTAATGATGTACCTATTATATTTTTTTCTGAGAATTAATCTGAAGTTAAATGAATTTTACTTCTTAAAAATAATACATGTAGGTTTAAATATCTTTTCAGATTTTAAATATGGCTTAACCCAAATAATATTATATACAGTTGGACTTTTAATCTGAGATACATACTAATACTTCATGAAGATAGTGGAAACTTTTACATGTTAAAGTCTTGAATCACAGCTAAAGTGTGTTTTGATATTTGTTCTCAGAGATATTAAAGGAAAATGAGCTTTTCTTGGTTATGTAAAAGACTATCTAAATGTGCTTAATTTTATAAAAGTCAGAAGTAGCACAATTGGAACCCACAGATTTTAATATTTGTTTGATGCAGAAGTATCTTTTGTATTGTAATTTATGGCAAAATTTATACCATGCAAATGAGAATTCAGTTGTGGTAAATAAACATAATTTTAAAATAATTTTTTTGCTATAAACAAATTATGTCCACTTACATGACTCATTGCATGGTTGTGATATTATAGTGTTGTTCATTTAACCAGAGGTGTTAGTGGTTCCTACTGAGTGAAGAATATGAAGTGGCTTAATTGATACTATGTAAGAAGACATTTTAAAAACTTATATTTAAAGAAATTCAGTGTAATGTATTTTAAAACTTAAGACATAGAACAATAGATAATGCAAAATGAAGTTCTGCTAATAGAATATCAATACTACACTTTCATTTTATATTTTGATTTTCTTTTTTATTAATACTTAAAGGTATATATGTACACATTTAGAATATTTTTTCTTACCTTTGTATGTCTTCCTATCATTGATCTCTAGTTCATACAATGGTAATTTGGAAACATTTTCTAAAGAGAATATAGCAAGGTGATTTATTTTTTGTTCTAGCATTGTTAAAATTTTTTTAAGTTATTTTTTTTATTATTTAGTTTTTAAAAATTTCTTTTACTGTCACAACTTGTTATTCATAATGTTGTGCAGATTTCTTAGGCTTAATATCCAGACTTGAGATAAACATCTGTCAACTCTCTTTCTTATTTGAGCGTAGTACTCCCAGGCCTTTCGAGGGTCTTGTTTATGTAAGTGTGTTTGCTTATGTGCATGTATATACAGGGAATAAGTAAATATTGAATATATTTTTTAAATTGATGACACTCATTAACTGGTATGTCAGTGGTGTTCTTTTGTATTATAAGTTTTATGTTAATTTTTTATCCCAGCTTTTGTTGGCAGTATTTAATGTCCCACAGCAAGAAGGTTGTCTTTTTTGCTTTTCTTTCTTTTCTTTTTTTTTTTTTTTGCTTTTCTTCATTAACTTGATTATTAAGTAATCCTAAAGCTTTTTTATTATATTTAAAATTTTACCTCTAATCTCAAATATAATACATCTCAATTTAGCTGTTTCTTGGCTATTTCCAAATATTCCAGCAACACTTTTTTGCCACCTGACATAAGGTGAAATTGGGGGGAAGGTGAAAATTAAATAGAAGAGCTCTTGCTTTTAACAGAATCAAATGCAAAACATTTACTTGTGTAAAATAACTAATATATAACCACGTGCATAACCTTTCCAGGACAATCTCTGCAAGGCGTTTATATTTATTGACTTGTGCCAGATTTCTTTTAAGAGTGTCAACTTACAATTTCTACAACTGTATTTCTCTGTAACCTTAATAGTTCTGGATATGAATACTTTTTTTTTAATTTGCATTTTTTTACTTCTGTAAGAGATTGAACATTTTTTATTTTTATTTTTTTTGTTTAAAAAGTTCCTTCTTATTTTACATTTTTTTTCCTCATTAGTGTTTTTTTTGCTATATTATATGAGCTCTTTGTTTAGTTAAGGATACTCATAACTGTCAGCTTTCTTTTTCTTATTTAATTTATTTTTGAAATGTGGAAAAAGTGTGTGTATGTACATGTGTATTTATATGTGTATACACACATTTTTTTTTTTTTAAAGAAAGGAAATAGGGGAAAATGATTTTTCTTGATCCATGGCCTTGGGAAAAGCTGTCTGCATTATAGTGCCATCTGCTTCTGGGGCCTGGGTATTGGCCCTGAAAATCTTTAATTTTGAGGTCACCTGTAGGGACTCTTTTCCTGGTTGTGTTCAGAACCATGATCTAGGTCTGTTTTGGTGTGGCTTGCATGGATCCATGGAGATTCTTCTTTTACTTTAGGGCAGTGTAGGTGGTCAGTAGTACCTCGTAAGGTCCTTCCAGGGAGGTGACAGCACGCGTTTTCTTCTAAAGGCCTAGATGCACATCTGATCTTGTCAAATGGGCAGCAAGACTTGTCACTTAGTAGAGGCCATGCCTCCTTTACCTGCTGGCTATAAACTTTAAGTATACTAAATACTTGGTTCTTATATATAGCATCAAGTTGTTCACTTAAATTTTCCTAGTGTTCACTGAATCTAAGAATCAAGGGTTTAGAGATGCCAACACGCATTGGGTGTCTAAATACTATTTCAAAAGGGGTTGATCTGTCTCCTATTTGGAGTATTCTGGATCTTTGTAAGAGTCAAGGGCAAAGCTTCTGGCCATTTAAGTTCAGTTTCTTGACAGATCTGTCCAAATTTCCTTTTTATATCTAGATGTTTATGTTCCATTTGCTCTGGTGATTTATGGTGATATGGAGTATGAATTCTCAATGAGTACCCCAGAGCTTTTGCAAGCAGGTGGTTTATTTCTGCTGTGAAATGAGTTCCTTGATCTGATTTAATCCATAAAGGAATTCCAGTTTTCTTTTTTAACTCATGTTCTGCATTTCGGTTACTCTCAGAAAAGTTTCACTTCCTACAGTATTATAGTCACAGGCATCTAGGCTATCATTTATTAATGTTATGTATATCATTTAAAATCATCTACAAGTGGTTTCATTGTATGGTATGAGGGAGAGACCAAATTTAATGTTTTTTACATGTATTCTTATTTCACATTGCTTATTTGAAGTTGTGTTTTGATGTCACTTTTTAACCAGTTTATCTCTAACCTGTTTAGCATCTTCTAATATGGTTGTGCCTTAGCGTCACCAGGAAGGTTTTTAATCAATGTGGGGACCGCATCCCACAGTGACTATGACTCTGTGTATGTGGCCATTTCACTGATACTTATTATAAGACTGTCAATAAGATTGTAATATATCTCAAAACTCAGAAGTACTCCTGTATACTTCCATAATCATTTGTACTTGTGCCCGAGTTTCATTTTTTTTTAATGGTCTCTCTGTCCCATACTTGTTACTTATTCATAATAGATTTACTCATTGTTACGCTTCTAATAGTAGTTTCATTTCCTGTTTATTCTAGGAGAGATGCTATAACTTCTTATAGTTGATTTTTAATTTACTTTTATAAATTGAATACCCAGGGTCATGGTTACCTCTGAAAGGAAATAAAGTTACCTGATATTAATTGTAGTATCATTCTTTTGTGTTTGTAATCTTAACAGTTACTAATTAGCTGCATTAAAGAAAGTTTACTGTTTTGTGACTTATGTAAAAATTCATTTCTTTTTAATATGAGTAACTTTCCAAAACTGCCTGTGTTCTACAGGCATTATATGGCATTTAGTAGCTTCAGCTACTAACTACTACTACTACTGCTAACCACTACTACTACTAACTACTAACTACTTAGCAATGAAACAGCAGTAACTGTAATTTCTTGTAGATATTTCTTATATATGAAGAACAGAATGAAGCTCTGGCTAAAATATGCATATATACACAAACATTTAGCCTGAAAGTATCCAGCTATGTACTATAAAAAATAGAGACATTTCTTGAAGAAGAGACAAGAAATATTGTACATAGGAATGTGATACCTCAGTCCTCTGTGAAATAGGCACTTTTGGATCCCACGCAGTTCTCCCATTCACCATCAGCTGTCCCACCACATTTTCCTGAATCTCATTGATGGTCTGAAGTCATTTCCCTTTCAAAGGTGATTTTAGCTTTGGGAAAAGCCAGAAGTAGCAGGGTGCCAAATCTGGGCTGTCGGGGGGCTGAGTCACCTGGGTGATTTGATATTTTGCCAAAAAACTCTGCATAAAATGTGATATATGAGTGGGCATGCTGTGGTGATGAAGCTGCCAGTTACCAGTTGCCCAGAGCTGTGGCCTTCTAAATCACCTGAATAGTTTCCACAGAGGAATCTTCAAGCTTAACATAAAGTTTGATGCACATTTGTTACAAATGCAAGTTCAAGCTTAATTCATTTGTGTGATGCTCTACTTGCTCAGTCATTTTGAATGTAATGGCCACTCAGTACACATGCTTACTCAATGACATCTACTATACCCTCTGGTATAGTGGAGTTGTCATTATTCATTCATGCACATTTCAGTCCATTCTCCGTGGCTTCCAGGTTATATTGATGTTATACTAACCGTTCTTGTTACATTAACAGTGGAGGAACTTTTCTTGACAGGCCCCTTGTATATCTGCATGTATATCTAATAGACTTTGTAGAAAGGCAAATATAATAATATATGTAGTTTTTTTCTTTTTTCTCTTCCCTCACTTTATAAAATCATATTTTATAATTTATGCTATTACTTGTCTCAACTTTTTCCTCTTTGTTCCTCCACCAAAACCCCTGCCCTCGCCATTTCCTCAGGCAATTTCCATAGCATTGTCCCTGTCCCTGGGTCATGCATTTATATTCTTTGGCTACTCTATTCCCTTATGCTGTACTTTACATCCCAATGACTATTCTGTAACTACCAATTAGTAATTCTTAATTGCTTCACTTTTTTTGCTTATCCTTACCACCCCTGCCCAAATCTGGCAACCATCAAAATGTTTGCTGTATCTATGATTGTGTTTCTGTTCTGCTTGATTGATTATTTTGTTTTTTAGATTCAATTGTTGATAGATATGTATTTAATGCCATTTTATTTTTCATATTTTTTATCTTTCTCTTCCTAAAGAATAACCTTTAATGTTTCATATAATACTGGTTTGGTGGTGATGAACTTATTTACCTTGTTTTTGTTTGGGGAGCTCTTTATCTGCCTTTTGATTCTAAATGAAAGATTTGCTGGGTAGAGGAATCTTGGTTGTAGGTCCTTGCTTTTTATCACTTTGTATATTTCTTGCAAATCTCTTCTAGCCTTTCTTTTAATGCCAAAAAGACATGAGAATGAGATAAATTGCTGTGATTTTGGATTTTAAGATCCAGTGTTCAACCTCTGGGTTAATGGGTTCAAGGGAGGGCAGAGGCTATTTATCCGTTTATTCTTTCGTATACTATGTTTTATTTAATATGCCTTTTTTCCGTCAGGCCCCCTTTTTTAGTCTAAAGGATTCACATTTCTTGATAGTTTACTTTTAAAACTTACAATGCCACCTATATGTCTTTGAGCTATAAATTAAAACCTTGCAATGGCCTTGGCTGGTGTGGCTCAGTGGATTGAGTGCTGGCCTGGGAGCCAAGGGGTTGCCAGTTCTATTTCTAGTGAGGGCACATGCCCGAGTTGTGGGTCAGGTCCCCTGTAAGAGGCTACTATACAATGTTGTTTCTCCCCCTCTCTTTCTCCTTCCCTTCTCCTCTCTGTAAAAATAAATAAATATTGTTTAAAAACCCCACAATGAACCCTGTCATCTGGATTCAGAAGCCCAATATCATTTTCTTTCAACCATGATTTAATAATATCCAGTTGATCATAGGGAGATTAATACATCCTTTAAAATAGGGATAGCATTATTTGCATCTTGTTTGTTATTGGGAGTTGGCTTTCTGTGAAACTGAAGAATGTCTTGGAAAATGACATCAAGAATTCATATTTAGGACTTCTGGCCAAATGTAGGCATAGGTAGAAATGCTTTGCTTTCTTACACAACCAAACAAGGATGACAACAAATTTAAAAATAAATAAACAAAAAACAACCAGAAAATCAAACTATATGGAAGTCTGACAACCAATGAGTTATAGAAGAAACATTCATCCAGACTGGTAGGTGGGATGGAGACGAGCAGCAGGGGCAGAGAGGGCATATAGGAAGTCAGCAGACTGTGCGGGTTAGGCAGTAGCTGGTGGACCAGGTGGTTCTACATTCGCATGCTGATAAGCCAGAAGGAAGATCTGGGGAGTGAGACAGAACATGCAACCCAGGGTTCCAGCATGGGAAACTAAAGCCTTAAAACCATTGGCTGTGAAAACCTGTGGGGCTTCCAGTGGCGAGAAAAACTCCCAGCCTCACAGGAGAGTTGCTTGGAGAGACCCAAAGGATCCTAGAATGTACACAAATCCACCCACTTGGGATAAACACTAAAATGCCTTAGTGTGTATGGTCTAATTTGCCTGTGGGACCAATTTGCTTGTGGGTATCGGGGGAAGTGACTAAAAGCCAGCCAAGAGCCAAGAAGCAGTACTGTTCCCTCTCACACCCCTCCCCCACATAAATCACCACAATGCAGAAACATGGGTTGCCCTACCCTGGTGAATACCTAAGGCTCCGCCCCTTACCATGTAACAGGTACACCAAAACAAAAAAAATATGGCCATAACAAAAGAACTGATCAAAACTCCAAAAATAGAACTAAGTGATGAAGAGATAGCCAACCTATCAGAGGCAGAGTTCAAAACACTGGTAATCAGGATGCTCATAGAAATGATTGACTATGGTTGCAAAATAGAGGAAAAAGTGAAGGCTATGCAAAATGAAATGAAGAAAAATATACAGGGAACAACAGTGATGGAAAGGAAACCAGGACCCAAACCAATGATTTGGTGCAGAAGGAAGAAATGAACATTCAACCAGAACAGAATGAAGAAACAAGAATTCAAACAAAAGAGGAGAGGCTTAGGAACCTCTGGGGCAACATTAAACATTCCAACATCTGAATCATAGTGGTGCCAAAAGGAGAAGAGGAAAAGCAAGAAATTGAAAACTTATCTGAAAATGTAATAAAGGAGAACTGCCTCAGTTGGGCAAAGGAAATAGACATGCAAGTCCAGGAAGCTCAGAGAGTGTCAAAGAAATTGGACCCAAGAAGGAACACACCAAGACACAACATAATTATATTACCCAAGATTAAAGATAAGGAGAGAATCTTAAAAGCAGCAAGAGAAAAGGAAACAGTTAACTACAAAGGAGTTCCCATAAGACTAGCAGCTGATTTCTCAAAAGAAACCTTGCAGGAAAGAGGTGCCTGGAAAGAAGTATGCTAAGTCATGAAAGGCAAGGACCTCCGTCCAAGATTAGTCTATCCAGCAAAGCTATCATTTAGAATGGGAGGGCAGACAAAGTGCTTCCCTGATCAGGTTAAGTTAAAGGAGTTCATCACAACCAAGCCCTTATTATATGAAATGTTATGGGGACTTATGTAAGAAAAAGAAGATCTAAACTATGAACAGTAAAATGACAACAAACTCACAACTATCAACAACTGAACTTTCAAAATAAAAACAAAACTAAGCAAACAACTAGAATAGGAACAGAATCAGAAATGGGGATTAACTAGGGGTTATCATTAGGGTAGGGAGAATGGGGGAAAATGTGCAGGGGATAAGAAGCATAATTGGTAGGCACAAAATAGATGGGGAAGTTAAGAATGGTATAAGAAATGGAGAAGCCAAAGAACTTACATGTACAACCCATGGACATGAACTAACGGGAGGGGATGCTGATGGGGGAGGTGTATTGCAGGGACGAGGGGGAAAAAGGGGAGAAAAAAATGGGACAGTTATAATAGCATAATCAATAAAATATACTTAAAAAAGATGGAATAAGTGAAGGTAAAATTAAAATATTTTTCTCATTCTTAATTGTTGTAACAGGTAGTAGTTTGTTCAAAATAATAATAGTGACAATGTATTTGATTATGTATGCTTATGTATGTAGGTATGCTTATATAAGGAGAATGAGAATAAGACTCTATAAAGGTAAAATAAAAGCAATAATATAACGGGAAAAATGCATATTTATGGTAGTGGCTGTTAAATATCTCTTATAACCAGAATTGATCTCTTTAGTTGAGTGTTAAAACTCTGCGCAACCTACAAGTCATTATAATAGGACAGTAACACCTAGGTATACAATGTAGAAATAACTTTAAAAAACACTTATTACATTGAGAATTTGACTATTATTCACATTTTTTTTACATTTAAGTATAACGTAAGTTTGCAGCATAGACATACATAGTCCTTCACAAATAAAAGGAAATGTCATTTGATTTATTTCAGTTTATGTAAATTGGGAACAAAATCATAAAAGCAGTAACTAGCAATATTATTTAAATGACTTGTATTATTAATATACAGTTTATGGAAATGGATGTTTTTGTCATTTTAAGTGTATTCAGATGTTTCCTCCTCCATTCTTATAATATCATGAGGAGGATAATAATGATTTTTAGAAATTGGCTTTGCTATTATTTAGTTCATAATTTAACAAATATAATAACTAGAGTTTATAAGGATGAACTTAAATTGGCTTAAAACCTGTATTGCTGGTGACATTTTAAATTGGAACAATTTGTTTGAAACGAAATTTGAGAAAATGTCTGTAAAATGTGAAAAATGTACACATTCTATGATCTGGTGTTTTATTTCTAGTAATATGATTTAAAGAGAGAGGAAGAAATAGTTAATAGATTCGTGGAAGATTTTATTTGTAAAGATGCTCAACATAGCATTATTTAAAGCAGCAACACAAAGCAACCACCTGACAGCACCACTCTGGGTAACAACAGTAGGGGATAAGTGACATAAACCAGGATGCAGTTACACAGGAGGATACTGTGGAACCATTCAACAGTGTTAGGTGCATGCTTAGTGCCAAGGGACATTGTTCACAGTGTGTTTTAAGAGAAACATCACATGCAATATTTCCAATGACCTAAGTTCACTTAGAAAGGTGAGTACAAGAAACCTACATTACATGTTACAGTTCTCCCTAGGTGGTTATTATTTTCTTCATTATCCCTTGTTACTTTTTAACATTACTCTAAGCAGCAGATTTAACTATGCAGTTGGTGCAGTGAAGGGAGTGGGGGACCCAACACTTACTTTAAAAAGATTTGCTTTCTGAGATAAATAGTAATTGCATTTTTATGTGGTGAATTTTTATAAATGGTTTAAAATGCCAGGATGAATATGCTAATATGTAACAAATTTGTCACAGATTATTCGAGCCATTTTCATGATTAATTGGTATTTTTCTATTTTGGATAGTATAAATTCCTTGCCAACTTTTCTCTATGAAATGGCTGGAATTGGCAATATATCTTTTTGTGTTCATTTCAGTGCATTTTATGAATGGATATTTATTATGGAAAGCATAAAGAATCTTCATTTCACTAAGAGAAGATAGAGTATTTTCACTCAGTTGAGCTGATGGCATACTATGTTTATTTATTCACTTTTGCTTCATCAGCAATTTTGATCCACCTTGAAGTAAAGGCTCTCATTGTCTCTAGTTTTTTAAAGATAAAATTGAGAGATTTAAACATAATTTATCCTACTTGGACCTATGGTTTGAATTAACTTAGCTGTTTGCATTCATTTCAAGAGAAGCATTTAATCTTTGAAATGCAATAATCTAATCAATCCCATTGTTTTTCCAGTTACTCTGGAGATAGTATTAAGCTGACTATAAAGCTTTCTTTATTACTAGAGTATGAAATACAAAATTGACTTTGATAGCTCATTTTGAAAACAATATGTATTTAAAAGAGTAACATTTTGTTTCATATAAAAGTCTCTGTATAATGTTACACAAACATTTCTCCAATTCATGCTGACCTTTCCTTGCTCATCCTCAGTTGCCATTAGTGAGCTTTAAGAGAACAGAATTTTTTTTGTAGTGCTATTATTGAATTAATTGTGGGTGATAGCAAATACAGTGGTTTTGCTAAGAAACAACCACCTCATCTCTCTTCTACCAAACTTCTAGAATGTGTATACTATTTTCAGGTGTAACTGTTGGGGAGTCAGCATAGTACTTCTCACAAGTTCATCAATGCTCTTTTTTTCATTCTATTCTCAAATACTACACCTCATTCTACATTGACATTGAACTGACCAGGCAGGACCCCTTCTAACTGAACTTTTCTCTCCCTACCTTCCATTCCTTCATTTTCTGTTGGTTAAGATCCTATGTATCTTCCACTGTCTACTTCAAATAGCAGGAACCATCTCCCCCATGCAGTATGATTTTGTCTTGGGACTCCATTTGAGTCTCTGTTTGGTATTTAGTTATGTAAATGTCTTCACAGTATGTTTGTTTTTATGTTCTTAGAAGAACAGCACTATGCATTTGTTTGTTTGTTTATTTATGTTTTAGATCCCTGTAGAATTCCTGCATGTATAGACTCTCAATGTTTGTTATATTGAGTAAGATTAAAGATTTTGGTAGCTATACTTGCCAAGTAAGATTGGCAGATCTTAAATGGAAAAAATATTTCATTATTACTTGTAGGAGTACTTATCCTGGGGTCCAAGAAGAGGCTTTAGTGAGCCCTATGAAGTTATATGAAATATTCTTTTGTATGTTCATATGTGCATTTTTTCTAGAGTTTGGGTCTATTGCTTTTTATCAGATTATAAATAGCAACTTTTACATGGTTAAGAACATCTACTTAAAATGATTTAGCACTCTAAGTAATTTCTTAAATGTACCTAAGCCCAATGAAGGTGAATCAAAGCCAATAACTATTGGCAGATAGTACATTCAGAATCTGATTGGTCAGAATTCATGTGCCCTCTCCCTATTTCATGGTTTTAGATTTTGAGAAAATCAGAAAATGCTTGTTCAGTTTAACTTTGGGTTAAGGAAATTGACCAGGGCACAGTATGTCGACTTGAGAGCTCAAGGCTGTATTCTGAACCTAATTACATTGTTTTCATCTCTGATACTTCACGAAGCATAAGGGAATTTTTGCTGGAGGAGTGGGAAGTCTAACTTTGGTAGTGTGAGCAATCATATACTTGTGGAAGTTCAGTGCTAGATTACTGGGTCTCTGCTTTAGAAACAGGTGAGTGCACTGGGGGTTTAAATGGCACGTTGCTGGTACCTGGATAGTGGAAGCCTCTGGACTTATAGGGTAGAGCTTAAGGCTGCATGCCTCCGTGTTTTAGCGGAATTCTGCTACTATGGGATGGGATGAGTGTACACAGTTTTAAGAGGGTATTAGACAAAAGTAATTGATCAGTTACGTAGGTGGGATAAAGCACAGAAAGATGAACGGCTCCTGCATAGCTCTATATGGTTATTAGGTTTTTGCTTTCATGTCTGAATGGAGACAGAGATATCTTCCATTTTGTTTTTTGCCCTTGGTTCAAACTTTCATTTTCATGGAGGGGAGTAGTGTACCATGACGCAGTCTCCCAAGAACAGAGTGTGGAATTTCTTTTACTAAGCAGTGAATAAGGATGCCTTTGATCTGGATTGACTTAATCATTCATCTCACCCATTGGGATGCCGGCATATTTGCATGGAATTTGTCCTATACACTTATTAGGTATTTCTCCTGGACAGGAAAGCATGAACAATTTCTAATTAAAGGCATGATGGCTTTTAAAATTTGACACTCTTTTTTGATTTGTAAAATAGTTATAATCTTTCAGCTTCTTTCCTCATTTACCTTATCAGCAGTACCAAATCAGTGAACTCGTTTGTGGAAAAGTACTCCCTTTGTATCAATGTATCTCATAATTTGATGTAATAACTTTAATTTTCATGGCAAGCCATTAACCTCTGGTGGAATACAGCCACACTTTTGTCCAATACAGAATTATTAATGTGACTAAAAGAGCACATTACAGCTAGTTGTCTTTAACTTGGGCTGGAAATACATCATAGCTGCAGTACTTCTGCCTGTGCCTCATTTTCAGAGCCCCCTTAAGTTCTTCTAGAAATCACAGTGTGGGTCCTTGTAAACCCTGTTTTTAAATTTTGCCTTGGCTATCCATTCAAAGAGTGAAATGCGACCTCACCAGTTTTCTAAAATTCCATTCTATCTAAGTCAGTTGTTGGCAGGCTGTGGCCCCTGCTACATTTGTAAATAAAGTTGTATTGAAGCATAGCCATGCTCATTTGTTGGTATATTATCAGTGGCTTCTTTTGTACCACAACAGTAGACTTGAGTAGTTGTGACAAAGATAATATGATCGACTTCCAGTCAAGATGGTGCCATAGGTAAACATGGCTCTCACAACCACAACAAAATTATAATTAAAATAGAGAACAACCATCACTCAGAACCATCAGAAAACAAGTTGAATGGAAGTCTTACAACTACAGAATTAAAGAAACCACATCCATCCTATAGACTGGTAGGAGGGGTAGAGTTGCTGAATGGGCTGGTCCCACATCTGCATGTGGTGTATAAAAATTCGGGAAGGACATCTTGAGAGTAAGGAGTCCCAGACCCACACGAGGGCCCCAGTGCCAGGAAAATAAGCCCCCATAACTTTTGGCTGCAAAACCCAGCAGAGATTGAGTCAGTGGAAGAAACTATTGGAGTGCCAGGCAGTTCCTCTTAAAGAATCTACTACACATGCCTTAATCAGACTCACTCCCTCTGAGCTCCAGCACTAGGGTAGGAGCTTGAAAGGTACCAGTGGCATACGGGGAGAAAGTGAAATATCTGGCATCAAGACAAGCAATGGGGGGCAGCCTTTTCCCCAGACAGAAAGGTGGGCCATTGTCCCTTTTCTGAACCCTCCCTCATAGAGCCACAAAGCTGGCAGACTGGTGCCATTTCTGAGACTCCATTAACCTGGCTAACACTGTTTGTGCTAACCTAGAGATCTGCTGAGACTCCACCTTGTCCTACCCAACTTACAGGCCCAGCCAAGCTGTTAATAGTGACTTTTCAATATGAATGGCTGGTCTTGGCTCATCTTTCACAACTTCATAATTCTCTCAAACAAGTAACAGGCAGCCTCAGTGAGCCCCCAGCAACTGTGTCTCTTGCTAAGGGGCCCCAGACCTGGCATTAGTAGCATCCAGGCTAGATTCACAGCTTGGGTTCTGCTGATAATCTCCAAGACCAGCATCAGTAGCAGCCATTTCAGATTGCTTTATAGTTTAGACAGGATGACCCCCTAGGCAGAACACAGGTTGGGGCCAACCTTGGTCTCCAGCACCCAGGAATCCCCAGAGCCTGCACATCCAGTAGACAGCTACATAGGAGCACCCTCTGCCTGCACACAAGCTGATCTTCTACAGAGGGCATAGGTTGGTGGTCAGTGGTCACAGCCAGTCCTTGCAGCTGACTGGCCTGGGTAAATCCCTCACATTACTCTGTCAACAGCAGCCAAGGCTCAACTACAAGAGGAGCATATCCTCAGCCCCTTGAAGAGTACACCTCAAGTACCCAGCTTAGGTGATAGGGGAGGCTTTGCCACTGGACCCTACAGGAGACCTGTTAGATGGGCCATGATACCAAGACAGGGAGCCATAGCAGCTTACCTAATACATAGGAACAGATACAGGGAGGTTGATAAAATGAGGAGATAAAGAAACATGGCCCAAATGAAAGAATGTACCAAAACTCCAGAAAAAGAGCTAAATGAAATGGAAATAAATATCTATCAGATGCAGAGTTCAAAACACTGTTTATAAGGATGCTCTAGGAACTTAGCGAGGACCTCAGCAGCATAGAAAAGATCCAGTCAGTAACGAAGCATACACTATTTGAAATTAAGAACAATTTACAGGGAAACAAAAGTAGAGTGGTGAAGCTGAGAATCAGATCAGTGATTTGGAACATAAGGAAGAATAAAATGAACTGAAAAAAAATGAGGATAGCATAAGCAACTTCTGGGGCTACTTCAAGCATTCCAACATTTGCATCAAAAGGGTGCCATAAAGAGAAGAGGAAGAGCAAGAAATTGAAAATCTATTTGAAAAAAAAATGAAAGAAAGCTTCCCTAATTTGGTGAAGGAAATAGATATGCAAGTCCAAGAAGTCTTGCACAGAGAGTCCCAAACAAGATGGATGTAAAGAGGCACACTGTAAGACACATCATAAATAATTAAAATGCCAAAGTTTAAAGATGGAGAATCTTAAAAGCAGCAAAAGAAAAGCAGTTAGAAACTGACATTGGAGTTCCCAGAAGACTGTCAACTGATTTCTCATAAGAAACTTTGCAGGCTGGAAGGGATTGGCAAGAAATATTCAAAGTCATGAAAAGCAGGGACTGACAGCCAAGACTGCTCTACCCGGCAAAGCTGTCTTTTAGAATCGAAGGGCAGTTAAAGAGCTTCCCAGACAAGAAAAAACTAAAGGGTTTCATCATTACCAAATCATTATTATATGAGATGTTAAAGGGATTCATTTAAGAAAAACATCAAAACTATGAACAATAAAATGACAGCAAATACAATCTATCAACAACGGAATCTCAAAAACAAACTAAGCAAACAAGAAGAACAGAGACAGAATCATGGGTATGGAGAGCATTGTGATGGTTGCCAGATGGGAGAGGTGTGTGGAGGAATAGGTAAAGAGGTGAGGGGATTAAGAAGTACAAATAGATAGTTTCAGAATAGTAATGGGGATGTAAAGTATGGTATAGGAACTAGAGTGGCCAAAGAATTTATACATATGACCCATGGACATGAACAGTGGTGGGGGAGTGCCTGAGGGAGTAGGGTGTGGTGCTAGGTGGAGTGGGGGATAGGGAGGAAAATCAGGATGACTGTAATAGCATATTCAATAAAATATAATTAAATAAAGTAATATAAATAAAATTCAAAAGAAAATGACAATGATGCAATGAAACAGACCAACACTTTAAAGAGAGAAGGGGCAACTGACACCTACTCCTCTGTCTGTGGCCACAGAAGGAACGACAGTCTAAGACTGCAGGGCAGGGCCATCTGTAGGTTTTTAGAAGACCTTAAAATGAAGGAAGCTCAGGGTCTCTAGCTGTCCTTTCCTTTCCTATTTATGTTAGTGAAATATTTGGGGTAGAGCTATATCAATGTAACTCATTTGCTTTTTGTGTTTCTGGGTCTCCCTGAAAAGGAAGGGCAAGTGTGGGAAATGCTTTAAATGTTTTTGTAAAACATTTAAGCCTCCAGGCTCTAGGCTTTGAAAGGAGGCATAGGAGGGACCTTGTGATTTTTTCCTCTGGGACTCTACATTACCTCCTGTAAAACCCTGTTATTTTCTCTATAATAAAGTTATCATAAAATTACACATGAAAGGAGGAACAATACATTATAAACTTTATAGCCGTACTGTTTGAGTGAAGAAACAAAGATTTCTTATTTGGGGCTATACTACTATTTGTCCTTAGCTGGTGTCCCAATAAAGTCATTTTCTACTGAAAACACTTTAGTAGTTTTTTGTTAATGGTATTGTTCATTGTTGAGCAAGATTGTGAAGTTGACAGGGAAAAGACAGCATTATGAATAAGTTTTGGAAATGCCTAGTTAGATAAAACTTTTCCTTGCCCTGAAATGAGAAGAATCTATGAGCAATTTTGTTTAAAAGGCCACTCTGTTATAGCAAAGCCCGAAATGTTGCCTTGCAAAATCAGGATTAGCTGAATGTGACTAATGTTTTTATTACCATAATTGATTTCTTTCCCTTAAATAAATAATATACCTGGAGGTCATCCCATCTTACTGTGTAATATCTCTACAGCCCTAAACATGGATTCTGTAGGTTTCTAGTGATAAATACTTTTCATTGTTACTACCATAAACATATGCAGTAAAACTGTGAATTTTACTGTAGAGGAATGTGAGGATGAGAGGACTAGGCAGTTTATTCATGGTTGTCTAGCCAATAAGGAGCAGAACCAGTGCAGGAGTCCAGCTCTTTGACTCCAACCTTGAAGACATACCACTCTGTCATTAACCCTTGTCACCTGGCATGACTCTACTGTAGCATGGACACTCAGACCCCTCCCGGTTCCATTTCACAGACTGGAAAGTTATATCTCTGTTAGAGAATATCCATCACACCACAGCACCAAGTTTGTGACAATGAATCCTCATTCACACAGGCAGTACATGAAAAAAATCATCTGCAGCACAATGTTTCTGGGGTGACACGACACCATGGCTCTATGCACAAAAGAATGGAATGGCATGGCCTTCTGAGAAACAGTGGTCTCCATGTTTTATCTCTTCTAATGGTGGTGGGTTCGTGATCATTAAATATTCTTTGATGACATAGCTGTCACCACTGCTGCTGGAAGTATTGCTGCAGCAAGAAAAAAAAGAGTTCTCTCAATTTCCCTATGGTTTGACAATCTCTAAACTGGCCAAAATGCAGTCTTTTGCCTGGAAGGAATAAAGTCCCATAAAAAAGGTTGCAGTAAAAAATGGAGTGGCAAATGCCCCAACCTCCATAAAAACTAGGACAAAGATTTGTCTTGCAGTACTCACTTTGTAAAGAATATAAATGGTAGGTTTAGTTTGTCATATTTATAATAAAACATACTAAAAGATTTGTGATAGAGCTAAATACCAAAAGTGATGACAGGTGGCGTTTTGCAGAGCATAATCTTCCTAAGCAGCTGTGTTCCAGGGAGAATTTGCACATGGTTGAAGGGCATTACAAATAAAAGAGCTTATGCCAAAATCATTACTTTCTACCTCTAGAAGATGCCTCCTAAAAAGTATCACAAACAGGAGTTTATGCTTCATGCTAATCAGCCTCAGTATAAAACAAGTCAGCAAAGCCAGTAGGTCCCTTGTCCAGATTAGTACTGTGAGAGTGCAGCACGTGCTCACGTAAGGAGGACTGCAACTCAATCAGGTTGACCCTTAAGACACCATTCCAAAAGTATAGCCAAGCTTGGGGATACTGAAAAAGTCTGTAGCCCTAGGAACTGGTAAAATGACACATAATGCCTCAGAGCATTATGGAGCTCCCAGTGTGTTCTTAGACCAAAAGGGATACCAGTACACATGATTTAATAATAGAAAGAAATATTTCTCTGCTACCAAAAAGCATAACTCAGCACAGCAGTCCTTCACTTAAGCTATGAAGACAACATCTGAATATAGCAGGTTTCTATGCCCAGTCATATTTCACAGCAAAGGGGGTCAGCAATCTTTTACCGAAAAACTCCAGAGTAAATATTTTAGGCTCTGTGGACCATATCATCTTTTTTTCAATTATGTATTTTTGATTAAGTTACCACAGTTGTCCCAAGTTTTCCCCGTTCGCCCCCCTCTACCCACCCAGCAGCTCCTATTCCTTCAGGAAATCTCCCCACCATTGTTCTGAGTCCATGGGTCATGCATGTAAGTTCTTTGGCTACTCCATTTCCTATACTGTACTTTACATCCACATGGCTATTTTGTAATTACCTATTTGTACTTCTTAACCCCCTCATCTCTTCCCTCATACCCCTATACCCCATCTGTGTTTTGCCCAGGCTGCCCTTCCTGAGCTATAAAACAACCTGACATAGTTGCTACTTGTGCTGGGCTTGGAGATTACCAGGCCAAGCCAAACTGAAACTAGGCTGGCTGCTGCTAGTGCTGGGCCTGGGGCTCACTGAGGCCAGCTGTTGCTTGTTTGGTAGGATTTAGGAAGTTTTGAGGTAGGAGCCAAGACCAGCCATTCACACGGAAACGCAGCTTGGTTGGGGTGGAATCTCTGGGGAGCTCCAAGGCAGTCCAACACTGTTAGCTAGATTGTTGGAGTCTCAGATATGGCATCAACCTTCAGGCCCTGTAGGAGAGGGTTTAGAAAAGGGACAAAGACCTCTGCTCACCTTGATGCTAGACACTTCAGTTTCTCCCTGTATACCACTGGTGCACTTCAAACTGCTACCCTGGTGCTAGATCTCAGAGGTAGTGAGGCTGAGTATATGAGTCCATGTGTGGGTTCTTTAAGAGGAACTTCTTGGGGGATCCAGCAGTTTCTTCCAACTGAATCCCTGCTGGTTTTGCAGCCAGAAATTGTAGGGACTTTTCCTGGCACTGGAACCCTGGGCCTGGTCTCCTGGTGTGGGCCTGGGACTCCTGGCTCCTTAGATAATCCTTCTGAATGCTTGCCCACCACAGGTCAGTGAGTGACAATCCCATTATACATCTGCACTTTTCCCACCAGTCTGGGTGGATGTGGGTCTTTAATTCTGTATGCATCAGACTTCCATTAAACTCTATGTCTGATGGTTCTGAGTGATGGATGTTCTACATTTTTCTTGTAATTTTGATGTGGTTGTATGAAGAGGTGAGCCCTGTCTGCTTTTGCCACCATCTTGACTGGAAGTCTCCCTGTCTTTTCAATTTTAAATTATGATGTCATCAGAGGCTCTTTGTGAATATACCTTGTATTATTATTGGTGAACCTTACGTGCCTGATACATTCTAAGCATTTCGATTCTCTTTTGTTTGTGGTTTTCATGCACAGTGCCATCTGATGCACAGTAGTCATGTATTTACTGGGAAGAACTGCAGAAATCATTTATTGGGTTTTAACACTGGTCAGATTTACTGAGGAAGTGCATAGCTACTATCATTCCCTAGATTTTCAATTTATGAGTTCCTATTAGAGTTCATAAGATGACTTCAAGCAGTTAAGTAATTTATAGCCATGGTATGTTAATTCTGTGAAGTTGTAGTCTAGTTAGACTAAACAAATTATAACTGCAATTATAAGTTTTGTACAACAAACAACATAATAGATGTATGCCTTATTTTGAATCTTAATAAAAGCAAATACCTGTCAATTTAATTTATCACCAGCTATGTTCGTATTTAAAGCCCTTTATAGTGGAATAAAAGCTTGACTTTAAGATTAGGGTTCCTGCAGATTTGACAGCCGCTGTGACTGAGATGTAAAATACTGTAGTGGCGTCGACTGCTCTAACAAAAGCTAGGTAGCTCATTTGAAAAGCTGTTGTATGAGGTGAATTTCTTAGAGGTAAAAACAATTGAAGTAATTTTTTCCAATCAGAGATCCGAGAGGTCATCTGGTTATTAAAGTTCCTAGGAGGTCCCTGTCAGGTTAAGAACTTTCCTGTATCACATGGTGGAACTGAAATCTTGACCATTGCACCTTCCCCCATTACCTCTCTGTTCCAGGGCAGAGCTGCTCCCCTAATGTTTATCAAAGATTTGTGCACTCTGGTCATTCTACAATGTCTCCAAGGCAATAGTAGGAAGAAAAGAAAGCTTTTTAAAGAGTGTCATATGTAGAACAATGATTTAAAAATTCACATTTAGAAGAATGTTTGTGTACACTTGAATCCATTTGTCCCACATTTAAATGCCTATTCTGCTCCTGGCAGTAGGATTGAGCAGAGTGCTACAGGCATTGGATAGTCCTTGTACTCCAGTAGTTGAGACTCATGCAGAATTTCTTAACCTCAGCATTAGTTTTAGCAGCTTCTTGGCCTGTACCCCAGTATCAGCTCCCAATGGAGACAACCAGAAATGAATGTCTCCTGGCATTCTCAGATACAGTGTTAGGGGCAGAGAGCAAATGGCCTACAGTTGAGAACCACTGGACTCGTGGGCATTCCTGGTGTGAGAGACATGCAAGCACACAGGAAAATAGGTAGTAAATACACACTGTAGGATGAACTAAACACGAGTCACATGGAGTGCTGTGAAAGAAAATAGGGAGAAGTGGCTTCTAGAATACTTTTCAAATTCATTGCCTTTCTCCTAGGTTGGCCCTGAACCACATTGTAGCTAAACAAGTTGATACTATATAAAAATTGTTACTTTTCAAACATTGAAAACATTTTGTTTACTAAAGGAAGTATCTGAAATTGTTTTTTCTTTTTTTAAAGTAAATATTACTAGTTCTTAATAGCTATATTCAAAGGATGGTCTTTAAATTACATAGTGGCAATTACATAGTATAGTTATGCTATCGTGTTGCTACAAATCAGAAACCATTGAACAGGTGCTGATTCTGTACAACTATCTTAAGAATCAGGTGATTTGCTTACAAGTTTATTTGTAAACTTGTATTTATTGTTACTGACTAACTGGGTATAGCAACTGAAGGTTATTTACCCACTTTCCATCAGAGAAAGAAGTGATTGTACAAACTGTCAAAAAAAGTTTATGAAGTTTGTTTATATAGAGTCACATTTTAACTATTACTTAGTAGAAAGAATGTAGCATTTATAAATAGCATTATTAATAACTCAAACTGTATTTTTTATATTTACTTAAATCTTAAGTTGAGACAAGTTCAAAATTATTTATAACGTCTATTTTGAAACTTTAGACTTTGCTAATGTAACCTACAAAGTGAAGATCTGTATCCCTCTCAAACAAAAACAAAAATAAAACCCTTTTAACCTCTTTGATAGTACTTAACATTGTTCCTTTCCTGTCACCTGTACACTGCGACTTATTTTTGTCTATTATTTTTCCATGTTATTGCTTTTGCTACATAAAAATTGCTATAATTTAAGTTCCTTCCCTTATTGGTCATGGTGTTTGAAGGATGTTGTTGATGCAGTTTCTTTGTACTCCTGAATGAGTGTATGCATTAATCAAAGGCTATGAAATGCCTGTTGGCACTCTCAAGTTCATTTATAAATCAGCTGTTGGCTAGGTTATGCTTGCCAACATTCACTCTATTACGTTCTCTGTTAGAGTGGTGGGGAAGCGTGGAATCATGGTGGGATACCTGAGGAGCACAGGTGACTCTCTGGGTATGTTTTGAAGAAAATGAAATAAATTGACTGAAAAAAAATAAGAATAGGACTGAAGATGATGAGGCATATTGTTTAATATCCTGTACCTAGGAAATACTCAAATGAACTTGTGTCAACATCCTGAGGTAGAGGTCCTTACATTAATTATAGCATGTGCTTCCTTCCTACAGCAGTGGTTTACCTCTTTAGCAGTAGTTTAAGTAAAAAATTCTGTTTAATGCATTTAAATAGCAGATGTACATAACCCATCCACTTGTCTAATGTTTGGAAGTACAGACTTTGACCTTCGGACATTGAGTCCATTAATGTTCAGATGAGTTAAGATAATTGAGATGTTCAGGTTCTGTGGTGATCACACAATTAGGTCATATGAAGGCAATACTTTATTGTTTCTTTTTAAAATAAAGTATGCACAATGACCATTTTATTGGTTTGATTTTATTAAAAAACATTGTAGATATGTTGGGCATTTATATTCTTACATAGTAAATTTTTTATAGCCAACACAATAAATTCAGTAAATAAGATGCTTATTTCTTTATTCCATTAAAGAAAAAAATAGCCATCATCTTTAATAACTGCCTTAGTTTGACATAGATTTATTTGTTTCTACTTCAGTGAATCCTCTGTAACAGGAAAAATTTAATTTATCTATTTCTTCTTAAAAATCTCATGTAATATTTTCAATTGCTGTAAAAAAGAAGAGCTCAGCATCAAGAATCAGTTATGATGTTTTCCTTAATTCATTATACATATTTGAGAGTTGCAGAGCTAAAATGTGAAATGAGACCTTTATTCTATAGAACATAAGTTTGTCTTAAAATTAATTAGTAATCAATTATAGAACCAGGCTACCTGGGTTTGAATGTAGTCTCCACCACAGGAATTAGGCAAGCTACTTTATACCAACCTCCAGGGGTGGAATTGTTAAATATAATGTGATTAGAATGGTGTGTGGCATTTAATAAGTGCACTATGAAAGTGATAAATAAATGCAGATACATGTTTTCTTTATTGTTAATAATTTATGGTTAAAAATATATCCAAAGACATATTTGTGCCATTTAGTTTATTAATTCACACAAAAAGTATTTCTTGACCACAGTGATTGAGAGTGGCAGTAGTGAACATGATAAGCATAGTCTTTGTCTTTTCACAGGTAACCCTTAAAGAGTAACACATAAAATAATTACACAACTAATTAATTGTGACTATTATGTTTGCCACATGTTCAGGGCATTGGTTTGTTTATAGTAGGGGATACCTACCTAGACTGTATTTAAGGTGAAAGATGAAAGATGGTACCTGGATAAATATGCTCAGTATAGCAAGGTTTATCAATCTTGTTTATCTTTTCAAAGAACCAGTTCTTGGTTTCATTGACCTTTTGTATTAATATTTTTTAGACTCTATTTTGTTTTTTTTCCACTCTGATCTTTACTATTTTCTTTGTTCTACTAACTTGGGGCTTTGTTCTTTTTCTAGTTCGTATATTTACATATATATATATATATATATATATATATATATTATTTATTGGTGACTTTTCTTGTTTCTTGAGGTAGGACTGTATTGCTCTGTTGCTATGAATTTCCCTCTTAGGACTGTTTTTGTGTGCCCCATAGATTTTGGGTTGTTATGTTTTCATTTTAGTTTGTCTCAAAATATCTTGATTTCTTCCTTGATATTATTTTGACCCACTCATTGTTTAGTGACATGTTATTTACCCTTCAAGTGTTTTTGTGTTTTTTAAGTTCTTTTCCTTGTTATTGATTACTGGTTTCAGACAACTGTGATCAGAGAAGATACTTGATATAGTTTCAATCTTAAATTTTTTGAGACTTGTTCTGTGGCCAAACATGTGGTCTGTCCTGGAAAATGTTCCATGTGCACTTGAAAGCATGTATATTTTGCTGCTTTGGGGTGAAGTGCTTTCTACAAGTATCAATTAAATCCATCTGGTGTGGTGTATCATTTAAGTCCTCTGTTTTCTAGTTATCTGTCTGGAAGATATAACCATTGACGTCAATGGGTTTCAAATCCCCTACGATGACTGTATTTCTGTCATTCTCTCCCTTTATGTCCACCAGTGTTTGTTTATATATTTAGGTGCTCCTCTGTTGGATGCATAAATGTTTAAAAGGGTTATATCCACTTGTTAGACTGATCCCTTTATCATTATGTAATGTTTTCCTATGTCTCTTATATAGTCTGTTTGAAGCCTATTTTATGTTATATAAGTATAGCTACCCCAGCCTTTTCTTTTTCTTTTTTCTTTTTTTTTTTTCATGAACTGCCTTTGTCCATGCCTTTCAATCTCTGTGTATCTGATCTGAAGTGGGTGTCCTGTAGATAGTAGAGAAGGCCTGTCCAGAAAGTATCCAGCCTTGCAGTATGAAAACTAGAGACATTTCTCAAAGAATATACAAGAAACATTGTACATAGGACAATGACGCCTCAGTCCCTTTCAAAGTAGGCACCTTGGGATCTCACCCAGTTCTCCCAATAGCCATCAGCTGCCCAGTTATGTTTTTCTGAATCTTATTGATGGTCAGAAATAGCTTCCCTTTTAAAGGTGATTTTAATTTTGGGAAAAGCCAGAAGTGCCAGGTTGCCAAATATGAGCTGTAGGGGTCTGAGTCATCTGGGTGATTTGACATTTTGCCAAAAAACTGCATGAGATGCGATGCATGAATGGGTGCTTTGTTGTGTTGAAGCTGTGAATCTCAGGTTGTTCATAGCTGTGGCCTTCTGAATCACCCAAATAGTTTCTGCAGAAGAATGTTTAGGGTTAAGGCTAAATTTGATGCAGATTTGTTTGTCTACTCACTGGGTCACTTTGAATGTGACTGGCACAGTGTCTACCATCCCCACTGACTAGGACAGTGAAGTCATGGTTCATGGATGTGCATTCCAGTCCACTCTCCTTGGCTGCTAGGTTACATTGGTGTGGCACAAACCATTCTCCTTATATTAACAATGGTTAGACATTTTCTGGGCAGACTATATATCTATCTATCTATCTATATATATATCTATATATATTTGTTTTTATTCATTCAGCTACTCTGTGTCTTTTAATTGGAGCATTCAGTCCATTTACATTTAAAGTAATTATTGATAGGTATGTAATTATTGCAATTTTATTGTTTATAATTATGTTCTAATTTTTCCTTCTTCTTAAAGAAGTCCCTTTAACATTTCTTGTAGTACCGCTTTAGTGGTGATGAAATACTTTATCTTTTTCTTGTCCTGGAAGCTCTTGATCTCTTCTTCAATTTTAAATGATAGCCTTGCTCCTTAGCATCATCTTATTTATAGATCCTTGCTTTTCATCACTTTGAATATTCCATACTAATCCCTTGTGGCCTCAAACATCAGCTAGAAGTATTATGGGAGCTCCCTGGTAGGTAAGTAACTGTCTTTCTCTCTTGCTGCTTTTATTTATTTATTTTTTCATTATATTTTGTTGATTATGCTGTTACAGTTGTCCTAATTTTCCCCCCTTTACTCCTGTTCCCCAAACCCAGCACCCCAAATTCCCTCAGGCCATCCCCACACCATTGTTTTTGTCCATGGGTCATGTAATTCCTTTGGCTACTTTGGTTCCTGTACTGTACTTTACATTCCCATGGCTATTCTGAAACTATCTATTTGTACTTCTTAATCCCCTCACCTCTTCACCCATTCCCGCACACCCCCGTCCCATCTGGCAACCATCAAAATGCCATGATTCCGTGTCCATGATTCTGTGTCTGTTCTTGTTTGCTTAGTCTGTTTTTGGGATTCCATTTTTGATAGATCTGTATTTATTGCTATTTTATTGTTCATAGTTTTGATCTTCTTCTTTTGTCTTAAATAAGTTCCTCTAACATTTCATATTATAATGGTTTGGTGATGATGAACTCCTGTAGTTTTTTCTTGTCTGTGAAGCTCTTTATCTGTCCTTCAGTTCTCTTGGGTTTTTTTTTAAGATTTTATTTATTGATTTCTATATAGAGGGGAAGGGAAAGAGAAAGAGAAAGAGAAGGAGAGAAACGTGTATGTATGAGAGAATTGATTAATCTGTTGTCTCTTGCATGCTCCCAACCAGGGACCTGGCTCACAACCCAGTCATGTGCCCTCACCGGGAATTGAACCAGTGAGCTTTCTGTTTGTGAGCCAGTGCTCAATTACTGAGCCATACCAAGTAGGGCTGTCATTCGATTGTAATTGATAGCTTTCCTGGGTACTGCAGTCTTGGCTTTGGGTCCCTACTTTTCATTACTTTGAATATTTCGTGCCAATCCTTCTGGCCTGAAAAGTTTCTTTTGAGAAATCAGCTGACAGTCTTATGGGAACTCCCCTATAGGTAATTAATTTCTTTTCTCTTGCTACTTTTAAAATTCTGTTCTTATTTTTAACCTCTGGCATATTAATTATGATGTGTCTTGGATTGGGCCTGTTTGCATCTATCTTGTTTGGGACTCTCTGTGTTTCCTGGGCTTCCATCTCTATTTCCTTCACCAAATTAGGGAAGCTTTCTGTCATTATTTTTTCAAATAGGATTCCAATTTCTTGCTCTTTCACTTCTCCCAGCACCCCTATGTTGCAAATTTTGTACCTCTTGAAGTTGTTCTAGAGGCTGCTTATACTATCTTTGTTTCTTGGGGATTCTTTTTTCTTGTTCTGATTGGTTGTTTTCTTTCTTCCTTATGTTCCAAATCACTGATTTGATTCTTGGCTTCATCCACCTTACGATTGTTTCCCTATACATTGTTCTTTATTTTAGTTAGTGTAGGCTTTGTTTCTCATTAGGTCTTTTTTATGCCGCTGGAGTCCTCACTAAGGTCCTTGAGCATCTTTATAACCATTTTTTACAACTCTGAGTCTTGCTAGCTGCTTGTCTACATTTCATTTAGTTTTTTTTCTGGTGATATCTCCTGTTCTTTCATTTTGAACACGTTTCTTTGTCTCCTCACTTTGGCGTGCGTGCGCGCGCGCGCGCTCTCTCTCTCTCTCTCTCTTTTTTTTTTTCTATGTATTCAGTAGGCCTTCTATGTCTCCCAGTGTTGGTAGTTGGCCTTTTGTATGAAGTGTCTTATGGAGCCCAGTGGTGCAATCTTCCTAATCAGCTGTTCTAGGAGTATCCCTTGTGTAGGTTATGTGTGCTCTCCTGTTGTAGTTGATATTGAGCCTTGATTGTTTTTTGGCATGTCTACATGTTGACTTGACCTTCATGCTGTGGCTGGCTGTGGGTATTGGCCATGGCCATAGTGTATGAAGTGCTGTGTCCATGCTGACCTCACTAAATAGAATATGCCCCAGCAGGTTCTGGTACTTGCAGGACCACCCTTTTGGTGGGCTACTGGTGGAAATAATCAGGTGGTGCTCTGCTGTGTCCTGAAGCCAGCCACCAGGTGTGTTGGTTCAGGTGCCTTTTGGTAGGGCCTCCAGTGCAGGTCAATGTCAGAGCTCCTGTGACCAGCCTTGCATTACCTGTTAAGGGGGCACAAAGTGATGTGTGGTTGGTAATCTGCTTGTGCTAGGCCTGGGTATGTGTGGAAGGGGCCAAGCTGTGAACTGAGGCTGGCTGCTACTAGCACTGTGCCTGGGGCAGGTCAGTGAAAGGCCAAAAACACCCTGAGACCTCAGCCACCTGCCGTCTTCCCACTAGTCTCAGCCACTGAAAGAATCTTGGGTGGTACATGAGTTGTGTGAGGCAGTTTTTGAGGGAATCACCAGGTATAAGAGAGTGGTGGTCAGCAAGTTAATACAGATCGAAACTTGGCACCAGTGCTGCGTCTCAGGGCACTCAGCAAAAGTCTTGGTATACTGCTGTCTACCTGGCGCCTTTAGGCCTTTGTGGTGGGACAAGGTCTTAGGGAGTTGTCAGGGTAGAATTAATAGAGCTCCCCAGATAAAGATTTAGTCTTGTGGGGGGATTTCTCAACACAGGAAAGGTGGCGCTTCTTGGCTGTGCAGGATGTTGGCCCTCACCCTGAAAGCATACAACTCAGTAACTGGACTTCCTTGAGAGTTTTTTAAGAAAGACTACAACACAGGCCCAGGCTGGTTGCCTCTGACTCTTTCTTGGACTGTGTCTGAGTTGGGCAGGGTGGGTTTTTAGGGAGTAATCAAGGTGGAGCTAGTATAGGTCACCAGCTACTGTCATGTGAGGAGTGGAGAGCTCAATACAGGGACATTGGTAGCTGTCCTTCCAACCCTTACCTGAAGCTTCACAACTCATTGTTTCCCTGTATGATGCTGTTGTTCCCCCACCCCCAGCCACCATCCCTCCACTGGAACCTATTATTCCTTTAAGAGTGCACCTGGTTTTCCAGCAGCTTTCCATCCCACAGAGTGGTTGGTATCCCTGCTGATTTTTGCAGCCAGGTGTTATGTGAGCTCCTGTCCCTGGCAGTGGTGCTCTGGGAAGGGGAGCCTAGCATGGGGGATCCTCTGCATCTGAAATATTCATCCAGATCATAATCAGTGAGTGTGGGTATGGGGCTGGCCCATTTTGTGTCTCCACACCTTTTTACCAGTCTCAATGTGGCTTCTTCTGTTTATCCTTAGTTACATGACTTCTGTTTAGCCAGTCTTCAGGTGGTTACCCAGTTTGATTGTTCTGTAATTAAGTTGTAATTGTGATGTGGTCATAGGAGAAGGTGAATGCAGTTTTCACCTATTCTGCCCTCTTGGAGAGACTCTCTGGGTTTGTTTAAAGGGATCTTTACTGCTTGGCAGAATATGAGGCTGCTGTCAGCTTTTTTTAGGAGTACTTTCTGGACTTAGTCCAGCTTGGATTTTAATGTATTCAATAATAAAAGTATATGTGAATATGAGAAAATGTAGATCATTAAAATTGCATTATTATATAGCTGGTTTTTACATTTGGATTGATTGATGAGTTTCTGTGGAGTAAAAATAGAGCACAAATCACCAAACCACTTTCTAGATTTTATCAGTAGACACATTGCCCTTGGGGACTTCTCTTGTCCAGAGCTGTTAATGATTCATTGGAACAGTGACAATTCTACATTTTATTTGAATTAACCAATTACCTAGAGATTAGACATTGAGTGAGAAATCTGATTTATAGTTGTATGTCACTTGCTGGAAGAAAAGGTACTCCTTAACATTTATAGCATGTTTCCTATTAATTAAGGCAGAGTCCTCATATAGCCTAATGAAATACTCTTGAGGTGTCCAAATCAAAGGTTCTACATAATAAAGGTAATTCGATCTTTAAATAAATTATGTAAGTAGAAATGAGCCAAATCATTAAGTAATACAAATATAGTGAAGTTAACATTAGAGTTTAATTTTCATTTTTGTCTTGCTTGTTACAACACTAGCAATACTATAGTGTTTTGGCAATCATTCAATGAATATTAATGGAGCATGTGATATGTGTTGGTTGTTGATGGATATATATGGTGGTAAAACAGACCTGAACCTTGTCCTTCTAGAACGTAGGTTCTAGTGTGGGCAGCAGATGTTAACTAAATAAACACAGAAACATTTCCATTACAAATTGTTTTTAATGATCTGAAGGAAAGGCAAAAGGTGCTAGGAAATGAAATACTTTTGGCTTGAGAAAAAAAAAAGGATTAAGAATGAAGAGAAACTTTGTCACTTCAGAAAGGGATCCACCTATTTATGGATGTTCCCACTACAGGTGTGGGCCTTTAGTCTAAGCAACCTACTTTTGCTGTGCCCACTTCTAGTTATACCCACTACCTTTGTACTCACACTGCTTCCCCAAAAGTCACATATAAGGAGATAGATCAGTCTCTCACATCTGTATACTTATTGTAGGTAGACATACATATATATTACATTTATGATCACGTACATAGCTTTTAAAAGATTTTTATTTATTTTTATAGAGAAGGGAGGGAGAAAGAAAGGGAGAGAAATATCAATGTGTGGTTTGCCTCTCATGCACCCTCAACCATGGACCTGGCCCACACCGAGGCATGTGCCCTGACTGGGAATTGAACCAGTGACCCTTTGGTTTGCAGGCCTGCACTCAAACCATTGACCCACACCAGCCAGGGCCATAACCTGCTTTTTCTACCTGATGATAATGCTTTTCCATATCATTAAATGTTCTTCCACAAGTTATACTGTTTTTTAAAGGAATGCCCTGTTATTTCCAGAAAATGTTTTTTTCTGTTTTTGGGGTCTTAGATAAACACTGCAGATGTGAACATTCATAAACATAAATTGGTACATTAGTTAATAATTATTTTCTTAGGATAGATTTCCAGTTGTATTACTGGTCTCATATTAATATTTCAAAAGATTATATTTAAATGTTTTATTATGTGTCACTGAATTATTGGCATGATTTATTTGTAATATGTCATGAGATGGTTTAATGCAGCTTCCTTTTGCCATTTGTGAGTCTGGAGTCAAGCAGCTAATAGTACAAGTCACGGAAGTTAGTTCTGCATGTTGGATTCCTCTTGGCCTTAATCTGATTTAAATTCTGTTCTTTCTGTCTTGATTCCTAGAAGAATAATGAACCTTCTTATAAGAACTGTTTCTCTACTTCTTTATTGATGGTGTTCTAAACTTGGCCAGAGAGAAATTGAAGAAACAGTTAAAATCTATTGTGTGTTTATCTACCTTCTCTTTATTTTTCCTTCTGGGTCATGTTGAATATATCTACCTGATTTTATGCTTTAAATAGTTTCATAAAATTAATAACAAAGAAAATAATAGAAGTGCCAGACATGTTCTCAGAGTTGAGTGGGGATGTAGAAATTGCCAGGTAGGATAAATCTGACATGCTGAATCACTTACTTAGAGTGTTGCTGCATGTTTTCTACAGAAGTGTTGCTGAAAAAGTGTATTGTCAGTGAAGTTTAAAATTTTTATTTCCAACAAAATTATTTGTTTTCCTTTTTATTATTTAATGTTAAATTTCCAGCCATATTATTAACATTAAAATACCTGAAGTAAATTATACTTCTTCCTAAAGGTATTGATTTTTTTATCTAGTTAGCTGCCATGAGGTTTGCTGTTTTGCAAGTATAATACCAGAGATTTTAGGTGGCAAAAAACATGTGATCCAAGTGCACTGAGTGTGGGCTAGTGACCTTTGTCAAAAAGGTCATTTTTCCTGGGACTCATTTTCAGAATTCAGTATGACATATGGGGATTAACAAATATAACCTAGAATATATTCCGATTCAGAAAATATAACCTAGAATTTATTTGAGAGCTGTTACAAAGTTGTTTTGTTTCTCTCATCCCAAGAACACCTGTAATATATACCTTTACTATACACTATCCATAGTATTCTGGGGCTTATATTTGTGTACATGACCACTTTATTACCTTTTTTCATTCCTTCCTCACTCACTCTCTTAATAATGTATTTATTTATTAATATTTTCCTACATCGATATTGGTGTTTGAACTGTGCAAAAACATGGAGAAGGTTTAGAGGATGCTGCCTTTACCTCCAATTACACAGAAGAGAAGAGGTGAACATCTGCAGCATCAGTGAAAATAATTTTTAACATGACCGGCATTTCTTGTGAAACCTGGAAGAAAACTAGTTCTGTGTTCAGGCCCTTGGTTTACTCAGCATGATCCTATCTACTCAGTTGTTGCTCAGTGAATTGGAAATGATAAATCCCAGAGAGGCTGGTGGGTAGGAAACGGAATGTTTCATCACTTGAACCTTTTCTTTTTAATTCACTATCCTTGTCATATCCAGCAAGTCACTGAGCATTTTTGTGCCTCAGTTTTTATCTGTGAATTATGATGATTAAAGCAAATGATTTACTTCGTAAAATTCATTCCAGGTGCAGTATGAACTTCTAATTGTGTCCACTTAGTCATTTAAAAAGAATTATTTGAGTGATTCTCTAAAATCAGAATATCTGAGCATCATAGGAGAAGGATTATATGTTGTATGCTCCCATGCTATTTCTGAGGGCTCTCATACATGATCTTATATATACTTATGAGCAAATATTTATATTCATAAAACACTAGATCCCTCAGACTCTGCAGATCCCTGTTTTATCTCATGTTGCCCAATTTATCATCCATATAAAGTGTAACATGCAAGCATGAATTCAGAACAAAGTAACTTCATCTGTCCCTCAATACTAAAAAGTTCAATTTCATGCTGTGTTTTACATGGCACAGCAGGAGTGAAGTGTTTTATATCTGGAACCCTGAACTTCCACAACCTTTCTGTCAGATATGCAGGTAAGTGTCAAGAAGCAGAAACTGTAAAAATAATTTCTACAGAATGTTTTGAGGACTCCGAGAGCAAACTATTTGAATCTATTTCCTTCATTTTGCATAGTTTTCTTCGTCTGTTTGAGCTGTGTTCCCATGGGTTAGAAAGATAGAGTTTCTAGCCCCATACCTTAAATTGCTTTATAATTGCTTTACTTTATAAGGGATACATATCCTGGCCTGGTGAAGCCTAAAAATATTCAGAAGAAATTAATCTGAACCTATTAGAAGTAGGGGGAGCGGAAGAAACATATTTTGGAAAATTATTAGCTAGACTGGATAAACTCTATCAACACAGCATGATATCATGCATAAAAAAATAATGAGACCCAGACATTTGTTTTCAACATTTCAGTTTAGTTATGTGTCATAGAAAAAGGAGTTTGAGATGGAAATATGAGACCGCTATTTAAATTCAAAACCATTTAAAATGTATTGAACATGGTTCAATACATTTGTTGATCCCACAGTGGAGTGGATGAAGAGTGTGGGAGGTGTTCTGGATTTGAATGTGGCAAAGGCTACATTATTTGTGAGCTGTGTGACCTTGGGCGTGTTAACTTAGAATCTCTGAGTGTCTATTCCCTCATATATTTTTAAAAGGTTATTGAAAAATATTTTTAAGGGCCTCATTATCCTTTAGATACCTAGAATGCACTCCTCAGTAAGACACAGTGTATATTTTTATGGTTTAAAATAGAATGGAAGGGGAAGGCCAGATATGGCAAAAGTATCTGAAACCACTCACAAAAATGATTCATTAAAATTAGGGTAAGATATTTGGTTCTGGTATAATACTTTTTACTATGAATGTGATATACCTTTTGCTTTTAGGGAGCTTTTAAAGTTGCTCTCATCATTGTGTCTATGAAAACAAAACTTTCAGAATTTTATTCTGGGTGTATATTCTGGAACCCCTGGAGCCTTCAAAGGTATTGTGTACCCTGACAAAACCGGAATTCTGTGAACTCTACAGACCAGTCTGGGGAAAACAAGGGATGTCAAAGCCTCTTGCAGACCTTGCTTCCTTGATGGACATAGGACAAAGGAAATGGCCTTTGCACTCCTTATATACTGACGTGGTTGATTAATATTGATCGTAGTTTGTGTTTCTATTTTCTCCCTGCTCAGTCAGTGTAAATGTAATTATGTAGTTTAATTTTCATGTACTCTGCTAAAACAGCCCATTATTTATCTTTGACTGGTATCACATAAAATATAACCCAGGAAATCAAAATGCTGTGTAAATATTATTTTTCAACTTAATTAAACCTAAATATTTTAAAACTCTATTTCCTGTAATAAAATAATTCTTATAAATTGTCAGGTAATTATAATAATTTTTCCCAAAATTATTTGTGTAAGAGGGTACATGTACAAGTGAGCAGTGATTGAATAAGTACATAGGTGAAATAAATCAAGGTTACAGTTGATAATTACATATGACTAAGGAGTGAAGGTCCATTTGGGTATACAGTGATGGGTTTGTAGTTTGTCCCATAGATAGGAACTGGACTTGGAGGAAACAGGACATTTTCTGTTGTACTACCACATAAGTTTCTTGCAATTTTTTTTGACTTTGGTTAACTATTTGAATAATCACACATCTTTACCATCTTTGAAAATGAGTTTTGTAAAATATAAATATTTAAGTAAAAACTGAGACTAAACATTTTTCTTTGGTTGACAAGGGCATTTTGAGTTTACTTCAGTTTTTGTGGAGAAGGGCATCATGGAGACCACAATTATGTTTAAAGAGCTCAGTTGATCCACTATGTTTACATACTTTTTGACCTTTGATCCCCTGTGACAGAGCTAGGAGAACATTTTTATACAAAGAAGATGATAGAGCACATGGCATCTCCAGTTTTATGTAGCTGTAGGCAGACATAGGTGCAGCAAGCAGAAAGAGAATGTGACTGCTGTTGTTTAATCATATTAAACATAGTCATATTTATTAATTAGTTAGAATAAGCACCACTGTGGGCTTTTTCTGTATTTAGCTTCTTTAGCTCAGCATAATATACGTTAAATTTATGTACATTGACTACACCGAATTTGAATTCTTCTTTTTCTAATGTAATTCCTTAGAACAAAATTTCTAATTTCTTGAGCTACTTAAGAAATACTGGTGGTCTATTGGGAATACTCCAACAAGGGTGAAATTCATTTCAAATTTGTAACTGGTTATGAAAATTTTATGATAAAAGAATGGATGGGCTACAGAAGTAGAATGTTTTACTCACCTTTTGGTATTTATTTAGAGGAATTCCTATATAAACAGATCCCTTTATATTTTTTATAGTTAATCCACATATTATATACTTTTATTCATTATTAATTGTCTGGTGAACATGTAAAGAAATAAATCCATCCCTAACTGGTGTGGCTCAGTGGATTGAGCCCTGGCCTGCAAACCAAAGGATCACAAGTTCGATTCCCAGTCTAGGGCACATGCCTGGGTTGTGGGCCAGGTCCTCAGTAGGGGGTGTGTGAGAGGCAACCATATGTTGCTGTCTCTCTCCCTCTCTTTCTCCCTCCCTTCCTCTCTCTAAAAATAAATAATTTTTTTTAAAAAGATAGAAATCCAGCAATTTTTGTAGTATCTCATTAGGTTAGGTGTTTATACAAATAGACTAATACCAATAGAGGCTGGTAAATTACTAACTGTAGAATGCATCTATTTTCTAAAATTGTTTTACTTAACAACTCTAAATTAGGCCATCTTTCTGTTAAAATAATTGATTGAATTAAATTCCATAAAAGTTGGAACATAATGCTAGAAAATACTGATCAGAAGCACTTGTGTAGAGTACATATGGCAGAATATTATACCTTCATCACATTCAGAATCAGAAATAACTAGGCTTAAGTATAGCAAGGAAGTCTTGGGATCCTGGACATCTATAAATCTAGCGTGATTTAACAGTGTGGCAGTATCAGAGAGCTGATCCTTTCTCTTCTATACATTTGATATGATGCAGTATAAACCTATTCCATTTTATATTGGGTAGATGTTTACATAAATGTGAGATGAAGATTGAAAAGAGTGGATTAGTAGTAACATAGTTTGTGTTAATGCTAACAAATTACTAGCAGGTTATTCTTTATATGTAAAAAGAAAAAAGAGTGTTTAGCATTTGGTCATCACTTAGCAGAAAACTGATAAAAGGTTAAAGAATAAGAAATAATGAATTGATGCAAACCTGGATGAATAAAGACTGGATTGTAGTATACCAGTTGGTCAAAAAATCAGATTAAAAAAAACTCATCATAGCCTTTCAATTTAATACCCACATTGTATAAAGATGTCTCCTGATGCTCTACCCCTAGAATTGTCTGCACATTTTTTTCAGTGAAGTATCTGAACTTACTAAGTAATAAATTATCTATGTTACTATAAAAGGTAGCTTAATAATTGAGAATAAAATTATATTTCAGGCCTGGTTACTAATTTTGGCCCTAAACAGTTATCACATCATGCATAATTTTGGTTTAAATAAGAAGTTGCTGTGCCTAATACTTAAAGTGTCTTTGTTACTATTTAATGTAGAAATTGTGAATAATTGTGTCTAATTATGTTAATAACATGTTCTTAATTCTTTGAAATAGCTAAAGAAAGTGCGTTGTTAGTAAATAAATGGAGAATATTTTCCATTCATTGTCTTTTTTTGTTCTTTATTTATTAAATACTCTTTATCAATGGGTACCTAGTACAAACTTTTGGGCTCTCAAAGCCAATGAATGGTGAGTCCATTGAAAGTTTGGCATTTTTATATTTTATACATAGTCCCATATTTTTGTAGTTCATGTATTTGGAGATGTAGGACAGTTTTACTATGTGTTGGAAAGGAAATAACACTTTTTCTTTTTTACTGTAGTTCTGATCTAATGTAGCAATTCAGTTTTGCCATGAGGATGATTAACTGATAACCTTTGAGAACAATAATTTTTGGGGGTGGACTAGATATTGATAAACTTATGTGTTAAAAATAAAATTTGTCAACTGATTTGAATTCCTGAAGGAAACAAATTAAAATGTTTCTTATTTTTTTTACATATGAGCCCTTTCATTGTTAAAATATAGTTACAATCATTATAAAGCATAGGATCTTATAGTAATTTTAGGTTGAAAGGTATACTACTCATTTGTTAGCAGAAGACCTCAATATGTGCTTTATTTGTATACTTATAAATTTTCAAAACAAGAGTTTGCCACCATTGGCTTGCCCTTTTTAAAATTGTCCTGTTAGTAAATCTGATCCATAATTTTTCTGATCAAAGGATACCTTCACATGCTAATTTATGTTTCTGTGATTGCTGTCTCCATTGAAATTAACCAGAAAAAATTAATTTTGAATTTTAGTTTTCTGTTATAAAGGATTTCTTTCTTATTATACCTTAAAGAAAATTTTGGATTTTAGCATCTTTACTATAATCTCAATTCATTTCAAATACCAGCTGCAATATATTAAGGATTTCCTGTAGAAAGGATGATCTTTGGTATAAGAGCTCTTGTGAGAGTAGAAAGAAAATCATGGACCACCACTGATCTTGGGAGGTACTTGAGGACCTCTTCTGTTAAAACTGAGATTTCTATGTCTTACTGACAAATATCTGTGAGGCTTGCCTTCAATAATATAAGTAAACCACTTAGCCAAGGAAGCATATTTGGTTTTTACTAAACATTGGTTTCCTCTTCCTCCTCCTCCTCCTTCCTTCTTCTTCATATAAGTTGTCTTACAAATTTATTGTTAAAAATAATTCTTTTGGTCAGTTCCAGGATTGGTGAAAGATACCTTAAATGCCTAAAATCCTAAAAAAAATTTGGAGATGAATTCACCTTTGGGATGATTTTCCTAACTAATCATAATTTTTTAAAAAATGTATTTTAATGATTATGCTATTATAGTTGTCCCATTTTTTTCCTGCTCTTTATCTCCCTTCTTTCTGCATCTCTCCTCCCACCAAGTGTATTCCCTCCAGCCCCCCCTTAGTTCATGTCCATGGGTTGTACATATAAGTTCTTTGGCTTCTCCATTTCCTATATTGTTCTTAACCTCCTGCTGTCTATTTTGTGGCTACCAATTATGCTTCTTATTCTCTGTACCATTTTCCCCTTCACTCCCCTCCCCCTCTGGCTGATAATCCTCCATATGATCTCCATTTCTGTGAATCTGTTCCTGTTCTAGTTGTTTGATTAGTTTGTTTTTGTTCCTGTTTTTTAGGTTCAGTTATTGATAGTTGTGAGTTTGTTGTCATTTTACTGTTCATATTTTTGGTCATCTTCTTTTTCTTAGATAAGTCCCTTTAACATTTCATATAATAAGGGCTCGGTGGTGATGAACTCCTTTCACTTGGTGTTATCTGGGAAACACTTTATCTGCCCTTCCATTCTAAATGATAGCTTTGCTGGATAGAGTAATCTTGGATGTAGGTCCTTGCCTTTCATGACTTGGAATACTTCTTTCCACCTCCTTCTTGCCTGCAAGGTATGTTTTGAGAAATCAGCTGATAGTCTTCTGGGAATGCCTTTGTAGGAATCTCAACCCATTTATTTAATTATTCTAATTACATTTATTGACTGCTTTTGTTTGCAAACCTAGGTTTTCAGCTTTACAGACCTTTCGACATTCAGTTCACCCGATGCATCTTTGTGATGGTTAATCCTTCTGTTTCAATCATGCTTTTGAATGTACAGTTTGTTTCCTTTTAGTTGTTCCTGCTACACAGTTTCTTATGAACTCTACCATGCCTTTGAACATATTATTTTACCATTTGTAAATGAGAACATGCAGGTTCTCACCTCCACTCAGAAAAAATCAATTTATCTCTCACTGAATGTTTGAAAATGTAAAACATCCTCAATTACATGGTGAATAAATATTCATGTACATTATATTCAAAGTAGAACTCTGTGACTTTATATAGCTAGTGAAATGTTTAATGTGCAGTAACCCCTTTGTGTTTCAGTGCACCTGCAGGAAAGACATGGTGAAAATTTCAATGGATATCTTTGTGAAGAAATTTCAGCCAGACAGATACCAGCTTTGGAAACAAGGAAAGGATATATACACCATTGATCACACAAAGCCTACTCCAGAATCCACCCCTGAAGTAAAAGCGTGGCTGCAGAGGAGGAGGAAAGTAAAGGGATCCAGGAGGTAATGATCCCCCCTCCAACCCATCCCACTTGTATTCATACAATTAAAATGGGTCATGATGTGATACTCTCAAAGATTATTTGCTTTGCTAAATTTTATTCCCCTTAAGTTTATGAAATCTTTTACTGAAAATTTGAGGTAAAGTATTTTTAATTCTTGAGAAGTATAATTGAATTATATTTTGTGTTTGGGAATATCCTAAAGTTGTTACATGTGGCAAGTACTAGAACAATACTAGAACTTCTTGAACCTGTTACACTAATGTCTTTTAAAGTCGTATTGGTGTTCTCTATTCATCTCCATATTTTTATTACCTTCAGTAAGTTGATTTCCAACTTTTTCATATTGCTACTGATTTTCTTTCTGGGTTTAGTTGTTTTCTTCTTCATTTGTCAAATATCTGAGATACTACTTTTTTCTTCCTGATTCTTGTATTTTGCTACATTTTATACACTTGGTTTTACTCTTTTACAAGGTATAAAGCAGAGCATATGGTGTTTCAGTAACATATTTGTCCCTGTGAACTTTATTCTGCAATCTATTTTTGTGGTCAAGAGCATTTCAGAAGCTTTTATGCCTGTTTTGGGCATCTCACTGCTTTTAAAACTCATTGAATAGAATATGTGTTATGTTACTCAGGTCCTTAAGCAATTTTTTTTAGACTCTTTATGTTTTCCAGGGTTATATTACATTTTTACTCTCCAATATTACTCATTGTTTTTCTTTCAGATTGTAAAAGTAATATTTGTGCATTGGAGAGAATTTGTAACATAAGGAAAAGAATAATGAAGGAATTCCAAATCACCCATAACCTCACAATCCAGAGATAACCAATGTTAACATTTTCTGTATATATATATATCCTTTACATATATATATATTGATTATATATCATAATCTTTTATGCCTTTCTAAAATTGGGGCCATGTTCTATTAACCACTTGATGACCAGTTTTGTGAGTGCTTTTGATTTAATCAAATGATGTGCCACAACATTATTTTTAATGACTGCTTATATTTAACTAATCCCCTGTATTTGGACTTAGAGCTTGTTTCCAGCTTTTTGCTATTAACTAAAATAACACTGTGATTCTAAATCTTTGCTCACACTTTTGATGCTTATTTTCTGATTCTGTTTTTTTTTTCCTGACATTTATTTTCTGCTATTTTAGAATGGTAGTGAGCAGAGGAACCTTAAGAACATGGAGTGAAACTTCTGCATTTTATGAGAGAAACACCTGAGACACAGAATTAGTGGCAGAACTCAAACTGAGGTGTTTTTATTTCACCCTGTAGTTATAGCAGTGATTTTAAGACTCTTAGCTTTCAAATCAATTTAGTAGGTTAGGAGCAACAGTTTTAAATTAGGAAGCTAAATAGAATAAAAAGTGTTATCGTCCTTCCTGTGTGGTAAAGGCAAGTATTAATTCCTGACATGTGTGAGCATGTATGTATGTGTGGTTGTGTCACCATCCAGAATGTATAACTTGCTATGGGTTGCATTCCAAAAAGTTTGGGAAACACAGATTTAGAGAGTTGCTGCCTTTGATAAACTTGTTAATCCAAGTTACCAAAACGCTAGCTATGGGAGGGGGCAGTAGTCAATCTTTAATTCAGAAGGTACACCAGTAGATCAAGTTGAGAATTGTCGTTTAATGGACAGAAAACACAATACTTCAATTAGATATATGATCTGCTCTCAGTTACTGACCACAGTGGACCTTTTGGGCTGCCAGGGAACAGAGATGATTGGCATTGGACAGATTTGAAATACTTAAAATAATCAACAGACTTTGCTTGCCCAATTTGAAAGCCTCATGTTAAGGGGCTTGTTGATTATGCTCAGCCTTATAGACTGATCACACAGTTCACTGACTCCCTTAAGTAAATACTCTGTCTAGGGAAATCTGATGAAGAGAATGGTTGATTGAAATCTCAAAGATCTGTCAGCCATCTTGCTTTATGTGTACTATGCTATTAGTAATGTGAAGATTTTCTATATAGCCTAGTGCGTGGGTCCTCCATAAATGTGAAAATGGTGATGCTTATACTAGTAGTGTTACTACCAGCAATAGCCAAAGCTAATTTACATAGGTGACTTGTGGATCTGTGGCTACCCTCTTCATCTCAGATCTCTGCCCTCTCTGACTTCCTAACAGTGCTTAGTGTTTATGTATGTGTATGTGTGTGTGTTTGGGGCACTGAAATACATGTTGCTTTGATTTTAATTGTAACTTTTTCTAAATGAAAGTGTTAGAAATGTTGTATACATACAAAAGGCATCTTTGAGAAAGCTAGCAAATGACTTGCTCAAAAATATTAAAAGATGAAAAAAATAAAAATGATGCCCATTTTGAAAATAATAAGTTGATAGAAGATGTTAAAAACATATGGATAACCTTTCTTTTCTCTTATTTCCTTTAGCCAATGATGATTTGACTTTTAATTTTAATGATTTTAATGCATACTTCAGAAATATACAAGTTTCAGGGAAACATGGTCACTTGTTGACCTTGGAATGTAAATCCGTTCAGACTTTAAGAGCAGCTGTATGGGCTGTCCCCATTTTCTTTTCCATTTTTCATTATCCAAATAATATTTGATTTATTGATTTGATATCTCACATGCCATCATTTTTCACTTTACTTTTATTTTCAGACTTCTTTTAATATTGTTATAGAATTTTAGCAAAGACTTTCTCCAATAATATTTAGTAATCAATTATTTATACTTGTTTTAATTTTAAATTTTAGTAAATTGTTATTAAAATTCTCGTGAAAATTTTAATTTCAAAATTAACTTTTTAATTGTGGAAGTTATCTCTGCACAATAATTAAAAACTCAATTTTTTATTTCAGTAAGTGAAAGTAACATTCATAATGGTATGTGTTTTATCCTGTTTGTTGCAAATATTCTCTGCTCTGACCACAGCTTCTCTTATTAATAGCTTCCAGTGCACTGGTTCTAACTCCAAGAGGCCTAAAAATGAGGAAGACAAGGAAGTGTCAACTGCAGTCAGTGAGACAAGGGGACCTATCTCTGACCCAGTCCGAGACAACCTCAAAGTCAGGGAAAAGCCAGAAGAAGTAATAAAACTGGGGAACACAGAAGCACCTTCAGAGGAAGAGACCTCTACTAGCAGGAAGCAGCTGGATCCAAATTCATCAGATAATGTCAGACTCTCAGGTGAGAAATAGGCTGTTTCATATATAACTTGTAGGTAGTTGATGATCTGGTACCTTTGGTCTGTGATCAAGAGAACAGATTTCTTACTTTTACACATAGCTTAACCAATAAACTATCTAGAATTATGGGCTAATTCAGTCAAGAGGCCAATGGAGTATTATAAAGGTCAGGAGCACTACTGCTACATAGAGTGAAATTGTGAGACAGTCAGCATGTCCTATTTGGTTTAATAAAAAAGAAGATTCTAAAATGAAAAAAATTTTTTTTGTTGTTACTGAATTTACAATGTATAATACAGTTTTGGAAAGTTTCTCTTGAGTTCGCATGCAACAGAGAAAATGAATTAATAGATAATGCTTTGCAAATTCTTTGCTTTCAACTTAATTTTAAGAGTAAAATAAACAATAAGGTTTTTAAAAAGAACAACAAGAATTATTCAGTCTTGAGTAATGGTGTGTATAGTTCCCTGGCTGATCCTCTATACTAAAGCCATCACCTGTCTCAACTACTTTGCTTTCCCCCCCTTTTATAGCATAAATCTCTGAGAGTGCCTTAAAGCTTTGCCTCTTTAATACATGTTGGGATGTTTGTCCTTATACTAATTGGGCTTATTGGTAATTCCTGTCTTCTTGTCATACCTCTCAACCAGTCTGTCCTTCAATATGGGATTCTCCGGAATCCATCCATGCCCTGCCCCTTCTTCCCTGCTTCCTCCTCCTGTAGGGTACCATTATATCTTATCTGGGCTGTTGCAGAAATTGCTTCCTTCCTATTTTGCCAGTGTTCACTCTGAACAGCTCTGCTAGTTAGTTCCCTATATGGCAGTCATAATGATCTGTGAAAACAATGCGGCTTAGGTCTTCTACTCACTTGTTCTTTTTTTACTCTTCTTCCACCTAGAATGAAAGAAAAGTCCTTATCTTTGTCCTAATTAATCTGACCTTCAGCAGCTTCTCCATGCTTGTTACCTTTGGCTCTTGAAATATCTGAGTTAATAGATTTTAAATCATAGACTTTTCTTCAATGAGTTCACACTTTAGTGGAGAGCTAGACAAATATAATTACAATCTAATGTGGTAAGTGCCATGTTAGAGATGGCATAGAATGTGGCTGATATACCAGGGAAAGACCTGAAACAGATAGGAGGCTATAGTATTTCTTAGAGTAAGCGATATTTGAATTGACTTTGAGATAAATGGACAGAAGTCAGGAAGGTGGAGAAGGTAGAGAAGGGAACAGCAGCAAACAGTGCAGAGTAGACAGTTATGGAATGCATATGGCTATTTCTTTATAGTCCCTCACAGTAGTTTAATTAAATACTTTTTGAATTACTGGGTGGTTTAGGCCAAGGGCCCTCATTTTTTACTAGTTCTGTGGCTGCACAGTTACTTGCATTTTGACCTTCAGGTTTTGAGACCTGGAGGACCACTTATATAGAAGATGTGTGGCTAGGTTTAGCATCAGAGCTAGTATGTGACAGGTGAAATGATGTGTGTGTGTGTGTGTAAAGGAGGGAAAAGGGTGAACAGAAATGGCAGTAGAAGAGAAGTGCCTATGATATTCTTGAGTTTTATATGCTGTCATTGTATGATATATGATTAGTATAGGGCATAATTTTTACTGGGCCTGCACAGCCTTACATATGCTCTTTACATACATCCTTGGAACTAGAATGTTTTATCAATAGCATTTCTTAGCATCATATATTGGAATATAATTCTTCTTTTTCAGAAATATTTCAAATAGCTGTTGCTTTGGATAATTATTGTTATTCTCTGGCTTTTGACATTTGTCCATAGTAGAACCTGTTTTTAATCCCTTATTTTTTCAATAAGTTTATTCTTTTACTCTTTTTTTAAAATTAAATTTATTGGGTAACAGTGGTTAATAAGATTATATAGGTTTTAAGTGTACATGTCTGTGATACATGGTCTGTATATTTCATTGAGTGCCCACCACCCAAAGCCAAATCATCTTCTGTTAGCATGTTTTTGGCCCCCTTTACCCTTTACTTCCTCCCAACCCCCTTTCATCCAGTAACTACCATACTGTTGTCTGTATCTATGACTTTCATTTTCTATCCCACATATGAGTGAAATCATATGGTTCTTGGTTTTTTCTGACTAAGTTTTCTGACAAACTGACTGAGTTTGCTTAGCATAATATTCTCAAGGTCTATCCATGTTGTCACAAATGACAGTATTTCATCTTTTCTTATGGTGGAATAGTAGTCCATTGTATATAAGAGGTCTGTTCAGAAGATATCCAACCATGTAATATGAAAAATAGAGACATTTCTTGAAGAGTATACAGGAAACATTGTACATAGGACAAGGATGCCTCAGTCCCCTTCAAAGTAGGCACCTTGGGACCCCACATATTTCTCCCATTCGCTATCAGCTGCCCCATCATATTTTCCTGAATCTCATTGATGATTGGAAATATCTTCCCTTTCAAAGGTGATTTTAGTTTTGGGAAAAGCCAGAAGTTTCAGGGCGCCAAATCTGGGGTGTAAGAGGGCTGAGTCACCTGGGTGATTTGATGTTTGGGTAAAAAACTCTGCATGAGATGTAATGCATGAGCAGGCACATTGTCATGATGAAGCTGCCAGTCACCTGTTGCCAATAGCTGTGGCCTTCTGAGTCATCCAAACAGTTTCCGCAGAGGAATGTTGAAGCTTAATGCAAAATTAGATGCAGGTTTGTTGCTCTACTCACTCAGTAATTTTGAATGCACTGGCTACACAGTATACGTGCTCATTTAACGATATGTATCATCCCTACTGACTTATACAGTGAAGTTATCATTGTTCATACATTCCAGTCCACTCTCCTTGGCTTCCAGGTTACATTGATGTCACACAAACCATTCTTTGGTTCCCAGCCCGCGCTCAATCCACTGAGCTACGCCAGCCAGGGCACCATTCTTGATATATTAACAATTGCTGGACTTTTTCTGGACAGACCTTGTATGTACCATGTCTTCTTTATCCAATTCCCTATTGAAGAACACCTTAGTTGTCATAAATATATTCTTTTGCCAAACTCCAGGACCTTACCTTAACAACAGTGAAGGCTGCACTGTGCCATAGTGACCTTTTCCACCCATGTCTGTAGAATTTTAGAGGGGAAGTTGAAAGATAGACAGTTAGTTCAGAATAGTTTAACAATTATGCTTATTAATAACACAATGTTAGATTTATTGTCTTTTTGTTTTGCTCCTCAGGAAACAGCTGTTTAACTACATCTCTAACAGAGGAAATAAAAATTAAGGATGACCAAGCCTGTGCCATAATTCCATCTTTGAATCCCAGTGAGACTGATGATTCCATATTTGGTCGCCGTGTGACCCCCAAGGGATCAGACTCACCCACAATTCCATGGCCACAGTCACCTGAGTTGTGCTCCTCAGTGGCAGAGAGTAACAGTGCGCTGACAGAGAGAGAAGAGAGTAATGTGCAGAGCCGTGGGAGTGCTCTTGAACCTGGGGAATTCCCAGCGGTCCCCAGTGAAGAGAGAAATGGCTTCAAAGTCCCCAGTGTATGTGGCAATGTTTGTTTTTACTGTATTTATTTTATGGTGAGAGAACTTTCTGAAAATTGTCCTATCCATCAAAATCTTGCTGTGGTGGAGAAATAACATTTAACAGTTTATGTGTATTATTCATATTTTCTTGGATGATTGGGAGGTAAGCCTTTTTTGAGCTCTGGCTCACATTATGATAATTCAGAGAGCGTGGAACTTTTGGCCACATGTTGGAGATTAATTTTATTTTTAAAATTTTCTAAAATTAAAGTCATTTTGAGATAATTATGGATTCATATGCAGTTGTGAGAAATAGTACAGAAAGATCCTATGTACCTAGTTTCCCCCAATAGTAACTTCTTGGAAAATTATAGTAGGATATCATAATAACATTGACATTGACACAGTCAAGATACAGAGTGGTTCTATTATCTGCAGTGTTAACCAGACTGCAAATCGTTTTACCTTCAGGGCTTTGATCTGCTGCCAACTGCTAACACCTCTGTGACCCAGGCTTCCCATAGCCTCTGTTTTAACATTAGAGCTCCCCTGGTCATGCTTTCCCCTGATACTTCCCTGCCCACTGCCAGAAAGGGGCCATTTGCCTCATGGAAAACTCAAAACCTCTTGATTACCAAGCTCCCCATTCTGTGTATTGGCACAGGGCCTCCCTGTTTCTCACATGTTCTGGTATGATGTTAGTGTCATGTGCTTTCAGCATAAACTGTTGCTGTACCCATAAGATTGTAAGTGGATTAGGCAGTCACACACTCTGATTGTGTGTAGTGATCATCAGAATTATTAGTTTCTTTTGCCCTATTCAACTTCATGAAGGAATTCAAGTGGGTAAGGAAAACCTCAATTGTTGGAGCTGATAAATTAAGTAAGCCCCTGATTCCTCCTGTTTATTTCAATTCACCACAGGCCTTTTTGTATATTTGAGTAGCAAGGGAGATTAAATGAAAGAAATCCAATTGGAATATTTGCTTACAGGTAGTTTTAAAATGTCAGGTAAAATATAGATAACTTTCTTATTTGACTTCATAACCTTTATAATTTTATGTATGATTGTATGTCCTATTCAGTCATAAAATATTTAATAAAAAATTTATGAAAATAGAAAAATATGGTCTAATTTACTTGAAAAGACTAAGGGAAGTTTGAAGATAGTATTCATATTAGTATACAAATTTTACAATTTAATTTCATGTAGGGATTAATTGTAGCTGAATAGATATTGGGATTCTGGAACAGTGATAAGTCAAATGCTTGTTTAAATAATATTGAGTCACATACTTTAAACTAGAATGGAACTGAAAGTTACTTTTCCTGTTCCTTGCTTACCCTGAGTGACTTGAACATCTTTATCATTTCACTGAACAAAGACTGCCTGCATAGGATAGCAAATGCTGCTCCTGAGGTCTGGGTGACTTGACCTTCTTGGAAACATCTTTATGGTACTCTTTTCTTATATCGTGATGTCAGAGCATCCCCCTCAGTAATACAGACCCATTTCATCTTTGTGTAGTTTTGAGCAGTGTTTCTCCTTCTTTGGCGTAATACCATGTGACTCTGGTAGCAATTGGCTGTTGTCAATCTTCTCAAGAAATATTAGGTTATTTTTTTAACATGCCTTTTTGTTTCTGTCTTGTATCTATCTACAACTGGGGTCCATGCTTTCCCTGGAATACACCAAGTATGTTAGCAGTTTACATGTTATTACTGCTGACCAATAATACATTCCTTCCCCCGAGACCCTAACTGTATCTCTCCTTCACTGCACTCATGTTTCACTTAGTTGTCTTCTCATCAGAAAGGCCTTCTCTGATGACCCTGTATGAAATAGCCCCTGTCCGTCTCTTTCCATTCCTTTGTCCAACTTTATTTTTTATTTATTGCATATTTGCTTTATGTTACCTGATAAATAGTTTTTACTTGCTCATTGATTGTGTTCTTTCCCCTCTCTAAGGCACACTCTTTGAAAACAGGGATCTGGTATAATTTTTCCTGCTGTAACTCTGTGTTACAGCTGTGTGGCATACAGTGAGGGCTTAGTAAATATTTCTTGTTGTTGACTAAGTTATAATTTCCCACATTACTTTTTAGCTATTATAAACCACAGATAAATCTCATCCTGTTTTACTTTTCCATACTCCCAGTTTTGGATAGAATGTTCTGATATGTTTTTTCCAACAAATCCTGTTTTGGTGTTAGATGCCAGCATAGTTTTCTCTACTTCTGGCCACTGCTTTTTCAGCGAACTCCTGGGACTCCTTTCTTTCCTAAGGAACTGTTGATATAAACCAACTAATACTTGCTCTCTGGTAATCTCCCCCGACCTCCGTTTTTTTGTTGTTACTGTTTTTTGATTCAGTGGGCAAGAAAAGCTTGTAAGTGGGTTCTGTCTGGTTGTACGTGGCTTTTTTTCCCCTTGACCCTGGAAAGGAAAATGTAGTTTGGAGAACCCAGGACAAAAGATTTTCTATACAATTTCAGTGATTTCAAGGTGACAGTAGTTTACCATAATTAGAAAAAAAGCTTTGATTTCTTATTTAATCCTCTGAAAAGTAATTATTCATTTCTGAATGAACTGGACATGTATGGGCTCATTTTGACATTATGGTTTTCTATGAGGATAGAAAGAAAAATAACATAATATTTCATGTGACCTGTATGGACATAACCAAGTGTCACAGTCCTATATTTTTATGAATATATAATCCTAAATTTAGATTAGTGTTAAAAAACTTATGAAAACTTGCCAACTGCTGAGTTTATTGCAGGCTTGATAAGCCTAGCCTCCACAATATACAGATAGCATTTTAATATGAAGCAGAAACATAGTTAATTGACCTCTTTGTAGAATAACTCATAGGATAGATTTCTATTTCTTTTGATGTAAACTTTTAAATTTCTTTTAAAAAGGGCTAATTCTGCCCTGGCCAGGTGGCTCAGTTGATTGGATTGTGGTCCCATATACCAAAAGGTTGTGGGTTTGATTCCCAGTCAGGGCACATGCCTACATTGGCAGGTTCAGTCCCAGTCTGGGCATGTATGGGAGATAAGTGGTCAATGTTTCTCTCTCACATCAATGTCTCTCTCTCCCTCTTCCCCCTTCCCCTCTCTCTAAGATAAATAAAAACATATCTTTAGGTGAGGATTAAAAAAAGGAAGAGGGTTAATTCCCTAAGATTTAAAAAAGTACATGAGTTTTTCATAATTAATTTGTCATAAATCATTGTGAACCATAGTGTTTTGTTTAAAACAAATTTTTAACTGAAGGTGTTTGTCTCCATTTTTGTTCTGTAATCAGAGAATAGATGGAGAAACCAAAACAGCTAAAAGTTGGCGCCATCCACTTAGCAAGCCTCCAGCAAGATCCCCAATGACTCTGGTGAAACAACAGGCAACAAGTGATGAAGGTGGGCTTGTGACGGTGTTCTGTATTTTTTCTGTATATGTGTACAGTATTCAGTGTTTATTCTGTCTGTTGTAACAAACTTTTCTTTAAAAAAAATTGCTTGGCAGAGAGGTCATTTCACCATACTGTAAGTATATACCATAAGGGGATCAGAGGTGTTAAAGAATTTTCAGGGAAAAGAAATTAGGGCCCTGACTGGTGCAGCTCAGTGGAGTGAGTATGGGCCTGTGAACCAAAGGGTTGCAGTCTTGATTCCCAGTCAGGGCACATGCCTGAGTTGTGGGCCAGGTCCCCTGTAGGGGGCATACAAGAGGCACACACACATTGATGTTTCTCTCCCTCTCTTTCTCCTTCCCTTCCCTCCTCTCTAAAAATAAATAAATACAATTTAAAACAAAAGAAATTTGGATTTTAGGGATAAATGCCTGCTTCACATAATTTAGCCACATTCCTAGCAAAAGTTTTCCCTTTTTATATAATGGGATACAATTGGTCATTTCTGATATACTTCTTAAGATACTGCAAAAGAAGTTGAGAATCATTTCTTTTCAGGTGTCAAATCATAGAATTAACATGCTGTTAAGTTTCTTTGCATTATCTTTATTTTTAACTTGAAACCTTTAAATTTATTATGTTATCTTGAGTAAGAAACTATGTGTAATAGGCACACCAGGTTCTACTCTTATAAACCTATGTGCTTGGTTAAGGATGTACTAGGGAAAAACAGAAAACCACAACTGATCATAGGCACAGGACGAGAACAAGAGGACTTGACGCTTGGGTTTGGGCTTGTGTGAGTAAAGGTGATAGGATAAGAAGAGAAAATCACCCTAACATTTCTTACTTTAGGACTACTGACAAATTTACTCTTTTATTCCGAGTCAGAAATTTAGAGTGAAAGTAGGTACATGTTGTTAAAGCCTCTAGGGCATCTAGCAGACACAATTACAAAATCTTCTGAACCTACTTTAAAGAGGAATCTGGTTGATTGATGTTGGACAGTGGACTCTGACTGGAGTCCTGGCGCTGTCCCTTGTAAGTTTCTTGACATCATACAGATCTTTGCTCTGGCTTCAATTTTGTCTTATGTAGAATATGAAAACCAGTCATGAATGATCAGGTGTCCTAACCTACAGGTTCATGAGTGGATTTTTGGCATTTCAAATATCCGGAAATAACATGTGGTGATATGTTGAGCTCATCGCCATTGGACTAAATTTTTCTTTGTTACTCCTCAACTATGATTTTACGATTTCTAGAATAATTATACAGAAAGATTGAAGGATGCAGATACCCATTCACATTGTGTTCACGCAAGTGCAGAGATGATCTCACCTGCAAGTGTGAAAATTGACAAGATCAGATTAAAACTCTGGTTATGGTACTAATCTGAACCATCTGGATAACTTTTTTATAACTCAACAAGTCAGCAAGTGCAATGCTGTAATGAGCTGTTAAGCATCTCTTTGAAATTAAAGACATCTTAGACCCTGATCCCTATCTCTATAATCTGCATGCTTTGAGGGTTTGATTAAGAGTACATTTCAGGCAGTGTAACAGTAATTTATTTTTTGGACAGCCTGTCTATATTAATATTATAATTCATTTAATAATGAAATAAATATTTAAATACAGAGATGGAAGAGATGGAATTTACTGCTTTAATTAGAGATTATTCTTGGTGTTTGATCATTATTTAACCCATTTAACTTAGGTTTTCAGTTATTTGAAAGAATAAAATATCTATTTAAACATAATTACATAAAGAAAATCTCAGGAACTCAAGTTTGACACAAATTGATTACTTTCCCAAATGTTTTTCTCTCTTTCACACTGCTTTTTTTTTTTAAACACTCATGTTTATGGTGCAGTTGAATACTAACCCAGTCCTGAGCATATTTTCCCAAGACTGGAACTACCCACTGATTTCACTTTGTTGGAGATTTTTTTTTTTCCTGGGATTGCCTGATATTTCCTGTGGTATTTTCTGAAATTTACCCTGTGTCTTTAGTCACTGTAAGTGCTACTTCTGGTGCACAAGCTGACCCTTGGGCACTTGGCAGTAATCCCTCAAACAAGAGGACATTATTTAGAATTGGCTGTTTCACCTTTTGGAGATAGATATTTTGGAGAGAATTATGCCCTTTTGTCCCTGGTGTTCTATAATTCTTTCCTTTTTAAGATTATGGTATAGGTTTGTCAGTCTTTATTTTGTGTCTTATTTCAAGGATTTATTAAGTGGATATATTGACTAAATGTAATCATGTTTCTTTCATTGATTCAAACTTTACAAATGTTATTTTAAGTATTAAGTTAAATAAAAATTTTATTTTAAATATTAAAAGCATTCATTTATTTGTTTTGCCAGATGATAATGGGCATATGACTCTGTTTTTGGCAGGGAACCTGAGGCCTGCCTTTAGTCTCTCCTTGGCTGTTCATGGCTACATGGCCTTGGAGAACTAAGTCATGGAATTTCTCAGGCTCATCATGTGTTTACTCATGTGTATGGTGAAATGGTTGGATTATTATTGATCCTAAAATTTCTTTCAAACTGTAAATATCTTTGATTCTATGAAAATATAATAGGAGAGGACACTCTGTAGCCCCCATCGCCTTGCCCCATGCTAGCCTTTCATTGAAAAGCAAAATAGTGAAGCATAGGAACATCCCTCATCAACAGTGTTTTCCTTCCATAAAAGTTTTCTTCACCAGTTTTGAAAAACAAATGCTGTTTTATGACTGTTGCTTGTCATGCTCCAAATGTTATTAATTTTTATATAATGATATCTTTGTTCTGTCAATTCCTATTAGCTTGAGGTAATGTTATACTTTTAGAATAAGCACAGTTATATTTTCTGTTTGTTTAAGCAATAAAACAGCAACTTCAGCAGATTATTAAATAGATTGACTTGGAATGTTTGTTGATAAGTCACAGCCAGTGTTTTCCTGCATTATACAGACATAAAACATTATATGTTGTTGGCACTCAGATTTAATGAATATTTTATCTAGCACTCAGATGTGTTATAATAGTCATGCATTCTCAGTTTAACTTGGTTTCTCTGTCCATATATGCCACTGGGAACTCCGGTGGCATTGAGTTTAACTGTAATGTGGGGAATAAAAATAAAAAACACATTTTTCTTATTATGCTAGTGGAATCGTTGGGCTTGATTGAATTAGGGAGAAGCGTTTGCTTTTTAACTTAGGTTATATGGTTGCTTTCTTTATAAGTATTGGGCATTAACAGATTGTGCCACTGGAGCTCCTGTATGGTTGCTTTCCTTACTTTTCAGAATCAATCTTGAAATTTTTCTAAATGTGATTGGCATAAAGTCTTAGGTATCTGAATGTGCTGAAAGCATTGGGATTTTAAAATGATAGTTAAGACTTTGGTTGTTTTGAATTCATGTGTGCATTGTTCCTCTTAAAGTCTTGAAGGAGGCAATTGAGGAACAGTTTTTGATACTGCAGTCATATAGTTCATTCTGTTCTTGAGAAAAATAAATACTGTATTAGGTTGAGATGTATGAAATTGGTAATGTTTGATTTTTTTATCTACAAAAGCTGTAATTTCATACAAGTTAACTTAAATGTATTACATTTCCTCAAATTTGTGCACTACTCCCTTTCCGTGTAGATAAAGCTGTCTTAACCCTATCAGCCATTTAGTTATCTCTTATTTGGTTCCACATTTTCTCCATTTCTACTCCCACCTTTTGTTTGTGAAACTATGCAGATCAAGAATAAGTGTGCAAAGTTTGCAAAATTTATGCAGATTTTAAAATTTATTTTTATGATTTCTTTTGGTTTTCATTTTCTATGTTTTGCTGCTGACTAGTGAAAACTTCGTCCTGGGCTGGCAATGTGCTGCAGGCTGTCACTTGGGGATCGTTGTCATGGATTTTAGGAAGGGGCTTTTCACTGCTTGGGGGGTGAGTGTGGGGTTAAGTGCCATTTGTAGGCTCCCAGATAATGAGTAGTTAGGAAGTGGCTCATTTTATCATCATTTTAATTGTATAAAGTGTTGTTTTATTCCTTTTCTGTTGTTTGGGTCCTAGGTTCCCAGTTTTAGGGAAATGATGACATGACTTTTTTTTTTTTTTATGTATGTCAAACGGACTTCTGATTTCTACACTGATGTTCTGTTATTTTACTGTTCATGTTTTGTTTTGTTTTGTTTTAGGGAAACATTTTCAAGATTGGAAAGTGTAGGAATTTTTGTTGTGCTAATAAAAGAGAGTTTATTTTAGGATCTTGAAAAGGTTTGCTATACTATGTAAATATTTGAATATTACTCAAAATTTTTCATAGTTGTGAAGGCCTCTACTTCAGCAAATGTACTTTTTAATGCCTTTAGGTGAGTTAGCCAAGGATCTGGGGGTGAGACTCTTAATCAGAGAGAACAGTGAGTAAAAAAGCCCCAAGGAAGGAGTGAGCGTGGCATATGTGAAAAACAGATAGCAAGAGGTATGTATAGCTGATAGGACCACAGTATGGCTTTGGATGTAGAATGACAGAATGGACATATGCCACCTGTCCTCTTTTTTCTGTACATTCTCTGTATAGACTAGTCCATACCCTTGTTTTTCTAGTAGTTGGTGTCATGACCACCCTGCGTGAAGTTTTTTGTTCTTCTTAGCAGCTATTTTGTGTGATCTGTGAGATGTTACCCCTTTTAGTTCTTGGGCCAGTATGTCTAAGGGTCCCACTGTCCTTTCTATAGGTGACCACGCTTGACATTTAGCTAAGGGGAGCTTTTTTTTTTTTTTCTGGTAAATTGCAACATGCTTATGGTTCTTTGTTTATAGATCCTGTTTGACCATTTTTTGACTTTGTATCATAGATGCTATTAATGAAATGGTATAAGAAACTGTGGGTTTCTCCCATGGGAAATTTTGAACTTCTTGAAGGCAAGAGACTATTTAATTTAATTATAATTTCCAGAATCTGTTGTATTACCTAATACACAGTGAATTGCATACAAGGTCTGTCCAGAAGGTATCCAGCTAGGTAATATGAAAAACAGAGGCATTTCTTGAAGAAGATACAAGATACAAGAAACACTGTACATAGGACAGTGACGCCTCCGTCGTCTTCAAAGTAGGCACCTTGGGACCTCACACAGTTCTACTAATCGCCATTAGCTGCCCCATCGTATTTTCCTGAATCTCATTGATGGTTTGAAATTTCTTCCCTTTCAAAGATGATTTTAGTTTTGGGGAAAAGCCAGAAGCTGCAGGGCACTAAATCTGAGCTGTAGGGATCTGAATCACGTGGGTAATTTGATGTTTGACCAAAAACCTGTGCATGAGATGTGATCCATGATCTGGCCCATTGTCATGATGAAGCTGCCAATCACCATGGCTTTCTGTACCATCCAGATAGTTTCCACAGAAGAATGTTTAGGGTTAACGCTAAATTAGATGCAGATTTGTTGCTCTACTGACTCAGTCATTTTGAATGTGCTAGCCACACAGTACACATGCTCACTCAGTGGTATCTACCACTCCCTCTGACTTACAGTACAGTGAAATCATTGTTATTCATGCATGCATATTCCAGTCCACTCTTCTTGGCTCCCAAGTTACATTGATGTTGCGTAAACCATTCTAGTTATATTTCCAGTGGCTGGATTTTTTCTGGACACACCTCACATGCTCATTCTATCTTCACCTATCTTTGATTTGACGATTAGAATGAGTTCCTTTTGGTACTATGTTGTCATCAAGTTTTCCAAAGATGTGCCAGCTTTCTTTCAGAAGTTTTTTCCCATCCCCAAGATATGAAAATCCTCTGTGCTGCTTTTTGTCTATTGTATATATTATTAACAGTTGTTACAGTTTTTTAAAGAGAGATGGTGTTACCATTTTTACTGTTGAGGAAACTAAAGCCCAGAAACAGTAATTCACTTGCTCAAGGTCACAAGTCTGGCATTTGGTAGATAACAGGCTTTAAATTCTGTCTGATTTTCAGGTTTGTACTCTTTCTACTTTATCACACAACCCTCAGAAGTAGCCCTAGTACTGGTAAAAGAAGCTGAAGTGAGCATATACAAACATCTGATAAGAACCAGCCATCTCTATTGATAGAGTAAATCATTTGCAGTATTCCTTGTTGTTGTCCATGTGTATTGCAAGAATATATATGTATATGAAATGAGTTAACATTTCTTCAAAAATTTAAGCAACATTAGTGATGCCCAAGTTCTCAGTGAAATCCACCCCCGCAAAGGTACCCTAAGTATCAGGGTACTTTGGTGTAATAGGAAATTTGAAGGAGTGTGCTTTGGAATGTTTGTTGTGTAAAGCAGTATATTGAATGATTTGGAAAGTATCCTTTTGAAATGTTTTCAACTTCAGTTATTGGGAGGTTGTGCATAGCAAAGAATAAAACTATCCATTTAATTTCTTAAACCTAACACAGTGGAATTCTCTGTTATTCATTAATACATTAGTTTTCTAGGGTACTGTAATGCAGATTTAAATTTTTCCTTAATGTTACCTCTTTCCAGTAAAGTCATACCTAAAAAGACCTATATTTTTTCTTTTGCACTTAATATTTTTTCTTTTGTTCTTTTGAACACATCTTTACAAACCTTTGAAATTCAAGGTTTTATAAAATCTTTGAAATACAGTTTGCATACAGATTATGCAGTAGCTTGTATGGGAAGAATAAAGTTCCCAAATTTGAATTTCTTTCTTTCTTTCTTCTTCTTCTTCTTCTTCTTCTTCTTCTTCTTCTTCCTGTTGTTGTTGTTGTTGTTGTTCTTCTTCTTCTTCTTCTTCCTCTTCTTCCTCTTCTTCCTCTTCCTCTTCTTCTGAGTAACCCATTCTTGCCCTCTTCCTCTCCTGACCCCACCCCCATTTTCCTTCAGGACATTTGAAAGCATATATGTAATGCCTCCCAAGGTTGAGATTTTGCTCAAGTACTTGAAAGATAACAGATGCTGCTGTGCTCTTCATAGCAGAGAATAGTGCTATACCAGCCAAAACACATTACTGGAACTTAACCTCAGCAGCAAAATCATTGTGGTGATTGGTAAAGGGAAATTGTACTGTAGTAGAGTTGATGACTTTCTTCATCTGCCAGGTTCCATCAGCAAGCCCTGGCAGCAGCCCTTCCACAGTGGCCCAAATGTTTTTCTATTGAGAAATCCACTTACACTGAGTAAGTAAAATTTGTTCAAAAAGACTGTACTGATGAGTGGGTAAATCTGACATATGTCTGTTTTTAAATTAAGGTTTTCCCCAATTCATAGGACCCATTTAATATTATGACCACATTTTAACTTTAAAGATTATATATTTTTATAATAATAACAACTTATAATGCTCCTCTCCTTTATGTCAGACTTTTAAATATATTTTTTATATTATTGACATATTTCTCTTTATACAGTTTTGTGTCCTGATTTTTCCTCTAAGGTAATTCATTTTCACTTAATATTATATGTTATACAATGTATTTGTGGTATATTTCATTAATATTCTTCATAAGCACCTTTTCTAATCTATGGACATTCCATAATTTATATATTTTTAAATGGGCACTTCTGGGGGAATACTTTGTAGAGCACATTGATTTTTTTTTTAATTTTTTAATTTTATTTTAATCATTGTTCAAGTACAGTTTTCTCCCTTTTACTCCCAAGGACATGGATTTTTTTATTATCGTAAATATTCAGTGTTAATATTTTTTAAAAACAGAACATGATTATATTTCAATATACAACTTCTTTACAGCCATAAAATAAAACAGCACAGTAAAATAACAAAAACACAGTATTTCATTTGCAATGCATGAGAAATGGTTAACATTTTAGTTATAAATGAGCTCTTAAGAAACCAGTTACAAAGACACTAATAATCCAAGGGAACTAGGAAAAAAAAAGAAAATGAAATAATATAATGCCAATAGAGAATAAAGACTTTTTTTTTTCCTCTGAAAGAATAAATGTTGTCATGTTTATATGCAGGAGCTAACTGGATTTCTATATAGATTGGTTCTTCCTGTTCTGATTTGTCTTGTCATGTTAAGAGTTTAGAATTAAGCCTATATATTTTCAGTAATTTTTCTGGATGATATTTACAAAGATTATGCTGGAGACTCAGAAGGAAGTATGGTGGGGTGCAAAAAATAAATTTCCTCCCACCTAAGTTCTGGCTGGGCTAATAAATTAACATGAGACAGATTAATAGAGAAAAAAGCAAATTTGATATGTTTGTACACATAGGGGTTCCAAGAATATGAGGTTCAGCAACAAATCAGCAGTTGAGGGATTTTTATGCTATTTTGAGCTAAGGAGAAAAGACTGTGGTATGGAACCTCAAAGGGCCGGAAGGCAATTCACATGGAGATGGAAAGGCAAACATTTGGTAAATAATTGTTTGCTGGACTATCTTTAACAATGGAGCTTTGATTAAAGGGGCCTTGCTGTGTTCCTCCCTGTCACATAGTAGTTCATATTAAACTACAGTTATCTTTGATGATAGCTTCTTTTCTGGAGCAGGTCCTCTAAATTTCTTTTATGCAGTTAGAGGGGAGGTTAAAGATTTTTCCTGAGTCTTTTGTTTCTTCAAAATAACTAGCTTAGCCCTGGCTGGGTGCTCATTTGGTTGGATTTTGGTTGGAGTGTCATCTGGTACACCAGAAAGTTGTGGGTGTGATCTGGGTCAGGGCATATGCCTTGGTTGTGCTTCGGTTCCTTGGTCAGGGCATATGTGGGAGGAAACTGATCAGTGTTTCTGTCTCAAATTGATGTTTCTCTCTCTCTCCCACTTTCTCTCTCTCTCCCACCTCCTCTCCTGTCCTCTCTGTCTATAATTAATAAAAACATCCTTAGGTGAGGATTTTTTTTTTAAAAGTTTAAAATAATGCATATTCTGAAAGGCATATTTTGAGGTGGCAAACTGCTTCCATCATCTACTGAAGCACTAGGTCTTGCATACTAATAAGTAGTACCTTTATGGGTGGTTTCACATAGAACCTGTTGGAAAACTCTGTAATTTAGGCAATCTTATACTCATTTTTCAGATGAAGAAACTAAAGTTTAGAATTATAAGCAAACTTTAAAACAGATTACATAAATAAAATATGATTTTAATTTATTCTAATAGAGTTGTGTCAGAGCTCTACTTCTATAGCAATGCTTACTTCAGAATAGTTACATAATCATTGGTCTAGCACACAAGTCAGGGCTTCTGTTACATTTCTTACCTACTTTATTACGTTAACAGTACAATGTTTGCCACAGATTTAATCTTATGATCACTGGAAGTAATATTTTAGTTTTACTCTTATATAAGCTTTTTAAACCTATATACATTTATATGAAAAGCCTCATAAATTGCTTCATATAGAAAATAATCAAAATAAGTACTTAATCATTAAAATTAAAAGTATATATCTATAATAATCCCTAAGATCACTTCTCTCTGGAGCCCCCGCTATACATTGCAGATTTTTATTAATCTGAGGGGAAAAGTTGTCCTTTTTTTAATGGGGTATACCTCAAACTAGTCTAAGTAGAAATCTTAAGAAGATTCTGGAGTGTATTATAGCAAGCCTGACTTTCTTTTTAGAATCAGAAAGTTTTTAGGATTTCTTGAGCTCCGAATTTTCTATACTCTTTTTCCTTCCTCCTCAAATACTGTGTAGGATTAAGTCTCACTTGCAACCCTTCTGACTGCTGTAGATCATTGGGTTACCATCAAATGTGCTTCTGACTCTCAGATTGTATAGTTACATATCAACAAGACATTTCTAGTTATCCCTTTGGGTACTGTAAGTGAGAATACTTCTGATGACAAACATGTGGGTTATTTTTCCTGAATCAACCAATTCTCCAACTTTCCAGACACCAGTTGGGTACCCTGCATTTTAATTCATTTCAGGCTCTAACAACTTGGCTATTAGCTCAAATCCCAGAGGTTAAGGGCTCAGTCTCACAACTGCAAGTCCTTACTACTGACCAGTGGGCTATAAAGTCTTGGGGTAAGGGGATTCCTACAACTCCTTTCTCAGGTTTGATAATTTGCTAGAATGGCTCACAGAACTCAGGAAAACACTTTCCTAGGTGGTGCAGGCCAAGGTCAGCCCCCACCTGTGTTTTGCCCAGGGCGCCCTGCCTGAGCTGTAAAGCAATGTGAGATGGTCGCTACTTGTGCTGGGCTTGGAGACTCCCAGGCAAAGCCAAGCTGTGAATCTAATCTGGCTGCCAGTAGGGCCCACTGAAGCCAGCTGTTGCTTGTTTGATAGGATTTAGGAGCCAAGAGCAGCCATTCTTATGGAAAAGCAGCATGGGTGTGCCAGTCAGTTGAGTGGGGCAGAGCTTCTGGGTATCTCCAAGGCATCACTTAGCTATAGCACCAGCCTACTGGTTTTTTATAGGGGAGGATTTATCAAAGGGATAATGGCTTCTGCTTGCCTATATGCCAGACACTTCAGTTTCTCCCTGTATACCATTGGTTCTTTTCAACCTCTTACTCCGGTGCTGGAGCTCAGAGGGAGTGAGTCTGATTAAGTCCATATGTGGGTTCTATGAGAGGAACTGTTTGGGGCGCCAGTTGTTTCTTCCACTGACTCAATCCCCGCTGGTTTTTGCAGCTGGGAATTGTAGGGACTTATTTTCCTGGCATTGGAATCCTGGTTTGGGGGGCCTGGTATGAGCCTGGGACTCCTTGCACCTGAGATATCCGTCCAAAATTTTTATCCACATGGGCATTGGATCAGCCTATTCTGCATCTGCAGTCCTCCTACCAGTCTGACAACTCTGTAGTTGTCAGAGTTCCATTCAACTTGCTTTTGTAGTTGTCAGATTTGCACTCAGCTAGATTTCTGACATTCCCAAGTGATGGCTGTTGTATATCTTGACCAGAAGTATCTGTTCACATTCATGAAAACTCCTGCCAGTCGCCCAAGTCTGAATGACTGTAGTTTGTTAATTATTCTTTCAAGTAAAAATGGTGTACCTAAAAAAAGGAGCTCAATCAACTTGTGATTCAACTAATTGCACTTGTGCTTTCCCCAATCATTGAGCTTTAGTGTGTAGCAGAAGTACTTGCCCAATACATCTCATTTTATTGCAAATTTAAGAAAATTAATACTTATTTTTCCTTTGGCTTCATCAAGGCATTGTTAAGCGAAACTGCCTGCCCCCTCCCCCCCCCCCCCCACACACACACTAGGAGGTAATGAAGAATATAATGACTAGGTTGATGCCACTGTCTTGATTCTCAAGTTAAGGCATAGTTTTACCCTCTTGCTTTTACATCACCATTTCAAATGTCGACAGGGTGACATAGGCAAATAACATCTTCATGTTGTTATGAAAACATTTTTGACCATACAGATGTTGTGAAATTATGTTTGTGTGTTTCCTGGAGTCCACAGACCTTACTTTGAGCACCGCCATTAATACTATTAGCTCTTCTTTGTTCTTGTGAAGACTACAGTTGGGAGATAAGGGAATTCTGTGCTGCTAATCTTTTCACAGGTTTCCCAGACTTTCATACCATAAACCAAGGGATCTCTCCTTTGTCTTACTCTCTCCATTTTACAGCACACTATGGCATCCAGGATGAGGCTCATAGCTGTGTACAATCTTCTGATTGTTGGTATGAAAAATGATATAATTATCGTAATAAAGACATCGCTATTCATTGAAAGCCTACAGTGTCTATGTGTCTGTTTAATAATATCTGGCCCTGCCATCCTTTTTTTTTTTTAATGAAGATGTTGTGAGAACTAATCTGATATTTTTTAAAAATCTACAAGTCTGTGACATAGTATGGTCTACTTTCATTGCACAACATATTACAAAGTACATCATGTTGTGAGGTAATTATATACCAATGAGATTACAGTGAAAGTTTTAGGGATTCATCAGTCAACTGTAGATGAAAAAAAGGGACAAAGAGAGGAAATTTCTAGGCATAGTGATGCTAAATGATCAATACACTTAAAAGCTAAAATGGAAAAAAGATTTTTCTCATCTGTATATTAGAATATAGAAAGTGTTTTTTTTTTAAGTAAATTGATGAAGGTGCACTACAAAAGAAAATATCAATGAGGGTAGAGGAAGGTATTCAGAGACTGAAAGGGAGAATTTTCACTTAGAATAATATGATGGAGAGAGTGTTTTGATATCCTGAAGAGACTTTCTCCCCCAGAACTTTCTTAATTCCCTAAGGGATTGAGACTTGTAGTTATATGAATGTCATAAATTTTGGAAAGGCAATAGCCATGATTAGTCTGTGCTTGAGCAAAGCCATGGTTCAAGGACAGGGAAGAGTTCTCTGAGATATAGGAGGGATATATAATTTGATGAGGAGATTTCAGGAAATGGCAGTATTTTTGACTTTTAAAGCTAAATTAAAATGTGAATAGTCATCATCATAAACTTATGATTAAATGCAGTCTATCTTTTTCCCCTGATAAATATTGGAGCATTGCTACTTATTGGCATACAATAAATTTATATCACTGCTTTATTATAAAAGATTAAAACATACAAATAGATGATGCCTTTATCCCTTTACTTGGTCATAAGTTAATGTAAGGAGTTGTCAAAATATTTTTAGGAATGAAGGAAATATTATTTAATTCCAAAAAGCCTAGAATAAAGAAAAAGAAGTAGTAGAAAAGGGTAATTCCTAAGGATGGACAGATCCTAAGGACAAACACTTAGAATAATATGATGGTGAGAGTGTTTCGATATCCTGAAGATGGATAATTCCTAAGGACAAATAGATCAAGTGAAAATAAGGAGAGTAGGTAGATTTTACATATTATATACATTTATATATCACTTTAGAATTTATGAAGAACTTTGTGAGAATCTGTCTTACCCAAAGTTATACACCTTCAGAATTAAAGGTTTTGAATTAAAAAAATTTTCAATTATAGTTGATATTTAGTATTATTTTATATTAGATGCATAGCCCAGTGGCCAGACAGCCACACAGTCATCAGTATCCCCTTGATAATTTCACTACCCACCTGGGACTACATACAACTATAGTCACCACAAATACTATTACCATATTCCCTGTGCTGTACTCTGTGGTCCCTGTGGCTATTCTGCACCCACCTATCTGCACCTTCTAATCCCCTCACTTACTTCACTTAGTAAATTGGCACCCCCCCTCCAACTTCCTTGTCCTTGAAATCCTCAGTCTGTTCTCTGTATCTCTGTCTGTTTGCTTATTTTGTTCTTCAGATTCCATATATAGGTCAAAGCATATGGTTTTGTCTTTCTCTGTTTGATTTATTTCACTTATATCCTCTAGGTCCATCCACATTGTCACAAATTGTAAGATTTCATTCTTGTTTATGGTCACTCATCTGTTGATGGGTACTTGGGTTGCTTCTACAGCTTGACTATTGTGAATAATGCTATGGTGAACATGTGTGGGTACATATATTATTCTTTTGATTTAGTGTTTTGGGGTTTTTTGGATATATACCCAGAAGTGGAATCACTGGGCCTTAAGGCAGTTCCATTTTTAGTTTTTTGAGAAACCTCCATACTGTTTGCTACAGTGGCTGCACCAAACTGCATTCCTACCAACAGTACACAACACTGTTGCTAACATCCTTGCCAACATTTGCTGATTTACTGATGACAGCCATTCCGACAGGTGTGAGGTGATAATTTGTATTTTTGTAGTGATTAGTGATGTTAAGCATCATTTTATAAGTGTGTGTGTGTGTGTGTGTGTATGCCACCTGTGTGTACTCTTTGAAGAAATGTTTGTTCAGGTCCTCTTCCCATTCTTTAATTGTTGTTTGTTTGTTTGTTTGCTTATTTGGTGTTGAGTTGTCTGAGTTCTTTATAAATTTGGAACTCCTTATCGGATATGTCATTGACAATATCTTCTTTGGTTCAGTAGGTTTTCTTTTTGCTTTGTTGATTGTTTTCTTTGCTGTGCAAAAACTTCACAGTTTGATGTAGTCCCATTTGTTTATTTTTTTTGTTTCCTTGCTTGATAAGATATACCAGAAAAAATATTACTAAAAAAAAGTGCGTACTCTGGTTCTGAGAGCATCCAAACAGAAGACACATGGTCTTGGGTCAGAGCACGACCCGATCTTTGGATGACAACTATAGACCAGGGTCCTCTACCAGGTCAGTGTTGAGAGGGTTTTAGGATAAGCTCAATTTGCATAGGCTGTCCTAGGTCGTGTCTTGCCGTAGCCCTTGCTTATATCTCTTGCTCTCTGTCCATCCTTAGGAATTATCCTTTTGTACTACTTTTTCTTTATTCTAGGCTTTTTGGAATTAAATAATATTTCCTTCATTCCTAAAAATATTTTCACGACTCCTTACATTAACTTATGACCAAGTAAAGGGATGAAGGCATCATCTATTTGTGTGTTTTAATCTTTTATAATAAAGCAGTGATATAAATTTATTGTGTGCCAATAAGTAGCAATAGCTACTCAAACTCAAGGATTTCTTTCTGTTTAGATCCCATTTTTAGTACATATGTGGGATATATTAGCCTATGGGTTAAGGATTTAATGTTATTTCAAGTTCTGGGGTAGCTTTTCACTTCCATCTTTCATTTTTCAAATCTTAGTCTTTATAGTAAATATTTTAATATTTTGTTTTGTAGGAAAACTGAGGTGGAAGCAGTTTGTGTTCAGAGTCAGATTACTGCATTGCAAATCCATATAGACAAATGTTCTTACATTTTGTTTTGTTTTCAAACTACTACCCATGGCTGAGTTCTAAGGATTTTCTATTATAAATAATTAATAATAATAGTAATAATAATAATAATAACACCATCACCAACAACAATATGGAAGCAGGTACTTTCCTTTTCTCTTCAGTTGGCATTTCACATCTTTGAGTTACCTTTAGCCTCATTCAGCTTTTCTTATTTTTTCATCCGAGCAAATCTATTTTGACTTTTTCTAAAATAAGTAACTCAACAATTCAAGGATTAGAGCAGTCTGGTCCACAGGACCACCCATGCTTGGGCTGTGAGGACTTTGCTCCACACTATTTATTCATAAGTCTGGGACAGCTACTGGTGAGGAATTTTAGAATGTGTCACAGTTCTAGACATTAAGTGCTAGATGTAGCTGTGGCTGCTGTCACCTGCTCTGATATATTGTGCTCTGCTATTGGCATTAAGAACATTCTCTTAACCTGTTATGTCTTTCTCTATTTTTCTCCTTTCTATAAAATTTTCTAAAATGGTATTTTTGTGAAGTAGATATCTAACCCTTTCAGGTTAACAGATGCACGTGCTTAAGAGATCTGACCTTCTAGGGGCATCATATTGAACAAATAAGATTTTACATAGAGATTGTATTTTTTAAAAAATATTTTATTGATTATGCTATTATAGTTGTCCCGGTCCCCCCCTCCCCCCTTTATTCCCCTCTGCCCTGCACACACCCTTCCACCCACATTCCCCCACTTTAGTTCATGTCCATGGGTCATATGTATAAATTCTTTGGCTTCTACATTTCCTATACTATTCTTACTCTCCCCCTGTCTATTTTTTGCCTATCATTTATGCTACTTATCATCTGTACCTTTTCCCCCTCTCACCCCCTCCCACTCCCCAGCTGATAACCCTCTAGGTGATCCCCATTTCTGTGATTCTGTTCCTATTCTAGTTTTTTGATTAGTTTTTTTTAGGTTTGGTTGTTAATTGTGAGTTTGTTGTCATTTTACTGTTCATATTTTCGATTTTCTTTTTCTTGGGTAAGTCCCTTTAACATTTCATATAATGAGGGCTTGGTGATTATGAACTCCTTTCACTTGATCTTATCTGGGAAGCACTTTATCTGTCCTTTCATTCTAAATGATAGCTTTGTTGGACAGAGTAGGTCCTTGCCTTTCATGACTTTGAATACTTCTTTCCAGCTCCTTCTTGCCTGCAAGGTTTCTTTTGAGAAATCAGCTGTTAGTCTAATGGAAACTCCTTTGTAGCTAACTGTCTCCTTTTCTCTTGCTGCTTTTAAGATTCTCTCCTTATCTTTCATCTTGACTAGTGTAATTATGATGTGCCTTGATGTGCTCCTCCTCGCTGAGCTTCCTGGACTTCCTAGAAGTCTATTTCCTTTGCCAGATTGGGGAAGTTCTCCTTCATCATTTGTTCAAATAAGTTTTCAATTTCTTGCTCTTCCTCTTCTCCTTCCGTCACCCCTATGAATTGAATGTTGGAACATTTAAAGATGTCTTGGAGGTTCCTAAGGCTCTCCCTCATTTTTTTGGATTCTTGTTTCTTCCTTCTGTTCTGGTTGAATGTTTATTTCCTCCTTCTGGTTCACACTGTTGATTTGAGTCCCTGTTTCCCTTCCCATCACTGTTGGTTCTTTGTACATTTTCCTTTGTTTCACGTCACATAGCCTTCATTTTTTCCTCTAATTTGTGACTATATTCAACCAATTCTGTGAGCATCCTGATTATCAGTGCTTTGAACTGTGCATCTGATAGGTTGGCTATCTCTTCTTTGCTTAGTTGTATTTTTTCTGGAGCTTTGATCTGTTCTTTCATTTGGGACATTTTTTTTTTGTCTTGGCCCGCTTATTATGTAGCAAGGGTCAGAGCTTTACGTGTTCACCAGGGTGGGGCAACAACCCTCGTCACTGCCTTGCAACCCTGTAAGTGGGGCAGGGGTCTGAGAGGGAACAATGGCACTTGCTCTACCCTGCCGGATTTCAGTCACTTCCCCCACTTCCCACAAGCAAATTGGGCCTTTGTGGCCTGATTCCCATGTGGGTGGGCTTGGTACATTCTAGGACCCTGTTGGTCCCTCCAGTGAACTCTCCTGCAAGGCTGGGAGTTTCTCCTGCTGCCACCTCAACTCCCACAGGTGTTTTCAGTCATAGGTTTGAGGCTTTACTTCCTGGAACTGGAACCCTGGGTTGTGAGGACTGTCTAGTTCCCCAGTTGTTCCTCCTGGTTTATCTTCACTGGAATGTGGGACTGCCCAGTTTGCAATCTGCCACCTTGCAGGGTCCGCCATCCGCCACCTTGCCCTGCAGCCCCCTCCTTGCCCTCCCTGGTCCTCTAGCCACTGCTTTGCCTCAAGTCTTCTCTGTCCAGCTGCCCATCTCCACCCCTCCTACCGGCCTCGATGAATGATTCTTTTTTAACTCCTTGGCTTTCGGGCTTCCATACAGTTCAATGTTTTGTCAATTCTGGTTGTGTTTTGTTGTTAAATTTGTTGTTGACCTTCTTTTGGTTGTGCAAGTAGGCATAGTGTGTTCATCTACACCTCTATCTTGGCTGGAAATCCCAAGATTGTCTTCTATATCCATGTAATGGCACTTTTGCTTGGCATATGATAGATACTCTGTAGATGTTATTTGTTATGAATTTTTGAGCTTAAAAGTTAATTAAATGAAGTCCAATTAGTACATTTTTATTGAACTATGTACTATGTTTAGGTGAGGAAATTAAAAATATTGGTAAGGCAGCTAGTCACTTAGCAGATTCCTCTGTTAGCTGGAGATTATCTCAAATTTATAAGCTATTTCGCTATGGGAGGCATTAATGGTAGCAGTAGAAACATAGACCTAGTAGAGTTGAAAGGAAGGAACAATTTAGTTATTCCTGGCAGGGAAGGAGATGATGTCAAAAGGATGTAGTTGTCTGGCCATCAGATCAGATCTAGTCTGTGAGGACAAGGAGGGTGGGGGAAAAAAACCCATGTTTCACTTCTCTCAGAATCTATTTGAAAGATAAACTAGGTTTCCTGTCTGACATTAATATCACAGACACTTTGGAATGTTTGCTTCTTTTATAACCAGGGTTGTTTTCCCTGAGTCCCATGTTCACTGTGTTTTCATACCCTATCTCTTAAGAATTGCCGGAGGTTCCATCAATTGAGGAAGAAGTGGAAGAAACAGAATCTTGGGCAAAGCCTCTGGTTCACCTTTGGCAGACGAAGTCCCCAAACTTTGTGGCTGAACAAGAGTATAATGCAGCCATGGGCAGAATGGAGCCGTACTGTGCTATCTGTGCTCTCCTCATGCCATACTACAAGGTAATGAGAATGGAGGGGATCCTTGTCAAGGTTTCCTTTCACTGATATACTTTCTGCTACCGTAAAAGCACAGGTGAATAATTGTAAGGTAAGGATGCACATGAAAAAGAAGACATTAATTCTTATGTAGCTAATGGCCATCATAGAGCACCAAACAGAATTTTCAGTCACTACTTGAGAGACATTTCATCATTTTTTAATAAATGATTGGTTTATTTGTTGACCGTAGTTTATTTCAGTCAAGGGACAATTCCAACCTTTTTTTCTACCCTTTTCACTAAGAAACACAGAACTTAAAGCTGAAAAAGAGAGATCTTAGACCTAGTCTGTTTTATGCTTGAAAATATCACTCTCAATAATATAGATGTCAGCTCTGGGGCCACATTTAAAGTGTCTCTCTGTTTTCACACATGGAACATGCAAAAGACACAGCAGGATTCAATTTAAAGTGAATTGTCCAGCTTACCCTCATCAGCCAGCTATGCATGATGCCAGCTCTGCATCATGTTTTCAATAGCATTCCATATCCATTATCCTGATTACATTTTAGCTCACTGAGGGCCATGTTTTCCAGCTCTAACAGACAAAAAGATCTTTAAGAATCTGGTGAGGGTGATGGAATTACCTGATAAGATAAAATGAAGTATATTGATATGAAGATTGTGTTATGGGTTATATTTTCACTAATGGAATTGAAAATATTTTATTCAAGATCACATCGTAGGGTTCCATGTAAAGTAAATGCTTTTCTGTTCAGATATTTCAGAGCATGTAAGTCTGTGATATGCCACATATTTAGATCTTGTAAATAGAGGAAGTACGGTAGATTACTCATCTTAGAATATGACCCTGGTGAGTGACGATCACTTTTGTTTTTCTTTTAAGCCACTAAATTTTTGTTTTCTTAGAAAAACTTCACTTTTTCTTGATTCTTATTTCTATAATGTAATCTGCCTATAATAATTTGCCTAATAATTTAAAAATTCCCACTGAAGTTTAGGGATATTAATATCAGGTCTCTGGAGATAATAAGGTGGTTATTAATTAGAATTTTAAATAAACAGTAAATATTTTAAATATATTTTTGATTAGAGATGACAGTCTTGTTTTGTACATTATATTTTTTATTTAGTGACATGTACCAGATCTTTTTGTCTTGATGTTTTCAAACTCTATGGAGAGGCAGAACCATTCGAAGACTCTCGCAATACTTGTGCATGGTTTTAAACTTAGTTCTTTACAACACTCCATTCAGGTGTTACTGGTAAGATTCTTCAGTAAATGAAACCAAGTTTGTTAACCTAGTGCAAGTAAAGAAATGAAGAAAAATTCATCAGAAAAACTGGTGCTTTCCATGAACTATTTATGTAAGAATATAGTTTTAGTAGCTCATCACTTTCTCATACAAACAGATGCACAGAATGGGGGCCTGAGGAGGACATTGGTAAAAAGCTAACAGCTGGGACAAAAAGAACATGAAGAAAAACTGAAGCTCAAATTTAGTGGATGGAATAGCTGTCAGTAGATTTGAGTGATCAGAACATATGATGAGTTCTTTTCCATGTTTTTTACTCATGTGGAAATCCTATGTTTTTCAGCCAGATAACAGCAATGAAGAAAATGATTCTAGATGGCAGACAAAACCAGATAAAGTCGTTACTTCAGGAGGAAAGACTAAGCCCCTCATTCCAGAGATGTGTTTTATCTATAGCGAAGAAAATATAGAATATTCTCCACCTAATGCCTTCCTGGAAGAGGATGGAACAAGCCTTCTGATTTCCTGTGCAAAGTGTTGCGTACGGGTTCATGCAAGTAAATGAATCTCTCTTCATTAATTGCTGGCTTTTCAGTGCCTCACAGTCTTTATTTCTTACCTCTTTGTAATCTGTCGAAGCTATTGCATTGAACTATTGGTATTCTTAATAGCTAGATAATTCTTTCTCACATTTCTTCTAATGAATGTATGAGTATGTATAATCGTTCTTTTTTTCTCCAGTTTTATACAGTGTCAGTGGAGAGCAGGTCTGGGTTGTTTGTTTGTTTGTTTGTTTGTTTGTTTTGGGTTTAGATGTAGGGTCATTGTGGACTTCCTTTTACATGCTTGGATTTTACTTATTTTAAGCTATAGTTTTTAAAAACTTAGTTTTAATCTCTGATGTTGATTCATAATTCTTTTTCTTTGTGGCTTTTTAAAGAAGAATATTCATTTCTTTTCATTGATGATTTTGGGAATTATTAATGAATTTAGTTAATGAGTTAAGTTTTTATTCTTTTTAAGTATAGGGAGATCCCTTTTGCCTTTCATGGGAGAATAGTCATTACAGGTGTTTTTCCCAGAACTAAAATAGCTAGGCTCCATACCTCTCTTAATTTGGTATTTTCACGTAATTGGATAAGTGGTAAGTAGAGTTTTTTAATTGACCTGCCATGTGAATCCTCTCAAATATGTAAAAGAACCTTTATATATTACAAGTCTATTTGAAAATATTTTAATATTACAGATCTTACCAAATCACATATTCTTTTAACATTCTTATGTAGAGTTTATCTCTGTCAATGTAGTCTCAATGGCTTATAATTAGGTATTACCTCTGTATTTACCTCAGTGCAATACCAGTCTTACATTATGTTTGAACCAGCCTTAGTGCCTGTCATTTATTTATTAATTAGATACATTAGCTTCCTCAAAGGATTTGAACATATCTGTTTGAAATATAATTATAGTAACCTTCTTATTATATTTAGATCCGCTTTTTTATTATTTATATCAATTTGTAACATACATACACACATTCACCCTACATTTTATATGTATAGCAGAGACAAAGCACCATTTCACAAAAAAATTAGGATTTTAATCTTGACTTCTGAATATACTAGCTATGCAGTTTAACCATAGTATTTTGTAAACATGTGCTTGAACTAAACATTTTATGATTTTTGCTTAACTATGATAGATTTTCTTTAGGTAATTACAGTTCTGTTGTTTTCTCTTCCCATCTCAAATGTTATAGAAATGTGACAGTAAAAATTACTTATTTAAATATATGAAAGCCTCTTATTTCAAGAAGTCACGGTAACAAGTTCGTTGGTTCTGCATAATTGCTGCATGTGCTTGCATCATCAGCTATGTCCTTATATAGTTATTTTGAGCCAGGCATATGCGGAATAGACAAGTGGAATTGAACACATTCCTTTATCCCTAAACATGAATTGTGCACCCTCTGTCCCTATCACTGGAATTGAAACTAGTTAAATAGAATTTTTGAAGTGTAATTTCAAATTACAGCAATTTAAAAATATTATGTCAAGGTTTAGTTGTTTTATTTTAAAACTTCTCCAAACTTTGCTTCATGAATTACAACTTATTTTGGAATGTTTTGCATGAGTAAAAGAGTAGACAAGATAATTTAGAAATTTTATACTTGCCCATAAAAGAATTATCAATATTCTCTATGAAAACTAATGTGAGCATTAGTTACTATTAAAACCCACACTCATATTTGGTGGGACTTATATCCTATTAGATATGAGGCATGAGAACCAAAAGTATCTTTGTTTTATCCTAAGAATCAAAAATTGTATGGTAGTCAGTTGCTCTGATTTTATTTATCAAGTGCTAAGATGTGTAATCTGTCACAATGCAAAAAGACCTAATTTGTTAACCCATGTTATTATTTTATAGGTTGTTATGGTATCCCTTCTCATGAAATTTCTGATGGATGGTTATGTGCCCGGTGCAAAAGAAATGCATGGACAGCAGTAAGTAGCTTATGTTACTATCTCCTAGCTCCTCTTCTCACACCACTCACTGTGGACACAGTTAAATCTAGTGGTAAGGTAAGATTGTGCACATGCTTCTGTGTGCAATTCCACCCTTACTATATTTCTAGTCTTTTCTTTTTAAATCATTCACAGTGTTGCCCTATATTCATTCTAGAAATAGTAAATAAATTTTTAGGTATCATTCCTTATCTCTGGAACCTATGGATACTGCCGGTTTATCAGAGCAGGTTCAAAATATTGTTCTCTTTTGCAATTCTTGAAAATAACTATTCAAAGTAACAGTTAAGGTGGGGATCTTCTCTAAGGATGCGATGCTCATATATAACTCTTCAACTAGCATGAGGACTTCCCTCATTTATTTATTCATATATTCACATTGCAGTATATTTTAGAGTTCTCTTGTCCCAGGTACTGTTGTGAACTTGAGACAGACCTTTCAACAACAAATGATCCCCTACTTGGGGGACACAAACTTCTCTTCATTTAAATTGTTTCTCCTGGACTCCATTGAAACTTTAGCTCAATATCCAAGCATTGAGCCCTATTTCATTAATCAAGTATGTCACTTATTTTGCCATTTAATTGTATGCTGCCTTAATTTTTCTTAAAAACTTCTCTTTCAAGAGGTATCAAAACATTCCTGAGGAAAAGAACCTGTCAGATCTGAACACCATATTCCTCACTCTTGATCTTAGAGCAAGTGCTCGGCTTGATGGTTTTGATTGTAATAAGTAGCTATGGTTGCTACTGACAGTGATTGCTAATGATGATGCATTAAATTTCCTTGCAACCAAAGTTAAAAACCTGAAGGACAGAATAACGAACATGCCTTGCATGATGAAAATTTATGGCATGATTATGTATGTTTAGCTCTCAGTGTTGAAATAGGCACATGGTGACTGTAAATTAACGGTGTCCATGGGGATGTCTCTCTGAATGTTCTTTTGCTGACATTCTCTTTTGGCTAGTGAAGGGGAAATCGGTAACACTTTTTCTAGTTCGAGTAATCTGATATATTTGATGTTAGAGGTTAAATATCTAACTTAAGAAGACTTTTCATTAGTGGGTCCAGAAAACATTTTGGTATGTCCTTTAGTGTGGTCATTATGTTAACCAAAACTATGTAAGTGTAGAGAATCTGTAAATTAGCCACGAAGTCCTTATGATAAATATATTCAACTTTTGTTTATCACATAGGTCTTATTCCCATTGTAGGAGCCAAAGAAAAGCTTATAAGAATCAGTTTGACCAGGGGTGTCTTTTCGTTTATCCTCAGGTATAGGCTTAGAGATATGCTATTCCAGTTCACCAAGGCGTGAAGAGATTTCTGTTCCATCCATGGTTACTACCTGGCTCCTGTGCTCACACACTGAGCAGTTTGTTATTTATCAAAGGTACCACTGTTCTTTGCATGGCAGAGCCAGGGCCAGACCTAGGTGACTCACCCTGATTCTAAGTCTGCTTCTAATTAATTAAGCTATTTTCCTTAAGCATGTCTTAAGAAGGAAATGCTTAGATTAACCACTTTTTGGAATTGACTTAAAACATTTTTATATTAATCTTAACCCCCACACCCTTAGGATATACAGTGTTTTCATTTTAATATTGATGCCATATAAACATTTCAACTTGTAATAGAAATGGAATTCTTGAATAGAACTTTACAATGATCTTTTAGAACTACATAATTTCTTATTTCTAAGTGGAAGTAATGCAGATTCACAGTAAGCTAATTTTTAAAAAAAAAATTTATCCATTGTGAGTGAAGTTTGCTTATGAAGCTTTATTTAAAATCTTTTTCTCCTGAGAAATACTTGAATTGCAGTTTAGGCATTGCAGAAAAGTGACTGATAATTTGATATTTTCTCTTTACCTCCCTTATTTAGTGTGATAGTAAGTGTTGCAATATTAAGTTTTACTAAACACTCGAGTATGATTCTTTGGATTTTTGTGGCTGGAATGATTGCATTTAAAGTATCCTAGACTTGACTTCTTTAAGAATCAATCTCACATTGTCACTCTGAGGTTTCAGTGGAGCCCTAGACTTTCTTTGAAATGGAGGCTTTAAAGGAGCTAATTGAACTCTAACAATCTGGGAGGTTAGATGATATCTCATTGCTGGCATGTACTTCACTAACTCTAATTCTTAATTATTTCCTGGGATTTTATTTTTAAATATACTTTGTGAAGGTAGGATTTATTCATCATGAATGCAAAATACTCCAATAGCATATTTTGCTTGGGTTATACATTTATACAACAAATGTGACTGTTCTACTTAATTCTATATCCTTTTGTGATGAGTGCTTTAAAAATCTTGAGGGTAAGAAGGAGGAACCCTGAAACATCTTGTGTCATTCTCATAAGGTATATGTGAGAATTGTATGTGGTGGTTCTTGCTTTAAAGATTCTTTTAAAAAAGAGTATCCATTGATGGATCAATAGATAAAGAAAATATGATATATACATATACATATATACACACACACATATATACATGCATGCAATGGAATATTCAGCCCTAAAAAGAATAAAATCCTGGCATTTGTGACAGTGTGGATGAACCTTGAGGACATTATACTAAGTGAAATAAATCAAAGATAAACACTTTTGCTTTCACTTCTATGTGTAATTATTAAAAAAAAGTGGGACTCATAGAAACAGGATAGATAAGTGATTGCCAGTTGTGAAGGGAGTGGAGAAAATGGGTAAATGTGGAAGAAGATGAATATGTTCTAGGGATCTAATATATAGCACAGTGACTATAACTAACAATCCTGTATTGTATATTTGAATGTTGCTAAAAGAGTAGATCTTGAAAATTCTCATTGCATACCCATACAAAAAGGTAACTGTGAGGTGATGGATGTATTAACTAACTTTATTTTGGTAGTCGTTTCTCAATATATATGTGTATCAAATCATCATATTGTAGACCTTAAACTTATACAATATTACATGTCAGTTATATTTCAATAAAGTTGGAAAAAATGGGAGACTATAACAGTAACTACATGATAGGATTAGATATCAGTAATTTAAATTTTGGAAGCAAGGGCATCTTAGGGATTATTTCACCTGCCCCAGGAAATAACTAAGTAAGTTCATATATTAGATTTGTCAATGTCGTCCTGGACAAGGTAGTTGAGGATTTACACAAGTTGAGGATCAATGCCCACAGACCAGCTGTCTTTTTATTTACCAGTTCAAAAGAGTGGGCATCACTCTGGACCCTACTGCCCGGATAGTTTTTAAGAACTGCAGGCAAGAACTTTGTCTCGTTTATCTCTGTAACACTCCTAATACCTGGTATAGTGCTGGGTCATTCTGAACTGGTAGAGCATAAATAGGAAGGTTGTGATCATGGTAATATGGAGTGGATTTTTATCTGTGACTTTCAGTGCTTGCAGTGTTTCTCAAGTTTTGGTTTAGTGCTCACTGTTTCACCTTGCTACCGTTTCTGTACTTAATCCATTCATGTCAATTAAAATAAGAAATAAGAGGCTCTATTTGAATGTCATGTGTTGGAGGAAGAACAGTTATAAATTTAGGATTTTACCCTAACTTGGATTCTAGGATCCTGGCGGTATGCCCAATGAAATGAAATGGAACAATCCAAGAGCTGCACCCCCAAATACCTATCCTGAGATCCAGGTTGTATAATCATCCTAAAAGTATCGTTTCTTTGTGCCTATTTGTCCTAAGTCAGTACTGCTCATATAAATGGACACAACTCTCTGAAAGCTATGTTTTGAGTTTATGGTTCATTATAATCCAGCTTTATTAGATTATTTTATTTTCAGCTTGTATGTTTTCATCCTTTTTGTGACTATATGATTCATTCTGGAGCAGTTTTTAATCCTTCACTATAATATCACTTCTCAGCATATTCCAAACATTATCAGGTTCTGCTTTTAGGCATAGAATGTCAATATTGTGATTCTAGCTTGTGTTCCTTGTTAATTTGATTCTTAATGTGGATGAAATCACTTTTGACCTAAATTACTATAGTTTGTATCTAATCTGTTTATTGATTTACATGGTATAATGACTATAAGTTACTATTAAAAATATAATGCTAATATGTTTGCTGTAAAATACAGAATTTATATTGTTTTCTTCCAGGTTTTCCCCCACCACTTTCTTATTTTCTTGTTTTTTTAGGTTCAGTTGTTCATAGTTGTGAGCTTGTTGTCATTTTACTGTTCATATTTTTGATCCTCTTTTTCTTAGATAAATCCCTTTAACGTTTCATATCATAAGGGCTTGGTGATGATGAACTCCTTTAACTTGGCCTTATCTGGGAAGCACTTGATTTGCCCTTTCAGTCTAAATGAAAGCTTAGTTGGATAGAGCAATCTTGGATGTAGGTCCTTGCCTTTCATGACTTGGAATACTTCTTTCCAGCTCCTTCTTGCCTGCAAGGTTTCTTTTGAGAAATCAGCCAATAGTCTTCTGGGAACTCCTTTGTAGGTAACTGTTTACTTTTCTTTTGCTGCTTTTAAGATTCTCTCCTTATCTTTAATCTTGAACAATTTAATTATGTGTCTTGGTGTGTTCCTCTTTGGGTCCAACTTGTTTGGGACTCTATGAACTTCCTGCATTTGTATATTTATTTCCTTTGCCAGATTGGGGAAGTTTTCTTTCATTATTTTTCTTAGATACATTTTCAACTTCTTGTTCTTCCCCTTCTCCTTCTGGCACCCCTATGATTCGGGTATTGGAATTTTTAAAGTTGTCCCAGAGGTTCCTAAGCCTCTTCTCATTTTTTTTTTGAATTATTGTTTCTTCATTCTGTTCTGGTAGAATGTTTATTTCTTCCTTTTGTTCCAAATTGTTGGTTTGAGTCCTGGTTTCCTTCCCTTAACTGTTGGTTCCTTGTATGTCTGTCTTTATTTCACTATGTATAGACTTCACTTATTCATTTTGTGATCATACTCAATAATTTCTGTGAGCATCCTGATTACCAGTGTTTTGAACTGTGCATCTGAAAGGTTGGCTATCTCCTTGTCGCTTAGTTCTTTTTCTAGGGTTTAGATGTGTTCTTTCATTTGAGCCATGTTTCTTTGTCTTGGCACATCTGTTACGTTTTAAGGGGCAGAACCTTAGGTATTCACCAAGGTGGGACAACCCACATCATCACCATGTGGTGATGTTGTATGTGGGGAAGGGGTCAGAGAGGGAACAATGCTGCTTTCTTGGCTTTCACCCTGCTTTAAGTCATTTCCCTCCTTCCCACAAGTGACTGATGCCCTTCCAGGTGCTTCCCTGGTGCTGATTCCCCAGTGGGTTGGCTTGTGTATATTCTAGTACCCTGTGGGCCTCTCCAACTGACTCTCCTGAAAGACTGACAATTTCTTCTCCTGCCCCAACACCCACAGATTTTTACAGCCAGATATTCTGAGGCTGTCTTTCCTGGAGCTGGAACTCTGGGTTGCATGGTCTGTTTCACTCCCCACATGTTTCTCCCAGAACATGTGGGACCGCCCTGTTTGCCAGCCACTGCCTCACCATGTGTCCTCTCTGCTCTAGCTTCCCATCTCTGCCCCTCCTACTGGTCTGGGTGAATGTTTCTTCTTTAACTCCTTGGTGGTCGGACTTCCATACAGTTCGATTTTCTGGCAGTTCTGGTTGTTTTTTGTTTTTAAATTAGTTGTTACTCTTATTTTGGTCATGTGAGGAGGTGAAGCGTATCTACCTATGCCCTCTCTTGGCTGAAAGCCTATAATGTAGAATTCTAAAGTGCAAATATATTCAAACAGGTTCTAGTGATTTAAAAGTAATATTGATAAGATTTTATTTCTTAAAATTAGGGATAATGTAGCCTTTGGTGGTATTTTCTTTCCAGGTAATTTGGTTCTTTCTTTTAGGAACTTTTGGGGTGGGCGTGGGGAGCTGTGAGGTTTATTTTTTAATGCCATAAATGGGAGTGGAATCTGAATGTACAGATTGTTCACTTATCATGGAAAGTCACATCATAGTTAGATTTGTGACTTTGACATTTCATGTACATGGCAGCACTAAGCCTGTGCTATAGTTTTTCATTATCAGTGTGAAAAATTCCAAATAAAGTTATCATTCATGCTGTGTCTTACTAGCAAGCTTTTATATTACCTTATATAATTCTTGGGCAGTGGGCACAGCAGATGCAGTAGCTCATGTACACATACATATAATCTAAACAAAATCTAAATTAAAGGAAGAAGCAATGTAATGAGAAGATTTGACCACAGATGTATATCTAAGGTTTCTTCTGGTCCTAAAATCTTATGATTATGTGCTGTTTTGTATTTCCATTTTTCTTTAATTAGTTTTCCTTAAGAATTTGGGACCTTCAAGGAAACTAAATTTATTTCTGTGCTGCTTAACTTAGTCAGAGATGATGAATAACAGAAAGGTATAGGAATAGAAATGGCACTGGTAATTATTGGTAAGATCAGTGCAGTTATTCTGAGGTCCAGGAAACTTTCATTGGTTTAAAAAGAAAACAATGACTGCCGGGCCTTACTAGAACTTTATCTACCTGCTATTTGGGAATGCAAAGCAATAGGCATTATCCTCAGAATTTCTTTTTATTTCAGTATATTCCATTCTACTTCAGGAGAATTTGTTTGAATATTTCCAGTTGAGAAGTAATACAGTGTAAAGAAAAAAGCTATGTATTATATTCTTGAATGAATATTGCTATGCTATGAAAAAGTAATTTTTATAATGGAAAATTAAAAAAACACTTTATAGGCTAGAATTTTCATTTTTATATAATGAAATGCATAATCTAGGTAAGTGCACACATTTAAAAAAATCTATTGAAGAACATTTATTGTACTTTATAGAATAATAAAGTTGTATATGTATATGTATATGTATAATAGCATTCTAGTTTTTTTCCCCAAAGTGGTTCTAAGAAATCAAAGTCCAGGTATGAAACTGGTTTTCGCCTTGGCTGTACATTTATTCACTGTGCCCTTTATCTTGCTTGCTTGTTTTTTAAAATGCAGCACCAATTAGATATAAGCAAGCTATATTTCGATTGATGATCATTTGGAATTTGCATTTTCTTTTACAGTGGAATATGCAGTTGCAATGATTAAACACATTTTGGCATTTATTTATTTTTTTATTGCTTGATTTTAAATCATGTCATTTATAGATTTAGGGATAGTTGCCATTCATGCTCCCTAAAGCTGCACATAGCTATTTAATTTGACTTTTGAACGAAAGTGAAGTCTTTTCTTTGCATAATCGTAGTCACAAAGTTATAAGGTAACTGAGGTAGTAGTTTTTATAAAACCCACTCCCACCGTGTTGCTAGAGCTTATGGGCTAAGTCATTTGTTGGAACGTATCTGAACGCCTGATCTTTGGAGTGTACCTTTGGAGTGTACTACTGTCTTAACACTCATTTTTTCTTCTTATTTTAAAATTACAGTTTATATTGAGCATTACTTTGTATTAGCTTCAGGTGGACAGCACAATGGTCAGACAGTCATACAGTTCATTAACACTCGATTCTTAAGTTTTAGGTATATGTGGAAAGCTGGTAACTGTTGACATATTTAGGAACAATGAAGCCCTATTAATTCCTGGTCTTTTAGGTAGAGTCTTTGACACCCACATTGCATTGAGGCTGGGTTTTATAGAGGTGCATCTGATGTGAAGAAACCCTAAGCACACTTTGTTGAATCTGAAGATACTGCTTTCTCTCCTCTCTCTCTCTCAAGTAGGTGTTCTTTTAGGGAGGAAATTATTAAAGAAAATTTGTGTGGTTGAGGATTATGTTACTTTTACTCTGTAATAGAACCTTTTTATTCCCTCTCCAGTTCCCTAAATAAAAATAGTAATATTGCCATGATGATAGATGATAGAAACTGCCAATAACTTCACTCTTGAAAGTCTTGTTTTTATAAAAGTAAAGGTTCACTTATTAAATTTTGACCTACAAATTCAGAATAATTACTGATTTAAATATAAACTAATATAAGTCTATAAGGGTTAAACTAATATAAGGGTTTAGAATTTTTCTCATTTCCATAAAATTGCACACTGACAAAGCCTAAAGAATTCTTTATCTCAGAAATCTCATTTTATAGATAACCAACCAGGGGTTTGAGAGAGTAAGTCCTTTGCTCAGGATCACTACTCTGTGGTAACTGAGCTGGGATTCATGTCAACACTCAGGCCTCCAGATTCCCAGGCCCAGCATCTTTTATGTCTTTGCAGTTATTTATTTTTAGAGTGAGAAGAAGGCTGAACAAGTGGCCTAATTCTAAACCATAGTTTTGAATGATTTTGTTTAGTTTACATTGAGAATAAAGCCAGTACTAGTTTCTAGTGTAACTGGTTATCTACTTAATATGAAATCATTAGTGTTATTGGGTGGTTCAGTAGAGCAATTTCTTTACTTTTTTCATATTTACTCTAGTTTTGCCTGGAGGACCTTTCCCAGAACTGGATAATCTCCTGAATTCAATTTCCCCACTGACAACAGGGCTGACATTTTTCTTTTGCGAAGAGCTTTGAAGTGGCTTTGTAGATCAGAGCCATTGATTTTCAGATCAGATTGGCTTATGGCCTTGAGAGGTCACAGTGGCACTGCCACTTTTTGTGATGTGTTTTATGCTATATATTTTTTTATTCCATGGGATACTGTCAATACCTGGTGATGAGAGGCTGTCAACCTGAAAGACTGATTTGATCCTCAAACAGTAAAACTAGTAGAAAAAAGAAAGGCTTCATTCTTGTTAAGGCAGGGCATTCACAGGTGGGTGGTGACCGTTTTTAGCCAGGTGGATGCTGACACCATTGCTCTTATCCACAGAGGTGTCCTCTAAGCCTCTAGCCAGGACCCACATGCTCCCATTTGAAGTAATGCCTTTGGGTTCAGAATTACCTCTTGCCTCCTGAGGAGGCAAGAGGTAATTCTGATTAGTTGCAGACTTAAACCTTGGCTTATAAAGGCTGGGGCAGCAATAATTATTTTAAACAAACAGAACAACATGTTTGTGGATATCTGTCCTGAGAACACAGCTGTGATGTGGGGGGTTTTCCGCTAGACAAATGCTTAAAGGCTAAAAAGTTACAAGTCATTTTTTTCTGTCCTTTCTTCTTCCTTTTGCTCAAGAGACATTATTCCTTCCCCAACCCCCACCCCTGGCCCTTTGGTAGAGGCAAGATGGAAAGAGAAGAAGTCTACAAAGCTTATTGTAAGAGAAATTATATTCATAAATAGCTTCTTGATTGAGAACAAATGCCTCATTAATCTTAAGTGCTTCAACCAGAGAGCACAGGAAGAATAATGACTGACATTATGGGGAGCATAACATACTGTACTCTACACCAGGATATGCATGCCCGGAGGTCACTGGGCTACAAGGCACAGCTCCTTAGCAAAGAGGAAAGGGATCACTAGCAAGAGTGCAGGGGAAAGAATTGCAGTGCAGGCATTTCTTATGAATGGCAAAAATTAGTCCAGTGACAGGGGGAAGAAATTATATACTTTGCTATTTGTTATTGAAGGCTATGCTGGAAGAAGGAATAAACCAGTTTTTCTTTGAAAGCCATATGATGTACATTTTTAACAAAATAATATGTATGTTTAACTTGAAGTTCTTTGCTCAGGATCCTGAAAATATTATGTAAATGCAGTAAGTTCAGTCTAGATTACATCTGACCACTCTTCAAATACAGAGGTGCTTTTCCTTGCCACCAACCATGTGCCTGGCATGCTGCCAGTCAGGTGCTCTGTAAATATCAAGTTAATTTTTATGTTGGTGTAAGCAATGTCATGAGAAAGACAAATCCAGGGGGGAAATATAATTTGAAACAAACTCAGACTATGGCTTTCTGTTTCTTCTGTTGTCTTCCTTTCATACAAATGGTTGATTGTATTAAGATAGTTAAAATGTATAGTAAGTATACCAACCCCCTCAAGATGTCCACATCCTAATTCCTGGAACCTGTGGAGTATGTTATGTTCATGAAAAGGGGAATTATGGTAGCAAATGGCATTCAGGCTGCTAATCAGCTGACCCTATGAGAGGGAGATAATCTTGGTTACTTGGGTATACCCAGTGCCATCACAAGGGTTCTTAAATGTGGAGACAGAAAAGGAAGTCAGAGTGTTGTGATGCAAGAAATATTGTACTTGACCTGCTGTTGCCAACTTTGAAGATGGGGGAGGAGGGCCACAGGCCAAGACATGTTGGCAGCCCTGAAAAGCTGCAGAGAGGAAAGAAGGGGATTCTCCCTGAGAGCCTCTATAAAGGAATGATTCTGCGGACACCTTGATTCTAGCCCAGTGAGACCCATTGTGGACTTGTGACCTACTGGATTGTGTACATTTGTGTTGTTTTAAGTCATTAAGTTTGAGGTAAGTTATTATTGCAGTAATAGAGAACAAATACAGTATTTCGGTACTAACCAGGCCCGACCCTGCTTAGCTTCTGAGATCAGACAAGATTGGGCACGTTCAGGGTGGTATGGCCGTAGACCAAATACAGTATTCATTGGAGAGATGATCTTTTGAAAGGGCGATTAATTTTTACTTGAAACTGCTTGGCATTCTACTGGGTATGTTGCATTTTCAGTGTCATCTCTCAAATTCAGTCATCTTTCTCTGCTACCTTCTGGCTTTGTAGCCCACACCCTCTTATCTCTGGACTCTAGCCATCCTTTTTTACTGTGACTTATGATTCAGTAGTGCTCCCAGCATTTCAGTCTCTACCTCCCCTCTTTTCTTTACTTTTGTTTTAGCCACCACATTCCTTCCCCTCCTCTCCTTACTGTGTTTTTAGCTACCACATTCAGCTGCCTTGCCACTCCCTGACTTTATTATTCTCCCTTGGCATAACTCAACCGTGGTATATCTAGCTGTTTGTAGTTTGTACCTGAGCTCTTTTAGCTGAATATGGCTGTGGCGAAACACCCAATATGCAGATCGCTTTTGCCTTCAATTTGTAACTGTAGTGCCAGTAACTCATACTGCATTCCCATCATGTGTTCACTCTACCACTCTCTTGGTTGACTGTTTCATACCTTCTGTCATCTGAAGCTTCCCCATGTCCTTCCCTATCCTCACTTTCACCACATGAACTCACTTTATATTTCAGAAGCCATCAGTAGAGATCTGCAGGTTTCTACCTACATTATGTCTATGAAATGATGGGTTCCAGTAAACCCATCCCTTTCTCTCCCACATCACCAGTGATCCCCTCTCTGGATGATTCTCATTATCCACACAAGTGGTTATTTCTTCCATTGTCAAATAAACAAAAAATCTCTTAATCTTTCTTCTCCATTAGCTCCCACCCTATTTCTTTATGCCCCTGTCTATGGTACAACTCCTTTAATATCTTGTCTTCATTCTCTTTCTTTCTCCCTGATTTTCTTTTAAACTTATTCGAGTCATAGCCTTTGCCCCATATTTCCTTAGAAACTTCTGTTTCACCAGCACAATCAGTTGATCACTGCTTCCTGTTTGAACCACTGTCTTCACTTGGTATCCAGGACTCTGCACTCTCCCGCTTTTCTTCCTACGTTACCAGCCAGCCAGCCACTTCCTTTCACTACCTACAGCTCAAAAAGTGGGCCTCACCTCAATATGAATCTATTAGGTAATCTGATCCCATCTCATAGCTTTCATAACAGCATCTAGTCATTCATGGCTTGTACCTCTTTCTGTCCAGTTCAGCCTCTCCACAGAGGTATAGGTCCACATGGCCCACTTCCTGAGCAACATGCCCATGGGTAGTTGAAATTCACCCTGTCTCAAACTGAATTGCAGATCTTCAGTTGCAGGTTTTCTAATTTCCAGACCTTCTACTGCTGAGGTCCAAAACTTTAGAGTTTAGACATGCTTTGTTTTTTCTCATACCCCATATCTGTCTAACAGTAAATCATGTCTTGTTTGCTTTTAAAACAATCTACAATCCCGGCCACTTCTTAACCCTGTGGAGGTCATGGCTGATCTGAGAGATACAAAAACATCTCTTGGGTTGGTCAAAAGTTCATTTTTTTTCTTAGTAAGATGGCTCTAGTAGCACTTAGTTGTCTTTAACTTCATTCTAAACAATTTTGTTAGATTGTATTGTGACAGCTGTCAATAGCATGCATTAAAAAAACTTATGAAAATTGGTGAATTTTTGTGTAGTCATTTTAATAGTGAAGATGAAAAAATATTCGACTTTTTTGGCATATTGTGCTTTATTATTTTAAGAAAGGTAAAAGCCAACTGAAAGGCAAAAAACCCCCAACAAGATTTGTGCAGTGTATGGAGAAGGTGCTAAGACTGATTAAACGTGTCAAAAGTGGTTTGCAAAATTTCATGCTAGAGATTTCTCTCTGGGTGATACTACACAGTTGGGTAGACCAGTTGAAGTTGATAGTGATCAAATAGAGACATTAATTGAGAAAAATCAGCGTCATACTATATGGGGGATAGCTGACATGCTCAGAATTCCAAATCAATGAAGTTATTGGTGAAAATGAAAAATGTGTCTTTAAACATATGAACTTTTTGGCCAGCCCAATAATATTGGGTGCATAGGTTCAAGGTCATGACTAGCTGTGCATTTGTTCATGACTCATCTTAAGCCACAACTTTAAGCCTTCAGTTTGGTTATAATATGTGTTTCCTAAGGGTGTGTATATTGTATGTTAGAGATACTGTGAACTCCAAAGTCGGTGTTGGTGTACTTTTTTTCTGTGAAATTTTGAAGTCAGTGTTTTGTGTTTTTTTTTTTATTTACCATTGAAAATACCTGGAAAAAAATCAATTTGATAATCCAAGAGATGTTGAAGAACTTCAGCGAATGCTACTTGAATTCCACTATGAGAATGATAGCGTCAAATGTAAAAATCAAAGTGATTTAGAAGATGGAGATTATGTGGCAGTTCATTCAGAAGATTCAGATACTGAGCAAGCTATTTCTAATGAAGAAAGCGAAGATAAATTAGACATGAATGCAGAGTATTTTGTTAGAAAGGATAAAAAATCAAAATGGAGGAAAAATCTAATATGACAAATTAGAAAACAGCCACAGAATATTTTGTATCAACTTCCATTAGTTTGGCCAAATGCGGAAACAAATGCCAAGACAGAACTTGAAACTTGGAACTGTTTATCAGAAATGATATTTTAGATATAATCTTATTGTATACAAATAAATACATCGATTCTGTCTTGAGCTGGTTTTCATAAGAAAGACATGTTAAACAAATAGACAAAACCGAATTGAATGAATTTTCAGGCCTCATATCTAGCTGGTTTACATCACCAGCAGTCAGCTAACTTTGCAGGATTTATGGGCTACAGATGTTAGTGGGGTTGTACTTTTTAGACTTGTTGATATCTTGGCAGATTTAGATTTTTTCATAATTGTATCAGGTTTGATGACAAACTTACCCACTTAGAACTCCTGAAAGTGGACAAATTAGTGGCTGTGAGAGATGTTTTCTCAGCATTTGTAGAAAATTGTAAATTATGTTACTCTATAGGACAGAATGTAACAATAGACAAAATAGAGGCAAATAGATTTAGATAATCATTCCATCCAAGCCCAGGAAATATGGTATATGATTTTTTTGCTATGGTCAATTCAAAAGTATTTGACACAGGAAAGCTTGAAATATATGCTAGTAAGCAGCCTGAAGGTACTTACTAGATTAGTAATAAACCCCCAGATGTAATCAAGAGATTTCCAGAACCCCATTTACTCATCAGGACATATTATTACAGCAGATAATTGGTTCACTGATCTAAATCTTATCTACTACTTGAAAAAGAAGTGACTTTCATATGTGGGTACTGTTCCTGAGAATAAACCCCAACTAACCCCTGAATTTGTGTCTTCTAGAAAGAGACCTGAAAAATCCAACTTACTTGCTTTTGGTGCAGATTATACATTTGTATCTCATATACCCAAAAAGGTAAAAAATGTAATTTTAGTTTCAAGTATGCATTTCGATGACACTGTAAATTTAGATTTGCAAAAGCCTGACAGAATAGAATATTACAACCAAGAAGTCAGGAGTTGACACTGTGGACCAAACGATAGGTACACACCTTGTGGCCAGGAGTACCAGAAGGTAGCCTACGGTTATAGTCTACAGAATTTTGAATATTGCAGGAATAAATGCTCAGACTGTTCATATGCTGAACAGCAATATGAAAATAAGGTACAGAATATTAGAAATCTTGTAACACAGTGTCAGAATGAAAAGGCAATCAGAAATCTCTACAGCTGTGCATAAGCCTTTACACGTGAAACTTCATCAATTTGAAACACAAATTGAAGGTAATTCTAATGACATGGCAACATAAGAAAAAGATGTGTTAGGTGCTATGTATCCAAAATGAATGGCTTATCAAAGTGTTGTTGCAAGTGTTGAGAAAAGTATGTATGACTTCAACATAGCAATATTGTTTGCGATGACTGCTACAAATATTTTGCAAAGCCAACTCTTGAAGATTTTAAATAATGTTAAAGACATTTTTTATTTTTTTAGCAATATGCATGTTTGAAAATAAAAATTTTTATTTACATTTTTATACTTCTTTGTTTAATGATATCTATATTGTAACTCTAAATAAAGTCACTTATTATACAAATATAATAAATTGAAATTAGGAGTGTTTTAAATTTTTTTCTGTATTTTTGGCACATACTAGTAATGAATGTATCTCTTGGCTGCACGTGACCTCCTGCAGGGTTAATCACCTCTGCTGATACTACCCAGATTAATCTACTCATTTTCTCTTTCCTGGATTAGGGCGGAGCTTTCCATCTCTGTCAGAGTAAAGTCATCAGTTTTTTCCATGGCCAAGAAGCCTTATCAGATATTCTTCCACTCACTTGCTGACCAGCAGGATCTGCTGGCATCACCTTTCTCTGGGTATCTCCATGGCTCACTCCCATAGTACCTAACATCATCTACCATCTAAATAATGTACTGGTTTAATTTGCTATTGTCTGAACCAGAATGTAAGTGCTCCAAGGGCAGGGTCTTTGTTACTCACTGCTGTTGTCCAGTATCTAGAACATGGTGATTAATCAATATTTGTTGAAGGTATGTTTTCATTTATGAGAGTATAATACAAATTTGATGTGGGCATCTAAATTGCAGAACTCACTTACTAGTATAAAATTCATTGGAACTTGTTGAATTTCCATTCAGAAGATAACTGCAGAAAAGCTGTCATTCAATTTCTTAATCACTCAGAATTCACTCCAACTCTGTCCTTATGAGATCCTGCCCTTGCCAACCCTGATAAATGAGTCACATCTTCAGAAATGTATCTTCCGTGTTTTGTTGATCAGCACTTTGTAAGCTAGTTTTCTGCTAATATGATTAATTACTCCTTTTCCCCCAGCTCGGACAGCTGTATTTTATGGTTTTGCATTTCTGTTATGAACGTGTCAGATAAATAAGGGTGTGGGGAGGTACTTCAGTTTCATAATTTTTCTGTAGCTCTGAAAATTGGCTTTAGTGGCACTTACAGATGTGTCAGCTAAAATGAGAGCTTCTTATAGGGAGCTTGAGAATGTTGGTATTGGCATTTCTTTAACTGATATGTTATAGAAGAGCCATTGGAACATGATTTCCCTCTACTACAAATAATGAACAACTGTGATAGCTGTGTTATATCAATGTGCTTCTCACTGTTGTTAATGTTCTGTCAGCACTTTTATTGTAAAAACTGTTTTTCATGGTTTGATAACTGAGCCATAAAGAAATCATTCCATATTGTTAATTGGTATACTGCTACTCATCTCAGTGATGATTTTTCTTTCTTTCTTTTTAAAATTTTTTATTTTTATTTTATTTTATTTTAATCATTCTTCAAGTACAGTTTTCTCCCTTTTACTCCCATTCCAGCCCACCCACCCAACCCTCCCCACTTCCCTCCCATTACCACCCTCCCAAAGAAAGGAGCCAACTCTCTGATGATTTTTTATGCAACCAAAGTTTAAAAATACTTGGTATTGCTGAAAGGGGATTTTGTGAATGGTATTAGGTGAGGGAAAGGGACCTGAAGAGAAAAGGTACAAGGTTCAGAATATAATCTGAATTTACACTTTCTCATTCAGCTTTTAGCTGCCCTGCAGGGGGTGGGTGGGGGATACAATAGAATGGCTCTTTTAATGCTGCATCAGGAGACAGGAATAACAGCAGCCATATAGAGTAATCATGTTGTAATAGACCTTTCAGTATTTTGTTTTGTTTTAGGAAACATTGCTTGACTAACAGTATATCTAAATCTTTGTAATGGCAAGTTATTTTATACAGTGTGTTATTGTTCCTGTGAAAGCATGCTCATTAAACATAAGATAAAACAAGGCTGGCAGTGAGCACTGGCTCTTTAATTTTATTTATTTTGTTCTGCAAGGCTGCACAGTTTGGGTGTCTCCAGAGGTTAGATTGGAGAGATGTTTGAGTATATTGAAAGAAATCATAGGTGTCCTATTTAAAATTTTCATTTAAGTAAAAGAAGAAGAAACAGGATAAATGTCCATGGTTATATTAATTTTTTACTTTGTTTTTTTAAAAAATTATTTTAGAATAAAAAATTATTTATTTTTAGAGAGAGTGGAAGGGAGGGAAAGAAACCTCAATATGAGAGCGAAACATTGATTAGTTGCCTTCCATATGCACCCCAACTGGGGACTCAAACCTAGGCATGTGCCCTGACTGGGAATCAAAGCAGTGACCTTTCAGTGCGTTGGACAGTGCTCCAACCAATTGAGCCACACCAGCCAGAGCAGTTATATTAATTTCAAATGAAACATATTTAATGGAAAAAAGCTTTAATTCCTTCATGTGTCTGTGGGTTTTCTTTTTTTAAATACAAGAGTACTGAAGACCTTGCAGTTGGTTAGAGAGTTATCTTGATATGCCAAGATTGAGGGTTTGATATCAGCTCAGGGCACATAGAAGAAGCAACCAATGAATGCATGGATTAAGTGGAGTAACAGATTGGTGTTTCTCTCTCTCTCTTTCTCTTTCTTTCTCTCTTCCCCCTGCTCTCCCTGTTTCCCCCTCTCCCCTCCTCTCTCCCTTCCTCTGTCTTAAATCAATACATTTTAGATATTAAATAAATATGCTACTTAAAAATACTGAATATTTTTAGGGAAATCTTCTGTATCCAACACTCTCAGATTCTCAAATGTAATTTTCTACAGAAAACTACTGCAACTATTTTGTTAAGTAACCTTTCAGATCTTTTCTATGCATAAACAGATGTTATGTCTTGCATTCTTGGGGCACCCAAATAGTATCACAGTTTATTTAACATGCCTTATGATGCTTTCATTTAATATTACATTGTGTAATTCTTAGTAACTGAGTGCTTATGGGTTGACTATACATTACTATTTTAAATTTCAAGCTTGAATCCATTCTTATTGAAAAATTCCGAGATGACAAAATCAAAGCAACTGATAATTTCAGTTCCTGCCAGAGGCAACTATTTTCTTTATTGTAAGAAACGAAGTGATAGTGATTCATTGTACATTGCTCCTTCTGCATAGATATGCATGTTTTTTTAAGATAGATTCTAAGAAATTGAATTATTGAGTCATAATTTATGTGCACTTAAAAATGTGATAATGCAAATGCTTCTCCAGAGCCACCATAACAACTCACATACCCTGAAACATGTATTTTGTAATTTAAAAATCTGAAGTTATATCTCATGATTATATTTTTTATCTCCTTTATTTTTGAATCTGGCTATTTTTCATGTGTTTATTGGCAATGAAGAGTCTTTGAATTTTTTTTTGCTTATTTTCCAGAAGTGTGGGATTATAAATATTTCCTAGATAATAGTCTGTTTTGTATTAAAAATACTTTCCTACTTTATCATTATGTAATTTATATATTTTATTTAGAATTTTAAAATTTTGATATAGCCAGAATTTATTAAACTTTCCAGTATGCCTTTTCTCTTTTAAATGTTCCATTAAGAGTATTTATACTCTTTTGCATAGACTAAATTCATCAATATATTTGCCTACAATTTCATTTAATCGTTTGTAGTTTTATTTTGATTTTGAGGTTAGGTTTGTAAATCAATTACAATTTATTTTTATAAATGAGAACACCTCTCTGTCTCTGTCACTATTTCATGCCCCCCACACACAGACTTCATTCAGTAGAATTCATTATTGAAAACTTTGTGGTATTAATTTCTATTATTTATTCTGCTCTTTCTGTTTTCTAATTTTCTCTTCAACTAGTCTGCTATTTAACATATCCTTTAAGTTTTTAATTTCATTGATTTTGATTATAGAATTTTATTTGAATTTTAAAAATCTAATGTCATTTATAGTGTCTTACATTCTTAATACTCACATTTAATTATGAAACATTAAAATGCTTATTTTACATCTTGTATCTGAGATCATTATGCATCTAATTTACTGTCTGTTTTTTCTTTTTCTTCTATTTTTACTCATGAAGCTCATATTTTCTTGTATGTATTTTGAGTTTTGATTGCAGATTTACATTCCTTAGAATGATATTTGGGAATTTCTTGAGGACTTTGTTATGGGTGGATCCTGAAAATTGCAATTTTCATTTTTAAACTATCACAATCTACTGTCTGATACTATGATTCTGCTTAATGAACAGTGTAAGAATCTCACAACAGTATATGTAATTTCATTAACCCCGTCTCTTCATGGTCTTATCTTACACTTTATTTCTATGTGCACAGTACTCCACAGTGTTATTTTTGCTTGAAACAGTCAAGTCTTTTAATGAAACTTACAGCCTCTTTATCTCTCTGTCTCATTGTCTCTTATTCTCTTCTTTCTATGTGTATGTGTTTTGAATATACTAAAAGTTTATTCTATATTTACTCACATATATCCCCTTTTTTTTGGTGTTCTTCATTTATTCCAGTCAATCTATGGTTTCTTCACTCTGATTTTTTTTTTTAAATTTAGATAGTGTAGGTCTCCTGAAGACAAATTCTCAGATTTTTTGTCTCTATGGGACTATTTTTACTTTGTCTTCATTTTTAAAGGATACTGTTCCTAGAAATAGAATTTCAGGTTACCAGTTTTTTGGTTTTTTTTTTTTTTTCAGTCTTTTATATATATGGTTCCATTGCCATTTGACTGCACTGTTTTCTGGTTAGATTTCACATGTAATTCATATAGTTCTTTACTGAATGTGTCTTTTTTCTCTGCTTTTAACATAGATTTATTATATTTGAACTTCAGAATTGTTACTGCTGTATATTTAGGTATGTTTCCTTTGTATTTATCTGTTTGAGGTTTGCTAGGTTTCTTGGATTTGTGGGTTGTTGTCTTTTACTAGTTTTGGAATGTTCTCTGTTATTATCTTTTCAAGTATTTCTTCTCACCATTCTCTATTTCCTTTTTGGATGCTAATTATACATAAATTTAATAGGTTGTTATTTTCTCTTATGTCTCTGTTAATTCTTTTGACTGATTTTTCCTTATATTTCCTGTTTATGTCTTTAAAGTTATTGAACTTTTACTCTACCAATTCTAGTCTCCATTATAATCTAATGAATACATAATTTCTGATGTCATTTTTTTTTCATTTCTACCATTTTAAACTGTTTTCTAAGTATTTTCCATGACTTTCCTAAAGTTTTTCTATCTCTTTGTATATGTCATCATACTTTTTAAAATTAGGTCCTGTAGCATTTTGAACATACTGTTTTAAAGATCTCCACCTGATAATTATGATATCTTGTCCATCTTTGCATTTGATTTTATTATTTCCTCTCTTGATCATAGATCATATTTTCTTTTCAGAGTACCTTGTACCTTTATTTTTATTGTGTGCTGGACATTTTGGCTAGCAAATGAAGTTATTTCTAGCCAATGCATGCCTTTCGCCTATCAGTTATCTAGAGTAGGAATGAACTCAATCTGATTTGTGTTTGATCTGGGTCTGAGCTTTTTTGTAGCTTTGGTTTGACTCAGTCCACTGTGGTTTCAAATATTTTGAGGGTGGGATCAGGACTTTCCCTTTAGCAGTGTCTGTCCTCTAAGCACTGTGGAGACTCTAGCATCTGTCTGCTTTTCACAGCTGAGTTGACAGCTTTCAGAATCGTAGAAGACCTCTCCTTGATTTACAACCTAGCTGCTTGGATTTTGGGTTCCTGTGGACTTTTGTTTTTTCTCTAGTTCTGCTTCTTAGTTTCTGTACTCCAAGAGAAGTATTAATGACAAATCCATATTTTGTTCCCTCTGTTAACTAAAGAAGAGGTTCAGGTTATAATAAAGAATATAAAGCATTTATTTAACCAAAAAGATTGCAACCCAGGAGGTACAGATTCAGGTAGCAACTTAATTGTGGTCCAAAGAGAACAAAGGCAGATTTTGTAGAGTTGAAATTTAAAAGTGTAGTCCTCCATACAAGTAAAGGCTTCTGGCAAAATTAACAGGGATTGGTTAGTTCCAGTATGCAAATGGTAGAGGTGAAAACTACAAGGAGGAAGTAAAGTCTATGTATTGGGTTGGCCAAAAAGTTCCCCCCACCCCATAAGATGGTTCTAATAGCACTTAGTTGTCATTAACTTCATTCGAAACAGTTTGGTTAGATTGTATTGTGACAGCTGTCATATCAGTGTGCATTTAAAAAAAAAATCAAGATTGGTGAATTTCTCTGTAGCCATTTTAATAGTGGAGATGGAAGAAAATACTTGACATATTTGTCATATGTGCTTTATTATTTCAAGAAAGGTAAAAACCCACTGAAACACAAAAATACATTTGTGCAGGGTATGGAGAAGGTGCTGTGACTGATGGAACTTGTCAATAGTGGTTTGTGAAGTTTGATGCTGGAGATTTCTGTCTGGATGATGCTCCACAGTCGGGTAGACCAGTCAAAGTTGATAGCGACCAAAGAGATAGTAATTGAGAACAGTCAACTTTATATCATGTGGGAGATAGCCATCATACTCAAAATATCCAAATCAATAAAGTTATTGGTGAAAATAAAGAATATGTCTTTTATTTATTTATTTATTTATTTATTTATTTATTAATTAAACCAAATGGACTTTTTGGCCAACCCAATATATGTCCATGTAGCAGTTGTTTAAGGATGTTCATGGCTCAGCTTTGAGCTGGGGTTAAGCAACAGGTTAGCAACTTAATAGCAGATCTGAGAACTGAGGCACCAGATGTGCATAGATAGGCTCTACTTCCTCAGTGAACTGACTCTATTTTAAGTGCCTCTCTCAGCAATTTTTATTCCATTTAATTTTCTTTATTATCATCTGCTAAAGGACTACACTCAGATTATCCACTGACAGTACTATATTTAAGTTGTCTAGAGTCACAATTAGCCTTTCACATTTTTAACCCCTGCTCTTCTTGTATTTATTGTATCTTTACATTTATTAACTCATTTAGGAAAGTAGTATTCCCCCCTGCCCTTTACAGGTGAGGTATCTGAGGCACAGAGGGTAAGTGGCCCAAGGTCATACCAGTAGTAAATGGAAGCAGTGTGATTTGAACCCTAGCCATCTGCATTTTGTTAAGTACCATAGTTTAGTTTGGCTTTCTAGTTTTAAGTAAAATTGGAGTCATTTAGCCCGAGGTTAGATTGCATAGACTGCTAAAATGTTTTTGCCTGAAATGGTATCATTTTTTGAAAGATGAAGTAGAGATAAATTTAATGATCTCTTTTTATTAGCAGAATTAATGAAACAAATAGGAGTACAGATTGGTATATATGCTGCTTGACAACAGTTTTTTTAATGATGTGAGTTCTCACAGGGGGATTAGTTTAAAAATGAATTCTAAGTTACAGAGATGAGGAAATGGGGTCTTGGTTATGCCCTTTATCATCATCTTCTGTATGACATGATTAAGCATCCACAGGTCTTCTCCCTTTCTCAGTTGTTAGCTCCCTAGGGCAGGCACAGTGTCTCATTTATTTTGGCACTGTAGTTTGTTATCTTGTGCCCTGTCTTGCACCCAGAGGTAGTGGATGCTAGGGAAAAAGCATGGGCATGTGGTCAAGCAGACCTGAACTTGAATCCCAGTTGTTCCTTTTACTGTTCGGTTAGGGGTTGGAAAATTCTATCGGTCAATTCCAGCTCACTGACTGTGTTTGTAAATAACATTGTTATTGGAGTACAACCACACCCATTTGTTTACATATTTTCCTACAGTGGCAGAGTGGGTTATTTGCAACTGCTCTGTAGTTGTGCAAAGCCTAAATTAGTAAATATTTGGCCATTTACAGAAAATGTTTGATGATCCCCATCAAATGTTTGGATGATTTTAGACAAGTTACTTAATCTCTTGAATCTTAGTTTTCTCATCTTTGAAGTGAGGTGTTAATTAGTTGATAAGTTCGTTAAGGAAATGAGGTAAAGTATGATGATTTTTGTCATGGTATATAGAATGAATTAGACCTTTAATATATTCTCTATTCTTCTAATAGAATTTTTATTATTGATAACCAATTTAATGAATCAGTTGTCCTGAAGGATATTCTATCACTTCCTACTTTCGCAGTTGTTTTACTGAATCTTAAGATGAGCGATAAACTAGTACAATTAGTATATTTGGTTGGTGCCAACCATTATACGTATCAGGCATTGCACAGATTTTTGAGAAAGTTTGGGCTGCTGTTCAGATAAGGGTTAACCTATTAAGTTTAGAAGTATCAATTTTGTTCTCTGACAACAAAGTACTATTTAAACAAAGGAAGGGACAGTTTTAAATTATTCTGTCTAATTGCCTTCTACTATGGCTATGAATATAAGCATTTACTATAAATTCATTTACAAATGAATGAGTTGACAGGTTGATATCTTTGTATTTTCTAACAGATCAGCTAGTTTGACCCATACGTAGGATGGTGATTAATTTTAAAAAAAATTGATGTAACTGGATAAGACTCTTTTCTTTTCTACTTATTTTTTTCAAAATTGAGTGAATTGAACAGAAACCATGATATAATATAATATCATGTAAATCATATAAATATCCTTACCTGGCCATGAGTGTTTTTTGTACATTACTAAAAAATACAATTGCTCAAGTAAATCATAGCAAAAATAACTTTGTGTCCAACCACTGGTTCTTAACTCCATGTTAAGTCATTGGAGCCTTTGACTTCCTTTTCTTAGTGTTCCAGTATGTGAAAATTGTCTTTGCAATTTTTTAATGCTGTGGTAATTTCAAATTTTTCCCTCTGCCCTATTTTGCCATATTTTCTTATTTATCTAACAAATTCACATGGAAGGTATACTCTCTATTGAGTAAAATGATAGAGAAATAGTAACCTGACATATTGTCATGCACTTATTGAATTTACATTGTGGTGAGGACAGCAGACAGAATTCAACAAATAGTTAACAAGAGTAATGAGAGAGAAGTAACTGAGCCAAGAGATTAGGAGAACCTTCTTAAGAAATCAACATTTAGATTGAGAGGGCAAGGATTTGTTCAGTTTAATTAATGAAGAGAGCAGCACAGTGGGTCTGATGTGTGTTTGGAGGCAATGGGAACCTCTTGGGAAGTTACTGGGTGTCTAAGGATGATGAGTAGTGCAAAGTGAGGGGGCACAAGGTTAAGTCTTAATGATTCTCACCCTCCTAGGCTACATTAAGTACTGAGAAGCATTAGAACCCACTCTGGTCAGTTCCACATTGACCGTGGGGTAGCTATTGTAGTACTTTAGGTTAGATGAAGGATGCTGGTGGTATCAACTAAGATGACATCAATGATAATGGAGAGAAGAGGGTGGATTTGGGGGTGGATTGATAGAAGTTGATTGATTGGATCTAAGATGAGAAAAAAATTATGTCTGCTAGTATGAGCTAGAATGGATGGTTGATACTACTGATTGGAAACAGTGGGGGAATACAGGTTTGGGAAGAAGATGTGAGTTCAGTTTTGCACATGCATTTCATGTGTTTGAGATGCCATCGGAGCTGTCAGACATCTCAGGAGGTAAATGTTTGAGTCATTGGCTTTTTGAGAATTACTGTAGTTTATCAGATGCCCAGCAAGCCAGTGTGGAAGAAAAGTGAATAGCACTTATAGAAATTACAGTGTTTAAGGAGCTTGAAAAGATGCCTGTTGAAGGAAGCTAAGGATCACCTAGAGATGGAGAAAGATGATGAAGAATATTGGGTCATAGAAACCAGAGGAGAAAACTAAGATATGATCAACAATATTGAAAGTTACTAAGAGGTCAAGCAAACCAAGGGCTTGGAATTATGTCTTAGGCTTTGTGACATGGAGGTTATTGGTAATCCTAGAAAAAAGAAATTTCCTATTTGGTGTAGGTGGGAGTCTTCTTAACTCCACTTAAAATTTACATCTACATATTCTACTTTAGAAGACTTTTTCCACTTGTTATAGTAATGCTCTGCAACATCTTTTAATGATCCTAATCAGGTGCTTTAAAACCTCTTTCATGCTGCTTTGCTGTATTTAACTCGGCTAACTTGTCCCTTTAGGTGTCTTCTCACCACTAATTTCATTAATCAGACATCTAGTTTTCTTAGTGTCTAAGCTCCTCACAGTTCACAACTCCCCTTTGCTGCATTCCCACTTTGATACTGATTGTTTTATATGTAATTTTGACATTGTATTTTTTTTTTCATTTTTATCCTCCCCCTTTCCATATTTGGATTTTGAAATACTCCTTCTATTGTGTGCTGCATCAGAAAAATTATTTCAGAGGCTTTGTGATGTGGGTAGAGAAATTTTTCCATTAAGTTATCTCCTTGAGCTGGGTTTATTATGGATTCAAATGTATATACTCAAAGCAGCATTTGCTACTCTGAACCATTGATCATCACCTAGGAAATTTCAAATATATGTGCACAGATATTCCAGACACACAAAACCATTGAATGTCTGTAGTTGTTTGCCTTTTTTTCCTGCCTATCAAGAATTACATAGATATGTTGATTTTCCTCAGTTTGTTTTTGTTTTCCTCAAAAAAAATAAAAGCTATGGAGTCTGACACTCTATTATTAACAGTTGATACATTAGGGAGAGTTGTTGTAAAGGTTTGCAAAGCTGTCAAAATTACTCACAGATCACCTTGGAGAACAGTTAAAGAAGTTTTATATATACAGCTTAGAGGAAAAAACCCCAAATAGCCTATAACTATTGATCTTTTTTAATTGATTTTATTGGGGTAACATTAGTTAATAAAACCATGCAGGTTTGAGTGTACAACTCAATAAAACATCATCTGCACACTGCATCGTGTGCTCATCACCCAAAGCCTGTAACTAGTTTTAAAAACTCTATTAATGCAGTAAATTGAAAGGACAAGCTTGAAGTTGAAAATAAAATAAGTTACTTAAGTACAACATTTAACAAAAAGTTCTATGTCAACAAAAGGTATTGATTGCATTGCTTTCCGGCCCTATTTTCTCAGGGATTTTTCCATAGGATTATAGAGAGAAATGATGAGTCAAGTCTGTATTTGTAGTGAACATCGTCATCTTGGAGTGAAAAAAGGCCATGCCAATCTAAGACATGTATATTTGCCAATAATGCTTTGGCATTGTCCTCTGCGGCTGGACAGCCTGGGTTCCTCAGAACAATTTTCCCAAAACCATTTGCCCACAGAAAGACCTAAATAATAATTTTTATGATCTCTAGTTGATCCTCAGCTTCCTGTAAAAGGCATCTCCTTCATGCTTCTTAAACACTAATTTCTAGAATAGGCCCTTCTCATTTCTCTGTCCACATCTTTTTATGAAGAGCTTCCTGCTTCTCCTTATCTCAGAGTGAAGTATGCCTGTTCTCTATTTTTTGGCCATCTTGACATGAGTGGATTCCCAGATTACAAGAGAACCCAGCTGTTTTCTCTGTTCTAGGATTGTAGTTCATACCTCTCCAGATACCAAGTTCTCTGTGTCACAGCTTTCCTTCACAGATGGCAGCTGGACATGGTACCAGGAAAATGATGGTTTCCTCTAGGAGATACGTATAGTGAGAACATTTTTGGGTATACCCTAGCCTTTCCATCTCTTTTTTTCCATTTCCTTTTTGAATTGATCAGACATGGGCCTTCGTAAAATTCCTGATGGTTTTAATTTTAAAATAAAAGAAATTAGAATAAAAGGGAATATTTAGCTAAAATAGTAATGGCTTTTATTATATAGGTCTGATAATTGTGTATGTTTTTTTTCTCCCCTAGGAGTGCTGTCTCTGCAATTTGAGAGGGGGCGCTCTTAAGGAAACTAAGAACAATAAGTAAGTAATATGTTAATGTGTTGAATTTCATTGTTTTCTTCCTCTCTAATGGTTGAGTCTTTGGGTGGCAGTTTGCTTTACCTATCATTATTGGACACATTGTTCCAAGGTTGTGCTGTAGGGATCTGAGGTTCGGATTCTGTACAGGGACCATTACTAGCACCACATTTACCTTTGCTGGACAGAGATGTTCTCAGTCTTGCTTCTGTTTTATGTCTTTGACACCATGAAAAATAACCCCTCTTTTACTAACAGATTATTTTTTTAAAGATTTTATTTATTTATTTTTAGAGAGGGAAGGGAGGGAGAAAGAGAGAGAGAGAGAAACATCAATGGGCAGTTGCTGGGGGTCATGGCCTGCAACCCAGGAATGTACCCTGACTGGGAATCGAACCTGTGAAACTTTGGTTCGCAGCCCGCACTCAATACTAACAGATTTTTTAAAATGAAGGCAGCCCATGTCATTCTAGGTGCCATTGGAATTCTCACATTTAATATGATGAATTCTATTAGTCTAATAAAAACAGTGTACCTGCAAACAGTGAAATATGTTAACTTCAGGTAAATAAAATCAGTCATGGTCATAAAAGTAAAACAAAACCATTTATTTTAACACCAGCTAATTAGAAGAAAGTGTATATACCATGATAGAAACATAGGGAGAAAACACTGATTTTAAGATTTAAAGAAAGGTAACCTTTATTGTGTGTGTGGCAATTGTTGAAGTATATTTTTGTGTGAATTTTATTTTCATGACCTGATTTTAATATTTAAAATGGGGCCAAAGCATTTATAGGATCCTTTGGAAATAGAAACATGTAGAAATGGTTTGTGTAGAGATTTTAATCTGGCACTTGAGATCTAGATTCAGCCCCAAGGTATGTTTTATTTGGCCAATACACATTTTATAAATTTGACCCAAGTTTTAAAAGTTGAGAGATTTTTACATTAAAATCCAGATTTTTATCTTTACTTGAAAAATGATTGTGCATCTCTATAGGGCAATGACAAGTAGAGATGAGAACATGGCCTAAATGGGCGTGCACTGCCTAGGCTGCCATGATTTAACCTGTGCATTGCATCTGTTCACATCCTCAGTGGTCCCACGAGTACTGGACTTGGATCCCGGGGGGAGGGATGTAATAATGGAGTTTGTATAATCACGTGCATGTGCACGTGTTTCTGATTACTGATAAGGAAGAATAAAGGCATTCGACATTCCTACATTGATAAATTTTAGTCAAAGGAACTATTTTTCCCTAATTTTGGATCCTCGTCCTTCACAGTTCATGTGATTCGTACTGTACTCAAAAGTATTGACTAGTTCTAGGATGTGGTACAGGTCATGCAGCCTGTGAGATGATTTAGGTGGTACTGTAGAGACAGAGATGATAAGAACTTCGCTTCCTAGTCTTGTATGAGGAGAAAAAGAAATAGTAGTTACTGTAGAATTACAGAATTTATCTTTTTGAAAGAGTGCCTTGATGGGGTTGACATTCTATTCTTGTGGTCTTCATAGGCAGGATAGAGTCTTGCATTGTTTGAGTGAAATGAATACACTTTGATTTAAAAGTAGGTTGGTGGATTTGATAACTCTTTCAAGATCTTTTTAAATCTCAAGAGTCTTTTGTTTGGGGCATGATGTTTATGAGAAACTTAATTGTGTTGGTGGGGACATTGTCATTGGAGTAATTCAGAATTTGAAAGGAGATACTAGATTTTAAGTAGGAAACAAGGGAACAAGCTAAATTTCATTTCTTATCTCTAGGTTCCTTCGATTATAGTGACATTGCAATGAGAAACAATTTAATTAAAGACTTAATATTAGTTCTTTTAGAAAACTTGCTATTTGTTCTGGTTTGCTTTATGCCATTTGTATCATGTAAAAACATTATGTGCTATATCCAGTTCATAATTTTTATTAATTGAATTACTCTTTTACCACATATCAATTAGCTAAAGTATCTTAAACACATCTCTCTATATTTCAGTATCAAATGAAATAGCAAGCCTACATTTCAGTATTTTGCAGATCAAACATAGAAAACTACATATACTGGATTGAGTCTTTGGTCTTCACCTAGTTTCTCATGTCACAGTGGTAGGGAGGTGTGCTACTGAATCCATCAGGTATTATCTAATAGCTTTAAAATTCAAAGGGTGGTCAGGTTGTGATAGATTCAGGCTTTTGGCTTTCTTTTTTATGTCTGTGTTTCCCTTTTGTGAGAATTGCATCACCTGTTTGATGTACGAGGTATATAAGTTTAGGGAACTTGTGTTTATGTTTAATGTCTCCTTTTCTGTAGGTGGGCCCATGTCATGTGTGCTGTTGCGGTCCCAGAAGTTCGATTCACTAATGTCCCAGAAAGGACACAGATAGATGTAGGCAGAATACCTTTACAAAGGTTAAAATTGGTGAGTGGCAAAGTTTCCTTTTTTACCTCATAAATTGGTGTTAACTTTTAAGTTCTGAATATTTTTTAGGAATGTATACATTCCCAAGATAATTTTTTTCTTCATTTTATTGTTTTGCCCTTTTTTTTTCCATTTAGCCTAAATTTAATTACCTGTACATACTCTTTTCTTGTTATATTGTAAATATGCTTGTAACCTTCCTCAAATTCTGTCTGAAATAAGGCAAAGAAATACTACATTTCCTGGATTAATGTGAATTTTTAAACTATAGGTTATCTTGTGAGGTTTGTTCATGATGGCCCTGAGCTATCTAATTTAAGTTCTTCCCTCCCCTCCCCTCCCCTCCCCTCCCCTCCCCCCCTCTTCTCTTCTCCTCTCTCTCTTTAATTGGTTTTAGCAAAATGCAGCTAACCTGATTATATCATTCTTCACCAAGAAGATAACTTGCAGAGAAACACAAAAAAATCTTATTATTACCCAGGGATTTTCTCACATAATAATTTACCAAACTCTCTGGCTGATTATCTTCTTACCTGCTCAGAAACTTTCATAAAGATCTTTCCAGTGGTTCTCTTTGTTCAGAGTATTTTTTTTTTTAATTGAAAAGATAGGCCTTTAATGTCCTAAACATTGAAGTAACCTTGGAGTTCTGTTAAATTGTGAGCCAAAAGATCATTAGGTTAGGTCCTTATGGTTCATATTTTATGAGAATTTTCCCTAAAATTAAATTGCATGACCTTAAAATATTGGAGCATATCTTACACATAGACTTAATACCCTGGAATTTGTTCAGCTCTTGGTATTTTTAACTTGAGGTCTTTCCACAATAGAATGTTTCTGGGAGTGTAGCTATAGCCATCTCCCTTACTATTAACTTCTTTTGTTACTAGTTTTTTTCCCCCAGTGGGCAACTGTGCATATTGTCTTTAGACCTCTGTCTTGAGTACTTAGAACCTAATCTATTGTCTTTTGTTCTCAGAGAAGACAAAATGAACACTGTTATTTTTCATTATAGCTCTGTCAAGATTTCCCATTGCTAGAGAGCATTGGCCCTGTATGGAGCTGATGACTGCTGTTGGCAGACAGGAGTGGTGGGACTGTCTGGTGCTGGAAGTTTTGTGAATGCGATGGAAATGAATGGGTCATTGAAAAGACCAGTTAAAGCTCACTGTCAGAAGAGAGTTCTATTTTGGCGTCTGGACTTCCAAAGTTCTATTTTGATGCCTGGACTTCCATAGGAAAGCTTGAAGTCTTATCTCTTGGTCACCAATTTAAAAAAAAAATAGAAAATTTTTTAAGAATTGTTATCGGGCAGGATATTTTAAAAAATGTTGAGTTCACATGTCAAAGAACTTTTAACATTTAATGTGACATATACTAACAGATACCTTACATTTTCATTTTTATGATTTACAAGTAATATGTATTTTCATTAGTTCCAACACCACACTGAAAGATGACTTCTGTTACCCAGTTTAATGCCCCTCAGAATGAGTGGTCGCTGCTCTTATCCTGGCTCCTGTTATCCCTGAATGTTTCCTTAATGATGTATTGTTACTCATACCAGTCCTGAAAGGGTTTTAAGAAATAGCAGGGAAAGACAGAATGATCATTTCAATGCCATTCAGGAAGTTGTATCCAGAAGTCTGGAATCTGATGATTGGATGGGAAAGTGACAAAGCTTATTGTTTTCTTCCCAGTGGTGTGCCTTGCCTTAATTGTATATATCACGTATTCCTTTTGAAATCCTTTCCATCCTCAAACAATTGGTACCTTTACAGGAATATGTCTTGAGTGAATTTAAGATCACCTAAAGTCTATTTCAAAAGACATTGCAGAGGTGATTATTGACATATAGATGTCCATGACAGTTCGGGTGAAAATATCAGACTTTAGGTCAGATTGTTTTTCCTGTTTTTAATGTAATTTTATATGCAGAGAGAATTTCTTCGTATATTTATCAAAATGCTCATACTGGTTAACTTAAATGGGAAAATTCAAGGAGAAACTTCGTTTTTGTGGGGGGGAAAACCCCCACTCAAAAATGCTCTAATTGTTTGAAAGGGTGCAAAAGCCTCAAGTCTGGATAACTTTTTCACCAAGAATCCTCACCAAAGCACTGCCACCCTGGTGAATCTGTCTGTGCCCTCGTCTTAGTCAGTGTCCTTTAGTGATAGCACTCAGACAGACTGGCTTGGAGTAACAAAATTTACAAATGATCACTTGTGTGAGGGGTGGGGTGTGCCTTTCCAGAGAATGGGGTGGTAGTCAAGGATATGTTTTCCTGATATTAGCATTCTTTTGAAGTTTAAGTAGTCTAATGAGTGTGCGGGCCAGTGGGAATTCAGAGCAGCCCCCCCTCCCTTTTTTTTTAAGAGGTAGGGGGAAGCGAGGGAGAGAATCACCCATCTTTTGCCTCTTGAATGTGGCCCAACTGCCAGGCATGTGCCCTGACCAGTGATCGAACTGGCGACCTTTCTCTTTTCCAGGATGATGCCCAGCCACCTGAGCCACACCAGTTAGAGCAGAGCAGTTGTTTTATGTGGTATTTCACTCAGGCCAACCTATGTTTAGCCAAATTATTTTACTGTTTGTATCTAGTGATTGTATGTATTTGTATTTGCCAGTATCGGTTTCAGCCATTTTATGGAGCTGTAGCCAAAACTTTCTGGATGCTAGACTGCCCACCACTTTCTTATTCACATAGAGGGGAACATTAAGAGATAGATGTTAGTGTCAGCTTGTTTCACCAAACAGTTTTATTACCTTACCTTGCCAAATACTTAGTGTATATATATTATTTTATGTATTTATTTTTGTGTTTTTTTCTGTGTGCATGTTTTAAAAATATTTTTTATTGATTTTGCTATTATAGTTTTCCCAAATTTTCCCCCTCTATGACCTCTCTGCCCTATCCCCCCAACCCTCCAGCATTCCCTCCTGTCTTAGTTCATGTCCATGTGTTGTACATATAAGTTCTTTGAGTCCTCTGTTTCCTGTACCATTTTTTATCTCTCCCCGTCTACCTTATGCCTACTAACCATGCTTTTTCTTCCCTGTACCTTTTTCCCCCCATTCCTCCCTTCCCCTTCCCCACTGAACTCCCTCTTTGTGATGTCCATTTCTTTCATTCTGTTCTTGTTCTGGTTCACTTAGTTTTTGTTTTCATTGTTTTTCTCTTTTTTTAGGTTCATTTGTTGATAGTTGTAAGTTTATTGTCATTTTATTGTTCATATTTTTGATCTTCTCTTTCTTACATAAGTCCTTTAACATTTCATATAATAATGGCTTGATGATGATGAACTCCTTGAACTTGACCTTGTCTTAGAAGCACTGTGTCTGCCCTTCCATTCTAAATGAAAGCTTTGCTGGATAGAGTGATCTTGGATGTAGGTCCTTGCTTTTCATGACTTCTAATACTTCTTTCCAGCCCCTTCTTGCCTGCAAGGTATCTTTTGAGAAATCAGCTGACAGTCTAATGGAAACTCATTTTTAGGTAATTCTCTTTTTTCCTCTTGCTACTTTTAGGATTCTCTCTTTATATTTAATTTTGAGTAACTTAATGATGATGTGCCTTGGTGTGTTCCTCTTTGGGTCCAACGTCTTTGGGACTCTCTGGGTTTCCTGGATTTCCTGGAAGTCTATTTCTTTTGCCAGATTGGGGAGGTTCTCCTTCATTATTAGTTCAATTAAGTTTTCCTTTTCTTGGTCTTCTTCTTCTCCTTCTGGCACCCCTATAATTTGGATATTGGAATGTTTCAGTTTGTTCCAGAGGTTTGTGAGAGTCTCTTCACTTTTTCAAATTCTTATTTCTTCATTTGTTCTACATGGATGTTTATTTTTTCCTTTTCTTCCAAATTGTTGGTTTGAGTCCTGGTTTTCTTTCTGTCACTGTTGGTTCCCTGTACATTCTGCTTTATTTCACTTTGGGTATCCTTCATTTGTTTTTTCATTTTTCCACCAAGGTCAACCAGATCTGTGAGCATTTTGGTTACCAGGGTTTTAAATTCTCCATCACATAGGTTGGCTATCTCCTCATCAGTTAGTTCTCTTTCTTAAGTTTTGCTCTATTCTTTCATTCGGGCCCTATTTCTTTGCCTTGGTGCAGCTGATAAGTTGTTAAGGGGGCGGGGCCTTAGGTATTCACCCTGACAAGGCAACCTTCCTTGCTGTGCTTGTGGGGGAGGAGCCAAAAAGGGAACCATGCGGCTCTCCTCCTCTGTAGTGCACTTTTCAAGGGACTCTTATATGAGACCAGGAGCTTCTACTGCCGCAACTGCTGTGGCCCACAGCCTCCTCTGAGTCCCCTTAAGTCAGCCCCTCCCACAGAGCCCTCCCATGGCCAGCCAGCCCCATCCCCAAGGTCCGCCTTACTCGTCTGGTTGTTCTGGTTGATTTTTTCTTTAATCCCTTTGTTGTTGGATTTCCACACAGTTTGATTTTCTGGTGCTTTTGGTTGTTTATTGATTTCAGATTGGTTGTTATTTTCCTTTTGGTTATGCAAGGAAGCGAAGGGTCTATACCTACGTCTCCCTCTTGGCTGGAACTCTCAGTGTATATATTTTAATAAGACATTGCTCTTGCCTTCTAGCATCTTGTAGTCTAGATTAGGCTTTCTCAACTTGGACTCTGTTGACCTTTTGGAGAGGATAATTCTTTGTTGCAGGTGACTGTCATGTGCATGGTAGATTGTAGCATCCTTGAGCAAACAGACAATGCCAGATATTCCCTGGGAGGGAAAATCACTCCCATCTGAAAATCTACTGGTCTATAAGGAAGACATATACATAAAGAGAAAATTTTCATTTTGAGACAGATATTTTGGTTGAAAGAAGTAAGTTGGACTGAGAAAACTGAAATTCTTAATTGCTTTAAAAAACATCCTAGGGGTTTTTTTTTGCAAATTATTTCTTGTCAATAAAGTATTAGAATTCAGCAACATATGTGCATATTTGCTACTGTGTTAATTATATATAATCTGATTTAGTACTTTAACATGATCTTTTCTTATAGAAATTGAAAAACATTGAAGCATAATCAAATTTCTTAAAGATTAAAATCCCATGATTTTAATCCTGTAACTTTTAACACATATATGCACATTGTAGTTTACTACATAGTAGTAAATATTTATGGAATAAATAAAAGGCAGCAAATTGTTATCATTTGTGCTTTTGGCTTAACATTATGATGGCCTCATGATTTGATCAGACATTGCCAAATGGTTTGTACGTTTTTATGGTTTCTACTTAAAAAGTTGTGGTAAATTCATGCACACTTCTGTGCGTGTTGTTCTAAATCCAGGCATTGATTTCCTTATTGGCATCACAGGATATGTGTGATTCAATCATAGAGCCTAACAGTCCATCGCAGAGCTTATGTAACACTCCTGTAGCACTTGCCCTGTTGTCTGAGAGTTCTGATCTTGAAGTGACCTGATGTAGGCAGAACAAATTGCTCATCCAGGAAGCAGCAGCAAGGGGGACACTGAGCTTCTCTCAATGCCCACTAGGTGGTGCTGATGTACCAGTTTCCTATGCACTTGCCCTTAAATCACCTCCCTTAGCAAGCCCACCCTTGTAGAAGGGTGTGTGTGTGTGTGTGTGAGAGAGAGAGAGAGAGAGAGAGAGAGAGAAAGAGAGAGAGAGAAAGAGAAATATGCAAGCTGGGGTGCTCTAGCCCAGGGAATAGCAGTAGGGTAGGGAAAATACTGTTTGCTGTGCTGAATTCCAGAGGGCAAGTTTTTAGTTCAGTTTTTCATTTAATCTTCAGAAAAGAACCGCTTTCACTTGGGGCAAGTTAGTGTTTTCCTGTGTGAAGTACTAAGCAACACTAGTAAAAGCCAGTAGCTGTAAGAGGCTTACAGAATGGCCAGGAGTTTAAAATGTCTTCTGAAATATGAAAACTGTATATTTTTAAAAATGCTCATTATTAGCAGGCTTTCTAGATTATGGAATATTGGTATTTATGCAGAGGTATTTGAATATTTTGGTAATACTGTTATTAGCCTTTTATTTATTCATAAGTTCAACATGCAACTTTCGAAATGCCCCTCTGTATAATTATTTGTGTAAGATTTTTGTTGAGGATGTAGGAAGGATTTGTTGACTTTAGCAGAATTTTCCTCTTACTTATAATGACGACCAGAAAGAAAAGACAGCAAATGGAAAACAACAGTTTCAGTGCTCTTCAGTAGATTATGTTGGTCCTAAAATGGTGTGTGCTTCAGGAGAAGCTTTATCTCATGCAGCCACCTTGTTTGGTAATATCACACTTGTGGCCTCCGCTTGTGAGATAATTAAATGGACAACAATGATGAGACTAGACTTTTTTCAAGATATTTTATTTTATTTTAGTTGCTGATAATTTGAAACACTTTAATAAAAGTCATTATTTTTTAAAAAAACAATTTCAGTGCAAAAATATATTTGGCTATAGTGGTCTTTATCTAATTAGTGTGTTCTTTTTCTCCTTTTTTCTTTAAAAATATTTAGCTTTTGTGTAGTGTAATTATTTTGGGGGTTATTAAAGTAATTGCCCCCTTATCTAAAAAATGCTACAGGTTGCTATCTAAATGCATTAGGTTATTAAGCAGAACCATCTTTTTATAGGAAAGAAATGGTTGAAAGTTTCCTGAGTAGGCTACACCTGAAGTCATATTTGAAAGGGGGAACCATTTTCTCTGTCTGCTTAAGCATTCTTCTGATTATTAATGCAGATTCCAGATTACTTAATATTTTTCTTACCTACTCATTTAGAATGGTATTTTTTTGCTTCTGAATGACTTTTCAATATAGGGAAAGTTATCTTTGTGGCAAGTATTGTCGTTTCCAGCCCCTTCCTCATGTTCTCCCATACCTCCTCTGCATATCCAGAGACCATCAGAGCATTGGCCCCTGGTGGGTGCTGAGGACATTTCCTATACTCCACTTGAATGGTGTGTTCAAGGACAGCAAGTCTAGGGGTTTGTTTGGAATCAGATGGTTGGTATGCCTGAGGACAAAAAGAAAAGAATTGCCCCCGCATGATACAGATTTTAGAATTTTCTCCATCATTTCCTTTTCTTATTTTCTTCTCTTTTGTCTTCTGTACTTATATGACTGGTGGGCCATTGTCATAACTGAATCTTTGGTAGAGGAACACAATTCTTCGGAGATAAGAACACACACACACACACACACAGAAGTAGAGAACACACATGAAGTTAGAATGTCTCTTTTTGGTTTTCACAATAGAAAAAAAATGCAGGTAAAAATTATCACGAAGAAGAATTGAGGACAGAAAGTTAGAGAGGGCAGACAATGTTTTTATAGTATGATCACACGAGACAGCACTGTCATCTGCTAGAACCATCTTTAATATCAATATCATCTTTGGAAGCATATTACCAAAAATCATCAGACTTGGTTGTAAAATTTAAGGGAAGAACATTAAAAAAAAACCCCAGCTAGAGGAGTAAAATAGCATGAAGTTCTGGTATTAGTTACATATTCATCATGAATATCTATTACATACATTGACCATGTATTTGATCTTCTTTTTGAAGATTAAATTCATTCAAGATCTATGGAATTTATCACATAAGTAAAACAACAAGACAAGTTTATAGATTCTAAGAAATCTTAGAAAATTACAGTAGACCCTAAATGCAACTGTTAGTTTTAAACATTTTTCCTGTTTGGAGGGAAAATTGTCAAATAGAAGTGTTGTAAGAACATTTAAATATTAAATTGCATGTATCAAAGCAAATAATATGTATCTTGACTGCATTTTTTGCATAAAAAATTTGGTGGTGTTAATTGACCACCCATCCATCCCCTCAGTGGCTCAGTGCAGTGTCTTTGGTTTCTATGTCTGTAGACATTCCCAGGATTTTTACATTTGAAATCCTATTTCTGTAACCAAATGGAGAAGTGAATTCGGAATGGCTGCACTTGCCTCCAGGCACTCGATGCCCTCCATCTGATTTGTATTTGACAAGTGAACCAAGCACAGGCACAAGTGTTCTCTGAGTGAAGAACATTATTTTGAAAAGGAATTTACACTGCAATGATGACTGAGCTACAAGCCTTTTAGTGTCTGGCTGAGACCAACTATTCTGCTTAGAAGCCTCTATACACTTTAAAATGTGTACCTGAAGGCAAATAATAGTGAACTTGAAAGCCAAAGATTATAGTTTTGAAAGGTACATCAATTCTGAAAATAGAGTGGTTTCACTGTGGTATTCCATCTGAAGAGTTGCATCAAGGTAGGGGGAATACATTCGGTTTTCCTATTTCAGAAGAAGGAAGCCCCTTGTTCTCTCGCTAACTGACTTATGTTATCAGATGTATTGAATACTAAAAATGGAATTAGAGAGAGAGATGAAGTCTGCCTCTTGGGCTGTAAGATCAATCTGAATCCTATGTAGTTAATGTTACAGCAGTGTTAGAGAGCAGCTTTGCTTTCTTTCTGGAGGAGTCATGGTTGTATTTGACAGGGCCTCTGTTAATGCATTTTGGGAAATGTAAAGACATTGATTATCTTTCATCACTTTAAAAGAAAAAAAGTAGTTGTAAAGGCAATCAAAAAAAGCCATTATGTTCTGCATTAACTCATGTACCAATTTATTCTCATCTTCGGTTATTTTTCAAGACAAAGAGGAATTCTAAGAGAATAATAAACAGACAATGATGAGCAAATTTATTGTTTAAATGCAGTTGTGGAAAAATTTGCTTTGAGTAGTGAACTAGTGGCGGAGGAATAAGTGATACTACAAATGGCATAATGGTGGTGTGGTGTGTGTGTGAGTCCTATTATTTAATAAGTCCAGTGTAAAGTTTATAATATCATTAAGAATGTTCTTCAGGACTTAACATACACATGTCCCCAACTGTGTAAGATTTTAAAATAAATGTAGTGTAAAAAAATGTACATTTGTAGCTGTATAGTTCTTAACTGTCAGAATGATTTGCTACAGGGACTAGATCCTATTGCAAGCTGTCAAATTTGTATATTGCTATAATACCAAACCATAAAATCTTTTGAGTGAAATGGAAAATGTCAGATGGGCATGACTACAAATAATATACTTTCTGAAGGCTGTAGATGTCTATAGGAGAAAATGTGTAAATGCATGAAATGTTATCTTGTTACTATGGATTTTTCTTTATCTGCTGAAAGAAGACTGAGGCAAAAGGAAATTGATTGGGACCTTTAAATTTTTAGTTTTGAATTCATTTTTTTCCACGAGGCCTAATTTTAAAAACATTATTAGACAGATAAGTAGAACTTCAGGTACCATATTATGCCGTGTATAATGTGCTCCCATGTAGAATGTACACCCATATTTTTATGCAAATTATACATGGGATTATTATACCCATGGGTATATAATCATCATACCCATGTATTAATGTGCATCCTTATTTTTCCCTAAAAAATTTGGGTCAAAAGAGGTGTGCATTATACACTGCAAAATACAGTAATGGTTAAAGAGTATTGTGGCAGAGTAATCTTAGTTTTTAGCTTGCACTACTGAATGGTCCATTTTTTTTTATCTTGTCTGTGTGAGTAGTGATTACTGATGGGTCTTTTAACTGAGTGAATGAGTTGGGACCAGGGTTCCAGAGATGGGGTCACCCCTTTCACTCTAACATTGACTAGGCCGGTACCAACAAACATGTGCCAAACCGAGGCAGCTGTGAGACAGCTCTGGACAAGCATGAGGGTTTTTCTTAGTCAACAGTGATTGACAGAAGACGTTATAGTTTTTAAAAGAAACAGTTATTATTGTAAAATAGTAGATTCATCATTATTTATTTTTCTAATATTTTAGATGAATTGGTTGTTTATTCTTTCAGAAAGTTGTTTTAAAAACCAACAAAAATGTTATAAATGCGTTTTGTATAAAGTGAGAATTCTTTTGTACTTGTTATTAATTGAACATAAGTCACTGTGGTATATTTTAGGCATATTCACATAATGTAGTGATGCCATTTTCTAATTTACGGGTGCAGGTATCAGCACAGTTTCAGGCAGCCACTATTGGGATTTATTGATTTAAAATAAAAGGTTCTCTGAGTTCATTTCGATCATGCAGTTCTAAGCCTATGTTACACTGATATTGATTGAGTGTGTGGGCTCTGGATTAAGATTTTTTGAGTACTGCATCCTCCATTTAGGCAAATTTGGCCTTGCAGCTTACCTCTGTGATGAGCTGTATCTGTAAACTGGGGTGGCTGTGGAGATGAAATGAGAAAGTGAAGGGCCTGGCATATAGTGTCATTCAAGGTTCCTCATTGCTTACGGCTATTGATGCAGCCCCTTGCTGCATAAATCTTTGTAAAGCTGCCTTCCAGCCAGTCAGGACCAGAGCAGATAAGTATTTACAAGGAGGGAGTAGGTTCCTGCTGTTCCTTCATCTGTTCATTCATTATTTTGTTTAACAAATATTTATTTAGGACTTGCTTTGTGGTTAAGTGATAGATGTACTTCATTTTCATTTTTATAGATACTACAGAATAATGGAAGTTATTGAAAATTAGACGAACAATTACAAAGCACTATGGAAAGATCTATTTTAGTAATAATACAGAGCGTATTGAAGGATTTAAGTAGATTTGTGGTTCAAGGGCTGGCAGTACAGAGGTGTAGAGAAGCTTCCTGGAAGAAGCTGTGGCTAATAATGCCTAACCTGAGACCTAAAATATGAGAAGAGCAACCTAGAGGAAGGGTCAGGAGATTGAGCAGTATGCTCAGTAGCCTGGAAGTGGGAGAGAAATGGAAGGCCTAGGAAACAACACTCTTAGTAGAGCTGGAGCGTGAGGTATGAAGGAGGAGAGATGAGTCTGGAGAAGAGGAAGCCTCAGATGACCTACAACTGATGCGTCCAGTGTGGTAACCACTGGGCACTTTGGGTTATTGAGCGCTTGTTAGCGCTACTGAAGAACTAAACTTTAAATTTTATTTACTTTAAAATAAGCTAAATTTTAAAACTAAAGCAGCATAAAACATGAAACACAGCTATAGTTTTGATAGTCTACATTCCACATTTCAAACACCCTTGAAAATTAAGTTGAGATGTGCTATAAGTGTAAATATACTGCAGATTTCAAAGGCTTAGTATGAAGAAAAGGACATAAATATCTCATTAATAGTTTTTATATTAATTATATGTCAAAATGATAATATTTAGGATTGGTGGAGTTAAGATATATTTTAAAAATTAATTTCACCTTTTATATTGAAGTAAATATTCTTTAAACATTTTTATTCTAATCATTTTAGGTGTATATAGTTCAGCAGCATTAAGTGCATTCACATAGTGCTGGAACCCCAACTTCCTCCACACCCAGTCTGAGCGATCTGCCTCTGATCAATACACTTCTTTCTATCCCTAGGTTCATGCCACAATAATTTTCACATGATTATTGAAACTGCCATCTCAGATCACCAAAATATCTACCTGCAGAACATTTTCTTTTTTCCAAGCTGAAAGTCTGTATACTCATTGAAAACTCCCCATTCTCTACTATCTCACCTGTTTTTTAATGTGACTTCTAAAAATTTAAAAATTGTATATGTGGCTTGCATTGTATTTCTTCTGTGCAGTGCTGGTTAAGTGGAGTGTGTACTTTACCCTGAACATATTGGAGAACCTTTACTGCCTGCTAAGCAGTAGAATAGATAGCATGATCAGATGGTGGCTCAGACTAGAGGTGTAGAGGAAGCTCAGGCTCTGACACAAGCAGCCGAGAGGGTGGTCATGTGCCAGGGAAGTACATTTTGGATGTACTTTAGTTGAGGTCCTATAGTTCATCTAGGTGTGACTTAGAAGAGAGATATGCCAGAATATTACTTCTCATAATAATAATTCACTGTTTAACAGCTTGTTTCTGGTTTGTTAGAGCTGGAGCATGTGATATTCAGTTGACATAACTGGTCAGTAATTTAGGGCAGTGAACAATTACACTTTGTCCGGATGTGAATTTGGTTTGTGATAATACTGTGTCTGCTGCTCATACTCTTTTTGAATATAATGGGTAAGACAGTGCCAGCCTTGGAAGTTTCATTTCTGTTCCACCGCCCCCCCCACCCCCCAAAGCAAAGAAATGAAATGCACTGGAAATGAAAACAAAACCTACAGAACTAGTTTAATTTGCGAAAAGTTGAGCAAGAAGGAAAGTCTAGTATTCTTATGAAAGACAAATGTGTCCTGAAACCACTAAAAACACGGACTACATGGGATATTGTTGTCAAGGTGTGTGGCCACATATAAAAGGGGATTTGCTTTAAGAATCACACAGGTTTGCACAAACCCATGAAAAGGTATTCACTCCAAAACTACTTTTAGTTTTAATTTCAGTTAAAAAAAATCACCTTTTCACTAACAGTTTTTGAGATCAAACTGCCTTAAAGATAACATTTTAAATTGTGGATTTTTTTCTGTTTGAAATATAAACCCTTTTTCTTTAGAAACCAAATATTTTAATTTAAATAAATGGGAAAAGTAGTCAAGTAAATTGACCATTTTTTATTGCAGAAATAGTATATAAGGTTAATTGAAACTTCAAAAGGTTTTTTTCTAATGCCATCTCATTATTAATTTAAAAATTCATCAATTTTAAACATTTTATCTTCACAAAGCAAAAAATTATTATGAAATCTTTTCAGTAAATAGCAGATATTTTTCAGTAAAAAGAATTATGACATCCTGGTAAAGGTATAATTTTAATAGACTAATGAGTTTTCTGACCAGAGTCGACTGAGCCTCATCTGATTTTTACAGTGATAAATTGACTGTGTCAAAATTCGCAGTCTAGTCTGGTGAAATATTTTACTTTGAAAGTTTAATTCTCATTTTTTATTTATGAAAGCAGTGGTAGTGTCACAGCAGCTTATAACATGCTGGTCATTTGGTATGATTTATTTCAATGAATGTCACTCGTTGATGTGTTTAGTCATTGTTGACCCATATTTAATCCTAAAAACTCTAAGTAGTGTGAAATGTAATAAGTCAGTCACCCCCTGTAGTTAAAACAAACAAACAAAAAATCTAAATCAGGATCCACAGATCTATTCAGTTGTCTTTTCTTGGCTTTGATGATGTCACAGGTTTGTATTTGACAGCCATTGATTTGGTGGCAATGGAAGAGTGACAGCTTTCTTTAGTGTTGTAGGGATCCACTTAGAATAATTTCTACCACAAAGCATATATTTGAAATGTAATATAACCATCTTTCATCACATAATTTGGGGATTTTGGCTTGCCAATTTAAAGGCTTAAAGGGAAATTGTGGAATAAAGAGCATTTCTCTCATGCATTTATCAGTTTTTTTATTCATTAAATATTTATGGAGCTGATCATAGTGTTTGGTGCTCAGTGATAAGGCATGAGATGGAGAGAGTCATTCCTTTCGTGGGGTTCAGATTCTGCAAGGACTTAGATCTAGAACTTCTAAGGATGTCATTTATTCTTTTGATAGTTTGGGAAGGCAGAAGGGAAGGCCTGGATCAAAGCATTCTTCTAAGGCATTTCTTTACAGAGAGATGTAGTGAGCATTTCTGTTTTCTAATGTCAGGATATTTAGTATAGATAATTTTTTTTAAAGATTTATTTATTTATTTTTAGAGAGGAAAGGGGGGGAGAAAGAGAGAGAAACATCATTGTGCGGTTGCTGGGGGTCATGACCTGCAACCCTGGCATGTGCCCTGGCTGGGAAATGACAGTTTGGTTTGCAGCCCGCACTCAATCCACTGAGCTACGCCAGCCAGGGCTTAGTATAGATAATTTTGAACATAGATAAAAATATCAGGAGTTTACATTTTTTCAAATATGAAATTTGAGATCATTTTAGAAATAATAATGAACATCTTTAAAAAACAAAAATTTTTAAATGGTATATTAACATCAAATTTGAAATTATTCCTAGTTCACAACAAAAAGCAGTATCTTACAAATAATGAAACATTAAAAAATGAAACATTATTTACAATATGTTGTATTTCTAGTACCATAGTGTCTTGAAGTTTTGTTGTTTTTTAAGAATTAAGGGATGGTATTGTTATTATTTCTTTTATTGTACAGAATAAGAGACATAAACTCAGTCCCTGGTGCAGAAATGTGCTTTAAAATGTCTCTAGGAGGAAGCCATCCAGACATAATTATCTTTTGGTATTATCCCATTTTTATGTTTCTCAAAGCTATTCATAAATACAGAGTTGGGCAAAGTAGGTTTACAGTTGTTTGTATGGAAAATAATAGCATAATTAACAAATAATACAAGAATAAACTCCATGTTTCATGTACTCACAACTGTTAATCTAATTTTGCCCTATCCCATATTTTCAAATAATAAGGTGGACTATTACAGAACCACTGTTATTGGCTGGTCAACTTAGAACTAAGAGGGAGATCAGTGGCCCAAATGTTTTTAGAAAGCAACAAGAAAATTTACTTCCAACTCATAGGTACAATTTTTAAAGAATCCTAAACTGAAGACACCAGCAACACGAAAATCACTCCTTTACTTGGCAGGCCCAGGAGTTAATGTATGTGCCTTTTCAGGCTTCTCAATTTGACAGGGGTCAATCAACATTTGATTTCAAAATTCCATCTTTCTTTGTGTTGGCCTTAGAACTATTGAGTTCTTCTCCTGCCTGTGACGGTGTTGCTGTTTCTGTGCTCTTTGCCACATGCTGCTTTGGGGAGCCGTGCCCCACAACTGTGGCACATGACAACACCTCAGTGTACATTCTGCATAGATAAGGCATGGCGGCCTTTTAACCTCAGCTTACTGTGCACGCAGGGGATGACAGCCCACCTGCACTGGGGAAACTAGACAAGCTATCGTGATGTGCTCATTCTTAATCACATTCTATTTCTCCCAGAAACGTTCCAAGAAAATGACAAGCCAACCTAAGAGTTTAAGTTATCAGCCAGAGAGACACGAGGCACAGGGCGTCTCCAGCATAGATAAGGCTAAATTGTACTTTCAAACTTTGACTTGTTTATTTATTGTTAAAATTTTAATATGTAGGTCATATAAGACTCTTGGTCCTTATTTTTTAAATTTTATTTTAAAGATTGACATAGTTACTGTTTTTGTTTGTCATCAAAAAATTTTTTTCAAACTAAAATGAGAGCCATCTCTACCTGCCTCCATGCCACTCCATACAAATGATCATGTTTAATGTACTGGAGTAATATTTTTGACTTTTCTATGGAGAAAACAGCTTGGAAGGATACAGCATTTTGCCATACTGTCTTATAATTAAGAGTGTGTTTCAATAACATACTATATATGTACAATACTCAGACACATATAAATCCACTTTATAAAAGTAACACTTTCTCTTAAATGTAATGGTGTTTTTTGTTTCCTTTGGTCTTACCATGAACCTACCAGCATTTATAACATTTTACACACCTTTGCTTAGCTCACTCACTTAGAAATTTTCAGGCTTCATTTTAGAAGTTTTTAAAAATAGAATTTATTCACCTAAATTTCACTAAAGGCACTGCTGACTAATCTTCGGTGTGCTGTTTTCCACATGTATAGAAACATTTGAATGTAATAATAAAGTGTGTGAGCTTTGCGGCCTGGCGCCCTGGATTCCCATCTCAGCTCTGCCACATACCCATAACTTTAGAACACACCTTCCTCCTTGGTAGTCTGTCCTTGATTTTTATGACCGTTGATTGGCATCCGTTCTCTCTTTGCCCACTTGATTTCAGGCTCTTCTTGTCTCTATCCTGAATGTTTCTGTTCTCCCAGTTTTCTGTCTGAAGCTTTTATTTTAGTCTTTACATTCTCAGTAAGGATTTATAAAATCAGAATTGCAATAATTCTACCTTCTATCATTATTTTGAGTCCTTCACCCAGTGAGTGCCCAGCCATAGTGCTCAATAAATATTTCTTCTTATTGTTCGTATTGTGATTATATTATATTACAGACTATTACAATAACAAAATTATATTAAAATAACAATGTATATTGTTTTTAAGTTTACTTTTATCATTTGGGGCACATTTTCTCATACATAAAATGTTACAAATAACTAAATGCCAATAAAGTTTGCAAATGTTTAATTAATTTAGAGATAACTGTTGGTTCTTAAATAATTACAGATTCACAGAAAGTTATGAAGGTATTATAGAGATTCCTGTGTGCCCTTCAGCCACTGTTCCTCTTTGGCCATGTCTTATATAACTATGGTACAATATCAAAACCAGGAAGTAGATATTGTTACAATATGTGTACATAGTTCGATGTAATATTTATAGCTGTATTTTATTGCGAGGAAATGTAGTTCTGCAGAAATGGCTAAAAGGAAGTGAAAGCAAAAATAGTAGTAATGTATTATGGTTTGTAGTATAGAACTCTTGACATTCAACATAAAACAACCCTATAAAAATTGTGCAAAAATTTGATCTTATACTTTACCGTAGGACAAATACAGATCACACATAAGCACATGACACGATGCTTGGTGTAATTATCCAGCAGGTAAAAGCAAGTGAAAATACAGTGCAGTGCTATTACATAACTATGGAATAGTTAAAGTCAATATAACTAACTGAGAGTGCCAAGTGGTGATGCCAGTGTGTGGCAATAGGAACTCTCCTGCATTGCTGGTGGGAATGCACAATGGTGCAGCCACATTTGAAACAGTCTGGCAGTTTCTTATTGGGTTAAACATACAATTCATGCCATCCAGCAATCTCACTCCTAGAAAATTACCTAAGAGCAATGACATTTATGTTCACAAAAAAACCTATTAGTGCTATTTATAGTGGAGTTATTTATAATGACCGGAATCTGGAAACAACCCATTGTTTTTCAACTGGTAAATGAATTAACCAACTGTGGTATGTCCATACAATGTACAATAATACTACTACTTAGCACCAAGAAGTAACAAAGTACTGACACCATAGTTGTGGGTGAATCTTAAACACATCATGCTAAGTGATGGTTCCATACTGTATAATTCTATGCACATTAAAATCAGGGGAAAAAGTACCCTATAAGGACAGAAGCTAGATGAGTGCTGAGGACCGTGCCTGGGTGTATTGGCTGACTCCTGAGGGACACAGGGAATTTTTTTCTGTGCCCATGGAACTGTTGTATATCTTGATTGTTGTAGAGGTTGCGTGACTTCATTTTTGATCAAAATTTATAAAAGTCTAAACATTGAAAGATGAATTTTACTATATGCCAATTACATTATAATTTTTTAATTAAGTGTAAAACCATATTTTTGATGTTGCTAGATTGACTATGGAAATGGCTAAGAATACTAATGATAATTCAGTGGCATAGGACAAAGGAAATGCAGTGAAGAAACATAGGAGAAGTGAAAGGAACGAGTGTAGATGACAATACAAAGGGAAATGTTCCATCACGTAGAGTCCATGACTGCCCACGTTTCCCCATAGTCACTGTTTACACTCCCTCTAGATGATATTGGACTTTTGTGGGTAGAATCTTCCCCTTGGAAGACTTCTTACATAGATCTCCCTTCATTCAGAAAGGATGGATTTTCATAGCTAAAATCCTGCTGCCAAAATCATTCCTAAGAAAGGTTTTAGTTTCTACTGCTTCATCATCATAATCATTATCTCACTGAGGATTAAATGAGATATTTGTTACATTAGCACATGGCTGGCACTGAATAGTGAAGTGATGATGTCGACTCTTATTTAATAGATGAGAAATCAGAAGTTTAAAGCAGTTATGCTATATAGATAGTAATTGAAGAGCTGTGTAAAATCTGGCCTCCTGACCCAAATCCCAAGCTCTTTGCTAGTAGGCTATATTCACCTTTGAGTGAGACAGCTTCCTGATCTTCTCAAAGACTGAAAACCCTCTTTGGCAGAAGTTAACTGTTTTCCAGTATTTGTCATGGAAATGATCATTTCAGTTTAGATATACTACCTGTTTTTTGTTTTGTTTTGTTTTACTTCCGAGGACTTTAAATGAATGCAGTACTTTAAAATAAGTCTATCTTAAGTCCTTGGGAGAAATAGGTTACAAGAGAATGGGGGAGCATTCTTAAATTAAGTTTTAAAATATTTTCACAAAGCGTCATTAGCCTTGCAGGGCCTGTCAAACTCTAGTTCACTCTTACCTGGTGTCGGATCTGCTGGAAAGCTTTGACAAACAGTTGGTATAGCAGAGACAGCTAAAAGCCTCAGAGAGGTGCATTGAGACGTGTAAATCTATCATCTAAATAAACCCCACCAGTGGCAGGTGTCGGAGCACTCTAACTCACGGTGATGTGGGCATATGGGTTTTGTTGACCAGAAACAGCATTTTAACATTGACAGCGTTTAAAAAGACACTTCTAGACAGAAATTTGCTGTCTGAACTGTAAAATCATCTTGCCTTCAAATGAAAGGACTGTAGTCAGCTCACTTTACAGAGTAAAGAAGGATGCCATTATTGGGTTTATTTACTAACATTTGAATCTTTTACATATATAAGCAATTTTTTATAACCTGTTCTTGAAATTTGACCCCCCAAAAAACTTTGGTTATAGGAAGTTATGCACAATTCAAGTTTGACCACTGTATTTTCATGCTTGGGATCAAATCTTGGTAAAGTCCACTTTACTGCCTTTGTATTTTAAAAAATACCGATACTTTTGAAGCATTTCAGGTGCTGTATTAAACTCAGCATCAACATTTCATTTATCCACTCTTTGCAATTTTAATTATTTGAGAGTAACCCTGAAAGGCCAGATCATTATAGTTCATAGTTTTGCCCTGCCTTTGGTGGCTGCTGTACAAGGTATTAGCAATTGAGCCTAGCTGACTGCCCAGCATTGACATGTGGACACAACTTTTTTGCCTCTTTATATGAGAATATATGTTTTACCTGGAAAGGTCTTTACACTGTGGATTGACATGAATTTGGAAGTTTATGGAGGTCTCAGGATGTCCCTCAGAATGATGGTCTCCTTCCTTCGTATGTGTGAGGCAGTGAACAGAATCCTCTTTCTTGAGCAAAATAAGGGATGTGAACAAGTGTCTCCCCAAGCAGATTCTGAAGGAAAGTGCCCAAGCTGTGATGGTGGGGAGGATATGCAGTGAGTAGTTGTCAGTCAAGCAGTTCTGTGTTCGAGTGTTTTGCCAGTGTCCCCCCAAACAGATCCCATACCTTTGAATGTCATAAATTACTTATAATTACTTCTGTTTATGCTGAGTTTATAAAACACTTTTTAAAATATTCAACTGATGTATTTAATCAGATTGACCTTACTTATCAGGAAGGATAAGCTAGCTAGCAGAGGAGAGAGGGAGAGAGACCCTGTCTGTTGGACATTTTATTGAGTCATTTTGAAAGATTTTTATTTGGGAGATAAATCTTGATTACAATGATTTGTCTTGTTAGTGTTCTTGAAACAAGCCAACCTTCCTGTGTGGACCTAACATCTATTGCATGCATGCTCTACACTGGGTGCTGTCCACAGTGCCATCACACATGCCACCCTTGTCCTCAGCAGCTCTCTGCCGTCTCGCCCTAAGTTCTCGCTCTCATCATGTTTTATGCTAGGCATTATTTCAACCCCCCCTTTTTTTTTACTGGAAATTCAGATGATTCTAAGGAAATTAAGATAAATGAAATTCATGTAAGGTATACATTGGGGCAGGGTGGAGAGCTGATGTTAAATTGACCTGTATTACGCTAAAACTATTCTTGTTTGCACAAAATTCATTAGTATCTGTCATTTGGACTGTTTCAACTTTTGATACATTGTATATTTCAGGGTGGACTTGAAATTTAGACACACAACAGCAAGAGTGATGACAGCTCACTGTGAAAACCAATTCAGTAGGAAGTGGAAAGTTGCATTGGTACTTCTCCCCACCCTGCTCCCCTCCAACCTTGCTTAAGATGTTGTTTCTCATCTTAAATGGGAATAGTCAGCATCATCTCTAGGGTGGGCACACAACAGCTTGAGCTCCTGCTTGAGTCAGTCCATGGATTTTTCCTGAGATATGACACATGTGCTTTCCCCCTGGGGCCTTAGGACATTGTGCTCAGATGTTTTAAGTGTTGTTGACCTAATATGTGGCTAAAGGTACTTCTTTTACTAGTACACTTTCCCTATCCTTGAACCTCACATATACCCTATTACAGCCTCAAAAATAGTGACTAGAATAAAATTCTTTCCAAGGTGTATGGAGTTAATGATTTTGGAACGTCCTAGGGTCTCCTTCTGTAGCATGGAGGCATTTAAATAGGAGCCTCAGAAATAGAGCTGTTAGTCCTGCAGCACATCACAGGCCCATGAGGCTTGTTTCCCAGTGAATCCACTTTGTATCTCTCAGCCTGAATTCTGCCTTCCTGCTGCACATCAAAGCAACTCCACGTATTTTTAGTTTTGGTGAAACTATCACTCATTCATCAAAGTTCTGTCTGGGTGATAATTTCTGTTTTTGAAAACAGATGTGGAAACTAAGCTGACAGATGTTGAGAGCAGACCTGTTGTTGAAGCTCATGCCATCACACATGCTAGAGGAAGACAGACCGTTAGCATTCAGAGCGTAGCACCTACAGTCTAGTGAATGAAAGATGCTGTTTGCATGTCTCTTGAATTAGTCTTTGTAGTTTGATTTACGTTGCTCAGGAGGTAATTAAAAGTTGTCCCCACCTCCACTTGATCCGTGCTAAAATAAGTAAATATGAAATAGGGTAGCTTATTATATTTTAGTGGTAAGCAAGATATATTAATGTTTTTGTGTTAAATATTCTTTGTTTTTTTCTGGCTACTCTATACTAGCCATTGTCTAGGTAATTCTCCAACAGCTCTTTGAGGCTGATATGATTATTCCCATTTTATATCTGATAAAACTGACACTAAGAAGAATTCAGTAATTTGAAGCTCATACAACCACTGAGCAACCGAACTTGTTACTTTTACCTACTGTGCTCCCTGTAGTACTTGTTTTTTAAAAATTTTTTAAATATTTTATTTATTTATTTTTAGAGGGGAAGGGAGGGAGAAAGAGAGGGAGAGAAACATCAATGTGTGGTTGCCTCTCATGTGCCCCCTGTTGGGGACCTGGCCTGCAACCCAGGCATGTGCTCTGACTGGGAATCCACCCCATGACCCTTTGGTTCTCAGGCCAGTGCTCAATCCACTGAGCCACAGCCAGGGCTCCCTGTAGTATTTGAAGTGTGGTGGAGTCAAGCACAAATGGAAAAATGGAGGCTCTGTGACTGACAGGGATACCTTCAAACTGCTTCACAGCTGCTGAGTCTGTCGTCATAGCGTCCTGGACTCCACAATATGAGAACTTGTCCCATCAAGGCAGCACAGCATGTGGTACACATTTTCCTCCTTTCAGACCAGCCACCCTTTTGCATTGCTTGTAAAAAAACATGTGCACTCAGTGTTCACTTCTGTATCTTGGTCAGATATCAATCTGAGCCAAAGCAGAAAGCACACAGCCACATTTTCACCTTGGGCTTCTCAGGTTCCTTGGCCAGCAGATACTTGTGCTCTGGGCTCAGAGACTTCCACTTTCTACGTGTGCCTTCAGTGCAGTTAAAAGGGAGGGGAGGGAAAGTTCTTCAATGTATCTATTTAATTATTCTAAGCATGTCATTAAGAATCCTTCATAAACCATGTTTTGATGAGAAAACAATTTAAGATAAATTATACAAACAAAATGTTCCCAATTTTTTTAAATGAACAGGGAAAAGACTCGAAAAGTCTTATTATGGTTGCCTCTGGATGGCAAGATGCTAGGTAATTAAAAAAATACTTTTATATACACTGTTGTATATTTTTCAGTTTTTCTACAGGAAGCTTTGCATTGCTTGTGAAATCAAAGTGAAAGTATAAAATTGGGGAAAATGTTATTTAAACACCTTGGGTTTTTATACAACTTTTTCTCTAGTGACTACAGTAGGAAGGACGTGGGCCTCGCTTATAATGCAGAGAGTATCCCTGGGTTTCCTCCCTTTGTCTTCAACATGAACACCCTGAGCCATCTTTTCTTTTTTGTTTAATTCTGGACACATTTATTTTCTCAGTATGGTTCACAATTCCATATTTACCTTCTCCTTAACAGCGCTTTTCAATGTGGAAGTATCCCTTCTGATGTCTTTGGTAGTCATTTTCAGGAAAGCCTTGCTTTGCTTGCTAGCTGTGATGATCTGTATTTTTGAAATAATTTTCATTATCATCTGTCATTTAAAAAGTATGTATCTTAATTAAATTGAATATGAATTGCCTGCCCTCTTTTCTAGAGGTTCCCTATCCAAAAAATAATGTAAAATTTACTGAAATTTCAGTCTTTACTTACTATGTTATTGATAGACTGAATCAATTTATTCTTGTCTGTCAAATGTAATTCCATGTGTGTTGGGGGTTTCCAAACCATCTCTAGGTTTGATGCTCCAATAGGGGACAAACAGGACTCAGCATATAGTTGTACTCGCAGCTATGATTTCAGTGAAAGGATACGAAGCAAAATCAACAAAAGGAAAAGGCACATGGGGGCAAAGTCAGAGGAAACCAGGTACAAGCATCCAGAGTCCTTTCCTAGTGGAATCACACAGGACTCCTTAATCCCCCCTGGAACGAGTTATGACCACATGTGGGAATGTTGCCAACCAGAGAAGATTGTTAGAAAATCAGCATGCAGAGTTTTACTCAGGCCTGATCAGACAGACAGGCACTCTCTACCAGGCATGTACCAAAATTCTAGACTCCCTGAAGGGAAGCAAATACTCAGCATAAATCACACGGTACTGTACAAATAGTTTGGTCATGGCGAGCCATTCTTAGCAGGGAATGGCGTGGGGGGGGGGGACCTCCCAAAATCCAGTTTCCCAGACACCTGTCAGGGGCCAGTTTTGTAAGCATTTCTTTCAAAGGATAGCAGTCTCAGGCCTTTCTACACAATGTGCAACAAAAACTAGAAATAGCTATTTGCACCAAAGGAAAAAATGAGTTTGCAGGAGTATAGAATGGCCTCACTATGTTCTTAACCTTTACACAGGTGACTTTGGACATCTTCCCTCTAGCTCAGTTTTCACCTCTGTAAAATGCACTAGAATTTTGCATTTCAGAATTCTGTGGTTCTGTATGTTCTCTAATACTTTATGTCAATGATTCTCAAGCTGGGGTCAGTGTACCTGAGGATTATGGGTAGACTGTCTTAGGGGACAGACCCTCAAATTGTGTTAATATTCTTTCTTCGTAATAATCTGGATGAGAATGAACCTTGAAGTGGGCCGCTGGTTTTCCTTTCGCACTACTCCTTTCTCTTTATAGAGAAATGTGTTATTCTCAGATAAAGAAAGATTCTGAGGGCAAGTCTGGAGAGAGCCAAGCAAAGATAGATTAGGTAATACATACTGGAAAATAGCATGTTATTTTTCCTAGGCTATACATTTATTGCCAAAATGGTGGCCCTTTTTATTAGCTGCTCACTAAAAGCAATGGTCTTCTCTTCTTTGGTCCACAACTAATCCACGCCATCCAGCCTCCCTTGCAGGTGGGAGCTCAGCCAAAGGTATTGGAATAAAAGGTGACAGATGTCCCTCCCAAGCTTGGCTCCTGAACACTCTCATGTGCCCTCATCCTTACTGTTTTCAGGAGTGGAGTGGACCTAGAGAGAGACCTCAGCACCAAATGCTGAGACAGCAGTACTTTTGTCCCTAAACGACTGTGGGGGAGTGCTGTGCCACTGAACTGTTTGCCAGCCCAGTGCTGCTGTGCTAAGCCAGGAATGAAATTCTCTTGTGTTTAAGCCATTACATAGTTGGAGGCCTATATTTTACCCTAAATAGACCCTTGATTATCTCTTAGAATTAGAATTCAGAAATGTGATGCTTGAAATGTGGATTCATATTAATATGTTTATTTTATTTTAAAAATAAATTCAGACTTTTTCTGACAGATAATATATCTGTTTGGGCAGATTTGTTTGATAATGAGGATAGCCTTTGTCATTACGTTGTCTGTTTGGCAGACATTTCACATAAATCGGGCCTAATGTACAGTCTCAAAATTTGACCAAAAAATATTTAAAGCACACCTGTAATTATATCTTGGAATTCTATGCTGGAAAGTAATATCCTTTATCCTTTTTAAGTCTTGAGAGAGAAAAATTTTTAAGGGTCAATTTAACATATGTAAGGAGAGATGTAGTTTTCTAAAACTCTTTTGGGGACTATGAAGCAAGAACATTTGAAGAACACTAGCACATAAAAGAGGACTGCTAGTAAATAGTTTAAATAAGTCTTAGTTGACCTGATCAATACACAGGCAGTTAGTTTATTCACTTGTGTAAATGAGCTGAATGTTTGGGTCAAACCTAAAACAAACGATAGAGACTAATGCTACAGCTTGAACAACTTCTGCTGTTGTAAGTCTTCTAAATTACCCTCTTAAAATATGTGTAGATCCCATCAGGCAGGTGAATGGAAAGGCTGAATAAGTGGTCTTCCTGTAAGAAAAATGAATGTTTAGGGGGATTACTCTACTTAGTGCTGCCAGTAAACCTGAAATTTTATTGTTCCTTCTCCTTTCCTGAATCTCTTTTATGTGTGGGGAGACACATAGACATGGGGTGGACCTTGGGACCTGGGCCAAGTATTTGTGGGAAACATTGAAGAATAACTAGGTGACTAAAGTGCTTAAGGGAGGGACTTAGTCTAACAGAATGCCATCTCCTAACTTTATGATTTGGCAAGCCTGGTGCCCATAGGGTTTTAAATAACTTAAGGGAAACATTCCTACCCGTGCCCATACAGAATACAAAATTCCCTGCAGTGAGGAACAGCAGAGGGAAGTATGAGCATCTCTCTTCCATGTAGCTGCATAAAAGATCAGAGGAAATCATCAGAGCTCACAGTTGGCACTCCCCATTGATTAAAAGTATCTCCAGGAGTGTGTCCCCTGGCATTCATCCACTGTGATGATGTTGGCAACCATAAACGCCAGAATCACACCTAGCATTTCTGTCGAAAAACACTGACCTCATGTTAAGTCCAGAGGCTGCAGGGGTGATGGGGAAATCTGGGAGCAGAATAACTGCTCTGCATGGGGAAGTATGAAGATAGACCTCTTCATGATGGAAGGAGTCATTTGGGTTTCCACTGTTCCGAACAATAGTCTAAGCTCTGGAGGTGAGTTCAGAGGGGCAACGGTAGAAGACAGATGAGGCGCAGTGAGGAACAGCACATATGACCTCAGAAACTCAAGAGACAGGATGTACATCCTCAGTTTCTTGTACTGCTATAGGAATTGCATGACAACAGGGTCCTTGAGAGCTAATTGCTGGCTGAAGGGACTTTTTGGGAAGGTATTTGGGTGGATGATGTTTAGACATCAGGTGCTTTCTACTTGTGGTCTGTGTCCCTGTGAATGGCATCATGACGACTCTGAGAATGGAGCCATCAAAGAAATACTACTGAGACCATTCCTCCAGGGCTGAGACTGTGACCTATTTATCCTTACATCACTGGAGCATCGCCTGGGTTGTAAGCCCAAACTCAGGATAGGCTTAAATGATAAATGAATGGACCAGTTACAAGGTTTCCCTCCATCCTAGCCCACTAGCTGGTACAGAAGGACTCAGACCAATATTCCATTAAGAATGCTGTGTGCTCATTTCAAGATCCTTTCCAGGTGAGATTCAGGAGGAGGTGAGAGGAGAACCCAGTCAGGCATTGTCACTGATACTATGATCAAGATAAGACAATAAGGGCAAAAGCATCCTGTTTAGAGTGACTCCACAAACCCTCACTGGATCTTCCAGAGCCTTGCCATTCCAGTCCTCTCTGAGGATAATAATGGAAGGGACAGTGTTCCTCATGTAGCTATTTGCAGAAGCAGAGCTCTGACTGCTTCTTGCCTGTGAGTCCCAGGGTGCCTACAGAGGGCTGCAGGCAGTCCTTTTCCTGTGAGAGTCTGCTTTGCTCCTGCACCCAGCATTGCCTGCTGACTTGACATTTCATCTCGAGACGACCAGATCTCACACTGCTTCAGAATTGTTTCCCTGAGGGCAGGAAAATCTACAGGGAATAAAAAATGAAATGGGCAATTTTGTCAAGCATTTGCAGTAGCAAAACAAAGAGCTGACAATAGGAACTTATGTGTATTGTTCAACAGAATAAATGATCAAGTTGTATGCAGGAAAAGGAAATTGTCAGATTTAGGAAAAACGATAAAACATAGTGCCACATATTAAGGGCCTGTTCTTTATTTAATATTTATGGTCCTATCCATTGTTAGGGTTCAGTCCCAAGCAGGGATGAGACCTGCAATTCTCTGTTGTCTATTTTTGTGAAGAAGTTTGTACAGTATTTAATTATTTATCAAATAAATAGAGTTCTCTCAGTTTACCAACCTGCATATACTAAATATTTCATGAATGCTTTCCCTCATTCTGAGTCAGTGTTTTGTGCATGTGTTTGTATGTGTGTATTTACATAAAACACACACACACGAAACATTCATGTTAGTATGTGACGTTGTATGCATTTGTGTATGTCAAAGGAGAGAGGTTGATGATATTTGCCTTGGCTATGTCTTAATTTTAGCTCAAGATCATCAGAAAGTCTAGATTAGCATTTCTGTGGAAAGGGCAGACCACCAGGAGGCATCTTGTCCCAGTTTTGCTCCTGGCTGTGAAACTTTAGGCAAGAATTTAGTCTCTAGATGTCTAATATCCTTGCTACTTGTAAAACAAGATAATCTTATCTATCTTCCAGAGACATAACGAATCATGAATTATTACATGTGAAATGCCTAAGGCAAGTGGAAGTTAAATTGTTTATGAGACAAGGTGGTATAATTTAAAAAGTAAAATTGTTGGACAGATTATGTTCTTTCCATATCATTCCACCTCTCAAACCAAAAATAGAGGTCTTTCTACTATACCTCTATGAGAATTTGGGTCCAAGTCTTCAAGGGTTTTTATTTATTTATTTTTTTAAATTGGGAGAAAATTGAATGAGTAAAGGCATTATGTAAAGACAGGACTAAAAAGCTGTGGGGGGTTATAGGAAAGTAGCCATGTTATACAGTGGCAAAGAGTTACTCAAATTATCACCTTTATATTTTTAATCAAGTGCGTAGAGAAGACAAGGCTCTGAGTGACCAAGTATTTGCTGCCATAGAACATTTTAGTGAAAATAAGGAGCTTAATGGAGTCAGTTGGTTGCTTCTAAAACACTGCAGAACTTATGGAAAGAAAATAATGAACTTGGGGCTTTTAATTTAATGTGAGTGGTAATGACCTGTGCTGCTACTAAACTCAAGCTTTAGGAGCCGCTGTGTGGTGCCACCATCTCTGTTTTTCCATCTGTGAGAATTGTGTGGTTCTCTCAGCCTGGGTCCCCAATTAAAGAACACCTAGAGCAAAGTCACAACCAACATTAAAAACGATCAAGAAACATTTTATGGTATTAGCCATTGAGAGTTTGGAGATTGTTAGTACTGATGCATGAAAGGTGATTAATATAAATCTGTTATCATATGCTTTTGGAAGATGACACATCGTGTCCTATGTTCAGGGATGTGTTCTTTAATAATTGTTCGAAGCATTGCTTTTGTCCTCATGCAGGTATCCATGAACACTCATAAAGCTCTACCATAAATGATACCCAGTGCCACTTTGTGTATTTTCAAAACTTTCATATATTAGCTGTGTGATCTTGGTGAAGTTCCTGGTCTACTCTGTGCCTTAGTTTCTTCATCTGTAGAGTGGGAATATTACGATTGCCTATCTTATGGTGTTCAGAGATTAAATGAATAATATGTGAAATACCCTAAAAGCAGTATCTGACATGTAAATGTTATTAAATTTATCTATAAATATTTAATGATTACATACCATGTTTCCTGGTCCTGAGCAGCTCCTTGTAAGGGCTTATCAAGAAGAACTGTTAAGAACACACTGGTCCCAGTGTCCTTGGAGCTCTAGGTCTAGGAAGAGAGATATGTTAGAAAGTGATTATGAAGAGGTGTAGTGCCATGTGAGTGGCCATCAGGGAGACTAGCTTGATTTGGAGGGTCAGGAGTGGATGGCCTTGAAGGCAGACATTTAAGAACTGAAAGATGAGTGGGTATGGCCAAGATGAAAGTAGAGTTGGGGTAGGAGTAAGTAAGTGATCCAGGTAAAGGGAATGGTGTATTTGAGGCCCAAGAGGCAAGAAGGAGCTAGGCACATCGGAGAACTGAAAGAAGCCAGTGGGGACGGGAGCAGCAGAGGAGCCAGGGCCCACCAGAGGAGGAAACAGCCCTGGAGCAGTGCAGCAGAGGAGGGAGTGGTGGCTTCCAGGGGTCATCTCAGCCGTGGTGTGTGAGCATGGGCAAGCACCTTCTTTGGGCCTCAGTTTCTTATTTCTAACATAAATGATCCTTTCAGTTCCAAAATTCCTGTTCTAGAATTTTTCTTTCCCTTTCCTTTCCTGTTTCAAAGAGCCAATGAAGTTGTGCCAAAAGTTATTTCTTAGGAACTCCAACTGTTTAGAGAGAACTAAAGTAGGGTAAAAATAGGTTTTTCCTGGTCTGATGCTTAACCTGACTTTTATACTGTAAAATACTGAGTCATGATGGCTGACCTCAGCAGCTCAGGGTCCTCAGATGACATTTAGTTTTACTTGAGGATGACACCACAGTGGTAGTTCCTGCTAGATGCAGAAAGTCAAGAATTAGTGTTATGGTCCTGTACCCCTTTTCTGCTCATAGGAGTATGGGCTTTTTAAAGTTTTTTTTTTTTTTTTTCCTGTTGTGGTGTTTTTTTGTGTGTCTCAGACTGCATGGTGAGATAATTTTAGCATTTATAGAAAATGGTGCTCCCCACTAGGCTTATACGTTAACCCCTCCTGAAGAGAGTGAAGCATGCAGAGGAAGAACTTGGAGGTTTTTTTCTTTCTCTTTCATTTTTCACTTTAAAAAGCTATTCACTTCTAGTACATTTGAATCTAAGAACAAGCAGGAAAGTTTTAAAAAATTGGTAGATATTTCTGTAGTCACTGGCCCTAATTGTCAATTTCTGAGTTGGGCCATACAGGATTCTGTTATGTGTCCTCTTAGGCACATTAATTGCTGTAACACACGTGTTAGAATAGTTATTACTCTGTTGAGTAAATATGCCTTCTGTCACATAGGGGAATAATTATCCACAGTTTGTGCTGTGCTTCTATGTGAAATCTTTATAGGAAAGTGAGGCTGGGGGAGGGAGAGTCAGGAGAGTGCACTCTGGAGCAGGCTGGTCTAAGAGGGATGCTCACCACCCTTCTTAGTTCCAGTCCTTTCCTGCCCACCCTACCCCCTTCCCATCACACTGGTCTGGGAAAGAAAATGCTGCACTGGGCACTGCCCTGGTCAGCCTTCTTTCCTATCTGAGCTGCTGTCAGAGTGCTCTTTGCCTTGGGCAGTTCAGGAGCTGCCACCGGAAGACCCTGGGGTTATGGACTACAGGATCATCTGGCAGGCACCTTCAAACTGGTGTACCTCCCTGCCCCATCTGCTGCATATGCTTTGTAAGGACAGGGGCAAGGATAATTCATACTTTTTTCTAAAGTTGATCTGCCTGAGAGCAGGCCTGCCATCCATAAAGGTTCCTGTCCTTCAACCCCTCACATTCTCCCACTGGACTCTCATTCATTTCTGGTTTTACTGAGAAACCTGCTCTGTGTTGGAAGACCTCTGGCATGATAAACAGAAGAATGATGCAAAATGCTGGTTTTAGTAAAGTTGACAACAGGAAGGAATGCAATGACCCAGTAATAGCTATCTATTGCAACACAGATTGCTCCTTTTTTTTACTTTTGACAAAATTAAAGGAGTACCTATTCATTCTGATCGTGAAGAATGGTGGTTGCTGTGTATTTTAAGCATTTAACTCTGGAAGAGTTTAACAATGAGAGATATTGGAACAAAACTCCAGTCCTATTTACTTATTAATGTGAATGCCTTAAAAAAAAGAAATATGTAATTAAAATGACACTTGTCTCTTTCTAGCAATGTGATATATACCCATTTTTACATAAACTGATTTAAAAATCCTTATGTGTTTAAGGGATACATTTCCAATGAACATTAACTTTAATGGTTACCACTATTGAAATATATATAGCTTGGATCAGTTGTAAACTGAAAATAAGCATAATTATTATTCAAATTAGAAATTTTTTAAACATAGACCCTTGATATAGGAAATTTTAAAAAACGAAACTTCAATCTAATATAACATATTTTTGTTATACAGAGGATTGGGGTAGAGTGGTCAATAAAAGAATTTTAAGCATAAAATTATCTCTAGATAAAATTATGTTAGGGAAGTGGAATAGAGTTAATATAAGTTTAAGAAGAATAAGGAATGCTATAAAAACTGTTAAAGAAGAGCTGTTCTTTTATGTTTTTAAATGGATAATGGAGTTCTCAAATCACGATGGTATTTAGAGATATGTGTTTTATTTCTAAATGTCAATATTTAATACATAAGAATTGTAACTTTCAAAATTATTTAAAGTTAAGATGAGAAATTTTAGGTGTTTCCTTAAAATTATACACATGAGTACATAGATTTTCAAAATTCTACCTGCTTCTTGTTCTTGAAGGAGTCTCCTTTGGGATACCACAGTGATTTCCAAATCTGACTTGGGGTGTGTCTTTTAAAAATACAGACTTCTGGGCTGCCATTTAGATCCCTGAATCAGAAGTTCTACAAGGGGGATGGGACCTAATTTTTAACATGATTTTCTGATTCCCTCAAACACTGGTGCAGCCCATCTCAGGACCAGGATTTGGCCCCCTGTGTCTGCTTGCTTCTCCTTCCAGGCTTGAAGCTCCTGTTTTGTCCTTCTGGCAGGACTCATGAGGTGGGAGGTGATAGACTGCTATGGAAGTGGTGCCGTGGCAGAAACTCTGGTGGGACAGAATCACAAAGCCAAAAGTTACTAGGGTGTCATTTGTGGAATGGGAACCTAGAACAAAGGCCATTTTGTCCACTGACTTTTAAGAGAGGTTCACATCTGCTCCTTAAGTGATCTTTGCCTATCTCATCCTAAAATGTGGCATTTTTGAGCTCTCCTTTAAGAATTTTCAGTTCTGTGTTGCAATTTATTAGACTTAGTAATCAGGATTAATATTGGCCCAAGCTATACCTGGGACCAGTCAAAAAACATTGATCTGAAAACAATTTGGTTTCCAAAACTTGAGTCTATCGAAAAATCAGAAGCAGTCAGTGATTTCTAGTCACCCTTCTGGATCTTTCGGTTATAAAAAAATTCCCTCGGGATATTACATGTGGCTATTATTAAGAAGTATGAATGAAATAGTCTGAAGTGTTAGACTTAATGGACTAAATTTGCTACACATTGCTAGAGGTGTGTTGTCTTTCTCTTCTTTCTTTTATGTGAGAAATTTGTTGCTGTTTCCGGTGTCTCAACAAGATAAATGAACTAATTTAAAATATTTTCCACGCCTCATCCGTCCACTCCACAAGCTGTCAGTGGGCTTGGACGGGGAGCTTGTATGCTAGCAGTCCTCAGCCTGTACTGATACTGGGAAAAAAGAATATTGTTTCCATAGCAGCTTGAAATGCCTTTGCAAACGTGCTTTCACATTCTTGCAGGACTGGGTAAGAAAGTCAGTATTTGGTTGAGCTTTCTAAAGCATACTTGCTTGACTTAAATGAAGTCATTATGTATTTTTTTAATTGAAGAGGTGGTAGCAAATTTTCAAGAGTTGATGAAGGGAAAAATATTTGACATGAGTTAAAAATCAACACAAAAAGGAGAAAAGTATTGGAGTTATTAAAATTTAGAATTGTAAGCACTAAAATTGGAAAAAGTTAATATTTTTCTTTAAGATAATGCTTCTGACTTTATTATATTTTGTGATTTGAATAATTTTTCTAAAAATCTTGGAATCTTCACAGGTTATTTTTTTACAATCACTTGAATTTGTCATATATTTCTCCATATAGCACATTTAAAGAAAAAATTATATAGAGAGCATCATAGTGGCATACAACTTAAAGGCTTTCGTCCTCTTTTGCATCAGGATCAAGCTCTTCACAGCATTTACTTAGTGTGTTTGTAGAGAAGGCAGAGCCAAAGAAGTGATAAGTTGGAAAGCATTTTTACTGTTTCTGAGATAGTACAGATGGTTTCTTTTTGGAATTTCTGAACTTTTTTCTACTCAATAATGCATTTTAATGAGTCTTTGGGGGAAGTCACAACTTTACTACACTGCTTATCACTGCCGCCTGCTCACATGACACAATACTCTTGTGAGGTATAATATTAAAATCATTTCTGGCTTAAAGTGGACTTTGGCTTTTAGCCTAACACTGAGCAAATAACCTTTCCAGTTCAAGTTAAATGTTCCCATAAGCTCCTTAAAACCAAATTTTCCTTGTTAAAAAAAGTTACTGAATATAATTCCCGCAGAGTAAGGTATGAAAGCTATTTAAATTAGAATTTTTAAAAAATCATTTCCATGATTTGCTGTTTTGGCCCTTATTTTACTATTGAGGGATAGTACTTTGCTGGGTTTATAGTAAGAGGTCAGAATTCTCTCAAGGGAGTTTGATGTCCATCAGATTGTTTCAATTACTTAGCTTGAACTGCAGCTTAAAGCAGACACAGCCACCCTGTGTGCCTGTGTGCCTTCATTAGGGAATCCTTACAGAATCACTCTCAAGGCCCCTCTTTGTTCTTAATTGTGACCCTGTTATTGTCCAGAACTCTAAACATTCAGCTCTCTCATCGTACAAGGTCAAGCTTTCAATGGTTTCCCTAGTAGGTCATCCCCAAGGTAAATGAAATTTGATAGCTGCACTAATAACCTCATCAGAGCTTTCTGTAGAAACCTAACAAGTAGAGTCTTCTAAATATTTTAACAAAGACTTTAAAAATGACATTTACCTCTTTTAGGACTTCTAGGACCATTTTTGACAGTGGCATGTAGTATTCTTATTTTATTTGAAAACATCATTTGGGGCCTTATAGAAAAAAAAAAAGGGACACTTATCTCCACAGCTTGTTATCAGCAGGGAGGATAGTCATTTTTGGGTGGATGGAAGGTTTATTGGTAGAAAGATTTGTGAAACTATTTTGTGATAAAGGATTTCTTTGCATTTTTGCCTCTAGTCAAGTAGATTGCTTGTGGGTTCCTGCTAAGAAAAATAATCCCTCTGGTTCTGCTTTTAATTTAACCAACTTTAAAATGTTTTCAGAAGAGTTAAGCTTCCTTTGCGTTAGTGTCTGGTGTGGTCAAATGAAGGAATGGCTTTGGACAGGCTAGAATTTTTTTATTATGCACTATTTGACATTCTCACAGAAGGTTCAGTACCATTGGCTGGTCAAAAATAGCACCGTTTTCACTTGACTTTGCAATGTGTGTTGTATTCCCTTCCCTGGACAGATATAACTTTCTAAGCATATTTTTTAAAAGATTTTATTTTATTGACTGTAGAGAGAGGGGAAGGGAAAGGAGAAAGAGAGGGAGAGAAGCATCAATGTGTGGTTGACTCTCTGGGGCCCCATACTGGAGACTTGGCCTGCAACCCTGGCATATGCCCTGACTGGGATTCAAACTGGCGACTCTTTGGTTCTCAAGTTGGCAATCACTCCACTGAGCCCTGCCAGCCAGGGATAAGCCCTTTTTTTTAACTGGTGTTGTAAGAGTTTATGTTTCCTATGATGTACACCCAGTATGGCCCAACTGTTTAAAAAAATAGGCACATACCACAATATCAACTCATTGTCACTATTTCTCACATATGGCCACTGATAACTACACTTTAGCTGAAAGGGTAAGAATTAATTGTATGTCATGTTCTTGTTCATTAGGTGAAAGTTAGCAAAATAAAAAAATAAATCATGAAAGGACATAGGCTTTTTCATATTTTTTAAAAACATATTTTATTGATTATGCTATTATAGTTGTCCCATTTACCCCCCTTCATTCCCCTCCACCCTGCACACCCTCTCCCACCCACATTCCCCCCCTTTAGTTCATGTCCATGTGTCATAAGTTCTTTAGCTTCTACATTTCCCATACTATTCTTACCCAACCCCTGTCTATTTTCTACCTACCATCTATGCTACTTATTCTCTGTACCTTCCCCCCCCTCTCCTCCTCCCACTCCCCTGTTGCTAACCCTCCATGTGATCTCCATTCCTGTGGTTCTGTTCCTGTTCTAGTAGTTTGCTTAGTTTTTTTTTTGTTTGTTTTGGATGTGGTTGTTAATAATTGTGAGTTTGCCGTCAATTTACTATTCATATATTTTATCTTCTTTTTCTTAGATAAATCCCTTTAACATTTCATATAATAAGGGCTTGGTGATGATGAACTCCTTTAACTTGACCTTATCTGAGAAGCACTTGATCTGCCCTTCCATTCTAAATGAAAGCTTTGCTGGATAGAGCAATCTTGGATGTAGGTCCTTGCCTTTCATGACTTGGAATACTTCTTTCCAGCCCCTGCTTGCTTGCAAGGTCTCTTCTGAGAAATCAGCTGACAGTCTGATGGGAACTCCTTTGTAGGTAACTGTCTCCTTATCTCTTGCTGCTTCTAGGATTCTCTCCTTCATTTTTATCTTGGTTAATGTAACTATGATGTGCCTTGGTGTGTTCCTCCTTGGGTCCAAGTTCTTTGGGACTCTCTGAACTTCCTGAACTTCCTGGAAGTCTATGTCCTTTGCAGATTGGGAAGTTCTCCTTTATTATTTGTTCAAATAACTTTTCCACTTGTTGCTCTTCCTCTTCCCTTTCTGGTACCCCTGTAATTTGGATGTTGGAACGTTTAAAAATGCCCTGGAGGTTCCTAAGCCTCTCCTCATTTTTTTGAATTCTTGTTTCTTCATTCTTTTCTGTTGGTTGTTCCTTTTCATTCTGGTCCTCTCCATTGATTCGAGTCCCAGTTTTCTGCCCATCACTATTGGTTCCCTGTGCATTTTTCTTCATTTCACTTATTGTAGCCTTCAGTTTTTCATCTAATTTGCGACCAAAGTTAACCAGTTTTGTGAGCATCCTGATCACCAGTGCTTTGAAATGTGCATGATAGGCTGGCTATCTCTTAGTCACTTAGTTGTATTTGCTGTGGAACTTTGATCTGTTCTTCCATTTGGGCCATCTTTTCTTTTCTTTTCTTTTCTTTTCTTTTCTTTTCTTTTCTTTTCTTTTCTTTTCTTTTCTTCTCTTTTGTTTTCTTTTCTTTTCTTTTCTTTTCTTTTCTTTTCTTTTCTTTTCTTTTCTTTTCTTTTCTTTTCTTTTTTCTTTTCTTTTGTCTTGTCATGCCCGTTACGTGTGAGGGGTGGAGACTTAGGTGTTTACCAGGGCAGGGTAATCCAGTGGCTGGATTGTGACCATTGTATGTGGGGGCAGGGTCTGAGAGGGAACAGTGGTGCTTGTTCTGCTCTCTGTCTGATTTCAGTCCCTTCCAGCACTTCCCCAAAGCAAACTGGGCCTTTCTGGTGCTAATTCCCTTGTGGGTGGGCTTGTGTACATTCTAGGACCTCATGGGTCTCTCCAACGAACTCTCCTGTGAGTCTGGGAGTCTCTCCTGGCACCTCAACACCCACAGGTATTTACAATTGGTGGTTTAAGGCTTTATTTCCTGGCGCTGGGACCCTGGGTTGCATGGTCTGCCTCACTCCCCAGTTTTGCCTGCCTTATCTGCGTGCGAATGTGAGACTGCTGGGTCAGCCTTGCATGCAGTGCCTTGCTTCACAATCGCTGCCTTGCTGGGTCTGCTCATTGCCACCTGGTGCCCAGGGTCCACCCGCTGCAATCTTGCATTCCCGGGATGCCTTACTCGCCCAGTGCCACCACTATTTGTGCCTGACCCCCTCTCCACCCCGCTGCCCGACTCCGCCCTTCCCACCGCTCTGGATGAATGTGTCTATTGTAACCCCTTGGTTGTCTGACTTCCATACAGTTCAATTTTCTCTCAGTTCTGGTTGTTTTTTGTTTCTGAATTGTTGTTGTCCTTGTTTTCGTTGTGCGAGGAGGTACAGTGTGTCTACCTATGCCTCCACCTTGGCCAGAAGTCAGGACATAGGCTTTTTACGAGTAGGTGGGCAGAGTTGTGAAAAGACCACCATAAAGCCTGAAACCTGGGTGGGGAAAACCAAAATCCTTGGGGCTCTGTTTTAAATCTGATCCTCTGCTGAGTTCATAAATGTTTCATGTGAACCTAAACAGGTGACTCTTTCTTCCCTGGGGGCTCTAGGATGGTTTTCAATGGAAACTTTTAGAGTGTCACTTTCATAGAAATGCCTTTAACCCAATTCAAGTCCAAAATGAGGTCTGAATTTACTTGCAAGAAACAGGAAAACCCTATGTGACATTTGTCCAACTTCACACAAGCCTAGTAATAGAATAGAATAATTTCTTAATCTCGCTGTATAGATATTGTTTTTTAAAACTAAGAAACTTTTCTTAAAATCATTTAAAGAGTTTTCCTCCTAGAAGAGAGCAGAAGTATGTGCTCCGTATACTTGAAGAAGAATCTGTGAGCCCAATTATCTTAGTGTCTTATGTTTTGATGAGTGCTCGATAGAGACATGATTCCAATATATAATTTTAAACATAGTTTAGTAAACATGGTTAGGGCAGAAAAAACGAAGAAACTTCAAGGTCCTGGGTGGAAACCCTGAATCTGTTAAGGAGATTCCCATGCCACACAATCCACTCCTACATAAAAAACCTGAAAAACATACATTGGTGATAAAGACTTAAGCTGTGGTCATCACACTTGCCATTGAAGTGGGAAGCTGGGATTGGAGAATGAACTTATCAGCTAGTCAGCAGAAACAAAATCACATGGCACTGAATGAGGCTGAACAAGGGAACTTGGTACAGAATCATTGGAGAAGGTTTTTGATGCTTGTCCTGAGACAAGGCTCCAGCCACAGGCTCATAAATGCTATAACACTGTCTTATGAAGATTTGTTTAAAAATCACACTCTTTTTGTCCCTCAGTGGTACCCATGAAAATTAGCGGGATCTATTTTTCTACCCCATTTTAATGTATATCTAAGCTCTTGTGCCTTTTACTTTAGCAACCTAAAAGGAACTGATGTATTAACACTTTCTGCTATTTCTTCTTCTTCCTTCTTTAAAAAAAAGTAACAACTAAGAAAAGGATCCCATTCACAATTGCTTCAAAAAGAATAAGATTCCTAGGTTTAAATTAAACCAAGGATGTAGAAGATAGTAACAGTGGCCATGTTTGTGAAGCGTTTTATGTTTAGTGAGCATCTGCATCCATTGCCCCATTAATTCCCACAGTGACCTTGTCAAGTACAGCTGTGGACCTGAGGTTCAGAGGCACATGAGAACTCGCCCAGTTGCCCTGCTTTTTAGTGGGAGAGCTGGAACTCACTGTAGTCTCTATCAGTGCCTCTACTCTGGCAGGTAGGGGCCAAGAATTTGTGTCAGCCTATACCAGCAGGCTTTATGAGCTGTTAATTTTACCTTTACAACAAATAATGTAGAGGACTTGAACTCTTCTTTCTGTTTCCTCATCTGTTTCCTCATTTTGCATTTATCTGATCAGGGGCATTTGAAGAAGATTCCAAAAAATAATGTTTTGTCTTGATAATTTACCATTGAAAAGTACCACTTTGAACTCAATATTGTAGCACTGAAATATATATGTCTATATACACTTAGACAAAAATAGTTTATATTTTACTGCCCTGAAGCTTGATGGACTTCTGTTGCATGGAGCGCCAAAGGGCTTTTTTTATACATAGGGCATGCACACAAGAGAAGTAGGTGTGTGAATTTCAAAATGAACTGAATTATCTTCATCTTTTAAAAAAGTAATATGGATGATAGAGGACCACACTTGAGTTTTATGATTGCCAATGAGCCATAATATAAGCAGTAAATGTCTCTCGGAGTATGAACACATTCTTTCACACATCTGCTTGGGTAATTCACTGTTCTGTTTGCAAGGATCTCACAGAAATGGAATTTTTAAATATTGAGAAAATTCCATCAAGAAACAGAAAATGAAAAGCTCATTATAAAAGCCATGCCAAGAATAAATCAGATGTGGCCTACCATGTGAAAATATTTACTTTTAATAGAAAGGAACTTATAAAAGAAGTTAATGTTCTCACTCTTCGGCTGAAGAGTTAATTTCTGCGCTACTTGAACACCTGTTTGAAGGTGGTCAATTTTTCAGGACATTGTAGATAATGTAATGTAGATAAGGTATTGTTATCTTCATGAAGAAAACCTGCATGTTTGGAATTACTATACTCTGTTGTTCCAGCTACACATTTTCATGATCTGGTCATGGCTAGTTCTAAAGGCAGGGAAACTGAGGGTAATACATTATCTTTTTGATTCATTGTGGGAACAAATCTGTGATAGAGGGAAAAAAGTAGTTCTGTGTTGTGGTTTATGCCCAACCTTTTATTATTATTGTAAAAACAAAAAAACAACAACCTTAAGAAAAAGAAAAACACAGGATTCCATTAACTAAATGTGATGTTGTTTACTTTTTCTTACACCTTGAAATCTCTCTTCACACATGTGCATAGTTGTAATCTCTGTGTTTATAGTGATTGCAGACATTTTTAATCTGTGTTGGGGTTCTTAACTCTTGTTTCATGGACTCCTTTGGCAGGTTTTTGGTGTAGACCAGGGGTGTCAAACTCATTTTCACCAGGGGCCACATTGGCCTTGTGGTTGCAATCAAAGGGCTGAAATAATTTTAGGACTGTATAAATATAACTACTCCTTAACTGTTAAGGAGTTGAAATTACATTTGGTCCTTGAAGGCAACCACAAGGCTGATGTGGCCCCTGGTAAAAATGAGTTTGACACCCCTAGTATAGACTATGGATCTCTTTTCAGAAAAAAATGGTTTTAAATATTTAAAATAAAATACACAGGGTTACAAAGGAAACAATAATATTGAAATACACTTAATATTTTTAAAATCTGTGGCCCTGACTGGAGTAGCTCAGTGGATTGAGCTCTGGCCTGCAAACCACAGAGTTACCGATTAGATTCCCAGTCAGGGCACTTGCCTGGGTTGTGGGCCAGGTCCCAGTAGGGGGCATGTGGGAGGCAACCGCACACTAATGTTTCTCTCCCTCTCTTTCTACCTCCTTTCCCCTCTGTCTAAAAATAAAATAAATAAAATCTTTAAAAATATATTTTTAAAATTTGTGATATGGCAACGTTCTTTTCTATCAGTGCATGTGGCAAATCTGTAATTATATAATTTCTGAGTAATTATGAGCATAAATATTTTGAAACTATCTGTGGATCTGAATGTGAAAGGGAGGAGGGCCTGGGTGGTTGAGGAATTTCACATCCGATGGTCCCTATTACCTGGATGAAGGAAGAGATTCCGTTGTTTCTAGAATGTGAGGAATTGGGCTGGAGTTGAAGTGACAAGGTTTGGGGACATAGAGGGCAACATAGGTTAGCCTTCGCTGTGTCTCAGTTACTGTGTAAAACCTCTTATATAGGTTATCCCGTTTAACCCTGAGAACAGCTTTATGAAGGGGAGTTGCTGTTTTCATCTTTACTTGACCAGCGTGGCAACTAAGCTTAGAGAAATTACCCACAAATAGATCATTGAAACAATACTAACCATTTACCAACCCTCAAAGGAAGTCTCCTTAATAATCCAGATGCAATGTCCTGATTCGTAAACAATGTGAGGCCACACTGGAGACAGTGTTGGAATTCAGTCCCAAACCTTTGACCAGAGCCTGTTTTACCACCTTTGTCCACTCCTAAATTGGGAAAGATAAAAAGAATTTCTAAGTGACCCTATCACTTGATTTGTAACCCCCAAATTTGTGTTATCTAGAAGACAAATCCCCAAACTCAACTGGCAGTTTTTCTCCTGAGGCAACTGTCTTAGACACCTGAACCGAGTAAGGCGGTGGTTAGGGGCTGTAGGAGGAGGGATGGACACTGGACCGGACAGTCTGTGTTCACACAGGGGACCATACCGTGAGTTGGCTATTCAGGCCCACAGTTATCTGTACTAGAGAGGTTCTTCCTCTGAAAGGTCACCTGGGACACACCTGCTCTTCATTGACTTTATAGCAGCAGTCTCCAACCTTTTTGGCACCAGGGAAAGGTTTGGCAACCTTTCTTGGAAGACAGTCTTCCCATGGACCCAGATCGGGCAGGGGGGAGAGGGGGTGTGCATTGGGGGTGGGGTGATGGTTTCAGGATGATTCAAGCACATAATGTTTAAGCTTACCCCTTGCTGTGAGGCCATTTCCTAAGAGGAACTGGGGCTTAGGAACCCCTGCTTTATAGTTTTTCGTCACTGCTTCCTCAGTTTTATTTGGAGACATATGATGCCAGGGTATTTTAATTTAAGCATTAATTTTCTCAGTGTGGTCTGCTGCTGGCATAATTGAAAGACAAGAGGCAAAGAGGTTGGGGCAAGCCACAGACAGAACAATTCATGGGTGATAGTTGCTAATAAGCTTAAGGTATATTCAGAGGCCTTGGGACTCTTCTGGTGTTCAGACCTGAAAGCACATCCCAGCATAGCAGCTTGTGCAGTTATCAAAGAAAAATCGTGAGGTCTCTTTATTTTATCTTTTACTGACCGTTCAAGTAAGTACCATTCACCAAGATAAGTATATGCAGCAGGAATGTATGGAAATGTTCATTTAAACCATTAAAAATACCTGTGGAAAGTTGGATAAGAGGAGGTGCTTAAAATCTAACATGTGGGATTCAGTTCCTTCCTTGCAGATTAGCAAATGGAAGGTGCACTTACTGTTTAGTCCCCAACCTTACCAGTAAATGCAGTTTTAATAAAGACACTGAAAACAGGGATTTGAGAAACCATATACACCTCTCAAAAAACATTGAACAAAACAGCACTGCAGCTTTCATGGGGTTGGATGTTTGTTTGCATTGTGTCAAAATAAATAGTACTAAGGATAATTAGTCTTTATCTTTGATGTACTTTGTGTTTTTGGTCTTCAGGCTCGATGCTTTGGGCCTTCAGGCTCGATGCCAGAAATTAATAGAAATGTATCCTTATACATGATTTGATACTGTTAATAGCAAATCATATGTGATATTAATAATAAATAAAGATTTTTTTGGCCTGTCCTTGGAAGAATAGAAAGTTTATAAGCCAGCCTTCCTAAATCATGTCAAATAGGAAAATTGTATTTCTTTTTAATAGTTGGACAAATGTCCAACTTATCAGGAGATCCGTCCTGATTTTTACCCACTACACATGGGTTTGGGGACCACCCATTCAGTGTCTCTGCCTCTCTGCTTCTCTGTCCCTCCTACCCATCTAGATGAATGTGACTTTTTAAATTTCTTGGTTGTCAGACTTCCATACAGCTCAGTTTTTTACAATTCTGGGCAATAGTTGTTTTATAGTTTAGTTGTAATTTTTGCTTTGGTTGTGCAAGGAGGCGAGCTGTGTTTACCTATGCCTTCATCTTGAACAGAAGTAAAAAATAGAGTTTAGAAATTCTCCTAAGTTATAAGTAACTTCACAAATCTGAGTAATTTTTATAGGGAAAGAGCACACACATCAGTGAATTTAGCAGGGCCTAGTTGTACCCAAAAGGACAGAGTGCCTTTTTTTAAAGTAAATAATTCAGTAGTTCTGAGTTCTATTTAAATGCTTTATTCAGGGAGAGTAAGAATTTTTGTTTGAGCTCTTGTAAACAGTAATTTCAAATAATGAAATTTCCTCTAGGAAACAGGTGCACTTTAATATTAAGAAATAAAAATGCAAATACAAAAGTGCTTAGGGAATATTTACTTTGTGGTTTAGACTTGCTCTCCCTGCCCATCAGCTGAAAGATGTTTAGTGACAATAAGTGCTCAAGAAGATTTGTTCTAAAGCTTGCTATATGCTGTAATTGTATACCCTCTTCACCCTTTAAATTTGAAATAAACTTGAAATGATGGAACCCAAACCTGCTTTTAGAGAAGAATAAGTGATTGATTTTTCTCAGCATCAATAACATTGCCTGTTTTGTGATTCAATAAATACTGCTATTAGTGAAATGTCTCTTTAACATGAGATTGTGATGTTGCCTTTAATACTTTATTTACAAATGCTGTTTTTTTATGTCTGTTTTTCCTACCTGACATTCCAGGTAGGAAGTGCAGATGGGTACTCTGGGGATGTGGAGTGAGGTGGGGTAGGGTTTAGGGAAGAACACAGGAAGCTTTCAGGAGCTGGCCTGTTTCCCCCACACCCTGCTCACTCCTTCCTTCACTTGTGTTTGTTCCTGCCATGTTACTTGTGCCATTCCTGTGACTTGCCCTTGGGCCTGTGCTGAACTAGAATTCATACTGGGATCTGACTTCCCAGTCCATGCTTCTAACTGCTATGAAATACTGTCTAATATAGTAAGGAACAGGGTTATTTGGTCAGGTACTAACCAGATAGGTACCTTAGATTACAAGATGAGTAGAATTTTGTCCAGCCCCAAAGGAGCTAAAGATGGCCAAGCAAAGAGATGTCTGGCCAAACAGGCATTCTTAGCCAAAGGTCATTCTGATTTTCTGTGTGGGCTGCTCTGCAGAGTTGCTTCGTTGCCTGAGGTTCAAACCTAATCCACTCAGAAAAATTTAATAAAATAGTAGTCCCGTTTTTCATTGAAAAATTATCTACCACTACTAATCCATCATTGTCCTTTCACCTTGGCAAATGAAAGTGAGATGTGTGTCAGGGTCCTGCTGTCCAAGGTGTTCTGAGATACTGCCTTTCTAGCCTGTCATCCCTTGTCTATGCTCACATTTCTTAACTCATTTTTGCCTGTGGTTTTCCACTTGTGAGCTTTGCTACATTCATCTAGAGTGTCCTTCCTCCTTCCTCATTCTACCACATGTGCATTGGCTAAAACCTGCTAGTTCTTCAAGATGAGCTCAGAATCAACCCGCCGTTGTTGACCTCCCAGGTTCTCTCAAGCCCTGCTGGGTAACCTTTCCAAGCCATGTGGCAGATCCTATGTCCTTGCTGCTGAAGGCTCAGCCAGTGTGCAGCATGTCCCCAGCATTCTCCAAGACAGTGTCTGACTTGGTGCAGGAGTGTTCCACATAGCCTCTGAACTAAAAGAAATTAATTAGGGGAAACTTTTGACTTTGGAGAAACCCCATTTCACTTTATTGCAGGTTCTCAGTAGCCAGACTGATGGATCTGACCCAGCAGTACCTGGGCTTGATAGCTTGTGGCCCTCAGTTCTGAGTGGTACACAGGTAACCTCCCAGAGCTTTCCTGCCATATGACCCAAGCTGTTCAAATATAATCATATCTACTTCCTTGTTCTGCATTTGATGCACCTTAAGTGGCTGTCATGAAGTTGATTCTTTTCCAGGTGTTCTCAGTAGAATGGTAGAAGTGCTGGGGTAGAGGTAGGGAACTAACTGAGGCTCACATGCTGGCCTCACCTTTGTTCAGCTAGTCCAACCCTCTGTCCTTGCAAATCCAGTAGCACTCTTATCTTGCTTATCATAATTACCACTGTAATGTCTTCGTTACAGCTACTTTTGTATGCCATATTAAGCTCCTTGAATATATGGATTGTGTATTTTTGTTTTTCCTTTCACATTTTGTATAATGCTTTTTATATATAAAATATTTAATTAGTATTAAAATGGCTAAAAGAATGAATTAACACGTAATGAAACAAGCATTCCTTTAGTCAATGGCTATTTATTGAGCACCTGCTATGTACAGTCAGTGTCCTAGTGCAAGGATTAAGAGATTTCTCCAGAAAGAGTCCTCTTTTGTGATCTTCCCTATGGTGTATCTGCTTATCCAAAATGAAAGGAAGTGTGATTGGGCTGTTGATATAGTATATTTCAAGAGTCATTTGTAAATTTGTCAGCTTCTGTTCGAAGTGCTATGTAGCCTTTCCAGTGCTAGAATTGTTTTGTGATTCTTATTTAGCAGGTCTCAGGGCTGGTAATGACTCTCTAGCCTCATTTTGAGCGAGTGCAGCCTTCTCTCCAACCCCTGCCATCTCTGCCCATTTCTCTAGCTCTACCTCTTGGCCTAGCTGAGCTCATTCCTCCGCCCTTTCCTCTTCAGCCTTCTACTTGACTTTTTCTTAGCTTCTCACCTTTTGCAATGTGAATCTTACCAAACAAAAAGCAATGAGATAAATGGCTTCTGATACATATCATAAATAAGAATTTTAATTTAATACACAGCATCAAGAGCCATTTATTTTAATGCTTTGAACTTAAAGTATAGAAATAACTTTTCTTGAGGGATATGTGGAGAGACAGAGGGCTTATATTATGAGCTGAGGCATACTTACTCAGAAATGAGCTTTACTCGTGTCATTTCATGGTGTCTCCTAATTGGATGATTGAGATCAGAACAATTCTGTGTGGCTAAAGTGGTGTGAGACTACATATAAATTGCTGCCTCTCACAAAAGCAGTCCAAACCCTGCAGGGTCTGTATACCTTGGACGTGGGTTTTCAATGTTCTCCTTTCAGTCTCTCTCCTGCTGCTCTTTAGCCTCCTGAATAAACTGATTTTTCTTGTTATTAGTCTTCTTTCTCTGCTGCTTCTGAGCCAGCTGATGCATTCTGCTTTCCTTTGGTAAAGTTCTTTGCATGTCTCTTTCCCCCTGTACTGGAAGCTCCTTGCTGTGGAACTCACAACAGTATCATATAGGTGTCCCCCCAGCACTGACCAATATTGGCACTTGAGTGGTTGACTTATTAGTAAATACTGATGAGCAGAAAATAAATTTTCTGAGTTAAAAAAAAAGATTCTGCTTTAAAACCTGTATTAAAGACTTGGAGCAAAATGAAGCTTTCAATCCTCAGTCCTTTGACTTGTCCAGCATTATTCCCTGTGTGAGTTGGGAATGTTAGCTTGCTGTGTAGTGCTTGAAGGAACAAGTGTCTGGAGAGCAAAAGGAAAAAGGCGTTAGCTAATATAGCACTATCATTAGTTTATTTGTCTGATAAGGAAGTACTAATTAAAATAAAAGGCATTTGTGCCTGTTTTGGAATTACCTGCCTATTTATGGAAGAAAAAAGAAACATAAAATTGGCAAAACAACAGGAAAATTATAGCACAAATCATATTAAAAAGAAAAAAAGGAAGGGGATGTGCTTTGAACCTCCAACTCCTTCACAGCTCATCATTTCTTGATGCCCTTTGCCAAGCTGTGTGCTCAAGGAATCTAATGATACACAAAGCCTCATTGCCAGATACTTCATTAATTCTTCAACCCATTAGGGGCCTTAATGGCCTATGCTACTGGAATAAGTATGGAAATCCAGTCCTCCAAGAAAGTACAGTGCTCTATAAATCATATGCGCCTGAGGATTCTCTCATTCCTTGACACAGATGGATGAGAAACATTGTACTTCCTGAATTCCCTTATAGTATAGTGGCTCTCAGAATAATGGACACCCTTAAACTCTCCAACTCTGTAGTTCTCAAAATGTAGCCCCTGGATCAGCATCATCAGCATGACTGGGAACTCGTTAAAAATGCAAATTCAGTGCCCCCCTCCTCCATACAGAAACTCTGGGTATGGGGCCAGCATTCTGTTTTAAGAAGGGCCCCCAGTCATTCCAGGGTGCTCTAATGTCCTTGTGGCATACTATATAATGAGGGGTCTTTTTTCACTGTTGAGGATATAGATGAGAGGCCTGTAACTTGACAAAATGTCTTGACTGGATTCAGTTTAATTCAGTAGACATTGACTGAGCAGCTGTTATATCTCAGGCATGCTTTCCAGGAAACTGTAAAGGTGAATGACACTTTAAAGTCACTCTTAGTGTCATCTGTGCCAGCATTTTCCTGGTATGCTGTGTTGGTCTCCCTGGACGTCAGCCCTTCCTGGACTTTGTGCTAAAGTACCCAGAGTGATAGTTCTCTGGGCTGCCTCATTTGACTTCTCAAACCTCCTTAGTAATTGCCATCCAGAAATTGGCTCCCCATCCCTTTTCACTGTCACCTCAGTGAACTGTAGGAAGAATGGCCCTCTCTTTCTGAACCTTCCCTACTTTTAATTGCCCCATAATCTTACTGTTTACCAGCTCTCAACTATCCCCATCTTTCTAGAAATTGGTATCAACCTCTACACTCATCCATTTTTAGACTTAGGCAGCTGCTAGAGAGGTTCTTTCCCACAGAAGACAGACTGTCTAAGCCTGACCTTGAGCTAAATAGAGTGGTTCTATTTAGAGGAAGATACAGAATCTCTGTCAGTGAGTAATGAGTAAAAAAACATTCAAAATTTACCTTCCTCCTAATAGCCACTTTCCTAGCCATCCTTTACTCACTGTTCTTTGTCTCCATATTTCCACAGTTTCTGTCAGCCTAAGAAACATCCAAATCTATAGTGGGTGTTTATGAGTCTATTTGAGCCAAACTGACGACAACTGCTGGGAAGCAAAATCTCAACGGATTGAGAAAGTCCTCTGGGGAATGGCAGTTTTACAATTTATTTTACATAGGTTACAATCAAAGGAGGTAGGAGAAAGTGAAGTGGGAAAATCTCTGAGATTGGATAAAAAGTAAAATGAAGAGACAAATACTATTTTACATGGGTGGGTGTAGGATGATTGCCAATTAATATTTACAGCACATAGAGATGGTATTGGGGTAACAAGTTATGGTGGGAGATGGTGCCCTGAGGGGTCTGGAAAAAGGGGGTACTTGGACATTCCAAAGGCATTTATCGTAGATGCAAAAGGATAGTAGACAGGCTCATTCAAGGTAAAGACTGACCTTTGTCGAGGAAGATAGCAGCCTAGGACATGACTACCCATCATGACTCATCTTCAGTTGGGAAGTTTTAATTTCAGACCGTCCTATGTGGTTACTTTTGGTCTATCTACCTTGCTGCCAGAATGATCTTTATTAAATACTCATTTTATCATTTACAGCTTAGTAACTTTAAATATGTGCCCCTGGCCTATAGCAGGGGTCAGTAAACTAAAGCCTATGTTTGTTATAAATAAAGTTTTATTGGAACATAGCTATACCCATTATTTGTGGATTATCTCTGGCTTCTCTTACAAGACCATGGGCAGAACTGAGTAGTTACAACTGGGATTGTATGTCACATAAGCATAAAATATGTATTTATTAGATGGTACTTCAAGAAAAAGTTTGCTAACCCTGGTGATGTATTTGGTCTTAGTTCTATTAATTTACAGTGTACTTTCTGTTTGCTTGCATTTGTTCTGTGTTTCTGTTTATTTCCTTTTATGTCTTTTTTTGAATTTATTTTTTCTTATTCTGTTTTTGTTTTCACATGATTAATTAGTATTTTCACCCTTTTCCCAGACAGTTTAAGAATGCTTGAATATTTCAAACTTCATTTTTATCTGTTCCTCCTTATATGCTATTATTATCGTCTATTTAAATTCTATCTATATTTAAAATCCAAAAGACATTACCATTATTACATATAAAATTGATATTCATTTAGCTTTGTCCATATATTTAGCACTTTGGTTGCTTTTTCACTTCTAGATGCATTTCTCATCCTTCAATGCTGAAAAAAATTTTAAGAATCTTAGTGTTTGCCTTTACATTTGAAGGATAATTAGGCTGGATATAGACCAAATTTAATTTTCCTATAGAAGTTGAAAGACATTGTTTCACTGTTTTTCAGCATTCCTTGTTGTAGATTAGAGATCTGACGATAATCTGGTTTTTCTCTTCTCTGGAAGATTTTGGGATTTTTTTTTCTTTTTTCTTTGGAGGCTTAGGATGTTTATTTTTAGGTGATTTTTTAAAAATTAACCTGACCTGGTAGGCCTTTTTCAGGTCTGAAAACTTTCTGTTATTTTCTCTTTCCATTCCCCTAGAACACCTTTTAGAAAGATAAGAGAACATCTGGATTGCTTCTGCATACTGTTTAGCATTTGTGTTCCATTTTTCTTCTTTTTGATATTTTCTTCTATGTTCTATACAATCTCTAGGCTCCATCTTCCAGTTTCTAATCTGATCTTCAGTGAGATCCATTCCAATATTCAGCACATCTTGATTTTTTTATACTAATATTTGTAAATTTGCAGAGGTGATTATATAGTAGTTACTGGTTTTTTTAATTGATGGGACGTATTTTAGAATCTCTTTCATAATCTATACTGTGCCTCTTTTAAACTCATCTTCTTTTCCCACTTCCCTGACTCCTTAACTCAGATATTCTTCTGTTTGTTAATGATGGTACCTTTATTTCATGGCATTGGTTTTCCTCAAATGTTTGTGATTTTTAAAGTACCTGTTGGTACTTTAGTTATACTTCTCTGATGTGTTTGTTCTTTCCTCAGCCCAGTGAGAACCCATTTGTCTTGTTGAATGATGTGTTGGACACCAGACTTGGATTCAGGTCAAATCAGATTATCTGATGTGCTGCTGATATTGGGGGCAGGCAGGGAAATGGGGCTCAACCAGGTAGTTTGTCTTTAAGGTATTTGCTTCCACTCTTGGCATTGGTTATGCCACAACTGTCCCTGAGACACCTACTGATAGCTTTTTGCTGGGAATCTGCTTCTTGGAGTCAGTCACACCCTTTTTTGTTAGTGTTATTATGGCTTCTTTCTTTTTCCTATATCTTTTTTTTTAGTACCAACATAAATATTTATTTAGAATGAGAAAATAGTTATGATATAATATATATTAAAATGCTGAAAAAACCATAACTATTACAGAATTCTGAAAAGCAACCATATTTTTATAAATTAATTGCCTAACAGGCCTCTTTATTAATTCATTTATTTGGGGTTGTTGAATTAGTGGTCTTAAAAGAATCTCATTTAATAGTAGGACATCCTAAGGGATATTTAATTAAAAATAAAGTTTGAGCCCTAGCTCCTGTTGCTCAGTAGATTGAGTATTGGCCTGTGAACCAAAGGTTCAGTGGTTCAATTCCCAGTCAGGGCACATGCCTGGGTTGCAAGCCAGGTCCCCAGTAGGGGGTGTGTGAGAAAGGCAACCACACATTGATGTTTCTTTCCCTCCCTTTCTCTGTCCCTTCCCCTCACTAAAAATAAATAAATAAAATATTTTAAAAAGATTTGAGGTTGATATGTGTGTCTATAAAGGGCATTTCATTTTTCCAGGTTACAAAGATGTTACCTTTGGTAGTTTCTGCCAGGTATACATGTCTAAGTTATAGCAGAGACCTCAGCTAGACTTACCTCAGACATGACTAGCTATCAGAAGTGACCATTCATTCAAAAAGTATCTTTTTCCTATTTCTTTATTTAGGGTTTGGGGTAGATGTATGGTAGCCGGGACTGAGCCACCCGTCTTGGTCCAATCAGTTATGTTTCTTTAAAGCCTTCTTCTCAGTCTTGCCCCTTAGCATAACGCGTTGCAGCATTCTAGTTCCATACAGCACTTTGTCCTTGCTTCTTTCACAGCACTCTTCCACTGTAACATTTGTAAGAAGTGTCTTAATTGTCCTTCTCCTTGCCTTACTGAATTAAATTCTGTAGCCAAGACAAGTGTAGGTGTCAGATTGGCACAGATGCCTCAGCTAGGACTGGGAACGGGTTTGGTAGCAAATAAGTGAAAATGGGGTATGGAAATACAGCAGGTCCTCCAATAAGATGTCATTTCATTCAAAGTTGTTTCTTTGTAATGTTGATGAGATGCTGTAAGGACTTAACTCTTGTTTATATATATTGGCCTATGGTAAAATCTGTTTCATTGTGCATTATTTTGCCTCAAGTTGTAGAACCGATCAATAACATCAACTGAGGACTTACAGTATTACATAGATGGTACTGTTGGATCCAGAATGGCTTCCCCACTGGGTGTTGTGTAGTCTTTTGTCTCAGCAAGAACCTATTCGATGTTTAAGTCAAATTTCTCAACCATGTGAATGAATGTCTTCCAAAGCATTGAGTTACAATAACCTATAGAGCAGCAATTTTCAATCTTTTTCATCTCATAGCACATATAAACTGATTTCTAAAATTCTGTGGCATGCCAAAAAATGTGTTACATTGTTTGCCAAGCTGACAAAAAAATAGGTATAATTTTGATTCGCACCTGGTGGTTTTCTTTGGGTTGGCTATTGTCATTTTTTTTAATTTGACAGTCTAAGGGAGAAGAGATCAGTGCCCCTGACTAAATAGTCAGGTATTGCATGTTTTGAAAGTTCTTGTGGCTCACCGGTTGAAAATGACTGGTCTATAGTTAGGTCGACTTTCTAAAGGATACTGGTTCTACCCTTAGAAATGACCACCTCTGGTCTTCCTTGGAAAGGAGGGCACTTCTCCTACTAGATTCCAAGGATTGAATCATCTGGGTTTATATGTATTCTTTCTGTCTCTTTCGCCCTTTCTGGAGGGCCTCTGTTTAATGAGGAAATTAATGGTGGAGAAGGCTGAGAGTTAACTAATTCTTTAATTAGTTACATCATAGTACTCTTTCCCACTCTTAAAAAGCCCTATTTAATTAAGAAAATAGGAAACAAGTTGTCCTTTGATACATCTGTTAATATCTAAGTTATTCAAATGCTGACCTCTAAGAGTATGATTAGGCTCTTAAAAGATTGTATGATGATGCCTGGGGCTCCTGATATGAGCTTTACTATTATATCTGTCATCACATTTCAGATGATTAGAATTTTCAAAAAGATGCCAACATACCAAGAATTACCACGAATGTGTTGAAACTGATACTGACAAGATATCAAGATAAGATACTAAATAGTGCTTTTATTCAGATTATAATGGGGTCTTGTTTTAGTTCTATGGTATGTTCTCTCATTCTGTAATTACTTAATTAGCTAAGCCACATCCTTCCCTCCCCCCTACAGACACTTACAAATACTTAATTGTACCTTAAATTCAGATGTACTTGTATATGAAGATCAGATAAATGCCCAGGATGTAGGACACTTACGGGGACTAGTGAGAGATAATACTGCTCAGATGGGCCATGAAGGACCTTTTATAAGCTTTCCTCTTCCATCCCATGCTGTTCCTTTTTTTCTAGAACATCTTGGAGATAAGGAGAAGCCTTTGAGGGACATTAAACAGGTGGTGACATAGTATTTATGTTATAAAGACATCACTCTGGCAGGTCTGGAGAAAATGAATTGAAAGGAAATGAAAGACAGAGGTGCCAGTTAGGAGGCCATTACTATTCTGGGCAAGACACTGGGCAGAAACAGAGGCAGTGGCAGTTGGTATAGATGGGTTAGGGAGAGATCAGAGCAAGATTAAGGTACAGAATCTGTAAGACTGAGGCAAATGATTAGATGTGAAGACAAAGGAGAATTAGAAGTTAAGTGCACATTGATTCTTGCAGGTCTGTGTTAAAATACTACAGCCCCCAAATGCACTGAGTTTAAGTACCTTTTTTCTAATTACTATTTTTTTTGGTCTTGGGAAGGAAAATGTAGCCATAAAAGAAGAGCAGTTGCACCAGCATTTGACCAGACTACAGACCTTTTTTATCCTTAGGAATAAAAAGTCAAGCTTTTTGATCATTCTATGTCTTCTTTCTGAACCTAACCTATGTTGTTCTACAACTATGTTTTTCCCTAACCCTCAAGTATTAGTTCACAAATCTTATATTTAGTGAAGCTGTTTTATTTTTCCCATCTCCCATAACAATTGTACTGATGATGTTTAGTGCTAATTGTATGCAATTTAATTTTCAGATTGTGGTAATCATTATTGCTGTTTTTATTTTCATTCTTTCTTCCTCAGGCATAGTCAGCTATAGATACTCAGCAAAATTATGCCCTTTGGGATGATTTTCAATTTTCTCACTTTGGGAGGCATATTTTTGTGTCAGTCATGAAGAGTTCAGATTTGGATTATTAAACACTTGAACCCCTAGTTTCCACATTGCACCATTTAACACTTTTATATTTTCTTGCAAATGGAAAACTTAGTCCATCTGTGTGCTATTTGGGTATTTTTGAAGACCTCATCTAATTTAGGCAAGTATGTGCCTGTCCTCCAAATCCATATTCTATCTCTTGTTGTACAGAAAGGCCTGCTATGCAGGAAGTAAAGGAGAAGTAGCTTCAGCATTCATGGGTGCACCCTTGGGCCTTTTCCTCTGCTTTGGAGAACCTATTCCTTAGGCCTGGAGAACCATGTGCAAAAGGGTGTGGTTTTTTAAAGTATGTGGTTCTTAAAAGTATGTAGCTTATATTGCCATAGTTACTCTCACTCCTTGGGCCCCTGGAGGATCAGGACTTGTTGATATAATAATGAGTTTTCATCATCTGTAATAGCTATTATTCTGGGAAGTGTGGAAACTTGTTTTATTATAGAGTTCGAATTGATGCTTTTCTATGTTTTAACCCTCCAGAAATGCATCTTCTGTAGACACCGGGTTAAGAAGATCTCTGGAGCCTGCATCCAGTGTTCCTATGGCCGCTGCCCAGCCTCATTCCACGTCACATGTGCTCATGCTGCTGGAGTGCTGATGGAGCCTGACGATTGGCCATACGTGGTGAACATCACGTGTTTTCGGCATAAGGCCAACCCAAATGTGGTAAGGTCTTCTCTCCCTTCCCTGATTCTAAGACTGTGTGAATTTCCTCATGTTACTCATTGTTGACATGTCTAGACTTGAGGTGTGGGTTTCTTGAGGGCAGGGATTATACAATATTTTGACTTGTTGTTTGCACAGGACCCATCAGTGTCTGGCATGTGTTAGACACAATAAATATTTCTTGAGTTGCATGAGTGAATGAAAAAATATAATGGCGTTGCCTCTTCTAGTTTTGGATTTGTATATGGCTACTGAGTGTGGTTTTGCAGATTGTGCACTGCACATAGCCAGGGTGATGGGGAGACCGTGTCTGGGAGGGAGTGATGTGCAAGTACCACCTGAGATTATGCAGTGTTTAATGTACACAGCTGTGCACTATGGCCTTGGGTTTTATTTCATCCCTTCTAGAAAAAGCAAAGAGAGTAACATAGTGAAACAAAAGGGTGTGGTTGTGCAGAAGTCCAAGATGGAATAAACTAGGGGAAGTATGGAGGCCCTGAGAGGAGTGGGGGCAATGCAGAAAAGCAGAAATGTTGAAGAGAAGTATAGATACCAGTTTTTTCTGCCACTCAGGACCTATAAAAGATGAGCGATTCCCTATGTTTGGGAAAAGAGTGTTTGCAACCAAATAGCATGTGAACTTAACTGTAATTCAGTTTACCTGTCCTGAGTGAATGGAATCTTTCCTCTATTTTAATTGCTTAAAAATATTATGACAGTGTAGAGATGGTTGTTATGCTTTTGTTAGCTTTCCAATTCATGGTAATTGTTTTTGGCTGCCAGTGAGGAGACTAAAACATTATATCGACGCTCAGCTTCACTCACTTGCTGCCCTTTGTTATCCCTGGGAGGCTTGGCCACAGACTATTTGCAGCCTAAATGCTTGTCCTATGTCTCTAATAACCTCCTGTGAGTAGCTTGCCAAGTTGTCAGTGTGGACTTGGGGGGGCCATGACCCATACACAACAAATCTCCCAGCTTTTTAGTGATTCCAGCAACTTCCACAGGTATCTTGAGAAATACTTGATGCTTGTGGGTTGGGACTCTGCAGTTGTGTGTGAATGTGAAAATGTACAAAATGATGTCACTGTCTCATCTATCTTAAAACTATTTTCCATTGTTTTAGGTCAAAGCCACATATTTATTTGTGCTTTCTTTGTAGTTCCTTGAGTTCATGGGCTCTTGCTAAGACTAGTATTATGTATTCAGCAGAAAATACATTTTAGCAATTTTAAAAATGTTCTAGTATTAACACATTGTGTCACTGGTGCTTTGCCATTTACAATGTTCAGTCAGGAGCATTACCTCATTAGCTGTCATGTGGTTGGGATGTGAAGGAGGCCATGACCTCTGGAGTCAGAGTATTTGGTGTTCACACTTAGATTGTGCCAGTAGTAACACATGTGCAGCCTTGTGCAAGTTCGTATCTCTGAGCTGCGGCTTCCTCCTACAAACAATGACATGCCTACTTCACCATGTGTTTTTCATCCACAGCACAGAGTAAGCCTCAGAAAATGAAAGCTGTAACACTGCTTTCTCTTTTTACGACTACTGCTGCTGGCTTTGCTGATACAATCCTGTGTGAAATGGGACACATGAGTAATATTTCTGCTTAAGGGATAAGACACCTAAATTCAGAGACGGTTCAGTTCCTTGCCCAAACAGAATCAGTTAATGAGCGGCAGGTGCTGGAATTTCTTTTCAGCCCATACCCTGCTACTTGTTGAATTCCAAGCCTCAAACCTTGAATGGTGCTAGAGGTGTTCACCTGTGCTTGGGATCATACGTTGCCATTTTAATATTCCTAAGCTCTGTGGTTATTAATGATTATATTGATGTTGCTATTAAAGAGATGCAGGTGTTTAATCAGGACCCCGTTCCTTTTAAGTATGATGTGTGTGGTTCAACTAGGTTTATGTTACTAAAGTGTTTCATAAATGATGATGAAAAACAAAATATTTGATTTTGAGGTGATTTAGAAGCTTCTCTGTTCTTCCCTTTAAGCTTGGTGTACTTTGTAAGGGTAGGGAAAACAACATATAATTTATAACATTTCATGTGGCAGTTTTTTCTTATGAGGGAAAAAATTAATGTTTCTAAATTGCCTTTGCAAAGTTTTCTAGTGGGAAGCACTATGAGCATTAGATAGTTGAAAATCTATTCCCATTAACTTTACTTATCCAATATTCCTCCATTAGACTCCAAGTATGGGTTCCTCTCCAAAGTGTTTGACAGCTAACCAGAGGCATAGACTCTAGCAATTCGGGTGAAGAGCATTATGATTACATTCAGTGTTCTTTCCTTTTCAAGCATAAGGAAGTTCAGATTCACTCAAGTATTTCTTTTTGTGTAAATTGTGAATGCTAGGAGGTGTGCTCCCTCTAGTCAGAGCTGTACTTTGTCTATGTTCTCAACCATACCTTGGTTTTTTGGGAGTCATGAGCAGTTGCTGAATCATAGCAGTGAGCACTATTAACATCAAGCTAACTTGGCAGCCTAACCCTTTTTCCAGAATAGAGGATGCCTGTACAGTTTAGGTGAAATGAAGTCTAAAGCTACAGTTACCTCCACAGGATCTCCATTTTTACTCACTCTTGGTTTTTGTTTCCCTTATTTTTTGTTTCTTCTAATTTTTTACATTTTGCATCAAAAAGGACCATTTTAAAGGCAAACTCTACTTTCTTTAATGCCACAAATTATTTGAAATATATTAGCTTATTAAACATTATTGAGCTTTGGTGGAAAATTGTAATCATGCATAATGTTATAAAATTTCATCTAATTTATTATCATGCATTCTTTCATCAAATAATAAGCACATTCTGTAATTAAAAAGATACTACTTTTTAAAAAATAGGTAGTTTTCAAATTCTTAAAGATAGAAAGGCGTATGTAACAGAAAGTACATGGCTTATCCCTGTTATTTTAATCTAAATTTTAGTATATGTTTTTCAGTGTTTTTGTCAAATATGTTTTTTGACTGGCACCTGCTGTCTTTCAAATGTAAGGTTTTATTTGTGTGTGCATGTGTGTATACACACATGTGTTTGTGTGGATAGCGTAGTACTCGACCACCCTTTGCTATGACCTAGTGTGACCTGTTTCCTGGCTCTATTTCTGAATGTTTAGTTGAATTTATTCCTACCCCATTAATCTGAATGCTGCAGAGATGCTTGTAAGGAAGAGAAAGGAGAACACAATGAGCAGTAAAATGGCTTAGAAACTGGGAGCTTGGAAACATTTTCCTGCTCCAAACCAAGCAATGAGCTACTCATAAATTAATATACTTCTTGCAGAGTTCAGACACCACAGGTGTCTGATCTCCTCACACCTGAGTAAACTAGACAGGTGTCCAATGGAAGGGACGCTGGATTACCAAGGGAAACGGAGATTAGAAAGATGCCATACGCAGACTTTTTCCCAAGCAAATTATTTCGAAAAGCCTTCGTATTAGTTTAGATCATTCCACATATGCAGAATAGGAGCACCACAATCACTTGCACTTTCTGCAATAATTCATTGTGATGATGATAGCCTGTTTTTTATTTTCATACTGTTCTCTTGGAAAAATGATATTTGAGTTATTAGTTCCCTTCATAGTTCCTAAGTTGTGGCTTTTAACATGGACACAGACACCTATTCAAAACAGAAGAAAAACTTGTATAGAGAAAACACCTTAGTTTAGTCCTTTTCCTGCTACTTTGTTTATTTTTTGTTCAACCTGATTTTAACTAGATTATGTTTAACTAGATCATTATTTTAACTAGGTTAACTGGTATTCTGTCCTTTTATTTCAGGAACTAGTACTTGGCCATCCATAGAAGCTATATGGTATAAATTTGTTGAAAAATTTTTAATGCTAGGGAATGAGATTAGTGGGAAAGAAAGAAAACTAATATTTATTGAGCATTTTTATGTCAAATGTGTGTTAGATGTTTTACTGTGCACTTTATTTCAAGGCAGTGTGGTTGGTGTGGATAGTAGTGGTTATAGTGGCTTCTGTACTGGTGCCTTGAACTCTGGAAGGTTCTCTTATATAATATCTGGTAATTCTGCCCCTCTATCCATTCTTCCTGTTCTAATCTGGCACTTGTCTTAGTAATAGAACTTGAGTCCTTGCTTAGCACTTACTAAGTTCTTTTACCCAGCCTTTCCGTATTCAGATCAGCTCCCAGACAAGCTTCAATACAACTCCTTCCCTGCCATCAGTATGCATGACTCAGGACAGGAAGGCACACCCACATGCACAGGATCTGGTGAAGGGCTCAGAACAAGACAGCTTTTTTGGTTAATCTGTGCCCCTACCAACAGCAAACCTTTGAGTGGTAATGGGGCGGGATGCCTGTCATCACTAACTTCATAAAACCTTTCCTTGGTATGCAGGAACCACTCTCACCTCGCCAACATGCAAACAATGGATGATCAAGGCCCCTAAATTTTAAGTCCTAAAATAGCAGTTCTTACAATAGGAAAATATTGTATATCCTATTACACTTTCATTAGCAGTTATTGAGAAAATACATAATGACAAAAAACTAAGAAATCAATGATTTATGTGAATTCATTTATTACAAAGAGTCTGCTTTGTTTCAGGTTTTTGTGAATTAAGAGACCCCAAACACTCACTCCTGCTGTAAATTCCCACTTAATTAGCCAAGGATTTAGAGAAGTAGCAGAAATGGGTTGACCACAAAGGGTGGAAGTGAATGCATCCTATCATAACAAAACTTTTCTCTGCACCCTGTTAATTTAATGAGTATATGCAGTTGCCTGTGTGTAGAGTCCTGCCAGACCTGAAATAGAAGGTACATGTTTGCTTTTATACTCAAGACTCATTCAGGAAAACATAACCATTCTTTTCATTTAGTAAACTGGCCCAGTTCTTAAGCCAGAGTCAATCAAGGTCAACAAGACCAGTTGCTCTACTGTGGGAAGAAAGTAGACTTATTTCCCAAATGGGTACCTGAGAAATAGCTCCCTCCAGCTTTCTAGAATTCTAGAAAGCCTGTTTTACCAAAGTCTACCCCTGACTCTGGTTTATGACTTTTAACCTAGGTGGTTCCATTAAGCATTTGGGTTTGAAAACCAAAACTACATTTCACCATAGGTGCGTGTGTTGCATTTTACTGTATGGTGCCTCTTGGATCCATGATGGGTGGTCACAGGATTATGTTTTTGTAATCAGGCAGTGTTTAGTTAATTTACAGCAGTAGGTAGGACTTTGCTTAGCTCTACTTTCTATTATTTAACCTTTTTACGGGCACCAGTTGACTAATCTTCTCCATGCTGCTCCTGTCACACTTAAACTGTGTGGACTCAAAACCAGGCAATCTAACTCAGAGCCCAGACTCTTAGCTGCTGTAATCTATTACCATAATAAGAGAAGTTAAATAAAGATATGAATAAAATGTTTTGGGAGCCCAACGAAGGAAGCCTCTAATTCTGTTGGGGGCAGTCAGGTAGAATTCTCAGAGGAGGTAACATTTGTGTTGGTTATGAAGGGAGAGTTTGAATTTGTTGATTAAGAGTAGTAATGATGTTCCAAGTAGAGGGAATCTATGTGCATGAACTTTTGCAAAGGGCTGTTTATGTGGAGAGATCGATGAATTCAGGATGGCTGGGGTCTAGGACATGTCAGGATTATGGAGGGATCAGAGAGAGTGCTGGTAGGGGCATTGTGGCCGGGAAGTCAGTTAGGTAATCAGAGAGTGAACGTTTTTGTGCAGTAGAATGCCCCTATGTTTTATGTCTGCAAATTAAAATGACAAATTCCTCCTTTTTCTCCAAGTTAGGTAAATAAGCTTGTCAAAACAAGGATGAATTTAGGGGGATGAAATGTTTGGCTAGAAGATTTTTTTTTTTTCTCTAAAGGAGATGGGCCATGGTGAGGAGGAGCCCCCCCCCACCAGAAGCAAGATCCACAGATACTTGGCCCACCCCTTGATTTGGCATAAACATAGGCTACCCAGCTGCTGTCTCACATACAAATATGTGCCTACCCACACACACAAGGGACAGTGCAGAGACCAGGCAGGAAAAACTAGTCAGTTGTCTTTCAAGAGTTTCTCAACCTGACATAGCTACTTGAATGAGTTCTCCTCATTCTTTTGCCTCCGGGTATTCTCTTGATTCCTGCCACACTGCTGTAGGCAAGGCTTAATAAAGTTCTAGTTTATCCCATAATTAAGGATCTACCACAGGAGGTGTGTATGTGCAGGGCAGTGGTAAGACTTTCTTTCTTGAGACTGAGTGAAGGCTGGTTGCACAGCAGAAGGGACTGAGTAGACATGGGAACACTAGTTAAGAGGCTATGCTCTCAGGCAGGTGATAGATGGAGGGGAACTGGATTTCTCCAGTGGCCATATCAGGGGTGAAGACAAGCACCTTGCTTCTAGAAACTTGTTGGAGGTGGGCTCACAGGCTTTAGTAACTAATCAGATGTGGGGAGCAGGGAGAGAGAGGGAAATCTCTACAAAACAACCAGATAATTGAGAACTAATCACATTTAGGAGTTTCATTCTGCTTTCTCTGTGGCTTTCTAATGCCAGCGACCTTCCTTTGGCTTCAACAGGGTTGACACATAAAATGCAGCTATGGGATGAATCCATCCTTTCTTGTTTTTTCAGTTTATCTCCTTTAGTTTGGAGCTTAATCCCATGGTTTGAATCTGTCCCCTTTTAGTTTCTCTTCTATCCTTTTAAGAAAGAGAATCAGATTTTAGCTAACACTCATATAAAAATGATAATGGATGGTGTCATTTCCACAAACACTCTTTCTGTCTCCCAGGTCCCAGCTTCTTTGTATTTTGCTGGCATTGGAATTGTTTTGGTGGTAGTTATTATTTCTATAACAATTCGGATTTTGCTAACTTCCATCCTGTTCAGTGAAGTGTGTTATGACCAACTGTACTCTTCTCAGACTTGTGTTTATTTATCTGTTACTTGTATATGGTTTGTTTCATCTACATAAATTATTTTCCAAATACCCTATGAATTTGCACTGATATTGAGAAATGGAGAATTATGATCAAAGCAAAGGTCTAGGGTAAAAAATTCTTAGTAAGAATTTTTAAAAAATACAGTGACTCAGGCCTGAATCTGATCAATCTTCTTAAATTAAACATACATTTAAAAAGAGAGAGAGAATTCCCTCACCCTTTCATCAATAAAAGTGTTTTGTTGAGACCTCAATCCACTTGTCCCAAATGGTAAAATGTTAAGGCCTGGTTTGCCTGGGAGGAGGAATATTTTAGCACAGACGTTTTAGAACATTTACATTGGAACCAGTCTTTCCCTTTCTCACTTTATCAGGTAAACCCAGTGAAGACAGCATTTGTCTTAATTTTATTAAGTTAATTAAGTGTATTCCATTTCACACTTATGTACTCTAATACCTCTTGTTTTTCTTTCTTCTTCTTTTTTTTTATCCTCACTTGAGGAAATTTTTTTCATTGCTTTTTAGAGAGAGAGGAAGGGAGAGAAACATTGATTAATTGCCTCCCATATGCACCCAGACTGGGATGTTATACACCCAGCCTGGGAATTGAACCCACGTTGTAGTTTCGTGCTCTGACTGGGAATCGAACCCTCAACATTTTGTTTACTAGACAATGCTCCAGCCAACTGAGCCACACTGACCAGGGCTCATTTTCATTTTTTTTCTTCTCCTGTAGCCATTTCCACAGGCAGGGCAGTGAGCACAGGGCCTTTCCCTCCATGCTTTGTGTCAGTAGAACACAGATTGAGTGGATCCACAACACATCCCCGTGACCTGGGTTTAGTTTCCTTTAGGGACCCAATTCTTGCTTTTTTAGCTAGTGAAGTTGGAGCCAGGGAGTCTCACTGCAGGCCGTCCTGCCTTCTGCTGGGCCTGCTGTTTATTCACAGGACCTGGCTGTGAGGCATATAGGAAAAGTTCCATTACACTGTCCCCACAAGTTCCCCACAGTGACCTCACAATCCCAAGCCAGGGGATCTTTTGCTTCCGTTGAGCCATCTTCAGTCCCCTCTTCTGTCCTTACATCTTTGAAAGATTCCTTTCAAAGTCTGGCCTCTTGGTAAGAGTCTTTGTACCAGTCCCCATTGGGTACCAGCTGCAGTGTTTCCAGGCCCATTTCTGATGCTAAAGTATTTCAAGAGGGGTTTGAATTTGTGGGAAGAGAAAACAGATGCCTCCATTGCAGATTCCAATTTAATCAGCCCAGGATACAGAAACGGATCAGCAGGTGGAGACTGTGCAGGCAGGGCAGAGGCAGAGGCTGAGTGGCCCTTCTCCTGCCCATTGTTCCCTGGTGGACTCTCCAGTTGAGGCAATGTCTGCACTGGGTGGGCCATGGCTGGTACTGAACAAAAGCTGTATTTTGGTATTAGACTCTTGGCTCTAAATTAGGGGTATACACCTCCATTCTGGAAAAAATTTACTCTTAACTGTCTGGGCATTTCCACTAAGAAACTTTTGTAAGTAGTTGACTCTTGAATCAGACTCAAGGTCAGCAAGGCCACATACCTATTTATAGGAGCAGCGAACAGTCAGTTCTCAGGTGGCTCAGAACCATATCTCTACCTTTAAATACAGCCTTTCACCAGACTCTGATTTCTTATCCTTTAACCTGGTTGAGTAAAAGGACATTATTTCAAATGTATATTATATATTATATTTAATAATATAATATAAATGTGTAACATATTATACAAAATGTAGACTATTTTACCTGAACTTTTTATTCTGGCCCTCTAAGACTTCAAATTAATCCTGATTTTTAAACCAAAATTTTAAGAGAAATCTGCATCTTGGTGCAGGTGTTTGGTTTTTATCACAAGAGCAAACTCAGAATTCCCAAGAGAAACTTGGCAATGGTGTGTTTCCCACTTGGCTTTATTATTCCCACCATGAAGTGCTCATGGAACCAGAACCAGTCAGCAAACCTAGGGTTCCACTGTGAGGGGCCAACTGCGTAAGGAATATTAATAAGGCACAGTTGGTGCTTGGCAACATAAGGACCACACATACTGAGGGAAATCAAATCTTCCACTCCAAGGGCCACTTATCTAGTTACATTTTTTTCATAAGTAAAGTGTGTTTCTGTGTAAAATGCTTGCTCACTTTTTATAGCATTAATATTTCTCAGTTCCCAGGAAATTTTAAGCTTTTCAGCAAATTATATCCTTTTCTAAAAAAAAAAATAATTAAGCCGTGTGGTTTTGTCTGATAGCTTGTTAGGAAAATTAAGTAGTGACACTAATCCCATATTTTAACATTGGTATTAGAACCAAGCACCATGAATACAATGAAAAATATAAATGGAAGGTGTCAACAGACTTACAACAGCAAAGGATGTTGGGTATTTGACATTCCAACATCTTGGAAAGCATAAGAAGCAGGATTTTGTAAACCTCACATAGAAAACAATAACTAGATGCCATAGTCATAATGAATTCCATAGATATAAAATGTAATGAAAGTGTAGCTTTTTAAAGCTGTTAATTGGAAGCAATTAAATAAGTTCCAACATGTCTATGTAAAAGGCCATTCTCTAGGTCAACATTATATGACCATACTCAACAAATGTGATTTATAAAACTCTGGATTAACTAGGAAGGCCTCCTGAGGCCTCTTGGTGGGAAGCCAGTCAGCCAAAGGGTATCCCAGCTCCTTTGTCCTGCCCATTCACAGAATATTGTTAGCCATCTTGGGCTCTAACACATATCTCACATGCAGGTCAGTCCTTCTTTCCTTTTCTGGTAAAATGGGCATTTATTGTCCATTCCTTATCTGAAGTTGGCTTGTTTTCATTGTGAGGTATTATGCATCCTCTCTTATCTTCTTGTCCTGCACTGGGTGTAGTGGTTCAGTGAACTTAAAGAGCGTGATATTGGAAGAAGCATAAGAAATTCCTGTTTCTACATTTTTAAAAAATATATTTTATTGATTATGCTATTACAGTTGTCCCATTACACTCCCTTCATTCCCCTCTACCCTGCACACCCTCTCCCACCCACATTCCCCCCCTTTAGTTCATGTCCGTGTGTCATAAGTTCTTTAGCTTCTACATTTCCCATACTATTGCCCTCCCACTGCCTATTTTCTACCTATTGTCTATGCTACTTATTCTCTGTACCTTCTCCCCCTCTCTCCTCCTGCCACTCCCCTGTTGCTAACCCTCCATGTGATCTCCATTTCTGTGGTTCTGTTCCTGTTCAAGTAGTTTGCTTAGTTTTTTTTTGTTTGTTTTAGGTGTGGTTGTTAATAATTGTCAGTTTGCTGTCATTTTACTATACATGTTTTTTATCTTCTTTTTATCTTCTTTTTTTTTAGATAAGTCCCTTTAACATTTCATAGAATAAGGGCTTGGCGATGATGAACTCCTTTAACTTGACCTTATCTGAGAAGCACTTGATCTACCCTTCCATTCTAAGTGAAAGCTTTGCTGGATAGAGTAATCTTGGATGTAGGTCCTTGCCTTTCATGACTTGGAATACTTCTTTCCAGCCCCTTCTAGCCTGCAAAGTCTCTTTTGAGAAATCAGCTGACAGTCTGATGGGAACTTCTTTGTAGGTAACTGTCTCCTTATCTCTTGCTGCTTCTAGGATTCTCTCCTTCATTTTTATCTTGGGTAATATAATTATGATGTGCCTTGGTGTGATCCTCCTTGGGTCCAGCTTGTTTGGGACTCTGTGAGCTTCCTGAACTTCCTGGAAGTTTATTTCCTTTGCCAGATTGGAGAAGTTCTCCTTTATTATTTGTTCAAAGAAGTTTTCTACTTGTTGCTCTTCCTCTTCCTCTTCTGGTACCCCTATAATTTGGATGTTGGAATGTTTAAAGATGTCCTGGAGGTTCCTAAGCCTCTCCTCATTTTTTAAAAAATTCTTATTTCTTCATTCTTTTCTGATTGTGTGTTGTTTTCTTCCTTCTGGTTCACTCCATTGATGTGAGACCCAGCTTTCTTTCCATCGCTATTGGTTCTCTGTGCATTTTTCTTCATTTCACTTATTGTAGCCTTCATTTTTTCATTTACTTTGCGACCAAAATCAACCAATCCTGTGAGCATCCTGATCACTAGTGCTTTGAACTGTGCATCTGATAGGTTGGCTATCCCTTGGCTGCTTAAAAGTATTGGTTCTGGAGCTTTCATTTGTTCTTATATTTCAGCCATCTTTTTTTTTGTCTTGTCGCACCTGTATGAGGGGTGGAGCCTTAGGTGTTCACCAGGGCGGGTCAACCCAGTCTCTGGGTCGCGACACTGTATGTGGGGGTGGGGTCCGAGAGGGAACAATGGCACTTGCTCCACTTTCTGTTGGACTTCAGTCCCTTCCCCTACTTCCCCCAAGCAAACTGGGCCTTTCTGGTGCTAATTCCCATGTGGGTGGGTTTGTGCACCCTGTGGGTCTTTCCAACAACCTCTCCTGTGAGGCGGGGAATCTCTCCCTGCGCCTTAACCCCCACACGTGTTTTCAATCAGTGCCCCAAGGCTCTATTTCCCTGTGCTGGGACCCTGGGACTGCCTGGTCAGCCAGCCACCTTATGCACAGTGCCTTGCTTCACAATCACCTCCTCGCTGGGTCTGTGGGTTGCTACCCCTCGCCCAGGGTCTGCCACCTGCTGCTTGCGGTGCCCAGGGTCTGCCTGCTGCTGTCTTGGGCACCCCAGATGCCTTATGCCGGTCTCAGTGCTCTGTGTTTAGCGACCCCTTTCTACCTGTCTGTCTGACTCCGTCCCTCCTACCGGTCTGGATGAACATGTCTATTTTAACTCCGACTTCCATACAGTTCAATTTTCTGTCAGTTCTGGTGGTTATTCTGTTTCTAAATTGTTGTTGTCCCTATCTTGGTTGTACGAGGAGCCACAGTGCATCTACCTACACCTCCATCTTGGCCAGAAGTCCCCCTGTTTCTACATTTTTCAATAAAATGTTTTTAACTTTTCTTTCAGCCATTACTGAGTTAACCTAGCACTCCACTCTTGCTTGGGTAGGAGGCAGAGGGAAGTGAAACCCCCTTCTTTGTGGGCCTCAGGTATCCTCCTGTGTTGTTTTCCCCCATTTTGCTTTTCCCTCCTTGGGTACTAAATGGGCCTTTTAGCCAAGTTTGCCTATCTTTCCCCATACATTTCTGAGGAATTAGAAGAAAATGTAGAATTTGTGAACTCTTGCATTCAACAACTTTTAATTGTACCTTAAAATCTATTATCACATTTTTTATCACACATTTAGGGTAAAAAACAGTGTCTGTACTAGAGACTAAGAAGGGGCTTTTGCTGAAACTGCACGGTTTACAGAGATGAACCTTGGTGCTAGTTGAGAGGACAGGAGGGCTACAGGCATGAAACCGGAAGAAGTGGGTAATAGCTAGCTGCAGAGTCTCTCAGTTCTTTTCCTTCGTTCCCTGTGGCCACAGGAACCCCATACACTTCCCTTTCAAGCCTAGTGCTAGGCACATATATGCTTTTAATGAACACTAGATAGACTGACAGACGGAGATTAGCTTGGTTGATTAATAATGGACTTGAAAGACTTTTTGGCTTTATCCCCTTTTGGTAACAGGATGAGCTAGCTAGGCAGAATCTGCACTACTCCCGCTGCTGTTGTCATGGGCAATAGAGAGCCTTTGGCTGACTTTTTTCCCACTATTGCTTTGGCCATTTGTCCTAAAATTTTGAAAGATACCTAGAAAGCTTGTGCTTGCCCAGTCTCAATCTTTCTCTCTGTCATGCTCATATAAAGTAGTATGTCTTTATAGAACCACAAATGGCCTGTTCCACCCTGATTTTCTCTTTTGTTCAAGGTGACCATCCACCTTCATTGGTAGTAGATAAGATAAATAAAAATAGTAATTATAGGTAGTATTTGTACAGTGCTTTTAGTGCTTTATACATAGTACATTATCTCATTTGGGCCTCATAGTAACCTTATGTGGCAGTGTTATGATTGTATTCATTTTTTAGATGATGAAATGACACTTCAGAGAAGTTCAATAATCATTAAAAGTTATAGAACTTCTAGGTCATTGGAGCCAGAGCACGTGGCCTTTCCTTTACACTGTACTGTTTTCACAGTCATTTTTCCAACTTGAGACTATGGTTTTGTTTTGTTTACATGATTTCATAATTTACTTGGGCTTCCTTCTTGGTGGCACAGAAAAACTGTTAAACTTTTAATTAGTCTGTTTTGCTTTGGGCTTCCTTCCTTAAAAAACTTTTGCATATATTTTGTCTATTTTTATTCCATTCATAAACTGTAATTGAGATTCAAAAATCATTATTGGCAAGAGTACCATAGAGTAATACCCTATGCCCCTTGCTTCTATTGAAAATGTCTCATCCAGATAAACATAATTGTTGTGTTATGTTATAATTGAACAAGTGCTTTTCTTCCTCATTTCCCCCAAATTGTAATTTCTTCCACATTTTTTCAAGATTTCTTTGAGTATTTTAGGGCTTTTGCATTTTCACATATATTTCAGAATCAGTTTGTTAATTTCTATACATGTACATAACCCAGTATGAATGATTGAGATTTGTTGAAGCTATAGTTATCCCCAAATTTTACTGTTGCTACACAAGAAGACTGACAAGTTCCTGAAATACAAAAACCAAGTCAGAGCTTTTGGGGGCAGGCATCTAGGGCCTCACTTATTCTCTTAACAACCAACGAACTTGAACGTGACTTAGGAAGAGCTCACATCAGTTTCCATTTTAGCAGTAGGATGCTGCCATGTCCCCCAGCTCCTCCAGTCTGATGTGAGCTTTCCTCTCTGCTTTTTATGCAGTCAGTTGCTTAGTCTACAGAATAGAAAGCAGAAGGTGCTTACCTGTCGACAGCTCCCTACATTAGCACAGTGAAGCATCTATAAATGGTCCTCCCATTCCAGTTCTCTTCATTTACCTCCCAAACAAGACCACTTCCTCTGAGGTGAGCTCATGACTCAAATGGAAAAGAATTAGTTTTTTTTTCTCAGTATCTTGTGCAGTTTATTAGTTATGCTTCCACAGACGTTAAAGTGAATAAGACCTTAAATCTGCTGGGAAACTGCTTACCACTGTATTATATGTTTGTACTTAAAAACCCATGAGAAATAGAAGTACACATGAGCAAACAGATATGAAGAAAATTAAATACTTGTGACATTTTTATGAGTCTGCATATACATTTGTCTGTGAGAGCAATTATTTCTTCATGAAACCCCAGGGCTTTAAGTTTTTCTGGGCAGTTTTTACCTAGCTCTGGTAATTTTACAAAGAAAGCTTTCATTATTATAGGGCAGGTTTAGATGAATGACTTCTGCTGCATTAGTTTGGTAAAAGAAGAAGAGTTTGTATTAATTTATTTACTCAAATCCCTCTAGGAATTTTAAGATGGATACTTGAAAAACTACAATAATATCTCACAGGTTATTAATTTGCACAAATTAGGGAGAAATAATAAAGTTGGAGAAGTTGAAGGGGTCACGGGATGTAAATGGAAATGTGCTTTTTATTTTGTCTGTTTATTGGATAAGTTACTTGGCTTTGTTTCTTCAGCTCTCTTGCCTTGCTTGCTCTGTGAGCCTCTGTATACACTGTTTTATTCGGATTTACACTCTTTAATAACATACAGATGGATAACCCAGTCATGAATTTTCCCTAGATGACATCTCTGCCCATGGTGCATGTTGTCAGATGTTGGGTGACCCTCCTTCAAGGTGTGAACACAGGGCAACCTTGCCAGGTTTCAGATGAGAAAAGATTCGTCTTGCTAAAGCACAGGAATCTTCCTTCCTTCTACCACACGGGACTCTCTTCCTCTGAGCCCTCTCTTTAGAGGTCATATTTGAACTAACTGCTCTCTCTGCTCTGTCAGAAACTCATTGGGGAGGAATGATATTTGAGAACACAGTGCATATTCCATTCTCAGTGTTTGTTAAATTCCTATGTCAGTTTAGGTCACCCCAGAATTACCCATTTTAGCTTCTATAAATTAACTTGTCACAGAGGTGTCTTCTTTGAGTTTCATTTCCCTGTGTCCTTTTATAGATGGTACATACAAGCACCATTGTATAGGTAATATTGTGAATTTTATAAGGCTGTTGTTAAAAGGTTGACTGCCATGCTTCTAAGTAGTCCAGATGATAAAAATCTTTTTTATAACTTAGTATCAAGAAAAATTTGTCTGGCAAGGGGTGAGAAAAGGAGTACAATTTCTTTCACTACACAGTGTCGGAACCGAACAGTCCTGTCAGCTTTGTGTATGGCAATACACAAAGTAATGGCAATAGCAGTTTTGTGACTCTGCCCGCAGTAGTCATCACGTTGCCATTGTCACTAGATATTAGTACTTAATACATTGTTACAGCAGCATAGGTATTATAACACAAATTATTTTTCCATATTATTTTTCCATATTATTTCAGTATAATTTGTTCCTTTGTAATCTTGTGTGCTTTATCTTATGCATTTACAAACATCAATCTGAACAGGGGTTCACAGGCTCACAAAGTAACCAAAGGGGTTTTCAGCACACAACACTCTGCTCTCAAATGGCCTTCCTGGCGTGTGTGCATGTGGGCTTCCTAGCTCTTCCAGGCTTGGTTCAGATGTTCCCTGTGGTGAAGGCTTCTCTGGAGAGCCTCTACCTGCCCCCACCTGGGTGCTCTTAATACCTGCAGCTGTGTCTGTTTCCCTTCTGCTTGTGAGCTGAGGAAACAGACATGGAATGGATTTGAGAGAATGGATGCTCTTGGTTTATTTTAATCTTTAGCTCCTAGCAATGTGCCTTGCTTGTAGTAAGCACTCAGTAACTGCTTATTTAAATGGCACTTTTTTGCTCCATGTCCACCCTTGCATTGCTTTTCCTCTGTGCATTGCTTGCCAGTTGGTTCTTGGCTCTGTCTCAGAGGTTACTGCTGTAGAGTACTTGTCAAGTAAGGAATGATGTTGTTTTTTTGTTTTTTTATCCCATGTTGTCAACACTGGCTTTTAAATATTTTGGAGTCAGATTGTTAGGTCTTGGTGTGCCTTTGATGAACCAGTGCATGTTTTAGGAACATCTTTTTTCCCTACTCAGGTTGTAATCATTGAGGATTAGTTATCTTTTCTCTGAAGTGTGGCAGTTTATTTCAGCATTGGCTAGAGTCTTTGGAAAGTTGGAGAGCTTTGTAATAAGGGTCTATTTAATTTCTAAACCCACCCTGATTGAAGGCAACATGGTATCAGTAGAGAGAAGACCCTTTTACATCTAAACAATTGGATTTTATTATTGGTGGTGCCCTTTAAAAGTGACTTAGTTTGATGGGAAGAACAGATAGAGTAATGATTCTCAAAAAGACTTAATGAGGGTTTTTTTTTTTAATGAGTGCAGCCCCAAACCTAAGAATAAAATCTATTCATTTGACTGAAACAGCAGGTCTTAGGAATGAGTAGTGATTAAGAACAAAATAAAGATGTCCTTTTTTGTTCCATCATATTTGGCCTAAATGTGTGATAAAAGTTAGATGAAATTTTATAATAAAATTTATGTATCATTCCACTTTACAAAGTGTTCACTTTCTTAAGTCCTTGTTATATCATAGTTGCTGAATTGAAAGATAAATGTTGAAGATGGTCTTTTCTTATAAGTAATTTGGCTCAGCTTTTTTCGTCATCTTAGTTAAGTAGGTCTAACTGTGGATTGGTTGTTACTAGAATTAGAAATTTGCAAGGAGTCTTGTATTTGTGTTACATTTAATGTTTCCAGCAAATTAAAGGAATACATAATGGAAAGTACAGAAAAATACATAAAGAATCAAAGAAATACAATTCCATTGCCCAGAGTTATACATTGTTTACAAGTTAGTATATTTTTCCCCAGTTTTATTTTATATATCATTTGTGTGTGTGCATGAGAGAGAGAGAGAGAGAGAGAGAGAGAGAGACAGACACCACCACAGCACTTAATGGCTTAAAACAATGACAGCTTTTTAGCTGATGATTCTCTTGGACATATTTAGGCTGGGCTTAGCTGAGTGGTTCTTCTGTTGCAAGGCTGTTGCCTCATTCATCTGTGGTCAGTTGCAGAACAGTTTGCCTTCTCTTGGCTGGATTCTCTTACATGTCTTGGACCTCAACTCTGGTCAATGTGGTCTCACATGCCAGCAGAGTAACTTTAGTTTGTTCACATGACAGAGTCTAGGGTCCCTGGAGAGACAGCAGAAGTATACAAATCTTTTAAACAAAAGGTCTTGAATTAGCACACTGTTACTTCTGCGGTATTCTTTTGGCCAAAGCATGCTAAGCTGCAAGGCTAACTCAGATTCAGAGGTTAGGAAATAGACTTCAATTCTTGACAGAGGGGCTGCAAAGTCAAATTACAAAGGATGTGGAAATGGAAGAATGAAGATTGGTAACTATTTTTGCAATTTACTGCAGTGTGCGTACATATTGTGTGCATGCATATCTGAAAATGGAGAGTATATGCAATTATTTCTGCATTTTTCATCACTAGATAGGCCCCAAATCTCAGTTGTTATTTCAATGCAGTGACTTACTGGGGAGATTAAATGAATTTTTATATGAGAATTTTCTTAGACGGTATGTAGAACAGAGGAGGTAGTTACTCAATAAATCATAGTTTAACAAGAGAGAAAAAGAAAATATAAGTTCTTTAGGCAGCCACTTGAATTCTATCAGCCTCATTTCCTGGTTGGTTTTATTTCTCCTCTGATTTCTTTCCACATTTATTCTCTTGGCTGATGCTGCTGAGGTGCTCACGATGGGAGAACACCTGTTTCTGGGCCCCACCAGCCCCTCACCAGCTCTAAGACCTGGGGAAAGTTACTTGACTTTGTACCTCAGTGACTTTATTTAATGAAAATAACTGTCTCACAGAGTTATTGGGAAAATTTTAGTTTTCATGTATTTGGACTCGTGTTGGAAACTCTAGGTGTGTTATTGTTTCTCAAGAACTTTTTGATGCTTTTGTGGAATTTGTGGAACATTATCTTAACATCTTTTTTTTTTTTTTCACATACCCAGCATCTCAAACTGATTTTAGCCTTTCTTTAAAAAAAGTTGTATTCAAAACAACACTGTTCATTTCTGCTTAGTGCAAGAAAATTTGACTTTCACAACCTTAGCCTGAACTATAGCCATTTCTTTAATTTGATGGAGCCTCCTTGTACAGCATCTGTCTTCTGTGATCAGAAATGACATTCTTAATATCCTCAGGCTTTTCTGACAGGAAATATTTTGAGGATATATAATCAGTTATGGAGTATACTTATCAATAAATTTTTTCTTACAATAAATAAATCAGAAATCCTATCAAAATAGCATTGTAAAAAAATGTTTTTCTTGGTATTTCTCATGAGATCATGCTTGAAGCTTATGAAAATATTTGTTTAGATGAACGCCGTATATTTAATTTTGGTGCTGACCATCTTTCCATTCAGTCAATTTGCATAAATTTCATGTCCTAAGCAGGAAGAAAATGGTTGTGGTCTGGAGACAACCTTTTCTCTGTCAAGTCTGTGTCACTTTTCTTTTTCCTGACTGGCTGCTTCCACTTTTCACACCCTGTGAATTTAACCATAAACCTTCTTTATTCCCTTTTCCTACCCACATACATGCCTCCCAATCCCAAGAAAGAGGAACATCTTCCTAAAACTCCCTTTTTTCTTTGCCATTTTCTAAACTGAATGAATCAAAGTTTCTCCCATTTTGAAAATGTGTTTGTACCCATCCTCATAATTCATTCATTCATATTTTTTGTTTATTGATTCATCGTTCATTCATTCATTATTCAGTAGCAGTGTTGTACACAGCCTGCTAGATGCTGTGGATAAAAAGACAAATGTGTCTTGGCACTGTTCCATGGATTTGCCCTGTCATGGTAAGTTTGTGAAAGTGACATTAGGCCAGGCCTTTAAGTAAGTTAGAAACAAAGACTTTGGAAGCCTTGGCAGTGAGGGGAGGAGACCACATTATGCCTTCCTTCCTCAGGACCATAGCTATGAGTATGTGCTGTGACAAGAGTTAAAGTCAGAAGTGGACAAGGTAAAGGGCAGGACAACGATGATTTGGGACTGGGTTGAGCCTTGTCATGTGAAATCAGGGTGCTGTGAAGTCAGACATGATAATTATTGAGTACAGGAGGGTAATGTGGTTTGTTAACCGGGTAGTTCTTCATTTCCTAAAATGAAGCCACTTGACATTTGCTGAGAACCAATTGCCCATGTGTCTAGGTATTTTATGTATCCTATTTCACAGCAGACCTTTCATGTAAGTATTGTCCCTTCTGCAGATGAGCAAACTGAGGCTGATAAAGATTAAGTAACATCCCCAAGATCACCTAGCTAGTAAGAAGCAGAGCTTAGAATTCAAATCTAAGTCACCCTGTCTCCTTAAGATGGTAAATCCAATTTTAATAACATCCAGAAAGGAACTAATATCATAGTGAAATGCAATATTTATACTTGTAACCACTATAGGTCTCCTACTGTATCCTTTGGTAAAATGTTTACACACTTTACTGCACCTAAGGGCACAGAAAATTTTCCCAACCAATACAGCTATCACCGGGGAATGATTTCAAGGAGGAAAATATCCTTTTATTTTTGTTAGGCATGTGAGAAACCAGATGGCCAAGTTCACTCTGTAAGTAGCAGACCTTAGGAACATGTTTGTTGGGAGTTGTTCCTTGTCCAAATCATGAGCATTTCTGTCCTTTTCTCACTATTCTAGGCCCTCCTCTCCACCCTGGACCATTGCAGTAAGCTCTACCAGGCCCTTCTCCTCCTGTAGCCATATAGACATGGCTTGTTTTTCTTCTGCACCCAAACCTCAGTGGCTTCCTTAAGGTCACAGGATAATGTCCAGATTCCTTAGGATGGCATAAAACCTGTCCTCCTTCCCACGTCCTCCCCTCACCTCCCATGCAGCAGCAACAGGACCTCTTGCAGTTCCTAGAACAGAACAGGCTGTTTCTGGCCTCTGGGCCTTTGCTCATGCCAGTCACTCTGTGCTTCATTTTCCTCCACCCCTCATTCTGCCCATGAATACAAAGTCATGCCATAGATGGCATGCTGGAATATATCCCGTTAGTCTTCTGTCATGTCACCTATAAAATGACTTCATGGCACATACCGTTGTGAGCCTGTACTAGAGAACAGGAATCAAGTTTTTATGGTTTTTACATATTTGAGTTTCCAACACCAGGAGAGTGCTTTGTGCCCACTGGCTAGCCACAAATGATTGTTGAAGGCATTAGTGAATTAATGACTTACTGGGCATGTGTTCATCAGTTTTAGAAGGAAAAGATCAAACATAGCATTTTATTTGTCCCCTATAAGATGTTTTAGTCATTTTTTAAATTCAGAGGGGGGAAATATATAAGGCCTCCACTAGAACTAAGATTCTGAATGACAGCACTGTAACCCAGTAACATCTAAGTTCCCCTGATGGAAAATACTGGGATTTAGTGAATCCTGGCTTTTTCTGTAGGCATAAGTGACATGTCAGAATGATGTTGTGTCTTGGGGACAGTGAGACTGTGCCTTCCAGAGCCCATTTATCAAAAGTCTGGACCTTCCCAGGTGCTTGATTCAGTGCCTTTGTAGTGGGTCAGAGCTTGTGGCATCCAGTGAATTAGATCCATGAATGAGACTTGGAGTTGGAGAGTAAAAGGGACCCAGTGCTTGAGAGCAGCCTTCTGCATAAGATGTTGACTACTGACTCTCATCTGGCAGGAATGGGGTTGCAGGAGTTCTTGAAGGGAGAACAGCAGCTTTATCCTCAAAAACACAAAATACAGAAACCCCAAAATACAACAAACTAACATTTCTGGAGTATTTACTGTGAGCCAGCAGCTCTGCCAAGCATTTTCAAAAGAAAGCCTAATTCCACAGTCTTCTGCTTTCATAGCATGGTGTGTATACCTAGCCATGCTGTTCCAGGAGGCTATGGACATGTGTGAAAAAAGGTGTGGAAACAAACAAACAAACAAAGGAGTGGAGTCTACAACTCAGGACTGTGTTCTTAGGGAAGCAATGTGACCCATCATGACTTTCCAGCTGTTAACACAATTTGATAATGGAACTTTATCCTTAATGTTTCATTTAAAAATGGAATGATCTGTCTTATGGATTACTTTTACATTTTATAGTTTAAAACTATTAGTTCAGCTCTCCTATAAGTCTTCACAAAGTAACTAGGTGTATTTTAAGACAGAACAAATGAGTAAGTGGGTCAATGTTCTTGAAGCCAAGGTTCTCACTGAGAAACAAGGGTTATGCAAGTACAGATGCGGGGAGGTGAGAAAGAACCCTCTGGGGATGAATAGGGATTTCACTGTGAACTTAAGATCTCTAACATATACATACATGTATTTATGCATGTATTTGTGGGCATGTATGTGTAAGTGCACATGCATGCATACATTTTTTTGCTGTGTCTTTTCAAAGGGTCAAGAAGCAAAGATATCTCTGTAGTAATTACTAATAAGCCTACCTAAGCACCTCCATGTTCGTCTCTAATATCATCCTCCTCTAAAACAAACCATGTCCCCCATAGAGATGCCAACATCTTGTTAGGTCAGGAAGTAAGAAGCTTCTTTTTAAAAAAAAAGAAAGAAAAAAGTGTGTGAGAGCACAGGAAACAGTTTGAAAAGGGTTTGTATATTGGCCAAATCTGGGATAATCTGAGCACCAAAATAATTATTGATTATAGACAATTATGGGGGAGAATTATTAAGTTCATACTAATAATGGGTGGATGGATGTGGGGAGAGTAGGCACCTCTTGCTTATGGAATGACAGGTGCCAACTAGTAAATGCGGAAGGAAGGAGTGCTGGGGCAAGAAAAAGCAGCACATCACCACCAACATAGTAAATGTTGGATCACACAAGACTCGTCAACAGGTGCTAAATCCAAGCAGAAGTGTGTAAGAAAAGGATTTTTGAATGATGTGAAAGTTTTTCTCACAGATTATTTATTAGTTGTAAAAGAAAAGGGGTAATTATAAAGTGGAGAAATTGGACCATACTTTGACCAGGATCAAAACTCACATCACCATTCAGAGGCAGACAAACAATCATGTGCTTCCAGATGTGATATCCTGAGAACACAGCGTCACCTATGTGGTGGTCTAGCCTGGAAGGTACAAGCTGGATCTAATCATGGGGAAACATCAGACAAATGTTCTATTCAAAAAGCAGGGAAGGAGAACTGTATTTCAAAAGAATAATTTCACAATCATAAAAGACAAATACAGGCTCTGGAAATGTTTCAGATTAAAGGATTAAGCTAAAGAAATGTGGCATCTAAATGTAGTACCTGACCCTAGACTGGATCCTGTACTTGAGAGTGGGGGACCAGAGTGTGGGGTACCCTAAAGGTCATTATTGGCTCAACTGGCAAAATTGGAACATGCATTGTAGAGGATCATGTTAATGTTAAAAATACTAAAGTTAGTAACTGTAACTATTACATAACTATGGTTATGTAAAAAAATTGCTCTTAGAAAACACACACTGATGTACTTAGGAATAAAATTCTGGTAAGGCTCAAAAGGTTGGTGGTGAGGGGCTTATATTTATATTTATATTTATGTTTATATATATACACAATTTTATGTATACTTAAATGTATAAAACAGAGACATAATATGCAAAAAAGGAAATGGTAAATGTTAATAGCAATAGATAACAATAGCTGAAGCTGGGTAAAGGGTAAAAGAATATATGGCTTTTTTTGTACCATTCATATTCTTACAACTTTTAACTCTGAAAGTATTCCCCAATAAAAAGTTAAAAAATTAAAAAAAACTATATATTACCAAGTCAAAGATTGCTTTTTAAATAAATATTTCTTTTATTTTCTGTCCTTTCCTCTTTTATTTCTCCTCATTCTTTTCTCTCTTCTTTTTCTGCCCATTTTTAGAAGTTCAAGGCTGGTGAGAAGGGCATCTCCGTGGGGCAGACTGTCATCACGAAGCATCGGAACACTCGGTACTATAGCTGCAGAGTGATCGCCATAACATCACAAACCTTCTATGAGGTCATGTTTGATGATGGCTCCTTTAGCAGAGACACATTCCCTGAGGATATTGTGGTAAGTTCCTGGGGTGCCTCTTCCCCAGTTTATTTTTTGTATAACTAAAGCAGCTAAACCTTTCAGGAGTCTTTCTTCTGGCTTTTGAAGTGACTCATTTCACTTACTGTTTCATTCATGTGTGCTCTTTCCCACTGTGAAGAAATACCATTTTCTCTTAGGTTCCTGAGCCTTCATGATTGTAAACAGCAGCTAAGTAAACTTAGACTCATCTTCCTGAATTCTTTTAATTAAATAAGAAGTGTGTGTGGCCAGGAACATAAAATGGTGATTCACCTGTTCTTTTTTGTTACAGTTAGCATATTTGAATTCCTTTATTACTTTTTTTCCCTCTATGCTTGACTGAAGAATATGGCTTTTTTCATCTGACCTGACAGTGACAGCTGTGATCTGATGGATGTTTAATATGGGAGTAACAAAAATTACACAGAAAAAAGGCTGTGACTTTTACTGAGTTTCTTAACTGTGGTCTGGAATGGAACGTGTGTGTCCCTCGTCTACCTGTCTGTCTCCTCCTTCCTCTGTCCCCTCAATGAACCCTTGGGAATGATTTAGAGGCACTAGTGCATGTGTCTCAGGAGCCTGTTTTTAACAGGATGTTTCAAAGGACACTTTTCCACAGAAGTTTTCTGAAACCGAGATCAATCGAAGAACTGGGGTCAGGATTAGTCTAGTGGTCATTGTATTATCCCTTAGCGTTTAAGGGAAGTAACTCCTGCCTTGTTCTAAGTCTGTTGATGTGTTGCTCTTGGTAGTTAGAAAGATATTTCTTAATAACTCTTTTATAATAATAATTGTGTTATTATAATTGTGTGTGTGAGATTGCTCATAAATATTTCTAGAACTTTGGTCTCCTGGGGCCAAAGAAACATTGATTTAGTTGGCTTTATAATGCTTTCTTCTCTATGTTAAGAAACACAAGTTTTTAAACAAAGATGACCTTGTTCAAAAGATTTTAAAGCAAATTAATTTAGGCAAATTAACCATCCCAGGATTTGATAATATACCAATAGAGTGCATTGTTGTTCTTTGCAAAATTCTAACTAGAGCTTCACTTTGCTACATTGCCATTGCCATTCATAAACAGCAAGCTTTAGGTAACATGCTTTCCTTGTTAGAATAGGTTGCCCCTTTAAGCGCCCAGTCCAAAGTCACTGAATACCTGTGTGCCAAGCATCACACTGGGTGCTAGCGAAGACAAGGAGAAAGAAGCTGTGATTCCTGCTCAGTCCACGGGGCAGGCAGGCTGGTAAATGGGTGCTTTCTGTAAGTGATATCACTACTATAAATGAACCAGATGCAACTTACGACCTGTTGGGTCCAGAAGAATGAGTAAGAGACTCCACAGGGTTAGTCCGGCTGACACTGACATGTACCTCGTGCCAGCACTGCTTCCAGAACCTGATGTGTATGAACTCAGTTCTTCCTTACAACCGTACATGCTAGGCACTATTCTTTTTCACATTTGAGTTCTAGGGAAACTGAATCACAAAGAGGTAAATAACTTTCCCAGGGTCACACATGGCTAATAAGTCTCAGAAAGAGTATTCAATCCCAGTGTCTGGCTTTAGAACATCAGTTCTCAAACCCTGGCGAAAAAGGACATTGAAAGCAAGAGAATTGTTTTACAAGGACATGAAAGGTCTGGAAATATATGGGAGACTAAGTCCCTTGGCTTTCACCAGCCTTGCTGAGGTACATATGTATTTCAGGATCAACCACCTTTTATGCATTTGGAGCTGGAAAAGGAGAGAAAACTTGGATGGGGAGTGTGATTGAGGGTGTGATAAATAAAAGACTTTGAGCACTAATCCTCAAACCTGAGTAAATAGGACTTTGCCCATGCTAGTAGTTAATGAATCCTCAATTCTCTTTCACTTCACAATCCTCCACACAGCCAGCAGTTTTAAACTTTCCTGGAATATCTTTAACTTGTACATTGGAAAAGAGGTGTCTGTGATCCTGGAAGTTTTTTGAAATTCCACAAGCCTTTCCTTTGACACCTTCTGTTCCTACTCTCTGTAAACCAAAACAAGTTTGGTTTTAAGTATATGTGGGTGTTGTGAGAATACGGGCTCTAAAAGTTATAAGATTGTTCTGGAGTAGTACCACGTCATGAGATCAACAAGAATGGAAAAGCAAAATTCTTTATAGCTTGATGTGCATTACTTAGTATATTTAGGAACGGTTCAAGGGGCTGTATGTGCATGCATGTGTCATAGCCTTAGCCTTGGAGAGAAGGGAAGCATGTGCAGTGGCAGAAGGACCATAGAATGAGGGGAAGCCTACCTGAATTTGTGTGAATGGTAATATCTTCAGGGGAAAAATATAGTCATCTGCAAGCAGGTCTTCTCTCTTTTATCCAGCCCTTCGTATCTTTACAAGGGGGGGCCACAAAAAAACAAAATTATCTTCTGGAGGGCAGGCCTCTGGTAGTACAGACTTCCCATGCTAGGTGACTATTCTAGGAACCCATCTATATCAGTGTACCAGCTGGCATTGTTGTGAGAGGCTGCGTTTGGCTTCATTACATTTTTTTGAAAGACTCAACACATTTGCCCATTGCATCATGGGTGATTTAGGAGCACAGCTGCCTGTGTGGTGCTGAGTGTTCAGCAGTTTTTGATAAAAACTGGCATGACTCTTGTGCCCCACTCTCCCTATTCACTGGATCTTGCCCTGGGCCACTTTTTTTGTTTCCCTGGATGAAAAGGCCCTCAAAAAATGTTGCTGATGTGAAAGAGGTGAAACAAAAAACAACAGAAGTACTAAAAGGCATCAAAATTGATGAGTTTAAAAACCATTTTGAGCAGTGGAAAAACATCTTCATAGGTGTATTACATCAAATGGAGAGTACTTTGAAGGTGACTGAAGTTTAAACTTGTAAGTGTAAATACACAATTTTTTATAAATAAATTCTGAGTTTTTTTGGGTCCCCCCTCATGTACTCTCCCCACCCCATCCCTGACATTTTTGGTTACTTGTTTCAGACCTCTTACACCAAGAAGAAATGTTTCAATTGTGTTGTTTTTTCCCATACTTTCTAATAGCATCACCATTTGTTGGCTTTTGTGGCTTCTTGCTCTTTGTTATCTTGGTGCTGACTTAGATGTCCCCATGACATCTCTGGTGGCTCTATAGGGAAAGTTTTTTTCGTTGTAATATTGTATCAGTCAGAATGCTCTAAGAAACAAACCATTAGGGTGTGTTTAAAATATTTAATATAATCCCTGGCTGGCGTAGCTCAGTGGATTGAGCGCGGGCTGCGAACCAGAGTGTCGCAGGTTCAATTCCCAATCAGGGCACATGCCTGGGTTGCAGGCCATGGCCCCCAGCGGTCGCACTGTGCGGTCGCACATTGATGTTTCTCTCGCTCTCTTTCTTTCTCCCTTCCCTCTCTAAAAATAAATAAGTAAAATCTTTAATATTTAAAAAAATATTTGATATAATCTATCTCTATATATATTGTGTGTGTGACTTATTGGCTCATATGGTTATGGAGACTGCGAAATCACAAGATTTACATTTGTTGTTCCAATCTGAGTCTGAAGGGCTGAGAAACAAGAGAGTTGATGGTGTAGTTCTGAGAGGTGTCCAACCTGCAGACCACAGGCTACATGTGACTCAGGATGGCTATGAATGCTGCCCAAGACAAAATTGTAAATTTGCTTAAAACATTATGTGATTTTTACGTGATTACATATTGCAATGTATTTATCGTGTGGCCCAAGACAGCTCTTCTTCTTTCTGTTGTGTCCCAGAGACACCAAAAGTTTGGACACCCCTTCAGAAGGCAGGCAGGTTTGAGACCCAGGAAGAGCCCATGTTGCATTTAGAGTCCAAAGGCAGGAGAAAGCTGACTCCCACCCAGGTTAAAGGCACTCAGGCAGGAAGAATTCCCTTTCAAGGGGAGGAGGAGGTTACCCTTTTTGTTCTATTCAAGCCTTCAATTCATTGGATGAGCCCACTCACATTGGGGAGGGTAGTCTGCTTTACTCATTCTATCAATTCAAATATTAAACTGATCCAAAATACTCTCACTAACTCACCCAGAATAATATTGGACTAAAACATCATTCAAGTTGACACATATATTTAACCATCACAAATACATTCTCCTGAGGCATTTAGAAGACTCTGCCTGGTGGTACCAGAAGCTCTAACTCTGTGGCAGAGTGTAATTTCCTTTTCTATAAAACAGTGACCACATTGTTATGGTTGGTTTGTAGCACTCTGTAGATTCAGTCCATTAGCCGTGTACTTTGTGCTGGTCATCATCTATCTTCCCACAAGGTGAAGTCGTAGTATTTTAAGGCAAGCTTTTAAAATGTAAAGGATTATCAAAGGTTGATTTGGGCCTGTGTTTCTCACTGTAGTTAATGAAAGCTACATGATTCAATGCCTTTGATGTATGTCACCTAGACTTCCGTTTGAGATGGGGGAATTTGATGTTACATTTTAAGACATATTGGATGAGTATAATTAAGTATATTATAAATATGTTTACATATAAATTATATTGATTCCCCTATATGATATAATGTATATATATAATTGCATCATCATTTTTGATATTCATCTATACAGAACTGTATTCTGGGAGGTGGGGGCCCAGCTTCGTACCCCAATGTTGAGTTTCATCAGGCAGTAAGAATAATATAATCAGATGTGTTTCTGTCTCAGGATCTTGCAGATCGTGGCAGAATAATTATTTGGTGGAAACACTAAATGCATCTCACATAACTCAGAGAAGTCTTGTTTTCATTAGATGATATACCCATGGCATCTGAAACTGGTGGTAGAAAATGACTTTTTTCCTTCTGTTTGAAAACTCTCTAATCCACACAATGTGCTTATCAGGTGTGAGTGCAGCTGGGAAGGTTCTTTCTTCAAATGCACTTGAAGTCAGTATTATGGCTATTAAAGAATGAGCTTCTCTAATCTGCGAGTACTTACCAACTAGCACAATTTCCATTTTTTAACTATGAAAATCAAATTTGGAATATGAAGTTTAATCATCCAAAACTATTTATCTATGGCATAAATATCTTCCCTTATGAGGCCTAATGCTTAAGTAAAGAAAGTTACATTTCCTTATTTTTAGAATCACTGATTACATATCACTTTATAAACCCATAGAAGAGAACCTTTATTGCAGGCTGTCCTATCCATGTTTTAAAATGAGTTTGCCAAACATTAAAATGCCTATATTAGGGTTATGTGACCGGAGAGAGTATTTGAAGCCGTAGGGAGAAACATTCTTTAGACTACCAGGAAATTTATATTCATACCTAGGTACTTTATTTCTGTGATAGCAAGAAAAATGTCCAAAAATTTTCCTCTCAACAATACACCTGCAGAATATGTGTATCAGTCCAGTTAAACTCAGCATGCAATCTGTAGCTTTCAAGGGCAGTAATAAATGATGTATTACAACACACCTCCACCTGTCAGTCTATAAAATTGCCACACACTTCCTGATGAATTTTTTTTGTCTCCTACTATTTTGATGGGAATGAAAATGCCCACCTGAGATAACTCAACGAGCACAGAGATTCCAGAGCCTGCTTTTAACCTCTGCTAAACCTGGCATCCTGGAGCATGTCCATGTTGACGCTAGAGTGATGACTGCTTCCTTTTGTCCAAATTTCGAGGGAGGAGGTTTGGTCAACAGGATCTGGATAGTTCTAGGATGAGCACTTAACATTCACCAGTGGATGTGACAAGAGAAACAGGACCATTTAGAAATTTGACAGCAAGAGTCCATCACTGAAATTTCCATGAGGACTTGCTACATTTTTCAGCCTCTGTTGAAATGTGAAAGAAGCATAAGAACTATACCCTTCAGGGTTCTGGGGATATATTGTCATGACCTTTAGTTTTTTGGCGCTGTATGGTACAAACTGAAGTTCTTAGAGCTAATTTTTTTCTCAATTTTTTAAGCAAATTGTTTAAACTTTTGAGCCTCAGGTTTTTTCCCCACTAAGGAAGGACTAATATTTCTACCTTCGAGGATTATTGGAAGTACTAAATGAGATAAATGCCCAACACACAGTGGGCTCGATATAATTTTTTTTATCATATTAACTTTAGTTGGTGGAACTCTTTTTTCCTTTGTCCTCTCCATTTAGTTTATGCTGTGTTTTCTGTTCTGATGAAACTTGGTTAGAAGATGTGTCCTCAGAACTTTGTTCCCACTTGTTAGATTAAACGGGGGCCTATATGTGTGAGATTTCACTGTGTTAGCTTATTGTTTCCACTTGGCTAGTAGGTATAGGGGTGACTCTGGATGTTCTGGAGGCAAAAGAAAATATCCAAGTAGGGCAGGATTGAGAAACTAAGAAAAGTGTTGTTCACAGAAGCAATTTATACTGTGGGATCCTGGGAAGCATTTTTAGATTCCTCTTGGCTTCTAGTTTTGAGGTACCCTACATTTTCAAGTCAGATGGAAATCACACCCCATCCCACATCATCTGTTACGTGGACGCCAGATTAATGTCCCTAACCACCCTCCTTACCCCCTAAGGTCCCACCATGGTTTTTCTGGATCAATGGGAATTTGCCAGATGAGGCTCCAAAAACTTTGTTGGTTGAAAATTCTTGAGGTATGGCCTACATGGCACTTAACTGCTCAGGAGCGGTGCCCTAGCTTCTCCTTCCTGACTGAGGACGGACCTGAGAGTCTGTCAGGTGAAGGGTTCACCAAATGCCCACTGATGCTTACTTCGTCTTGGGAAGCCTTTTATACATGCTGAAGAATATCAATTATTACTTTGATTTTAATCAATGTTCAATTTAAAGTTTACTTTTCTAAGCCTTTAACTTCAGCTGACAAATTTTATTTTATTACTGTATCTAAAAATTTTACACAAAAATAAGAACAAACTCATTTGTTCCTTTATTAATGTTTATAAAAATGTATAAATTTGACAGATCAAATCCTAATCATTTTACATTTAAGTAATCAAATTTCCTTGGACATCTTAACTATGATTACAGATTTAATATGTACAGTTCTTACAAATGTCACAATTTTCTAAGTGCTTAATGTCCATAACTTGAATAAACCAGACATTAGTTCAGCTGTTCAAATTCTCTTAAGTATTTCAAACATCTTCAAAAAACAAATAACATAAAGCAGTGCAATATTTATAAAACACATTACTGTACCTTTATAAATGTAATTTATATGGGATTGATTGTATTTAAACACAATGTAATTGATGGGTATTTAAATAGAAAGAATATACCCACCAAAGGGAATAGAATTACTATCTTTACTAGCAGTTTACTAAGAAAAAATCGTCAAAGAACCTCAGGGCCTTTCAGAGGCATAGAGTCTGGTTGTATCTTTGAAAACTAAACCCACAGTTGTTGGGCAGGGGCTTCTAACTAAGGTCAGAGTTCATCTGATTCATCAATTCTCTAAACCTTGCATCCTTCATGAACTATCTCAGGTTAGGCCCTGGGATTTTATTCCCTTTTGTGTAATTCTTGTGTGGGTTTTTGCATTTAAAGCCTGGGGCATACTAAAGAATTATTGAAGCCCTTATTTGAGTTGGACTCCCTTTCTTTTTTATAAATTGTATGTGTCTTAATGACCATGGTTCTGTAGCTGTCTTCACTGACAATTTCCATTTAGCACTGGTGATCGTCTGAAGAAAAGTAGATCATTCCCCTGATGTCCCGTGCAGGAGATTAACTAGTCGCCCTAAAGACACACTGTCAGTTATATTTTTCTTCAAATATATACCTTCCTCACTTGACAGTATTTCTCTTACTTGTATAAGTATTTCTTTTGGTAATTATATCAAGGTGATTGGTTTAGGGAACCTATTCCCAGGAGAAAGGTTCCTAGTGTATTCTTTGAAAGGGGATTCAAGGTGTACCATCTCATCTTCTATCTAAAAAATCAAAATAACAGTATTGAACCTGCAGACAATGTTATTAATTTCCAGGAACTCATCATTTCTTTTCAGTGCAGAGCTTAAATCCAAAGGTGACAGTCAACATGAACCAAATCTATCCTGTGTTTGGAAATACTCAGTGATACTTTTTTTTTGGTTTATGTGTTCAACACTTCTAGGCACCACAGGGAATCCAAAGTTGTGTAAGCATAGGTGTAGGAGTAACAGAGGCAAAATAAAATACCCAAGTGGTTTGAAAGACTAAGAAAAATGTTGGCCCTGACCAATGTGGCTCAGATGGTTGGATGTTCCACATAGCAAAAGGTCACTGGTTTGATTCCCAGGCAGGAAAGAGAGAGAGTTCTCAGAAATATGCTATGCCATGGGATCCTGGGAATCTCTTGGGTTTTCAAGTCTAGTAGCCACGGAGACAGTCTATTACAGTGGCAGAGACCAGGTTGACCAAGAGACACCTCTTGTCAGTGGGGCCTCCTCAGCTTTGGGAATTCTTGCCCCATCCCAGCCCATTTGTGTTCTTTTTTACTGATGTTTCTTACCTTACCTCCCACCAGGAGCTGATGAAAGATCCAGTGAAGGTTATTGAAAATAAGTTCACAGATCAAGTAATCATGATGGGGAGGAGTTGAGCTGGGTTACTGACTTGTAAGGATCTTTTATATATTCTATGTACAAATCTTTTGTTGGATGTTTTGTATTTTTTTCTCCTAGTTCAAGTAATACTTAATTTTGTGAATTTAACAATTTATCCATTCACCAGTTGATGAACATTGGATTACTTTTTGTTTTGGGCTATTGTGAGTAATGCTGCTATGAAAATTTGCTTTGAAGCCTTTGTGTGGACATGTGTTTTCACTTCTGTGGGATAAATATCTAGGAGTGAGATTACTGAGGTGTATGTTAGATGATGTTTAGTTTTATTGGAATCTGCCATACTCTTCAAAAGTTGCTTTACTATTCTGTATTCCCATCAGTAATATGTGAGGTTTTAGTTACTCTACATGTTCGCCAACACCTGATATTCTCAGTCTTTTGGATAATACCATTTTAGTGGGTGTGGAGTCATATCTCAGTGTGATTTAAATTTTTATTTTGCTTATAATTAATGGTTTTGAGCATCTTTTCATGTGCTTATTAGCCATTTTTACATTATCTTTGTTGAAAAGCCTACTAAAATATTTCACTGATTTTTTAAAAAGACTTTATTTATTTATTTTTAGAGAGAGGGGAAGGGAGGGAGAGAGGGAGAGAAACTGATTGATATATCAGTTGCCTCTCTCACACCCAACTGGGGACCTGGCCTGCAACCCAGGCATGTGCCCCTGACTGGGAATCAGACCAGTGACTTTGGTTCTCAGGTTGGCACTCAATTCACTGAGCCACACCAGCTGAGGCTATTTCACTGATTTTTTAATTGCGCTGCAAGAGTTTGTTTTATATTTTGTATTTGAATCCTTTTTTAAGATATGATTTATAAATATTTTCTTCTAGCTTGTATCTTGTTTTCACTCAATAGTGTCTGAAGACCAAAAGTTGTAAATTTTGATGAAGCCCAGTTTATCAATAGCTACTTTATAAATCATGGTTTTAGTTTATTACTTAAGAAATCTTTGCCCAACTCAAAATCACAAAGATTTTCTCTTATGTTCTCTTCTAGAGTTTATAGTTTTAGGTGTTACATTTAGAACTATGATCCATTTTGAGTTAATATCTGTGTGTTGTGTGAGGCACCATAGGGGTGAAATCCATACAACATAATTAATGAATTGTGACAAGGATTAAATGAGAAAAGATTTATAATCATCATAGTGCAGCTCCTTACACATAGTAGCTACTCAAAAAAAATGTGGTTCCTTTCTGCTCTTTGACTTACCTTTCTCAAAATTGCACAACAGAAGGAAAATCTATTTAATTATTTCTTTTAGTATTCTGAACTTTATGAAAGCCTTTCGGACAGCTCATTTGTGGATCTACTTAATATCAGGAATATTTTGGAAATGTGTATTGTATAGATCTTCAAAAATTTAATTCAAACATTATAATTTCTATACCTTTAGAGAAAGACTAGAAAATACTAGATAAAATAGTGGTTCCTTCTGCAATGAGATCTTACTATAAATGTGCTTAGACCTAAAAAAATACTTTCACAGATTTTATTTTAGATCACTGTTTCCAACAAACTGGGACATAGTTTGTTTTTCCAAAGAAATAAAACAGGAAGGGAGGGGTAAAGAAGAAAATAATTTTTTATAAAAGTGCAATAGACATTAATGAAGAAGTGCTTAAAGAAGAAATTAAACTCCAATTTTTCCATTTTAACCTGAAGTCTGTCATAACTTATCTCAGTTTGATATATAACATCCACTAAGCTTCAGACTTCTTGAAACCAAGGACCATGTCTGTTTAAATTACTGGTACGTACCTAGCTCTCAGTACAGAGCCTGGTTTGTAGTAAGTGTATAATAAATAGTTGTTGAACTAAACAATGACTAAATAAATTAATACTAACAGCTGTCACGTTCAGGTATTAAATTTGTTATTCTAGACATCAGTATATTATTTTAAAATTAGTTATCAATGTTAAAAATTGTTTTTAAATTTCAGTCCAAGTTTGTATTGTAGGTTTCATGCCTTTCCAGGCAAAGAACATTTTGTTCCTAGAGCAGAGCTGTGTTCCAGCAAGACTTCAGTATTTTCAGCTTCCATATAGATCCCCGTAAATAAGAAGGTCCCTGAAAATATTTGAAAACACTGGTTCAGGTGAAGTGAATTGTTATGTACAGTCTCACTGTCATGAGAGAGAGTACTCTTCATGAGAAGAGGGCTAAGGGAATGATGCAGCATGGAATTAATGAAATTAATGCAGCTTGCTGGTACCTGTGTGTGCCCGAGGGTGGGAGTATTAGGAAATGTCTCCAATGGCCTTAGCTGGCTTCCCCATCAATGTTTAGCTCTGAACTCTGGATATTAGTGACAACACTTCTATATCTCAGAGTAGGCTAAACAAATTTTCATTTAAGAGAAACTACAAACATAATGAAAATTCCTTATATCTTTTCATAAGTACATGGTCAGATATCACTGTTGCTGCACATCATAGTAGAGTATCAGAATGTCATCATTCATAATTGACCATTCTATTCCTTTTTAAATGAAAATGGTACACTAATATCTCTGATGCTAGGTTTCAAACTTTTAAATCTTTCCTTGCTCTAATCTCATTTTGACATCAAAATGAGATATTGTCACTGTGAGTGTCGTATAACCGTGCATTTTTCATAAAGAAAGGCCTTAAATTTTCCAGAGCTGACCCTTTCTGTAGCATACTTGTAAGCATAGTGTTCTACATACAATTTCTGAAATATATAGCTGGCACTGAGAGCTTCCTGAGCCAAAAGTCAACAGGGAACTGCCTGTGTACAAGCCCTGTTACATTATCTTTCACCTTCACCAACCCCAAATGCGAACACACCAGGATATAGCGTATACATTGGTGACACCTCCCAGATGATATTGGGCTACAAATTAACAGTTATGTTCTTATTTGATCATGGAGTTCAAATTATTTTGGTAATAGAGTGAACTTAGATTATTGTTTGCAAATGTATTAAGTAGAAGTCAGTACGATCTATTTGGTTATTAACTGACACTGTCTTTATTTTAAAAAATTTTTATTGTATTTTTTTCTATTACCTTTTAGTCCTCTTATACTCTCCCCCAACAATCATCATACTGTTGCTGTCCATGTCTGTGAGTCCTTTTTCCTTTTTGCTCAACCCCTTTGCCCCCTAACCTCTGCCTCCCCACCCCAGCCATCATCCTGCTCTCCGTCTATGGGTCTGTCTCTATTTTGCTTGTTAGTTCAGTTTGTTCATTAGACTCCACATGTGAGTGAAATCATATGGTGTTTTTCTTTCTCTGACTGGCTTATTTCACTTAGCATAATATTTTCCAGCTCCATTCATACTGTCACAAAGGGTAAAATTTTCCTCTTTTTTAAGGCTAAGTAGTATTTCATTGTGTAAATACCCCATAGTTGTTTTATCCACTTATCTTTTGGTGGACACTTGGGCAGCCCCCATATCTTGGCAATTGTAAATAATGCTGCAATGAAATTAGGGGTGCTTATGTTCTTTTGAATTAGTGGGTTGGGTTTCTTCAGATATATTCCCAGAAGTGGGATTGCTGGGTCAAAAGCCAGCTCTATTTTTAAATTTTCAAGGTATCTCCATACTGTTTTCCATAGTGACTACACCAATCTACATTCCCACCAACAGTGCAGAATGGTTCCCCTTTCTCCTCATCTTCACCAACACTTGTTTATTGATTTATTGATGATAGCCATTCTGACAGGTGTGATGTGATACCTCATTGTCGTTTTACTTTGCATTTCTCTGATGATTAATGATGTTGAGCATCTTTTCATACATCTATTGGCCATCTGTTTGTCCTCTGTGGAAAAGTGTCTATTCAGGTCCTTTGCCCATTTTTCAGTTGGGTTGCTTGTTTTGTTTTTGTTTTTGTTTTTGTTTTGTTTTTGTTTTTGTTTTGTTTTTTGGTGTTGAATTTCATAAGTACTTAATAAATTTTGGATTTTAACCCCTTAACAGATGTGTTGGCAAATATGTTCTCCTATTCTGTGGGTTGGCTTTTTATGTTGTGGGTTATTTCCTTTGTCATGCAAAAACGTTTTAGTTTGGTATAGTCCCATTTGTTTATTTTTTCTTTTGTTTCCTTTACCTGGGGAGATAATATCTGATAAAATACTGCTATGAGCAATGTCTGAGATATTGCTGCCTATGTTTTCTCCTAGGATTTTTATGGTTTCAGTTCTAACATTTAAGTCTTTGAACTATTTTGAATTTATTTATGTGTGGGGAGTAAGAAAGTGGTCTAGTTTCATTTTTCTGCATGTATCTGTTCAGTTGTCCCAGCACCATTTATTGAATAAACTATCTTTAGCCCATTGTATGTGCTTGCTTCCTCTGTCAAAAATTAATTGACTGTAAAGGTGTGGGTTTATTTCTGGGTTCTCAATTCTGTTCCATTGATCATGTGTCTGTTTTTATACCAGTACCAAGCTGTTTTGAATACTAAGGGCTTATACTACAGTTTGATAGTAGGCAGCACGATTCCTTCAGCTTTATTCTTCTCTCTCAGGATCACTGTTGCTATGTAGGGCCTTTTGTGATTCCCTATAAATGTTTGAAATATTTGTCTAGTTCTGTGAAATACACTATTGGAATCTTGATAGGAATTGTGTTGAATCTATAGATTGCTTTGGGTAGTATGGATTTTAATGATGTTAATTCCTCCTATCCATGAACATGGTATGTGTTTCCATTTATTTGTATCTTCTTCAATTTCCTTCTTCAGTGTCTTATAATTTTCCAAATACAGGTCTTTTACATCCTTGGTTAGATTTATTCCTAGGTATTTTATTCTTTTTGAAGCAGCTATGAATGGGATTGCTTCCTTGATCTCCCTTTCTGTTAGTTTGTTATTAGCGTATAAAAATGCAGCTGATTTCTAGATATTAATTTTGCATCCTGCTACTTTGCTGAATTTATCAGTTCTAGTAGTTCTTGGTGGAATCTTTGGGATTCTCTACTTGTATCATGTCATCTGCCAGTAAAGATGGTTTTACTACTTCCTTTCCAGTTTGCATGCATTTTGTCTCTTCTTCTTGTCTGATTGCTGTGGCTGGGACTTCTAGTACTATGTTGAGTAAGAGAGGTGAAAGTGGATATCTGTCTTGTTCCCAGTCTTAAGGGGAATGCCTGCAGTTTTTGCCCTTTGAGTATGATGCTGGCAGTGGGTTTGTCATATATTGCCTTTATTATGCTTAGGTATGTTTCCTCTAGTCCCACTTAACTGAGAGTTTTTTATCATAAATGGGTGCTGGATTTTATCAAATGCCCTTTCTGCATCTATTGATATGATCATGTTCTTTTTATCCTTCATTTTGTTTATGTGGTGAATCATATTTATTGATTTGCAAATGTTGTACTAGTGTTGCAATCCTGGAATAAATCCCACTTGATCATGGTGTATGATCTTTTTGATGCATAGCTCTATTCAGTTTGCTAAATTGTTGAGGATTTTAGCATCTATGTTCATCAGGTATATTGACCTATAATTTTATTTATTTTTTTTTGTAGTCTCTTTATCTGGTTTTGGAATTAGGATAATGCTGGCCTTGTAAGATGAGCTTAGAAGTCTAACTCTTGAATTTTTTGAAATACTTTGAGAAGAGAGATTTTATCAGTTCTTAGAATGTTTGGTAAAATTTACCCGTGAAGCCATCCAATTGAGGGATTTTGTTTGTTGGGATTCTTTTGATTACTGCTTCCGTTTCACTAGTTGTGATCTGTGTATTCAGATTCTCTGACTCTTCCTGATGTAGTTTAGGAACATTGTATGTTTCTGGGAATTTATCCATTTTGTCTGGGTTGTCCAATTTGTTGGTATATTGCTGTTCATATTTTCTTACAGTCCTTTGTATTTCTTTGGTGTCAGTTGTTATTTCTCCTCTTTCATTTCTGATTTTAGTTATTTGTGTCCTTTCTCTTTTTTCCTTGATCAGTCGAGTTAAAGGTTTGTCATTCTCTTTATCTTTTCAGAAAACTAGCTCTTGGATTCATTGATATTTTTTATTTTTTTATACTATTTTGTTTATTTCTGCTATGATCTTTATTATTTCTGTAGTTCCACTCACTTCGAGCTTTGTTACTTTTTTCCATTTCCCTTAAGTGTAAAGTTAGATTGTTTTTGAGCTTTTTCTTGTTTCTGTAGATGAGCCTTTAATACTATGAATTTCCCTCTTAGGACTGCTTTCTCAGTCTCCCACAGATTTTGGATATTTGTGTTCTCCTGTTTATTTGTTTATATAAGTTATCTTTTGAATTCTTCCTTGGTCTTGTTGTTTACCCATTCATTGTTTAATAATGTGTTATTTAGCTTCCATGTCTTTGTGTGCTTTTTGTTTGTTTGTTTTCTTCTTGTTACTGATTTCTAGTTTCAGAATATTATGGTCAGAGAAGATGCTTGATATGATTTCAATCTTCCTAAATTTATCGAGACTTGTTTTGTTTCCTAACATGTGGTGCATCCTAGAAAACATTTCATATGCCCTTTGAAAAGAATGTATATTTTGCTGCTTCGTGATGAAATGCACTAGAGATAATTAAATCCATTTCATCTAGAGTGTTATCTAAGGCCACTGTTTCCTTGTTGTTTTTCTGTCTGAAAGATCTATCCATTGAAGTCAAGGGCTGTTAAAAATCCCCTACTATCACTGCATTTGTATCATTCTCTCTTTTTATGTCCGTGAAGATGTGTTTCACATATATAGGTGATCCTTTGCTGGATGCATAAATGTTCACTAGGGTTTTGTCCTCTTGTTGGATTGTTCTCTTTATCATTTTGTATTGCCCTTCTTTGTCTCTTACTTTAGCCTTGGTTTTAAAGTTTATTTTATCAGAAATAAGTATTGCTACCCCTGCTCTTTTTCCCTTTGCAAGACTTATCTTTTCCCATCCCTTTACTTTTAGTCTGTGTGTATATTTCATTCTGAGGTGGGTCTGTTGAAGACTGCATATATATGGGTCTTGTTTTCTTATCCATTTATCTACCCCCATCTTTGATTAGAGCTTTTAAACCATTTGCATTTAAAGTGTTTGTTGATATATATGTATTTTTTGCCTTTCTGGGTTTTTTGAACTATATCCCTGGTTGTTTTTTTGTTTGTTTTCTTTTTCTTAAAGGAAGCCTTTTAACATTTGTTGTAATACTGGTTTTGTAACCAACTCCGTTAGCCTTTTCTTGTCTGGGATGCTCTTTATCTGCCTTTCCATCTAAATGATATCTTTGCTGGGTAAAGTAGCCTTGGTTGTAGGTCTTTGCTTTTCATATCTTTGAATGTTTCATGGAAATTCCTTTTGGTCTGAAATGTGTCTGTTAATAAATCAAATGACGGTTTTATGTGATTTTCCTAATAAGTAACTAACTGCTTTTCTCTTGCAGTATTTTATGATTCTCTCCTTGTCTTGAAGCTTTGCCATTTTAATTATGATGTGTCTCGTGTGAGCTTCTTTTGATTTATTTTGTTTGGTACTCTCTCCACATTTTGGACTTTGTTTCTCCTTCACTGTGTTAGGGAAGTGTTCTGTTATTATTTCTTCAAATAAGTCCTCAATCCCCTACTCTCTGTCTTCTCCTTCATGTATGCCTATGATGCACTATTTGTTACACTTCATGAACTCCTAAAGGTCCATTTAACCATCCTCATTTTTAAAATTTAATTTAATTTAATTTTTTTTTTTTTCTGCTCTGCTTGGGTGTTTTTTTCAACCTTGTCTTCCAAGTCACTGATTTGATCCTCTGCTTCATCTAACATACTGTTTATTCCTTTCAGTGTGTAATTTTTTTTTTAGATATTGCATTGTTTATTTCCAAGTGATCCTTTTTTATGGTTTCTATGTCTTTTTTCATGTGGTTGAGCATCCTTATGATCATTACTTTGAACTCCATATCTGATAAATTGCTTGCCTCCATTTCATTTAGCTCTTCTTCTAAAGAATTCTCTTATTCTTTCATTTGGAGCTTGTTTCTTTGTCTTCCCATTTGGCTACCTCTTTGTGTTTGTTTCTGTGTGATAGTTAGGTCTGCAAAGACTCATGCAGACCGATATCAGACACTGCTTGTGACTAGCCCTGGGAAATGCATTTGGATCTGTCAGTGATCCACAGCTTGTAGCTCCCTCTGAGCACTAGGCTTTAAGGAGGTTCAGCTAAAGTTAAAGGTTCTAGTGATCCGCTCTACTTGCAGGCTATCTGATAGGCTTAGTTACAGAAAGAGCCTCCAGTTTTACTCCTCAGTAATAGGGCTTAAGCTCTATAGGGTGAAACGAGGGATTCCTGTAGGTGGGGCTATTCTTTCTCCCAGGTTGATTCCACATGGAGGGGAGTGCTCTGCCAGAGAAAGGTGGCCTCTGCAGTGTGGGGACCGACTTATCACAGGGATCCTGGCCGCTGACCCTTAAGCTCTCTCTCCAGAGCCACCAACCCCAGACTCTCTTCATAGGGCTCTAGTGTGCTCTGCCTTCCCTCTGCCGAAGCCCAGGGTAAGTGGCTGCAAATGTGTTTTTGTGTGTTGGTCCTTTAGGAGGTTGTTTGCATCTTTACCCATCTTTCCCTAATGGACAGAAACCCCACTGCATTTTATAGCCGGGTGGTTATTTGGGTTCCTTTCCTGGTTCAGGTGCTATAGTCTGAGGAGCCCAGCTTGTGGTTTAGATCACACACTTCTCAGGGGAAACCCACAGCCACTATAATATCCTTCCAGTACTTCAGATGCCATCTTTGGGAATGTAGAAAGCCCTCTTGCTCCTCCACACTTCCTACCAGTCTCATTGTGGTGAGGTGGTTTCTTCTGTAAATCCTTGGTTATAAGGCTTCTCTCTAGCTGGCGTTCAGTTAGTTATTCAGAATGATTTTTCTATAATTTAGATGTAATTCCACTTTGGTCCTAGGAGAAGGTTAGTGTAGCTTTGACCTACTCTGCCGCCATCTTGAATCCTCTCAAGTCATTTCATTTTTTAGTCTTTCTCTTTAAAATGGGGATATTTGGTGTAGGGGCTCTTACAGTCCTCTTCAGATTCTGGCAGGGGAGAAAAGCAATGGGTTATCTCTAATCATCTCTGACCATAAGCATGGGAGTGTGTCTTACGACAGCCATCCCCTTTTTTGTACATATACATTCTCCCGTTGTGATTTCAGGCTTTAACGATCACTTGTGTGGGAAACGTGAGGCCACGGCCTGGAAAGTGGCTGTTATGTGGGTTCATGATGCCACACTGCCAACATGTCGTGTCATTTGTATATTGCATTATCATTTAGAGAACAAGTTATTCTTAAGTCTCAGCCCAGACATAATTTTTCTTGAGATATTTTTACACACCTTGATGTTTTTTTGCAGTTGTACATTTCACCACAGAAACTTTATAAGTCTTTTCATAGCAGTAGGCTGAGTCCCACACATCTGTCTGTTTTATCAGTTCTGCACTTTTTGCTTCACCCATTTGGGAGTCACCCAGTTGGTTTAAGTTAAAACAGCTCTTCTTGGGTGCCCACCGGAGAATAAGTTAGTGCTGCACGAGTAGGTCTCTTTCTTGGGGTGTTTATCCAAAAGGATGCTCCCTTTCTTTGGCCATGGAAGAAGCTGATATTATAAGAGCTAAAAGAATATAGCCAGAGAGTGACTGAGATTAGATTAAGGGAAATGTTAACTATTCGTCTGGGTCCTATTTTTCTTCCATTCTTGTACATATTCCATTCCCGATACTTTAGTGGTAGAAGAGAGCGCATAGACAAGGGCTTTGGAAATTTAGGAACCATAATCTTAGTTCTGCCTGTCACTTCCAGTGGGACTTGGATAGGTCATTCAGTGAGGAAATCTTAGCCACAGTGTTGGTTGTCTGGTTCTGAGTAGTCATTGGCTCAGTTCAGGTCTGCTGCCTGAATGAGATAGGCTAATGAGTAAGTGTGCAGTTCTTCTCACTGCAGCTTTTAAAACACCCCATTCCCTCCCCCTTTCTCCTCGGTGACCCCTTCCAACTCCTACCCCTAGAGGAAGTTTCTTCTGCCATACGCCTGTGAGTGGTTCTCAGGCCCTTTACTGAACACAAGTGAGCAGGTAGCTCACTACCAATTTATTGCTATAATGATTAGGAAGCATCTGCTTCTTTGTGTAGAGTCTAAACACTGCCTTTGCAATACTTCATGAGCCAGTCTTAGTTTGTGACTTCTAGTGCAAAACTGGAAAAAAAAACACACACATTCTCTCTTTCCATGCCTGTAGAGAGCCATCAGTTTCCTTCTCAAATCCAAACAAAACTGTCCTCCTGCCTGAATCAGTTCACACACATTTGTTGTGGGAAGGATTGAATGATTTAATGAAAAAATGGTTTTCAGAATGCTCTTCCTCCAGGACACTCAGGATGATATTTTTTGGATGATGCCCCACTCAGAATGTTGCTCTCAGGTGTGAGAACACAGTACCTGAAACCCAGACCAACCATGCAAGCGTGATAGCTCTGGTCCTCCAGTCTGCCGTGGAACACCTCCCACTGCAACTATGAGCTGTGCTACATGAATTATTTATGCCACTATTAAAAATCATGTTTGCAGAGACTATTTAATGGCACAAGATAATAAATGGAAAAATCAGGCTCAAAAATTGTATATACAGTATGATCCCAATTATATATAAAAATATAAATATGCAAAGCAAAAATTCTCAAAGGAAATGCATCAAAATGTTACTGATTATATCTGAAGAGTGTAATCATGGGTGATTATGATTTTCACTTTATCACCTTATGGTTTCCATATGAGCATGTTTTATTTTTATAATCAGAAAAAATGTTATTTTTTAAAAAGATCTGAACCCTTCTGATAATTCTTTATATTGTGAGTCATTTTCCCTGATTTTCCTTATCTGGATTCTTTTAGATTCTTATGTCAAAATTTCATTTTAGTTCCCTCATTTCTTAGCTGTCTGGGATATAATAACCATGTAGTGTGCTAATAATCTTTCTGTTAAATGCTTCTCCTTTATACTGTAGTTCTATATGTAGTAGTTCTTACATCTATATTTTCATTATTATTTTGTAATTTTTGTTGAATTTATTGGGGTGACATTGATTAATACAATTATATAGTTTTCAGCTGTACATTTCTACAATACATCAGCTATATATTGTATTATGTGTTCACCACCCCAAGTTACCTTTTTTTATTTTAATGCTTGCATTTTCTGCTAGAGTTGCATAAAGTAAAAAAACACATCTGTTTTTCTCACTGCAAATCCTAAAGCAAAGGAGGTGCTTGAAAATTAGGTGTTGAATGAATGACTGCCCCCTTGTCTTCTTCCTAGGTGTTTTATTCCTGCCTACCTAGAGGACTGGGTTGTTTGGATTTCAACTCTGATAATATTGTCTGATCTGCTGTAGGAGGTTATTGGCTTCTCACTGCATTCTTTCTTCACAAGTTTGAATCCCAAGGGTCACCTCCTACCAAGGTTTTGTTGTCCCCTCACTGTCATCCTTCAGATGTTCCCTGTTGATATAAATCATATTCAGTCACAGTTCACATCAAAGTCACCAGCTGCCAGTCACTGTGCTTTGCTTTTCTGTTCTCTCCTTTTAAGTATATTAGTTACAATTCTCCCCAAAACCGTACTTTTGTATTATCACCTCCATTTGATTGATGAAGAATCCAAGACATAGAGAGGTAAAACAACTTTTGCCTGGTAACAGCTCTTTGACCCCACGTAGTGTGGCTCCAGACTTAGAAGCACTAACCTGTGCTGCTTTAATGTGATGTGTCCTGTGTGAGTCCAGCACACACGCTAGGAGGGAGCACACACCACACAGAGTGAAACAGGAATCTGGCTCCGATGCTCTGATCTCAAAGCAGCCCGTGTGGCCCGTGAGCACAGGATAGCCTTCTTTCCCACAAGGCTTATCTTTACCTTTCCTTTCATCTTTCTTTTTCAGCTTTTGGAACTGGCATTTATTTTTAGAAACCATTACAGAGATGTTCACCCCAAGCCTGTATTTCTCCATTTTGCAACATAAATTTTTATGATATAATAAATATTTTGTTTCCCACATGCATTTTAGCCTTTGCCAACATGTATAAAAAGGGGGAAAAGATCTGTTCTATATAGATGGAAAAAATTTTCGTCCTCTTTGAATATGTGGAGTTTTGATCCTGGGGTCCTTCCACATTAGTGTCTGCAGGAAAAGTAGGAGGAGGTTGCAGCCAGCTCGGGACAGTTCTTAGAAATGGTTTTGGCTGTCTTTCCAAGTTGGGAAGAACTGGACGGATAGCAGACAACCATGTAACCCTGGGCAAAGGAGTTGACATTAGTTATCCATAAATTTGAGGTAAATACTAGGATCATTATTGGAATTATTGAAATACAATGTATAAAGCAGTTAGGATGGTGCCCAGCACATAATAAACATTCAGGTAGTGTTTGTTATTGTGGTTTGGTTATTTTTGTTGGTGATTGTGGCAGTAATTTTTAGTTAGCTCCTTGGTTTTAGAGGCTCCCTGAGCATAAGACTACTAGTTACACTTGAAAATTATACATCTTCTATACCTTTATCAAAGGAGAGGTTATTGAAAGACATCTAAAAGAATGATCAGAAAACTGGAAACAAATAAGTCTCCTTTTCAAATAGTTTGTATATCAAGGGCTTCTAAGAGTTGAACTTAAAAGATTCCCTATTTTGGCTTCTGCTGTGATGGGGTATCAGCCCAGGGATCATTGGTGGGATCATCCAGAACACCCTTCAGAAGAGAAACCGATCAGGGCTATAGCTCTATCCTCCTGGCTTGGCCAGCCAGTCAGTATATTCAGTGCAATCGCCTGACCAACTGTGGGCACCCAAATAAAGTCAAGTTGTTGATGTCAAAGGCTCCAACAGTGATCCTGCAAAACGCTGCTGGAGCCACCAGCTCGCTTCTGTCTTGGGCACCTACCTCTTTTTAAGTGCTACCTAGCTCTCACCACAACTTACCTAGCCAGGTGCAGGAGTTTTAAATAAACTTCTGTGATTAGTGATCTAATTAGGGACTCGGTGATTAGTTCAGTTTGCATGGAGGGTGATATAACATTGAGGGAAGGCATGAGTAGTTTTGGTTAATCGTAAGGAGAGAAAGTTCTTACTTACCCTTACTTACTTACCCATTACAGTTGGTAATGAGAGGGTAAGTCCTGGACACAGAGAGCTCCTACTTCCCTGCCATATTCCTGTTATCACATACAGTTCCTCATATTGTGGATATTCATGTATATGTTTGAGTCTCCCACTGGACTCTGAATTCCTTGGGGGAGAGGACTTCACAAGTACTATATTTGTCTCTCTCCAATGATGAGATTAGTGCTAGGCATAGAGGAAACACTCAGTGTATACCAGAGTGAGAGAGAAAAGTGGAGAGAGAGGAAAGAAGGGGCAGGTTCTAAGGTGGGTAATCAGTGAATAAATGATCCTTTTAGTTCCATTCATACTCCAGTTCTAAGAATGCAGAGAACTTTTTGTTGGCATTTCCAAGGCTTCTGCCTTGTCCCTGGTGCCCACATATGCTCACTGCCTTTCTGTGTCCCTCTGTCACAGGTCCTTTTGGTTAGATTAGATCCCCAGTATCACCCCTGACTCTGGTTATTGACTTTTCCATGTATCCTTACTTCAAAAGAACAGGAAAGTTAATTTCCAAAGAAACAGCTAACTTCATGCTTTCTATGCCTTTTAAAGCTTTTGCATGGAATCTCACCTATTTCTAATAACATAAAGATGTAACTTATTTTAGAAATATTCCTTCTGAGGCTTAATGTAGTAATTTTCAGAAAACAGCCTCCATCTCAACCTCTGTGCCTTTACCATGCATGTGCTCACTCTTGGCTTATAGCAGAAGAGAAAGTCTATGTTAACAAATTAAGTGGCACAGAGAATTCACCAAAGAATTCACCTCAAGAATTCACCGAATGTCAGTGCTATTCTTTTTGTGAAGACATTCTTTCAGAAGATAGGTATAAGTGTCAGGATACTGGTGAAGTATGGCTGGTGGGAAAGAATTTAGCTGTTTGAGGGGAATAAGGAGGGCATTGCTCCAGCTTAATGGAGACAACCAGAGCATCTCAGATAGAGAAATGGTGTGTGTGTGTTTCATTTAAGAAAGAAAGGAAAACAATTAAAAGGGATGTCAGACTTGGAGTTTTCCTAGAATGATAAGCATCAGTATGGAAGTGAGTTGGCTTGAATCCATTACCCCACAGGCTGAAATGACAGTGTTTTATAACTAGCATAGAACATACTTAGATAAGATACCTCAGTGCAGGAGCACTCCAGATTTTCTTTTAGGTATATTAGAAGGCTTTCAGATACTGTAGAATGGCTTTAGTCAGAGGAAGTAACATGGAATTAGTTCTTTCTTTATATGTAGAATGTACAGTGTATTCTGGGAGATGATCTTACACAGTGTTCTCAACCTGGCTGAGCATCAGATTGCTTTGTAAGAGCGCTCTGTCATACTTAAACCAGCAGTTACTTATTAGTCAGAGCCATCAGTTGTTAAATAACGAAAACTGAGCATAACTGATTTAGGCACTGTAGCAATTTAGAGGAAGGCTAATGGGGAGCCCACAGAATCTCCAGTTCTACAAACAGAATAAGGTCAGAAAACAAGGGAGATCAAAGAGAGGCTACTCAGCCAGAACATGGGCAGGACAAAGCCAGAGAACACAGGCAGGATGAGGCCACTGAACCAGTCCAGGAAGGATGTGGCCACCTTCCCCTATGTGGTCTGCCTGGACCTGGACTCGGCCATTGGCTGCCACTGCGATCTTCTGTTTCTCTGCATCCCTGTTCACAGGTTTTACATCCTGGCCAGGGGAAGCCAACTGGCCAGGCCAGCTGGGCACAGGAGTATCTGGCATGTACCAGTGCCTATAATGGCAGGCCAGCTCTGCCTGCCACTTAGAGTCTGAAGGGGGAAAGCAATTCAGGTGCTGGTCAGCCAAACAAATGACAGATAGCCAGTGTGATTGGTGCCGGCTGTCAGTCAGTCTTGTTAATCCCTGCCAGAGTCCAGTAATGAGCAGGTGATTATCACTCAAAATGCCAGCAGCTGCTGCCATCAGTTTGCTGCTGGTCGCTTAAGCATGTTTCCCTAGGGGTACATCACAGGCTCCAAATTATATGTGGATTAATGACTGAGAAATCATGTACCGTGTCTTCATCGGGTGCAGCTGGACATACAGACAGGGCTCCTCATTTTGTATTTTATATTTGGTAGGGATAGAGGTAGGCATGGGTGGGGAGGGGAGTAATAAGGCAAGAACAGTGAAGGGCGGTATCCTTTAGAGGTTTGTTTCAAATGGTCCAGTAAGAGTTCCAAGAACATGATTTCAGAATTCAAATAATCACACTGGCAGTTGGGCTTTTCTCTGTAGTTGGTGGAGAAACATAGGAGTTTGGCTCTAACTTTGGCAAGAATATGCTATGACATAGTCTTCTTGCCTGGGTTGATGACCCATCTCTGTCCTTTAATCAAAGTCAAAAGTCCATTTTTGACTGTGATTATTCTTTTTACATCATCTATTTAGTACTCTAGCTACCAGCTTAGTGGCAGCTCCAGACACTTGTATCCCTGCGGACAGGATTCGGGCAGATTTTAGGGATATTTACACACCTCTGGAGGCAATACAGCAAATGGTAAACAGCTATTTTTGTTAGGCGAAGGCAGACTGCTTCTGAGGGTCTAGATAGCAACTGAAAAAAATTCATTAGTTATAGTTTTTATGCATACAGTTTTCCAGCAGAGATGTGTACTTGCTCCAACAACATGTTACGAACTTCATTAGGAAAGAGCTTGTTAGCATTTACATCCTTTAATATAATAGATCTCAAAATCTAGAATTCTTTTTTTTTAAAGATTTTATTTATTTATTTATTTTAGAGAGGGAAGGGAGGGAGATAGAGATAGAGAGAGAGAGAGAGAGAGAGGGAGAGAAACATCAATGTGCGGTTGCTGGGGGTTATGGCCTGCAACCCAGGCATGTACCCTGGCTGGGAATTGAACCTGGGACACTTTGGTTCCCAGCCCGCGCTCAGTCCACTGAGCTATGCCAGCCAGGGCTTAGAATTCTTTTAAAAAAATCACTCAGGTCACCTAGAGCTATGGGGAGGAGTAGAGGCCTGGAACTCTCATCGTGAACATGTGCCCCAGTGGTTGGGACCATACTTTGAGATGCTGCCCTCTATTGTCTCATTCCTTTAGCACAGCCCAAGGCAGATGTGAACAAGCTGAAAACCTTTAAAAGCAAGGGCATACCTTTCAATGTGGTTTTCCACAAACTAAATCCCCTCATTTTCAGACATTTTATTTGGTTTTGCACACCTTTTTATATTGCATCAATTATGCTATTACAGTTGTCCCAATTTTTCCCCTTTGGCTCCCATCCATCAGCACCCCCCACTCCCTCAGGCAATCCCCAACCCTTAGTTCATGTCCATGGGTCGTACATATAAGTTCTTTGGCTTCTTCATTTCCTGTACTGTACTTGATATCCCCATGGCTATTCTGTAACTACCTCTGTGTACTTCTTAATCTCCTCACCTCTTCACCCATTCCCCATACCCCGCTCCCATCTGTCAACCATCAAAACACTCTCTGTATCCGTGAGTCTGTCTCTGTACTTTTTGTTTGCTTAGTTGGTTTTTTAGATTCAGTTGTTGATAGCTGTGTAGTTTATTGCCATTTTATTGTTCACGGTTTTGATCTTCCTTTTCTTTCTTAACTAAGTCCCTTTAACATTTCATATAATAATGGCCTGGTAATGATGAACATCTTTAGTTTTTTCTTGTCTGGAAGTTCTTTATCTGCCCTTTGATTTTAAATGATATCTTTGCTGGGTAGAGCAACCGTGGCTGTAGGTCACTGCTTTTCATAATTTTGAATACGTCTTGCCAATCCTTCTAGCCTGCAAAAGTTTCTTTTGAGAAATCATCTGACAGTCTAACGGGAACTCCCCTGTAGGTAACTAACAACTATTCTCTTGCTGCTTTTAAGATTCTCTCTTTACCTTTAACCTTTGGCATTTTAATTATGATGTATTCTTGGCATGGGCTTCTTTGCATCCATCTTATTTGGTACTCTGTGCTTCCAGGACGTGGATGTCTATTTCCTTCACCAAATTAGGGAAGCTTACTTTCATTATTTTTCAAATAGATTTCCAATTTCTTGCTCTTTTCTTCTCTTTCTGGCACCCCTATGAAGTGAATGTTGGAATGCTTGAAGTTGTCCCAGAGGCTCCTTACAGTTTCCCTTTTTTTTTGTTTTGGATTTTTCTTTCTTCTTGTTGTTCTGATTGGTTGTTTTTTGGTTCCTTATGTTTCATATCATTACTTTGTCAGCTTCATCTGTTCTACTGTTGATTCCCTGTAAATTGTTTTGTATTTCTGTTAGTATTTCCTCTATTTCTGTCTGTGTCTTTTCTATGCTGTTGGGATCCTCACTAAATTCCTTGAGCATCCTTATAACCCGTGTTTTGAATTGTGCATTTGACAAATTGCTAATCTCCATTTTGTATAGTTTTTTCTTTTTGTGGAGTTTTGCTCCATTCTTTCATTTGGGCCATGTTTCTTTGTTTCCTCATTTTGGCTACCTCCATGTGGTTGTTGCCATGTATTAGGTGAAGCTGCTATGACTCCCTATCTTGGTAGCATGGCCTAATGTAGTAGGTGTCCTGTAGTATCTAGTGGCATGGCCTCGTATATCGACCAAGCTGGGTAATCAAGGTGTGCCCTTCATGTGGACTGAGTACAACTTCCTGTTATAGTTGAGCCTTGATTGCTGTTGGCATATCAATGGGAAGGAATTGGCCAGGCCAGCCAGCTACAAGGACTGACTATGGCCACTGACCACCAATCTCTGTGGAGGATCCACTGTGCAGGAAAGGGTGGTCGTGTTTCAATGTTGTCTGTAGCTGTCCACTGGGTGTCCACTGTAGCTGTCTGGGGTTTCCCAGGTGGTGCAGGCCAGGGTCAGCCACCACCTGTTCTGCCTAAGACCACCCAGCATGAGCTACAAAGCAGTCTGCATATGGCTGCTACTAGTCCTGGGCTTGGAGGTTCCTAGGTAAAGCCAAACTGAGATCCAAAGCTGGCTGCTGCTGATGTCAAGCCTGGGGCTGCTTAGCCAGAGGTACAGGGGTGGCAGCTTGCTGAGGTTGGTTGGTGTTTATTTGAGAGGATTTATGAAGATGTGAAGCCTGAGCCAAGACCAGCCACTCATATGGAAAAGCCACTGTTGACAGCTTGGGTAGGTCAGAGCCTCAGGGATTATCCAGGGTGGGGCAAACAGTGTTAGTCAGGGTGGTGGAGTCTCAGATATGGCACCACCCTGCCAGCTCTGTGGCTCTGTGGGGGAAGAACTCAGAAAAGGAACAATGGCCTCTGCCCACCTTTCTGTCTGGGAAGAAAGCTGTCTCCCAGCTCTTATCCTGATACAAGACATTTCAGTTCCTCACCATGTGCCACTGGTGCCTTTCAAGTTGCTACCCTGGTGTTAGAACTCGGAGTGATTCCTTGTGTGAGCTTTTTAAGATGAACTGCTTGGGACTCCAGCATTTCTTCCATCAACTCAAACCCCTCTGTTTTTTTATACCCAAGAGTTATGGGGGCTAATCTTCCTGTCACTGGAACCCTGGGCTGGGGGATTCTGGTGTGGGGCTGGGACCCCTCGCTCCCAAGATATCCCTTCCAAATTTTTATCCACCACACGTGGGTGTGGGACCAGCCCGTTCCACATATCCACCCCTCCTAACAGTCTGGATGGATGTAGTTTCTTTAGTTCCTTAGTTGTCAGACTTCCATCCAACTGGATTTCTGATGGTTCTGAGTGATGGTTGTTCTGTAGTTTAGTTGTAATTTTGATGTAGTTGTGTGACGAGGCAAGCCATGTTTACCTATGCCTCCATCTACCACACCTTTTATTTTTGATAAAAAACTTTTTTTCCACATGAAAACTTACCCAGAACCCCAGTCTATAAAGCATGAGTTCTGTTCTGGTTAAAGTGACTCTAGGGGCCAAATCTGATGTACTCTGCATGGATTTCAGCCCTTTTAAGGACCCAAGAGGCCCCACCCCACAGAGCTGTGGAGTCAGGGGGACAGGCCTCCAAGCATGGACAAGCCTATCCGCAGGTTGGGGAACTAGATACTGTTGACTCCTCTAGTGTCTCACACAGGCAGGTGGTCAGTGAATAGATATTAGATTAGTGATTGTGACAGTTTTGAGGACACCCGCAGCTTTTGCTTTGGAGGGATCAGGGATACCTAAATATCAAACCTTTCAACTTCCTCATCAGCTGATATGTTCCTGGTTCCATTTCTGTTTAAATGTGTTATACTCCATGTAGCTATAAAAAGTTTCTAGGAAACTCCAAGTTCGATACAGCTGGTGAATTGAAACCATTTTTCTATGGAGGAAACTAGATGTTACAAAAATAACTCTTTTGTGTTTTTCTGTGAGTGCCTTAAATCTGTTTAGAAAGTAGATGGGATTTAAGTAATGGATAATACTCATTAAATGAAGTTATATGCAAGTCAGATATGTCCTCTTCCAGCTAAAGGACTTGGCAAAGGGTGAGAAGGCAGCCATCATGACAAAGAATAATGCCTCCAGGCAGTGCAGGGGAGGGGAGTCACAGAACAAGTTTACATTATACTGCTGGTTGGTTATATTTCTCTATTTTCCCACTATGAATAAAGAAAAAAAGGAGATGTAAAAATAAGAATGTTGAGAAAGGAAACTGAAGTATCTTCCCTAGATTTTGATATGGAAGAGTAAGAATTGGTCTAGAGCTTTGGGGCTGATAGAGAGCAAAACGAGGCTATGGCTGAGCCAGGAGTTCTTTGAGGCCAGGCCCTTCTGGCCAGATTAGGGTTCGTTGTGGTTAAAGTGTCACTGACAAATAGTAAGAAAAACATCAAGCAGTATTTCAGGCATTTAGTTTTCAAACACCTTTCAGTAAAAAGAAGTGGTTTTTACTTGTCAATGTTGCATACATTTAGTTCATTAATAAAGCTATACCTTTGTGACAAATACCTCAAGTAAACTTTATGCTTTGCTTAGGCCACATTTCTGTGGCCATCGCCACACTGTAGTAGCATGGTACCTAAAATTGCAGGTCAGGATTGTTTAGGAGGGTTATTTTAAATGTTAGAAACCTCCATTGAAGGGTAAGTCTGTAAAACTAAGGACCTAACTCTCTCACTTAATGGTGGTTTTTGGTGGATGAGGAAACTGGAAGTGAAGCCTCCATTATTCCCTAAGGCCTTGACTTATCTCTGTTGGGATTGAAGAAGGGCCCAATAAATAGAACTTATCCTCCTCAAGGAAAAGCAATGTAGAGAGACAACAAAATCCAGATTTGCAGATGTAAAAAATCTCCTTTATTACAAATAAAGTAGATAGTGTAGAGCAGGGGTGTCAAACTCATTTTCACCAGGGACCGTATCAGTCTCGTGGTTGCCTTCAAAGGGCCGAATGTAATTTTAGGACTATATAAATGTAACTACTCCTTAACAGTTAAGTGAGAGCTTGGCTCTGCTGCTGGGTAGAAACAAGGTGCCGGGCTTGAATTCAGCCTGCGGGCCTTGTGTTTGCCACCGGTGCTGTAGAGTGTGGCTTGTGGCTGCAGGCAGACAAGTTTCCTAATATTTGACTGGAGAAAAGGACAGGCCTCCTAGGGATGCCACTAGCTCCTTTCTGGGAAAGGAGCAGAGCAGAATGAGTTCTCTGCCCAGAGGGTGGCTCCAAAGAGAAGGGTAAAGTGAGGGGTTAAGACAGAGACACACATGTCCTGGCTCACAGCCCCTGGGTATCTCAGCACATTTTTTACAGTGCCCCTAGACCAAAAGAAATAACAAACAGTTCCATCTATTAAGTTAGTTAGGTCTCCACAACTCAATAGGAGTGGTAAGCTAGGAGTCTGACAAGTGTCCTGTGCTTCTCCTGAAAATATTCCACAGAGCCCCTGTGTGTCTGGTATGGCACCTAAGGCACTGTGGTTCATAGTTTGGAAAATACAGTCTCCTTCAGAACTCAAAAATAAAATTAAGTCACTTCTTATTCTCTTAGTAGAGTGAATGAATGAGGGAGTAGAAAAAATTCTGGGAGCATCACCCTAATGGAGCTTCTTCCACAGGGAAGAAAACTTTAGGAAAGGGCAGAAACATACTCTTGTCCCAAAGTGTCACCAAAGTATCCAGGTTTCAGCTCAGAGTTATCCCAGAGTTAATGTGACTCCCAACCTGGGAGATGGGACAGTGTGCGTAATACTTAGAAGCTCAACATTTCAATTTTCTTAATACCACACATATATCAGGAAGAGAAATGGAAAATGAGGTGATAACCCCAGGGATGCAGGTAGACTACCACATTTCTGTAGCCTGCCCTATATAACCACATTTTAGTTTTGCATGCCTGAAGGCAAATATTATGAAGAATAAACTTGTTTTCACCGAACTAAGTTAGATACAGACTGTCACTTCTACAGAGCCTCTGGGCATAGTTTTTTTTCTTTGCCCATAGCTCTAAATGGAAGCAAAGCCTATAGAGAGAAAAATGAATAGCTGAGCTTTTCATGTCTATTTTGATCCTGACAATGAAATGGCCACTCCATTATAATGCAAGACTTCTATTAATAATGAAAAATAATATATGGTGGATTTCTAATCATAAACAACTAAATATTTTCTGTGTATTCCTGTCATTATACCACAGAACCATGCCCTGGCTGCATTTATAGCTTGATTGGTCAAGTGTGCATTTCAGTTAGTCAGACTTGCCTCATCAGTGCAACAGCACGATTAGCAAAACATGAATTGTTAAACATCCAAAAAAACTTACCAAAGAAGTTAAGTATTTAATTTCTTTGTGCTAAAATTTCATTGTGCCAAACTGAGCACATAAATTTAAGAGCTTGCAACATGTCAATGAGAATATTTTACTGTTTTGCCTGTATAACAATATACCTCCTCTACCTGACCTCGAAAAAAAAAAGCACCTTCCAGGATGAAGTGCTAGGAGATTTGCTCTGAATTACTGCCTTCAGAAGAGGCAATGTTGAGTAGAACACCTGATGTGAGAAGACTGGGTATGCCTGTCACCACCAAGTGGGCTAGTCACTCAATGGGAGATGCTGGCAGAAGAACGCCTGTTGGGGGAGGTCCAGAGCTCTTCTGAAGAGGCCTGCCGCACAGGACAGTGCCCCAGCCTCGCCTGCCATGCTACAGACACTTCCTGTGTTCCCTTTTCTTTGCACCTTCCTCAGGGACTACCAGCTGCTGTCTCACTCTGCTTCTTCTCCCACCCCATTTCGATCTGGGTGTCCTCAGCTCTTGTTATTCTATTCAGCTTCACTCCTCCAGTGGTCACCATAACTTACAGGAGCTTCCTCAGAGGCTCAGGTTCCTTGTCAGTAAAATGGGGGGTAATTGATAACCTCTGCCTACTTCGTACAGTGATTATGAGGCTCAAATGAAATGTATGTTAAAGCATTTTGTTAACTGCAAAATGCTACATAAATGTCATGTGTTATAAATCATTAGCTGGTCTATTCCTCAGCTAAAGCATTTTTATGTATATTTTACTCACCCTCTGAACAATTCTTTGTCAAGTAGCAAATGTAAATGCTGCTGTTTTTTCTGCATGGATTATGGTGGTTCTTTTGCAACTTTATGATGTAGGCTGAATCTTTAAGTACTCCTTTGGCTCATATTGCTTTCCCTGAACACCCATGCAAGATCATAATCCATAAAACACAGAGGCAATAACTCCTTTTAATTGCCAGGAGTTCATCATTTGCTAAGTTCTAACTGCAGTCACTTAGACACTTGTCTTGAAAAGCCTGTCTCTGTGTATTCCATAGAGTCGAGACTGTGTGAAACTGGGCCCTCCTGCCGAAGGTGAAGTCATTCAAGTCAAGTGGCCTGATGGCAAACTCTATGGGGCAAAATATCTCGGATTGAATGTGGCCCACATGTACCAGGTGAGTGTTGCCCGGTGTCTGATGCTTGATGAGATGGACAGGAGGAGCCAGAGGGCAGAGAGTATATCCAGTGTGCTACTGAGCAATAAGTGATATCAATATGGGGTACCTCTTAATTTGTAAAGGAGGCAATGATTGATGTCTGATGACCCAGGTATTAGAGTTTGTTACCATGTCTGACACTGGAAAACCCTAATGACATTTGATGAGTGGTAAGGACAGTTGTTAGGCTGTAAAAATAAGCAACTGGATGCAAGGCTACTTCCTCTGTTTTCATCGTATAGGGAGAGACTAATTTATCTCACCATGAGCCAAGATGATGGTGTCTGTACATGAGCCAGTAGCCCCTGAATTTGTGGCATTGCCTGAGAGACATGGCCCCCATTGGGCATCTCAGCAAACCTAAACCAATGGTGCAGATGTGGCCAGTTATACACCCAAACTTAAAGGGGTGCTGTTTAATGAAAGTACAGCTACCAGTTGCATGTTCTGCTCACGAGAGGACTCTACATTTTATTGAAGAGTATACAAATAAAAAAATGAATTTCATCCCTATCAAAAATAAGAATGGCATAAGCTTTAACAAGAAAACAATATGGGTAGCACATGTACATTTATATTCCTTTACAGAGACTTTAAAGAAGGACAAATTTATTAAAATCAGTATTCTGTAGTATTTTCAGTAACACAATGACAGAAATCAACATTCTCAGGCTAAGTAGTATAGTAAAACAGGAAGATTGAAGTAAAAGGAGAAAAAGCAAGAAGGTTCAGGCCTGTTTAGTTAAAAAAATTGAAAATAAGACTGCCAATTTCAGCAGAAAAGTTGTTCAAAGGCCAATGAGGGACAAGGACTTAAATGGAAGAGTACATTGTAAGACACTGCATCAGGAGCTGGAGCACAGTGTAATTACAAGTGTTCAGAGAAGTTGGAAAAACTTAGAGGAAAACATTTTGTAAAGTCTAGAAAAACCTGAAAAGAGTGGGGAGAGGAATGAATAGTGTGTGTGTGTGTGTGTGTGTGTGTGTGTGTAGGCAATTTTTCCCTTGGTGTTGGTGGCAATGTTAAGTTGCAGGTTCGGGTCATTTATAATAGGGTGTATATTGGAGCTTCTTTACATCAGAATGTCCAAAAGTAGACAAAAATCACAAGGTAGGTTGAGAATATGGGAGACTCCTAGAAAAGAAGCATTATTACATCATTCAGAAGAAAGTAATTGCATTTAATTAAACAATAAATGCAAAAAAGAAGCATCTCACATGTGGCAAAGCTATTTGCTACATGAAAAGTATAATAATATGAACATGTTGAAATTCAGTCTAATTAGTAATCAGTGTGTTAGCTTCAGTTGAATTTATGATGGACTGTCAACATAGAACCATGAGCATATTTATAGACATAATGAAAAAGTTAAGACTAATATTAAAATTGTCTCTCAAGTACAAGCAGTTTAAAATTCCTCATTAAACTGGTGGCCTTTTGAGATTATTTTGTGTTTTGTGTCTAATTATTCAACCTTGCCGTTGAGTAGGCAAAGACATTTATAAAAATAGACATAACTAAAATACCTACTATACAGTGATAAAAATCCTAAGCATGTGTATTTTTGGACCCTTATAGTAGCACTAGGTGTCTTTTACTCTTATTTTACAAATGAGGGCAAAAAGGATCATTGAATTTAATAGTTTGTTTAAGGGTACACATCTGGTAAAGGGAAAGGCCAGAATTTTCTCTCAGTTCTGTCCCAACTACAGTTAACAACCCTCCCAGATTGCTAGGGACGATCCCTGATTTTAGCCCTGAGTCCTGCATCCAGGAGACCCTTGAGTCCTGGGCAAACCAGGACAGTTGGTCACCATAGCATACTTCCCTGTTTGTTTTATAATTACCCTTTTCTCTTGTAGATTTTTCAAATAATCTAAAACCAAGAACGGTAGGCACAGGTGGTTCTAGCTGTGTTATCAGATTGTGTAAGTGAGATGACACCTTGGCCTAATTAAATATTACAGAAACCATTCTGCTAAAACAAGGCCAGAAGAAAAGCGTTCTCTCCTCAGCCTTCTGAGTGTAACAGGGAGAGCTGGCCTGCGACTGAGACCTGATTCCACCCTGCTGTTTCAGCTCAGTCAGATGTGAGTGGGGCATGGATGATAAGTAACTACGTATTTTGTTATAATAGTTTTTAAACTCCAGCATATTTTTATTAACACAGCTCAGCTCCATGGTTTAACTTAACCTTTTAACTACAAGTACTAGCATGCTCTTATTTCTTAAAAGTAAAGCATTCGGACAAACAGACAAGTTAGGGACTTTAAAGATATTCTGAGTGGTTCAGAGTTAGAGCATGTTCGGAATTCTACCGTTTGCATCCCTTTCGTCATTTTCCCCTGAAAGAGTTACACTTGAGGTTAAACCTGAACCAAGAACAATCCCTTCATGATGAATTTCCCCTGGATGCCCTACATTTCTGTTAACCAGCATCACACCCTTTTCTCTGAAAATTCCTAAAATGTTAGAAAAAAATTGATTCTGAAATTATTGCTCCCATTTGATTAGCTTACAAAGTTTTTAAGCATTTTCATTTGAGGTGGTATTTTTGCACATTAGTGGTTTAATTGTTATGTGGGTGAGATGTGGGATTTTCCTGGTCATTTGGTTCAATTTGACAAATGTGAGTCCTGAACATTAAAGCTCTGTAAGAACTTGCGATATTATTTTATCTGAGAGGATTGTTATATCATCATTTCTTTCTCATAGAGAAACAGCTCTCCCTCTATATCATCAGAACCTCATAAAGGAACATCCGGTACTGTTAGGCTTAGCCTGTCTTAAATTGGCCACATCTCAGGTTTTGAGAAATCCCTTGAGCAGCAGCTACTTTTCTTTTTGCTTTGGGGGGTAAAGTGTCCATATCACATATTCCAAGACAGTCATTTTCAAGAATTTCAGCTTGTTTGAAAACATAGTTTGTTCTTAGTTTGATAAGGGAAAGACCCTTCCTTCCTGGGCTGTTGGCTGATTCCCTTGTTTGTTCTGCTTCACCGTTTTTTTTTCTTTTTTTATGTCACTAACTGGAACACTGAAAAAAGCGGTCAGTGTTTGTTTGTTTTTTCATATATTTCACGATGTTTTATTTTTCATAAGGTTGAATTTGAAGATGGATCCCAGATAGCAATGAAGAGAGAGGACATCTACACTTTAGATGAAGAGTTACCCAAGAGAGTGAAAGCTCGTTTCGTAAGTGCTGGCACAAGCCACTCAGGGATCTGCCCTGTGATTCCCTAATCCTCTCCCAGCGGGAAACATGCTTAGGCCTCTGGGTTGATTTTGAAGAAAGTCATTGCAACTTTTCCCTTATTGAAACCTATTGAATGCAAACCTCAAATTTCACCCAAATCAGGGAAACCAGTGTTGGTTCCTTATTTTTTTTCTAATGATGCTTCTTTGTGTTAACATTTAATGGCATACACAGTAGTTGTTGAAGGTGTGCTCTGTCCATGCAAGGCACTGTGAGCATACAGAGATACCAGCAAGGCATTTACGGTCTTGTTAGTAGAAGCAACAGTAAAAGAAAGCTTTCAGTAGTAGATTACAGGGGACTCACTCAGCATAAGTGACTGTCTACTTTCCTGTAGCTTTAGCATATATTGATTAACTTGTCTGCCTTCTGTTTTACATGTAACAAAGACCTAAAAACCTCAATAACTTGTCTGTCAGAAGTTTGTTAATGTTTATGTCAGTTCACAATTAAAATAAGCTCTCACTTTTATAACAAAAGAAATAAAGAAAGCCCAAATGCTAGTTGTGTGAATAATGCTAAAGCAGTGCAGTAAAAAAAGAAAGTGCTATTGGTTTCGAGCCCAGCACATACCATTAAAAGACAAATAAACATGGAAAAATAATAAAAACTGAAGTCGTTAAAAAATATAATTCACAAAACTTAGTTTTCATTATTGTATCATAAAATATTTAGTGGACCCTGAAATGAAGTCAGGTTTACTCATTTAGAATTTCATTCTGCTGCATCTGCAAAATGATAAATACTGAGCAGGGAAATTTTAATGAATGGGATTTTTCTGACTGAAATGAAAATTCTTTTCTGAATAAGTAATACCCTTAGTTTTAGTTAGTTGCTTCTACTAACAAGATTGTGCATGCTTATGATACACTTTTCTGCAGTGATAGAGTTACTGTAGATTGATTTGGAAAAAAACCATGGGTTTTCTTAAATGTCCAGATGTATATTTAGTTCCTTTTCCATCAGGTGGGATCCTGAGACTAGGCAATTGCATCACATGTGAACTGACTTTCCTTTTAGCTGCATCCCCGACAGGAAGTTACTTCAAAGTGAAATAGCCAAGAGAAGAGTGATAGTAACCATAGTGACACCCACCCAGAGGGCACATAGGAGACCACATGCCTGACAATAGATTAACCACTAGATGACAAACTGCAGAGAAAGAAAAAAATCAGATACTTTTTTTGTAAAGACATCAGCTAAATCTTAACAAATCTAAAAAACTGAGTAACTTGTCAGTGTTCTAGGTCTTAAAATCTGTTGAGAACAACTTTTCATTTGAAGATGCTAGAGATAGCTGCCTCTCATTCTGTGCACCTGTCTTCCATGGTTTCCTCCTCCTCTCCCTTCTCCTCTTTCTTTTTTTTTTTAATTAAAAAAACCCTTTTTTTTTTTTAATTGTCCAGAGATTTTGAGGATGGGAAATGGAGTAGGGATCCCTCTGGAAGTCTGTCAGGTCTTTGACTTTCTAACCCATGTACCATTAACCATCTTATGAGCCTGGCCTGGTGGATTTCACATACTATTACTTAATCATTATTAAAAGAAATCTTTCTGCTTTCTCCTGTGAGGTCACAATCTCTTTGTTCCACATTAGACTTTTCTACAATATCAGGATACCTTCTCATGTAGCTTTATTTGAACTCAGCTCCTGAGTTTTCTAAGGTCCATTTCTCTGAACGTTTACACCAAATCCAACCTTCCTTCTTTAAATTTCTAGAGGAAAAAATGTTAATTAAGAAAAGACAGTGAAAAATACATTTTATATATATAGTCTGAATGTAACCTGTTATGAAACAGTTGACCCTAGTAGAAAATTTCTTCAGAAACAAAGGTTCACGGTTGCTAAATGCAGCTTGTCCCCTCTGCTTTTACTGAGTTGAAGACTTAGGCGCTCCCGTTGTGGCAGACTGGCTTTTCCTTCAGGTTGGCGTGTAACGCTCTGGCTTGTGGTTAGTCTGTCTATGACTGCTCTTTTTTTTTTCCAGTTGGCAAAACAAAACTAATTGGAAAACTCATTGATGGAAGATATTTATAGCTAGAGAAATCTCTCTTGTGTGTTTTAAGCAGGGGTGAGTTAGCAGCCCTCGCTGGGAGGCCCCCATGTTTTAATGACTGTGCTCACCCAGACACACGCTGACTTGGAGAGAAATTTTTCAAAAGAGTCAGCAGTCCACCTCGGTGATTGTGCTGGGTTCTATGCCACTAACTTCAGAAACAGCCCCATTACTTTTTATTGTCTCACAGAATAACCATAGCAACGGTGCATAATTAACTACAGAGAAGAAGAGCTACTGGTAAATTGGTTTTATTATTGTGTTTGAGGGGCTGAGTTGTCTCTTCCACACTGTGGCAACACCTTCATGGATGTTTTATTTTCTCCTGTGATAACTTTAGCATTTACAAGAGGGAAAGGTCACTCAAAGGAAGTACTTCGCCAAGAATAAATGAAACAAAAACTGTTTTCTCCCAGTGGCAGAGGGTGCCCACTAACCCGCAGCCTTCCCTGGTGAAACCAGGTCGTGTCTGGGGGAGCCCTGGAGGCAGCCTGTTCACCTGGATAATCGTCTCTAGCTGGCAGGGAACGTGCCCAGTTGTGTACTTGGGTCCACTTTTTAGTTTTCAAGTTTCTTTGCAACTATTGCATTGTTTACCTCTTCTTCACGACTGACTATGTGTTTTCAAGCCCTGAAAGTTAGACCGTGTTGCCTCTGTCACCAACCAGGGGAGGCAGCCTCAGTGACACAGTAAGATGCACTACACGTTGGAGTTATTGTGGACTTTGCCTGAGCATAACAGAAAAAGCCAACATGCCTTCCCCCAGCTAACACTTACTGAGCAGTGACCGAGGGCTGGGCACATTGCCTGATGTTGAGAACATGTAAAGTCTGGTACTCAGTCCCTCATCACCTCACCCTCACCGTGGTGATTGGGTTAGGAAACCCCTGATGGGGAGAAACTTACCTGCCCCTCATCCCTGCCATTGTCCTCATTCCACCACATTAACATGTAAAGTGCTATAGAAGCCCAAAAGAAGGGCCCTCAAATTTGCCTGTGGCAGAGAAGATGGAATATCTCCCATGCAGAGGAGGCAGTGCATCTAAAGACAGAAATGCACAAGAGAGCCAGTAGTGTGGCAGGGACCTACAAACCAGTCAGTCTGACTGGAGCATGGGGCAGGATTCTGCTAGGTTATGAAGGACCAGCCTAGGGAGGTGGGATGTGATCTTGAAGGCAGTGGGGCTATTGAAATATTATAAGGTTGGGTGTTATTTAGTCAGAAAGTTTATAGAGAATGGTCATCTCCTGGTTCTACAGAAAATAGCCGGTGTGTGTGTGGGGCGGGGTGTAGCATTTGTTGCAATGCTTTAGAAGAGGAATTGTGAGGACCTGCACCACAGGGTCAGTAGAGTTAAAGAAAAAAGGATGGAGGGCTTTATTCTTGTAGGAGGGGGGTCCTTGACAGGCTGGGGGCAGGGGGTAGTTTACAGTGACTTTTAGGTTTCTGATCAGTGTAGCTAGATGGATGGGAAGAGTTGTGCCATTTATGAAATATAGTCAGGACAGCAATGGGGAAGGAAAAACTTGAGTTCAATGGTACAGGTTGATTTGAAGTGCCTCTAAAATAAGAACTCCGAGATGCCTACTAGGCCATTGGATATGTGGGCTTGAGCACAGGAGGAGGTCTGGACTGCAGTGACAGATGTCAGCATCACAGGAATAGATGCAGGAATTGAAGCTGTGAATAGTGGGTGCAAAGACACCAGGTACATATGTGGAAAGAAGGTCACATGCAAAATCCCGGGAACATTAGAGGTTAGCAAATAGTTAAAAGGGGGAACCCCTGAGACATCCACAGTGAACAACCAGAGGAGGTGGGGATACAGGAGGAGGGGCTTATGACAGGAAAGAGTGTTGAGCAATAATTGGGTGACAGAAGAGGCAGATAGTTTTAGGATAGAAAAGTGTCATAGGAACTAGGAAATGAGCAAGGACAGTTTCAGGGAGGTTGTCAGGGCAGGGGCCCAGAGTAAGTAGGAATAGGAGTGAGTTAGAGATGACTGTTGACAGATTCCTGAAAAATCTGTGTGGGCAGGAGCCAGAGGGAAGACGGAGAGTGAGGGAGATTTAAATGGGAAGACTTCAGTCCCGCCTGTGTTGGGGAAAGTCCCTGGGGGTTGGAGATCTTGAAGAAAGAGGCTCTGGATGGAGGCAGGAGACTGGAGTGGGCAGGAAGGTTCCAGAGCCACCTGTGTGGGGCCCTTCCATCCTGGGCTGGTGACCTGTCTCTGGCACCCCATCTCCTGCTGTCTGGACCAGATCTTTGTACATTCTTGTCATGTCAAATGCCATGCCCTTCTGCAATGTAACACTGGCTAATTTTAGTCCACAGCCTCTGATATGCGATTTGAAGACACATTTTATGGAACAGACATAATCCAAGGGGAGAAAAAGAGACAAAGAATGCTGAGCTCCAGATTTAAGAATGAATACGTGGATGACCCCGTGTACCGCACTTTTTTGAAGAGCTCTTTCCAGAAGAAGTGCCAGAAGAGACAGTAGTCTGTGTGTGCTGCTGCAGGACACAGAGCAGCTTGGGCCAGAGAGGGAAGGCGAGGGGACAGCCATGGGCTGTGCTGTGTGTCCCGCAGCGGGTGACAGAGTGGCTCTGACTGGAAAACTAGGCTTCCCGGGGTGTGGTAACCCAAACCACAAAATACACACGGTATTCATTGGATACAACAACCTGGAGTCATCCCCTGCTCTTGCTTTCACTTGCGAGCCATTGTCTTTTATGATCCCAAAGGATTTTTCTAAGTGAAAGGAAATAATAGTGAATCACCCACCAAAAAAGCCACTGCCAGAGGAGATGGGTCACCAAGTGTGGCTTAGGCCCCTAGTCAGGGAACGCCCCTCCCGGCCCAGTGGTGGGATCCTCAACACCCAGGTGGGAGGGTGATAATTTATATATTTTCCACAGTCAGGGAAGGACTCTCACTTATTTGTTTCAAATAGCATTTTTTATAAAACATTTTTAAAGCGCAGTGGCATGTATGGTAATGAGATTTACCCGTGTGCTATCTCTATTTCCCTTGTACAGAACTTTTGCATTTTTTTATATCCCTATTGTTTTCGACTGTGATGAAAACTAAGTTGCTGGCCTTTGTGAGATTTTTGGCTCTTGAGAAAGAATTCTTATGAACTGTATGGGAATTTTATATATTTAAAGAGGGAAATCTGGGGCTGTTATTTTTAAACACTTTTTTTCATAATACATATTCTGAGTAGATATTTATAAAATGTTTCTTTCATTATGTGTTTGTAAAATTAGAGTTTAAATAAATATGCTTTGATGCATAATTTTGAATTAATATGATTTTTCCTTTTTAAAACAGCCTGAAAATGTACTAGTGTTTAAAAATAAAGATTTCCATTTTCTCCAGTTCTGTCTTCTGACTTGCTTATTCATCTTGGTTTCAACCAATAGAAAGACAAGTTTTATTTGGGAGCTGGCCATCAAGAGATGCTGGCACACAGGTTTGTCAGACCCTCCTCTTCCCATGGACTTTTGTAAATCACTGTGGACAGAGGGCCGAACATTTATGGCATATCATTGGGGTAAAGGCTCTGCTGCATGCCTGCAGTGTCAGTGGGAGTGCTTTCCTCAGCTCCTTCATCTAGGCTGGAAGAAATCTGAGCTCCTGGAGTCTGCAGCTCTTTTCCTCCCAGGTTTCTAGGTCCTCAGTTACCATTAGAAGAGACTGTATGGATCCTCCCACCCCTCCACCCACTTTATGGAGGATGAGTCGGAAATAGGCAGGCAAGGGATAGCCCAAGGTCACACAGTCCCCAGTAATGAATGCTTCAGTGAACTGTGGCCACAGGGATGCTGCGCAACAGCTGCGAAATCTGTGGCCTGTGCAAGAAGCACTTCTTTCGCTTAGGAGTCTGTAGATTGGTGGATCCAGGCTGGGCTTGGCTGGCAGCTCTGCTGAGCTCAGCTTCGGTGACCTCACATACGTGCTCCGCATGTCTCCTGTCAGCCCACTGGACCCCCTGGGGCACTCAGGTAAGGTCTTCTCAGGTCAGTGGCAGAGGTGGAAAGCAAGTGAGCCCAGCTGAGTGAGCACATTTCAGTCCTGCCTGTGATGTTGGTTAACATCTCGTGGGCCAAATCCCACAGCCAGGGATTGGAGGGCATTTCAGAGTTTTGTGGCAAAGAGTGTTCATGTATTGGGTTACAGGGCAGAGAGTAAAGAGCCAAAACATTAATCACAGAGCCACAGTTAAATCTCAGTTCTCTGGACCGAGTACTGGCTGAGCGCTGAATTTCCAGTGCCTCATGGCTGAACTCTGAGCTGGGGAAGAGCCCACCAGCCTTATTTTTACAGACTGAGCACTTCACATTCTCTACCAGTATAGTCATATATTTTATCAGGTAATCAAGCTTGCATTTTCTATCTCTGGGTTTTGAATAGAACTGACCTGCTGTCTCTTTGATATGCCAGGAAAGTAGATCTGTGTAAGGCATTAGAAGGAATTAATCTAAATAGGATCATTCGTTTTGTACATGCTGGCCTGTCAGCGAGATTGCTGATTGGCTGCCACAGGCAGAGACTGTGCAGAGTACTGTGTGATTTCAAATACAGCTGTTTTTTGTGGTCTCACTTAACTAACGTTCACATAACCAAGTACAGCTGTGTATGCTCTTTAATAGTGCCAGCCACAAATGCACCCCGGCTCTTGAGAGAGACACCTTTATTTCACTGCAGAATGTCATTATTAGTTCCATAACCAGACAGACTGTTAAAGCTTTTTCACTTACTGTCTGACACCTCAATTGTAATTTTTAGTTCTTTGCATTACACTAACTGCATTTTTAGTGTGTATGTTTAGTGTGAAATCAGTTGAAGTCCTTCTAGTATTAAACAAAATTTTGCTAGTTATAATTCTAATGTAATTTGAAATACAAGCCCTTTCTCTAGAGTTTAGAGGATTAGTAAAAACTGCTTGACATATTCTACAACATTTTAGTTCTTTTATGTATGTTTGAAATGAGAACAATGTGATCCTTACCAGTTTGCTTTTATTAAGATAATTTTGTTTAGTTCATCTACAGAGAAATTGAGAAGAGGCATCCATACTAAACTATCACATGAGTTCTCAGAGTACATTATAAATCACTACTGGGTAATAGTGTATGAAAACATGAGGACTCCGAATGTAAAAACACGTCCAAGTAAAGGGGTCCGCCTCTTCTCCCCGTGCCCGTCCAAAGTGGAACAAGGACAAAGTGGACTTGTTGCTGCAAATGACCTGGGGGCCTTGGAGGAATCATACGGGAGCAGTATATGCTGCACAATAACATTATACTTTATTTTTGCCCATTATTAAAAAGTATTGGAAGTGAAACAATCTTCATTTCAGATATTAATCAGCCCCTTAAACTTGAAGCTAACTAGAGATCTTGAAACATTCTTATTACATGAAGTAGTTGGTTGGTTGTAAGACTCACTCCATCGTGCTACAGACTTTCTGAGAATCCACACGGCAGTCATTGGAAGTGTTACGCATTCTGTCGCCCAGCACATTGTAGAGACGTAGCACTGACGTGGGAGGCCTGGACTCTCCATCAAGTGGGCTGACAATTCAGAAGCCCCATGCTCCATCCCCAGAAGGTGCAGCTCTCCTTAGAAAATGAACTTCAAGAGAAGCTGATACTAATGATATATTGAGCATCTATCGTGTATACCCAGCCTGGTAGGCTTCTTACTGGCATTTATCTTATTTAGGATCCCCAAGAAATTAGCAAAGTAAGTATCATTCCCCTCTTCCATGGACATGAACTCCCAGAGAGGTTAAATAAATTCTGAATTACTCAAAGTTCTCATTTCATAAAAGAAAAAGAGGATTCTAAACCTGAATCAAACAAAAGACACTGGATGGACCAGTCTGAAGCTGGAAAGACAAGTTAGCACTAGAGATGTAAATAAGGAAGGCATCATCTTTATTAACAATACATGAAATTTGCCTTTTGGCAAAGGCAAAACTGTAGGGACAGGAAAGAGATCAGTGACCGCCAAGGGCTGGAGGTGGGAAGGGGATTGGCCACAAAGCGGTATGTAGGAACTTCTTTTGGCGATGAAGATAGTGACCTTGGGGGAAGCATTTCAAGCAGTTTTAGGTGACAAATCTATTAACATTGAAATTTGTGTTTTTTTGGACACACATCCTCTCTTTTTTAAAAGTATTTTTTCCTTTAATTTTCAGAAGTTTGATGATAGAGTGTTTTAGCTTTGACTTATTTGGGTTTATTTTGTTTGGAATTTGTTCAGCTTCTTGGCCTTTCAACAAATTTGGGAGATTTTTTAGCCATTATTTCCTGGGATATTTTTCTAACCTCAAACTCTTCTCTCCTGGGACTACAATGACATAAAAGGTTCTTGATGATCTTTTAAGTCTGTTTTCTCTGTTCTGATTGGCTAAATTCTATTGACCTGCCCTCAAGTCCACTGATTCTGTGCTCTGTCATCTCCAAACTACTACTGAGCCTTTGAGTGAGATTTTCGTTTTGGTTATTGTATTTTTTAGTTCTGTGATTCCCATTTGGTTCTCTTTTACATCTTCTGTTTCTTTGCTGAAATGTTCTATCCTTTTCATTTGTTCCAAGAGTGTTCATAATTGTTCATTAAAGCATTTTTTTTCCTGATTGCCACTTTTAAAATCTTTGTCAGGTGATTCCAGGGTCTAACTCATCTTGGTATTGGTGTCTGTTGATTGTTTCTCTTTTAAGTTGTGATTTTCCTGTTTCTGGCATGATCAGTGATTGAGCTGTAACCTGGACTTTTGCAGTATTTGGTTCAGAAGACTGGATTCTATTGAAATCTTCCCTTTCAGCAGGCAGTCATCCCATTTTGGTTTAGTGCACAGGTCCGGGCCTACTTTGGTGGGCTGTGGTTCTAATGACAGTTTAATTTTCAGCTCTCACAGTACTACTCTGCTCTGCTTTCTCTGTGTACTACCCAGGAGCCGCTCTGCAAGCCTGGGTACTCGTCCACACTTCGGCGCAGTTCTCAGTTTTTGGTGAGTTAATGTGGGTCAGTTTCATGTGTGAGTCAGGCAGAAAATTCCTCTGCAGGTTTAGAGAATTCGTTTTTCGAGCACCGTGCTCTCCAAGATCCTCCCTCCAGTCTCTGCTTAGGAAGGTGAGAGATGCTGCCTCTCGGTCTCCACTGGCAGCATGCCGGCAGGGAGAGAAAGGCCATCCAGGACTCCCAGTGATGCCAAGTCAAGGGGCAGGGGTGCAAATCCAGACACCCCACTTGGTCTCCACCAAAACACCCCTGTGGGGGCAGGGAGCCCCCAAGTGAAGGGCAGAAATCGCAAGTCCCCACTTGGTATCTACAGAGACCATTCTTAGTGTGTGCAGGGTGTATTCATTCATGGGGGTAGTGTATTGACAAAAAGGGTTTTGTCCTGCTGTGCTGCTCCTTTCTGGGTCCTTTGACTGGAGCCAGAAGGCTTTTCTTAGAGCTTTAGAACTCGTGTGTGTGCGCGCGCGTGTGTGTGTGTGTGTCTGTTGCTAGTGGTTCCACTTTGCAGGCTCCTTTAGTTCCAAGTTTAGGATGTATGAGAGATGAAAAGAGAACTCACCCCTGTGCAGTTCCTATGCCCTGAAGTCCCTGGTTAGTCTGCCCACCTCTCTCAATACTTCACGGTCCTCTTATGATTGATTGTTGTATTATGTCCAAGGTTTTTAATGATACAAAGCCAAGAGGAGCAGGGAGTCATGCCTGTCTTGTCCAGAATAAGAAGTCCTCACTTTTTCTTTAATATGAGAGAAAATAGTTTATTGCTAAGAGCAAGGGACTACTTTAAAGTGGGATATTGAGGATTTAAAGGGAACGATTGATGGAGGAGTTCTGAGGGAGGAAAGGGGATTGGGAGCAAATGTGGAATGGTTGGCCTCGCACAGGGACAGGTAGGTTTCATCTGCAAAGGCTGAATTCCTGGTTATAGGAGCGGAGATGGCAGGCTATAGACTTGTCTCAAGAAGGGGCTTCCCAGGTCTGTTGCCGTGTGGAAGAGGGTGTGAAAGAACTGAAGGTGCTGGAGAGGGTATTTCTACTCATTAGTCTGTGTTGAATAAGGGAGATAGCTGATGTCACGAGAGGATTTCTTGGGAAAATACAGCGGGATCTAGGAAGTTAGATGGCTGTAAAAGACTGACTAAGTCCCCCTCCTCCCCGCTTAAGATGCCCATAGCCTAACCCCCAAAATCTGTGAGTAAGTTACCTTACGTGGCAAAAGGGACTTTGTAGTTGCTGTTAATTGAATTAAGGATCTTGAGATGGGAAGACCATCCTGGATGATCTGGATGGGCCCAACGTAATTACAAGGGTTGCCTTAAAAAGGAGGCAGGTGGGTCAAAGACAGAGAAGGAGATTGATGATGGAAGAAAGCAGTAACTGAAGTGATTTGCTCTGAAGATAGAGGCAGGTGCCAGAGGCCAAGGGGTGCAGGTGGCTGCTGGAAGGTGGAAAGGGCGGGGAAGCAGAAAATCCACTAAAGCCCCTCTAAGGAACCACCCTGCCAACACCTGACTTGAGCCCTGTGAGACCGTTTCAGATGCCTGGCTTCCAGAATGATAAGACAATACATTTCTGTGGTTTTAAGCCACTAAACGTGGTGATGTGTGATAGTTTCCCTTTCGATGGGACACTAAGACAACTGCTAAACAGACACAACAGGAGGAGGGTGAGAGAAGGCTTTCGAGGTCAGAAGCAGTGGTCAGAGGAGGGGTTTAGTTAAGATTCATACAGTTGGGATTTAAGTGTAGACAAGGTTTAGGGTGTGGTCATGTGAATGGAATGGAGTTTCAAGTCATTGCACTGACTTGTGTTAACTGTTGGGTTGGCCAGAAGTCTGTTTGTCTTTTCCCCACACAGTGGCCCTTGTAGCACTTTAGCTGTCTTTAACTTCATTCAAAACAATTTTGTTAGATTGTACCGTGACAGCTGTCATATCAGCGTGCATTGAAAAAGCTTATCAAACTTGGTGAATTTCTCTTTAGCCATTTTAATATTGAAGATGGAAGAAAATATGCAACATTTTTGGCATATTATGCTTTATTATTTCAAGAAAGGTAAAAATGCAACAAATGCAAAAAAAAAAAAGATTTGTGCAGTGTGTGGAAAAGGTGCTGTGACTGATGGAATGTGTCAAAGGTGGTTTGCAAAGTTTCATGCTGGAGATTTCTTGTGGGACAAAGCTCCAGGGTCGGGTAGACATTGAAATTGATAGGGATCAAATCAAGACATTAATTCAGAACCATCAACATTATACCACATGGGAGATAACCAACATCAAAATATTGAAATCAATAAAGTTACTGGTGAAAATAAAAAATGTGTCTTTTATTTTATGAAAAAAAAAACCCAGACTTTTTGGCCAACCCAATATTTTTTAAAATTGGTAATCCATATAGCATAAAATTTACCATTCTAAAATACAATTCAGTGGTTTTTAGTACATTCACAAGATTGTGTAGCTGTGACCACTAGTTTTGATTGAACAGCATTCATTCCGTCTTCATATATAACAACAACATTTACAAAACTATTCAATTTGTTTTTGCTGCAACTCTGCAGAAAGGCATAAGGAGAATGTTAGTGAAATATATTCTTGAGCATGAAAAATTTGTCTGAACATAGATACTCACCTTTTTGAAGAGACTGTACACTGGACCAAATGGACACCTACCTCATGTTGAATTCGCCGGCTTTGTGATGGTGGTGGTGGTCGTGATGGGTCTTTTCAGTAGCAGATTACAGAGCAGGGAGGTACCACTGGCCACAAAGCCGCCCTCGAAGGCTGGCCGGGAACACTGGAGCACGGCCCTCTGGAGAAAGACAAGTACTTGGCCCAGATCAGTGCCGGGCCTCTCACACCCTCCCAGTAGGTGTCCCTGGGTTCCAGAGAGGTCAGTTCCCTCAGTTCACTACTCCTAGTTTGGAATCTCTCATGAATGATCCCCAACTCTTCCCTTTTTCTCCCCAGGGATCTTTTCCTCTTCGGTGTGGGTGCTCTTTTGCTCCCAGGGATTTTTTTGTAAGTCCTATGTCATAAGTCTCATAGAAGTAAACTTAAACCTGTTTATAGTCTGTATCTCAGTAAGAGTACTCAAATACATCACTGTGGAATATTCATGTGGGGTGTTAGATAATATGAGATACTAGGTATGAAATTACCTTTCTAAAATTCTGAACTCACACAAAGTAAATCAACCTAGACCCAAGGATTCCAGATAAGAGAGTGTGGGCCTCTTATTTTACACCCACTTCTCATCCCTGCTGCCCGAGTCTCACTCACCTCCCTAGTCCCCGCGACCATAACAGAGCCTCACTGAGCTTGTCACTCAGCATTATGCTCTTACGGAGCTAGGGACTGATGGCTTTTGCTTAGTTGTACTGCTGACCAGGGCCAGACACTCTGCCAACTGAGGTTAACTGCACACAGCAGGGCCCTGAGGAGGGACCCGATGCTGTGCCATCCTGGTGGCTGCCCAGGGAAAGGTCCCGTGTTGCCAGAGGGTGGGAAGGCTCCTTCGCATCGCAGACTCACTGCAGGCTGCTGCTCGCTTCTCTGGCTCCAGAAAGCAAACAGGTGCTTCACTGAGGCTACTCAAAGGAACCAGGGAGGCCACGTGGGTGGGGGAAACATGTCTCGTTTGCCCTGCAGTGGAGATGGACTCCAGGAGAGGCCTTGTCTGTGGCCCGCGTGGCTGGGAATTAAAAGGGCAGCTTAGTCCGTAGAATGCCACGGGCAAGCGGTCTGTGGCCACCCCCTGCGGGCTCTCAGTGTGCGCCTTTACCGTGATATGATTATGAAGCTATTTCATTTTTCCCTCAGAATCAAAGCCGTATGAGAAAAGGGGTCTCCTAATCATTTCTGCATATTTTGGTAACAAAGAAAATGGCTGTTGATGATGATAATGAAAACTGCTGTACATAAATTTGCACCCTTTGTTGCCACTTATAAAAGAGACCTTGTATGGTGAGCTCATTAGTAGCTGAACTTTATTTTGTCAAAGGAAATGGAGTCAACAGAGATTATGTTTCATCTTTAATATGGCTGTTCAACAACAATGCCATTATCCTGAGTTTCAGATGAATTTAATTGAACTTTAATGAACAAAATTAGCTGTTTTATGCAATTAGAATCCCATTTAAATGGGTTAGAAAATGAATAGAATGGGAAATGGGGTTGACTTTATTTTCCTCAAGACTGACTCTTTAGGCTTCTTTTCATCCCTAGGTTTTCTACCCCCCACTGAATAAAGACTAATATCTTTAGAATTTAAGAGGATTTTTGACTTGCTAAATTTTGTTCCTCAAGCAATAGAAAAATTCCTGGAACCTCCCAGGAGGTGGGAAGCAGAAGACACTGGCGAATGGGCACCCGTTACAGAGAGCGGGGCAGCAGCTCTTCCGGCCCAGCGGGCCCAGCCGTGCACAGCTGCAGGCCCTTCCCTTCTGAGCTGAGAGAGCGGGTGTTGAGCGGCATCTAACAAAGGTGAGGGGGGCTGATATGGGTGCAAAACTTTCCTCTACCACTTAGTATGCTGGTGACTTGGAGTGTGAGTAATGGTCTCTGAACCTCAGTACAGTGGGAAGAATAATACCTATTTCTTAAAAGTGATGGTAAGCATGTGGTAAGAAAATGTATATAAAGTATTTGGCATATTGCCTGGCTTAAAAAATGGGAGCCACTACTGTTATTAGTATCGCTGTTCTTTATCACTGTCTTCAGTCTTACAACTTCTTGGGACCTTGATGTAATGAACACCATACAGCTCACCTAATTTAGTTTGGTGGTTCCGGTAAACAATAAGCTTTCCCAGGTATTTGCCTCCTCAGCTGGAAGAAAGAGATGAGATGACAAGGTCATTTTGCTCAGGGGCTGGGAGGGATGGGGAGCATCAGAAGTTCAGAAGTTGGTACCGCTGGATATGCGGGAATGGCCAGGTAGCAGGAAATCACTGCAGAGAGTCACATAAAATTCTCATTTGCTCCCCCATCTGCGATGTGAGGAAATTAGGCCATCCCTGTGGACCTTTCCAGCTCTGAAGTGCTTACAATACTGCAGATACCACAAACTCTTTTGCCTAATGGACCAAATTCCAGTGAGCCAGCCCTTGCCAAGAAATCCCTCCCACCTGCATCAGAATTGCTGGAGCGTCCTGCTGAGTGCTCCCCCAGCGTTAGCATTGACTCAGTGCTGGGATGTGGCTTCCTGAGACACAGCAGAGGTGAGAAGGAGGCCCAGTGGGCTTGGTGCAGCCCTGGTAAACATAGCTTTGCCAGAGCATAAGAGCTTTGACCTAGGTGAGACAAAGGAAAGTCAAAGAAAAGAATTATTCCTATTCCTCCTGGCCTCTTTAGACTAAAGGTTTAAATAGGTTCTCAGTGAACATTTTAAAAATCAGTATTACTTCCATTTTAACTACAAAATGCTAGTGCATTATTTTAGTCTTCTATCAAATGTTCCTTAATTATTTCTGGCAGTTCCCAAGGGGTATCTTAGATGTGCTCATAATAAATCCCCTTGGTTTCCACGTGGTGACTGCCGTTTTGCTCTGTTCCTTCTCCATTGTAACTTCAGGAATGCTGGCTTCCTCAGGTGCCACTCCCCTCCGGGCGGAGGGAGAAGGCCTTTCTTCTACACCCTGTTGATAAAGTTGAAGCTATCCCACATCATTCCTAGGAGCCAACTCAGATGATGCCTAACATGCGGTGTTGCTGTCCTGATGGCCTCACTGCTCCTGAACTTGGGGACTGCAGGGCCCGGGCTGCCATCACGTTCTTAAATGAGGTTGACACCTGTTGGCATTGCCTGGGGCCAGCCCTGCACTTCTCTGACGCAGAAAGAACGCATCCTGTTCTGTGCCTCTTTCTGTGTCTTTGCTTATCCTACAGGAATGTGACCTTGTGCTCTCAGCCTCCCAAACTGCATGTGTGTCCCCTGCCTTCTTTGTTCCTTGCAGTCCTTGCTTTCACGTGGGACTGGGGCTCCATAGGGCTGAATGTTGGGGGCTGTCAAAGCTGTGAAGAAACAAAACTTCTCTTAGATCACTTCAGCACTCTTGGACTTACTATAAGGAAAAGAGGCTGCAAAACTCAGCCACAAAGCTGAGCCTCATGGAAGTGAACGTGGCTGGCGACAGGAGTGTTCTTAGGGTCTGTGTGTCCTGCTGGGCCCCCGCACTGGTCTTGAACTTTTCCTGTCATCTGCAGCCATCTCCCTCAGACCTCCTTCTGGCCTCTGCTGCCATGTGGCCTTTGCTGCCAGCACTCACCCTTTGGTAGCTTTAGCTTCTGTGGCCAGTACCACTGACTCTCCCCAGACATCCAGACCAAACCATCAGTGGAAAATAAGTTGGCTGAGGGCATGGATTTTGGTCTCTTTTGTTTATTAATATATCCCTAGAATATAAAAGCTGGTTCTACCATTTACTCAGTATGTAGCCTTGGGGCAGGTTACTTAGGCTCTTTGCTCCTTATTATTATTATTTTTTTTTTGCCTTCAAATTGGGGATGGTAATAGCTAACTTACAGGGTTGTTATTAAAATAAATTAATGAAAAACATTTACATTAGTGTTTGACACAGACTATGTTCAGTGGAAGTATGTGTTAAGTAAATTAAAAGCTAAAGCACCTACACACAGTTGGTGCTGAAGAAATATTTGTTGAATCAATTAAATACATTTCTTAAAGAATCAGGCTGACTTGATTGCCATTTTCACAGCTGAGAACTCTTGTTCCAGGCTGCCTCACATTCCCCTGTAGCCTCTATTGACTACCCTTGGGTCAAGTTCTCACTCCAGGCCATTTACTGGGCTAGGAGTGCAGGTTTTGTGTGAGCAAAGTGATTCACACAGAAGGAAAGTGGTAGGCACTCTGGGGCTTGCCTGTCTGGTCTGGGCAGGGCCTTACGCCAAACTCAAAGCCATCCCTTTCCTCCAATGGCTGAGTTGCTGTTTACAAATTTGTGCACCAATTCCTTCTTCGGAGCATTTTTCCCCAGGCCGGTTCTCTGTGTTTCCTGCTAAGATGTGCATAGTGGTCTCTCCCATTCCCCCACCAAATAGGCTCAGTCTCCTTACTCTCGGTGAATAAAGTGCCCAGACTCCTGTTATACAGCTCCTCTCTCTCTGTCCCTGTCATCCTTTGACCTTCTTTAGCTCAGGGACCTTCAGATTCTAGAAACGGGTCCTACTCCCCTGTGTACTACAGTGCATTTGCATGCATATACCTGCATTTTGATGCCAAAAATGCTCCTCTCTGATCTAATGGTATTCGGATTTTATATTTTCCAGTAGGAGGCCACCTGAGAGCCAGGGATAACATTTCTAGGGCTGCCAATCAGATAACAAGCAGAGCTCTTTATTATTCTCTTCCTCTGGCTCCTGTGAGAGCTAAGTTCCACAAGAGGTCCTAAGTTATCAGGGAGGAAGTTTTTCAATTTAATTTTTTCTGGGAGTTGAGTCCTTTAGGTCCCGCAAGCTGAAATGGAGCAGTGGCGGGGCTGGCAAGGGAGCCGCCAGAGTGTGAGTTGGCAGACCAGGTAATGAGGGCAGAAGTGAGGCCCGTCAAGGGCCACGAGGAGGAGAGGGAGGATGAAGCTATTAGCCCAGACTGTGGCCGGCTGGGATGCCTGCTGTCGGGTTGGCTGAATTGTGGCACTCTGGGAACCGGCATTTGATTATCTTCACTTTAAGCCTGGGAGACCCCCCCAAACACGTTTGTGCCCTTTAGGCCAGTGGTTCTCAGCCAGGCTACATGCCAGTATCACCTAGGGAGCTATTTAAAAATACATATTCTTGTCTCGGTCCACGCTTCAGACCTTGTAAATCAGAACCTCTTCCCGTTGGTGACCAGGAATCTTAAGGTTTTTAATCCCCCAGGGGTGGTCCCAGTGTGGACCACCATGGCCCTACCTGGATGGTACAATGGAAATGGATCTGATCCATTGGGTTGAATGCTCTCCTCAGTCAGTTATAAAAGAAGAAATATTGCTGCCAGGTGGGTACTGGAAGTCTCAGGGGATTGTTTCATAAATTATGTGTGTCTAACTAATGCTGTGCACCTGAAACTAATATAAAATACTGTTGAATGTCAACTGCAATGAAAATAAAAGTAAGTTAAAAAGAAAAAGTAAAACAAATCATAGGGAAAAACTCACAATTTTCCAAATTAAAAAAGCAGAAATATTATTACTCGGAGAAAGCATGGACTGAAGGAAAAGCATTCACTTTGGTATTTTAAAACCTGAGTTGTAGTCCTGTCTCTGGCCCTAAGCTGGACAAGTCCTTATGGGTATTCAACCTCAGTGAGCTTCAGGTTCCTCACTTGTAAAGAGGGGACAGTAACTCCTGCCCTGTCTACTTTACGGAGTTTTTTCAGGCACCAAAGGGGATAAATACATGGAAGTGCTCTAAGATCTAGAAAATAGTATTCAAATATATAGTTCAAAGCTCTAGGGTAGGAGCGTCCAACCTTTTGGCATCTCTGCACCACACTGGAAGAAGAGTTGTTTTGGGCCACACAGTAAATACATTGTGACATGTAATCAGAAAAAAATCTCATAGTGTTTTGAGTAAATTTACGATTTTGTGCTGGGCCGCATTCATAGCCACCCTGGGCCACAGGTTGGACACCTCTGTTAGGGAGAGTAATGCTATTTTGTGTTCTCTTGATGAATTTGTAATTAATCCTATGAAACAACCCTTTGTGAATACCTCCTCTGATTCTGCCCCATGTACAAAAAATACACAAGACAGCTTTATATTTCAACTCTTTATATATCTTTGGTTATACCAACAAGAATCAATTACTAGTCAAGATATGGAAACAGCCTAAGCATCCCTCAACAGACGAGAGGGTAAAGAAGATGTACACACACACACACACACACACACACACACACACACAGCAGTAGAACATCGCTCAGCGGTGAGAAGGAAGGAAATCCTGCCGTTTGCAGCCCTGTGGATGGGCCGTGAAGGCATTAATGCTAGGTGAAATAAACCAGACAGAGAAAGGCAAATACTGCATGGTGTCACTTATAAATGGAGTTTTCATTAAAAATCAAATTCATAGAAACAGAGTAGAAAAGTCATTTCCAAGGGCCAGGGCAGTGAGGAAAACAGGGATAGGCTGGTAGAAGGACATAAACTTTCAGTTATAAGATAAACTTAATGTGCAATGTGACTGAAGGATAATGTAACACTGTATTATATGTAACTGAAATTTTCTAGTACAGTAGAATTTCAGTGTTTTCACAAATAAGGTGATGAATGTGTTAATTAGATGATAAGAATCCATTCACAACAATACATATATCAAATCACCACAATGTACAGTTTGAATATCTTACAATTTCATTTGTCAATTACACCTCAGTAAAGCTGAAAATAAAATTACAGCACATTGCTGGACTCCCAGATGAAGATGGGAGAAATAACACATGTGTTTACTCCTATCCTTACCCTAAAGCTTAGTAAAAATACGGTAATTTTTAATTGCATAAAAACACAACAACAGAAATGAGAGAGAAGACAGTATTTTTAAATGGAAGCTAGAAAGCCGAGGGCCGAGCAGAGGTTTGGCAGACTAGGAGAAGCTGCGTCCTCAGCTGGCGGCGGGGAAAGCCGAGAAGCACGGCAGCCCCACGTGCAGAACCCTCGTGGCTGGGCAGCGCTCAGGAACTGGTGATTCCACGTGCATCTGAAAGTGGGGACAAGGGTAGGGCTGGAAATACAAACACTGTTGAAAGATTATTTAAGTAAAAATTTTAAACCAGTGCAATAGACACCCTCGAATTCCCCCAAAGCCTTAGGAATTGGTGATTACACGTTCATCTAGAAGTGGGGAAGGTAGAACGAAGGATAGAACTGTCCGAAGATTGTTTACGGAGGCACGTTTTCAATTCCTTGCAGCAAGGGGCCTCTCCTGCCCTGCCCCCAGAGAGGACTGGACGTGCAATTTCTGGACTGTGGGAGACGGAACAGTGGGCGAGAGGACGACAGGCACAAGTGAGAGCCGGACCACTGGCTGCAAGGGCATCAAACGAAAGTTCGCAAACCGGCTGGGACTCTGCCTTCCTCTTCACTCAGTTTCAAGATGGTCAGGGCATTTTACCTAACAGAAAAGCCCAGGGTTGCTGAAGCCTTCCCTTGTATACTGACTGAGCTTCCAAATAAGTTTTTCGTGAGGGAGCACCAGAGCGTGTAATATGAAAGGCAGACAACAAAACTGAACAAACAAGGAAACTCCATTGGAGAAAATTAGCTCTGCCGAGGGAAACTTACAGAAACAAAAACTTCAAAACCTATCATTAATAGCTTCAGGAAAACAAGAAGATGCTACAAAAAGGAACATTCAAAGAACCTAAAAGAGTTTCTGAAAATTGGTATAAAGTTAAGTAAATCTCTTAAAAAAACAGAACAATACAAAAGATGAAAGATGAACTAAAGGGTGAAGAGCCAGTCCTGCGAGCTAAACACCCAGAGAGTTGGGGTGCCAGAGAGAGGGAACAGAGGTGAAGAAATCGCTAGGGAAATAATTGATTTCCCCACACCTATGAACAGGAATTTGAATGATAAGGACCCACTGAGTACCTGGCACTTGGAGATCAAACGAGAGCCACAAGAAAGCCGTTATTTCAGACTATCAGCATTGTGGGTGCAAAAGCTTAAGTGTTGACAGAAATGTCCAGATTTTGTACAAAGAGTCAGTCGTTAGCATGGCAGGACATTTTTCAACAGCAATGATGGAACGTAGCGGACCGGAGGGTAAAGTGCAAAAGTTACCTCCAATTTTGAATTCTTTATCCAGACAAAATATCAATTTACCTGGAAACGGAAATTTTTCAGACCTATAAACATGTAATTTCCCTCTCATGTGGCTTTTTTTATGAAACTGCTGGAGAATGGGTTCTATCAAAATAACAGAGTAAACCAACGAGGGAAGACACGGCTTGCTGGCTGTTCTCAGTTTCCTTCTTCGTGTCTGTCTTCATCTCTGTGTGCCCCAGGTGATGGTTTCTATCTACTGCATGACCTGGGCTGCCTCGCTGGCTGATTTACAGTTGAGTTTGACCAATAGAGATGGTGGCACAAGGTCTGCAGGAAGGAACCGAGGTGACTGCATTTGCTCCCCGTGCTTCCTCCTTGCTGGGCCTTGGTTGGGCAGAGGCTGTGTTCTGCCCAAACCATGACTCCCCTTGGGTGGTCCTTCTGCCACGGCTGCAGCTCTCACCAGGGTCAGACAATGGTTTCTTCCCTTCACTGTTCTTGCTTCCTACTGCTGATGAGAAAGAACAATAGAACCCTTAATGTGCTTGAAGGTATGAGTGGAGAGATACACAACTGGAGGGAAGGCTTGGGTTGAATTAATGTCAAGAGCATAAAAAACAAGGAAATGAAAAAACAATATAAATATTAAATTCAGGAAAACCCAAAAGTTGTGCTGGAAACGGAAGGTAATTATAGCCAACTGTATGGCTCAGCTACAGCACTTACACAGCCCTGATAATGGAACTGGAATTGGCCTAATCAAATTACCATATGACTTAAATTAGAAGAATAGAGGGAGACAGGAAGTGGCGTGTGGGTTGGTGAGAGCTGGTGACTGTGGTGGCGGCAAATGAGATTTACGTCCTCATCTTCCTCAGTGGGAAGTCAGCACGTAATACCAAAAATTAGAAACCAAAGATACAGCAGAATATAATGTAAGTAGCAGAAATAATCTATAAGAAGCCCTGACTGGTGTGGCTCAGTCTGGCATAAGCCTGCAAAGCAAAAAGTTACCCGTTCGATTCCTGGTCGGGACACATGCCTGGGTTTTGGGGTTGGTACCCAGCCAGGGCACATGCAAGAGGCAACTGACTGATGCTTCTTTCTTTCACATAGATGTTTCTCTCCCTCTCTTCCTCCCTCCCTTTCCCTCTGTCTAAAAATAAATAAATAAAATCTTTTAAAAATTATAAAAAAAAGAAATAATTTATATGCAGATAATTTATTTTTTCAAAAACTATTTGAATTTAATCACTTATTAAGCACAAATATTTCTATGTCAGATTATTTTGGAATGGCATTTATCAACTAGTTTTTTAAAATGAATTTATTGGGGTGATCTTGGTTAATAAACTGATACAGGTTCTAGGTGTACAATTCTACAATACCTAATCTGTATATTGTACTGCATGTTCACCACCCCAGGTCAAGTCTCCTTTACTCTCTCCTACCTCCCCCACCCTCTTTCACCCTGGTAATCACCATGCCCATTGTCTAGGAGGTGTTTTTTTGTTGTTGTTTTGGGTTTCTTCGCTTAATCCTTTCACCTTTTCATCCAGTGCCCCAACCCTCTCCCTTCCAACAGCTGCCAGTCTGTTCTCTGTGTCTATGGGTCTGTTTCTATTTTGTTAGTTTATTTTGTTCATGAGATTCCACATATAAGTAAGATCATGTGGTACTGTATTTGTCATAGTCTGACTGGCTTATTTCACTCTGCTCGATACTCTCTAGGTCAGCCTATAAGCAGATTATGTAGAGTAATACCAAAAGATTCAACTGAAAGCGTGAAAAGAATTGCCTTGAGGAATGGGAATAGTGAAGTAGAGAATTCTGGTTTTGTTTTTTAAACAAGACATGTAGAATTATGGTGTCTGAACTATTGTGGGGGATATATTTGATAAAAATAAAACTGATTTTCTTCTTTAAAAAGGGAGAGAAGCAACTAACTTCCTAATTCTCTCTTTTTATTCTCATCTCAAACCCTAGAACTCTCTAAACTCCCTTGCTACTTTCCAGAAGAGCAGGACTCGAGACAGAAAGTCAAGGAATGAGGAGGCAGGATGGAGCAGATTTGCGTAGGACACCACCCTGTTGGGGCGGCACAGACAGAGACAAGTGGGTGGCACCTGCACCCAAGAAAGCTCCGTGTGTAAATAGTCAAAGGACTCAAGCAGAACGGGCTGAACTGCTCTGGGCTCAAGAGGTTACCTCAGGGAAAGGAGCCTGGGATTGTACAGAAAGCCAGTTCCTTCAGAAGGGCCTTCAGCCTGCTGCCAACCTCTTGGCAGCTAAAAACCAAAACTGGGGCACGAACTGTTACGTAACCCCTGGTGATCAGAGAGAATTATGGAAAGTTCCTCAGAGGAGGCGGAAGAACTTTTCTTAGCCATACATTCTCAAAGATATACCTCTTGTGGGGCTTTGATGGGAGGCAGCCAGTGAGGTGGGTGCATGATGCCGCCACAGGATGGGTTGCGGGCGTTCCCTTTGACAGAAGCCCAGGGCCGGCTGCGGGGCTTGGTCAGAGGAGTGCCCAGGGATGGCTGGCTGTGCAGCTGAGTATCAAAGACAGAAGAATGTGTTTAAAAAATCTGAGACACAGAGACTGGCGTGACCAGCAAGTGAAACACACTGGGAACAGTTTTACAACCAGAAAAGTAAATCAGGAAAGTGAGAGGAGCTGCCTGTGGGTCTGAGGACAGCCAGGGTCTCTCATGGTGGCCAGGCCACGAAACAGCTTTGCTTCCCCAGGGGTGGGCCAGGGGCCGGGAAAGCCGGAGCCTGCGAGCTAGCCGCTGAGGGCCTGAGCCTTGTGTCTCGGGGTGAAGCACAGGGCCCAGGGTGTCCTGGACCTGATGACTAATGGCTGAATTGTGTGCTGAATCCTTTCTCTGAGTATTCTCAGAGAACCGTAAACTTGGCCAAACAGTTGTCATACCTTTGGTGTGCTTGCCCTTCAAAAGGAGACTTGGAAAAATAGAGAGCCTTTGGATTTGCTAACCTTAAAAGTGCCATGGAAAACTAGGACAAGCTTTATTCCAATTGGAGGCTGGAGAGGCTTCCTGGAGGAGGTGGCTTTTGGATTTAAGGCTTACATGATGCAGAGGATGTTGACACTTGTAACACTATAGGTGGCCAAGTTCTCAGGGACAGGCAAGATAACGGTCAGGTATGGCCAAATGTCGGCTGTTCAAAGGAAACTGAGAGAAATGAAAATTGAAAGCAAGACCAGGACATACTGTGGAGGGTCCTGAACACCAGGCAGCTCTCATGGACTTTGGCAAGGTGATGGATCAAAGCAGGGTGGCAGTGGTGGTGTTTGTGTGGTGGGCATGTCACTGCTCTGTCCTGTCTGTTGCCTGAATGCCATCTCTAATCTTGAGCGGCCACTCCATGATCTCCTTAACAGCTAACTGCTAACATTACTTGAACTCATACTATGAGTCAAGGCACTACAATGGGTGCCTTACAACTCTGGTCAATGAATTAGGTTCTGTTTTATTATAATTTTTTAGCAAATGAAAGCTGATAAAAGTTGGGCATGTGTTCAAGGTCACATAGGTGGAATAATGGAACTGGGTTCCAAACCCAGCCCCACGCTTTTGGTTCATTAGCACTGACTGCCCTCCCTGAGGTTGAGGACCAGCCCTTCTCTTACAGACTTACTGAACCCAGAGGTCAGTACAGGGTGTAGAGCAGGTATTGGGAAGATTCCCCTTGGCCCCTGAGTGTTAGATAGAGTAGGGTGCTGGAAAGACCCATCTGGACAGGCAAGGGGGCTCAGTCCCCTCCCAAGCTCAGGAATCTCAACTAGGATCCTCTGAAGTCCTACTTCTGGAGCCCAGAAAGGTGGAAGATGGCTGCTTGCCTCCTGCTGTTTGAGGACAGGACCCCTAACTCTGCTCTGGCTACAAGATACTGCGTTAGAGTGGGACTCAGCCAGGTGAGTGCTTTTTAACTCTTAAGGGGACTGCTCTCAGGGGCTAAGGCCTCTGAGGCTCCAAGTTCATGCTGGCTGAGGTTTCTGGCATGGTCAAGGGTGTCAATCCCAGGAGGCACTGGCTCTGAGATGTTCTCCCCTCTGTTCTTGCATCAGGCTGTGGGCGGGAGGCAGCGATGCCGACTCCTCAGGGTAACTCATGTTCCCTCACAGGGAACCTGGCCATAGGCTTGCCGGACTTACCAGTCGGGGAGTAAGCAGGCAATTAGACAGGGTTTCTCCCCGCCTCCTATCACTGTGTGTAAAATTTCATTACTAGGAACCTATATAATCTCTGCCTTTTGGAGTGTCCTATTAAAATGCAGATCCCCCTGGCAAAGACTATATTTTAAGTGCCTATTACCTGACTTCTCAGCTAGAATATTTGAGTGAGAAAATTATGGAAAACCCAGAGGAAGACCTTTAAGGGGATAGGATGGAGGCGGTTGGAAGAACTGGGTGACTAGTAGCAGCCAGAGTGGGAGAAGGACATAGGGAATTTCGAGGTACTTAGGGATAGCTCTTCATATTCATATAGTAAGGACAAGTTTTAGAGTTCAAATAAAACCAAATACAGCCATCAAAAAAATTATCAAGCCAGGAATAAAAAGGGAATTAATCCATCCAGTCATCCATCTATGCACCCATCCTTCAAACCCAGTGTATATAACAAGTTCCTATTTTATTCCTGCCACTGATCCCATCCCTCTTGTTCCTAGTGTCATGAGAGAAGAGGTGAGACAGATGTAAACATGACTTCCATGTGAGGTGCTGACTGTGTCAGTGCTCACAAGGCAGGGGCAGAGGAAGTGCCGTGGGAGTTGTGAGGGGGGCCAGTCCAAGGACCCCAGGCAAAGCTCCCTGGAGGAGGCAGCTTCTGAGCTGGACCTTGAAGACTGGGTAGGACTCTGTCCCGGGCAGCCAATCTGGACATGAGGAGGGCATGGGGACGAAAGGAGGCAGGAAATTACAGGGTATGTTGGGGGATAGGAAGTAGACTGTGGCCTCAAAGAGCTTGTGCAGGGAAGCTTGAAGATAAAGCTACTCTCCACCTAGACAGGCCTTTTCGCAGTTTCTCGGTCACTCCCAGAACATTCATGCCTCAGGGTTTTTGCTTTTGCTGTCCCCCCGCCTCCCTGCCCCCCACCTGAAAGTCTCATTTCTCATATTCCTGCTAAGCCTGCTCTCTTGCTTACTTTAGGTAAGTCTCAAATATTCCTTAATCAAAGAGGTGTTTTCTGACCTCTCATTCATAAGATGGTATTCCTCTCGTATGCCTCCCGTCATCATCTATCTAGCGCCATGGTGTCGGAGGGCCAGCCCCAGGGAGGCTGTCCCCCTTAACTGCCATGTGATTGGCTGTCCCTGGAGGGCTGCAGCGTGCAACCTGCAGGGATCTGTGGAGCTTATGTGCAGCCTGCAAGTGTTTGCTTAGTTTCTGATTCTGTAAGCTCCTCCAGGACAGGGACGTAGAGCACCCCTGTATGCAGAACAGGACCTGCAGTACAGCGGATGCTAAAAAGTTATTTGATGTATGAAGAACTAATATGTGCTCAGTGTATGCATGTGTCTGTGTGGATACGGGGGCGGGGGAAAGGTCTAAAAAGAAATATACCAAATGTTGATAGTGATTGTATCTTAGCAATGGAATTATGTGTGATTTCTCCCTGTCTCCTTTATCTTTTCCTTTGGGCATGGTTATTTTAATAAGAATATATTATTTTTACAAAAGGGAAACTGTTTTGGAGTCAGATAAACCTCAGACTGAATTCTAGCTCTGCTCTTGTTTTGTAACCTTGGGCAAACTCATTACCATCTCTGTGTCCTTTCAAATCGGAGATGCTATCTATTTCATTGGGTTGTGGTGAGGATTAAATAAAATACGTATGTTGGAGCTTGGCACACCACTTGCCTGAAAGTAAGCCTTTAGTTAATAGTGCTGCCTCCCTCCCTCTTAATTTTTATAGTTTTTATTATTCTTTTTTTTTTTTGCGGGGGTGGGGAGCAGAGACCACTGAGATGTAAATAAGGCCTCCAAGACTTCAGGAACAAAGGGGACTATGTTTAACCCCACGTGTCCTCCCTGAAAGTGGGCAGAAGGGAGTCCGTGGGCTGGAGCGACCCACAGGGCTGTGTGGTGAGTTAACGAAGGACAGGGCGGGTCAGTACCACTCACATCTCAGTGAAGACCCATCATTAATATGATTTTAAGACTCTTAAGACTTCTGGACCCTTCTCTGCTTTCTTACAGATTTTAGCAATAAGATGGGCTGGGTGGGTGGGAAGAGGAGGGAGACATCCTGTCCTCTGTCCTTCCCTGGCCTGGGAACAGTAGAGACCCAGGTGGCAGAATGACTGAGGCACTGGGAGCAAACAGTGGGAGCTCCAGGGGCTGCCGGAGGGAAGAGAGCTTCGGGGCAGCCGGTCAGAAGCTCCGTGTGTCCACCCTGGGCCAGGACCAGAGCCAGAAGAACTTCTTTACCTCTGCCCAGAGACGTGTGGGCACAAGCTCCAATCTCAACATGTCATCCTTAAGCTCAGACAGCAGAGGGCAGATTTGCTCATCATATATTTTGTGGTGTTTATGTTGGTCAAATCTCAAGTTCATGTCCTTGCTAATGATGAACTTCATTGCTCACCTGCTCACTTTCCAGAAAGCCCACCAGAGAACGTCTCAGGCAGTGGCTCAGTTGTTACCTCTGGTAACTTCTGGCCCCAATCTATCCACCTCTCACCGTGGGAAGTTCAGTTAAATTAATTTAGAGTGAAGCCTGAAGGTCCTGCTGCTTCTCTTCTCTTCAACACTGAAACCAGCTTTAAGCAGGCAGCTCCCTCCCCCATCCTCTGGCCCATCCTCTTTCCTATAAGATTTTCAGAGCCATTCTAAGCAGAAAATGTCCCAAGACCTCAAACATAAGAGTGGCAGCAAGGAAGACAAAGATGTCACTGGCTAAAATTTATGATTAACCAAGTACTTCCAAATCCAAAAAGATGTCTCTTCCCAAGCCTTGCACCAAAAACGTTTCTTCCTCATCATAATTAAAGACAGATAAAGCCTTTCTTTCTGGTTCACCTAGAGGCACTCACAGCGAGTCCTCCGTCTTTCGAATGCTCTTCGTGATGAAAAGGAGAGCAAGGAAATGACATTCTCCTTCCTAGGTCTTTGGGCTCCGTGTCCAGAAATACCTACTGTGGTGTCTCTCGTAGCCATACCTCTTTCTGAAAGAAATGGCCCTACCTTCGTACCATGCTGAAATGCAGTATTAATGCTTCTACACCAACTACCCCTGACTAGACCGGGAGTGGGGACCTGACCCAAGGGCATGTAAACCTTTGCTGGCCAGTGGCCCATGAGGGGCTGGAAACTCTGCTCTAACAAGAAAGAGCAGAGCAGGAATTTGAAATGAAGAAGATCTAAGTCTGAAAATATGCATCTCATAAGCCAAGAAATGTCATTAATCAGCTGAAGTTGGAATAAATTAAAATGATGAGAAAGCACAATACGGAGAGTACATATTACATGTATGAGGTGTTGAGGCACGTGCTGGGTCAGTAGGCGAGGAGTGGACAGAAGTGGACATAAACACTGTTACTGGGAAGCAGTTGTCCTCAGTGGAACTGTTTGTGGGCTTGATAGTTTCATAGCCATAACTTTGAATAACTCTATACGATGACCTGTAGTAGACAGACTGAAGCTAGTTTTGCCAGGTTTTATTATTTATTTATTTATTTGTTTTTAGCTGTCCTTAGAAAAGGTGGTGTCCGTGTTCCCCTGGGGCCTCGGTCTTCCAGCACACATCACCAGCACATTCTCAGTGTTCAGAACCAGCCTTGGCAGCCTGCTTGCTCTTCTCTGACTGTCGTTGGCCGTCTACACAGCTACTTTCCATGGAGCCTCTTTGTGGCTCCCGTGAAGATGGCATTAGAGGCAGTTTCCATTCTCCCTGTTTGGCCCAATGAGCACTTTGGGTCAATGCTGAGTCGCAGCCCCACAGTTAGACAGGCACTGTCTCCTGCCTTTGTGTGGGAAGCCCGAGTGGATTGGCAGTCCAGCCAAGCATGATTTTAGATTTGGGAAGAGAGCCCCCTGGGATTATGTGTGAAAGGAGTCAACAGAGCTCAAATCTCCTTAGACTCTGCTTTATATTGAATTTTGGTTTTTGCTTTGGCTTCTCTAGTTCTTCCCTTTAATTATGTCCAGAGAATAAGCCTAGAAGTTGTAGCCAGTGAGGATTTCAAGGGAGTGATTGGAAGTCATTTTCTTTCCTAAAAGAAACTTAGCCCTAACTGAAGAAGATGAAATGATTGTAGAAATCCCTCCAGTTCAAAGGTTTTCAGGGGTACCCATAAAGACAATTTAAATCTTTTAAAAGCCAAAGAAATGCAAAATTCAGTCAGTATTGCAGCTTGGATAGATGTGCGAAATTTGCCTGAAGAGATGAAAGAATTGAGAAATGGTCCCTGTCACAGTCACGGGGGAAGCTATGGGTGCCCTCAATGCAGGAACCCAGGCATCGTCCCATGAGGGACCTCCTCTGTAGTTAATAAAGCACAGCAATGAAGGACACAGCAGCCCCTCAAAACGTTTGGGACACAATCCCAAAATTGTTTGGAATTATGTAATTAGCATCTTTTAACTTCAGATACATAAGAGTAGAATTTTTAAAGAAAAGTAAAAAAAATATTACTAATATTTTTGCTTTAAGGGATCTGCAAATATTTGATCATTTCCGAAACTTAAAAATGATTTAGCTTGTTAGAATAAAGGCATGCCTGATAACTCTAACTTCATATCTATGCTTCAGTTAATTTATTTAAATTTATGATTTTAAGTTGAAGTTACTTTTTAAATACTATTGGAACATGTAAAAATTAAGATTCATTGAATTTATAAGATTAATTGATAGCTTTACAGGGGTTAAGTACTTAGTTTTTAAGCTAAATCAGACAACTAGTATGCTTCAAAAGGCAGTAGGATGGTAAAGATGGCTAACTTAACAACCACATAACTTCCCTTTCTCTTGAAAACTTAGAAAAACTATAACAAAGGGATTTTTATTTTTTAAAGACAGAAGCCCATAAGGATGGAGAGAAAAGGCTGGGAGACAAAGGTAACACATTTTGGAAGCTGAAGAGCAAATGGGTTACTGTTGATTTACTTAGCAGATGCAAGAAACCTTAATCCTGAGTCTTAAGCCTGAAATGAAGAAAGCCAAGATCCTGATCTAAACCACAGAACCCTCAAGCGGCCCAGAGCACAAACCAGGGAAGGAGGTGGGGGTGACCCGAAAAGGAGATTGGTTAAAAGTAGTTAGAGCCCTAGGTCCCAGCCCCCATCGCAACTCTGGCGGGACAAACATGAACGTTTCTTCTCTAAGCAGAGTTGAACAGAGAGGGGGGTTCTGGACCAGAGGACACGGAGCCCCAGGTGACAGCGTGAGCGCTGTGTCAGAGAAAGGAGCATAAAGACATGAACGTATGCACATGGTATGCTGAGTGCTGAGGCCCCCCCCCCCCCAGATTCCTACTGCACACCCCACCCCAGTTTCTTCCCCATTTGGTTCTAAGAACCACTGAGAGCTGAGCTTCCATCTGTGGCAGGAGACCGGAAGAGAACCTGTACTCTGGGAAATCTGAGCAGCTTAAAAGGGAAAACCTAGAGAGAGTAGCATCACAAATTTCTCAGTAACGGCTCAGCCAGATCCATCTCAGTGAAGCTCAGAATTGACAAAGCCCCTTCCATATACTCAGGACATCGTGTCTGCTCTTTACTTACCCACTTTTAGACATGAACAGACAAACCAGACATCTGAAAAAGGCTCTAATGTGGGTGACAAGGGACCAAGACAAACCAACCAGTGACTGGGAGGGAGCAGAGACCACAAAGGGAAAGTAAGTATAAACAATGCTATTGTTACAATAATCAAAAGTAAGCACAGATATTGCACCCGTGGAGCAAGAACAAGGGGTGGATAAAAAGGAAGATTCAGAAAATAAAAAAAGGGCTTTTGAAAATGAAAAACATCATAGCATAAATAAAAGCAATCAAGAGGAAATAAAGCTGAGGAACTCCTCCTAATAATGACCAAAGAGATGGAAAAAAAACAGATAAAAGAAAAACAATAGAAGACCAATTTAGGACAATCAACATCCAAATACCAGAAGTTCTAGAAAGAAACAAACAGAAAAACAAAACAAAACCCATAGCTGAGTTAATCACCAAAGAAACAACTGAGAACTGAGAACATTCCTGGATCTGTAGGACAGGACGTGTCTGGGTTAAAAGGGCTCATCACGTTTGCAGCGCAATGGATGAAAATCCATGTGGAGTCACAGCACTATAGAATAATGTAATTGTGGGGGTGTATAGCTACTAGAAAGCAATTTAAAAATGTTCGAGAATTAATAACTGAAATGGAACAAAACTTTGCAATAGCTGTAATAAAAACTAGAAGACAGCTGAACAATGACTTCAGAATTTGGAGGGAAATCATTTCCAACTTAGAATTTTCTACCAGACAAACTCTAATTAAATGTGAAGGTAGAAAGAAGATATTTTCAGACACAGAAATATTAAAATATCTAGCTATCATGCATACATTCCTGGGAAGTAAGTGAAGGATATATTTCATCAAACACAGAATTAACAGTTCATCCTATAAGGAAACACTGAAAATGCTGAGTTCCTATATCCTGATTTTCTTTTAAGGTGAGAAAGTGGGCCACTGGGCTCTGTGTTAGAATGTTGGACATTTGAGAATGGTTAGGATTTAAATAGGAGATAACTTGAAAGTGTTCTATCGTATACATTACATAGGGTTACATAGGGTTGAGAAAACCGGAGTCTAGCCTAAGGCACAGGTGGAAGGAGCCTCTGAGACTATGGGGAAGGGAGGTCTCGGGCACCTCAGGCCAGGAGGACAACCGTGGAGACGCCAGCAGTGAGACTCAAAAGGCAGACGGATTGTCCAAACCATACTGGCCATCACACCGTCCTTCTGAATCAGCTAAACTACTGGAGAATGTGCTCCAACAAAATACGTGGGTGAGCCAAGAAAGAAGTAGACCTGAGACCCGGGAAACAGGGATGATACTCATGGGAAGACAGGGAAGGGAATCACCAGTGACAGAGTGCAGCAGGCCTAGACCAGCCCAGGAAGGCAGAGAATGTAGTTCTGCAAGTGGGAGGTCTCCAAGAGGGAAAGATCACTGTCAGATCCTGACATTATGCAATGCATGCAATATTGTATTGAGATCTGTGGACATTGTGGGAAGAAAAGGCAAAATGCACAAAGAACGAAAACACTCTAAGCAAAAATTTTAAAATGCAAACAATTGTTAACTTCAGGGAAAACAAAAAATAAGAAAGAACAGAATCATAGGGTTCTACGATGCTCAGCTGAGAAGAATGTTTACCTAGACAACGATGTGACCACTGAGAATGGTGCCAACCAAAGACCTGGATAGAACTGTGATAAGACGATGGTCTGGAAAAGCACAGAGGAAGGGGGCATGAGAGCTAAACCCTTTTCTGTCATTATAGGTCAGGAGAAATGATTCAATATGAGCTATGAAAAGTTAGCAGTATGTACATATTATTTAGAAATATGGAGAAGTGTATAATCCAAAAGAAATCTCTGGAAGGGTAAAGAGGAGCTGCCTCTGGAAAAACGCAGAGCAGGTAGTTGGGGGTTAGGGGGGGCGCAGTAAGGGAACTCTTATTTTTATATAAGGCTTTTTGTACTATTGTGCTGTGAGTTATGTTCATGAGTTACTTTAACAAAAACAAAAAAATAATTTAACAAATAAAGTAGAATCTATTAAATATATAAATACTATTTTAAATGTTTAATGCTTAATTAATTTTGTAATTGGGACCATGTTTAATCAAAGGCTCCTAAAAGTGATTGTGAGATTTACTGGAATTATATATAAAATAATAAAGTTGAATGTTAAATCTGAGGGAAGAATTAGGTTCAATTAACTTGAATAAATTTAATATTGTTCTTAACAAACCAAAGTAACTTCTTTTTTTTTTTTTTTTCTTTTTTTTCTTGGGTGGGTGGCTGGGTGGGAAGAACCAGACTTGGGGGGCTATATGGGTATGAAGGCAGCCGCTGGTCAGTGGGCAGTTTACTGGTATCCAGTGGGACGCCCTGAGTGATGGAAGACAATGTGGGTGACATTGTTGGCGAAAACTGTTTGGGCAGCTGCTGTTGGGACCTTCTGGCGTCGGCTGGGCCCGCAGGCAAACTCAGGGGGCTGAGGGGTACACGGCGGTGGCGGGGGGAGGCCCCAGGGGTAGAAGCTGGGTAAGGGGGGGCACCCAGCACAGCAGATGAAGTGGAGGAAGAAGAGGAGGAGGAGAGGGCTGGGGCACTGAGTGAGGGATGACCCAGGGAGGTGGTGGGCAGTGCATGGCGGGCCAAGGAGGAGGCAGGCAGTGAGGGGTGACTGTGGGACCCCTGAAGCTGGGGCGGAGGACTGCTTAGGGAAGCCTGAAGGTTGGGATTGCTTAGGGAGGACTGCAAGGATGGATGGCTGAGAGGTGAATGAGATCCTGGTGCATCGTAGCCTGGGCCTAGGCCCAGGCCTCCACTGATGCCCAGGTGGGTCATGGTGTGGGTCAAATTGGAGGTACTGTTGCCCCCACTCAGGTTGGGGTAGGCTGTCTCCTCTGGGTCCAGGGGCGTGGGCAGCGGTGGGGGAAAGTGCAGGTTGGTGAGGTCAGGTAAGGAGCCTCCCGTGTTCTTGGCAGGTGGGAGGACAGGCACGTTGGCAGGCTGGTCAGGAGATGGAAAGATGTTAATTCCAGGGACTTCGCAGGACCGAGGGCGGGAGGAGGATGAGGACAGCTTCTTAGCATCCCAGGGCTTCAGCAAATGCTTGTCATCTAGTAAGCTCTCCTCAATGGCAGGGACTTTGGAGTCCATTTCGCCATCCAGATAACCTCCACGGCGGCCAGGAAGGGCACTGGGAGGCGCAGGGCCTGGATAAGTGTCCTGAGGGCTGGGGTTCATCACGCTTGTGTGAAGGGCAGAATCAGAACTTGTCCTGTTAAGTGCAGATGGTAGTCGAAACAACTGCCCCTTCTCTGCAGGGAAATTGCCCCAGGGCATCGTCCTCCGCCAGCTGGACTCCGGGGGAGGAGATAAGTAGGCAGGACTGTAGGGAGAGCTGTCAATGTGGCGGGGGTAGCGGAGGAGTGGGGACACCATTCTCCGGGGATCTCGCTGCACCCGTTCCACCAGTCCATGGTGCCGAGTGTTTCGGGATGAATCCAACGGTGAGTGGAGGGGGCTCTGGAACTCAGCCAGGCCACAGCTAATCTGGTTCACGTTTGGCAGAGAGCCACCGTAATGAGAGTTCCTTGTGTATGCCAGTCACAGTTTTTGGGCCTGTAACCGGGTGGAGCCGATGTCCATCATCACCTCCTCGAAGGCCGCCGTCTCTTCGGCCTGACGCTGCTTCTGCAGCGCGATCTTCTCACTAAACTTGCGCAGATTGGAAGCTGAGGCCGCGGCCGATCCGGGCCCGTTCGCCCCCGATGTTGCCATCTTCCTCTTCCGTTCCTCCCCGCCACCCTCCCCGCACAAGCCACGGCCTGTGCCGCGGGCTCCCGCCCGGGTCCCCAAAGTAACTTCTGAATAGCCTTTTCTGTGCATAAAAGCCCGTCTAGAAAACATGAAATTCCTTCATATTATCAGATTTAAAAACCTGTGGTAAGCGCTGGAGGCGGGAGGAGGTGACTAGGGTGCCTGGCTGACTCAGCTTTGGAGAAAAAAGTCTTCAGCTGTGGGTTTTTCATGAGTTCCCACCATCTACACGCTGGGGACAGGAACTGATTGATGTGGGGACCCCACTGTCCCAGTCACCCAGAAGCTGGCTGCCTCTATGGTTCTACATCAGACGATCAGGACAGGCTATTTGACCTTGACGCTCTGTCTGAGCATTCCTGGGTCACATTTTGTGCTGAGCAGCCTTCTCCACGGTGCTGGTCAATCCCCAGTGGGGTGGATAGTAAGGCTGACAAATTGCTTTCTCAGTCCTGTTAGTGGCCTTCACTGGCACAGTCTTTAGGCTTCAGGGAAATGAGCAGTGGCTGCTAATTAGGAATAGAGAGGGGTGGGGGCTGGGCAGCTACAGGGGATGCTGGGGATTCAGGGACGCAGTTCAGAGACTGTCTACAAAAATCCAACCTGAAAGAAAGCAAGGACAACTGTTGAATTAGCCCACACGAATGGGCACTCGTTTTAACAGATTACAAGAGATGGTTCCTCAGTCACCCTCAGGAACCATTTCCCCTGCGTTTTCCCGTCCTCCAGAATGTGGGGCTGCGAAGGCTACATTAAAACAGGCAGGACAGTTCGGAGGCACAGACCCCCATTTTGCTTCCTATGGTTTTGCTACCCATGGTCTGCTGTGGTCCGAAAATATTAAATGAAAAATTCCAAAAATACACAGTAAGTTTTAAATTTCACTGTTGTGAGCGGCGTGATGAAACCTCGCGAGAATCACTCCTTCCCGCGCAGGATGTGACACCCGCTCTGTCCAGCGTGTCCGCGCTGTTCGCGCTGCGCCACCGGTTCGGCCTGTGTTCCGCTGTGTTGGTGTCACAGAGCTTGTGTTCACGGAGCCCTTATTTAACTCAATATCGGCTCCGAAGCTTCAGAGTAACGAATTGGCAATTCAGATGCCGAAGAGAAGCCATAAAGTGCTTCCTTAAAGGGAAAAGGTGAAAGTTCTTGACTTACTGTAAGGAGGAAAAAAATGACATGCTGAGGTCCCTAAGCTCTACAGTAAGGACGAATCTTCTATGTGTGAAATTGTGAAGAAGGAAAAGAAATTCTTGCTAATTTTGCGGCGCAAACTGCAAAAGTTATCACAGTGCATGATAAGTGCCCAGTCCTGATGGAACAGCCACCGAATTTGTGGGTGGAAGACATGACAGAAAATGTGCTGCGACTGACAGCGGCGTGCGGTGCCAGAAAGCACCGAGCCTATATGGCGACTTCAGCAAGGGAGCCCCTGAAGCAAGTGAGTAGTACATCCATGTAACTTTTATATAGTGTATTGTAATTATTCAGTTTTATTATTAATCTCTTATTGTGCATAATTTACAAATTATGCACAATCAACTATTATAGGTATGTATACATAGGAAAAACATAGTATATATGGGGTTTGGTATTATCCACAGTTTTGGGCTTCCACAGGGGTTTGAGGATGTATCCCTCACAGGTAAGGGGGGACTACTGTACTGTATTGAACGGAACTTCAGAAAGACTCCTTAGGCTGAGGTCTAAGAAAGGGCCAGATAGTAAACATTTGCATGCCATATGATCTCTGTCACAACTGCTAAACTGCCATTGTAGCACAAAAGCAGTCATAGACAGAGTGTAAATGAATGAGTGTGGCTGTGTTCCAATAAAACTTTACAAAAAGAGATGGTGGGCCAGATTTGGCCCACAGATAGTAGTTTGCTGCTTTCCACATATGCTCCAGTCTTGCTGTCATTCCTTTGCATGTGCTTTTCTCTGCCTGGAACTCATTCCACCTCGATTATTTCCACTTAAGCCTTCCCTGGCCTGTCTGGGTAAGGTCTTCCTTTATAAGTTCCCATTGTACCCCATACTTCCACCTTCACACATGAATCGTGCTGAAGTGTGGTGGTTCTCAAAGTCTGGTCCTTTGGCAACATCAGCATCACCTGGACATTTGTTAGAAATGCAGATTCTCAGGTACCACTCACAAGCCCTGAATCAGAAACTTTGGGATGGGACCCCCAAATCTGTGCTTTATAGCCCTTCAGGTGATTGTGGTGTTCATTGAGTTTGAGAACCACTGCTCACTCTATGGTAATTTGCCTGTTCTTTCTTTGGACCCCACCCCAGAGGTAAGTTCCACTGGGCAAGGTTGCATCCATGTTTTTCACCTCTGCATCTGCAAAACCCATGGCAGGTGCTTTGAGAATTCTACTGAGTGGAATGAGGAAGACAAAGGTAAAAAAGAGTGAGGGGACCTGGTCAGAGAGAAATGACTTCTGCCTTCCTGTTTCCACTGTCTTCACTCACTTCCAAAGTCAGCCACACTAGATGCCCTGGACTTTTTTTTTTTTTGCATTGTCTGGGGATTCACTGCCTTCCAAATAAAATTGCCTCTCAAGAAGCCAGCAGTCCTGGGGCCCTGGGCAGGTGCCATTAGCTTGAAGGAGTTCCCTGGGACAGGACCAACAGCTGGCTTGGGGGTAGGTGGTGGCTCCGAGTTGGCGAGTGGATTTGGCTGAGCTCCAGCAAGTCTACATCCCTCTCTGAGGGCTTCTGAAAGCTGGTGGTGCGGCAGGTGCATTGTCTTCTCCACAGGAGCCCATAACACAGCACAGGAAGTGCAGTGAGACAGGGCAGATGCCAGATGACTGTGAGAACGCCAAGGGGGCCAGCAGGGGAACATGAAGGTAACAACCCAGTGACAATGGTTGCAGCAGCAAAGGCCTTTTAGCTGTGCTTACTCAGAGTTCTTTCCCTTCTCCTCTCCCCATCCTTTCCCACCTCTCAGTCCGTATCTCAATGTGGTGGTGCCCATCACGTGTGGATACTTCAGGGTAGGACACTGGGTCTAAGTAGAAACTTTTTTTTTTCTTTAAATAAAACAGAACATTCACTGTACAGTTCAGGGTGTGATTTCTGAGAAGCAAGCTTTCCCTGCCTGTGTATGTAAGGGGAACTTTTGCCCCTTCATTTCCAGGCTGACATTTGTACGGTGTTCTTGCTCATTCTTGCTGAATGTGGAGGTGTGGTCTGCATTCTTCTAGAAACCTGCAGGTGAGGGGGCTTCCCTCTGCAATTTCTCCTGAAGGGAATGGAGATTGGTGTCAATCACTGTGTTCAGACAGTTGTGAGGGTGTCCAGAGAGGCAGGGGTTAAAGACGAAGCCACAGGGAGACAGGTAGGGACCTCATGGAATGGGAGTAAGCCAGGTCGCACTTGCTCAATTATTTAGTTCAGGGATTGGCAAACTATGGCCCCTGAGCCAAATCTGGCCTGCTGCCTGTTTTTGTAAATAAAGTTTTATTGGAAACAGTCATGTCCATTCATTTACATAGTGTCTATGGCTGCTTTACCACTATAATGGCAGAGCTCAGTACTTGTGAGAGAGCCTGATGGCTCACAAAGGCTAAAATATTTGCTGTCTGGCCTTTGACAAAGTTTGCAGGCTCCTGCCCTGATGGAACATTTATTTCTCCTTTATAACCTCAGGCTTTGCCTTAGCCTGGTCTTACTTAAAGGCTGTAGCTGGATTTAATTTATGCTACTGGTTTTAAAACCTTAACTTTAAGCTTTTAACATAGAAATAATTTCAATTTACAGAAAACTTGCAAGAATAAAAATAATACAAGGATACCATATGAACTTTACCAGATTCACCAATAACATTTTATACTGTTTGCTTTATATGTGCTCACACTCTCTATATACAATATACTTATATTTTATGTTTATATTTATTGTATATAATATTTTTAATCATTTGGGTCTTAGTTACATGCATCAAAGCTCTGTACATTTGAGTACTTCATGTACCTGTATAAGCTGCCTAAAAATCGTGATTTTCTCTTTCAATAACAAAGTACACATTTAACTTTAGTAAGGTTAGCACTGATACAATACTTTTATCTCTTCCACCATTCATATTTCAGTGACTGTCCTTTGTAGTATTTTCTTCCCTCCAGTGTAGCATCCAGGGTCAAGAGTTGCATTTACTTGCTACGAACCTTAGGCTTTTGAGGTTTGATTCTATTAAGGAATGAAACACTCCCTTTATAGTTCATCTCTCCAGAAAACTGTAAGGAAAAGGCAACATTTTCTCTGGTCCTTTGGAGCTTGTACCTGGGGAGCACCTAGAACAGTCTGGGGATATTGCTAGGACTAGGGTAAATGTCCATGGAACAAGGCTTCCAGGAAGGCGGGTCCTCACAGCTGCCTGCCCATCCTCTGACTATGTCAGGGAGATGGATTTCTAGCTGAACTTACTCTCTGGCTGTGGTGGCCCCAAGAGATCCCTTTCTAGGATGGATACCAGCCTTAAAGGAGAAATGTATGTTAGACCTTCCATCATCCTGACAATTTGGAAATGTGGGCAGGAACAAGGACCTTAGGACCCAACATACAGATTTGGAAGCTGCAGATCTGGGGAAGATCTGAGCCTGGTAACTTTTTATGGATCAACTTCATGATAAGTTAAAATTAATTATATCGATTAAAACGGCCATTGAAAAAATAATTAGTGGTCCTTTTAAAATAAAAAAGATCTTTCATTAGCATAAGTGGGTTAAATAAAAATTTATACTGTGTACAGTAAAGTTCAGTTTTGGTATGTAACATGTAATCTTGCAGAAGTCTGTGTATGTAACATACCATTCATTGAATTGTTTATTCCTTTTTAAATCAATGATTTATTAAAGGTCTATTGTGTGCTAAGTGCTGGGGATAGAGAAATGAATCACACTACTGAGTATACTAGGAGAGCCCTTTTGCTGTATTAAAGAATCTGGATTTATCTTTCAGAAAGTGTTATTCTCAGTGGCCCTCGTCTGGGCCAGGAGAACACAGGTTTGAAATTTTGAACTTTTGGGGGTGGTTTGGAAACGTGTTGTCTGGCTGGATGCCAGTCTGTGGCTAGACTGAAAATAATGATAAAGGGTTTAAGACTAACGATTCTTCCAGAACAACCAGCCTGACAATGAGTAATATGCAGTTTGATGTGAAAATTAGAAAACTGGCAGACGAACCTGCGAGAGGGAAATTGGATTTCCACAGAGACGAATGGGAGGCCATGTGGCTGAATAGAGTTCATAAGATGCAAAGGCATGCAGGGGAATTGCAATCCTCCCTCCTTCCCAGCATGCAAAATAGGTCTCTGTTATTTATTTATTTATGGGTAAAAAGCAAGACTTTTGAGGTCCTGGGGTTTATTATCAAAATGGATGGATTCAATATCAAGCAATGATGTTTTCAAAACGAAAGCCACATCATTAAATGTCACAGGTGTTTATTAACACAGTTTCCTCCTCATTTGAATAAAATAGGCATTATCCTTCCAGGTCCCACATGTCTGTCTGTCTGTCTGTCTGTCTCTCTGCGGGCGTCTGGTTTTGGCGGAGTCAGTTTCTGGGAAACAGTAGGGTTGAAAACAAACCTGGGAAAGCAGAGATATCCAGGGGAATGTGATGAGGAAGGGGAAGTGCCTCGTTGGTATCTTTAACAAGGAGGACTCTGTCTTCTCAAGGTACAAATGTGGCCTCCTAACTTCTGCTCTCTTTCTTTTTCTCTCTAGCTCCCCCATCATCTGTCCCATTTGTTCACTCTGTTTCCCATCTTGTTTTTCCTCCCTCTCCTTCCTTTCTCCCACTGCGTATTATTGATATCAAGAAAGGGCTTCCATCCATGTGTACTGTGACTTCTAACCTGGACACACAGTTGGTGCGGGAAGTGGTCACCTGCATTTCAGGGTCCTTTGAATGTCTCCATGCCCGGAGCAGCTCCACACTACAAAGACTACACGGTTTTGAATGTCCATGTTCCAAATGAAAGAAAGTGACTTGGGAAAAATATATAAATCCATTATTACTGCTCTGAAACCTCTTTCTGCTCCAGGCAGAGAAGATAAATTACCACCCAAGTGATATAAAGTTAGTTTGAATATTTCATTGGATCAAATATATCACAATGTCTGGAAATCTCTCCTCTTTTAAGATGGAATTAAAGAATGGTTATCAGACCAATAATAGACATTACCATTTGCATACATTTTATCTCAAGAGACTTCTGAAGTTATGCAATACTCAAGTGGTTAATTGTTCTTCACACTCCCGACATACCAAATTACAGCTCAGATTAGGGAGGATCTGCTGGCGATTGGGACGACTGGCAGGAGCACACAAGAGGGCATCTTTGGGGGCTGAAGGAGCTGCAGGGGGTATGGCTAGTCAGGGCAGCGTGAGGCCTCTTAAAGTGCTCCCATGAGGCGGGTGAACTTTACAAGGTTATCGAAAGACCTTTTCTTCATGTTTTATGATTATAAACAAGTGGGCATTCATGGATGACAAAAATGCCAGGAATTTTTCCTCTTTAACTGTCCCTTTTCACACTAAAGATTTGAACTCCTTGAAATAGCTTCTAAAGTTGCCATTAATTCCACTTTTCCTCAGAATTCTTACTGAGCAAGTATCTGGCCTCAGAGGTTGTGCTGGGGATAGAATTAATTTTCAATGTTTATTTATCATATGTAACATCAGCAGGATGATTTTTGAAAGTTCTTCCTGATTTCTTTATAATCCCTTGAAACTTTCAAGGACTAGTAGACCCATTTTATTTACTCAGAGTCTCCCAAGCCCAGCACAGAGCCAGGTATGGTAATGACATGCCTTTCTTTTTGAGTCAAGAAATGACTCACCCATTGCCAGGGGTGACATTCTTCTCATGGTTCCCAGTTATTACCTGCACAGCGACAGGCTACTCTGTTTATACAGATGCTGAGCTCACAGGAACGCCAGCCTGGTTAGGCACTTTTAGCTTCAGTTGAGAGATGGCCCAGGCTACCTGTTGTAAAGTGGACTCCTACAAGGAGACAAAGCTATGTGAGGTAGCATTAGAGGTCATATTTGTCATGCAGTCACATCTGTGGCATAGTAAGTGTCACCAAACATTCTAAGTTTAACCCTGAGCTTTCAAGCCTGCCTTAGATTAGCACCACATGACTCTGTGTGGTCAATGGACCATGAGAAAAAGTGGCATGTGTCATTTCCCGGCATAGGCGGTTGAGACCCAGTGTCCCCAACTTTGATCTTCTCTGACTCTTTGACTTTGGAGACCGCAGTTTTCGACTGTTCCATTTGAACATGATGGAGGCTTCACTAGCCCGGGTTCTTGGGTGAGTGTGGAGCAGTTTCTCCACTGATTACAATTACAATGTGAGAGGAAAAAGGAGATCTCTGTGGTATTAAGTCACTGAGATAGAGTTAATCTGTTACTGCAGCATAGAGAATTCTGACAAATACACTCCCCACTGCCATCTCAGTGGCCAAAATGCGGTTATGTGGTCACTCATAGCTGCAAGGAGGCTGGGGAAATGGGAAGAAGATTGCTAATCTGGCGTAAATGAACTATGCTCTACCCCCTGCTTTACCCCAGAAAAAAGTTGAGGTTTTGTAACAAGGAAGACACTGGGTAGGCACTTCAGTGTCTGCCAAATCACCAGACACTATTCATGCTAAACAAGGGAAAACTAAAGCCAGAAAGGCAGAGGTGGAGATCCAGGTATTTTTGTGATTCCACAGCCTCAGACTGAGTGTCCCAGAAATGTCTGATGTCAGGTTCTCTGAGCTGTCAGGATGTCTGGTTAAGTGGTTGTTAAACAGCTCAGGCTCCCACTTCCTTCCTCCCACCACCCAAACGGCTGCCCTTGAGGTAGGGAGGGAAGTGATCCCGCTGTCCCTTTGCCAAGTCTCTCAGGGTTGAGGTTGAACAGATTTGTGTTTGAAAAGGCTTTGAGGCTCTGGCGTGAAAAGTACCACAGAAGAGCAAATGCCTGCAGCTCATCGCCATCGCCTGCGCCTGCTGAATGGAACAGGAACTGAATTGCTTTAAACTGGAATTTCAGGGCCTGTGGCTGGTGTCTGGGATTCATGCAATAGTTTTTTTTGGAAGCCACTTTCTTCTGTATAGAGTTCTCTTTGTTCTCTCACTTTGTTACCCAGGCTAACCCTCAATGCTCTCCTCACCCAGCTCCTCTGCAGGAAAGTTTAGCTCTGAGAATTTTATCACTTCTTTCCTCACCTTTTCTAGTATTCACTGCATCTATCCTCATCAGTCCTCTCCTCCTCAGGCCCCTCCTGTTGGGAAAAATTGAACCATTATTTGCTAGATTCAGGCTCAAATGGTAGGGGTAGAGGCAGGGGTGGGGGTCTGAGGATGATAAGCTGACCCACCTCCATAAGTTACAGGGAGGGTTGTGAAAAGTGCATCTTCCGAGTCGCAGCCCAGAGCCACTGATGTGGGACCTTTAAGGATGAGTTTTAGGGTCCGTGTTTTTCCAAGCAAATGAGTGTTTGTCAGAGAGAAAGCTCCATAAAGATTCCTCAAAAGGTGAATGGATTCTTAAACACTAACAGTGCGAGGGCCTGTGCTACGTGTCTTCCCTATAACTTCTCATTTTATCTTCCCTGAACCCTAGGAGGTAACTCTAATTCTCAGCATTCCTCCAGTTTCCAGATAAGGGATCTTGGCCCCGGAACTCAGCCAGGATTGGAACCAGGTTCTGCACTAGCACCTTAGCATGATTGAGTTGTCTGTTCTGTTTCCTCAGGGATTAACACTTTTAAAAAGATTTCAAGGCAAGAACCCAGTGGAATGGACCTCCAGTGGTGACATTTCTGACAGCAAAACTGGTAGGAGGCCATTACCCAAAGTTGAAGTGTCAGGAAGAGTGAAGTCTCTTTGATAATTCAACACCCCGCTTTGGGTTTGCCCACGTGGCACCTGTTGTTGAAGTCAGTAGAGCTTACAATTCAATTTCATCTGCCTACAAACAGTCTCTCTCATTAGGGGGTGGAATGATGATGGGATTCTTCCAGCCATGCAGTTTCACTTTCTACAGGGACACTGCATAAGCACAGTCCCTGTTTTCTGCAGAGAGGGAGAGTGACCCCTCCCCTACCTCAGGCTTCTTGTAATGAGGAAGCCTGTGTTTGGGTAAGGAGAGAGTCGGGAGGTGCCCAGAAGGGGTGAGAAGGGGTCAAGCTCTACACAGGATTCCTAAGCAATAGCTCCTAGCTCTGTAGTCCTTTCCCTCTATGGGCTGTCACCTCCACCAGCAGGCCAATCATTATGTCCAACAGAACTGGAATGCTTCCATTATTTAAATGACAGGTAAGTGGCTTTTCTGTCTAGTAGAGATGACCTTTCAGCATGGGCATGAGGGGCTCTCTGTTTTCAGTTCTGAGCTAATAGGACCCTTTGGTTCAATAATAAAGGGGATAAGGACAGTAACCAGAAGTAACAGCAGTGTTGGCAGTAGTCACCACTTGCTTGCTACTATATGAGATGCATTGTATATGTTTATTTAATTCTCACAAAAGCTTTGTGAGGTAGGAACCCCATGCCCATTTTACAGAGGCAGAAAGTGAGACTGAGCTAGAGGAGGTAATTGTCTCGTGTCACATGGCTGGTAAAAGACAGAACCAGGACTGGAACCCAAGTTTTTCTGACTTCGAATGTGTACTTTTTCTACTGCCTCTTCCTTACCCACCCTCCAGCTGTGTGTCCCAATTACTGTCTGTGGATAAGGAAGCTAACTGTGACAACCAAAGAACGCTGTACATGGTATCCAGAGCGGTGAGGGCATGTAGGTGTTCTCCTCCCCTCTCAGGGAACTCCTTGGAGGAACCGGTGGGGGGATACTGTTGGAGATTTCATTTTCTTTTATGAGTTATTGGTGACAGAGTATGCATGAGTGTTTGCATGTTCTGGCAATACTGATGTCTGACATGTGACCTGTTTTTTATTAAAGTTATAGCTTTCACAGGGAATTGGGGTTATTACTGGTGTTGTGGGAAAGCAGGTGTCAAAGTTGGACTCACTCTGGCATGTGGAAGGTGATTTGAAGTTTTTTTGCCTGGGAGATGTATATGCTAATAGGAAAAATGCTTTTTCTTCTTTTCAGGCCAAGTTCTGAAAGATTATACTAGCTCTGTGGATTGCAAAATGAAAATAAATGAACAGACGTAGGCCTGGGAGGCAGCCTTGGGAGGGAAGGAAAAAAGGAAGAGAGAGTAACGTCACTGAGGAAGATGGACAAAGGGAGGGTAGTCTCACTTCCAGCAGCGCTGCTGTTGTGTGTGGTGTGGTGTGGGCAACTAGTGGGCCTGTATACCTTATTGAACGAATGGATTCTGGCATTTAATCCAACAGGGTATTAGAGCCTAAAAATTAAAGCAATGGAAAACTCATCATATATATAACTCCTTTTCTTTAACTTCATGTTGAACAAGAACCTTCTGATGGGATGTCAAGATAAGCCTGTCTTCAGGTCATGCTGTGCTGTGGATATTTATCATTATTATGACCACCCTACAATTTTTGGACTTTCATTTTACATTTTGTGATTTTTATCATTGAGAGTTTCACCTTCCAACACCAAAGGCAAGAAAGCTTGCATTCCAAGCCATCCTTGAGGCTAGCTAAGGCCAGACATGTGAACCAGGTCACACCAGGGAAATGGGCCATATGAAGAGGAAGGTCATATTCAAAAAATGCCCTTTAAGAGAGAATGGCAGGACATGATTGGGCTTTTAGGAGGAGTAATTGCAGCAAAGCTCTAACAGTAACATCCTGGGTCAGCAAGCTGGCTCAGGGTCTTATGCTCTGTGTCCAGCTGGTCAATTGTGGTATGCCTCCACAATGCCAATGAAACTAGCCTACGAGTGGTCTGGTATTGGCATTTGGATCTTCTTCTTGACTTTGGAGTCTCTGAGCTTGATTCACTGGCTCTGAGTTTCTGAAAATTCTGTGTTTCACATTAGCTGTAATGATTTTCCTTTTATTTGCTGTTAGCTAGAGTTGGTTCTGTTGTTTTCAACTGAAAACCCTGATCTACTTGGGTAGACATTTCTGTCTCTTATTGTGAATTAATAAATGGCATTTCAGTTTTCCTGATTCTGACCTACCCTAATCACTGATAAGGACACTGATAAGATCCCAGTTTCTGAGTCTGCAAGACAGAGAGTGTCAGGCCCTGGGCACAGAATACTGGTAGATTTTCCAAGGAAAATGCTACTGGGGACATATCTTCTTGATTATGTGGCTTTCTCCAGGTAGTACGCTCAGCATTGTTGTATTTTATACTTATTTTCCATTTATAACCTTTATAAGTCAGGGTTCTTGAGAGAAACAGAACCAATAGGATTTATATAGCTATACAAATGAGATTTATTGTAAAGGATAGATTCACATGATTATGGAGGCTGACACGTCCCGTGATCAGCTGTCTGCAAGCTGGAGGCTCAGGAGAGCCCATGGTGTAGTTCCAGTCCAAACCCAAAGGCCTGAGAACCAGAAAAGCCAATGGTGTAAGACCCAATCTAAGTCTAAAGGCCCAGGACTGGGGAAGATCTCTGGTATAGGTGCTGGTCTGAGTCCAAAGGCTTAAAAATCAGGAGAACTAATGTCTTAGTGATATAGGGTGCAGCCATGGGCCCCCAAATAGGGATTTGTAATTGGGTCCAGAACTCAGGGTGTCCAGGAAATATTAAAAAAAAATAAGAGAGGATCCAAGACGGGGGCATAGGTGGTCGCACTGTACCTCCTCATGCAACCAAAACTAAGGACAACAAGAATTTACAAACAAAAAACAACCAGAACAGAGAGAAATGAACTGAACGGAAGTCTGAATACTATATACCCAGTCAGGTAAGGAGGGGTGGAATCGGAGGCTTACGGAGAGGGGTACCAGCAGGAAAAATCGGTGGCTGGCAGATGTGCGCGTGCAGGGTGCAGACCACAGACTGCAGCTGACGGACCAGTGGCAAACCCTGGGCATGGGAGGCAACCAGCAGACCCAGTGAGGCGCGGAAGGCAGCTGGCTCTCCGCAGCCGCACATTGTGCATCCCAGGGACCCAGCGCCGGGAAACAAAGCCTGAAGGCACTGATTGAAAACACCTGGGGAAGTTGAGGCTGGGAGATTCTCTCAGCCTCACAGGAGGCTCCTTGGAGAAACCCACAGAGTCCGAGAGAATGCACAAGCCCACCAGCCCACCTGGGAGCCAGCACCAGAGGGGAACAATTTGCTTGTGGGAAGCGGCAAGGGGGACTGGAGTCCTGCTGAGAGCAGAGCGGGCGCCATTGTTCCCTCTTGTACCCCGCCCCCACATACAACATCATAACCCAGGGACTGAGGTGCCCTGCCCTGGTGAACACCTAAGGCTCCGCCCCTGATATGTAACAGGCACTACCAGACCAAAGGAAAAAAATAAAATTAAATTAAAAAGATGGCTCAAACAGAGTTAAAAGCCCCAGAGCCAATTTTTTAAAGCAACTGAGAAATAGCCAACTTATCAGATGCACAGTTCAAATCACTGGTGATCACGATGCTCACAGAATTGGTGGACTTTGGTCATAAATTAGATGAAAAAATACAGATTACAATAAGTGAAATGAAGAAAAATGCACAGGGAACCAATAGTGGTGGAAAGAAAACTGGGTTTCAAATCAATGGAGGGTACCAGAAGGAGGAAACAAACAACCAAACAGAAAAGAATGAAGAAACAAGAATTCAAAAAAATGAGGAGAGGCTTAGGAACCTCCAGGACACTTTTAAACATTCCAATATCCGAATTATAGGGGTACCAGAAGGGGAAGAGGAAACACAACAAGTAGAAAAGTTATTTGAACAAATAATAAAGAACTTCCCCAATCTGGCAAGGGAAATAGACTTCCAGGAAGTCCAGGAAGCTCAGAGAGTTCCAAAGAGGTTGTACCCAAGGAGGAACATGCCAAGACACATCATAATTACATTACCCAAGATAAAAATGAAGGAGAGAATTCTAGAAGCAGCAAGAAATAAGGGGACAGTTACCTACAAAGGAGTTCCCATCAGACTGTCAGCTGATTTCTCAAAAGAGACATTGCAGGCAAGAAGGGGCTGGAAAGAAGTATTCCAAGTCATGAAAGGCAAGGACCTATATCCAAGATTGCTCTATCCAGCAAAGCTTTCATTTAGAATGGAAGGGCAGATAAAGTGCTTCTCAGATAAGGCCAAGTTAAAGGAGTTCATCATCACCAAGCCCTTATTATATGAAATGTTAAAGGGACTTATCTAAGAAAAAGAAGATAAAAAATAAGAACAGTAAAAAAAGACATCAAACTCACAGTTAGTAACAAGCACACTAAAACAAAAGCAAACTAAGCAAACAGAGAACAGGAGCGGAACTACAGAAATGGAGATCACATGGAGGGTTAGCAACAGGGAAGTGGGAGGAGGAGAGAGGGGGAAAAGATATAGGGAATAAGTAGCATAGACAATAGGTAGAAAATAGGGGGAGGGCAGGAATGGTGTGGGAAATGTAGAAGCGAAAGAACTTGGACATGAACTAAAGGGGGGGAATGTGGGTGGGCGGGGGGAGGGGAGTGAAGGGGGAGAATGGGACAACTGTAATAGTATAATCAATAAAATATATTTAAAAAAATATATAGGATGTCCTCAACCCCACAGGTCTGAACTAGGGGATGGGACACATGGAGCAGGGCTATTGAGAGCTGTTTTGCATAGCAGCAGTTGTGCAGCTAACCTCTGGCATGGTCATTTAACATGTCTGTAACTTTTAACTGGTTTCATGGATATGTTAAATAGCTGTGGCCATGCTTTGAGCCAGGGAGATGGGGGTGACTTCAACCTAGGATGTAACTGGGAAGCAACTCCCCCCTGGTTACAGTGTCCACATGGGAGCTTGGAGTAACAAGGGGGGACCACGGGACTTTGGTGAGAGTCAGGACCATGTGGCTTAGGAGGCAGGAGAGACCTTGCTGGGAAGAAAAGGGGTGAAAGGATCTTGCTGGTGGGCCACAAGAAGGTGCCACGTAGTTTTGGATTAACTGGAGATCACAGCGGCGACACAGTGGATGGTGCTGGAACCGAGGGGCTACCTGAGGCAGGGACTTCTACTTCTTTTCCTGCGATATGGTACCCTGGACTGGGCAGAGGGAGAAGGAAGGACTGTGTGCATTTGTGGATATTCTAAAGGACTTTAATATTTTAATGAAGGCATTAAGTCATTACTCTAAGTCTGTATAACTTTTTGAATAAATAATTTTTCTTTTTCACCAATTTCTGGCATTGAGAGACATCATTCCCTGGTGGCAGGAAAGGTGAACCTAGTATGGGGTGTGTGGAGGACCCTGGGAGCAGAAAGGGGGATCCATTTGGTAATAGTATATTGTATACCGGCCCCCACCCAGATCTGTTCTGTAACATTAGGGTAAGAGGAGATGGATGTCTCAGCTCAAGCTGAGAGCAACTTTGTCCTTCCTCTGTCTTTTGTTCTGTTCAGGCTCTCCACAGATTGGATGGTACCACTTCTATTGGTGGGGGTGATCTTCATTCAGTCAGCCAATTCAAATGCAGATTTTTTTGAGAAATATTTTTTTGTGTGTATCCTCACCTGAGGATATATTTACTGATTTTTCAGAGATAGAGGAAGAGGAGGAGAGAGGGAGGGAGAGAGAAACATCTATCTGTTGCCCCCCCACCATAGGTGCCCTGACCAGGTTTTAAACCCACAGCCTAGATATGTACCCTGATCAGGGATCAACCCTCAACCTTTTGGCGTTCAGGATGACACTCCGGCCAGCCAGGATTTCCCACCTGGCCAGGGTGAGAAATTCTCTTACAGACATACCCAGAAATAGTGTTTTACCAGCTATCTGGGCATCTCTTAACCCAGTCAAGGTGACACATAAGACTAGCCATCATACAACCTCATTATATAGTTGCTAGAATTAAGAGGGCCACGCTGTTGTTAATCACATTGGTCTCTGTTCCTAGGCATTTACACTCTGTTCAGGATGACTTCCTTCCATCTAGGGAAGAATTCTAGACCTTGGACTCCAGCATTCAAGGCTTTCCACGTTACAGCTCCACTTTCCAGCTGTATTCCCAATACTCTATTACTACTACCAAATCACAATGTTTGCTTTTCCCCTTGATCTTTTTAAAACCATGGCCATTGATTTTGCTATTTTCTCTACTTGCAGGAATCTTTCCTACATCTCTGTCCACCAGAATATAAGCCATCATTCAAGATTCCACTCTAATTCCACTTCTTCAATAAAGACTTTTCTAATAACTCTCTGCAGAAATATTGGCTTCATCATCTGAAATCTTCTCTGCTACTGATGCTGTTCCATCATGACTTGTACAAAAATTAGTTTGTCTATTTGGACATCTTTTTAACTATATTGTGAATTTCTTGAGGACAGGACCATGTCTTACTCATTTTGTTTTTTCTCATATCAATGAATATTGAGCCTTGGGTATGGAAGTGTCAATAGTCCACTGAATAATTTAATTAATTAGTGAATTGCTCATAGTAGATATGCTATTTGTTAAAACAAAAGTCAAGATTGGGGGGTTTCTATGGACCATCCATAGGGTCATAACTCTATAGCAATGCTATTTATAAACCTAGAGACAGATGCATTTATAGTGTTGGGGGAATATTATGTTCAAGCCACATTTCCATGCTAAATTGTGTATAACAAGAAAGGTCTGTCATTTTAACATGTTCCCTCACATGTAGACTCAGCAGTGGATGAGAACAGAGTTGAACTCAGAAGAGTTGGAAGAACAAAGCTCTTAAGATTCCAAAGTCCTGGTTTCTGTAGTGTTGATTCTACTGTAAATAGAACAAAGAGTAACCTTGGGTAAGCAATTTATCTTCTCTGGGCTTGGTTTCCTCAGCTAAAAATTGGGTTATGGTAATATTTCTGCCTCATTCAATTGCTGGGAGGCCAAATAAGGTATGAACAAATTGGAAGTAAAGGCAGGGAAACTGGGGATAGACATCAGTGGGATGGAGCAAGAGAAAGAGTGATAAGAAGGGGCGAGCAAGCATGGTGGGACAGAGAATGGTATCACAGCACTGGAAACCGGAAACCAGGCCAGAGGCACTAGAGATGGAGGACAGCAGGGAGTCTTTTGGAAAGTGTTTCTCAGGGCTGTGGCAGACACTGCTGTTTGCTTACTGAGGCTTCATTCCCCACTCTTCTTCACTTTCAGACCCCCTATTGCCAGGGGGAGCCACCTGGGAAAGAGCAAGTGTTTTTTTCTTGTGTTGCTGGGGCTGAGGCCTAGGAGAATACTTGCATATTGTAGGCATTCTGCGTGCCTTGGGGAATCAGTACTGTTGAAAAAGAAATTTAAAACGTTCTCATGAAAAAATCACAATTTGGAACAGAGCTTAAATAAATAACATGAGACTGGGGCCTCTTTATGACTTAGGGTATAAAAAAATATCTTTTTACCTGTTATGTCCTGGATAAGCCTTCTTTTCCTTCCTTTCCTTCCTCTCTCCCTCCCTCCTTTCCTCTACAATCATGTAGCCATTGTTGTTAAGTGGTGGAGAGCAACGCCAGGATTTTCTGAAAGACTTACCATAACAAGAATCCGAGTTTACCTGGCGAGCCCAGGCTGGCACATTTTACCTACACTTTTACCTTTGCTCATTGCTGCTGCAGCCTTCTCTTCTTCTTCATTATGATGATGAATTTTCATCCTGCTGCTTCCCAAATGAGAAAAGATTTTAAAACAGCTAGGTACAGTCTTATCCCTGTGGTCCTGCTTTGTACCAGCCATACACAGAACAGGGCAGAACATTTTCTGTTCATTATCACCTCATCACTCAAGCTCCCCTTGTCTGAGAGGGTCAGTGAGGTGGGCTCCGAGCTGAGAGCAGGAACTGAAGTGCTAATGAAGAGAAAGTATTCAGCATAGATCCTGCCCTCTCACTCAGCCCCCACTGAAAACAGTAACATCGTGAGATCATCTTTCTTCTCATCGCTAAGTTTAAATGAATTTTAATGCTGCTGTTTTCTGGATGTGGATGGCTTTAGTTCTAAGCAATAAACTGTCTGTCCCACAGAGAGGAAAATTAACAAATATTATTAGGTTGATGCAGAAGATTCTTATCTCTTTACAAAAAAAGGACAATTTGTGTCAAGGGAAATGTTTTAGAGAACAAGGTGTAGCAATCAATCTGATACAAACCAAGTTTCTGTTTAACAAACAAAATCGGAGCACCTGCTCTGTGTTAAGCATTGGACCACGTGATAAGAATACAAATAAATATTTAACATTTATTAAGTGTTTTCTTTAGGAAAGGAACCATGAATTAAGTGCTTCTGTGATGCTTTTATACTTGGTTGACTTAGCTACACCAGAACTATAGTTCCCAGATTTCCTTCCTGGCACAGTTGTGGGTTAAGGCTCACTACAAGAGAAATGTACACACGATTTGGAAGGCAGAATTGAAGCGGCAAGCGGTGTGCTCTGGAGGACCAGGCAGGGCTCCAGGAACTGCTGCAGCTCATGCATTTGGCACTGATCTGCCACTAACCTTGCTGGCAGGGGTGGGATGGCAGCTGAGCCTTCAGATCTTCCAGCACCCGCAGAACCTCATCCTTCAGCCTCCTGAACCAGATGTATGTGCATCTTTGTGGTGAGGGCACTGTGTCTTTGAGGTAGAGGAGATGAAAGACACATGTGGGTTTAGTTTGTCCTGTAACTTCAGGTTTGTCCTAATGGGTTTCAATTTTCTGTCTCCCGTTTCCTGTCCAGCTTTTCTGACTGTAGGCACTGCTGATCAACTCCAGCCCCACCCCCAGCTACAGGGCCAGTAGCCCCCCACGGGCTTCTTTGCTAGGGGCTTTTTACAGCCTCTGTTAGTTAACTTCTATCCTCCAGTTACCACTTCCGGGCTGTATTTCCCTTGTTTGTCCCACAGTGGTACCAGGTCGGTGTGTTTAGTCAATCCCTTATTCCATGTCACGGGACACTGGTTTTGGCTGAGGCTCGAAGGGTCTCAAGGAGACTAGTAGTGAAGACTTGAAGGAAAGTTGGGAGGTTGATGTTGGAGGACATAGAAAAGGTAACTCGTGGTATGTAGTGGTGAAAAGTTTGGCAACATTGTGGTCTGTGGTAATTTGAAAGTAGAAAATACCCCAAATGGTACATTTGGTTAAGGGGACCCTGGATGAATATTGGAAGTGCCAACTTGTTTCTCTCAGCAGTGTATGAAGGCGCAGATAGAGATGAGCTTTAAAGGGAACTAAGTTTTTTAGCAGAATTTAGGAGAAATATAGAGGACTGAAGAAGCAAAAGCCAGAAAAAGGACCTCAAAGTAAGAATGGTCTAGGGGGAAGGAACAAACTCAGGGCAGTAAAATATTGTCTTAGGGTAAAAATAAAGTCAAGGGTATGACTGTAAAACCTGATGTTAAAAACTCAGAAGTACTTAAGGGTATGTCTGTCAAGCTTATGTAGATGATAGGACTTCTAAGAATCTTAATGATGTGTCTCTTAGATGTTCTTGCCTTGACATCAGAACTTCTAAGACATTTATTAGCTTTGTTCCACAGCAGCCTGATGCACAGTAGAAAAGAAATCTGGATGTCCCATTTGCCCATTAGAATGGAATATAATTTGACACATAAGAAACATGTATTTTTTAAAAGAATTAACTTGGACTTAAATGAATGAAAGAAAAGAGGCCTCTGGATCTTTGAACTAGAAGTAGGAACAAAGTAGGCTAGAAGTAGGCTGAGACAGGTGCTTAACTACAACCCCCCAGTCATTTCTGATGGAAAAGGAAAGATGGCTCATAGTGTGGAGCTGAGAGCTCAGAGGGCAGTGCTGAGAGCTGCCTTGTACATCTGCCTCCGCACGTGATGCTTTTCTCCAGGAACGTGGAGCTTGTGCAGCCCACTTTGGAGGGCCAAGTTGTGCTGTGGACTTCCTGTTCTGGAGGATAGCCAATGAGGAACAGAGGTCAGTGGATAAATACTCCAGCTTACATGTACCTTGGTAAGCACATTCTTCATGGTTCTTCAGAGCTTCCTCAAGGGAAATGAGCCACCGTTGTCAACAGCAGTCATGCACAGTAATCATGTACTTTTTAGCATATTTTACTAGCTTTTCTCATTTTACTATTTCACGTTCACCTCCCTTCATTTATGCCTCCCAGAATCGTTCTCCAGATAAATCACCTGCACCCAATTCTTGTCTCAGGGACTGGTTTTGGAAGAATCCAAATTAAGAACAGGCAGGAATGATGACCCCCTGATGGGAAATATCTGAGGTCATGTCTGAGCAGGATTCTCAAGGATTAAGGAATGTACCAGGCTAGCAGGATGGGTCTGGTCGGGTGAGGTGGGGTGGGCGTGGTTGGTGGAGTGGTACCATACATCAGTGCCAGGAGGTGAGAAATAGGCTGATGAATTTGGGCAACTTCTGTTAGTTTGTATGGCTAGCCAATACAAAACTTTTGTGTGGAATGAAAAAATGTGCCCTTCTCGGGGCAAATGCTGCTTGCAGAGCATATAGTTACTACTGTATTTGTCTGAATTAGAAAAAGGTGCACAGGGGGTAATGGGTACTCCTTCCCCCAAGAATATACAGCCTATCACCAGATATCAGGGCTTGGCATGAGGTTTGGGCTGGATTTCAGCCTCCTTTTGACCCTTGTGCAGTGTGAAGAGATGCGTCCGGATAGGTAGGCAGAGATGTTGTGAGAGGACATATGGGTTGTACTTAAGAAAGCCATCCTGTAGGTAACGGTCTCTGTTTTAACAGAGGGGGCCTGGCATCATTAGGTTTGTGTTTTAAGAAGCCGTGGATAGGGGAACTTAGGGTTATGGTCAGTACTAAAAGCAATTGGAATACACATTGTGTTTGGGGATGGGAAGGAATGGACATGCTTTGTAGAAATGGGGAAGGTAGAGTGGATAGGTGTTCATTACAAACCGATCAGGGGTGGGGAAGTGGGAGTGAGGGCAGTATAGCAGAAGTTTTGAGCATATGATGGTCACTCAAAATTCCATATGGTCCTTACATTCCTAGCCTCCTCACAGTTAGATGGGGACCTGTGGCTAATTCTCTCTTTTTGGCTGCGTTTAGAAAAGATATGTGAAACATATATCAACCCCCTGCTGACCCATTCATTTTGATTAAGCCATTTTGGTTTGTCACCACAGCCTAACAGGCTATTCAGAGTCATCAGGAGACCTCAAGTGTGATGCCCACTTTCTGACTGGGATGACTGGGTACACGGGTCAGTCCTTGAAGTGTCGTGGCAGAGAGGGAAGCTGTGTTAAGACAAGAGAGCTATATTTTCAGGTTACCAATGGAGAGAATCATTAGTGACTTCTCTGGAAATAAAAGCACTAGGACAAGAGCAACAGAAACTGGTCATTTCACTGGACTCAATGAGCATCCACTGAGTGTCCTGGCCTGTGTGATCCTGGGAGGGAAGCGAGTGATTTAAGATACGGCCCTGGCCTCCTGCGAGCTCACAGTCTGACTAGCGAGAGTCAACCAGCAAGACAAGCAAGTGGCCCAGTGGGTCCCAGGGAGGAGAACATAACTGGGTAGAACAGCTAGGTTTCAAGTTCCTCCAGTCAGAAAACAGACGAGGGGACTCACCAGGACATACTACCCCTCAACAGGAAAGCCAGGTGTATTGTACATGTGTCTGAAAGACTCTCTAGAGAAGTCACAGGGAAATATAAAGTAGAGCCTAAGCCTGATGCATATTCGTCCTAATGACGAATTAAAATGAAAATGAATCCACGTCAATGATGGAGCAGATTTTTCATGCTCAGACAAGCCATTTTAAATTTTCTTCACCTCATCTGTTCTACATCTCCAAAGATATCTCCTGCATAGTCATGTGGTAAATATCTCCATGAGCTGGTGATAGAAAGGGATACTAGTGTTGGGAGTGCTGTATGGCTTAGAAAGGAGAACTATTTTTTATGCATCTTTTTTTCCTACTCTCCATCCTCCCAACAGGAGCATTACAATAAACTGACTCTCCTTCTCATCCCCCCACACCCTCTAATTCCCAGTCAGGAACACGGAGCTCTGGCCGCAAGTGCACAGAGGGCAGTCTAGAATACCTTCCTAATGTTATGATCCCTTTATAGGGAAGTGTGGAAGGCAGATTTTCCCTATGGGGCATGGTTACTAATGTAAAGTTAGCAGAAAGTCTCCAGGGTTTGAAATCTGTGTGCTTATGTATTTTATTCAATGCCTGCATGTATTAGTGCTAACATTCCTCACTTGGGTTGTCTCTGAACCTCCCCCCTGCTCCTATTAACATCTGAACATCCGGCTCCCCAGTGCTGTGGGGACTATGAAATTAGCTTAGACAGCAGGTAGGCATTAAAGAAACTGGAAAACAACAGCTGATCTAAGTCATGGTGCACTGTGGACTCTTGTGAGGGGTGCATGGTATGGACTTTGTCATGAGACAGGCCATCTCCCCCTCCACGGCCCCAGAAACACTGCTCTAAACAGTACTTATGAGGAAAGAAAGGGCAGCACTAGGCTCTCTTAGCAACCCCTTTTGCATTGTCTCTGCAAGGAGTCATCCAGCCTCTCAAGGCTGTCTTGGGCTGTGTGTGTGCGCGCGTGTGTGAGTGTGTGTGTGTGTTGGAGGAGTGCATATAGTGTGATGATCCTGCCTCATCTTGCCCCAAACCAAGAAGCTTCCATACTACAAGAAGGTAGGCAGGACTGAGAGAAAGGAAATAGTGAAAACAGCCAACATTTTTGGGTACCCACCTATGCGCCAGGCACTGTGCCTTACCTGTACTCCTTAGATATCATGATTCATTTTGTTTTCTTAACAAGCCCACAGTGTAGGCACAGTTGTTTATATGTGTTGCTCAGAGGAGGAGACTGAGCCACAGAGAAGAGGCAGCACGATCAGAATGTGAACCTCAGCAATGTCACGCCAGGGCTTGCACTCTGATTGGGGGAAGCAGCAAATAGAGAAGTGCCTGCTGTGGGCAACTGCTAATGGGCAGCGATAAATATGCCCTGGTCCCTGGGAAAATACCCGAGCAGGACCTAGAAAGTTCAGTAGAACTGAGTAAAGAAAACTGCTATGGCATTTGGGTCTTTGACTCACTAGGGAGCATGATGTAGATAAGGGTGAGCTGGCTCTGCAGAAATGATTTGCCCTTAAGCTCTCTGCTTACTGAAGATAGATTCCTTGGATTAGCTGGGTGGGAAGAGGAGATAATTTTCCCAGTCTTCAGAATGGCTGGAGTATAGTAAGATGAACCTGAACTGGCAGCTGCAGCAGCACAGGGAGCAATGCCTGGTCCAGTTCCTGTTCTTGTCATCACTAACACTTTCCTATGCGTGTCAAGTTTCTGATAATAAATACTGTAACTGTAGTACAGCTACTGTGCATATGGTGCTTTATTAGATGCTGGGCACTCTTCTAATTATAGCATTTCTCCTGACAATAACCCTATGACATAGATACTGTTATCATTTCAGTTTTATAGTTGAGGGGATTGAATCACAAGGATCTTAAGTGACTTGCCCAAACTCACCTGTCTAGAGAGGTGCAGAACTAGGTTTTGACTCAGGCAGCCTGGCACTGGAATCCAAGACTTTAACACCTCAAGCCACCTTCTGGGGCTTGCCATCTGAGAGGTGCTGTGGATATTGGTGAGTGTAAAGAAGTTCCTAGTACCCAGCTAAAGAGCTATATGCATATGAGCAGAAGAGAGTAAACAGTTTGCATTTAAGTCAAGAAGAATAATATTGCAGGAGCAGGGCATGCCACATGGATGGGTGGCTGTGGCTGGAGCTTTCTGTGGTCCCTGGGGATGTGTGTACATGAGTGCTCTCTGCTCTCTGTAACAGTCTGGTTCTTTTCATTCAGGATTCTACTTTAGTTGCTGTTAGAGGAAATAACTCCCTTTGGGCTGAAGGGGCAGCAGATGCCATTTTGGAGAATTGTCATGATCAAGGTGTAAAAACACCACCTTGCCACTCAGGTCTGATCCCACAACTTTTGCTCTTTGTCCTGATGAAGAATTCATTAATAGAAGCCTGAGAGGCTAAACTGCCAACAGTCCCACCTGATCTGAGCCACGGGCAGTACGGAGCTCACCGCTGTGGGAGAGGAGGGCCTGCTGTTGCCTTGTGGGGACCCTGCAGCACCAGAGAAGCAAAAAGGAGTGTGTGAAGCAAAGAGCCTCCTTGTGGGGAGAGGACAAGGGGGCAGCTTAACATACTTAGAGCTTAGGGCGACCTCACTCCAGGTAGAAAGATATCGATAAGTTAACATCCATGGAAAAGAAAGGAAACTAATGCTTATCAAACAGCCCTTGTTGGCCAGGAACCAAGCATGTATTTCTCATCCAAACTTCTCAACTTCTGAATGAAGACGGTGCTATTTTATTGTTCTCATTTTACACATAGGGAAACTGGAGCTCAGAGAGGTTAAGAAACATACCCAAGGATGCCCAGCAAATTGAGGGCAGAGCTGGGATTTGGCCTTTAGAGCCCACTGATTACTGTGGATGTTAAGGCACTACACCCCACTGTTCTGTGCAGGTGAAGCCATGCACCCTGGTAATCTCGGCAGGTAAACCAGTGTACTCTGCTGCTCTGTGCAGCTCACCCCACTGGTCTGTGCAGGTAACCTGGGAGTTGTCAGGTGTGGTGTTCTAACTGATGGATCAGATTTTACAGGACTGGGTATAGCAGAGAGAAACCAAATGCTTACTTTGCAAAGTGAACATTTGGGGAAAGTTGAAAGTGCCCTGTAGGGATGTAGTTCAGGAGAGAGAAGGAGCCTAAGGAGCTGCTTCTATACAGCCTTAAGGATTTGAAAATTTTCTTGGTGGCACTTTAAAGATGCATTTGTAGTGAGAATAGGAGATGTGGGACCTTGAAAGCATATTTAGGTCAGAGTCTAAAGGGAAAATTCCTTTTTCACTGAAAAGGAAATTACTCTCTGGAGATTACATGATCTCCTTCCCTGAGTCCTTTATGTAAAAGTAAAATGCCTATTAGGAAAGGAGGGTGGATATCAAAGGTTGTGGGATCCAGCTGGGCTTCCCAGCCCTAGCCTGAGAGCTGTGTGAAACACAGACTTCCAGGCTGCATGTTAGACTTACTGAGTCAGACCTGGAGGCGGGCCCAGGCATCTGGGTAATGAGCACCAGTGTGATTCTGACTTGGAGATTGACATCCATTGCTGCAAGTTTTAAACCCGCTCTGAGGCTATAATTTCCAAGTAAGTGTAGAGTTCTTCAAAGCCACGTTTAGCCAACCACTTACGCATTCTGCTAAATTAGGTTTTCTTAATCTGAAGTTCATTGCTGGCTTAAAGAGCCCCAAGAATCCCATAAAATTGGAGGTAAAATTCTGTGTGTATGTGTGTTTTTGTGGAGAAAGGGTCTTTCATATCCATCAGATTCACAGAGGGATCCAGATTACAACAGTTTAAGAACTTCAGCAGCATATGTTCTGGCAACTGCTCTGAGCCCACTTAAAATCCTTACAAGGAAAGGAGGCTCATTGATTTATAGATACGTTTTGGGTTGTGTGTGCATTTGTGTACGTGTATGTATTGGTATGTCTGGTGGAATGCAAAACAGTACTACTCAGAAAAACCACTTAGGATGTTCATAATGCTTAGCTGAAATTACTTAATAAAAAGTGATATGCAGTAAAAAACACCTAAACCATTTAGAAAATGAGCAAAAGACGTGAACAGACATTTCACTGAGATATACAGATGGCAATGAGCATGTGAAAATATGTTCAAGATCATTAGCTATTAAGGAAGTACAAACTGAAACCACAGTGAAATACCACACACCTATCATAATGGTTAAAGTTAGAAGTGGTGAGTGGTAAGGACTCAGAGAAACTGGATGGCAAACATTGCTGGTGGGGATATAAAATGGTACAGACATTCTGGGAAATTCCTTGGCAGTTTTTAATGCTACTAGAGATGTAACTACGATACAGCCTAGTAATCTTACTCTTGTGCATTTATTCTGGAGAAATAATAACTTATGTTCAAATAAAAATTTGTACATAAATGTTAGTGGTAGCTTTACTCATAAGAGTCAGTATCTAGAAACAACCCAAATGTCCTTCAATAGGTTAATGATTAAACAAACTGTGATGCATCCTTACAATGGAATATTACTCGGCAATGAAAAGAGTAAACTACTAATACATGCAGAAACTTGGATAAATCTCCAGGGAATTTTGTTGAGTGAAAAATGCCAATTTAAAGGTTATATACTGTATGCTTCCATATATATAACATCCTTGAAACGATGAATTTATAGAATTGGATAACAGATTAGTGATTGCCAGGGGTTAAGGAGGGGGTGGGGTGGGAGAGAGGTGGGCGTGGCTATGAAAGGACACTGTGAGATGTTCTTGTGGTGATGGAAATGTTTTGTATCTTCACTATATCAAGGCCAATAATCTCGTTGGGATATTGTGCTATGATTTTGTAAGATGTTACCATTGAGGGGAAACAGGATAAAGTGTAGACAGGGTATCTGTATATTATTTCTTTTAGCTGCATGTGAACTTACAATTATCTCAAAATAAAACAATTATTAAAAATCACATCCACCCCAAAAGGGTAAAGTTTTACCACCCCTGAGAGTATTCCAAAGAATGTACTCTCTCTGCTTGAAGGCAGTGTTGAAAGAAGAGTTACCTATGTGCTTGGGGTAGGAGTGGCAATACCACGACACTGTCGCTGCCAGGACTCTTGGGAAGGGCCACCAACCACCTGAGTACATCAGCTGTGGTCTGCTGGTTAAACAGTCAGTCTTGTCACTAACATGGCTCTGTGTAAGAGAGAAGATGTGGTTCGATCAGCTTTCCTCTGTGGTTTTGATAACTATCTTCCAGTATCTTGGCAATCTGAGATAGTGCCCCAGGATGGGCGTGACCTGCTGTGAATGAACCAGTCTGAGTCACATGGTCAAATGAAACTGAAGAGACTTAGTGAGCATGGGTTTTGTGTCCATGTGCATGAGCCTGTGTATGCATGAAAATCACGTTTGCAGCGTGCTAGCAAGGTGTTGGCTAGGTGCCTTACTGTGCATTATTTCATCGGATCCTCATGACAGTCCTGTGAGTCATGCCTTATCACTCCCATTTACAGATGAGGAAATGAAGGCTTGCAAAAGTGAAGTAACTTGCCTTAGGTCACATAACTAGAGAGTAGCATAGTTGGTATTGAAACCAGAGTCTTCTGACTGTAAAACCCATGGTGCCTCTAGCTCATTGTGTACAGGCCTTCACAAATGCTCACCTGCAAAGAGGAATTCGCAGGAAGTAAGATTAAGGAAGGAAACCTAACGACTTTTTCCCTACTGTTTTCCCTACTGACACAGCTTAAGTTTCAAGCTGGTGGTTTGAACGACAGTGGAATTAAAGAAAAGCTGTGTCAGTGAATCTTCCTGAATAAGAGTAAAAAGGAATGATTTTCTCAGAATCCTTTTGAAGCCAAAGCCATACCAATTCCTCTGGCCTTTATCAGAACCTTCCTTTGGTTCCCCCCAGGGCTGACATCTGCCTGGCATTTGTTTCCATGTGCTGAGGACCGTATGTGTGGTTGTGCTGAGTTTGCATTGCTGGCCCATCATGTCTGTGCTCAGTTGGCCTCTCCTCCTGGGTCACCTCTGTGGCCCACACCAGGAGACCTTGGGTGGTTTGACACTGCCCATCATTATGGGGCAGATGGGACAGGGGTGGTACCCTTGGGACAGTGGCCTCCAGAGTCCCTCATTCCCACCTTTCCCCTTTCCCAGCAGAAATATGGTTTGCTAGAACAAACAAGGAAGACCAAGAAATAACAACACAGCTATTGTTTATAAACAAAATGGTAACAACACAGCAATTATACAACAAAACTGTGAACAACCAGTGACACTGAATAGTGATAATGTTACTGTAGTAATGATTGACACAAGTAGCTGCAACTGGAAATGTCCTGTGTTTGCAATTTCATTTACTGAGTGTTATCACTAGTTATTGTGCTGAGCATGGGTTATGTGGGTTCACCCAACAACCCATGAGGTGGGTACTACTATTATTCCCACTTTGCACATGAGGAAGTAAAGAAACAGAGGGACGTTAAGCTGCTTCTCTAGGTCACACCATTAGTATAGGAGGGACCAGATTTCAAATGCAGGTAAGAAGACTCCAGAGCACAGGTGGCAAACACAAGGCCTACAGGCTGAATCCAGCCCTCCACCTTGTTTTATCTGGCCTAACACCTTGTTTCTAACAGGCTGCAGTGCCAAGCTCCTTGCCCCTAGTTAAGGAGTATTTACAATTATACAGTCTTAAAATTGCATCCAGCCCTTTGAAGGCAACCGTGAGGCTGATGTGGCCCCTGGTGAAAATAAGTTTGACACCTCTGCTCTAGAGCCTTCCTGTAACCACCCTTTGCTGCCAACTCAGAACTGTATTGATGGTGCCTGTGGCCAGAGTATCCTCCTCCCTGATTTGCCAGAAGCTTTGTGGATTTTCCAAGTGTTGCAGGGCAGCCAGATTACTCAGAATGCTAAATTAGTGTGTTTCATAAGTTCTAGTGGTCTGCAAATTTAAATTTGGAAATAACAAACTTTACTTGGCCTCAGTAACTCACTCAGCAGATTAAGGAGCCCTGAGATGCAAGCAAATATTGGAAGGTTCACGAATTGAACAGCATTCTGAGATTCAAATAAATAACTTGCATTTTTATACAGGTTTGGAGCCACTGTGAAGTCCTAGGAGCCCCTGGTCATACTTTGAGAAACACTGACATACAACACCAAGTCAGGGTGCTGGAAAGATCATCTCCCTGATACCCTCTCTGGAGAGGTCCTTAGGGGCTAGGCACAAACAACTCTCCAGAGGTTGTACTTCCAGCCAGAAGTCTGGGAATTTGTTTAACTTATAAAAACATGACAGTGCAATTGTGTTGCTGACTGTAGGGGTCAGAGGGTCCAACCAGTCTCCCTGGAGACCCTAACTCAGGACTGGGGCTCGTGGGACCATTTGGGTTACGCTCTGCAGCCCAGGGGCCCCTGCATTTGAACGCCTGGATAAGAAACGGGGACACTGCCTCACCAAGAACTTAGTCATAGTTTCTCCGATGCCCAGAGAAACCTTCATGGCATTCCACACTGAAATATAGATAATTTCAGGATCTTGTTAGGGGGGGTGTTTCTGTAATTAAAGAACATAGAAATTTGATCAAGATTCAACCTTTCCCATTTGGCATTATCCTCTTGAAGTCCCTTTATAAATATTCTTTTTAAAAACTTCTATATTAGCATATTTAATATGTTATTTAATTAGATGATTTGCTCCAATTGGAGATGAGTAAGTTTCCTGTGTAACCCTCAGAAAAGATTGTTCCATGCTTTGATACATTGATGGAGAGAATACCAGAAAGCAAGGGAGAAAGGCAGGATTGTGCAGACTTTGCCAGGTGGTGATGCAAATGTCATTTGCATGCTCGAAGCCCCTCCAGCTTTGTGTCACAGGCAAACATCACACTGGCCAGTTTGCATTGGCCAGTTGGCCTGAGCAAGGCTGTTCATTCATTCCTTGGTCATCTACACTGTGCTAGGCACTTACTAGACATTGGGTGTGGTAGAATGAAATCACCAAGTCTCGCAGTTTTCATGAGCTTACAGTTTGGTGTAGAGACAGACATTCATGAACTCATCACAAGTGAGTTTTATGTTCAAACTGAAATGAGTATGAGGAAGCAAAGTAACATAGTTTCATGAGAGTGTGCAAAGGAGTGTTGGGAGATCATTCTTCATGGGTCCTTCACGTTTCTGCAGGTCTTGTGACAGCTTTTGCTCTGGACTGTCTTCTCAGGGATATTTGTATAGCAAACAGCCTTGAAAAAGAGACAGTAGCTCCTTCTGGTGCAGGGAGCAGCATTGTTTCCTGGCCAATGTAATAATACACAGGTCTCCCTGTGGGCAAAGATTGGGCAGGTTTCCTAAGACTGGGGTTCCTCCACTGGAATGCAGACCCAGTGTGTGCACATTCCCCTGGGCTATCCCACATCTTGCTCAAGGAATCTGTGCTTTGAGTGTCAAAGGGAGCTGATGTAACATGTAGCTCCTCCTGTTTCCTGTGCAGTGAATCATAATGTCCTTTGTTTTAGATCTGCAAATCTTGTGTCTTCCAGCATCCATGAAACTGTGGCAGGCTAACTAGTTAGTTTGCAAGTAGAGTAGATTCCCAGATCTTTGACAATTCTTGGCACAAACCAGTGTCACTCACAGAATTCTGCTTTTGGCTCAAAGAGAGGTCACTGGTGAATGCTTTCCTTTGGGGGAAGAAAATGAACAAGGCCAGAAGTACCAACCTGACAGCTGTCCCACCTCCACACCTACAGAGCTGGAAGTCCAGTGCGTCAGTGCTGTGGAGTGTGGAGAAGGGCAGGGAAGCACAAGGTGCTGGCTGCCATTCATGTTCATTAGTATTAAGCTAAGAGATGAGGAGCTGGTTCCATCTCCCCAGACTTCATTAGGAAGGAACCAGGTTTTGGGGACCAGTGATAGCGCTTTCCCAAGAAGAGATCCAGGGTCTGAGGTCTGAGATTGCTCCTTAATTCTAAACTAGGGGTTTAGCCACCTCAAACTTCTAGTTTCTATTTTTTATAACATGTGAAGCAATTTATCTTTTGCCCTTCCTGCGGGCCGGTTGGGACCACGTAAAGCCACCCTTTCCTCACAGCTGTATACAGTGTAAAGGATCGAGGAGAGGAAGTGAGCGGTGGCAGGCTGGCTGAGGCAGGTACCTGGGCTGGGTCCTGATCTTCCTATCTCGACAAGCCTCTGAACGCCTTTAAAAAAAAATAGTAGTTTGCCTTACCATTTTTTCCAATGACAGGTTTATATAAAAAATTATGTATTTCAAAAACAGATCTTTTATGAGGTAGAAATGAAGGAATGGGGGATGGTGATAAGTAGTCAAAGCCTCTCTTCATGTGCCTGAGCCTTCTAAATTATGTTTGACTATTGAAACAAAAATTACAGTACTCTCTGGTGTGGTTCTGAGTGCATATAGAAGAAGTATTTGGAACAATGGCATACAGGGCAGAGGGCAGTGTTTCTACACTTCATAGTGGAGAAACTGGTGAAATAGCGATATGAGCAGACTCAGAGGACTGGGGGTGCCTGGGCTTTGTCCTCCTCAGCACTTCAGTGCCAGGTGTGGTGGTGCCTGGCACTCTGTAGGTGCTCCAAAAACTTATGAATAAACCAATGAGGTAAGAAAATAAACAGTCTTAAGGTTGCAAACTGAGTCAGTTTGTTTTTCCTGACTTCAGTCTACCCATGAAGCAGTTCGACCCCAGGCAGACATTCCAAGGGAACCTCAGAACTTCCCCCAGCTGGTGGCTGGCAACCGCTAAATTTCTTTTTGCCCTTAAGGAGTCATTATTCTTTGACCTAGGGAAATAAGAACCCTTGGAAGGGCTGGTATGGGGAGGTAGGCATTCGTTAGGCCCCCTCAACAGCACCTTGCCTTCTGAGAACTTCCCAGAAGCCTCAGCCATTTACAACAGAACAGAAAACACTGGACAACTGCTTTTGGGGTGCATTTCATCGCAGGTCCAAAATTATTTCTTTCAGGTCACATTAACCTTGATCTTCCCTCTCAAATAGCTTTAGTATTTCCAAGGCCATTCATTCCCCCTTTTTAAAAATATACTTTATTGATTATGCTATTACAGTTGTCCCATTTCCCCCCTTCATTCCCCTCTACCCTGTACACCCTCTCCCACCCACTTCGCCCCCTTTAGTTCATGTCCATGTGTCATACTTATAAGTTCTTTAGCTTCTACATTTCTCATTCTATTCTTACCCCCCCCTGTCTATTTTCTACCTATAATCTATGCTACTTATTCTTTGTACCTTTTCCCCCTCTCTCCTCCTCCCACTCCCCTGTTGCTAACCCTCTATGTAATCTCCATTTCTGTGGTTCTGTTCCTGTTCTAGTTGTTTGCTTAGTTTCTTTTGGTTTTGCTTTAGGTGTGGTTGTTCATAATTGTGAGTTTGCTGTCCTTTTACTATACATGTTTTTTTTAATCTTCTTTTCTTTGATAAGTCCCTTTAACATTTCATAAAATAAGGGCTTGGTGATGATGAACTTGAACTTGACCTTATCTGAGAAGCACTTTATCTGCCCTTCCATTCTAAATGAAAGCTTTGCTGGATAGAGTAATCTGGGATATAGGTCCTTGTCTTTCATGACTTGGAATACTTCTTTCCACCATCTTCTTGCCTGTAAGGTCTCTTTTGAGAAATCAGCTGACAGTCTGATGGGAGCTCCTTTGAAGGTTACTGTCCCCTTATCTCTTGCTGGTTCTAGGATTCTCCCCTTCATTTTTATCTTGGCTAATGTAATTATGATGTGCCTTGGTGTGTTCCTCCTTGGGTCCAAGTTCTTTGGGACTCTCTGAGCTTCCTGGACTTCCTGGAAGTCTATTTCCTTTCCCAGAATGGGGAAGTTCTCCTTTATTATTTGTTCAAATATGTGTTCAATCTGTTGCTCTACCTCTTCCCCTTCTGGTACCCCTATAATTCGGATGTTGGAACATTTAAAGATGTCCTGGAGGTTCCTAAGCCTCTCCTCATTTTTTTGAATTCTTATTTCTTCATTCTTTTCTGGTTGGTTGTTTCTTTCTTCCTTCTGGTCCACTCTATTGTTTTGAGTCCCAGTTTCCTTCTCATCACTATTGGTTCCCTGTGCATTTTCCTTCATTTCTTTTATGGTAACCTCCATTTGTTTATCTAATTTGTGACCAAAATCAACCAATTCTGTGAGCTTCCTGATCACCAGTGTTTTGAACTGTGCATCTGATAGGTTAGCTATCTCTTGGTCGCTCAAAAGGATGAGTTCTGGGGCACTGATTTGTTCTTCTGTTTGAGCCATCTCTCTCCTTTTTTTTTTTTTTTAAATCTGGTCACTCCTATTACAGTGAGGGGAGGAGGCTTAGGTGTTCACCAGGACGGGGCACCCCAGTCGCTAGATTGTGACATTGTATGTGAGGGTGGGGTCAAGAGGGAACAATGGCGGTAGCTCCATTCTCTGTGGGACCTCAGTCCCTTCCCTGGGATCCTGGGTTGTGTGCTATGCCCTGGTCCACAATCGCCGCCTCACTGGGTCCACCAGCTGCCGCTTGCGTACTCAGGGTCTACCCACTGTGATTTTTCGTGCCCCAGATGCCTTATGCACTCCCGGTTGCTTTAAGCGCCCAATTCTCCCTGTTCTCTGCACTGCGACCCACACCAGGCTGTTCCTCTCTGCCCCTCCTACTGGTCTGGGTAAACGGGTCTACTTCAACTTCTTGGCTGTCCGACTTCCATTCAGATAAATTTTCTGTCAGTTCTGGGTGTTATTCTGCCTCTAAATTATTGTTGTTCCAATCTTGGTTGTGCATGAAGATGCGGTGTGTCCACCCATGCCTCCATCTTGGCCGGAAGTCATTCCCCTTTCTTACCCGAACTTCTTCTGCTCCTCCTCTACCTCTTCCTCCACTCCTTTTTTCTTCTCCTATTCTCCCTTTTCCTTCCTTCCTCCTCTCTCTTCTTCCTCCTCCTCTTTCTCCCCCTCTCTTTTCTTCTCTCTTTTTAACATGCACATCTCCAGCAGACTTTTTTTTGAAGGAAACAAATTTTAAGGAAAGAAAAATATGGGATTCGGGGAAAAGTATATACTAGAAAGTAAATACAAATATAAACTTTCATCATTGTTATATACCACAAAAAAACAAATACTAGAGAATGCCCTGTACAAATAACACAATAAAAATGTAAACATGGAGATGTTCCCTTAGCAAGGCTGAAGATGTCAGTGCCTGGTATTTGGATTTCAGGCTGCAGTCCTTGCTTTTGAATGTATCGCTGGGTAGGTGGCACCTAATTTGCTGTTGTGTGGCGTTTTCTAAGAACAAAAGGAAGTTTAGCAGGGTCCTGTCAACAGGATAATCACATGCTCTTGATGACATCTGTTTTCTTTCCTTCCAGGAAGAATGCTCAGCACTCTCATTTTCTGATCTAAATAGAGAAAGTCTACCCTGGCTTAGCCGCAGAACTTTGTAGCCATAACAGCTGTTCATAGCTTCTCACCTCTTGGTACAGTTGATAAGTTTTTTTTCTCACAGGGTAGAACAGACACTTGACATGTGCTTCGAAGTACCTGGGTGTGGTGGTGAGATCCCTCTTCCCACCACTAGGGAACTTGGGACAAGTGAGAGAGGAGAGCTAACCTGAAACTGACCCCTGGTCTTCTGTAGCTGAAAGCTACCTCTAGGACCTTTTAGGCAAATCCTTCTAATGTAGAAAGCATTGGACAGTCAGGGATTGGGTTTGAGTCACTGACAGGATGGGACACTTTGGGCACATTACTTAAACCTCTCTGAGACTCAGTTTCTAAGTTTATGAAGTGGCCCTCTCCATAGGAGCAGATTCAGTGACCTGAGACATATGAAAACAGACATCCAGGGGTAGGCACCCCAAGTTGTTATGGCAGTGGTGCTGTCTTCAGGGACTTGGACTCCCTACATTTCTGCTCTGTCTTATTAGTGTGTGGTTGCCATTTCCAATGTCGTCTCGTGGTCTAAGACAGTTGCTAAAACTCCAGTCCTCCCCTCTGACTTTCAAGAGATTAGGAAAGAGGATAAGAGCCAAAAAGTCATGCCCCATCATGGAGTCAGCTCCCTTAAGCGTATAAGCTCCAAGGAAAGCTGAGAAATGTAGTCTTTTATTTGGATCACAGGCTTTCTGTTAGTGAGGAAAAGGATGGATTCTGGGTGGACTATGGCAGTTTCTTCCACAGGCAACAATCTGGCCCAGATGGTACAGGGAATAGTGGTTGGAGGTCAAAGTGGGGGAATGTTGTCTAAGTGAAAGTAGGTTTTTTTCCTATAGCATTTTTTTTTTGTTCTGACAGTTGGGCATGAACATATTTTGCCCCACAGAAGGGACTTTTTTGAGGCTCTGTTTGGTCCTGTATAGGAGATAGGGGAGCTATAAAGGAAATAAACAAGCCAGCTGGCAGTTGGGCACCCATGATAAATTATTGCTGGGCTGTGGGTAACAGCAGAGGAGCTCTGAGCAGTGAGCATCATCTCTCCTTCTCGCTTTTGAACACAAGGCCAGACAAAGTCCTTCACTGTGGCAGTTGCTGTGGCACCAAGGTTCAGAGTGCCTGACTTCTGGAGGATTTCAGAGTAGAATGCTATTCGCCATTCTCTTATCTGGAAGATGCAACTGGGACAAGATAGTGCCACTCTGGTGGGAAACTTCAGCTATAAGGGCTTATCCACTTCCTTCTCTTTTATCTTTCATGCCCAGTCAGCCAATAGCATCGGGGACTTTCCCCCAGGTATCTCCTGCCTTCATCCTCTCCTCTCTGGTCTCATAGCTCATGGGTCTGGATTATGCCCACCCACACAGTTCCTGATTAACATCCCCCTCACCTTAGCTTACCTACCCACCCTCCAGAGCAGATAGCTCTTCATTAAATACATTTTTTATTCTGTCCCCCACCTGCTCAAAACCCTTGTACTATTTCCCTTTTTCATAAAATTATCTGTTTGTTTATTCTTTTTACATGAAATTATCTATTTATTTATAGGCATAACAATGAAAATGGTTGTGGATGAAAGTACACAATATTCAAATGAATTACAGATTTCTCAGGAGTGTTAGATACCTCTGTGAAATGGCATGCCTAGACTTTATTGATGAAAAAATTGTTCATTTTTAACATTTCCCCCGAAGGAAATACAGTAGTGGCCTGTGTCATCTTTAATGTGGATTACTTCATGTATTTTGTGCAGCCCTATCAATTTTCTGATACGTAAGAGCACGTGTGTGTGTGTGTGTGTTCTTGGCTGTTGGGTAGGCATGTACTTCTACCTCCCATGCTATACTCATTTTTCATTTATTCAGTTATTAATTCTAACAACCATTTTCCCAGAATTTTCTGTTCCCCTGGCATTGTGATAGCCCTAGAGCAGAGATCTGGGGTTCTCTGATCTGCCTGTCCTTTAGTTGCCAAACACAGGAAGTACAGAGGGACCCACAGGACTGGGATGGCTGCTGGCACATGAGGGGCTCAAGTTTTGAGTTTTTACCACTAGTAATATTTGACTATTTAAACAAGTGGTACAGCTACACTTTGGAGTTGGGCTGTTAACCCTGTGAATAGTAATTGTACTTCACAGGGCTCTTGTCAGGGCCACCAGGTACTGGTGTGCAAGCATGCTCTGCTCAGCTCCAGGGCGTTATTTTCTTGGAGCCATTGCAGATATGTGGAGTTATGATGACACTTTTCTAGCAGACAGCGATCTAGTGTCTTTAAGAAAGAGTGCCCTTTTCAATTTACACTGAGTTGCCATTTAGATTAGGGGTGAGGCTGGTTGCTCTGAAAATTTAATGGGATAACTTGTCCCGTGTGCTCAGAATAATGCAGGTTTATAGAAAAACTCAATGCAAGTTAGTTATTATTCTGTATAGATGAAGCATCACTGACACACTGACAGTAAAGAAATAGTTATTTATCATGCAACTTCAGATTTGTACCACACTACTTGCAGTATATAATGAATTCACATTAAAAATATATTGTCTTTATATTTTTCCTCCAACACCGAACAATTTCACACATTCAGAAAGTTGAAGGAAGTATACATTGAACATCCATGTACCCACCTTCTGAATTTCAAAAAGGACATTTTGCTACATTTGTTTTGTCACATATTTACCTACCTATCTCTCTATCAGTTCACTTTAAATGCATTTCCAAGGAAGTTAAAGGTGTCAGGTACTTCATTCTTAAACTTCATGCAGATCATTAACTAGAAGTCAATATTTATGGATTTTTCAGGTAAATTTACATACAGCAAAGCATACAAAGTTTAAATGAGTCACATGATAAGCTTTGACAAATTTTTGGAGGAGGTCACTGAGAGGCCATGACCACATGTTGACCCACAGGCTGGGCCCTGACAGCAGGAGACTCCTCACCTGTCTCCTGCCTGCTCCCTGTTCCTATAACCAGAGGTATTTTCCAGGTGCCACCTTGAAAGAGTAATGTGTTATCAAGATCGTCTAACATGTTATAGTGACCAAACCCAGTGAAGGCATCTTGAAAACTTTTAAGCTTCTGGAGGGAGGGTGGAGAGATCTACTCAAGTTAAGTCTTGTAAGTAGGTTCCCTTGCTTGTTTAACCTGCCCCTACCAATCCAAAGTGACCTCCTCTTTCTGTGGTCTCTCCTTGCCCTCTGTGTGTGTGCGCCTTGGGGGATGGTGGGTGTTTGTGAACCAACATGAATGCATGCACCTGTCTGTGTAACCCGGAACATTATCATTGCCAGAAAATGCCTCATGTCTCTTCCCAGTCAATGACCATTGCCACAACCCTGGAGGCAGTTGTGATTTCTTTTTGGTTTATAGCTTAGTTGTTCCTGTTTTAAATTTCATATAAATGAATTGATACAACTATTTATTATTTTGTATGGGATTTACTTCACTCAGCATACTGTCTTTGAGATTCATCCATGTGTTGAATGTACTTAGTAGGTCTGCTTCTTTTAATTTATGAGTAGTACACATCATTTGTATGAATATAACATTTGCTTTGCAATTCTCCTGTAGATGGACACTTGGAATGTTTTCAGTTTGGGGCTATTACAAATAAAACTGTTGTGAACTTTCTAGTACAAGTATTTTTGTGGACATATGCTTCATTTTGGGTGATAAATATGCAGGAGGTAAAATTACTGGGTGACAGGGGAGGTGTATGTTTAGTTTTAAAAACCGCAGCCATTTCTCCAAGGTGGCATGTGTTTTAACGGTCCCAGCACCGTATGTGGGTGTTTGCTGCCGCTCCGCATCTATGCCCCCATTTCGTGTTATCAGTCTTTTCCAGTTTAGCTATTGTATGGTTTATGAACTGGAATTGTGGTCTTAATCTGCATTTCTCTGATGGCTAATTACTTGAGCACTTTTTCATGTGCTACTGGTCTTTCATGTATCTTTTATGAAGTGTCTGTCCAAATTCTTAACCCATTTAAAAATTATTTTGAACTAATTTTAGACTTACAGAAAAGCTGCAAAAATAGCACAGAGTTTCTCTGTTTCTCTGTATGCTTCATCTATCTAGCTTCTTAATGTGAACGTCACATATATCTATAGTACTGTTATCAAAATCAGGAAATTAACATTGGCACAATACTGCTAACTAAGCTAAAGACTTGATTCACATATACCAATTTCCCTACCAATGTTCTGTTTTTGTTTCAGGATTCTATATAGGATCCCACATTTAATTTTTGTTTCTTATGCCCCTCCCCAACTTTAAAAAAAATTGGGTTTGTTGTCTTTTTTTATTATTAAGTTCCAGGTATATTTTATATACTCTGGATCCAAGTCTTTTGTTAGACATGTGCTTTGAAATTATTTTTCTGGTCTGTTATTTGCCTATTCAATTTTATTAATGTTAAATTTGATGAAGTCTAATTTATCAATTTTTTCTTTTATGGTTATTTTGTTCTGTGTCTTATTGAAGAAATCTGTCTATTCACACTCATGAAGAAATTATCCTATTTTCTTGTAGAAAATTTGTAGTTTTAGCTTCTATGTTTAGATTTATAGTCCATTTCAGATTAATTTTTATGGATGATATATAGTAGATGTTGAGACTACTGTATTTTTTCCCTATATGGATACCAGATTTTTCCAAGACTATTTGTAAAAAGATGTTCTTTCCCCATTGATTGTTTTGGTTCTTTGGTTGAAAATCAAACGCCTTTCATAAGTGTCTGTCATTGATCTGTTTTTCTCTCTGTATGTGATTACTGTACTGTCTTGATTATTGTAGCTGTAGAGTAAACCTTGAAGTTGGTTAGTGTGAATCTTCTAAAGGTGTTCCTCTTTTTCAAGATTCCCTTGGCTATTCTAGGCACTTTGCATTTCTATATAGATTTTAGAATCAGCTTGTTAATTTCTACAGAAAAGCCTATAGCATTTGTACTGGGATTTGGGAAGCAATAGTGTCATAAAAATGTAGCCTTCCGATTCATGAGCATGATTATTTTTTCTATATATTTAGAAACATTATTTCTAAATATTTCCAAGATTTCCATATTTTTAAAGTCTTCCTCTTTAGTTTCTTTTAGCAATGTTTGTAGTTTCTATGTCTTGCCCATATTTTGATACACCAGTTTCTAAGTGTTTTGTATCTTTTGAAGATATTATAAATAGAAATTTAAGGCATTTTATTTCTAATTTTTGGCTACCAATATATGAAGGTAGAATTGACTTTTGTATGTTGACCTTGTGAGGTTCTTCTTTTAGTAGTTCTAATAGTTGATTTGCAGATTCCTTAGAATTTTCCAAGTAAATAATATCCTCTGATTAGAGAGAATTTTACTTCTTACTTTCTGACCTTTAGGCCTTTCTCTTTTCTTGCCTTATGTGCTAGCTAGGACCTCTGGTACAATATTACAAAGAATAATAAAAATACCTTTTCCCAATGTTATGGGGAAAATGTTCAATATGTCGTCACTGAGCATCATGATAATGCTATTTTTATCCTCAGATGTCCTTTATCCAATTGAGGTTGTTTATTTCTATGTCCTTTTGCTGTGACATTCTAGCATAATGGGCACGTGAATTTTTTAAAAAACATAGTGCTTTTTCTGTGTTTATTGAAATGATCAAAAAAGTTTTTCCTCCTTAATCTGTTAATATGATGAATTACATTGATTCTCTAGTGTTAGATCACACTTACACATCTGTGATAAACTCCAACTGATCATGATGTATTACTATTTTTATATATTGCTGTATTTGATTTACTGATATTTCACTGAAGATTTTTTAAAAATTATTTATTTTTAAATTTACATTCAATAGTATTCTGTATCATTTTCAGATATACAGAAAAGTGGTTAAAATCATGAAATTTTTATAATTCCCTTGTCAAGCTTTATATCAAACTTCATATATAAGCCTCATAAAATGAATTATGACACAAACTCCGAAAGAGTTCATGTTAACATTCACATTAGTTCTTTCATGAAGTTTTTTAAGTAGCTACTAGAATATTTTATTTAGTTAATTTTTTTTAAAAGAGAGGGGAAAGGAGGGAGAAAGAAAGGGAGAGAAACATTGATTTAAGAGAGAAACTGATCAGTTGCCTTTCTTATGCACCCTGACCAGGGACTGGACTCACAACCCAGGTGTGTGCCTTGACGAGGAATGGAACTGGTGACCTTTTCCGAAGCAGAGTAACACCCAACCAACTGAGCCACACCAGTCAGGACTATTCTGTGAATCTTTGATAGAGTTTACCAGTTAAATTATCTAGGCCTGGAGGTTTCCTTATAGGAAAGTTTTTGATAATAGATTCAATTATACAATTTCTTTAGTAGATAGATACAGGATATTCATATTTCCTACTTCATTTTGCATCATTTTGCTAAGTTCAATTTCTTGAAGAAATTGTGCTTGCATCTAAGTTATAAAAATTTCCTTTGTTTATAATATTCCTTTTTGTCCTTTTGGCCTGTAGGATCAGCAATGCTATCTCTTCCTCTACCTTCATTCTTGATATTGCCAGTTTGTGTTTTCTCTCATTTTTCTTAATCAGCAAAGTTAGGGACTTAACCAATTTTGTTACTGTTTTCTAAACAGTCAAGTTTTGGCTTAATGTATCTGTTTATTTTCATTTACTTTCATTCTTACTACTTTCTTTTTCTTACTTTGGTTGTATTTTGCTTTTCTTTTTCAACCTCTTATGGTGGAATCTTAGGTCATTGATTTTTGTGAGATTGCATTTTCCAAAGACGGTCATAAAATAACTTTTACCTCACCTGCTCTTCTAGAACTTATCATGCCCTGTCAAGAGTGAAGTCTAATTTCCCTCCACTTGAATTTTGAGAGCTTGTGATTGACTTGTAACTAATATAATGCAGTGGAAGAGATGCTGTGTAACTTTCAAGTTAGGTTATGAAAAAGCTATGTAGCTTCTGACTTGTTTGCTGTTTTATCCTGAAACCCAAACCTTCAGGTAAGAAGGCCAGTTACCCTAAGGCCTCGATGCTGTGAAAAAACCATGCTCTGTGGAGAGGCCATGTGTAGGTGTTTGAATAGTCCTTGCTTTTGAGTCCTCCCAAGCCAGGAGCCAGACGAGTGAGTGAACGAGTAGTGAGATGATTCTAGACACAGCCACCAAGTCCTCCCCAGCCTCAGGCCTTCCCTCATGATGCCTGTTTACTTTCCAGATGTTACAGTAGCTGGAGTTTCAGCACCCCAAGTGCTGCTTACTGAGGTCTGCCCACCAACAAAAGACCCCATAAAAGACAGACTCACCCTGGGCCAGTCCATTCATCCAGTGCTAACTCACCTCTAATTTTTGCTTGCTGCTGGTGACTCTGGTACTTTGAGTGGGTTTGTCTTATAGAAGCTCCTCTGCCATTCATTAACAGAAGTGGAAACTTAGCATCTATCTTAAATCCATGAAATTCCATTTTCGGCTCTATTAAGAGAGTTAATCTGTTCAATGCAGATATTTAGTATTTGTCATAACTTTAGTAAACTTATTTAAGAATATTTTCAATTTTTAACATATTACAAATTTCCCTTCTGGAAGACTCATGGTCCCTCTCAGCCTGGCGTCCATCTGCTCCCAGAGAGCAGCGTGAAGAGAACAGGAACTCAGCCGTCAGTTGTTCTGACTCGTGAGTTCACGTTGAGGGTCCATGTGTCTTGTTCTGGATAACTGTTCTTGGAAACCTTAGCAGAGCAACTTTGCTCCCTGGGTGGATTTTTTCAGAGAGTAGGTACAGCCCAGCAGGCTAAACAAACAAACAAGGAAGAAAAAGAGAAAAGTCTTCCCTTGAGACTTCTCCACAGGAACGGCTATCCTCTAGTGAGAGATCCTTAACCAGGCTGGTGGTGCCCGGGGCATTTAGAGAAGGCCTCGTTTCTGGCCTCGGGGCTCCTACACCACTAGAGCACTTACCTCTGCATTCTTCCCCCTGCCCTGCCCAGGCTACACTGAGCTTGTTTCGGCAGTGCTGAACACCACTGGCTTTTCTGTGATGTCTTGTTTTTTGCTTGAATTATTTTTGGCTGCGGTAGAACATGTGTCCACCTCTCCTTTGGGAGTGGAAACAGAGATGACTTTGTGGGAAACAAAACGTGAAGCCTGTCCTCAGAGTCAGTTGGAGCCGATTGTTATAATTTATTAAAAGTGCAATTCTCTTCAGAACATGAAATGGGGATAATGGCTTAAAAGACTCATCAGTGCACAGCTGAAAATGAACCCAAGATAATAAAAGTGGAGAAGGGCTAATGATGCAGAGAGAGGACCAAAGTTTTGGGTTAATGTCACACCTATTTAACTGGGGAGGCTATCACTGAGAATTTGAGAAATGATCCTCACATAGGGAGGTCTGCAGTGTTCGGTGTGTGTCTGTGTCTGTGTGTGCATTTGGGTGGAGGAGCAGGGGTGAAGCTGTGTGATAAAAAGAGCATGCTAAGTACAGAGACTGGGACTGAAATTCAGGAGTCTTCCCGTTCTTTTTCTTTCAATCTCTACAGTTTTCTTTCTCTTTATTTTTTTTAAAAGCATAAATCTAACTTAACACAATAGTACGTATAATCAAGTTTTAGATTCAGGTAGCCCCATCGCTTTCTACCTGTGTGACCTGAATATTCTAATCTGAATAATAGGGAATAATATGAGCAAAGCTGAAGGACTGTTGTGACAAGTGATGAGATAAGCTATCTAAAAGCATCTGATGTAGTCCCAGGCAAAGGCAGCTGCTAAGGTGGCTTAGTTTCCACCCCTCTCACCCTTACCTCTTTCTCATCAGGCCATTTCTTTTGTCGCATACTCAAGTATTAATTGGGTGTATTGTTACAGTTCTAGCATCTGTGTCACACAGAATTACAGATTCATATGATCCTTGGTGTGGAAGGAATCATAGAGTTTAAGGGACTCACCCAGCATCTTTCACCTTGTTCAGTTGATAAGTATTTATTTAACATGTTCTGTGTGTCATTCGCTGTGGGTTACAGCAGTGAGCAATATTGACTCAGTCCTCACCATTGGTGGAACTTAAAACCTAGGAGGGGAAACAGGTTTTCTTTAAGCAAAATATTACAGGTAACTAATAAATCACAACTGTGAGAAGCAGCAAGAAGTGAAGAACTCCGTGAGTATAGTGGGGAACCTGGTGTAGACTGGTGTGTCAGGGAAGGCAGCCCCAGAGGAGTGGCTTTGTGTTGAGCCCTGGAGGATGAGCTGGAGTTAGCTTGGCAAAGAGTGGTGGGGGAGGAAGGAAGCCATATCTGAGAAACTGAAAAGTGTCCATGTGACTGAGCAGAGGTGGGAGGGGTTGAGGGATCTGGGTGAGTTGTGTGCTTGGCAGCTGCTGAGAGGCGAAGCTCAGAAGCAGAAGAGGTGAGGTAGGCAGGGGCTAGCCCAGCTGTGGGGGCTTGTCCAGGGTGTTGACAACACGATACAATGTGCAATGTTGGTTCCTTGGTCAGGTCGTCTGAGTGGCGCTTTGTCAGCGCTCCATGGCAGTAGGGCTGTGGGCCCTGTGTGAGGAAACATGCGGAGCTGACTGAGGGCTTAAAGCAAACGTTTCAGAGGAGAGCAGATCAAGGAGTCACTTCTTCCCCAAGTGGATTAATGAAATGCCAAAGAGTGGATCCAAGTGTTAAGAAGTGTTTTTCTAGTTGGGAACTGGCCAGAGTGGAAAATGTTAACAGCAAATTTTATAGGTTTTTATTTTGCTTAAAAATGTGTACTTAACCTGCTTTTGATAACAAGCTCAAAGAATGCTTCTTTTTATATCAGAATTTTTAAAAACTGAATTTATTGGGGTGACATTAGCTAATAAAATTGTATAGGTTTCAGGTGTACAATTCTGTAACACATCATCTGCATATTGTATTGTGTGTTCATCACCCAAAGTTAGGTCTCCCCTGTCATCATTTATCCCCCGCTTACCTGCCCCTACCACCCTTCCCTCTGGTAATCACCATACTGTTGTCTGTATATTTTTTTTTTTGCTTAGTCCCTTCACATTTTTCACTCAGCCCCCAATCCCCTCCCCTTCAACAGCTGTCAGCCTGTCCTCTGCATCTATGAGCCTGTTTCTGTTTTTTTCATTATCTTATTTTGTACATTAGATTCCAGATAGTCTATTTAATAAATAGTGCTGGGAAAATTGGACAGATACATGCAAAAAAAAAAAAAAAAAGAAATTAGACCACCTTCTTGTATCACACACAAGAATAAACTCAAAATAGATTAAAGGCTTAAATGTAAGACTTGAAACCAAGAAGAAAACATAGGCAGTAAGATCTCAGACATTTTTTGCAGCAATATTTTTTTTTCTGATATATCTACTCGGGCAAGGGAAACAAAGGAAAAAATAAATGAATGGAACTGTAATTTTTTTACTTTATCAAAGTAAAAAAATTACATAGCAAAGGAAACCATCAACAAAATGAAAAGAGAACCTACTGAATGAAAGATCATATTGGCCAATACATCTAATAAGGGGTTTATATCCAAAATTTGTAAAGAACTAGTACAACACCCCCTCCCCCCAAATCCAATTAAAAAATGGGCGAGGACCTGAATAGTCACTTCTTCAAAGAATGCTTCTTTAGAATCTTTTAGAACCAGTTCACTGCTAACTGCAGGGAATTTCTCACAGAAACTTGTAAATAAGCAATTCTGGTATTAAATTAGCTCCCAGCTATCTTAAGCAAATATCCTACAAGAGAAATTGTATTATCTAACTGGCCAGTTGATTCTTGGCTTTTTACAGCTTCAAGAAAGAATTTAAATGGGATCCCTGTGTGTTTCTCTCATTTCAAATTCTCTAGAGCAGATAAACATTATCATGAAACTGGTCAAGGATGAAATTTAAATAAATAGTGATTGGAAAGGGTGATAGTAAGAGTTTCCAACTCACAAAAACAGACAAATTAGTTCAATTAACTGCAAAATTTGGAGGACAAAGGTATAAGGAGAATTATTTATGTTGATATGTAATGCATGCTCATTATTTTTGTAAACAAACCTTTTAGGGGGAAGGAACCCCCCACCAATATAATTAACCCTCAAAAAATGCTCCACCAAAGCACAATTTGGAGCCAAGAACATGATTTTCTCCTTGCAAGCCTGTCTCTCTTGATAAGGCAGTGCCTAGGACAGCCCTCCCTCACCAAAACAGGCCTTCCTCTGTTGCACCACAACACTGTGTGTCTGACTGCGGTCCAGCATCCCGTGTATTTCTGTGGGGTCATGATAGCTGTTCACGTGCTTGAGTCACTGTCTGAAGAGAGAAAATAGAGGCTGCCTTTATGCTAAAAGCACCTAGTATTTTCTTGGTGATGAAAGGTGGGGGGAAGAACTTTGAAAAAGACAGCACCACCAAACTCAGAGTGGTAGACAGTCATTACCTTGGTCCACCAGTTCGCAAGAGGTGACTTAAACCAGGTGGACTGCCAAATTCTATCCCTTCAACCCCCACATAAAGCCACATAGACACTTACAGACTTAAAATTGCTCTTTTGTTACTCTTGGTGTGTAGATAAGGATTCATCCTGATGCAGTAAAGTATATATCAGTGTGCCTTAATCTGGAGGACTAGGAAAACATTCTGGCAGGGCCACAGTACAATGCAGTTTGTCTGTTTCTGTAGGGAACATCTCTTGACTCGTCTATCCAGGAATTCTATATATTTTTTGAGAACTCCTCTTTCCCCTTCCTCCCTTCTTTATCCCCTCTTCCTCTCTTCTCCTCCCTGTTCCTCCTGTACCACCCACCTACCATTCCCTGCGGATCTGTCAATCATGACAAGTGGAGTTGTCAATCTTCATACAATATACTCTGGCTATGGATTATAACTCAGGTTCTGGCCAATCACAATTCCTTATTTCTCTGTATACAGTAACTGGTCCCTAGTTGGTCCATGATCTAAGCAGGGAACATCAGAATTCTTTCTTGGAAGCAGTAACAGACATTGAGAAAGGAACCATCCTTCTGCTGGAGAAGATAAGCTGGAAGGTCGTAACTCCAGGGCAGCTGCTACCCCGCTTTTTGCAATCTGAAGTGACACTAAGCTGAGAAGAGTAAGACAAATAATTTTGAAACAGTTGAACCTCTGATTTCAGTTTCTAAGGCTCTGGTTCTTACAGACTCACCTCCCCCCTTTCCTCCTTCCTTTCCCTCTGCCCTCCTTCCTCCCTGCATTCCCTTTCCCCTCCCTTTCATTCATTCATTCAACAATTGTTATTAAGAATTTATGTTTCAGACACTTTTCTAAGGCTGGGGGAAATTATGGCGAATAAGACAGACAAGGTTCTTGTTCCCTTGGTCCTTACCTTCTAGGGAGAGGAAATAGACAACAGATTAGTAAGCAAAAAAATAATTGCATTTACTGCAAATAGTGATAAAGGCCATGAAGAAAATAAAATAGGGAGTGACTGAGACAGAAGAAGCCAGACTCAAGGTGGGGAAAAGGGCTGATTTCACTTGAGTGTTCAAGGAAAATGTCACTGAGGAAGTGCTGCTTGAGCTGGTGCCTGAAGTACAAGAACTAACCGTGTGGAGATCTGGAGAGCAGGAACTCCAACAGAGGAAACAGCCTGAACAAAAAGCCCTAATGAGGAAAAGATTAGGGTATTCAAAAAAGAAAAATAAGTGAAGAAAAAAGGGAAATATGAAGGAAGGTGGAGTAAGATGGGTTTGGAGATGATATAAGACTTACAGTCTTTGACTAGGAGTTGAGATTTTATTCTAGAGCTGAGGAAAGACTTTGGAAAGTTTTAAGCAAGAAGATGCCATTATTAAATTTGGAACTAAAACAGAACACCATATTTTTCGGATTATAAGATGCACCCTCCAAAATTTGGAAGGAAAAAGGGGGTGCATCTTATAATCTGAATGTAGCTTTACATTTACATTGGTGAAATATTATGTTATTCATGTTATTGAATATTTTACCACATTTTTTTGCTTCAAAAATTTTTTTCCTATTTTCCTCCTCTAAAACCTAGGTGCATTTTAATGGTCCAAAAATATGGTACTTTGGTTACTATACAGAGAATAATTATAGAAAAGAAAGAGTAAGAGCTAGGAAGCTATTTCAGTGTTTTTCTCTTGTATCAATTAGGATGATTATATTATAACAAAGCTAATAAGAATTATTATATCATTAAGACACACACAGTTCCAGAATGATTCTCCAGTCTTACAAATATCATTCAGGCTCTTTATATCTTTATATATTTATATCTTTTAGCAAGTTGTACTCAGTGTAGTAACTTGGTTTTAGGGCTTTACTCTCTCGTTTACTGGATGGCTGCCTAGTTCTAGGCATCTTACCTAGGCATGGAATGTCTGGATGATGAAGAAACTCTCCTCTAGCAATCCTCTTGCTATTAGCAGTGAAACCTTTCTAAAGCCCTTTTCTACCCCAGAGACCAGGATTGGTGGGTCACATATCAAGGGAGAATAGAATAGAATTAGCACAGTTTTATTAAACTCATTATGATTCATGCCTTTCCATGAGTACATGGATGGGTGAGCATCTGAACAAAATCAGGATTTGCCAGCAAGGGAAGCAGCTATCTGCCATGATTGATTTGATTCTCTTGAACAATCCAGATAACTTTTTAAAAAACTTTAATATCCCCCCAACTCTTCCCACCCCTACCCACCTTCAATCTTTGTGTTAAACTCTGTTTTTGATAGAAGGGGAGACCTTATGCAATAATGCCACTCTGAGTACCTTTATCACAGGTTGAGCTGAACTTTGAAAAACACTCTAGGAACTATAATTCATAGTGGGTCCTTCTGAATTTGTTGTTTAACAACTCTTCTTGACCAGTGAGCTCTCTTTTGTTATCATTGGGTCTAATGGGGCCAAAGATGGTGATTGGCAGGTCCAGGTGACATTGTTACTATTTGTGAGCTGTTTCTTTTGAGGTCAATTCAAATCATCACTCTCCTGGTCCATTCCCTCATCTTCTTTGTCAGTTTCATCTTGCTCATCAATGTGCCCATCTTCATTTTTACCTGTTGGTGACCTGACAGTTCCTTTTCTCCTGAAGCAAGATGCATTATTTCCTTCTGATTGTACTTGCTCTGAATGACTTCGGTCAAAGTCCTGGCCCAGCAAGTTCATCATGAAGCACTGTGCTTCTCCTGTTGTCTTCACTGTTGCTGCCAGCCGTCCTCCACTACGTTGTTCACCCTCCACTTGGCTGGAGGAAGTTTATTTCTCAGGAAGCTCTCAGAGCACAATTCTGGCTTCCTTTCCAAAGCCAGATTGCTATTGCAACTCTGTGAACTATCTTATCGTCCTCATAACAGAGCCAATATAGTCATTTCCTACTGAAGTTACTCTGCGTTTGATTTTTGTCACTTGCCATCAATGTCCCTGACTAAATATACTTGCTGTGTATAGATTGCACTCTCGATGGAAGAGGAAGATAAGTATAGATAAGTAAGGCTTAAAAAGGAAGACTGCCTTGTCCCATTTAATCAGCTGAATCAGCGGCAGTGCCGGGAAGAATTTTCTTGACTGTCAGTTTAGTGGTCCTTCCACTCTCTCAAAGCCTGTGAAGTCTCTTTCCCTATCTGGCCTCACTGATTATATAATATCGTTTACATCAATGTTGCTAGACTCTCCCCAGAAAAGCAGGCAATGGCAACATCCACTTTTGTCCATGGTTCTTGCAATTCTGGTGTCATGCTTTATTGAGTCTCCAACCATAAGTGTCTTTTAGCTGGACACTGGGTCTGACTTTAAGTACAAATAAGGTAAGTAGCTGCTGAGTTGGGGAGAATTAATAAAACATTACGAGACCCTCTTGTTTTCTATCTCTCCATAAGCAGCAGCAGTTACAATATCCCTAAAGGGGAGAAAGGATACACAGCAGCTCATTATCAGGTAAACTTGAATTTGTTTATCACATTAGCTGATAAAATTGATGATTGAGTGATAAGATCACTGGCACGGTTAGAAGGATCTAAGCTTATTTTAGTTTCTGCCTAAGACCTTCTAGTCTAGAAGTGCTTAATTTGAGATCTAGATTTTATGGGGTTTACAAACCTCCTAAGATAAAATTCAAACTTTCTGGGCAATTTTTGGTAAAGAAGGATAATAAGTTTCATTAGATTCTTATGGCATCCCTCATGTGCCTAGAGTGTGGGAACACTCTAGTGCAGAGAGCTCCTCCCTCCTTCCTTACCTCTCCCTCCTTTTCCACTTTCCCTTTTGGAAAACAGCCAGTTTATTGCCAGCTTCTCAAACTGGAGTAAGCAGACCCCTGAGGTATATGAAAGGGGATGGCAGGCTCTTGGATAAACAGACCATAGTGAAACTTTTACTAAAAGATTTGGACAAAACTTACTTTAATAGTTTAAAAACCTTATATAAGATATACAATTTTGTATAAGCAAGCATGTACAATTTTGCATGAATTTGTAAGCTAAAACATGAGGCTTACACTCAGCAGCTCCTCTGAGTTTCTGCCAATTCACCTTAATGCATGAGTTTTCTGCTTCTTAAAGGATATAAAGGGCATTTGGGTAGAAGAGATCAGGGCCTGACACATCAGAACGGGGACAAATTCTGGAGTAGAAAGACCTGGGCTCCAAACATGCTCCCTCCTTTACTAGCCCTGTGTCCTGACAAAATAGTTCTAGTTTCTGGGAGTCATTCTTTCCTTAGTTATAAAATAAGGATAATAACCCCCCTCACAAATTGCTGTGGGCTGCAAGGCAGCGAGGACTGAGAGCTACCTGGCACACAGTAGGCCTGAACTGAATCTGCCTCCAGGAAACTCTCTCATTGGTCTTAGTTCTGTTTTGGGGGGACCTGGGCCTGGGTATATCCATCTTTGCTTTCCTGCAGTGCAATCTTCAGTACATTTTTATTTCATTTTTTAAAGATTTTATTTATTTATTTTTAGAGAGAGGGGAAGGGAGAGAGAAAGAGGGAGAGAAAACATCAGTGTGGATTGCCTTTTGTGTGCTCCCTGCTGGGGACCCTGGCCCACAACCCAGGCATGTGCCTGACTGGGAATTGAACTGACAACCCTTTGCTTCACAGTCCAGGCACTCAATCCACTGAGGCCACACCAGCCAGGGCACATTTTAAAAATTTGTTGGTAAAATATGCATAACATAAAATTTACATTCTAACCATTTAAAACATACAAGTCAGTGCATTTAGTGCCTTCACAACGATGTACACCATCACCTCTGTTGAGTTCCAGAACTTCTCATGACCACAAACAGAAACTGTCCCTATTAAGCAGGTCACTCCCCATTTGCCCCCACCCCCACTCCCTGGGCCCTGGCAGCTAGTTACCTGCACTAGGCAAAATGGGTTTGCCTGTTGTGGCTGTCTCATATAAATGGAATCCTACACTAGGTGCCTTTTGTGTCTGGCTTCCTGTTTCCCTAGAGCTCAGAGCAGTGAAGGAACCAAGAAGTCAGGGGAAGGATGGCAGGAGGCACTAGGGACTGAGAAGGGCCACGACAACATTTTTACCTCACTCTGTAGCCCCAGACCCTGCTGTATGCCGGGCAGTCAACGTGCAGCCGTGTTGCTGCGGGCCACAGGACCTGGCAGGGCATCTGTGCCAGTCATCTGAATGATGAGTGTGCGTCCAGGGGCGCTGCCCACGCCAAGGTCAGCTTGGGCAGCAGGTGCTTGGGAAGCAATCTTTCAAGCTGGCTGAATCCAGCTGGATGTCATGTGCTGTTTATCCTTGTATGGTACCAACGGAGCCTCATTATAGGAACAGCGCTCCTGCAAACATTGCAGGAAAGGCAAACCAGACTGGCCTGGCTGTGGCCTTTGGAAAGGCACAAAGGCCACTCATGTGTGCAGGCCAGCAAGCTGCACGGGCAATTAAATCACTCCCAAGGAAAATCTTGTTGAGCACTAAAGGTCATGGCTATGATTTGTCTGTGATTCTTTGTCAATACGTTTTTCTAACCAAGCACCGCATAAAGGGTCCATTATATGGGCTTCAGTGTGGCCTGCTCGCCCAGGGATGGGAACGGAAAAGCCTGTGGGCAGGCCCTGTTAAATGCACCATTTAGCCTTGCACAATCACTCTCCATCATCGCTCGCCTTTTGTTTATTCAAGTCCTAATTCATGTGTGTGTGGGGGGGAATTAATGTAAGTAGAAGTTTAGGGTCTCATAAAAGACTTTAACTAGTTTCACAAAGATATTCACAGATGGCTGCACAGTAAACATTGTAAAGGCCTAGAGCTGGGTGAGAAGTTTGGAGAATAAAGCCCTGAATTGTGTTTGTGTTTTGCTTTCAAGATTCCAGGCTGGTTATAGTAAATCACTGGGTTAAGCACAAAGATTTCTGCTTTCCCCCTGGGTCCTGCCCTGACCTCCTCATGGGCAGGACCTAGAGACACCCCTGAGTCAAAAAATTCTGGCTTAAGGCTAAAGGCTTAAGGGTTGTGGGTAGCCCTGGCTGGTGTGGCTAGAAGATTGAATGCTGGCCTTCGAACCAAAGGGTTGTGGGTTCAATTCCCAGTCAGGGCACATGCCTGGGTTGTGTGTCAGGTCCCCAGTATGGGGAGCGTCAGAGGCAACCACACATTGATGTTTCTCTCCCTTCCTTCCCATCTGTCTAAAAATAAGATAAAATATTTAAAAAAAATAGTGTTGGATATTCACAAGCTCTTTTAGGGGCTGGTGTTGGATAACAGCTCAGGCAATTGGGTCTGTTTCTGGGACCAGCAAAGCTTCTGAATCTCGCAACCTGACCATGGCCACAGAACTCCACAGAAAACAGAGGCGTCCCCAGCCCACATAGACAAGCATCCTTCTCTATAGAAATTCACACTCAAGTCCCACCTCCTCCATGAAGCCCTAAATAACTTAGAAATTTAATTTTTCTCCCAAAGAAAGTAAGACCAGGGCAGGGATGGCAGCTTCATGACAACATCAGAGACCTAAGCCCCTTGGAGCTCTCTGTTCTTTCATTCTTCAGTTTATGGTCCCTGTTTTAGCTGGAGCTATGTTTGGTTGCATTTAATGTAAAACATGAAAATCTGTACTTTTAATTTCTCTCTTCCATGAAAGAAATTGGAGGCAGGCCATCCATTTGGTGATTCCTTGATGCCAACAGGGACCAGGCTTCTTCTAGATGATCACTTTGTTGTGCCCAGGGTGGGGCTGTCATCCTCAAGGTCTAGGATGTCCCAGCCATCAGATGTGAGTTCTAGGCACACAGTGGAGAAGGGGAAAAGGGTATACTCTTACCTTGTTAAGATTAGGAAAGAAAGAGCCCAGAGTTTGGAGGCCAGGGAGATGAGGGTGATACCCAGTAGATGAGATCAAGTCAAGAAGAAGTAATTTTGTGACTTTTTTCTAAAACATATGTAGAAGAATGAGCCCATTATGTAGAGCTAGAATGCTGGGTTCACATCTTGCTGGGTGATCAATGTGACCCTTTGGCCTCAATTTCCTCATTTATGCAACAAAGAGATTAGGTGTTTCTAGAAACCAGACTATGAAGTTGGGCTCCCTTGGCTCAAGTGTGTCAAGGGCACCCTGACATGTGTGGCTCAGTGGGTTGGGCATTGTCCTCGCAAAGTGAAAGGTCACTGGTTTGTTTCCCAGTAAGGGCACATGCCAGGGTTGCGGGTTTGGTCTCAGTCAGTGTACATACGAGAAGCAACTGGTCGATGTTTCTCTCCCTCTTTCTCTCTATTTCTTCCCCCCTCTCTAAAAATAAATAAACAAAATCTTAGAAAAAGAGAATGTTTCAAGATCAACCAAAATGGACTTACTGCAGAGAAGGGGTCCACTGAGAGGGTGCGTCTAGAAGGAAAATGCTGGGTAGAATCCAGGCTGAAAGCTGAGAGCCAGCAAGGCAGGACCATAGCATATGGGTGGGGCTGGAGACAGTAGGATGCAGAGGAAATGGGAGAATTAAGTTTGGAATTCAGGTAGCCAGAAATCAAAGTACCCAGGGGTAAAATGAGCTGCGTAAGAGCTAATTGAATGCAGGTGGCCTGTCTGCCCACCATCCCTCTTATGTCTGGTCTCTTTAGGTTTGAAAGAGGTCTCTGAAGGTGGTGGAACCTCTCAGGATAGGGATACATGGGGCTAAGGTCTCTCTCATGGCCCTAAACTGCTGTGATTCCAAGTGGAATGAAGAGGTGATAAAAACCCTGAGAAAGCATAAGCTGTCCTGGGAGCTGCTGCCCCTGGCATTGGGTTGGGCCACAGGCTCCACTCAGTCTGGAGCAGGAATGGGCAACATTAGATTCAGGGTATTCAAAGAAATAACAAGTTCTCTATCAGGCAGAGATACATGGATTAGGCCAAACTGAAAGACTGGGCGCTTTCTGAGATTAACTGTGCTCATGTGGCTTTTAGGAGGATGGGCTTTGTGTGAAGTTTCTCTCTGGGTTTGGGGAAAGGGAAGTTTGGCAGTGAGTGAACGAAGGCAAAGAAAGCTTCCTGAAAAATTTAAGTATTGGAATTTAGAATTTGTGCAGGTGAATACCCTCTGTTGGGAAAGACAGATAATGTTTAATACTTCTGAGGATATCAAGAATTTTCCAGATTCTCTCAAGTAAACAGCAAGAGTCAGGTGCATTTTTCCAAACAGTTTCCCCAACTGCCAGAGGCTAGGGTTTCACACTTTCAGAAATCACTGTGCTCCTCAATCAAATTCTCAGTGACTACTCTCCGTGTAATATTCACTGGTTTTTGATACTCTTATATTTTATTTGCTTGATGGCATGTGCATGAGAGGCAGGAGCAGGGGGCTAAAACTGAGGGCTATATTTGCTGAAGGAAGGAGCCCAGCCTTTTGCGCATTTATCTGTCATTCCCTTAGGGAATGCTGGGAAGAGAGATTCCTGAAGGGACTTGGATCAAGGCATCCTGCTAAGTTGAACTGCAGTCAACTTGGCTGGAGGGAATTTTCTGGTATGATGAGAAAAACTGAGGGTGCTGTTTCATTTCAGACAAAATAAAAGGGCCTTTTTATTTGCTTTTCTCTTGTATGTTTTTTGACTCTATCAAAAAATAGAATCGGGACATGCTTTGGCAGATAGACATTTCTATATTTCCAGGTGGACTCAGATGATTTATTAGAATTTATTTACAACAGATAGAGTCTCCCTTTTTTTATAATGTTAGGAAAACCACCTTGTTGACAAGATAAATAGTGAATAAGTCAAAGGACCCTGAAAATAATATTTTAAAGGTTTACAATAATATCTTGAAGGTTAAATCATTAAGTGCTCATGATTGAAAATATATTATTTGACCTCAATTATAGTTTAAAATATGTAGAGTAGAAATAACAGGTTTTCCCTAATCAGCAAAGCTTAAAAAAATTTTGAGGAAAACATAGCTACCTACAGTTCTGGCAACATTTTTTTTTTTTAATGGAGAAAAGCCAGAGAAAGGTCAGGGGATATCATCCATGGCTCACCTTCAGGTATTACAGTGTATACTGTGCATATTGTATATACAACATCAGTTGCAAGGAAGAGAAATGAATAAATAAATGAAGCAAAGGCGGTTTCTGTTTTCAAAAAGATAAGATACATACAGAAAAATAGAACACATGGCTGCCTAAGGTAAGTGCTCAATGAGAAGAAGCCTTGGTTCTGTTCAGAGTTACACCATCTACCTGATAGAACCTAAAACAGAAACTTGGGGTCATCTTTAACTCCCCCCTTTCCTTGGTCCCCCTACGTATGTTCCCAACTCTTGACCTTTGTTCATGTGGATTCCTCCCCTTGGCATTCCCTCTGCTCTGTCCTTCCCATACTTTAAGACCAAGGTTAAATACTAACTCCTGCCTGACAACTTCCCTGATGTCCTCAGTACAAAGTAACTCCTGAGACTTAAACCTTTTTGCAAAATTCTTGTGACCTGGAGTAGACCACATGGTGACTGTCTTTTGTCTTGAGCTTACAAAGTGAGAAACCAGAAAGGTTTTACTTTTCCCTTATAGGAACCAGCCCTGCACCTTAGGCATTTTCAGGCCAGTTATTCATCCCTTTATACCTCACATGCTTGGTAGTTGAGAACAAGAAGTGGTGGCTGTGTGTCTCTTTGGAAGGGTGTTGGGCTTCTGGACCACACTAGGAGGAGGCTTGGTGTGGGGGGGCCATAGGTGACAGACGGAATCAAGCAGACACAGGCTGGGATGGTCCCTCTCCTGGGAGGGAGCAGGCTCAAACCATCCAAACTATCCCACTTCTTCAGCTTTATGACAACAAGAAAGGTGGCAGGATAATATATATTTGGCTATACCAACTGCTCTGTTTCTCATTCAGTGCAATCCTGTGACCTTTGGTTCTTCCCCAGTCAGGGACTGAGCTTGCTTTAGAGTGGCCATAGATGAGAACCTCAAAGAACAAAGAAGTGGTACTTGGCTTTTTGGAACTCAGGACAGAAATAAGAGTTCTGTGAGTTGGGGAAAGCTTTAGTTTCTGTGTGCACCAGAAACAGGAAGCTGGGGAGATGAGGCAGCTTCATCCACCTGTCTAGACCGGAGAGAGACCACTGGGCACAATGCTGCAGAGTCGTAGGGAGCTGGGTAGTTGTGTTCTGAGATGACCAAGGCCCTGCATGGCAGTGCGGTCCTGGGATAGAGTGGATCTGTGTCTTGCTTCTCAGGTGAAGCCCAGGGAGTTATTAAACATCTCAGTTTTCTTGTACCATCCAGGTTGGCTATTGCATGTCTCTCACCAAGAAAACCTGAGATAGCCCGACTGACTTCCCACAGCCCAGGGTAGCATGGGAGAACATCCAAAAGTTCCCCCACCAACCCCAGTCACCACTAGGCTGCCTTAGGGAAGGCCTCTCACATATCTGAGAGGGGACCAATGAGCCAGAAGAGGACTTGAAACATTTCTGGACAAAGGCAAAGAAAGAAAATCTTGGTTGAGCTGAGCTTACCTTGTCTAAGATGAAGCTTCTATTACCAAGAAGAAGGGGGGCTTGAGATAGAAATATAAAAATACAGAATGGTACATTTATTTGCTTATTTCAGCTTTGGACCTAAAAAATTATTTTCTGCTATACAAAATATATAGTAAGAGATACCACCATATCCTCGAGTGTTGTGAGTGTCTCCTGATTTACTGGCAGAGTAAAGAGCCCCACCTACTAGTATAACTGCTAATAAAATACCCTGAAACCTGGCCAGCTATCAGTTCTTTTTGGAGGCGAGCAGAGCTAGGGGGGTGGGTTGGGGAGGAGACTTGAGCCTCCACTAGGGGCCACCAGACACCACAAAGCCGCAGACTCCACTGTCCAATTCAGGATCATCCACCTCTGTGGAGTTCCTGCAAGCCACTTAGCAGAAATAAGTATCACACGGAATCCTGGCCTAAACTTGTACTCTGTCCTATATTTGCACTGAAACTTCTGATGTGGGATTAGGAGGGTCTTTGCTTTTCGAGAGGTTCGGTGAAAGATTTTCCTTGAAAGGAGGGAATGCTTTATTGCTGAGAACTGTTTTCACAAATGGTTCTTTTCTCACAGAGAAGCTGATAACTTCAAAATCACTTGGCACAGCCTCCGTTTTCCTCAGAGATAGGAGATGGCTGTGTTCTTGGTAGAGACTCAGCAGCAGTGTCTTTTTCATGGGACATCTGATTGATTGAACTGAACTCTCGTCAGCTACCCTGCGTGCTCTCCACTTAGGGGAGGGCTGGGAAGATGCTTTACCTTTGCCTGTTTCAGGGACATGTAAGCACTTTAAAAGCCATTTCTTCAGCACTTGAGAACCTGATCGGTTGGATATCTCAATTTTGCTTTTGAGATAAGGTCTCTGAGCCTTGGGAGTTAGATACAATAAAAGTGATGAGCAGCTTGGAAGTGCTCTCCTGTCCTGCTATAGTGAGGTGTCAGTGTCCTTTTTGTGGTAGATCCATACTGGCCATCCTCCTCAAAAGCCATTTAATCTTAAAGCCAAATTAAAGTTCTTACATCTGCCCAGAGTCCTAACTCCTTAGCATGGCATCGAAGGCTCTCTTGGCCCAACCTTTACCTTGATGTCAGCTCTCACCTTGCATCCCATTGTAGCCTGATACTAGCTACAGAAACATGCATGTAGTTAATCAAACAGACCACCTTTGGACCTTTATTTGTACTGGTACCCAGTATACCCTTACCCTTTGTCCATCTAGTTAGTATCCACTGGTATTTCAACACTCACCCCTCCGAGTCCTTTCCTGAACTTCCAAGAAATCCCAAGTCTTGCTCCCTCATGCCTCTGTGGCACCTTGTTTTATAGCCTCTTTAGCACTTTGTGGGAGTGATTTAATCACATGACTGTCATCTCTTGTAGATTGTGAGGACATTTAAGGCAAAAATGATGTCCTAGCTAAGTCTGTGTTTCTGATGTTTGGTGTCTAATGGGCTCTCAGGAACTATTTATTGAGTAGATGAAATCTGCTTTGAATTCTTGTGACAACCTGTGAACTGCTCATTTAACAGTGGTGCCAGTGAGCTCCTTTCCAGTGAGCTGGTTGTGGTCATGCTGAGGAGAAGTATGCCAGCTCAGGATGGGGAAGATGGTGATGCTACTCAATCCAGGCTTCAGGTCAAAGGAACCTAGAGTCACGAAAGTATTTCTGAAAGCCAGTAATTCATCAAAAAAATTGGACAAAGGACTTTATTCCCATTCATCATGTATGCTCTCCTCTAAGAGAGTTTATAGCTGTTAGGGATTCAGCCAACCAAGACGACACTTTCATTTGAGAAGCTCCAAAGAAGCTTTGAAGGGCAGATTCCAAGCAAACTGTGACATAGGACATATGTCTTCACCCAGCAATTTTCCCTCCTCTCTGGTTCTCCCTCTGATCGCTCAGATTGTAAAATTGTAACTAAAAGGTTCAAAGTGCCCCCTTCACTTCCCTTCAGAGACTACCAACTTGTGAACACTTCTCATTGTTAAAAGCCTCACATTGTATTATAACCACGTGTTTGTGTGGTCATAGCTCCTATGAGAACTTGGGCTTCTGAAGGTCAGGAAAGTGTACCCTTATTTATTATCTTTAGATTCTTGGACCCTATAGTGCTACAATAGTCAGCTTTTGAGAAATGTTAGTTGAATGAATGCAGAAATTAAAAGTATATATATTTCCTACCTCCTACTGGGTTTTTGAAATTTCCTTTGACAGAGGAGCACAAGTTTTCCTGGCAAAGAATATGCTCTTATACTTTTTAAACTAAGTAGAAGCATGCAAAACTTGTCACATACCTGAAGATTGTCCTGATTTGGTAGCAGAACCGAAAGAGTTTATACTCTTCATCTGCACCATACTTTATAGTTTGAAATGCATACTCACCACCTTCTCTCTTATTTGACCTTTCTAATGATGACCTTGTGAGATGCGTGTTACTCTTAACATTTTTCTAATGAGGAAACTGGGGTTCAGAGAGGTTAGTGACACCTCAGAAGTTGCACAGCTGACTATTTCCTGAATCAGAGCTAGAACTTCAGTCTTTGGAAGATAACTCAATGTTCCTTTTATTATACCACACAGCCTTCCCAGCTCCATCACCTCTGGACCTAGTGAGGTCTCTGAGGTAATGCAATGCCAATTTTGAATGCAGACGTAATTGAAATGTTTCAACATATAAGACTAGTGTTAATGGTTTCCATTGTTCTAAGAATTATGCAAAATATATGCCCATATTTTAGACATTATGTTAATAGCACACATACTGCAAAACAGAGTCACTAAAATACTCTTATCTCTCTGCTGCTACAGTATGTGAAAATATGCTATACACTCTAAACTTTTCACTTAAACTCAACATAAGAGCAGTGGAAAAATTCAGTCAGTGAAGATACCTGCGGCCTCTTCAATTTATGTGTTTGCTGCTATGGAAGTAGGCAAATATGAAACTTTGTTATATCTATACAGTGTTTAACAATGAAATGCTTGAGAAGATAGTAAACCAAATGAATGTTGCACAGTAAATTTGAAAATTTGACTTTTTATAAACTTAGGCATTGTCAGATTCTCTACAATGCTTCTAAATCCTCCTGCCTTATGGTTTTCGTATATCTGAAAAGATAAGCACTATATGTAAAATTGGATGTTTTCCAAGCAATGTGTCTTTCATTTGTAGTTCCTGAAGAGCTCAGCTATATGCAGTAATATATTTCTGTTTTAGAATGCTGACTGTGGAGTAAAGTATTTCCCTTAAATACACAATACCTCTACCAATATTCCCTAAAATGTTTGGATAAATATGGTTATGACTTTCATATAATTTATTGTGTTTTGTCAAATCATCCTCATAACTCCCACTTTGTATTTTAGAAATTTGAAAACATCTTATTTCTACCACGAGAATATGGATTCCTTGAGGGCAACATCTGTAACACATAGGATTGTGTTTAGCTACCAGTAGCAGAAAACCTTCCTAAGGGGCTAAAATAAACAGGGATTGAATTAATTCATAGAACAAGCAGTCCAGAGGCAGCTGCTAGGCTGGTGTGGTGGCTTAATAATATGAGGGCAAATTTTGTTGCAGTTCTCTTGCTGTTTTCCTTACTCTTTTTGCCTCATGGTTCCAAGAGGGCTGCTATCCCTCTGGTCATCCAGTCAACAGTAAGGGCAGGACAGAAAAGAAAGGGCAGCAGCTATTTTTGTTCTTTTTGTTTCTCAAAGATCTGCTTGTGGACTTTTACCTTACTGTCCCCTTGACCAGAGCCATGACTTGGCCACTCTCAATGGCAACAGAGCCTGGTAAAGTGGGTATTTAGCTCTTCTAACTTTTATGGCATATAATGGCAGGGTGGAAGGTGGTTGGGGGCAGCCATTGGATAAGCCAGCCTGCAGTGTTCGCACAGAGTCCTTTCTAACTTCTTCACATCTCCGGTGGTCCTGATGCAGTGCCTTGAATAGCATAGTTATTTTCAAATGGGGGGAGCTCCTTCAGTATAATTTGATTTACAAATCTTACATTGGCCTCATTGGTACAAATTTTCAAAGAAAAGGAGCTAATGTGAATGCCGGTGATGTATGACTAGGCTCTCTATGTACACTGAGTCACTTAATCCTGAGAATAGTCCCGTTTTCCAGATGGGAAAACTGGAGTTCATGTGGATTAAGAAGCTTGAGGGTATAGCTAATCAGTTGAAAAGACCATTTGGAAACAGATCTGACTGATAACAGATTCCAAACTATTTCCTCTTTACCACCCTGACTATTGAACAATTCAAATCACTTTGATACGCAGATAATTCTAGTAGAATGGCACATCCTTTTTTTCTCTCTTTTTAGATTAAATTTGTTGGAGTGACATTAGTTAATAAAACTATATAGGTTTCAGGTATACAGTTGTATAATACATCATCTGTATATTGTACTGTGTGTTCACCACCCCAAGTCAAGTCTCCTTCCATCACCATTTATCCCTCCTTTACCTTCACATACTTCCCCTACCCTCCTTTCTCTCTGGTAATCACCATACTGTTGTCTGTGTCTCTGAGAATTTCTTGATATTACTTATAATTGTGAAGTGGAAAGTTTGACTCACTATTGTCAATGACCTCTGAGATAAATTTTTTTGTCATAGGTTGCGACATCATTAGATGTTCTAAACTGCAAATGCTTTTTGAAAAAGCAGAGGTTAAGTAGAAATGACCAGGGTGGGTTGAGTGAGAGATATTGTTTATGCCAGCCTCTGCTACATCTAGGGGTAGCAACAGCATATCACCTTGGATTTGACTTTCCTCATTCAGAGAAGAGTCATTTGCATGGAGCCTCTCAGCTAACGTGTGTAAATGCTCCCTGCCCAGGAGGCCCCAGGGCCTTTTGTGTCTTCATTAGCACTGTCATTTATGTGGATCTGATTTAATGGGGATCATTTGCATGTGTCCAGAGTCTTTGGGGCAGCAGGGGCTGTGACCTCAATCCCTCCTTCTGAGATTCACATTAAGGACACCTACTGTTTGGTCCATTTGCAGAAACATGAGGGATCAAAGAGAACCCCTCCAAGGGTAGCCTTAGGCAGTGAGTAGAGCCCATGAAGCCTGTGGCAGATTCAGGAGGTCTCTGTCTGGGGAACAGGAGTGAGTAAATGAGTATATAACAAGAACACTAATATCAGACTTGGCATCACTGTAGCATACAAAGCACTGATTAGACTCAGAGGACCAGTCCTGCTCTGTGACTGCCTGTGGTTTTGGGAGGCAACAGCAGAAGTAGCCTAATCAAGCCCTCCAGCTCTCTGCTTGCCTGGAACTTGGTCAATACAACTCCTCTGTGGACTGCGTGAGAGCCCAGGGGCCTTGGGGTAGGCCATTAGAATCCAATATGTCTCCCAATTTGAAGCTCCAAAGGGCTGATACAGGGTCTGAAGTCATATGGAGGAGAAGGAAGCAACTGTATTTTATAGTGAGTACACAGGTGATGCCGTGACATACAGGTACAACTAAGCTGAGGCTCTGTTGAAGAATTGGTTTATTTCTACACCTTCAGGTGGAGGTAGCTAAAGGTACTGCTAGATGGTATGGTATTAAATTGTTGGGTCTAGAACCTAGAGGCACAGAAGAATGGCCAAGAAGACATCTCTTTAATGAGAATTGATTCCTGTTGCAGACTGGTAAAACCGAACTGAAGGTTATAGAACAACTGGGAGGTCATGCCATAATGTGTGTACACGTAGGGAACTGAGGGTGATCAAGTGGATGGGAAACAAGGGATGGGAGAGCAGAAAGCAGGGATTACTGGGGTTAGAAATGCAATTTATTTGTTTTTGAATAGGTATGTGCATATGTTTAAAATTCAAAAGGTTTGAAATTCTTGTCCCCATCTACTCAGTTCCCTGCCTTAGAGGCAACCAAAGTTATGGGCTCTTTACCTACTTCTTGAGAGATATTTTATACATATGTAAGTGTGTATGTGTGTGTGTCTGCATCTTTTATACAACTGGCATTATAGCATATATACCCTTCTGTATCTTTTTAAAGTATATTTTATTGATTATGCTATTACAGCTGTCCCATTTTTTCCTCCCCATTTTTCCCTCCACCCTTTACCTCCCCTCCCAACAGCATTGCCCCTCTTAGTTCATGTCCATGGGTCCTACGTATAAGTTCTTTGGCTTCTCCATTTCCTATGCTATTCTTAACCTCCCCTTGTCTATTTTGTACCTACCATTTATGCTACTTACTCCCTATACTCCCCCCCCATGCTTCCTCCTCCCCTTTCCTCCATGTGATCCCTATATCTGTGATTCTGTTCCTGTTCTAGTTGTTTGCCTTAGTTTCTGTTTCTGTTTTTGTTTTGTTAGGTTCGGTTGTTGATAGTTATGAGTTTGTTGTCATTTTATTGTTCATATTTTTGATCTTCTGCTTTTTCTTAGATAAGTCCTTTTAACATTTCATATAATAGGGCTTGGTGATGATGAGCTCCTTGAACTTGACCTTATCTGGGAAGCACCTTATCTGGCCTTCCATTCTAAATGATAGCTTTGCCGGGTAGAGCAATCTTGGATGTAGGTCCTTGCTTTTCAGGACATTGAGTACTTCTTTCCAGCCCCTTCTTACCTGTAAGATTTCTTTTGAGAAATCAGCTGATAGTGTTATGGGCACTCCTTTGTGGCTGCTTTTAAGATTCTTTCCTTATCTCTAATCTTGGATAAAATAATTATGATGTGTCTTGGTGTGTGCTTCCTTGGGTCTGAGTTCTTTGGGACTCTCTGAGCTTCCTGGACTTCCTGGAAGTCTATTTCCTTTGCCAGATTGGAGAAGTTCTCCTTTGTTATTTTTTCAAATAGGTTTTCAATTTCTTATTCTTCTCCTCCTTCTCGCACCCCATGAGTCAGATATTGGAACTTCAAAAAATGTCCCAGAGGTTCCTAAGCCTCTCCTCATTTTTTTGAATTCTTGTTTCTTCATTCTGTTCTGGTTGAATGTTTATTTCTCCCTTCTGCTCCAAATTGCTGATTTGAGTCCTGGTTTCCTTCTTTTCACTGTTAGTTCCCTGCATATTTTCCTTTATTTCATTTTGCATAGCCTTCACTTTTTCCTCTATTTTGTGACTATACTCAACCATTTCTGTGAGCATCCTGATTACCAGTGTTTTGAACTATGCATCTGATAGGTTGGCTATCTCTTCATCTCTTAGTTTTATTTTTGGAGTTTTGATCTGTTATTTCATTTGGGCCATGTTTATTTGTCTAGGTGCACCTGTTACATTGTAAGGGGCAGAGCCTTAGGTATTTGCCAGGGTGAGGCAATCCACATTGCTGTGTTGTGGTACTGTCTGTGGGGGAGTGGTCAGAGAGGGACCACTGCTGAGGGACCAGTGCTGATTCCTGGGTGGTGGGTTTGTGTATGTTGTAGGACCTTGTGGGGTCTCTCCAGTGAACTCTCTTGTGAAGCTGGGAGTTTTCTCCCATCACCACAACCCCCACAGGTTTTTACAGCCAGGGGTTTTGAGGCTTTATTTCCCCAATCTGTAACCGTGGGTTGCACAGTCTGTCTCACTCCCCAGTTATTCTTCCCGATGTATCTGAATGCAAATGTGGGACTACCTGGTCTGCCTGCTGCTGCCTTGCCAAGCATCCTCTCCACCCTGGCTGCCTGTCTCTTCCCCGCCTACCAATCTGAATGAATGTTTCTTCTTTAACTCCTTGGTTGTAGGACTTCCATACAGTTTAATTTTGTGGCAGTTCTGGTTATTTTTTGTTTTCAAATTTGTTGTGTCCTCCTTTTTGTTGTGTGAGGAGGCGAAGTATACCTACGCCTCCATCTTGTCTGGAAGTCCTCTTCTGCATCTTAAAACACTTGGCCATATGACTTGGAAATCATTTCATCTTAGTAGAGAGAGAAATATGCTATTTGTTTTTCTTTATCTTTTTTTCTTAAAGCTGCTTGCATCTGATTGCTGAAGATGCACTATACTTTATTTAACCAGTCTTCTCTTTATGGACATTTTAGGTGGTTTCCAGTATCTTGCTACTGCAATGTTTTGCAATGATTAATATTATTTGTACATCATTTATGTGTGTGTTAGAGAGGAAGAGAGGGGGAGAGGAAGAGGGTTAGAGAGAGAGAGAGAGAGAGAGAGAGAGAGAGAGAGAGGGAGAGAATGAGAATCAGTTTTATGCTGGAATAAATTCCTAGCCAACCATGTATTCTAATATATGAAAACTTATTTATGATGGTCCTGACTGTTTGCATTCTCCAGCTGCTAAACAGACCAAAAGCTTTGGTTAGCTTTTGGTCTAGCTTTGGTTAGGAGGTTCAGTTGAACTTATCAAGCTCTACTCTGATGGATAATAAGAAGTTCTGGAGAGCCATGTGTTTCCCATTTTGCATCCCTAAGAGTTCCTAATTTTTCCTCATGATCTTGGGGATGGATGGCATTATTATTTTTAGACATCAGTCTAAGGAGACACCTCCAGATTGTCTAAGATTGGTGCCTCTCGCTGTCCCATAGTATCTGCGGGTGAAGGAGATGCTTGATTTTAAATGTTCCTACTTCAAGGTCTCCTCCCTCCTTCTGGTATAAGAAAGTGCAACTAGAGGCAAAGTAGAGATTTTGGTATCAAGGTGGGTGGGGCTGGCAGAGCAGATAATCAGGCCAATGAGGAGCTAAAATTAATAGCTTTTATGGTGGATCTACTTGTAGATATTTGAGAGTTGGCTGTAATTGAATTTTTATTGTTCAGTCAAAATGCAGTACATCCACTGGCCTTTTAAATTTTTAATTGAGGAGACATATTTAAAGTTTTAAATTACTAGATCTATTTTGCTTTGATTGGCCACTATATAAAACTAGACAGAGTCCATCTATAGTAGCACCTAATAGTTCTGAACCATCAATCAAAATGTATTTCTCCATTTTATTTCTTACCTCTGCTATTAACTTATCACTACTAACCTGCTTTTATTCTTTCACATGATGTGTGATGAATTAAACTTGTTAGCTGGCCAGATAGATTATACAGGGCACGTTAACACTTAGTGTTTTTGATGGAGCACTGTGCAACACAAAAGCCATTCCTTAGAGAAGACAATTAAGCCTGCTGCTAGACACGTTTTGGACTTTGTGGTTCTCTTTTTCTCTGAGTGGGCAGATAATAGCCATGTAATCATTTCAGTGTAGACACATTTAATTAGTTTCTTTCTTAAGAGGTTTCTATTACTGCACAACTGTCAGTCCTCTGAGTAGCCAGTATCCCTGCATCGGGCTTTCCTTTCTGCTGCCCTAGTGTCTATTTTTGGAGAATGACTGAGAAACTTTTGAAGCAAACTAACTCCATAGGGTCTTTGTTTCTAAGAAATGGCCCTTTGGATTTCCAAGAAGGCAGCTGAAGAGGTTTTCTCCAATTTTCCATGTTTAGTTGACCCAGCTTCCTGATGTTTTATTTTCTGCTCTTTAGAGGCAGGATAGAATCAGCCAGGTGCTACTCAGATACCCTGAAACCCACATGTCGGGCCTGGGGCCTGGCTTGTGTCTGTCTCACCAAGTGAGACAGGTGCCCTGTGGTTGGCCCCCTGCTGATGTCTTTGTTGCTCAGGGCTCAGGCCAATGCACACTTGATGCTTTTGCCTGCTTGCCCCTAGTGGGGTCGAATTTGTAATCTCCATGGAAATGCCATAAACCATTCTCTCAGCACACCATGGCAAGGACAGAGAATACCTTTCTCTGATATTTGGTTCCCTGTGGCCCAGTCACTGCCCCTGAGAAAGTCTAAAGCTTTGACCACCTCACCCTACATTTTTGGTAATGTTTGGTGTCCAGGCTCAGGGCTCAGTATGTTTTCTGCTTTTCTTACTTTCATGTTTCTTCTTAACTCCTGGGCCACTGTGAGGCTTGCCAGCTCCTGTGGGTGTGGGAAAAACCAGGAAGGAGCTGAGGGAATGGTTGTTCTGTTTTCTCATCACTGTTGTGGCACTGGGAAGCCTTGTACTGTAAACGCTCTGCTGACTCTTATGTGGTTCAGTGGTAATCACTTGTATGAAAGCTGATCTCCCACAAACTCTCTCAGAGGCTAGCTTCATTCCCACTGGCACTCAAGGTGGGGCAGTGGGTGGTGAGAACCAGGGCTTTTCCCCCTTGCTTGCACCTGCAGGTGGAGGCTGGGTCATGTCTGCCTCTACTTTCCCACAGAACAGGAACACCATACCTGGCCTAGATAGCTGCTCAGCCATCATTCCACATTGCTGCTAGTTCTCATAACACTGATAAAGGGAACAGCAATCACAAATGATGTCTTCTATGGGAATCAAAATGGGGCCTCTTGTCAGGATTTTTTTAAACACCAGCTTCTCCAATCCCCATCTCTAACATCATTTATCACCTCCCAGAGAGGCAAAGTGATAGGATCTCACATGATTAATCTTCCCCCATGTGTGGGTGCTTTACTATTGCTGGTCATCTCAGCATTAAGAGCCTGCCTTTCTTAGTCACTGTATCCTAGGTGGTGTTTTAGGTTTTACGTATTAGTCAGTCCTCACAATAACCCTGTATTGTAGGGGCTCTTATCTTTCCCATGGTAGCATGTTCAAACAACCTGTTTAGATCAGATGTCTGATAAAATAACAGCAGAAGCAGCAGCTGCTGCTAACATTTGTGGAGTACTTAGTATGAATGTATCAGGCACTGTTCAAAGTCCTTTGCATACATTAATTTATTTTAATTGTAGCAAAAACCTTATGAGCTGTGAGGTACACATTATTATCTATCTTCATTTTATAAATGAGTAAATCAAGGCATAAAGAGATGAAATAGTTTCCTAACCTTACCTGCTGATAAAGCTTTCTAGCAATGCTGTCAGGTAAGTATCTTTATTTCCATTTTAAGTGTTAACAATAAAAAAATCGATGATATTTTTAGAGCTCCTAAATTTGAGCAGATTGACCCCAGAGGAAGGTAGAAATAGTTCCTCTTTCAGAGAAAAAATTAATCTTTTGTTTATGAAAATGTTTTAGCGAGCCTTTTATTGAAAGTAAGATATCTGGACCTCCCTGGATTTGAAGATATTTAAACAAAGATGAGGTCACTGCTCTGCACAGTAAAATACAGAAAGTTTGAAGTTGTTCTCTGGCACCTTGAGATAGTAAAAAGAACCTGGGGGAGAAGAAGAAGGTAGGATCAGGGAGGAGAGAGGTAGACAGACAGACGGACACTCAGCAACATGGTGGGAGGTTAGAATTCTTGAAGGAATGTAGAGAGTGACAAGTTCTCTTTGGATGGGACCACTGGTGAATTTCTTGGGACAGGGATGCCTGACATTCAGTGTGAAGTTGTTTCTGCATGTATTACAACTGCTCTTTGTTAAGCCCAAACTTTCAATAAAAGTTGGCCACTCACACAACCTGGTGCTGCTGCTTTGGAGGAGTAAAGGGAGAGGATGTGGGCCAGGCTTCTAGCAGTGACCAACCGTAAAAGGATTTAGATACTTGGGGCCAGAGTTGAAAATGAGTTGAAGTCAGGTGGCTGCAGAGAAACAAGCTAAAGTTAGACTCACTTGAAAGTGGGTGGGGAGTCCCCTAAACTGCCTTCTCCAAATGTACTCAAGGAAAGTGAAACATGTAAGGGAATAGGGGGAGGGAGCAACAATTGGTGATGTGTGATAATCAGTTATTTTCTAAATTGAAAGATGTATATCCTTCAGGGACTTAGCCACAAGTAATAGAAAGCATCATCTTGAATGGACCTAAACAACAAGGGATCTTATCTCACACACCAGGAGGTCCAGAGGTGGGGCGACTTGTATGTTGGTTGATTCATTAGCTTACGTATGACCTCAAGGATGTAATTCCTTTCGATCTCCTCTGCTATCTTCAGGGTTGGAGTCATCCTCAGAGTGGTAGCAAGATAGCTGCAGGAGCTGCCTCCCAGCCTTGGAACTTGGGTTTCTATGAAACTGAGTTCTGCTGGACATGAGCTCATTTAGTGTGGAACCTACCTACCTGTCATCACCAAATGACTGCCAACTGGTATTTGATGTCGCCTCTTTGTAGCATTTCTTCGTGTCTTTGTCAGTGTTCCCTGGTGCAATAAGGAGAAATGGGAGGTGGGGAGAGGTGAAAACATAGTCTTTTCAGACTTCTGGCCAAGATGGAGGCATAGGTGGATGCACCGTACCTCCACGCACAACCAAAATTAGAACAACAATAATTTAGAGGCAGAATAACACCCAGAACTGATAGAGAATTTATCTGAATGGAAGTTGGACAGCCAAGAAGTTGAAGTAGACCCGTTCATCCAGACTAGTAGGAGGGGCAGAGAGGAGCAGCCAGGAGTGGGTCGCGGTGAGGAGAGCAGAGAGAGCTGGGCGCATAAGGCAACTGGGGGCGCGTGAGGCATCTGGGGCGTGCAAGATCACAGTGGGTGGACCCTGAGTATGCAAGCAGCAGCTGGCAGACCCAGTGAGGCGGCGATTGTGGAGCAGGGAAGAGTGCACCACTCAGGATCCCAGAGAAAAGACTGAGGTCCCACAGAGAATGAAGCTACCACCATTGTTCCCTCTCGGCCCCACCCCCACATACAACATCACAATCTAGCGACTGGGGTGCCCAGCCCTGGTGAACACCTAAGGCTCCGCCCCTCACCATAACAGGAGCGACCAGCCCCCCCCCCCCAAAAAAGAGAGAGAAATGCCTCAAACAGAAGAACAGATCAATGCCCCAGGACTCATCATTTTAAGTGACCAAGAGATAGCCAATCTATCAGATGCACAGTTTAAAATACTGGTGATCAGGAAGCTCACAGAATTGGTTGATTTGGGGCGCAAATTACATGAAAAAAATGCAGGTTACCGTAAAAGAAATGAAGGAAAATGCATAGAGAACCAATAGTGATGGGAAGGAAACTGGGACTCAAAACAACAGAGTGGACCAGAAGGAAGAAAAAAACAACCAAACAGGAAAGAATGGAGAAATAAGAATTCAAAAAAAGGAGAAGAAGCTTAGGAACCTCCAGGACATCTTTAAATGTTCCAACATCCTAATTATAGGGGTACCAGAAGGGGAGGAGCAACAAGTGGAAAAGTTATTTGAACAAATAATAAAGGAGAACTTCCCCAATCTGGCAAAGGGAACAGTCTTCCAAGAAATCCAAGAAGCTCAGAGGGCCCCAAAGAAGTTGGACCCAAGAAGAAACACACCAAGGCACATCATAATTACATTAGCCAAGGTAAAAATGAAGGAGAGAATCCTAGAAGCAGCAAGAGATAAGGGGACAGTAACCTACAAAGGAGTTCCCATCAGACTGTCAGCTGATTTCTCAAAAGAGACCTTACAGGCAAGAAGATGGTGGAAAGAAGTATTCCAAGTCATGAAAGACAAGGACCTATATCCCAGATTACTCTATCCAGCAAAGCTTTCATTTAGAATGGAAGGGTAGATAAAGTGCTTCTCAGATAAGGTCAAGTTCAAGGAGTTCATCATCACCAAGCCCTTATTTTATGAAATGTTAAAGGGACTTATCAAAGAAAAGAAGATTAAAAAAAACATGTATAGTAAAAGGACAGCAAACTCACAATTATGAACAACCACACCTAAAGCAAAACCAAAAGAAACTAAGCAAACAACTAGAACAGGAACAGAACCACAGAAATGGAGATTACATAGAAGGTTAGCAACAGGGGAGTGGCAGGAGGAGAGAGGGGGAAAATGTACAGAGAATAAGGAGCATAGATTGTAGGTAGGAGGGTAAAATAGACAGGGGGAGGGTAAGAATAGTATGAGAAATGTAGAAGCTAAAGAACTTATAAGTATGACACATGGACATGAACTAAATGAGGGGGAAGTGGGTGGGAGAGGGTGTACAGGGTGGAGGGGGGTGAAGGGGGAAATGGGACAACTGTAATAGCATAATCAATAAAATATATTAAAAAAACAAAAAACATAGTCTTTTCTAGAAAACAACCAAACGAAAAAACCCAAAGCCCCACAGTTTGTGGAGAAATGGTGAATTCTATGTTTGGGAGAAAAAATGAATGAGGTGACAGAACATCTTGTCATATTAGAGAGCAAGGAAACCATCAAAGACTTGGCAATGGTGTTAAAAAGATTCAGAAGCCAACATGAAGGGCTCTCACTGGCCCAAGATGAAACAATTTGAGAATCAAAAAGAATAACTGTGAATGGATTAAAATACATAAGATAAATTCATATGGTTTACAATGGTAGAAAAAAACGGTCACTTTTCTGGGATGCTAGGAGACTAATCCATCATTCTGAAAATAAGCAAATAATAGTCAAGAGCTCAATCTTTAACTTGTTTTTCCTGTGTAACCTGTACCTCAGAGCAACCAAATAGTTGATGAAAGTTTTGCTTTAGAGAAAAATTCCAGTTAATGAATGGAGAATGATAGATTTAAAATATCAACATTTCAATCCTTAATGAGATAATTGATCTAAGCAATTAACATCCATGCCTGCTAAGACTGTTCATTGAAAAGCTGATAGGGAACATTATAATGGATGAATCAGGCTGGCCACATTTGAATTTGTCGATCAATATTAACATCAGGCTTTATGTACCTCCTGATGTGATGCAATGGGAAGTACACAGTACTGCTATGAAGATTTCTAAAAAAAAAATTTAAGCCTTCCAGCTCACAGGAAATATCAGGACATAGGAATAAAATGTACTGTATAGACTTTTTTTTTCTGGATTCTGATTTAAAGAACCTAACTACTGAAAAATAGATGAGACATTAGGAGAAATTTGAACATTAACTGAATATTTGATAATATTAAGGAATCGTTAACTTTTCAAATGTGATAATGGTATTATGGTTATATTTTTTAGAGCATTACTTTTTACAGGTACAAAATAAAATATTTACATTTGAATTAATATAAAGTCTGGAATTTGTTTCAAAATAATCCAGTGTATGTGTGGGGGAAGTGAGTGGGGGTATGGATGACAAACTTGGTCATATGTTGGTAATTACTGAAGCTGGGTGATGGGTACATGGTGTTCAATCTAGTATTCTATTGGCATATATGTGACATTTGCCGTAAAAAAAAGTTGACAAGATAAAAATCAGCTATGGTTAACCGCCTTGAATCCTTGTAATTCTGGTTTCTGCTACTTTGGCTGTTAGGCAGGGGCTTGATGCCAAGGCCTCTGGCATGGACAAATGATGGCCGAGTAGAGGTTGCCCCGGGAGTGAGGATAGCATTCCCAGGACCTCTTTAAATATATGAGACCATTGTTTCCAGGTCTCAGCCACTTTGGTATGTGGATCTGACTTTTCCCGTTCTCCACCTCTCCTCCTCTACCTTCTATATTTTGGGCTGGCGACAGGATTCAGTGGAACAAACTGGGTAAGATACAAACTGGGAGAATTTGCTCTTAGGAATTGTGGTGTTGGCTCTTAAGGAACATACCTCTCATTGCTTGCGCTGTGATTCTGGGAGGTTACCACAGATCACAAGTCAAAAAACCATCCTTTTCGACTGGCGGCTACGATTTGACATCATTTCTCCACCACTAAACATAATGTCTTGGATCCTGTTGAAAGGTAAAGCCCATAAAAAATGGCTGACTCTGTAACCATTAGTTTTCAAGTTAAGGTTCCAAGAAAAAACTTATCCTCAGAGGGTTCTGCTACTCATCTGGGTAAGGCCATTTTCATCAACTCTAATAAAAATGTTAAATTAAAGGGTGGGATATTATCAGTTGTAAAATTTTCTCCATCTAGCTCTTTTTATACTCTTGCTGTATGCTGTGTTTTGTTAATCTAAGATGGCATCTGATTTAATATAGAATTGTATGATTGATTTTAATTTGTATATGGTAATTTTTCATGATATTTCAAGAAGAATACTGATTTTCAGGGGCTCTGCTACTGACCAAGTTTGAGAACAGAGGTCTGAGGTATAAGTGTTTACATTTTAGTGTGAGTGCAGGATCTGGGGGTGAGTTTGATGGGATGCAGAATAGCTTCGTTCTGGGTGAGAACTGAGTCTAGAAAACCCCAACTAAACCCTGTTTGATTTAAGACTGTATTTCTTTAACAGAACCATCTAAATAAAAAGGCTTAAGTGAAGATTAAATTCTCTTAGGAGCATCACCCAAGCTGGAGAGGTGATGTTTGAGTGCAGACCTAAGCCCCAAGTTTCCTGGGCATTAGTGCCTGGACCTGCCGGTCACAGGCTATGAGAGTTACCTCTGGCTTTAAAGGATATATACAGTTAGTTGTAATGGCACAAAAATGGGAATTCATTAGAAAATTTTCCTTTTATTCCTTCTCATATATGTTCAAGTAGTTCAAGATCGTAGCTAAGCAGAAGAGACAACTGTTGGTAAGAAAGGAAACGCTCAGCCTGGGGTTATACCTTGTAAAGGTCTGAGTGGAAAGAGACACATTTAACTTAATTCACATTCTTTAATCTGGTAAATTGGAAGGAAGAACAAGACACATTTAGGCCATCAGCTAATTAATTCTTATTGTCTCAGGCTTCTCTCTCAGCCCAAGGTGGCCAGATGTTGCTGAGGGACATCTGGTTGAAGTGGAATAACTAGAACCCTGGAGCTGGGATTCTTAATAGAGTTTGGTGTCTGCTGATGGTTTACAATCATGCTCTGTAGATAGAATTTGTCATTTATTGCTATAAGGATGAAAACAAGTTATAAAAATACTTGAAATCTGTATGATTCATCCCATTCTAGTTATATCTAAACTTTGTATTATTATCTCTGTTTCCAAAATCAGTTTTCTTGCTCTTTAATAGCCACATGTGGCTACTGAGCACTTGGCAAGTAGCTAGTTCAAATTCAGATGTAGGTACTAAGTAAGCACCAAATTGGAAGGGTATGTATGGAGAAAATAATATAAAATATTTCATCAATAGTGTTTTTTAATGTTGATTACATGTAAAAATAAAACTATTTTGAATATGTTGAGTTAAATAAAGCATTATTAAAACTAATTTCATCTGTCTTTTAAAAAACTTTTAAAATGACCATTAGAACACTTAAAATTGCTATGTGGCTCAAGTTAAATTTCTATTGGGCAGTACTATGCTAGGAAATAATTATGACATGCCTAATTTGTGGTATCTTGAGATCAATGATGTGAAATCCTGACCTGGAGTCCTGGTTCTCCACATTATACAAATGTGGCCTTAGACAAGTGTTTTTTAAAATATTTTATTTATTTATTTTTAGAGAGAAGGGAAGGAGAAAGAGAAGGAGAGAAATATCAGTGTGTGGTTGCATTTCACATGCCCCTCACTGGGGACCTAGCCTGCAACCCAGGCATGTGCCCTGACTGGGAACCAAACTCATGGCCCTTTGGTTTGCAGGCTGGCATTCAATCTACTGAACCACACCAGCCAGGGCTGACCTTAGACAAGTTTTATTACTCCCTAAGCCCCAGTGTCCCAGTCTGTGAAATGGAGAGAGTAAGAGTTGCTACTGTGTTGGATAGTATGAGATTGCGAGAGACAGTAGCTGTTTCAAAGCAAGTAGTGGATATTATTCTATTGTGCTACTCCAGAGCTAACCCTTCTCTCGCCTAGAATCACAGACTCTGTTGAAAGGAGGGTTAGACACCAGCCTACCAATTCCCTAATTTCTGCAGCTGAGGCCATATTTTCAACCATCTCCTCATTCATACTTGAACTTGACTTCATGCCTCAACGCCCCTTGACACATTCAGTTTCTTTGTTCACCCATAGTGCTCTACATAATATATTACACTCACTAAATAAGTGTTTGTATCATGAAAAAGAGGGAGAAAGTGACTTATCTAGGAAATACAGGTTTGGTGATTGTAGCAAGTTTATCTTTGGAAACATGCTGAGAGCCTGTGATGTCATTGTGTATATTTTCCATTTCTCATGGTAACTGTGGGATTATCACATTGACTATTGACTGTTGCTTTTAGGTCATTTACAGCAAGAATTCCCTTCCAGAAGGAAAGTCATGCTTTTTTTTTTTTCCCCAAAAATGAAGACAATGTGTAATGTCTGAAATCTTTGTTAAACATCATTCATTGTCTCAAAATTATGCTTGCCTGCTTGCTTTCCTATATCTGTTAAATGGAAAATCATGCTCCTTCATGCCTCAAATGAGCTCATATAGTGGTGGTAGCAGGGAGGAAAGGAATTATGACTAGGTGCAGACCCTCAGACTTGGCTTTGAGGATGCAGTCAGAAAGGGGAATTTCAGGGGAAAAGGGGAAGGGTATACAGGAACAAGTATAAAGGACACATGGACAAAAACTAGGGGGGATGGAAATGGGAGGGAGGTGGGGAGGGATGGATGGGTGGGCTGGGATAGGAGTAAAGGACAGAAAACTGTACTTGAACAACAATTAAAATAAAATTTTTAAAAAAGGCCGAGGGGGTATGCGCATCATCCCCTGCAGTGCTGGTGGAGCTTAGCTGTAGGTCCAGGGGGCTGGCTCTTTTAGCTGTCCCCAAAGGCCAAGTGAACTGCTCACAGGCTGAGATCCAGGCCCGCCTGCATAAATGAAGAGCACAGACTATAGGTGGAGAACATGCAGAGCAGGGAAGCTCCTGTGGCTTGGCCCTGCATTCTCCAGGGAATAAATGAACAGTAAACCCCTTGGTCAGTCTCTGTGTAACGCTGGTCTCACTAAGATTAAGTGAGTGAGTGCTGGTCCAGAATGGGTGGCCTCTCTGATTTATCAGCTTTTAAAAGTGGCCGCCATAACATTCTACCCAGAATGTTGTTCATCCAGTGTTGTGGACACAAGAGAACTCTCCTCATTTTCCCTGAATGTAACTTTTGTGTATCCTACCTGAGGGGAGTATTTGGGGGAGCACGGGAGTAGTCCCAGCCCCAGCTCATAGAAACCTCACTGCAAGGTATACTCAGAAACAAAAGTATAGATAAAATCTAAGTATTAAGAGATTTCATTTATTCATCTACTATAGGTGTTTCTACTATAGGAATTCTGCTTCTTGAATCACAGGGCTAAGAAAAAGACTTCATTTCTTTTGACAAAATGCAGGGGACAAAAAATTTTACACAAACCTCAGAAAGCCACACTACACAAAGGAACAGGTGGCCAGAAGGCCCATTGCTTCTGGCAGTGTCCTCTGACAATTTTATAAAACAAGTAATGGTCTACTCAACAATCACAGGCTTTGGTTTGTTTCATTTATTCTGGAACCGGCCTTCTGTCTACAGTCCTCTTAGGACTTACACTATTCTGTGTGTCTATCTTCCTCTTCTGTGTGAAGAGCTCCCATTTCTTCCACTTCTGTGTGAAGAGCTGTTCAGACAAAAAGTGCTCTATGAGAGTGAAACTAATAATGCCTCAGTGACCTTCAGAGGCTTCCTGTTTCCCATCATATCAATTTCACACTGCTTTGTCAAGCTTTCAGGATCCCCCACTATTGTCAAAGACACATCATATCCTCTTTCCCACAAGGGCATTCTGTGCCTTTATTCATTTTGTTTGTTGCATCTAAAATTTGCCTTCCCCCTCAATTTCTGTGAAGTCTTCATTGTTTCTTTCTCCCAGCATTTCGTGTATATAATGGGTATAGGTAAATCAGCACCCACCCCAGAACACATTACCCTGCAGTGTTCACTATTCTTCAGGTGTGTAAATTGTATATCCCAGCTAATAGTGGCCAAGCACTGACATTTTACTTTTTACCCACAAAACCTAGCTGCTGATAAGGTTACTTGGCTTTTACGACAAGGGATACGTTTTGACAATTAGATCTGCACCACCAGGAAGGAGGTCCCTCAGGATGTAGCCAATTTTTTGTCACTGGAGAATATTCACTAAGAATATCCTTCAAGGGCCTTCCTAGTGCATAGTTCTTAGTTGGTGTCTTATACATATTTGATGAATGAATGAACGTGAAGCATTGGAAAAGAGATTCAAACAGAGTTGGGAGGATCTGATAAAAGTCTTTAACACTGAGCCGCTATTATTCTATAAAGCACTTGCTTCCTAAAACACAAGCATTTGTTGCATTCATGTAAGTCTGCATTCATTTGGAAAGAGTTTCATGTTCATTCCCTCATTTGATTTTAGCAACTTTGTGAGAGGTAGGAACTTCCCCATTGTCTAAGTGTTATACCTGAGGAAAATGGTGGAAACAAAACAAGTGCAGGAGAGGAGAGGGACCCAAAGCAACCAGAACACACTGGTTCTCACACTGTGGCCTCAGGCCAGTTAGCTGCGGAGAGCTTGGAGAGAGGTCAGGGCCATGATGGCAGATTAATCCATGGCTGGCTTAACTTCTCTGGTATGGCTCTAACTTCCTCATTTGATGTGGGTCTTTTGAACTACTATTAAATCCAGAGTTGATGCAAACAGTGCTGGTGTCACTCTAGAACAGAGAAGTTAAAATTGAAATTCAGATGAATGTTTTTAGCTGACTCATAGTTACTGTTTGTCACCCAGTGGTAAATTCTAAGAAGCATTCAGAAAATTTGAAGATTCCAAACCAGGTGCCTTGAGAGAATATGCATGGAATTCATTTCCTGCTTTGAAAATGGTATTTTGATGGATGGCATATAGTAAGTCATCATATAACAGGGAATTCTCATTTGAAGGGTAGAATGTGTTAAAGAGCTGAGGTGAAACATAGCAGTTTTGCTTGTGCTGTCTTGTAAACCATGACAGTATACTATCAATTCAACAGCAAAGTTATCAATCATATATTATGTGCAAATCATTTCATTGAGCACCTGTCAGAGCTTTGGATTGCTTCCTCTTGAAGAGGACACCATGAAAAGACTTGGGCGGCCTTGTAAGCGTGAAGTAGGGGAATGAGAAATTGATCAGTGCATATGATGTGTGGTTATACTTGTGTTCTATTGATGAATAACAAATTATCACAGACTTAGCAGGTTAAAAGGACATGTTGTTATCTCACAGTTTTTGTGGATCCAGAGTCTGGGCACATCTTAACTGGGTCCTCTGTTTAGAATCTAGCAGGGCTGAAATTAAAGTATGGGTTGGGTGATCCCACTTATGGATATGTATTCAAAGAAACCCAAATCACTAATACGGAAGAACACACACACCCCTATGTTTGTCGCAGCATTGTTTACAATAGCCAAGGTATCGAAGAAACCCAAATGTCCATCAGAAGACAAGCGGATAAAGAAGTTGTGGTAGATATATACAATAGAATATTACTTAGCCGTAAAAAAGAACAAAATTTTACCACTTGAGATAGCATGGATAGACCTAGATAGAGGTATTATGCTAAGTGAAATAAGCCAGTCAGAGAAAGACAAATACTGTATGATTTCACTTATATGTGGAATCTAAAGAACAGAACAAATAAACAAACCAAACTGAAACAGACTCATAGATGCAGAGAACAGAATGATGGTTGCCAGTGTTGGGGGTGGGGGCCCTGGGTGAAAAGCGAAAACAGTAAGAAGCACAAGTTACAAAATAGCACAGGGATGTACAGTACAGCATAGGCAATATAGTTAGTAATACTGTAATAACTAGGTATGGTGCCAGGTGGGTCCTGAAAATGCTGGGGAACACTTTGTCAAGCATATGTCTATCTAACCACTGTGCTGTACATCTGAAACTAATACAAAATGATGTTAATGTTAGAATAGGTATTGGCTGGGTTGCACTATGTTCTAGAGCTCAGGTCCTCTTTCAACTTTCTCGGGTTGCTAACAGAATCAGTTCCTTGTGGTCATGGGGCTGAATTCACTGTGCTGCAGCTGACTTCCTCATGGGTCTTCTCTCAGCTCCCAGAGGCCACCCAGCTGCTTGCCATGTGGTCCTCACATGGGGCCTCTTATGTTGGTAGCTTGTGTCTTCAAGGCCAGCAGAGAATTTCTGACTTTCTCTGATTTATAGTCCCTCTTTTAAAGGGCTTACCTTATTAGGTCAGCCTGTTCAGGATAATATCCCTTTAGATGAACAAGAAGTTAACTAACTAAGGACCTGGATGACCTTTACAAAAAACCACTATTGCCATTAATACAACTTAATCACCGAAGTATAGTCCTATCATAGTCACAGGTCCTGCCCACACTAAGCTAAGGGGAGGGGTGATACAGGGCATGCACACCAAGAGTGGGAATATTGGGATCACCTTCAGGTTTTGCCTACTATACTGGCTGTTCAGAAGGCAAAAATATCATTCTGTTTGCTAGGGGTTGGAATGAAGTCATGAGAGGGCATATGTTTTTAGTACCTAGTCAGCTGTACCAACTGGGTATCCTACAATTCTGATTAGTTCTGGGGTTAGCATAAATTCTGACAGATTAGTGGGAGTTTCACAGACCATTCTCACTTTTTTTTTAAATTAAGGCACAATTGCCATAACATTTTATTAGTTTCAGGTGTCTGACAGAATGATTATATATTTGTATTACAAAATGATCACTACCATAAATCTGATTAATGTCCATCACTGTACATAATGACAAATATTCTTCTAGTGATAGAAACTTTTAAGACCTACTCTCCTATCTACTCTTGAATATGAAATATACTATTATGGGCTATCATCACCATGCTGTACACATTTCCCTGGCATTCATTTATAACTGAAAATGTGTACCTTTTGACCCTCTTCTTGTATTATCCTACCTTCAACTCCCTGTCTCATTCAATCACCAATCTGTCCTCTATACCTGTTAGCTTGTTTTTTAAATTTATTTTTCTCTTAAATTTCTTACATAAGTAAAATCATACGGTATTTGTCCTTTTCTGTCTGACTTACCTCACTTAGCACAATGCCGTTATGGCCATCCATGCTGTTGTAAATGAAACTGCCCTCCCTTTGGAGACCAGCTCAAGTCCAAGGGGACACCTGCACTTCTGCCTGGTGAACTACACATTTAGAGGATCTCATGGCCACATCTCAGGTTAAAATATTCACTAGAGCAACTCACAGAACTGAGGAAAGCACAGTTTAAGTACATGTGCACTTACTGGTTTATTATAAAAGATGAACAGCCACATGAAGAGATACATAAAGGGGCGAGGTCTGGGAGGTGGTGGGCGCCACCATGTCAGTGGTGCTCCATTCTGCCAGCACACTGCTGTGTTCACTAACCCAAAGATTTCCTGAACATTGTTGTTCCAGAGTTTGTATATGGAATTTCAGTATTTAGGTTATCCGGACTGAATTTTGTCTCCCCTTCAAGTTTGTATCTGGAAACCCTACCCCTAAAGTGATAATATTTTGAGATGTGGACTTTGGGAGATAATTGGGTTACACTAGGTAATGAGCGTGGGCCCTCATGATGGGATTAGTGGTTTTATAAGCTGAGGAAGAGAGAGATTTCTCTGTGTGTAGGCTCCAAGGAAAGGCCATGTGAGGACATAGAGAGAAGATGGTCATCTGCAAGCCAAGAAGAGAGCCCTCAATAGGACCAAGACAGTTGGCACCTTGATCTTGGGTTTTTAGACTCAGAATTTTGAGAAATAAATTTCTGGTTTTTAAGCTACCCAGTCTTTGGTACTTGTTATAGCAGCCTGAACAGACCTAAGACTGTAGGTATGATTGATTAAATTATGGGCCCCATGATCGAACTTAAGCTCCAGCCTCTGTTCCCTCCTGGGGTCTTCCTCAGTGGGGTAGGGCTGAAAGTCAGACTCTGGAATCAGGTGATGGTTTCTTCTAGTGACCAGTCCTCCTTCCCAGGCTCTCTAAGCCCCTCCTCCAAGAGTCATCTAGTTAACATAAACTCAGATATCCCCAAGGAGGCTTCTTATGTATAACAAAAGACACTTCTATCACTCAGGAAATCCCAAGGGTTTTAGGAGCTTTGTGCCAATACCCAGAGGATATTATCTACTTTGTATATCATATATCAGAATCTTGACAGAAGGTGTCAATTTGGCCAAAGCAATTCAGGTGCTTCTTAGTCGTACCTGAAAAAGTTATGTAAACATGTAAACCTATTTATGTGTGTGTGTATATTTACACATAAACACATACATATGTAAGTTACCATTAAGCTATACAGTACATAGTATATGTATTTAATATGTGTATATGTAAATGTATATATACACATATGGAATATTGGTGTGGTTTTGTGTCAATTCTCATTTCTCCACACAAGGAAATGCTTAAGCCCGTGTTACTAAGGAGTTATCTCTTTGCTTGTTTTGTTCTAGATTTTTTCTCAGTGCATTTGCAATCTCATACCAGTCTACCTCCGACATGGGTCCATGGCAGATTGGAAGTCTCGTTTGGGCACCAGGATTGATAAAAGACCTCTGGAGAATTATCTCTCTCCCTGGATGCATTTGCATTGTGGCTAAGCTTTGTAGTTTGTCCTGTTTATGTTTATAATTGTGTTCCTTTTTAGTCTGAAACTCAGGCATGTTGGCCCTCAGCTGTTGTCTGATACCCAAGAGCTGCTTTTTTTCCTCACTGTTATTTTTAGTGGGGTTTTACAACCTATTTTTGCTTTGACAAGAATGTAGAGAAATGCTTCCTGAAGTTTTCACTGTGTTTTGTCAGATGTGTCCTGTGTTGCACGCTCACTTGTGTCCCATAGCTGCAACAGCGTGTCACCATTTCTTTTCCACGAGTGTTCGTGCTAAACATGAGAACTATATTAAACTGTTCTTCAACTGCTCCTAGGTGATTTAATACAACTTTGAACTTGACACTGTGTACAGAAGGACAAGTGTCCTCATTATCCTTCAGTGTCACCAGTCAATAAGCAATGCCTGTCAAAGAGTGTCAGAAGACAGGTTGAGGTAATTATTAGGAGTAAGAAAGGAAAGGAAGGAGAGGAAAAGACATGGGAAAGGGAAAATGGAGGAAGGTGTAGAATAAAAGGAGAGAAAAATAAATGAATCTACCTGGTGGCAAAGGATGACACCCTCCTCTCCCACCTTTCCCACCCCCAAACCCAAAACCCAAATAATCTCAAATCTCTTCCAGGTGGCAGTCAACAATGAAACTTATTGAAAACATAGTTTTAAAAGTAATTTAGATTTTTGAGGTGTTCTCTTACAGAAGTAGTCTATACCAGGCTGCAAATAGGCTCACCAAAAATGAGGAACCTAGATATGGAACCAAGTAGGGCAGAGGAACTAGAGGGAGTGAGGAGGTGGGAGGTGGATGAGCCTGAAATAAATTCCAAGGTGGATTGAGAGACAATCATAGTGTTGTTTATGGAACAACTTGGCTCAGGTCTCAGAGACACAGGTGACAAGACAGGACCTAGAGGAGGGCCTCCCGACCCCACTGTGAAGAACACTGATCCCTGAGCCCCAGACCTTGCAGGAGGGCAGCACATCTGATTATGTGACTCTGACAAAATGTCAGGAAAATGAAAACAAATGACTGAGCAATCCCTGGAGGGATAAAGAGTTCACTTATTAAGTTCCCCGACCAGAAACATTGTGATTTAGTCATCTAGGATGATTTTATTCCATCGTCTATTACAGGCTGCACCACATAAATCTGTGTTTTATTGCTGGAGCGAGATGCTGCAGAATTTCAGGATGACTTTTGGCACTGTCTGAGCTGGCTCACTGCTGTGCTGACAAGTGCTTGTGGAAAATTAGCACTGATGATATTAATCACCTTCTTTGGGGCTCTTCTCCCCCTCATACTCTGTTAGAGCTTGGTTTTGTCCTTTTGAAAACAAAAACCCCCCCCCCCCCCCCGCACAAATCCTCTATAAGTGAAGTTAGAAAGTGGGGTGGGCGGATAGCAAAGGAGTAGTCATGTCCTGGGACCCTTGGGGTGGGGTGTCTGTTGTGTGACACTGTTGTTATGTTACATGTCACATGCCCGGAAAGCTTTGGGCATGGCTGCTGGCAAAGGGAAGAAAAAGAAGTGTGGACAAATGTGAAAATATGGCCAATTTTCTTTTCTGATCAGATTTAACTAGGGCAATACAAGAGTGTGAAAGATGGTAAGAAATAGGAGGTGGTCGGGTGAGGGATTTGAACACATACAGATACACATACCTATACACATACATACACTCTAACAAAAAAGATCATTTATTTTGGGGTCAACACCCCTTGACAAATTAATGTCCTCATTCTCTATTCCACAGTGTCAAATACTCTCCTACAAAGAGCGGATTTCATTTCTTCCCTCTACTACTACTGCTTCCTAGTCCTTTTTGATTAGTCCCAGTTTTACTCCTTTTTTCCCTAAACTATCTCCTGAAGGGTTGCCCTTGCCCTTCCTGCCTCTGCTTTTGGGCAACCACATCTAGTCAGTTGGTTTTCAATGTCATCTCTTGATGATTTCCAAAAATATAGCTCAAGCTCTGCGCTTTCTCAAACAGGAATAGATACTGCAAATTCAGCCCGGGGTGAGATGAAGGGAGATAAGATAAAGCCCAACTTGTCCTTGCAATTGCTTACCTGACCTGGATCCATGAGGGCAGGATGCTGAGTTATGTTGAAGGAACAGGCTGGGGTTTTGTCTATGTTCTGATGTGTTCTGTATCCTGAATGTGTTCCATTTGGTTTGACCCAATTAAATAAGGTAGGGCCTGGTGAAGACTTGCGATGAGGCTGTCTTGGAATTCTGTACTTGGGAAACAATGAATTCAGTGTAGTGATTCATGTGAACCTGGGAGTCAGATTGCTTAGATTCAAATCCTGACTCCACTATGTCCTCGCTGTGTGTTCCTGCATGAGCTTGCTTGGTGAGTAGCCCTTCTCTGGTCCTTCACATGCAACAAAGGATAACAATCAGATCTCTCCCCTAGGGTCACCATGAGGATTAAGTGAGATGATGCATTTAAAATGCTGAGCCATGCACATAGTAAGGACACACTAAATCTTAGCTATCTCAAGCCATTTGGCTTGTTTCTCTCCCAAAAGAGAGAAGAATAGTCTTTTCTGAGAAGCCTATGACAGAAAGCAAGAGGCATTAATGTGGAAAGCTCTTTCTTTTGTGAAATAAAATGCTGCACCCAGATCTGGGGCTTTGTGATAGATTCATTTAGAGCTCATTATGAATAGGTTGATGAGAAGTAGGTGGGTTAAGGATGAGTGAAAAGCTTTATGATGGAGTCTCTCCTGTTTTCTGGGCTCAGCTCTCAGAAAGCTGATTAAATGAGACTGGGGCTGTGCAGGGCTGCCCTACTTCAGGCTTTTGTCAGCACTTCCTTTGTAGATTCTAATTTCCAGGGCATAGAAATGGCTGTGTTGAAAATATTCTCTGAGGGCTTGAGCTTGGTGTGGAAGATCTTTATCAGGCACCAAATAATCTTGTCAAGTTTTAAAAGAAGGAAATAAAGGGAAAAAATGTTGGAAAGGGAAAATAAAAGAGGAAGACAGCCAAAGAGAGGAGGGTAGAGTGAAGATGCTGAAAGGTGAGGAAGAAGGAAAGAGAAAATTCTTTTCAGAGTTTCTTAGATGCACACTTTAAAATAAAATAGCACCTCTATCTGGCATTTCTCCAGCATCCTTGTCCAGGTCCTGTACTGTTGTAATTAATCGAAAAGAGCTGCACCACACAGCTTCCTGCTGTCTGTCTGTCCCTAAGGTGTGTTACCTCTTCCCACAAGCTAAACACACTGTTCGTTGCCTGCCCTTTATTCCTGCCAACATGGAGTTTACCATACCCTTTCCATTAAAAAGCTACACCAACCTAATCTGTGGTGTCTTACTGAATGTACCCACCCTTGTGCTCCAGGGCCCCCTTTCCCCCATACTAGGTTTGCCTTGCCCGCCACCAGGGAAAGATGTCTCTCAATGCCAGAGATTGGTGAAAAGGAAAGGGATTATTTATTTAAAAAGTTATATAGACTTAGAGTAATGACTTAATGTCTTCATTAAAAATACTGAAGTCCTTTAGAGTACCCATAAACTCACAGTCCTTCCTTCTCCCCTCTGCCAAGTCTGGGGTACTGTATCTCAGGAAAAGAAGTAGAAGTCTGTGGTTCAGGCAGCCCTTTGGTTCTGGCACCATCTGCTATTTTGCTGCCGCGATCTCCATTTAATCCAAAACCATGTGCCATCTTCTCACGGCCCACCAGCAAGAATCCTTTCACCCCTTTTCTTCCAGGCAAAGTCTCTCCTGCTTCCTAAGCCACGTGGTAAAAAGGGAGCACCCTAATGCTGCATTTCGCCAAAGCTGAATGGTCCCAAAAAGCCCCCAGCATTGCTGCTGTGCCTGAGTTTAAATTCCAGTGCCAGTCTTCCTCTGCAGCACCATTTATGACTCCTCCCACAATCAGTTACACCTGCCAGCATTCCTGTATTCTTCCAGCTTTACTGGGCTGCCATAGTAAGTCTGGGCAGGCATGGCCCCATGGTGTGGAGCCAATCATCTCGAAGCTCTCATGCAGGCACTGTAATCGGGGGAGTTGCCTCCCAGCTGCATCATGGGTTGAAGTCACTCCCATCCCCCTGGCTGAAAGCATGGCCACAGCTATTTAACATATCTATGAAACCAGTTAAAGGTTATAGATATGTTAAATGACCAATCTAGAGGTTATCTGCAAAACTGTTGCTATTCAAAACAACACTCAATAGCCCTGCTCCATGCGTCCCATCCCCCAGCTTAGACTTGTGGGGGTGAGGACATCTTATATATACATATATATATTTTTTCTAATATTACCTGGACACCCTGAATTCTGGACCCCATTACAAATCCCCATTTGGGTCCCCCCACCTTGGCTGTACCCTGTTACAGATACTCACCACAGGAATTTTGGAATGTTGGTACCCTTAGCATGAGGACTCCCAATCTGGGTGGAAGAGTCTGTGGTGATGATTTGAGAGGGTTTAGGGTGGTGTCATATGCACAGAAGACTTGTGAGTGACAGTGCCTCCCACTCCATGGGAAAGTGGAGGAGTCTTCCCACACCCAAAAGGAGAATCATTGGTGATGTGCTCTCCTGTCCTGAAAATGCTGAGAATCAGTGATATACAGAGAGGAGCCACATTCTGGAGCTCCCTGTTCCCTTCAATATTTGGTCTAGTTCATTTAACACTGGAAGAGGTAACTATGAAAGAGAAGGCTAGCCTTGGCTGGTGTGGCTCAATAGATTGAGTGTTGTCAGCCTGTGAACTGAAGGGTTGCCAGTTCAATTCCCTGTCAGGACACATGCCTAGGCTATGGGCCAGGTCCCCAGTTGAGCATCCATGAGAGACAACTGATTGATGTTTCTGTTGCCCATGCATATTTCTCTCCCTCTCTTTCTCCATTCCTTCATTTCTTTCTGAAAATAAATAAGTGAAATCTTAAGAAGAAAAAAGAAAGAAAGAGAAGCCTGGAAGACTGACTGCATGTGACTAAGTGGCTTTTTCATTTGCAAGAGCAACTAAAACAATGGGAGATGCATAAGATAGATGAAACCTGAAAGTATCAAGAGAATAACAAAGGAGACAACTGAAGAAGAAAATGCCATGTATTTTAGGAATCTGGAATCTGGAGAGGAAACTGGTAACTGACTAAACAAAGTGAGGCAGGAGCAATTACTGAATTGCTTGGATGGGGAGGAGATAATTGGTTGTGCAGAACATCAGAAAGTCCCAGGGTCTGGAAGGAGGGGTGAAGTAAAAAGCTGAAGCCAAGGACATTGGCTAAAAGTGATCACAGAGTGGTCTGATTCCAAGGTACCCTCTTCCCTCTCACAGCCAGGCCATCACTCCTGAGTCAGGGTACAGAGGTACAAGGTGATGGTGGTGAAACTGAGTGTTGAAAATTGGAAGGATTTAATGAGAATGCAAAAATTGAATTCTAGTACATCCTTATATCTACCCTTTCCCACAGTTTCCAGAAATCCTATATACTGGTATAGTTATAGGCAGGGGATTAGATAAGCTTTCTCTGTAAGAATTTTGGTCCCACCAAATAAAAGAGCCAGTTTACAAGATGTTCCCCTATGGTAAGAGTCATAAGTTGACAAATTCATGCATGTTTACAATATTTCCAGTCAGATTTTAGTAATTCATTTCTGAATCTCAGTGGTTAAGCAAAGAACACAAGATACCTGAGGAAGTCTTTCAATCTATAATAAAGAAACTAAAAGAACATAGAATACCTCCCCCTCACAAGAAAAAGAGAAAATGTGGAGAGCAAAATAAAATCTAAAATATACATAATTATATTCTAAAAGAGATGAAGTAAATATTATTAGCTGGTGCTAAGCCTTTAAAGCTAATATTAAAGGCCTCATTGGCAATGTGGACTGACCAGAATCTTGAGGGAGGATGAGTGAAGAGTGCCTGCATCTCACCCTCTAACCTTTTGGTCCTAGGGCTTAGGTAGGTCCTGGAGGACTTACAGAGAAGTCAGACCAGAGCATTAGCTTTAGTAATGAGGGCTCCTCAGTTGCCAAAGGCCAGGATAAAGACAAGGTGGAGAATGCAGAGAGGAGACCTATGGCCCAGGGGGAAGCTGCCTCTTCTGGAGCCTGCACAGTGCCTCTTACCTGTGGGTGAGCTGTCTCTGCCCAACAGGCTCTGACAGCTCCAGACAATCACTGTAGGAAGGACCACTGCCTCCCTCACAACGCCTGGTGCTGGCACACTGGCGAGGTACAGGGAGGACAGGAAGGCAGTGGAAGTCTTTCTGGCACTTACCACTTCTGGAAAACCTGGAAATTCTTGTGCATGCCGGAGGCCATGTAAGCAGTGGAGATGGTTTTCCACTTTTGTTTCTCTTCCACACCAGTGTGTGACTTGATGGATTGGGCTCTGCAATGGGCAATGAACCTCTCCTATGGGGAGGTGTGCGTGAAGGAAGGGGAGAGAACTGGGACATTTGGTCAAATATCTCTATCTACCATGAAGTGGGGCATAGAAATGGCATCCTATGTAGACCTAAAGATGATGGGATGAAAGTCTCCCCAACAAGGACTATAGGGTATTTTTGCTCTGGCAATGACAGGTAACTACACACAAAGGGAACACTATGACCAGTCCTTGGTAGAAGAGAGCTGGGAAGACAGGCCTCTGGGGATTTTAACCCAAACAATCTGGCTGAGGAGGCCAGCCCTTGGTCTCTTAATAGCAAATAACATCAACCAGGATTTGGCAGGATCAAGCACCAGCATCAGGAAATAGCAAGGGTTTCTAAAGAGTCTTGGGTTCTACAGAGTGAGAAAAACCTGTTCTCATTTCAGCTCTTCCAGCCTTCAGTAGTTTTGTGACCATAAGGAAGTTTGTAGCATCCATGAGCCTCAGTTTCCCCATGTGTAAGTTGTTACTTGAAATTGTTGCAAGTGTTAAATGGGAATTCATTCTCCCCATTCATTCGACAAGTCTTTAAACTTTGGACTTTTTGACACCTATCATGTGTCAGGTGCTATGCTGTGGATGTAAGTAAAGAACTTGGCAGACGCTTAGAAGTTCAGAGGTGTCAGTTTCTCCTCTCAGGCTATTCAGTAGTCCCAGTCAGGGTCTCCTGAATTCAGAGCTTTGCTGTAGGGGAATAGGGCTGGCTGTTTGGAAAGCAGGAGGAAGTCATTGTACATCATTATTCATGCTCTGGCTAGGGCTGCATTAAGAATGTTCTGGCACTATTTCCATCCATCAGAGCTGTCTGCATTGGTTTAACTGTTCTGAACTCTGAAGCCTCTGCCAAGCAACAGCCATTTCCTCTTGGCCTGCCCAGCCCCAGCACCTCGGAGCAGGGCTCAGCTCCATCATGGGGACACTTATGGTGGCAAGAGGCCCTTCAGTGTCTGTGGCCTTTGCACTGTAGACAACTGTAGCTGAGGTCACCTCCTTTTCTCAGGAGAAAATGGTTTGATGGGGTGCTCTGGGTCATGGGGTATGCCTCTCTGTCTGCTTAGAGCTTGACAGAAAGCAGCTGAGTAAGGATGACAAGCCACGTAATGGATGTTAATTACTGCTTGCTGCGTCCCTGTAGGTCAGAGGACAAGAAGATCCTGATGTCAGGACTGACTTGCTGTGGCTGGTGGCAGGCTGGCACTTATATTTGATTAGGGTTGTGGCTAGTTTAGTGCAGACAGAGGGACTCAGATGGCAAGCCCAAGACTTACCTGCCTCGTAGAGGGACAGTTCACAGGTACTTTCTTCTTCAAGGAAATGTTCACAGTGAGCTTTGGCCTTTATTTCCTTCATGTCACACCTGATTTATCCTACATGAATTTAAATCAGGACCCCTGAGATACAGTCTGGTTTCTGAGCTTTACCTTCCTTGATGGAGTTAGAACCAATAATTCTAGAGAGTATGGATTTATCTCAAGCCCTCATTTGCCGAATCCCTCCCTGCATTGTAGCTTTGCAATGCTTCTATTTAAGTGTAGTGGCAGATGAAAAACACAAGAGTAATTAATGATATTACACATTGGAGAAGCAAATGGCAGTTCTCTTAATGCTAACCTCTGGTTCCTGCACTAAAGAAGAGATTTGCATAGGCTCCTATGCAGTGCATCATGTTAAAACATCATCTCCTAAGCACTAGTTAGTTCAGTTTTAGCCTAAGTGACATATGGAAGGTGTCAGTTGTGAATATTTATTGGGATTGAAATGGACTCTTAAGAGGTGAATGCAGAGGGAAAGCATCTTATGATATTAATAGAGCCCATATATGCCACCCAGAGGATGACGGATGAGCGGGCCCTTCCCCTCTCCAGGAGCTGGGGAAGGTTCCTTCTGGGAGTGGTGCAGAACAATGCAGTTGCAGGAACCTGGTGTCATCTCCAGCTGTTTGGAGGACAGGCTTGAATTCAGGCGCAGGTGGGGGAAAAGGTGCCCAGCAGAGAAAATGAGAGGCAGGTTTTCCCCTCTCATTTAAGTAAAGAGTTTAACATCACAAAGAAAGCCTTTAGCTTCACAGTGCCCATGGGGCATGCTTGGCCTCTCTCCATTTCTGTGGTAAATCCATCAAGACAAAAAATGCTCCCATCTCAGAAAGAGAGCTTCGGAGGTGAACACAGTGGAGCTAAAGGAAGAGCCTTCACTTTTGATCACAAATGTATGGAAGCTGTCAAAGACACTGAAGGTAACTTGGGTTTGCTGTGAAGTTTAAAAGTATTTTTCAATGAGAATCTCTAATGTGGACCTGAGTGCAGTTAAATAGGAGTTCATACATAATTCTCTGTATCTATTGATAAATGTGGATTTCATTCAGCTTTTTAGTTAAGGTATAATTTCCATAAAGTAAAATTCACCCTTTTTAGTGCTCAATTCTGTGAATTTTTGCTGAAGTATAAAATCATTTAACCAACACTCAACCCAAATATACAATAGTCCCTTCACCTCCCAAAGTTTCTTGGCTCCTTTGTAGTCAGTCCCTCAGCCATGACAACCACTGGTCTGTTTTCTTTCTATAGTTTTGCCTTTTCTAGAATGTCATATAAATGGAATTATATAATCTGTAGCCTTTTCAGTATGGCTTCTTTCACTTAATATTGAACATCTTTTCACTTACTGCATTTGAGATTCATTTCTATTGTTTATATATCAGTGATTTCTTCTTCTTTTATGGCTAAGAATTTTATTCTAGGGCTGTATCACAGTTTGTTTATCGATTTCTTAGAAGGGGGATGTGTGGATTGTTTCCAGGTTTTGGCAATTATGTATAAAGTCACCTATGTATGGGTCTTTGAGTGAACATGTTTTTATTTCCCTTGGGTAAGTACCTAGCTGTGGGGGGCTGTGTTCTGTGCCTGGTGCGTGTTTCACTTTGTAAGAAACTGCCAAATGGTTTTTCAAAGTGGGTGTACATTTTGCATTTACACCAAAAAAGGATGAGATTTCTGTTGCTCTATATCCTTGATAGCACTTTATATTATCCATTTTATAAAAACTTAACCATTATTTGGTGTTTAGTGGTATCTCATTATGGCTGTGGTTTGCATTTCTCTGATGACTAATGATATTGAACATCTTTTTACATTTTTATTTGCTGTATACAGGGATGGTGGGCAAATGTAGGTTTACAGTTGTAATACAAATAAATGATAATAAATAATATAAAAATAAATTGTTTTTCATGTACTCACAGCTGTATATTCTTTGATGCAGTGCCTTTTTAGCTTATACTCATTTGAAAGCAAATTGTTAATTTGCTAGAAACATGGTATTTTGTTTTAATTATTTTTATTATTATTTTTGGTTAGGCTGAAACTTTCAGCTCTCTGCCTGGCTAGCTCAACTAGTGCTCTCCCCCACCGTTGGCCACAGGAAAGACACTGAGATCAACATTGAGTGTAGCTAGTATCATTTTCTTTAGGTCAGACAGCAGAAAACTAAACTATATACAACATTTTTCCTGATAGTTTTGTTAATAAAAAAGAACTGCTCCCATTCTCTCTGGAGAAGCCTACCCCATCTAGAGAAATGGGGCCATTAAGCCAAATTCCCCTTATAGGAGAAGAAACAACCATAGATGGTTTTTTTTAAGAGGGTGACTTGTTTTTCCTAGAGCTATCAGACCCCAGAGGATTACAGGATTCTGGTTTTTAAAATAGCCCTAAGATTTCCTCAGGGCAAATATTGATTATTTGTGGCTTGAATCAAGAAATCTTAAATCAAGAAAGACAATGTGCTTCAGGTGTCACTTTAAAAAAATAAGAAGTTGATGCATCTGTAATATTGATATAATTTTTTTAGATATAAGATAAAAATAGGAGTAACAGCAACCTGTGCTACTTACCTGATTGAAGACAAAAATAAGGCATTGAAATATTTTCTTCTTTTAGTGTAATGTACTTGTAATGGACTTCTTTCCCAGCTCCCAGTGTTTTCTTTCTTGAGAACCACCTTCCTTGTCCTGTCGTTTCTCATTTTCCATGGCCCTAGGCCCTCAGCAGCCGTGTTTCTAGTACTGAACCCCACCCTCCTCCTTGGCCAAAATTGATGTGATCAGAGGTGGGTACCTGCCTCAATCTGGGCCAGACAGATCTCTACTGTTGCCGAATCTGACATGATACCAATTTTGGGGGCATGGCATTTCTTGCCATGTGTACATGAAGTTAAAGAAACCTACTCTGCGAATGAAATAAAATGAAGCTTATTCTTGGAAGGACCAAGGTTCAAAGTAGAGAAAGTGTACCACCTACATTCCTTATGGTCCAGTTCTTTCCTTAAGTCCCTCTACACTTAAACATCATGACACACTTCAATATACTTCTGTTGAATTTTGTCTTAGATTGAAGGTAGCTTGAGTTGGCTTCTAATATTGCAATCAAGAGTCTCAACAGAAGTAGCATTGGGTGATCTTGGCTAGGAAACCCTTCTCTCTGAGCTGGCATCCTGTAAAAATTCTGAGTCACAATTAACACAAATGCTGGGCTTAATGATGTCAGATGAATAACTGAAATTAAGAGTAAACACAGTCAGTTTGAAGGTAGGTCTCAATGGAGAAATGGAGTTATTTCATTATTTCTAAGTGTAGTAAGAGTCTTAGGATCTTAGTGGTTATACAGTTTAGTTCACATTGTCCAGCCTTTCACATAGAGCAGATCTTTCTTGAATTTGGCTGATGGCTATCTGACCTCTTATTATGTGATATCAATTGGTTCAAGTCTTGGTCTACACATACCTAGATAGATAAATCTTATTTTTAGTTTTAAAATTCATATTTCCTCCTCCAGACCCTGTTCCAAATATTTTCAGATAGTTATTGCTCTTAATATTCTTTTGGGATTCCTCTTCTCATTCACTTCTAAGGCCATCAATGGATAGGAGGTTTTTGCCAGCAGGCATTCCACTTTCAATTCTGAAACACTGATCAAACTTGCTGTTTGCTTTCTGATTGTGTGCTGATGACTCACACTCTCAACGCCTTAGCTCATGTGTTTTCCAACACATCGCAGTCCACTCCTAGAAGACTCTACTTAGGGCAAGGACATTTTTGGCAATATGAAAAGATCACCTTGCACAGACTTTGCTTTTATCAAAAGAGTCAGCCCAACTATTTGAGCGTTTCCACAGACTGATGGTGCGAAGAATAAATAGGAGGCAACAGTTGTGCATGTGGGTAGGGAGGGAGGGGCAAGCCCAGGCCACCCTCCTTTGCTGTGGCCTTGGGAATGGAAACTCGGCCCCACATGCCGGAAGCCAGACTGGGCAATAATGGCATGCTAATCTGTGTCCCACAGCAGGTGCTGGGCCTCTGTGGGTGTCATCGTGAGATGAGGTGGCTGAAATGGACATGTCGAGTCAAGGAAATTTTAACTCACTGGACCTTGCAGAATTTGCTAAAAAGCAGTCATGGTGGTAGAAACTGTTTGGCCAGGAATTGGACATGTCACTGGATGGTGGGTGGGTTTCCTGTTCCAGAAGGTTGCAAAGTTGGCTGCAACAGCTGTGGGAGAAGGATTTTTGTCTTGTTCAGCTCACAAACCATACTGGGTCCATCCAAGTTGACTGGCAACAAGCAGAGAAGGACATGAAGAAAGCCAAGAAATAGCTGAAGATCATAAAAGCAACCACTTATCTACAGAGGTGAAAGGCAAAGCGGAGGAGATGCTGTCATTCATGAAGAAGAATGTTCTAATGACTGGTGAATCTTTTGGAGGCTTTCTGCTTGGCATGGCACCCTAAGGAGGACGACTCATTATTCCTGATTTTTTCAATTAGCAGCCCCTTCACTCCCTGATAGGACATCAGTCTCTTTTTCCTCCTCTTCTTCTCCTGTGCCTTCCTCCCTGCTGTAGCATATCTGAATGGCTTCTATAGGTATCTGTTGGTACGGCCCTACTCTGAGCCTCCTGACAACAGAAGAGATAAGAGACATTAACTCTCCTCCCAGAACACTCCCTATTTGACTGATCTTTAGATCAGCAACAATGTTTCTTTCCCCCTACATGAGACACTTACTAGAACACATTACAAGATGGCTCACCGTAGAGGATGAGTGAATCCTCAACGTTTATTCCAAATGATTTGGAAAGGGAATAACAATCCTATAGGTACCTTATTATGTGCTGCATGGAAAAGAACTGAATACATTTGCCTTTAATCATGAATAAAAAAAAAGAAAGGAAGCACCTACAGTACTGCTTGTATATACAGTAGATGATCAACCTATTTCGTAAGTCTAGTAAATTATTGATGACCAAGTTATCAAGCTTTTCTATGTAGATAAAATTTTTTTACACCCTTTTCTCCCAAACTGGAAAGAAAGTAGTCTTGAAGTTTGTGATTAGATTTCCATCCTCTCACTTCAGAACAACAGCTAACATAGGGCCTACAAGAGCAGTACCATTTTGTAGCTAGTTTGGACGTGTCACAGACCAGCTGGGACTGGAAGTTCGTGGAACTCCAGAGTTACTGGGCTGTGTCAGACTGATGAATTATGTAGAACCTGTTTTCCATGAGTATTATTAATCATGCTCAAGCAAATGAAGACATGCTAATTAATTTGTGGTGGTTTTTACCTGCAAATGCCAAAGGAACTAAACCAAATTAAATCTTTTATTCTCTTCAAGACCAGCACCCTGTTAAATACCTTATGACTTACCAATTCACTTTGAAAGATGTGGTTCTTTGAAAACTTAGTGTGACTCTGATTTCAAAATCCAAAGGCTCTTTTATGAAAGTGTAGGCCAAAGTTGTACACATAATGACTTGGAAAATGTATAGATGGCATTCATTGCTATGATTTACAGAGGACCCAGCATACCCCAGGGCCTCTGTATTAGATAGTTGACCCATGTTATCTCATGGGTAGGTATTACCAAAAAGCCTAGAGGTTGGTATTATTATCTAATTGTACAAATGAAGAAATAGACTCAGACACTTGATATAAATGCCCATGTCATACAACTTAATAGTACTGAGCTAGAATGCAAAGCCAGACCTTGACTCCATGCTTTTTCCACTGGTCTGTGCTTCTCCGAAGGAGACAGTTCACTGTATGTGTAAATTTTGCCTGCCAGATAACTGTGTGCTGTGCATGGTGCACTCTGCACTGTATTTGAACAGTGAGGGTTTCACTTTTTATTTTCTCTATTGGAGAAAAGTTTGAGAACAGAGTTTTGGGATTTTTTAATGATTTTCATTACAACAGCATCATGTGTAGTACTACTCCATTTTCACTCTCAACTATCTGTATACATTCCTTTTGGTAACAATTAAAATATTGTTGTACAGGTAAGGGATCCTTTTCTATCCAGAGCCAGGTGTTTATCATGTGAGCCATGTTTAAGGTGCCTCTGAAAGCAAGTGGTCTCTGAACATGGCAGTGGGACAGTGGGAAGACTGAAAGTTGCAGACTCTAACCGACCACAGATGGTTTGTAAAGGATGATACTCTGCACTTATGTCCTTGTCTAGTTCAATGTTCCTGGTTATCTTTCCCAACACTACCTAATGTCTGACAAAATTGAGCTGAGCCTTGTTTGGGGGATGTTGACTGTCATTATTGGTGTTTCCCTTGGCAGCCACCCAGTGTGTCCACAGAGGGAAGTATGACGGTTAGTGCCCTGTAGGTGGTTGAGGTGTCAAGGTGGAGTCCTCTGATATATCTCCTGAGAGCAAGCCCCACTGAGGTCGGATAGGCTGGATCAGCATTGACTCCAGAGCTGGTCATGCTGCAGGTAAGAATCTGGGAAGCAGGGTTCTGGCCGAGGTGTCTTTAGTGGGGCTTAAGTTCCTTCATGCATGTTTAGGTGGTTACCGGCTTTCTTGCAAGGATTCAAAGCACTAGAACTTCTGTTAGAGGAGAAGCCCATGGAGCACTCTACTCTAGATAAAATATTATGTGAATTGACATGCGCCCTGCTGCTTCTTTAGATGACATGTAAATTATCTTCATTGCTAGTTACTTCACTTATTTTGTCCTACCCAAATTAAAGAAATACTAGTCATACACACACACACACACACAACTATATATATATATTTGTGTATATACATATATTTGTATATACACATATATACAAATATATGTATGTAGTTGGGTGTGTGTGTGTATATATATATATATATATAGAGAGAGAGAGAGAGAGAGAGAGAGAGAGAGAGAGAGAGAGAGAGATATCACACTTGAGCATCTCTCCTCTTCACCACTTTAAGCACAGATGTTCCTATTTTGTCAATGAGCTAGTGAGATGCACAGGAGCACGTACTCTCATATCTCCATCTGTCACTGTGTCATGTAAGGCAGGTCACATTCTCTCTGAGCCAAGGTTTTGTTTTTTCACCCATGAGATGGGATGATTACTCTTACCTTAGAGGGCTATTCTGAATGAAGATTAAATGTAGTGAAATGAGCAGTGTCTAGCTTACAGAGGATGCTCAAAACTGCATGTTTTCTTTTGCTAAAATGAAGACCATTGCTTTTTATTTCTAAAGGTCTCTAGAACCCTCCCTTTTCATCCTGACACACCACACATACAGGGTCCAGCAGAAGTAACTCCACTGAGTGTGGCTGGTAGGTAGGTGAATGTCTCACAGGAAATGGACAGCAATTTGAACATTTCACCTAAAGTGTCATATGGCATTCTTGAGTGTGATATGATTTTGTAATAAAAGATTTTTATGTAATAAAAAAGTGATGTTATTTGCACAGGACCCTGTAAATACACACACCACTTCTCTGTGTGTTTTCCAGGCAAACATTTCAATATAGTGTGGTAGTGTTTGCAAGTTGTAGTCAGCATTAATAAATTAAAGTTTTCCTTATATTTCTTCTGTTACTCTGTCCTCTTCCACATTGTACAACAAAAGAAATAGGAATTAGAATTGCATGGTATAGTGCTCAGTCTTTTCCTGACTCCTAATTAGAACCTCCTTGCATGCACACACACACATATACTCCCCCTCTTCGCATTTTATCCTCCTCTGTCTTCCTTTTCAGATGTCCTCACTGCACACGTTTTTCATTGTTGGATGTGTTTCTGCTGGAACCAGAAATAGCAAAAGTGTCTGCTTGATTGTGGCAGAGTAATGCATGTGTTGGGTGGCATTGTCAAACTCTCATAAAAAAATTAGAAAAATGCTCTCACTATCTCATAGGCTAGTCAAAGGCAGAAGCAGCGAGAGTTATTGGGAAAGGAGTGGCAAAGGGAAAAAATACACCACTGCTTTTTCCAGGAAGAAAGGAGGGAGCTAGGGAGCAATAGGAAAATCTTTATTTTCCTAGAGACTGAATTGGGTATGTAACTGGCTCAGAAAAAAAATGAAAATAAATCCCTCAGAGTTCCACTTCCTTCAAAAGGAAGGATTGGTAAATTGCCTCTCTTTGCTGGAACCCTGCCAGAGGCTTATCTCCATGCTGAAATAATGTCTTCTGGAGCCAATTCTACATTTCAAGACTGTTCTATCTTTTTTCCCTAGCCATTCTTTCATCAGTTCTAGCTTCCCTCGCTGGAAGGCTGGTGCTAATGTCAGCCAGATTCCCTGTGTGTGAGTGAGGGGCTCGCCTGACAACAGCCCCCACGATTGCCCTAAGGTTCCCTGCCTCGTGACCTGCAACCCCCTTTGCATTCCCCCCCTATTGTGCTGTGCTTGAGCTGTGTAGCGAACAGAATATGGCAGAAGTGATGGTATGTCACTTTTGAGACTAGATTACAAAAGATGCTGTAGCTTCCATTTTGGTCTCACTTACTCTACTCTCTCTTGGGTCATTTGCTCTGGGGGAAAGCTTCCTGCCATGTTCTGAGGACACTCCCAGAATGCTGTGTAGAGGCCAGTGTGGTAAGGAACTGATACGTCCAGCCAGCACCCATATAATGTAGCCTTCTCGACACTGTATTTTTCAGTGCCAATCTAGCCTTCAGATGATGGCAGCCCCAGCTGATAGCTTCATAGCAATCTCACAAGAGACCCTGAGCCAGAATCGCCCAGGTGAGCCAATTCCAGATTCCTGACTCTCAGAAACTGAGAAAAATAAATATTTGTTGTTTGAAACAACTGTCAAAAACTGAGAAGCATCTGCGATGTTACCCTACCTGTAAGCTAACAAATTAGCCTGCTACAGTTCATGGACAGCAGTAGAAGTCCCAGGACTCCTGAGTCAGAGACAAATATAAGAGACATTATATTATTCACAGCACAGCAGTCAGTGTGAGCCTCTTGCCTGCTGGTCCTACAGGGTGATGCAGGGATACACACAGGAGGATGCTGTGCCGCCGTGGGTTCCCCTCACAGCTGAGGAACCCTCAGCTTGGAAAACCCCAATCTTTTTTTAAGAGGGTTTCAAGAAAATCTGCTCAAACTTTCCTCTGGAGGGAGACATTATTTTTTATTAACAGTGGATGGCAAACAATTCTGGCCTTTGCCCCAGACGGATACACTGTCTCCCTCTTCCAAGGTTATTTGCTCTACAAATACCCTAAAAAAGATCATCTGGACCAAAAGTGGTCAGTGCCTCTGCTCACAAGAAACACAGGGGGCTCAGGGGAGACTTGCCTGCAATAGCCATTGAGTTTTGGGATAATTTTCTGTGCAGCAATAGGTAACTAATACAATGGGGATACCTTGTCTGCGCGTCACCTGTCAGAACCACTGCCTGTGTGGCAGAGTTGTGTCTGTTCACAGAGCACGACTGCAGGGCCTTTGACTGCAGGAATGGGGAAGGTACAGGAAGTCTTTTGGTTTGGGAGGGTGATAAAAAGGGAGATGGGGAAGGAAACAGATGTAGGGAAGGGACCAGTAGATGGAACAGACTAGATTTGACATCCATAGCTTCTTCTAGAAACAAAGGTTTTACCTAGAGAATAGTTAGGTTTGTAAAATAAGAGAATTCATTAGTTAGCATCTTGCTGTGTTTAAAAAAAATTTCTTTTCATCTTTGCTAGTAAACTGCTTTTTTGCAGTGTTGGGGTATTGCTAGAAGTTACTTCTCATACCTTTCCCCCCAGTGAAGGAAAATAATGTGCACTTAGTTTTGAGCCAATCCATAGAGAACCAAATTTAGAGAATCCCCTTTGAAAGGTATATGAGATAAAGTACTTAGAAGATTTTTTTTGTTTATTTTTTTATGCTGTGAAGATAAGGAATCAATTAAAAGATATCTTGGGTTTTCTGCCATTAGGCAATATCTCCCATTCTCCTCGTGAAATCAATTGAGAGGACAAAGAGTTATTGAGAGTTATTTTAATTTGAAATGATATTTTGTTTTGTTTTATGTTTTTATTCAGTTTAAAGAATACAAAGTTTAGAACTATTAAATTATGTTCTTCATGGAGTCATTTTTAGAAACACAGAAAAAATGAAAAAATGTGAATGAGCTTAGATTGGCCCATAAGAATGGATGACTTACAATGCTCAATAGATGACATTTCTCCAGGCTTCTCTCAGCTGGGACTCATTGATCGGAGAGGGCTCAGAGATGCTCTCTTAGTTCTCCAATAGGAAATTCCATGGCTGGTTATCCAGATTTTCAGCAGGATCTCTCTAATAAGGCACCCACCCGGGGCAAGCTATAGTCTTGATTATAACTTGGAGGATAGGTTAAATACATGCTCTTTAATTTAATTTGTCTCCATTTCCTCATCTCTTAAGTGGGAACTGTAATACTTAGCTCTCTTATAGCTGTTGTGAAGTTTAAATATGCTAAAGTAGATAAAGAGTTTAGTATTGCTCTTTGCTTATAATAAATACGGTAAGTTAAGGCTAGTATTATCAATCCTCAATGATTTTAGTAATGCTTCTCCATGGGTTATGTTATGTCATTTGAAATGCAGTACAGTCCTGTTAGATGACATTAGGCTCTGTCTTGTCCTCTCTTTACACTATAGGTCAAGTCATGCTTCTCATTTGTGTAGAGGTCTCATTTATATGGTGTTAGGTATTATCTCTCTTCCTTGACAGATGGTACAGTCTTTCAATAAATGCCTGCTCTTGATCTTGTCATTGTGATACTAGACAAAAAATCCCACCCAATTACCAAATTTTGCAAAGCCTGGCTATTCTCAGAGTATATTGATTTTAACTTTTTCTTAAATAGGAAGGCTGTTTATGGAAAATTTTCCCCAAAGTCTGCAATCCCTAATGGGTTCAATATGTTTTGTGTCTAAAAACCACAAACTTGGACCAAGAGGAGGCCAGCACTGTGAGTTATCCTGCAGGTGTGAGTAGGAATGTAGTGTCCAGAGGCTTTGCCCTTTTGGGAAGATCTTTTCAGGCATGAAAACCAGTGGTGTAGGCATCATACATGATGGCACTCAGTATTCCCCGGGCTTGTCACAGTCTGGAGAAAAGTATCTTGCAGCTCTGGTAGTGAGAGCCAGCCTTCTATGTATGTACCAAGGGCCTCACAGTGTGTTGGAGCAGAGACTGAGGGTGCAGCAGATAACTGCTGGTGCCTCAGCCACATTGCTTTGGCACCCACCATTCCTACTCAGCCCTGTCCTATGGCTTCTGCTGCAAGGACCTGTGAACCTTTGCTTAGGGCTTTCTCTGGCCATGGGAGCCCTCTTAGTTTAAGTCTGGGGCAGGCAGGGCAGTTAGCCCTTGGAACTGAAGGACTTGAAGACTAAATGCCAATCTCCTTTGCCTTTCATGTAGGGAAATTCCAAGGTGTCCTCTATAGTTCTCTGCTGTGACCGAGGCCCAAGTTTCCCAGATTGGTGCCATGCTTGATAATGTTCTCTTTATCTGTTTTCTTCTCTTTCCTTTCTCACTTCTCTACTCCCTAAGCAATGATTCCTAGGATCATCTTGCAGATAAACTCATATCCTTGTCTCAAAGATGGCTTTGGAGAAACTCAACCTAAAACAAAGGACCCACTATCATTGCTTCACTTTCTCAACCCATAATTATACTGTGTCCTGTGGAAGCTCATTCCCTAGAATCCCCTTCTCTGTATCATAGGAAGGAGGGAATGAAAGAGGGGGCTTGACATCGTAACCATCCACAATATGGGTGATTTCAAGCCCTTCATCTCATTTATATCTTGTAGAGTGCTATGATATAGTATTTCCATTTTAGAGATGAGTAAACTGAGGCCAGAGGATTAAGTATCTTGATTGAGGCAATGCAGCTTCGAGACAACATAGGATCGGATCCCAGGTTTTCTTACTGTTTGAAAATGTTCTTGTTTCCAGTTCATTTCTGAAGGCGTGAACAGATCAGGGGAGGAGTAGTGTACATCCTTGCATTCTGCATTAGGCATTTAAAAAAGAAGCATGATATGGCTCCAAAGATTTCATGTTATGAATAGAATAAAATACAACTCCATCCTATGGCCTGCACGGTCCTACCTGATCTGGCACCTACTTATTTCTCTGATGTCACCTTATACCGCTCGTCCCCTTCCACACACTGTTCTAGCCAAACTGACCTTTTTCTTCTGTTCCAGGCACACAACAGGCTCATCCCCCACCTGTGCCCTTGCTGGTTCCTTGGCTGAGAATGTTCCTCAGATCTTTGCAGGGCCACCTCTTCATGAACATTCTTGTCTTTGTGGAAATATGGCTTTGTCAGAAGAGAAGTCCTCCTCCTCTGTGAGCTAAAGCTAAGCCTTCCTGTCCCCTGTTCATCTCTCCTGGTCTTTGCCCAGGCATTCTCCCCCCAGTCCTTCTTTTTAGATTATATTCACACTTGCTTCTTGCTTGTTTCCTAGCCCTACTAGCTGTAAGCTGATTAGGACAGGGACCTCACTTGTTCATGTTTTCCCAGGGCCTAGAACAGTGTTGGTACACAGTTGTCAAGTGAACACACAAATAAGGTGAGGCAGTAGAGGAGAAAAATTCTAAGCAAGTATACGTGGAGGACCTGAAAACATATTTTGTATATAACTAAGATTTATTTAGCCAACCCTTTGTAATCAGCAGAATTAATATAACTTGAAAGCAAATGCATCTTGCTGACATTTTGGAACCTGTGTGTATGCATTAATACCAATCAATTTAAGTGTGGGTTTCACAGCATGCCATTCAGATGAGAAATGCTGGAAAGGGAGAAGGTGGACAGCTTCTTAGTTTCTTTTTTTTTCTGGCACATTTAACACCATTCCAGTAAACTGGGCCTGGGTTTAATTAAATATAGTTTGGGGTAGGGATACAGGGTTTAAAGAAAGTCTTAACAATTCTTCTTATCTTGGACTTCACTTAAAAAACAACAAAGATATTGTGGTTAAAAAGCTTACTGTTTAAGTCCTCTGAAATCTAGTTTTTGGGCTTCCTTATCTCTTTTACTTTGATATTTGCATTTTTGATCAGTGATTATTTTAGGGAGTTGAGAGACAGAAAATGATACACCTGTGTTCATATATTTGATTTGGTAACATTTCTTACTTTTCCTGATTGTGAGATTAACTATATTAATCTGAAAATTTAGAAAGTAAAGAAAATATAAAGAAGTAAAAAGTACCCATAAGTCTATCCATTAACAGTGACTGCTGACATTTTGATGTGTTTCATTCCAGTTGTTTTGCTAGGGTTCTGAATATCTGTGTACTATGGTTCTTCAAGTCGAAGATACTATCTGTTGTTTCCACTAAACATTCCACTAAAGTGGAATGTCGTTTTAGTTACTGTATTTCAAGAAAAACAGAGATAAAGATATATATATATTTTTGCTAAATCATTGATAATTATGTACCATTTTCTTCTTCTAAAATTGGGGACTATGTTCCCTTTTTACTTTCACGCTAAAATTTTTTTTAATGTATTTTATTGATTAGGCAATTACAGTTGGCCCATTCCCCCCTTCATTCCTCTCCACCCTGCACACCCTCTCCCACCCACATTCCCCCCCTTTAGTTTATGTCCATGGGTCATACATATAAGTTCTTTGGCTTCTACATTTCCTATACTGTTCTTACCCTCCCCCTGTCTATTTTCTACCTACCATCTATGCTTCTTATTCTCTGTACCTTCTCCCCTCTCTCCCCCTCCCACTCCCCTGTTGATAACCTTCCATGTGATCTCCATTTCTGTGGTTCTGTTCCTGCTCTAGTTGTTTGCTTAATTTCTTTTGGTTTTGTTTTAGGTGTGGTTGTTAATAATTGTGAGTTTGCTGTCATTTTACTGTTTATATTTTTATCTTCTTTTTCTTAGATAAATCCCTTTAACATTTCATATAATAAGGGCTTGGTGATGATGAACTCCTTTCACTTGACCTTATCTGAGAAGCACTTGATCTGCCCTTCCATTCTAAATAAAAGCTTTGCTAGATAGAGCAATCTTGGATGTAGGTCCTTGCCTGTCATGACTTGGAATGTTTCTTTCCAGCCCCTTCTTGCCTGTAAGGTCTCTTTTGAGAAATCAGGTGACTGTTCTTATGGGAACTCCTTTGTAGGTGATTCTTTCCTTTTCTCTTGCTGCTTCTAGGATTCTCTCCTTCATTTTTATCTTGGATAATGTAATTATGATGTGCCTTGGTGTGTTCCTCCTTGGGTCCAACTTCTCTGGGACTCTCTGAGCTTCCTGGACTTCCTGGAAGTCTATTTCCTTTGCCAGGTTGGGGAAATTCTCCTTTATTTGTTCAAATAACTTTTCCACTTGTTGCTCTTCCTCTTCCCCTTCTGGTACCCCTATAATTCAGATGTTGGGACATTTAAAGGTGTCCTGGAGGTTCTTAAGCCTCTCCTCATTTTTTTGAATTCTTGTTTCTTCATTCTTTTCTGGTTGGATGTTTCTTCCTTCTGGTCCACTCCATTGATTTGAGTCCCAGTTTCCTTCCCATCACTATTGGTTCCCTGTACATTTTCCTTTATTTCACTTATTTCAGCCTTCATTTTTTCATCTAATTTGTGACCAAATTCAACCAATTCTGTGAGTATCCTGATTACCAATGTTTTGAACTGTCCATCTGATAGGTTGGCTATCTCTTCATTGATTAGTTGTATTTTTTCTGGAGCTTTGATCTGTTCTTTCATTTGGGCCATTTTTTTTTGTCTTGACATGCCTGTTACATAGTGAGGGGTGGAGCCTTAGGTGTTCACCCAGACGGGGCAACCCACATCGCTGCATTGTGACATTGTGGGGAAGGGGTCTGAGAGAGAACAATGGCACTTGTTTCTCTTTCTACCAGCTTTCATTCACTTCCCCTACTTCCCACAATCAAACTTGGCCCTTCTGGTTCTGATTCCCATGTGGGTGGGCTTGTGTATGTTTTAGGACCTTGTGGGTCTCTCCAATGAAGAACTCTCCTCTGAGGCTGGGAGTTTTTCCCACTGCTGCCTCAACCACCACAGGTGTTTTCAATAAGTGGTTTGAGGCTTTATTTGCCCCGAGCTGGATCCCTGGGTTTCAAGGCCTGTCTCACTCCCCAGTTGTTTCTCCTGGTTTATCTGCACGCGAATGTGGGACCCCTTGCTTCACCAGCCACCATGGTAGTCTTGCCAGCCAGCAGCAGCCTTGTGCACCCAGCTCCACAGTCCTGCACGGGGTCCACCAGCTGCTGCCTTGCCGTGAATCCTCTCTGCCTGTCTCTACCCCTCCAACCGGTTTGGATGACTGTGTCTTCTTTAACTCCTTGGTGGCCGGACTTCCATACAGTTTGATTTTCTGTTAGTTCTGCTTGTTTTTTTTAAAATTGTTGTTGTCCTTCTTTTGGTTGTGCGAGGAGGCACAGTGCGTCTACCTATGCCTCCATTTGGCCGGCAGTCTCACTTTCACTCTAAAATTAATTCAACATCACTTTTGGCCAGGCATAGATGTATAGATCGCCCCTGCAATGTGCTGCTTCCTATCATGTGCACTTCAAATCTTGACCCCAGTGGCATCTTTCTCTATAGTCTAAAGTCAGAACATATTTAAAAATAATGGGATTTTATCTACATTTTCTGCTTGGTTCAACTTTTAATTTTTTTGTATTGACTGCCTATCACAAGTTGCTCTTGAAATTCAGCCAGAAGCTTTTACTCATGTATTTTCAGTGCCCAAATAATAGTCCTTCATGATACATGAATCAGTCATACCAAGCTCTTCCAGCTTTAAAGATTTTATGATATATTTGGTGAGACTGGGCACCATTCCCATATGTATTGCAAGAAATGACAAGTATGTCACAATTTAATCTATTTGGCAGCTTGTAAGTTCTTTTGGATATAAATTATTAAATGCATCTTAATTTAAAATATGTATCCAGCTGTGAAAAAACATGCACCATAGAATCAAAGATACATGATATATGTGTAACAATGTGAATGTCTTTATTTCAGAACAGTGGTTTTCAACTCCGCCACACATTAGAATCATCAGGATATTAAAAATAAATCTGTGCCATAATTATACCCTCAGACCTTCCAGAGAGGCCCAGGGAGTCATATTTATTTAACACACACACACACACACACACAGAAACACTTCTCAGATATTTCAATGAGTAGCCAGGATTAAGAACAATGATTTTATAGCTAATATACCAGGATTACTCTGAGGGTGGGAACTCTCTTTATTTGGGAAAATACCTTGGTAAGCATCCTGGGATAGGAGGCAGGACCCAAAGAGGACTGTTGTTCAGGACCTATAGGACCTGTAAGAGTTATGTGGCTTGCATAGGAAAATAAGAGAATAAATTTTATTGCTCTTAGAAGAGGTAGAGAGAAGAGGGAGGATGAAGAAAGATGTGTCCATGAAATGTGAGGCTGGTTAATGTAACAGGCACATAGCCAGTGGACATTTCCTTTAGTGGGGTGGCTAAAAATAATTTTAAAAGTGACAACACTTAATGTTCAATTTGAAATAGTTTGCATATTGTTAAGTGAATTCACCTTCCTTCCAAATTCTTTTTTTTTTAAAGATTTTACTTATTTATTTTTAGAGAGTGGGGAAAGGAGGGAAAGAGGGAGAGAAACATCAATGTGTGGTTGCCTCTTGCGTGCCCCCTACTTCAGACCTGGTTTGCAATCCAGGCATGTACCCTGACTGGGAACTGAACAAGCAACCCTTTGGTTCACAGGCTGGCACTCCATCCACCGAGCCACACTAGCCAGGGATTCCTTCCAGATTCTTGATTCTATTACTCTCTTGAATGCTTTGTGTTTTTTCTTTTTCCTGGTGGAAATTGAGGAAGTTGCTGAACTAAAAACCTAAACTCTTTGTTGATATAGAATAGGATAGAAAAGTATCCTGAAATTGAGGTGATGATGAACATATCATCCTTCAGGAATGGATTTTGTTTTTCATTAAGGTATGCAATTAATGGCTTAAGCCAAATTAGTTCAACATGTAAATCCAGGAAATCTTAACTTGGCATGTAGTTCAACACATGTGAACATGCCCCTGTATCTTTGTATTCTTATTTTAAAATAAATTGGGATCATACTGTATACCCAGTTTTTAAAAAAATTTTCTTTCTTTCTTTTTAGAAAGCGCAAGGGAGGGAGAAAGAGAGGGAGAAAAACATCAATGTGTGGATGCATCTCACATGCCCCCTACTGGGAACCTGACCCATGGCCCAGGTATGTGCCCTAGATTGGGACTCGAACCGGCAACTCTTTGATTCAAAGGCCTGCACTCAGTCCACTGAGCCACACCAACTAGGGCTATATACACAGTTTTGCATCCTGTTTTCTTTGCTTAGTATAGTGCCATAAACATTTTCCCACATCATTAATTATTCTGAGAGAGCTTGAATTTTAATTGATAGTCTATCTTATAATCATACTGATTTATTTAAATATTACCTTAAGGGACATAGTACAGGACAATGTAAGTACTCAGGCTGTACAGCCAGAGGCTCTGCCTTCCCTGCACCAGCTGTGTTGCTTGGGCAGGCATCTCGGTACCACTGCCCCTGTGCTGACACAGTGGTATCCTCACAAAAGGGTCTCAGTTTCAGTGGCTAGAAGTGGGGTATAATTGTTTTCAGTTTGTTTCTTTAATAATAGTGAGTTGGAATCCCAATTTACCTTCTGTTAGTATTTTACAATTTATTATTCTCAGATCAACTTTTTCAGGATTGAAATGTTAATTTATTTGAGTATGTGTCCATGTTGCTGTGTTGACAAAGCAAAGTCATGAATCATTGTAGAGAAAGCAGATCTCCCTCAAAGAAGTTTTACTGGCTCATCTGCATGATAAAGTAAATTACCTACCTACTTCTTTGAGAGGAAATATTCCACAGTTACCTACCAGGTGGGATCAAACCCATCTGCAGATGTTCAGGTGAGAAATCTAACCTAGAATAAGGGAGAGAAATGTTTATGAAAAGGAAAGCAGAAAACCAGTGAGCTGCCAATTGCCAAGAAGTTCATATTAGGATCTTATTAGGGAGTGATTTAGAATAACTGAGCATCATCAGCTTCATAATTGTGATAAGCATAGCACAGGAGGTACTGGGTCCCCAACCTGCCAGACAATCTGGACAAGTTTACTGGGCTGTGCGTGGGAACTATGGCAAACAGTTTATACTCAGTCCTAATGGCCACTTCTCAGCAGATCATTTCATTAACAAAATCAGCATTACATTATAATGGTTTTATTCCTGAGTGGGAGGAGGGAAGAACTTATTGAAAAGAAGTTCATGCTCTTTGCTTTTACTCTTTAGAAGATAAGCAAGATGGTATCTTCTGAGTGCTTTGAAATGTCCTTTATGTAAAACGTTTGCTGATCTGGTATTAAGTGATCTCAAGATCTCTGCACACATCAGGCTGCAAAATATTCCTGTGGCCCCCTTTTCTCTGTCCCCCCCACCCGCTTATATGAGTCACCTGCTTACCTATAGGCCCTCTGCAGAGATGCTGTGGTGAAAAGGGTCACATCTGGTGCATCTGTCTGAGAATGTGAGAAGGTGAGAATAAGGAAGAGGAATTCACAGCTACATCTTAGATGAGAGAGAGAGCAAGGGCAATTTGAGGGTGGGGAACTTAATGAGACATTAGAAGCAAACTCCTCCCTGATGCAGTTGGCTAGGTAGCCAGGACTGCGAGCTAAAGGAGGAAGAGGTGGTGAATGGACTTCCAATCCAAATCAGAGAGCTGCAGATGAGGAGGTGGATGGTCTCAGAGAGACCTAGATACCATTTGACTTTGTTAAAGATATTTGGAGAGTATAGAATAAAGTTAAAAATAGCACAGCTGCGCAGACCAGACTTTGGCTCAGGAGAGAGGAAAGAGAAAGGCAATGGCAGAGATCAGCAACCTTGAAAACAAATGCTTTCCAGGCGGCCAAAAGCAAGATCGGAGAGTAAGAAATAAAGGACTGCAGTGGGTAGACCTTCTGAAAGGGAAGAACTGGAAGAAAATGGGTATGTGTTAGCAAAGCCACAGCATCCAACAAGAAGCATGGAGATGGAGGTCGTAGCTATGTACCATTGGGGTTTAACAAAAATAATTTATTTTTATTTAAAAATCTTTCAAAACCACAGGAAAGACCCCAATTCCATCTTCCTTTCTACATGTACACTCTCACTTCTCTTTTGACAAAGTATCTAATAGAAACTTGCAGTGATTACAAGTTACCCCTAAATACATCTGCTTATACCTCCTAAGAACAGGACAAGTTTTTATGCAACCGCAGCTCTATTATTACACCCAAGGAAAAAATATTAATTCAGTAACATTAAAACAGAATCTAAGCTCAAATTTTCCCAGTTCTCCCTAAAATGTTCTTTGTAATCGTCTACCCTTCACCTCACAATCTAGGCTCTAATCAAGATACATGGATAACATTTGGCAGTTATGTCTTAGGAAAGTTCCATTACTTTCCTTTTTCTCCTTCCTCCCTCCCTTCCTTCCTCCCTTCCTTCCTTCTCTTCTTTTTCTCCTGTTCCCCCTTCTCTTTTTCTCTTTCTTCCTCCTTTTCTCCCTCCCTTTCTTTCTCTTTCTCTTTTCTGAGTTGGATTTACTAGGGCATAATTTACATAAATATAAAAATATTTTAGAAAGTCCACTCCTTTCAGTGTACAGTTCTATTAGTTTTGATGAACACACAATTGTGTTATTACCATCACAATGTAGGAGTTGCACATTTAGATCACCCTCCAAAATTCCTTCGTGCTTTTTGGCTGTCCCCCTTTCTGTACCTCCGGCCTTGGCAGCCATCGATCTATTTTTTCCCCTATAATTTTGCCTTTTCCAAAATACCTTATAAAGTGAATCATACAGAATATAATTTTTTTGAGCCTGTTTCCTTTTGCTTAGCCTAATTCATTTGCGATTCACCCATGGTGTTGCATGTGTTAATCACTTATTCCCTTTTATTACTAGGTGTACCATACGGATGTACTCTATTTTGTTTATCCAGGTGACACTGTAGTTTGTATTAACCAATTGAAAGAAATTTAGGTTGTTTTCACTCGTTGGTGATTAAGAATAAAGCTACCATGAACATCTAGGATAAGTTTCATGTGAGCCCATGTTTTCATTTTTTTATTTATAAAAATACCTATTTTAATTAAACTTTTTTATTTATTAAAAATACCTATTTATTTACCAAACAAGTGGGTGCACTTACCAGTATGAATTGATCTTTATAAGAAACCACCAAACTGTTTTCCGAAGTAGTTGTACAGTTTTGCATTTCTACGACCAGTGTTTGAGTTCCAAGAGCTCTGCTTCCTCCATTTTTAATGACATTGATTTGTTATGATGAGTCATGGTCATGGTCATGGTCCTGCAGGGGATCCAGTTTTGGTTTCTTCAGGCTAGTTCCTCACAATTAGACTCAGGGCAGCATTTCTGTTAGCAGCATCATGTAGGTCATGTGGTATAGCTCCCCCTGCATTGCACCAGGGGCCCTGCTGTGTCAGGCTGTGTTCCACTTTTGGAGATGCCACTGTCTTTCTACTTAAGGTTGTGACAAGCATATGTCTCCATTGTAAACACCCCTTTTTCCCTTTGTAATAAATACTCTGTGGATAAGAGGTTGCTCTGAGTCTATGTGGATATTTTGTTCTCCAATAATCTTCTTTCCATTTGCTTTTGCATTTGTCAATGATTTTGCCTGAAACAACTGTTACATTGGGTTCAGAGTGACAATTTCACATTCTGTCATTCCTTCTACATGTTTCAGCTGATGTTCTTCTGTAGAGAGGAAGTTTTCTCCCTTCTCCATTATCTTTTAAATATCATGATGGGCTTATATTTTTTCTATGTGTTTTAATTCATTACCATCATTGTTCTTTTTGATAATGAAATATGATCAGTGGCTGTCCCCTTGAGCCATCTTCTGGGTTCATTAATTTTTAAGTACTTCATTGCTTTCTGGTACAAGATGTTCCATTATCATCTTGTACTTTCCCTGTCTCAGATCTGGAATCAGCCATGTTTCCTAGGAGACCTGGTGACTTCTATTAGAGAATAGTATAAGAACTAAGCACTAATTGTGTCTTGTGGCTATTGAGATTAATTTCTTCCAGGGCCTTTTCAGAGTCTAGTTAGGAAATTTCTTTTTGTTGATAGCTCAGATTCAAAGTCAAATAGACCTTTACCAGTCTTGGTTTTGTATTTGTTTCCTCTCCCCTCTTTCAAGTGAACACCCTGGTCCCCAACAATAGCAATATGTTTTCTCATTTTCTCTCTCCTGCAAAATATAAATGCTTTTGGAATTATGATATCATTCTATTACCAAGTACAATCCTAAGTAAAATTCCACACTTCACTGCATTTTTTTTTTTTTTTGTCTTTAGGGCATATCCAGGATAATGGGCTTTTCTAGGAGGCTCAGGTGAACTTCAGTGCAGACTCTAGCTTATACTGGGTTTATAAGCAGAATGGGAGTTGGGAAGACATCCAGCTTTTTCAGATAGGTAGAGAAGGATATGTAACAGATTTTCTAAATTATCTATAATTGATCCACTAAAATATATAAATATATAAATTTATATTTTCGATATTCTGATAAACTTTTACACCTCTCTAGTAAAGTGGTACATATAATTTGAAATATTATTTGTCTACTAATGTTTCTTGTCTTGAAAATTCCCTTGGCTGATAATAGTACAGCAGCATCAGGTCTTGTTTGTGCATTCTTTTCACTTTCACCTTTTCCGTGTACTTCTCTTTAATGAGTGTCCTAGAGGTTCTGGATATGTCTGTGCCTTGATGGTGTGGTTGTTTCAGGGGTATGCACTTATATGCAAACTCCTCTAGTTGTATACTTTGAATAGGTACAGCTTTTTACATGTCAGTCATACCTGAATAAAGTGGCTTAAAAATGTGTCCTATGAGTAGCATATAGTTGTTTTTTAAAAGTATTAAAGGTTAACTTCCTTAACCTTTAGCCTTTAATTTAAAGGATTAATTTCCCTTTAATGTAATTACTTAGATAATTGATGTTAAATCTGTCACCTGACTACTTTCCGTTTGTCCCACGCGCGCGCGTGTGTGTGTGTGTGTGTGTGTGTGTGGCTGTTTCTGTTCTCTATTTCCTCTCTCTCTCTCTCCCCTCTGTTGTGTTGCTGTAATGTTGTCTCCTGCTATGCCTAGTTATTGTTAATTGATGTCATTGTGAGTAAAAATTATAAAGATAATTTGAGGCTCTGAATGGTGTTATATTTCTCCAGAGAAGAATTACTTTTGTTTCTGGTAGCAGTTAAATTAGGCACAAATGACCTTAATATGATCAGGAAATGAGCTGATTCAAAGCTGAGCTTGGTCTCATGAGTGCTGCTCCATTTTTGGTTTACCTTAAAGTCAAAGATATACGTCCTGGTGTACATACTGTGTATACTTGGGAATAATACAGATAGTGAAGTGATTGTGTATGTAGTTATGTAATATCAATTAGGTCAGATTGTTTGGTAGTGTTTTTCTTATTTTCTATGTCTTTACTGATACTTTTTGTCTGTTCTAGTAATTACAAAGAGAGGGCTTTTAAAAGCTCATTAGCATTGTAGAATTATCTACTTTTGTAATTCTATCAGTTTTTACTTCATGTATTTTCAGGCACTGTTATGAAGTATGCACTTATTAATGATTATGTTTTTTAAAATAAATTTATCCTTTTATTGTTATGAAATATCCAAATTTATAGCTATAATACTCTATCTTGAAATTTATTTTATCCAGCCTTCTATTGCTTATAGTTTGTATGGCACAATTATTTGCGCTCTTTTACTTTCACCTGTCTGTATTGTTCTATTATGGTATTTATCTTATAGACAGCATGTAATTGGTTTTTCTCTTTTTTTATCAGTTCTAATAATCTCTACCTTTTAACTATAGTGTTTAGTTCATTAGCATTTTATATAATGATCGGTATTGTTTAATTAGGTTTGCCATTTTAGTGTCCACTTTCTTTTTGTCTGCCATGTTTTTGGTCCTCTGTTTCCCTTTCCATGTCTCCTTTTAGATTATTTGTATATTTTTGGAATTACACATTAATTTATTCATTGGCTCTTTAAATTTAGCTTTTTGTATTATTTAGTGGCTGCTTATAAATTACAATACACATTCTTAGAATTTAATAGTGTATTTAAAATTAATATTTGCATAAAATTCAGAAAACTTGAATGTATTTATCCACTTCCCCCCATTCTTTATCTTTCAGTTGCTGTATATATTATTATTTGAGTATATTATATGAGGTCTGTCTGGAAAAAGTCCGGCCATTGTTAATATAACAAGAACAGTTTGTATGACATAGATGTAACCTGGCAGCCAAGGAGAGTACAGGAATGCACTTGTATGAACAATGACAACTTCACTTGTACTAGTCAGTGGGGACAATAGACACTGTTGAGTGAGCATGTGTCCTGTGTGGCTGTTGCATTCAAAATGACTGAGCAAGCAGATCAACGAATCTGCATCTAATTTTGCATTAAGTTTAAATATTCCTCCATGGAAACTGTTTGGATGGTTCACAAGGCCCCATGGGCAACTGGTGATTGGCAGCTTCATCACAACAACATGCCCACTCATACATCATGTCTTATACAGAGTTTTCTGGCAAAATATCAAATCACCCAGGTGACTCAGCCCCGCTACAGCCAAGATATGGTGTCCTGTGACTTCTGGCTTTTCCTAAAACTAAAATCACTTTTGACAGGGAAGAGATTTCAGATCATAGATGAGATTCAAAAAAACACAATGGGGCAGCTGATGGTGGCTGAGAGAACTCTGTGAGGTCCCAAGGTACCTGCATGAAGGTGACTGAAGTGTCATTGTCATATGTACAATGTTTCTTGTATCTTGTGGCTTCTTCAATAAATGTCTCTATTTTTCTATTACAAATATATAATATAGTATATTATATGTTTTATTTTATATCATTAAATTTATTGGGGTAATATTCATTAATAAAATTATATAGGTTTCAAATATACAATTATATGATGCATTATTTGTATATTGTATTGTGTACCCACTACCCAAAATCAAGTTGTCTTTCTTCACCATATTCTTGATCCTCTTTACCCTTTACTGCCCCCAGCCCACCTTCCCTCTGTTAACCTCCATGCTGTTGTCCTTGTCTATGAGTTTTTGTTTGTTTTTCTTAACTTTTCATTTGTTGCTTTCAGTTTTATATTTTGACTTATTTAACTTGGCATAATATTTTCAAAGTCCATCCATGTTGTCCCAAATGGCAGTTATTTCATATTTGCTTATGGCTGAGTGGTATTCCATTGTATATATGTACTACATCTTTTTATCCAATCATCTCTCAAAGGACACTTTGGTTGTGTCCATGTCTTGGCCACCATGAATAATGCCACAATGAACATAGGTGTGCCTATATCTTTGCAAATAAATGTTTTTAATTTTCAGTGGTAGATACCCAGGAGAGGGTTTGTTGGGCCATATGGTAACTCTATTCTTAATTTTTGAGGAACCTCCATACTGTTTTACATTGTGGCTGTACCAGTTTACATTCCTACCAGCAGTGAATGAAGGCTCCTCTTTCTCTACAACCTGTCTACTTACTACTTGATTGTAGATAATAGCCATTTTAACAGATACAGTGGTATCTCATTGTAATTTTGATCTGCATTTCCATAATAGCTAGTGAAGTTGAGCATCTTTTCATATATCTGTTGGCCATTTGTATGTCTTATTGGGACAAGTGTCTATTCAGGTTCTCTGCCCAGTTTTTTTATTGGATTGTTTGTTTGGTGTTGAGTTGTATGAGTTATTTACATATTTTGGATATGAACCCCTTGTCAGAGCTGATGTTTATAAATATCTTTTCCCATTTGGTTGGTTGACTTTGTTTTGTTGTTGGTTTCTTTTGCTGTGTAGAAGTTTGTTAGTTTGATATAGTCTCATTAATTTATTTTTGCCTTTATTTCTCTTGTCTTTGGGGTCAAATTTTAAAATATTCTCTAAGACAAAGGTCCACAGGTTTAGTATTTATGTTTTTATCTATGTAATTTATTGCTTCAGGTCTTATATTTAGGCCTTTGATCCATTTTGAGTTAATTTTTGTGTATAGAGACAAACAGTAGTCTAGTTTCATTCTTTTGCATCTGAGTCTATGTTTTAAGCACCACAAGAAAATATTATATTTTGCTTCAGTCATATATATTTTAAAATTTTATTTTTTAAGATTTTATTTATTTTTAGAGAGGGGAAGGGAGGGAGAAAGGGAGAGAAACATCAGTGTGTGGTTGCCTCTCACACGCCCCCTACTGGGGACCTGGCCCGCAACTCAGGCATGTGCCCTAGACTAGGAATGGAACTGGCAACCCTTTGATTCACAGGCTTGAGCTTAATCCATGGAGCCACACTAGCCAGGGCATCAATCATATATATTTTAAATAAATTAATAGAAAAATTGTGTGTTCTTATTCACAGATAATTTACTATATCTGATGCTCTTTGTTCTCTCTTGAAGCTCTGCTTTTCTTCTGATACCATTTTCGTTCAGCCTGAAGGACAATTTTAAGAACTATTTTTTGTTTTATTTCTTACAGTGTGGGCCTGCTGGTGTGTAGGAAACCAGTTTGTTTCAAACTGGCGAATGTGACTCAGCCCTGTATTGAAAGTCAACAGGAGCGAAGTGGTGGGCAGGAGCCAGACCCTCAAACTGGTTTTCCCATGGGAACCAGGCCCAGAAAATGCATCCAGACTGTTATGGTTCTTGCTAAAACTCCCTCACCCTGGTCTGGAACAGTAGATGTTTATCGCCTATCTTCAAGGTAGTTTCCAAAGCCTGTATGAATTTTCCCAAGGACAGAGTGTAATCAGCTCACCACCTTTCCCTTCTGCATCTGTTATTTTTGTTGCCTTGATTGCACCTAAAATGTAGACAACAACATTCTATGTAATAGATAATAAGACCCAAGAGAAACAATAAAAGCCTGTCCAGGCAAGGGTTAGGGTGCTGTCCCGTTGAGAGAAGTGGTGTAGGACTCTCATCTTAAGAGAGTATCTGCACCACCCCTTTTTCTCCACAGGATGCTGTAGTCTGTGTGCATTTGTTCTTGTCTTCAGTCACAGCACGTAGACTCTGCTGGCCGGAGTCTGCCTCACTGGTGACTAATTCTCTTAGCTTTGTTTTATCTAAAAATCTCATTATTTTACCTTGATTCTTGAAGGGTATATTTACTGTGTATAGAATTCTGGGTTAACAGATTTTAGTTTTTCAATACTTTACAGGGTGTTTACTGTTAGTTTTCTGGCCTCTCTAGTTTCCAATGAGATGTCTGCAATCATCTGAATAATTGTTGCCCTGTAATGTGTCATTTTTCTCTGGCCGTTTGTCAGTGTTTATATTTAGCTTTGATTTACAGTAGCTTGATTACATATAGGCATGGTTTTCTATGTATTTGGTGTGAAGTTTGTTGATCTACTTCAATCTTTATATGTAAGTATTTACCAAGTTTTGGGAAGATTTTGACTATTATTTAAATATAGTTTCTGATTTATTTTTTTCACCTCAAGCTGGGCCTTCAGTCATACATATGGTAGACTTTAGATATTATTCCATAGATCCTTAAGGTTTTGTTTAATATTTTTTCAATCTTATTTCTCTTTTTTTCCCAGACTATGACTGAAAGTATTTTCTATTTAATGGGTAATTTCAAGTTCATGGAGTCTTTCTATTATCATTTCTAATCTGCAGTTATGTCCATCAGTAGAGTTTCTAATATCAGATAGTGCATATTTCAGTAATTTTATTTGGCTCTTTTTTGTGTTTTATGTTTCACTGTTCACATTCCCTATATTTTATTTATTATAGTTATATTTACCCTTACTTCATTTAGAGCAGTTATAGTAACTGCATTAAAGTCATTGCTTTTTTTAAAAAAATATTTCATTGATTATGCTATTACAGTTGTCCCATTTCCCCCCTTTATTTCCCTTCGCCCTGCATACCCTCTCCCACCCACATTTTCCCCACCCCTTAGTTCATGTCCATGGGTCATACATACAGGTTCTTTGGCTTCTACATTTTCTATCCTATTCTTAACCTCCCCCTGTCTATTTATGCTACTTATTTCTTGTACCTTTTCCTCCATGCTTCCCCTTCCTCCTCCCACTCCCAGCTGATAACCCTCCATGTGATCTCCATTTCTGTGATTCTGTTCCTGTTGTAGTTGTTTGCTTAGTTTCTGTTTTTGTTTTTATTTTTAGGTTCAGTTGTTGATAGTTGTGAGTTTCTTGTCATTTTACTGTTCATATTTTTGATCATCTTCTTTTTCTTAGATAACTCTCTTTAACATTTCATATAATAAGGGCTTGGTGATGATGAACTCCTTTAACTTGACCTTGTCTGGGAAACACTTTACCTGCCTTTCCATTCTAAATGATAGCTTTGCTGGGTAGAGCAGTCTTGGATGTAGGTCCTTGCCTTTCACGACTTGGAATGTTTCTTTCCAGCCCCTTCTTGCCTGCAAGATTTCTTTTGAGAAATCAGCTGATAGTGTTATGGGCACTCCTTTGTAGGTAACTGCCTCCTTTCCTCTTGTTGACTTTAAGATTTTCTCCTTATCTCTAATTTTGGATAAAGTAATTATAATGTGCCTTGGTGTGTGCTTCCTTGGGTCCGAGTTCTTTGGGACTCTCTGAGTTTCCTGGACTTCCTGGAAGTCTATTTCCTTTGCCAGATTGAAGAAGTTTTCCTTCATTATTTTTTCAAATAAGTTTTCAATTTCTTACTCTTCTTCTCCTCCTTCTAGCACCCCATGAGTCAGATATTGGAACTTCAAAAATTGTCCCAGAGGTTCCTAAGCCTCTCCTCATTTTTTTTTGAATTCTTGTTTCTTCATTCTGTTCTGGTTGAATGTTTATTTCTTCCTTCTGCTCCAAATTGTTGATTTGAGTCCTGGTTTGCTTCCCTTCACTGTTGGTTCCCTGCGTATTTTCCTTTATTTCACTTTTCATAGCCTTCACTTTTTCCTCTGTTTTGCAACCATACTCAACCATTTCTGTGAGCATCCTTATTACCAGTGTTTTGAGCCTTGCATCTGATAGGTTGATTATTGATTCATCACTTAGTTGTATTTTTTCAGGAGCTTTGATCTGTTCTTTCATTTGTGCCATTTTTTTTGTTGTTGTTCTTGTTTCGGCATGCATGTTTTGTTGTAAGGGGTGGAGCTGTAGGTGTTCACCAGGATGGGGCAACCCATGTTACTGCCTGGTGGCATCGTATGTGGGGGAGAGGTCCAAGAGGGAACAGTGCTGCTTGCTCAGCTCTCTGCCGGCTTTCAGTCACTTTCCCCACTACCCACAAGTAAATTGGGCCCTTCTGGTGCTTATTTCTGGGTGGGTGATTTTGGTAAGTTCTAGGACCCTGTGGGTCTCTCCAGTGAAGAACTCTCCTGTGATGCTGGGAGTTCTCCAACTGTTGCCTCAACCCCCATATGTGTTTTTAGTCAGAGGTTTTGAGGCTTTATTTCCCTGGGCTATAACACTGGGTTGCACAATCTGTCTTGTTCCCCATTTGTTCCTTTGGTTTATCTGCACTCGAATGAGGGACTTCCTGGTCCCCAGCCACCACTTTGCTGGGTCTGTCAGCTGCCACCTTGTTGTGAGCCCTCTCTGCCTGGCTGCCCATCTCCACCCCTCCTGTCAGTCTGGATGAATGTTTCTTCTTTGACTCTTTGGTTGTCAGACTTTCATACAGTTCATTTTCTGACAGTTCTCATTGTTTTTTTTGTTTTTAAATCTGTTGTTGTCTTTCTTCTGGTGGTGCAAGGAGGCACAGTGTGTCTAGCACATCTCCATCTTGGCTGGATGTCCTAAAGTCATTGCTTTTTAATTTTAACTTCTATGTTATCTTGGTGTTAGCTTCTGTTAATTGTGTTTCTTATAAACATGGATTACAATTTTTTGGCAATTTCCTGGTTTCTATTGAGTAGTTATGGATTGTGTCCTGTGAAGTTTAGAATACAATAGTATATTGTAGAAATTCTAGATTCTGTTAACTTCCTTTAAACACTACTAGGCCAATGTTTTTATTTCAGCAGGGAGTTAACTTTGCTAGTATGAAATTGTAAACTCTTTCTCCCTTGCATTTGTGGCAGCTTAAATTTCAGTTCAGTCCATCAGTAGGGTTTAAAATTTTATTTTTTTGTTTTTAGAGAGAGGGAAAGGGAGGGAGAAAGAGAGGGAGAGAAACATCAGTGTGTGGTTGCCTCTCATGATGCTCCTTTTGGGGGCCTGGCCTGCAACCCAGATATGTGCCCTGACTGGCAATCGAACTAGTGACCTTTTGGTTTGCAGGCTGCCACTCAATTCACTGAACTACACAAGCCAGTGTTTAGTTCAGTTCATTAAGGTTTACCTGCAAGCCACCCAAGTATGCCTGGCCAAGGGTGCTGGGGTGGTCAGTGACATGGGCTGTGAAAGAGTTCACAAAGAGAAGAAAGTGTAGAGAATAAAGTTTTTTTTAAAAATAAGATTTTATTTATTTTTAGAGAGGGAAGGGAGGGAGGGAGGGAATGAGATAGAGAGAGAGAGAGGAGAGAGAGAAATATCAATGTAGCCTGCAACCCAGGCATGTGCCCTGACTGGGAATTGAACCTGCAATGCCTAGTTCGCAGCCCGTGCTCAATCCACTGAGCTACACCAGCCAGGGCAAGAATAAAGTTTTTATTCACTTTCCAAGAAAGGAGAGGGGCATGCTGTGGAGAGATACACCAGTCTTGAAGGGTGGGAGCTTTGAGCTTCTATTGGATTGTAATTGGATTAAAAAGGGTGGGTGGGGTACAGTTTTTTCCAATGTTATCTTCTGCCTGTGGCTATAGAGAGAAGGTAGTTCTGTTCTTGCTGCCAGTAGTTTCCAGTCCTGCGGACAAGCTCAGAAGAGGATAATAGCAGTTGTGTTTAACAAGGTCATAGGCCTGCTAGGCTAATGGTGCCACAGTAGCAAATGGAGCTGGCTTTGTCCTTTCAGAGGGGTCACCCAGAGGCTTGGGTAGAGTTTATTCTCACTGTTCAAGGTTCCCTCATTTTCATTCTCTAGCTCCTTTCTTTCAGAGATTTCCCCAAATTCAGTCTTCTGGTCCTTCAGTTCAGAAGGATGGAAGGTTTCCTGTTGGAGTTTGGTTCTGTATGTGCCATCCTGTGATTTGCCCTCAGTACAAAGCTAATAAGTGGAAAACTCAACCTGTCCTACTCTCTTCTTTCAAGTTTTGACTCATCTTGTAAAATCTTCCTGCTTTTGTTCACTTTGCAAAACCTTTAAGAAATTGTTTTCTGTGTGAAATTGTTATCTGTCAGTTTACTCCATTATTTCAGAAGGAGAACTCTGGCTTATCTTACTTAATATAATTATACTATCCTGAAAAGAGGTCTAAAAATATAGTAGTACTGATATTTTAAAATCTCAGTTAGAGATTATTGATGGGACCCAGTGTAACTTTTCTGTTACTAATGAAGAAATGGAGATTTCTTGAGGTTAAATTCATTTATTCTTTCACTCAACAAATGTTTTTTGAACTCTTACTATGTGTCATACACTGTGCTGGGTCAATAGAGACAAATTTCCCAAGGGTACTCAGCCCTTGGCAGAAAGGGTCTAAGATTTCTTGTCTTCTGCTTTCTAGTTCATTGCTTTTTCTGCTTCTGTTGGGAAGACTGAGAGAGAAGGGTAAGAAGAAGAAACCTGTAAGGCCTAGGCTGTGGTCCCCAAAATGACCAAACTCTGGAATCTTGAAATCAGATACTGAACTACAGGAGCCTTAAGTTCTTACAAACTTTTTTCTGTCAGAATTCTGGGGACTTAAGCCATGCAGATCAAAAAACCTTTCTGTATATCCTACATATTCATATTTGGTAGAGTGAATATGTGATATGTCCCTAAAAACTGCAAATGTGTCTTTCACTTAGCATAATGTCCTCCACTTTCATCCATGCTGTTGCACATAGTGGGATTTTCTTCTTCTTCTCCTTCTCTTCTTTAGACTAGATAATCTTCCATTGCATGTGAATATCACATTTTCTTTTTCCATTCATCCATTAATGTGAGATAAATAACAGTGAAGTAAGTTTGTCATTGAGGGATAATTAGTACCTGATTCCCCTTGTCTAAAAGAGTTAAATTCATAGAAACAGAGAATTGAAATGGTGGCTTTGGGGGCTGGGGAAATTGGTGACTTGCTTTTCAGTAAGTCTAGGTTTTAGATATGCAAGATGAATAAATTCTAGAGATTCGCTGTATAATATTGTTCCTGTAATTAACAGTACTGTATTATGCATTTATCAATTTGGTAATAGGATAGATCTCATCTTAAGTGTTTTTACCACAATAATTTAAAAACTATATGGAACAAAGAGCAAGAACAAGAAGGTGCTTTAAAGGTTACCTTAAAGAAAGCTCTCTGATGCCCCTTGAAGAAGAGCAGGTTTGAGGGTAACACAGTTATAACTTGCAACAAAAAAATTTGCCTGGCTTTTATACACTTAGGTCTTTAGCCCTGGATCATGGCTAAGGAGTAACTGCCAGGCTTCCATCCCCTTAGGCCTGTGGATTACTTCTTCCTGAGCACTTACTGCCATGTGGCTGGCTGTGACTCCCCCTCTGCAGGCAGTAAATAAACCCTCCTGGCTGTGGGGGTGATTGACTTAAATGAGTTTGATTTCTTTCCATGTGAAGAGTCAGGAATTGGCTCTGTAAAAAATGCAGAGAAAGAGAGGGGCAGAGGCAGGAGAGTTTAAACCTTTTGGTTGGACCTTTTCAATTATTCATGGAAAATCTATATACTCTGTTATCAGCTTTAAGCAAAGCAACTTTGTTTTTTTTTGTATTGATCATGCAATTTATTATCTTTATTTAAACTCTTCAGGCAATAAATAAATAAAAAGCAGTTGGAGAGAAAGAAGCTTCTTAGAGAAAGTAATTTCCCAGGCAAGTAGTTTAATCCTTTAAAAATTAGGCTTATAAACTTAAAGTTAGTATCTGATTATTCTATTTGACCCCCTTTTCAAAAGGACACTGGTCTTGGTTTTTCTGTTTTAGCTGAAGTCTTCCAGTTTTCACTTCTCTCCTCACCAAAATCTCTTTTCATTGTACTCATAAATTAATCTACAAAGACACAAATAATAAATTATATTACAACTTGAAATAAGAAAGCTTCCATTTGAGTAACGGTCTCATTTCTCTATCACTTCTTGGTGAAAATAGTCTGCTTAATCTCTTTAAGCTTTATTTACAAAATTGGAACACTAACATTTGCCCTTTCTACTTCATGGTCAGATGAAGATTACACAAGAAAATGATGATGAAACTAATTTTGTATAGTAATTCACTGTTCATTAAATTATTTAACATTTTTATTTTCTCCAGGTCTTCTTATGTCCAATCCAATCTTTTTGCTTTTTGTAATATAGCATATGCAGTATTATAAAATTAGAGGGTTAAATGAGATAATCTCAAAGTTCTTTTTCTGATTTAAAATTATGTGATTTTATTATTGCTTTTCATATAGAATTCTTTTAAAGCTAGAGGTGCTCAATAATCTTCACATATTCTTGTCCTCCCTCTACCTCTGGGTCCCTCACTGTGTTCATTTAAGGAGTGCTTTCCTTTCCTCATCTGACTCACAATGAACAGCCATTCTGTGCTCTGTGTTGTATTGGTGGGTCTCACCTGGAGTCTTGTTGACATTCTCCTAGTTCTAGTCATCTGTGCCCCCTAATCTCACTGCCTAGAGCCATGCTATGGTGAAATTTCCTTCATTTACTCCTTCCTTTGCCCTTGCCAGATAAATGTCTCCAGGTTATTTTCATCAGTCAGAAAACCATTTTCTGAATGGAGGCTTTTTTTTTTAAGATTTTACTTATTTATTTTTAGAGAGGGAAGGGAGGGAGATAGAGAGAGAGAGAGAGAAACATCAATGTGCGGTTGCTGGGGGTTATGGCCTGCAACCCAGGCATGTACCCTGGCTGGGAATCGAACCTGCGACACTTTGGTTCCCAGCCCACACTCAATCCACTGAGCTACGCCAGCCAGGGCTGAATGGAGGCTTTTTAATTTCAAAATAAAACATGCCCTTTTCTTAAGACAAACATTGCTTTACTCCCATATAGTAATTTGTAGGAACTTTAATGCTTTCTGCATGAGCGTGAAGAAGTCAACAGGTGAAGATCCAGTTCTTTTCTGAGGGTGTGTATAATTATAATTATGTTCCTTACACTCAGAAATACAACATAATATCCCTCAACGTATGTTTAGTATCCTCCAGAAAACCCCTGCTTATTATTCTGAGGCAACACAGGTGCTTTTGAATTTAAATGCATCTTAAGCCAAAATCCTCTGGTGATTAATTATAAGGGATACTACTAAACCACAAAGAGGCTGTGGCACTGTTTCATGTAAAAGCAGCATGCATGGTACAGGTGAATGATCATGGGTTTTTGAGTTAAATAGACTTAGGCTTGCATCCTGGCTGTGGAACTTATTAGCTTTATGAGCTTAGAAAATTTATTTAGCCTCTCTGTGCTTTAATTTCCTTATCTCTAAAATAGGGTGGTGTAACAACCTCATTGGTTTGTCACGATGGTAAAGAGGCTTTACCCATGAGTGAGTAATCCCTTCTAGATTGGTTCGTGGACGAGAATTAGTTGCCATTAGATCAATTACAACGGACTGAGTAGATAGTGAACAAGGGGAAAAGAGGAAAGAGGTGGGGAGATGAGTGACAAAGACAGTGAAGAAATTACCAAGTCTTATAAAACTTAGCAAAGGAAGAAAAACAGTAGGAACAGCTCAAGAATAATAGATCATAGTGGTTTTATTCTGTGAGCTGGGGAAAACTTGTGGAAAGGGAGCTTTGAAGGAGAAAAATGAGACAAGCTGAAAGACTGGGTCAAAATGGAGGAAGGGAAGGAAAAATGAGAAGATAGAGAGAGAACAATGAAATCTGGTGAGCCAAGAGAAAACAGTAGCTAAGAAATATTTTGTGACCTTTAGGTTCAGAAGAGGGACCTGGAGGCAGGAAGTGAGGTATTTGATGAAATACAGAAGCTTCTATGAAGCTTCTCAGGAAGAAGCTGTAGCAAACAGAAGGAATAAATGCACAAATCAGTGCTGAAAAGATCAGGAGTTTCGGTGAGCTTCAAGTTATCAGAGAAACAGCTAAATTTTAGAATACCTCATGAGAAGGAGTGTTGAGGGAATTTTATGAAACTGTTCTTTTTAGGAAAAGTCTCAACAACTGGTTTGTTCTTTTCAAGAATGAAGGTCAGACTCAGGAAATAATATTACTGGATTAATATTCTAATAAATGTAGTATATAAGCTTAGCATTTCTATTAAGTGTGAAAGAGGATTTTGGTAAGGGAGAGGTGAAGTTGATCAGCTACTAAGTGTCTTTTATTATAAATAGCTCAGGGTTTTAACCAGTACAAGGGACAACAAAAAACATTTCATCCATATGCATTATGTGATTGCCTGTGTGTGGTGTGTAGCTTGAGGCCATTCTTCTGTGCAGTGAGCTGGAATGGCTGGTTAGGGTCTCTGAGGATAAGGGTCTCAAATTATCACTATGATTTGGCCTAAGGTGAGATTGTAGAATACTCAGTTGTTGTATGTACATATGCTTTTCCCCTTCAGTCACAAGGAAAAGTGTAGAGTACAAAATAAAGTCATTTTAAAATCCGTGTTTAGTTGTATTAGATATTCTACTAATTCCATCTCTTGGAAGAATTTTTTCCTCAAGACCTGAACCTCCTCTAATCTGGAATGGATTCTCTCCTGACATCTATCTTCATTATCATACTGTGGATTTCCTTCATATTTCTCTTGGTTGATCTCAGGTTTTGTAATTGCATTTTCTTTTTCTTAATCTATATGTCCTATTCGCTGGAACACGTGCCATGGTAGTACCCTACTTGACTGAAAGTGTTTCTCCTGCTAGCTTAATTGATAGTTGGCTGAGTATAAAGTTCTGGTTTGGAAATAAATTTCCTGCAGAATTTTGAATGCAGTGTTCCAGTGTTACTTGGCTGCCAGTGTTGCTGTTGAGTAAACTAAAGTCAGCAAACTATATCCCTGTGGCCTAGTTTTGTATGGCTTATGAACTAAGAACAGGTTTTACATTTATAAAGTGTTGTAAAGACCAACTAGCCAACCAACCAACCAGCCAACCAACCAGCCAACCAGCCAGCCAGCCAGCCAGCCAGCCAGCCAGCCATCTCTTGGGAAAGTCAGATCCTCTAGAGGAAATTATTTCAGTGTTTCATCTGGAGAGTAATAGACTTAGTACCATTGTTCTATAAACCAGGTGAGGGAGGAGGGCTGTGGGTTTCAGAATTCAACATGTAAAAATTCTCTTAGCCCTGTTTTCAATATGATTCCTCCTATCCTGGATTTTTCCTAATTGAGGGGCCCTCTGTTTTACCTTCTTATGGCTCTCAAGTGAGGTGAGAAGGGCAATCACAAAGCTGTTCAGAGAAAAGTCTGAGATTTTAACTGCCTATAAAACAGACTTTTAACCCATTGTCCTATTCAGCACCACTTTCATCTGTACTTTCCATGTTTTGTGTTGCCAGTTTCTGAATTTTTAGGGTCCTGCAGAGGAAAGTGAGGCATGTTTCTGCTTCCCCACTGTCAGCATAGGATTCCCTTGTCTCAGATTTTTGAAATAAAAAATTATTTATATTTTCTCCTTTTTCATTCTCTCCTTTTTTGTTTTTTTTTTTATTTTAATTTTATTTTTAAATTACAGTTTACCCATTCTCTTTCTCCTTTTAGATTTATGCCTTAAAAATACATTTATTAGCCCTGGCTGGTGTAGCTCAGTGGATTGAGTGTGGGCTGTGAACCAAAGGGTCACTGGTTCGATTCCCAGTCAGGGCACATGCCTGGGTTGCAGGCCAGGTCCCCAGTGCGGGCCATGTGAGAGGCAACCACACATTGATGTTTCTTTCTCTTTATTTCTCCCTCCCTTCCTCTTTCTCTAAAAATAAATAAATAAAATCTTTAATAAAATAAAAGTCCTTTAAAAATACATTTGTTATCAGCAAGGATTATTCATAAATGCTATTATTAGTACATAAAAGAATGATGACAAATAGAATATTTATATAGCCTCAGATTATACTCCCACAAGATAATTGTTAATTACAAAAGCAAAGTAAGATTATAGTTAGGAAACTTGGCAGACAGCATCTTTAGCAAGAGATGAATATCAATATCACTATTAAAGAATTATATAAACCCAGTATGTTACACTGAATAAATCATAATATCACTTCTCTGATATTGTTGCCCCAAATCTAATAGCATTAATATTAACACAAATATATAAGACAAACCCAAACTGAAGGATAGTCTACAAAATAATGTGTCAGTGTGCTTTGAAAATATCAGGATTTTAAAAGACTGCAGAATTCTCTCACATTGGAAGAGAGTAAGGAAACTTGAGTATTAATGCAGTGTGAAAGACTGTATTGAATTCTGGACCAGAAAAAGAACTCCAGGTTGTTGAAATCTGAACAAGATCTTTAGGGTATTTAAAAATATCTTACTACTGTTAACTTCTTCATTTTGGAATGTTAAAATGATTATGAAATATGTTAACATTTGGGGAAATTGGGTGAAGCACACACAGGAACTCTGTGTACAATTTTTCTAACTTTTTTTACAATAAAAAATTATTCCAAAAATAAAAGGTTAAAACAGTTTTGTAAGTATATTTATTATCCTTATGCTGCTCTCCTTTTATATACTCTACCTCTTCTTTTATAATTTCACTTAAAGGTATTTTTAATAAAAGTTAAACTAGGTCTTCTAACTTACTTGAAGCCAAATGGTATAAATTAGATATACTGTTGCTATGTGAAAACATTCTTTTCAAATGTATGAATTTGAGTTTACTTAAAATGTCAAGTCCTGTAAATAGATATAGCCAAATAACTCCACAAGTAAATAGCTAGTCTTTACATCATATTAAAGTAAATGAAGTAACATTTTATAAATTAGGGATAATACAAACAAGTGATTTCCGCTTTTATATACTTATTTTCTAGTCAAATGTAATGGAGTAAGAAAGCTCCCATTTCACTATCCACTCTATTTTTTGCCTCATTTGTTTCTAGGTAAAACTCAGAAGTATTGATTGCTTCTTAATTTTCAATGGTAATGTGAACTAATTTGGAGGAAAAGACAAGTCTACAACCAGTTTAAAATCTCAAAAATATTTTTCTGTGTCTTTAATTTCAAGTGGACTTTGTGTTCCAGTTTTACTATTTCTTTTTGAAGTATTATTACCATTATTCTCATATGACAACATAGGAACCTTGCACTAATTGCTTAGTTTTCCTCAGTATAGTAGTGACTTTCAAAATTTGTGTTTACTTGCACCAGCAGCAAAACAAGCAAGCAAATCAACAAAAATTATATCCTCATGGGTTACTATGTACCAGGCTGTGTGGTAAATGCACTGCATATTGTATTCTCTTGTTTCTTCATAGAGTCCTATAAGGAATTTGTTTTCTAAATTTGGTTTGCAAAAGTTTATGTATATATGTTTCAATATGTTTTTATGTTTATGTATGTGTATATGTACACATCACATATATGCATATAGACATACATAAACAAACATATAATTTTAAAATTTCAAAACTGAGTATGATACTGAAATATTCAATAAAAACAGGCAACATATTTTAGCTAGTGTTTTACACTAGGAATAATCAGGTGGTAAGTAAGCACTGGAAAATGGCTCAACATCTTTAATTATAAGAAAAACGTACATGGAGACCACAAGGAAATACCACTACACAGGCATTACAATATCTAAAATTAAAAAGACTGACCAGTGGTGAGGGTGTAGAGAAATTAGAACTCTCATACACCATTGGTGGGAATGTAAAATGGTACAACAATCTTAGAAAACAATATCATGGTGTTTTAGAAATTGAAGATTCTACCATATGATCCAACCAGTCCACTCCTAACTATCCAACATATGTTCACACAAAGATTTATACATGAGTGCACATAGTAACTGTATTTATAGTACTGCAAACTGGAAAAAATTTAAAAAATGACAGTTGAGCAGAGAAATAAATTATGCAATTTGATTCATCAAGAAAAATGAATGAAATATTGATACATATAGTGATATAGATGAGTTACAAAATAGTTATTCTGAATTTTAGAAGCCAGACAAAAAAGATCACATAGTTTATGACCCCTTTTCTATAAAGTTCTACAGAATACAAACTAATCTGTGGTGATCGGTAGTGAAGCAGGTCAGCGACTGCCTAGGGCAGGATGGGGTTGATGGGAGACTCTAGGCAGTATAAGAAAACGTTTTGAGTGAGGGACATGTTAATTATACCAATGTGATGATGATTTCATGATGTATATATGTGTCAAAACTTATCAAATTATGTACTCCAAAATTTCAGTTTATTCATGCTATTTATACCTTAGTAAAGCAGATTTAAAGTAAAGTGAAGAATACATTTATTACCATTTTAGTAGGCTATAAGAGGGAACAAAAGTAAATGTGTTCTCAATCTGCCATTGCTCATATAAAAGAAATCTTAACGTTTTGCTATATTTGCTTCAGATATTTCCTTCTAAAGAAATAAAACATCACACAGTCATTTGAAACTCCTTTTTCCCTTCTCCAGTCTCATTTCTCCCCTTCCCACCGCCAAGATAACAGCTGTCTTGAGGTCAGTGACTATCAGTCTCTTCCATGGTCATCTACCGTTGTTACACATGCATGTGCCCATTGAAATGCACACTGTTGTTTCATGTCTTAAACTTCAGATAAGTGGTATTAGATGAGGCTGTATTCAATTTCCGTTCTTCATTCAACTTTCTAGAATTCTCATTGATCATAACTTCTCTATTCATGATGATGCAGTCCTTTTATTTAAATGAGCAGTTAGAGGTGCTGGAATTTGGGGATTTGGGCACGCAGTGTAGGGGAAGTGTAAAAGTAGTCTCCAGACAGATGGTGATGCTGGTTCTAGGAGTTCTCTCTCTCAGCTTTCAGACTCGGATGCCAAAGTGAGCTGTGGCTAGGAGACTAGCTCTTAAGAAGAGGCTCACTCTTTGACTTGTGCTTCCTAGTGTGAGCACATCTTTAGAGAGACAGCAAGGTCTGGCTACTGTGACAGCAAAGTCTGTGTGTAACCTTTGTTAACACAATCAACTCTTTGTTACTAAGGGGGATATCCCTTTCCTCACAGAGATTTTCCTTCACTTTCCTCATCTTTGGCAGGTCTCCAATGGCAGAATGTAACCAAAGTTTTGACACTGCTCACCCATACTTCAGCCCTTTCCTTGCTAATAGAAATGCAGTCTCAAGGCCACTGGGTATTTTACTGATTTGTTTTTTCTTTTATGGAGAACACTGAAAAATATCTTTGAAATTTGATATATACCTGAAAATGAGCAAGGAAGTGAAATACATGTAAACTTGAATAACAGACACACCTAATAAGAGAAACTCAGTCATAAGAAGCAAAACCTATTTTCCACTTTCTAATTACATCTTTCCTTTTGTATATAATCTTCAGTATTGCATTTCCAATATCATTTTGATGTTCTTCCTTTTTATTTTTCTTTGCATCTGAACATACAATCAGTTGGCTTATGCCCAGCAAGAATTCAATTCAGATTAATGATTTTCTGCTATTGGTATACCTGATGAGTTCCCTCTTTGTCTCAACTGAATTAAGTGTATGAGACCTATGCATTTTATTGCTAATGTCAGCTATTTAATATTTTTTGTTTACCCTTAATTATAAAATAATAGGGAAAAGGAAAGAAATAAATGGGATAATTGCATAAGTAGTGCTGTGTACACATATACAGTGAGGCAGCTGAAATGAAACATTGGCTGAGAGGTGACCTGTCATTTGTCACCTGAGATATGAATGTCCAAATTTGGCATGGAAATATATTAGGATTATATATATCTGTGTCTATCTGTATCTATATCATCTATCCACTCATTATCTATCCACTCATTATCTATCTATCTATCTATCTATCTATCTATCTATCTATCTATCATCCACCCATCCATCCACATGTGTGAAAACAGAATGCCTGAATGTGGAGACTGTCTGGATTGCTGCTTTTTTAACCCATTTGATCATCCCATGTTGGTCATCCCATCAACCCCTTGTGAATTTCAGGAAAATGGAAGGATTCATAATTAAGCATTTAGGGTCATGGGAGCCTACTTGGAGTGTACTTGGATAGATATACCTTGGAGGCTTGGGATAGGCTGATGATGTTAATTTTCTTTGAGTCTTTGCTGTAGAGCATCAAGCATAAGCAGGCTGAAAGGTGAAACACCAATGATCATAAATGCCCATTGTAGCACAAATGGATAGCATTTTAAGTTCCTGTAGCTGTAATATCTTCCAAGAATATGGAAACAAAAGAAATAAGATTACTTTCTGAGAGTTAAAGATTTAAAACAAACATGTAATGAATTTTCTCTGTGAGAAAAAGAATGTCTTGTTTGTTCATTAGACCAGAAAGAAAACTTATTTCTATTAACATGTGAAAGGAAAGTTTATATCAAGATGTGAATATGAGTGAAACTATCTGGGAAGAGGGAGGAAAGGAGACCTTGAGGGAGGGAGGGAGGGAGAGAGGGAGGGAGAGAGAGAGAGAGAGAGAGAGGAGGAAAAAGATAACTTCCCAAGGATTTGATATATCTGATTTAATGAATTTCCTATTGTAGAGATTAATATATTATGTAATTTCAGCCTAATGCTATTAACTAACTACCCAACTCATAAACCAACTCCCCTAGTTTTGAGTCTTCATTTACTGAGTTACTTTATTACAACTTGGTTCCTGCAATAGTTAAAACTGACTGTCAGAAGAGAATGCCTGGACCAGTAGGCTGAGTTTATAGGCCTTTTGGCATTTTATTTCACTGTGAAGAAATAAATTGGTATTCTGGTTTCAGATATTAGACTGAGATTTCAGTCACTGAGTCCAGCTCTGAGCAATGGATTTTAAAAAAAATGCATTAAGGCAGTACTATTCTGTGAGGCCACTTTGAATTTGTCGGTTGGTGTCACACTCCCCTCAGCTCCTGCCACTAGCTGGGCAAGTGTACCTGTTGGCCATGTAGACCTTCATCCTAAAGGAAGAAAATAGAGGAAGGGAGCCACCTGTCTTTGAAAAATTATAAAAATCTGGCGTTAGCTCTTTTCACAGGACCAAGATGTGCTAATACATATAGTCTCATGGTCAGACCTCCACTGCTCATTCTTCTATGTTTTTCCTGCTCCCACTTTGGTTAGTTTAGCAACAGGCAGCTTCCCTCCTACAGGCTCTCTTCATCCTGTCTTCAGTCCCTCCCCATGCGTGGTTGTTAATACAGCCACCAGTTTTCATAGAAGGACCTCTATTCAAAGAGCAAATATATCAGGGATTTTCAGGTTTTCTACCACAGGAATCAGGATTCCATGTGACTCAAAGAAGCCCCTGATTCCTTTCCTAAGGCAGAACTTAAAGGTCCAAGTAGAGGGCAGAGTTCTTCAGCTGATGGACTTTTCTGGAACAAAAGGGAAGGTGAGAGGAAGGGAAGGGGCAGCAGGCAACAGCCACTCCCTTCTAGTCACTCTGCTGGGGAAGACCATGCATGTGGGGCCAGGTCGGTGAGAAGGATTTTTTTCAAGACAAATGAATACCTTCTGATTTCTTCCTAACCTGATTTCCACATCAGTAGTATCCCAACAGATATTTTTAAAATCCTAAACAAATCCACCCCCCCCAAAAATTTTTTTTCAGGATCATAAAAGTAATCAAGCATCAGAAAACACAACTTCCCACAAATAATAAAAGAAAAATAATACATGCCATACTATGCCGGGAATTAAATTATATAATTTTTACCCTGACTGTTATATATGGCCAATCTTCATAAACCCTTTATCTGTCACAGTTTCATTTTTAGTCTTTATAGATAGGATCATAAAAGTGAAAAGCCCAAATCAAGTTTCTCATCACAGGGCACAGGTGTCGGCCCCAGTGATGAGTCTCAAGTGCAGGTGCAGTGTTGGTGGCTCTGTGCCCATGTGCCAGCCACTAGTTTTTGGAGTTGTAATTACATTCAAGTACTCCAGTGTCTGTTGGTGAAACTTCAGAATCTTTTAATAAATAAAACCAAAGCTTCTTTGACTCAGTTTACAACTAATTGAAATAGGAAAAGTATATGAAGTTCATCTCACAAATGCCGATGTTCACTCAGACGATATGTGCTGGGAGGCGTGGTAGGATATCCAATCTTGATGTCGGAGGCTTATTGCCGCTTTGAGCAGCTGCCCTTCCTCAGGAGGCCATGTAAACATGTATTCATTGGCTGTGTACCAAGCTGTTCATTTGGGATGTGTGAGCCACTGAGTAGAGAAAGCAGCTCTGAACTTAGTGGTGGAGGGTTTGAGAGATGGGCGAAAGACACAGGCTGCCCAGCCTGTAAGCCTCTCTCCCGAGACTCATGTTCCTTTTGCCTCATGGATGGGTTCCTGGCACCTTATCTTCGTATGTGACTCAACTTTCCCTCCAAGACATGGAGGACATTTGACTCAAGTTAGACAATCAAAATATCTTTCCTGGAAATGGGGGAATTTGAACCTAGAGAAGTAAACTCTACAGTTTGGTCAAATACTACCATATGGATGAGAAAGAAAGAAGCCTGTGTTCAAAGAAAAACAAGAATGAAGAAGCTATGCAGGAAGTGGGGGAGACAAGAGCTGTAGAGAAGATATTCTTAGGATTCTTCTCCAATTTTCCAATTGCTAGCTCCTGTCTTTTATTAAGATCTTGGCTATGTTTTTGCCTTGGATTTAATGAGATACCTCTGTATAGCCTTATAATAAAATCCTTCTTTGGTTTAATGCTTGAATTAGTTATTTGTAACCCAAAGAATCTTAACTGATGGAAAGGAATAAACAGAAAATGACGGACTATCGATGTTTCAGCCTTTCTCAGCAAGTGTTCTTTAGATTGAATCTGAGAGTTGTGGTTCTCTTTCTTTCTCCTTCTTTCTTTCTTTCTTCTTTCTTTTTCTTTCTTCTTTCTTTCTTTCTTTCTTTCTTTCTTTTCTTCTTTCTTTCTCTTCTTTCTTTCTTTCTTCTTTCTTTCTTTTCTTCTTCTTTCTTCTTCCTTTCTTTCTTTTCTTTCTTCTCTTTCTTCTCTTTCTTCTTTTCTTTCTTTTCTTTTCTTTCTTTCTTCTTTCTTTCGTCTTCTTTTTCTTTTTCTTTCTTCTTTCTTCTTCTTTTCTTTTTCTTTTTCTTTCTTTCTTTTTCTTTTTTTTCTCCTTTCTCTTTCTTTTTCTTTCTTCTTCTCTCTTCTTTCTTTCCTTTCTCTCTCCTCCTCTCCTCTCTCTCTCTCTCTCTCTCTCCTCTCTGTCTCTCCTCTCTTTCTCTCTCTTCTGTTTTGTCTTCAGAAATTAGGGTCTATCTTAAAAGAACATGTTCATTTGAGATATTGTTTCTTTTTCTCTGAGAAGGTATTAATAACCCAGTGGAGAATCTCATAATCAATGCCATCTCAGAATCAAGGAAATGCATCATATTAATGTAACATAACACATTTTGTGTCCCTGACTTTTATATGAATATTTCTAAATATTCAGATATTTGGACTGTAAGAAACGGCTGACCTACTTTGAGGACTCTGTTAAAATGGCTGTGCTTGTGGAATGGTTGGTTTTATTTCCCTAAGACATCTTTTTCTGACCTGGGCAAAATTTCCTTGTATTATTTTCTTCTTGCAAAATGAAGGCAATGAAAAAGGAGATCCCTTGTTTAGGAGTCTGAAACTATCACTGGAGCCATTGCCGCCGGCAGGAGAGGACGGGTGTGCTGGCTTCCCCACAGTATCTCCCTGATAGCCACTCCCTTCTTACACAGTAGACCTGCATTTCCACTTTTCCTGGCAATCAGACGGTGACAAACACATTGACTTTTGAGTGTCATTTTCCTTGAAATTAAAAAAAATTAGGAAAACTTCAAATATGATACTGTTTAACAACAGTGATGACAATTTTTTGAAACAGAAATACTTTGGTCCTTAAATACATGCCATTCACCTTTTATTACTTAGAACTGCCTCTTAGGATAGTTTGCAATTTAAATACATAAAACCACTAGAATGAGTAATAGGAAAATCAATCTTTATTCTTTCAGATTAAATAAACCTGGTCATGAAAAATATCTTACATAAATGCCAAAATATATCTAGAGCTGTTGTTTTTTTGGGGGGGTAGGTCATTGGGTAACAATGGGTAAATCTTTTAAAGTAGGTGATTTCTTTTGTATGTGGGAAGGCTGATCCTCAAGAGCCTGGAAATTCTTGCGTCCAAGTGCATACTCCAATCCAGAGTGTGGTTACGGGGGGAAATGGTGGGCTTTGTGAATACTAGCTTCTGCACTAACTGGCTGTATGTTCTCACACAATTCAGCTGTCTTAGCTGTGGTGTGGTAGTAATATTACTTATCTTTCAGAATGATTATACAGATTAGAGAAAGTATG